>NC_090442.1:252466413-253716413 GCF_031143425.1 Pleurodeles waltl | reverse complement strand
GAAATATAAAGAGTGAAAAATAGCTATCAAGAAAACCTTTGTATTTCCAAAAAGGGCACAAGATAAGGTGTTGAGGAGCAGTGGTTATTTGCACATCTCTGAATTCCGGGGTGACCATACTAGCATGTGAATTACAGGGCATTTCTCAAATAGATGTCTTTTTTACACACTCTCTTATATTTGGAAGGGAAAAATGTAGAGAAAGACAAGGGGCAATAACACTTGTTTTGCTAATCTATGTTCCCCCAAGTCTCCCGATAAAAATGATACCTCACTTGTGTGGGTACGCCTAGCGCCCGCGACAGGAAATGCCCCAAAACGCAACGTGGACACATCACATTTTTTGAAAGAAAACAGAGGTGTTTTTTGCAAAGTGACTACCTGTAGATTTTGACCTCTAGCTCAGCCGGCACCTAGGGAAACCTACCAAACCTTTACATTTTTGAAAACTAGAGAACTAGGGGAATCCAAGATGGGGTGACTTGTGGGGCTATGACCTGGTTCTGTTACCCAGAATCCTTTGCAAACCTCAAAATGTGGCTAAAAATACACATTTTCCTCACATTTTGGTGACAGAAAGTTCTGGAATCAGAGAGGAGCCACAAATTTCCTTCCACCCATCGTTCCCCCAAGTCTCCCGATACAAATGATACCTCACTTGTGTGGGTAGGCCTAGCGCCCGCGACAGGAAATGCCCCAAAACACAACGTGGACACATCACATTTTTTCATAGAAAACAGTGCCTACCTGTGGATTTAGGCCTCTAGCTCAGCCGGCCCCAAGGGGGGGGGGGGGGGGGGCAGAAATGGCCTAAAATAAATTTGTCCCCCACCCCTCCAACCCCACCCCGGGAGCAACCCTTGCCTATGGGGTCGCTCCCCCTGCGTGACATTGGCGCCAAAAAAAAAAAATCCTCGGTGCCTAGTGGTTTCTGCCCCCTTGGGGGCAGATTGACCTAAAATCGGCCAACCACCAAAAATTGCCCTGGCGCCTAGAGGTTTCTGGCCCCCTGGGAGGGTGGGGGGGGGGGCAAAAATGGCCTAAAATAAATTTGCCCCACCCCCCCCCCACGGGAGCGACCCTTGCCTACGGGGTCGCTCCCCTTGCGTGCCGGCGCAAAAAAACAAAAGATCCCTGGTGCCTAGTGGTTTCTGCCAGGGGACGCTCCCCATCTTTAAAACAACAACAATAAAAGTTCGGCCTAATTATAATAGGCTGATCTGCCCCCCAGGGGAACAACCCTTGCCTAAGGGGTCGCTCCCCTTACGTGAAGAAGAAAAAAAACTCCCTGGTGTCTAGTGGTTTCTACCCCCCCCCCCCGGGCAGAAAAGGCCTTAAAAAAAAAAAAAAAGGCCCCCTGGGAGCGACCCTTGCCCAAGGGGTCGCTCCCTTATGTCACTTTAAAAAAAAAAAAAAAAAAAAAACATCCCTGGTGTCTAGTGGAGTTTCAAAAGCCGGATTGCAAGCAATCCGGCTTTTGAAACCCTGGGAGAGACTTCAAAGTGAAGGAAGGAATGGTTTCTTACCTGTAACTCCAGTTCTCTCGTAGGGGTATTTCCATGATAGTCATAATCACTGAATAGTTCTGCGGGCCTGCGGGGGGACCCCGGAGCACTGATGTGAAGTATATTCTTAAGTGCAGATACCAGCCCTTTGAAAAGGGTCTGTCAAAAACCACTTAAGAATAACACTGTGCAGCCTATGTGAACAGCTACACAGGCCAAATTGTTGAAAAGAAAACAGCTGTAGTGTAAATTAACATTCAAACACACATTTATTCTAGAAATGTAATAAAAAAAAATACATTCTCATACTTTATTTACACCTCTCATGAGAATAAAACAATGCAGGGCAGTGTACCCCATAGGCTGCCATTATACAGAATGTAAATAGAGCTGTGCCTTTAAGAAAGTAAAGTCTTCCTGTATTCCATCATGCACAGCAAAAGGCAGTTGCCTCAGTTCTTTTTGAAGGCTTGTAACCTGACATGAAGGAACAAAACATTTGTTGGAGTACCAACATCGATATTATTATGGCAACCTTTCCTATGTCAACTCCACCGGGGAGGAGGGAGGTGTGCTTATGACCATCATGGAAATACCCCTACGAGAGAACTGGAGTTACATGTAAGAAATCATTCCTTCTCTCGTAGGGGAATTTTTTCCGGCTCCTTCTGACAGGACCCTGAAGCATTGAGCTCTACCTCACAAAGCATTTTTTACAGAAAATTCAATTAAAACCTTTTGAATTTCAATTTCACTCGACGTTTTTAATATTGAGTGAACATTTGCTAACCTTTTCTGTCAAATTCTGACAGAAATTTAAGGTTTTTCTATTTTTAGAATGCCTTCACTTTTTGATAAATGTCCTTCTTGTGGCAGAAAAAAGGCTAAAACAGACCCACACCAGGTCTGTATAATTTGCCTTCCATCCAGCCACAAACCTGACTCCTGTGACATTTGTAGAACTTTCTCCAGAAGAACTCTTCGTGATAGGGAGAAAATTCGACTTCAGGGAAGAGAGGACAGGAGAAGTGGTCAATCTACCACAGAGCGAGGAGAAGGTCAGTCTTCTACCAGGGCTCACCCTCTTTCCTCTGCAACTTCTGCCAGACCTGCTCATAAACGACATAGGTCTCCGACAACGTCGAGGGCATCGTCTTCGAGGCCAGGAACGGAACGGAACGGAACGGTAGCAGGACGTAATGGTTACGTCCATGGCGCCACACAGGCGCTGCCATGGACGTAACCATTACATCCATGGCGGGGAAGGGGTTAGATAGACACACACCACTCTGGGGAAACCCAGCGTTCCTTGCTATTTTGCAGGATGCCATTGGTACAGCATTGGCAAGTGCCAGGATTACTATGATTGGACATCTGTACCACAGCAACGGGTTTGGCTCGTTTGTTTCTCTACAATCCTCATATGATCTCCCTCACCATTTTTTTCTAAAATACTTACAACTGTGGGATTACTTTCTTTGTGGGTTTAAAGATTTGATAGTACTCAATGATTTTAATATTCTTAGTTACCTGTATAGGTCACCCGGCAAAGAGCCTATAAGTACACTATCAGATTTTCTGCACTTACAGTATTGATGATAGTCCACTGTTGGCCTCCAAGTAGAGTAGGAAGCGAAACCTAGAGATATCCCCAGATAAGATACTATGGGGGTTATTCTAACTTTGGAGGAGTGTTAATCCGTCCCAAAAGTGACGGTAAAGTGACGGATATACCACCAGCCGTATTACGAGTTCCATAGGATATAATGGACTCGTAATACGGCTGGTGGTAAATCCGTCACTTTTACGTCACTTTTGGGACGGATTAACACCTCCTCCAAAGTTAGAATAACCCCCTATGTGCTATGGAGATCATTGATCAGTTGGTACATTCTGTAAGTTTAAAGTTACAGTGATTTAGGACTGTGTGTATGTTCTACTAGACTCCCGAAAAGATTTCAAAATGGTCCCTAAGACAAGGATCAGATAAAACCTTTTTCCCTATGTGCAGAGCCATGGCACCAGATTTAGTGCATATGTTTTCAACCTGTCCTGCTGTCCAGGGATTTTAGGCTGGGCTTTCAACCTCACATTTTGGACTACACTTATCTACGAGGGTGATCATGTTGGCCTATACGAATGAGAACAACCCTAGCTCTATGTTGTCTATTGTTATAACCACTGTATGACTGAGTATTGTGGGAGCCTGGATATCTCCGGACCCTATAAAGGTAATAGAGTGATGGGCACTGATGTGTCAAATATTCTAACTTGAGTCAGCTATATCTAAAGCCAGAAGCCCCAAAGCTGTTAAAAGCTTCCAGAGACTCTGGACCTACTCTCAAGGATAGGCCTGTGTACTATTCTTATGATTTTTACATCTCTGCAACTTGGTTTCTTGGTTATAAGTCATTTGATAGCTTTGGGACCCCTGATTATCAATTTGCCATACATTTTTTAATGAATTTCTGTTATGTATTTT
Source organism: Pleurodeles waltl (assembly GCF_031143425.1). Lineage (NCBI taxonomy): Eukaryota > Metazoa > Chordata > Amphibia > Caudata > Salamandridae > Pleurodeles > Pleurodeles waltl. Next base: position 253,712,426 of record NC_090442.1, on the reverse strand, counting down.
CTCTTGTTTGGTGCTAGCCTGCATATACTGCTGTAAAGATGTTCTTTCTTTTCTTTTTTTCAGAACATGTCCGACTCTGGGTGAACATGAATTAAAAAAAATAAACCATTTTGTTGATCTCAGATAAAAGAATTTGCATCAGTTATGTGGAATGTTGTGCTTTCCGTACGGCTGAATAGGAAGTATGCTTAGCGGAACTGCTGTGTGTGCATCGGCCCGACCCATTTATTTGCCGGTGCTTGTTTATTCTTTCGTTATCCAAAAAAATGCAGCCTCGAAATAGTTCACACCAAAGACGAACACTCATTCATATATTAATAAAGACCGAAATTACAAGTTTTTTTGAATGGCACATCTTAACTCATGAGTAACCTCGTAGTAGAAAAGACATTTACTGAGGACATTTAAAAATAAAACTCACATCTAAGTAGTCCAGTGCAAGAAATGTTTCCGGTTCTGCTCTTTCCTCTTTCAGAAAGCGTATGCAATCCCGTGCACATTTCTCTGTTGATACAATGATGGCTGTCATGTATCTTCCAAAGACTTTGGTAACAGCCAGTTGGTACTTCTTATGTATAGGATGACACAAATCAAGTAGTCGTCCAAACTAGAAAATTAACAGAATAAGAAAATAGAATCAGAAAACAGATTTAAACCTCTAGTTAAGAAGAATTTAATTGCGTATACATATCTATGATATAAATGTTATAGTATAAACACCAAAGGTATGACTTACAAAACATATGTGTACGTTAGTATTTTAATCTGCGTACTCAGACGCATGCAAACGCAATAAAAACCAGTCACAGAATGGGATAAAGCGACCTACAGTATAAGGTTAGAAATGACAGCACATGAAAATAATAGTCAAAAAGGATAAGCTACTTACCTGTAAATCCTAGTTCTCTTCCAGGGGTATCCTCATCAAAGTCATAAACATTGAATATTCCCACCCCCGTGCGGGTACCCCGGAGCATACATAAAATACACACATGTACAGGTATGAAATAAGCACGAAAAATATATAAATAGCATTTTTAGTAGACAATTTTCGTACCAAACTCATGTATACGTGTGTACAACAGCAATGCAGACTATATTCATAAACAGGCTAAAATGCTTTATTTCTATGGAGTTTTTATTTTTTTAAACAGTCCCTTTCAAAATTACAATAAGAGAAAAACTTTCCAAAGCCCCATAGCTGGGCCCAGGGAAAGAAGCAGTAGCAACATCAGTGAAAAAAGAGAAAAAACTACATTGAAAACAATGGAGCATTATTAGCCAATAGGCTGCATGAGGTTAACACAGGAGAACCTTAAAATTCTGGCACTGTGCCTTTAAGACCCTGAGCACCTCCAGTATCCCACCATGCCTCAGGGGTGAAGGAGAGGTGACAGTTGGTTCACAGTTAGGTCAGTTCTTTTTTCCGGCTTCTTCTGAGAGGATCCTGGAGCATTGAGCTCTCAGTTTTTCTGAGTTTTTCTCAGGAAAATATTTAAAAACAGCGTTTTTTTTCTACCTTCACTCGACATTTCATACCTTTGTCTGAGTCCAGGGATTTTTTCCTGACTGGAAAATGCCTTCTCTTTTTGTAAAGTGCCCTTCCTGTGGGAAGAAGAAGGCCCAGTCTGATCCACACTCTCTCTGCATTGTGTGTTTGCCTCAGAGTCACTGCCCTGACACTTGCAGACACTGCAAGAACATGTCAAAAAGAACTCTGAAGGACAGGAAAAAGATCAGACTTCATGGTCTTCATGAGAGACATAAGACATCGTCCTCTTCGCTTCCCAGGCAGCCAACAAGCCATTCTCAGGAGAGGCAGGCTAGATTGACGTCAGCTGGTAGGAAGGTGCCTGTTTGTTCCCCGTCGACGTCATCGCTGCCACCGTCACATCGTCATAGATCGTCGTCAACGGCGACCTGACCGACGTCGATGGATACGACGTCGAAGGTACATAGCCATCATAAGGGCAGATCTCCGTCGACAGCAACCCACCGATTGACGTCGAGCCAGCACCGGCGTGCTCATTCGCCGTCGAAGGCCTCACATCCCTCGACGGCACGGAAGACGGCGTTGAGATCGCCTCAACGGCGAGAGCAAAGACATCCGCCGTCGGTGGCCCATCACTCGACGGCGAGGCACACGACGTCGAGCAGGTCGCGGTCAAGGGACCACCGGTCACCGTCGTGACCAGAGCAATCCGTGGTACTCCCTTCGTCATTGCAACTTTCAACGTCGACGCAGGTGTTGCCTATCTCACAAGGAGAAGAGCGTCGGCTACCCCCGGCTGATAAGAACACTCCAATAAGTCCTGTGGTCTCCATAAGGAGTGGTTCATCTGGGTGGTCGAGAGTCGCATCGTCTGGGCACATCTCGCCCATCAACTTATCGCCAAGGTGGTTGGACAGTCTTTATAAAACGACTGCTTCTCCAGACTCGCAATACTCGAGAATGTACTCACCTTCGGCTTCTCTCCTGAGGACACCATCGCCAACAGCGCGGACAGAACGGGCTTCTTCTGCGTCTCGCCAGTCGGCCACTAGGCCTCGGCGCGCTGCAACAAGATCTCGGAGCAGGTCACGCTTCCAGAGAAGATCCAGATCAAGATCACGCCGTCACAGAAGGTCTCCTTCTTGGTCCACATCATTGGAAGAAGCATACATTGCTATATAATCTTGTTTTGGGCACAGACAGAATGTTGGACCCAAAAAAGAGATTTGCAGCCCACCTTACATATGTTATAAAGAACAATTTAATCTAACTTTGGTAACACTCTTTCTAGTGGATACTCTAATTGCAGATTACTTACTTTGTGGATATTCTCCTGGCCTCAGACAGGATCAGGAAATCTTTAGCAGTATTTGGTGTTGTGCAGCTCTGGAAGAGACGAAGAGGGTGGCATATAAGTGCGACCCATGCATGCTGAGGTCAGTTAGTTTCTTAGATTGTCCAGGCAGGGAGTCTAGCAGCAACCTGTCAAGACCAGTGTACAAATATCTAGACTGGGACCTTTTTAGATGAAAAAGGGCCCAGTTTAAAGATTAGGGATGTAGGAAGACTGGTGAGGAACCAGCACAGGCCTACAAAAATCATCAACATGTTACCAGACCTGCAGGTCTAATGACTTGAACTACTACTCCTCCTAACTAATGTTCTTCACCCATAAACTGGATTCAAATTGTGTGATCCTGGCCTTCAAATCACTGAGTTCAGCATGTCTGCTGTACATAAAACTATTTTGTTTGATTTAGAATACTAAACCTTTGCATCATGTATAATAGGAATCTAGCCCACATTTAGGTTATGCATGACCTCTTACTTGCCTCTTAATTCACTAACAGTATTGTCATGAACTGAGAAACATTCTCATTTTTGACAAGCGTGGCACTAAAGCAGTATGTGGTAGCCCACTGTCATTTACAGTCAGAAGGTTATCCACTGAAATAGCCACAAATTTCCCATTGACATGCAGTTTTACTGATGAACTATATAGTGTACAAACAATGTTTGCAAATCAGGTCTCTGCAAATATTTATGATTTGCACACCTCCAAGTAAAGTGTTCTGATTAATTCTGATCATATTGATTTATTTTTTCCATCACACATTTTAGTTATAGCTTCATACATGTTATTTTAGCAAACTAGGCCTGCAGCTGTGCACTTTAACCTAGACATATTTTACTCAGCTTCATTTTTATTATTTTAACAATAGCCATATTTGCGGTCTTGTTTTATTTTCTCTATTTAGCAGTTCTTTGCCTAGGCAAGCACTGCGTTCTTAAACAAGACATTTCTTTCACTCTGTGCTTTTCTCAAGGCTGCAGTAAGATAGGTTGCCGGCAAACATGGTACGCTTTGTATCTAATGTTCACAGAAACATACACACTCTTCCGTGGGAAGCACTGGTCTTTACTTACTCAGGATAAGCTACTAAGGAGATATATTGGTAATAAACCGGAGGTCTCATTTAGGAGAGGTAATACCCTTAATAATATTCTCAGTCCTAGTTATCTCTCTGATACAACTAAATCAAGTTGGCTCAGTGTGTATAACTTGGGCTTCTACAAATGTGGCGCGTGTGCAGTGTGCAGGTGGGCATGGCAGGCCAAGAAAGAATTTTATGGTATGGGTGGAAGAAAATATGACATGAAATCACATATCGATTGTAACACCAGGTTTGTGGTATATATGCTTATTTGCAAATGTGATAAAATATATGTGGGCAGTACGATACGCCAGCTTTAAGTTAGAATATCAGAACACTGGAGAGCAATAAGGCAGGAAGATGAACGGTATCCTATAGCCTCTCATATGAAGGTATGTGACGACCAGGGAAATCATAAAGAATTCAGGTTCTTTGGCTTTGACTACTGTGAATTAAAGCCACGAGGTGGTAATAGGGAATTGGATCTAAGGAGAATTGAATCCACATGGATTATACAATTAGGAGCTGTAGAGCGTGGTCTGAACTCAGACTATGAGATGGAGTATTTTTTAGGTGAGAAATAGGTGGTATACATTTAAGAGAAAAATATTGAAGCTTGATGGTGCAGTGTTATATAATTACTCTGTTTTGAGCAGTAGGTTTTGTGAAGTTTCTGATAATTATATGCATAGGTGTTGTGTTTAGGTAGCATTTTAGCTTTAGGACTTGTCTGGAGTGCAAGTTATAATATTGGAAGTATTTGAGCCTGTGTGAGAAAAGAGTGTGTACTCACCAGTGATTCTAATATATGAATGTGATCAAGAACCGTTTTCATTTAGGTTATAATTAATCAAATAATTAAAGTTTTGTAATGTGAATAGCACATGCGCCACATAGTTATGGTAGTTTAAGTTTTCTTTTTGGCTTTCAGGTAGTTCATTTAATTATTATGTTAATATTTTAACTACTTCTCAGTATGAAATCATTTAAGAATAATTTCATGTGGCTAACACTATTTAGCAGTACGATCGGTACAATAATTGCTCATGTTCTGTTAGAGATTTAGTGCATATTGAATGATGGCAGGCACTGTGGTTGGGGTTTATATAGATTTGATTTGGGATAGTCCGTTTTCTATTTCGTCTCTACTCTTACAGGCGCTGGTCATTTTTAGTCCTTTTTCTATTATTATGATGGGACCGCGGTTTCTTTAAAATGGTGCAGTGGGAACTAGGTTTCCCCTTTTTGATAATGAGGATTGCGTACTCGCGGTAGTCTGTTACTGGGCATTACTTAGTATAATATAATCAACAAAACTACGAAGGTAAGAACTAGGAGCCGAACATTGTGGTGCTTTTTATTGTAGTAGGAATTTTTATTCACAATAGTCTACAAATGGCTTTCTGATGTAATTATTTGTAGGATACGCTGGTCAATATATATGTGCGATAACCTGGCACGACTGAATAGAAGAGTTGAGACTTGTTTTGTACAGTTTATCGGATACACGTTTTGACTTTCGAATTTGGATTAGAAATTGGATATAGCATAATCAGGAACAGAGTCGGAATTTACTTGATTTTCGCATGTTTTGGGGATTGGATATAGGACAGCATGCTGAGTTTACACAAGACATATAGCACTTACTTTCGTGGTGGATTTTTGGAAGCTATATTTATGTTCAATATCTATAATATTGTAGGATCAGGAGATGCACTAGAATAAGAATGAATATCACTGAGCATTAAGTCACATAATTATTTAGGGCACGGTTTCCACTATAAGGCACAGTAGATAATCACCAACAAGGGTGGGGCTGCAAATATGTTTTATAAATTGTATACTGATTTGTTTTCTATGGGAATATTGTTATAGGGGGTCCTGATGAAGTCCTGGGGTACTCCCCGGACGAAACACGTGTTGAGTGGGACAAGAGTGGGACAAATAAATGGAATTTAAAAATATTCTTGTGAAGTGAATATGTGATCATCTTTTGAACAACAAGTGCAAGCTACAATTACCTTTGGAGATCAGATAAGTGAATTCATTTGGATCAAGACTGCATATAATTTTTTGGAGACTGCAGATGCAAATTTATTTGGACTATATAGAATAAATGTGTTTTCTAAATTTGGATTAGATACAATTTGGATTTCATTCAATTAATTACTCTATTTCATTATCTGTGGATATTAACGTGTGCCGTTACATATTTATATGCATTGGATAACTTCTTGTGAGTTATTATGTAGGGTTCATTGAGGGTGAAGCACTAGTTTTAGGCACCGTTAATTTAGATCTTTGGGAGATAAACTGTGAGTAAGAGCACCATTTTTCTCATTTTTTCACCCTCTCTAAGGTTTGTTATCCTATTTATTGCAATTCATGCTTTATCTAAGATGCAGTCACTTTAATAAAACCTTATTGAACTATATTCTGCCTCTGATTGTCCTTGCATATGTGAGACTAATGTAACTGAGAGAAACGGATGAGATCCGAGTGACCACGATTTCCCTGAGGAGTCAATTGTGTCATCCGCTTGATTGCTTAATCATCCCTGCTCTTGGGTGGAGATGAGGCACTGCTAGTTAGCCTGTACAAAACCCGGATTAGGTCAACAGGTGTCACCTGTAATGGTTTTCAGACTCAGTCCCCCACAGTGCAAGTGAATCCGCCGCCCCAATCCAGTAGTCTCATTAGGATAATGAGAGCCTGTGCGATACACTCAAATACAAACAATGTGCTTTCCTAATTATTGATACATTTTGAAATACTTGTACCGTTCATTTACAGGCTGTTTAAATGTGTTAGGGAAAAAATGACATCCTTTCCTTTCACAACAATTGTCATGCAGCCCACTTTACAATTTCCTCTAACTTTGCAATCAAAGAAAGAAAAGTAAGCACCAATCTCCAGCATAAAATACGCAGGAATTTCTAAGAATACATAAGCTGACATTTGATCTGTGTCTTTGAATGCAAATGTGAGATGATAAAAACAATATTTAAGGGCATCTTAATTGCTTATTCACTTTCAGAATGAACAGAACATCTGTTCTTTGCTAGCTCAATCTTTCTCACCAGAACCGGCCAGTAGACCCTCTAAGTAGCTCGCTATGATAAAATCTAACTCACCATAGCGAGTAGGCGACTAGTTTTATCCAGGTCTGCAGTAGTTAGATAGATTATCCGCCAGAGCATTACCAAAGTGAAGTAACTTTTTCCTGTGATGGATACTTCTAACTGCAGCTTTCTGACCTCGTGTTTGGTTTCTGAACTGACTCATACCATAGGATCCTGCAGGACCTAGTGGCAAAATTCCCATCTCAACAGACCGGACAGTTGCGGCAGTAGTGCTCCATGAACCTGTGTACCAACCCTCACATAGGCACCTGACAAATATCCAGAACTGGTACACCAAGTGCCAATACAGTGGTAGAACCTTTGGTTCTGATAGGAGCCGGTAAGCCTTCCTGAGACTGCTTCTTGGCCAATGAACAGCAAACTTTGATGCAGACCTCACCCATTGAGATTTGGTCTTCTTCTGTACTACACCTTGCCCTTCTTTGCATCAGCAAATCCCACAAACAGCTGATTCTCCATCAATGTTCTTTGGTGCAACCAAGGCAAAAACTGAGTGCTCCCTTGGGTGTCTAAATGATGGAGTCTCCCTTCCCATTTTGAGAGAAGGAATACAGCAAAACTATGTTACCAGTTTTGGTAGAAAAGATGCTCAGTTCCTCAACACCAACTTATCCGACATCAAGTTGATAAAGGGTGGTTGGACAGAAAGAGTAAAATATTTATTCACATGTGAAGCTGATGTTATGTCAATCAGGAAGACCATTTTGAGGATCAGGAGGTGTACAACTATGTATCAGTTCAAAGGGAATATGCAATATGGAGGTGGTGAAAAGACTGAGCCATGTTTCTCACTGAAGGAAGACACCCTCACCACCTCTTGGTGTAACTACCATTCGCCTAGGAGTCAGTTGTGAGTTTGTCAACCCTGCTGTTCTGGGACCCTGCCAGGTGGTTCACCACGAGAGAAAATCCCTGGCTGTCCAGCCACTTTCGGCGTTTTGAGGTTTCTGGCACAGGACTCAAGAACAAAGCCTGCCCTGACTGTTAAAGTACCAAATGGCATTGGTGCTGTTCATGAGCACCTACATCAGACTCTGATGTTGGACAGGAAGGCTATCAACTCCAAGACAATCATCCTCAACTCTCTCAAACTGATGTGGAGTTGAACTTCCCCTGGAGACCAGAAGCGTTTGATCTCCACCTATCCCCCAGGGCTTCTCCACCCCTAAAGTGATGCATTCATCACACTGTCAAATGCCACACATCCAATAGCTGTCCAGCAGCCGCCATTGAAGATCTTCTGCAGACTCCTCCGAAATCCTGCTACAATCCAACTGATTCCCTTGTCCTGTGACCACTAGGGCTTAATGACTTACTGAGAGCCTGCAAGTGCCATCTGGCATGTGCCACTAACAGGATACACAAGGCCTGCAATCCCAGAGCCTGCAATCAGACTCATCCACATTGAGCTTCAGGATACAGGCGTAAACATCAGAGTCATAGCTCAAATGTCTTGAACTCTCTGCTCTGCAGTAAAGGCACAAAACTGTACCATATCCAGAATGACTCAGATGAAAGGAAACCTCTGAAAAGCACTCAGATTTGATTTTCTCACATTGATAGTGACCCCAATTATCTGAGGAGGTTTGCCATTGTCTGGGGTGGTTGATGACTGTCTGGAGAACTGGTGAGGGAGTACTGAGAAATGAAAATCCTCCCTCTGTCGGACCTGCAGGAAGGGTATTTGTAAATAAGCATCCTGAAGGTCCAATGCCACCATCCAAAGTCTGAGGTCTGGGGAAAAGAAATCCTGGGATAAAGGAAGTGTATGCATCTTTAATTTGTCATTAAGCAGGAAGGCCTTGAAGAAGGCAGAGATCTAAAAATAGGATGATGGCCTCTATCCTTTTTGGGCACCGGTTAGTAGCAGGAGTAGCACCCAGCTCTTACCTCTGATGCTGGAACCCTCTCTATGGCCCCTTTAGCAACAAAGACCTGAACTTCCTGCTGCAAGACAGAAAGGCGGTCTTAAGTCAGCCACCTTGGTGGTGGAAGGTGCGGCAGGATGAAAACAGATGGGGTGTAGCCCTGATCTATCATTCAGAGGACCCACTTTTTTAAGGTGATGACTTGCGATCCCCGGAAGAAATGATGATCCTCCCTCCGACAGGGTGGATATATGCCAGAAAGGACACGCTAAAGTGGTTTCGTGGTCGCTTGAGGGTCAGGAGACTTAGCTGTACATTGTCGCTGATGCCCTAGCATTGTCTTTCTGAGTTGTGACCATGTCCACAAAAAGATTGAAGGGCCATATGTGTTGGTGAAAGGGTCTGGCATTGGAAAAACTGAAAACCTTGGCCGTAGCCATGGAGGTGCAAAATTGCTGATGGAACTATCTTATGAGGGAAGATAGGCCCAAGGAATGCACTGTGGCTCTGCCCTCCTAAGACTGTTCAAGAGCTGAATCCACTTTGTCGCAAAAACGGTAAAAGTAATTGAATGGCATATACATTAAGGATGCCCGGACATCTTTAAAGAAGCCTGTTGACCACATCCAGGCATGGCACATAAGTGTCCCTCTTCTTGCCCAAACTAAGCAGTCTGTCTTGTCATGACCAGAGCGAATTACAAACTTAGTTGAGCCATAGCCAACCTGGATAGATGGGGTCGGGCACGCACTGAGGTCATCCAGAACTGATGATAAAACTTGGGCTATCCTACACCTTACCCACCACCTTACCCTGCATACCATGCTGCAGTGCAAACTTCAAAAATAAAAAACCATAGCAGTGATGTGTGGTTGTTCAGCAACAGGGGAGGCAAACTGCAAATGGAGGAAGCTGGCCAAGCTGTATGCTTTCTCAACAATAGCTGGACAGAGATTAGATCCATCAAAACGGACTGAAAATCATGTATCAAGGGCATTCACAAAGACATCTCTGAAATAGGCCTCAGAATGGATGACCTCTAAAGGTTGGCCGACGTCCGGGGAACCAGAAGTTGAGGTACGGCAGGGTCCAAGCCCTGGAGGAGCAACATGTCAAACTTAAAAAAAAAAAGTAGGAAAGCCTTGAAAACAGAAAGAGATGTAACAATATTCACATGCAAGGGGTCTGCAAAGGCAGAGGAGACAACATAATAAGGACAACCTTATCAACAAGTCTTCCACCACAGGCGAGTTTCTGACCCCTGGCAGGTTAAAACTCACACACTCAGAGTCTAGAAACAATACCTGCTCCGGCAGAAGGTGATCACACCTCCTCCAGCAAGATGGCATGTAATTTAGCATATCAAGGTCAGAGGTTTCAAAGCCTCTCCCACCTTTGATATGTGGCCATGGCTTCCCCCCAGATCTGGGGAATGCCACCCCCTGCCCTGAGAGCCATCTGGCACCAGAGCAGGCGGGAAATTAGATAGTCAGAAGACGTGTCACACTTACAGGCTAGCCACACCCCTGACGTGGGCCACCAGCAGTGGACAGTCAAGGAATGGTTTCACCATCTTGGTTCTTGTGAAACTAGAGACCTCTGGGTCAGGGTTATGCTCACTCCCCACAGAGGATATAGTCACTAAAGGGGTAAGTAGCCCATTGGCTCCAACCTTATACTCCCCTTAAGTAATTAGGGGAACCCTTTACACCAAATCGACAGATTCGACTACCTGAGAACAGAAGACAGACAATCAAGAGCAGTCGCTGCAAGAACTAAGGACTTTCACCGGACTTGGTGCCGAACCCTGCCCTGCTACTGGTACTTTGACAATTGCACCGACCCAACTCATCAAAAAGCCCTTTGAAGACTGCCTAGCACTTCACCAGCCACCTAGCATCTCCCTTGGCGTGGAGGAGCCAACCCCCTGAATCTGAAGACACCAACCGCATCTATCTGGTACAACGTTTTGCTGGCCATCGGGCCCAAAGAGGGGGCATCATGCTTGGAAGAGGTTTTTGTGGCTGTAGGAGGTCAGCCTTGTCTCTCTGCAAAGTTTTGAGATTCTAGACCCTCCAGGAGCCCCCCCTGCACAAATACCCTGACTACCGGAGCACTTTCAGCAACTAAGGCTTGTTTGCGCCCAGTCCGGACACCGCCAAAACTGACCCACCTGATGAGGGACTTCAGGACCAACGAGGCTCCGGCCGAGGGTGGCCCTGCTGTGGTGTTTTCTTCTCCCTTCAGCAGAACCACGAGAGCCTCCAACACCAGTGGCCAAGTGGCCAAACACCTCTGCACAGATCTCCCGCCCACAGACATTGTTGCCAGTGACAAGGAAAGATAATGAGATTAAGAAAAATAGTACTCAAAGGATGAGGATTGTTCTAGATTATACGGAGATCTCTCAAAAGTTGTTGAGAATTATGAAGAAACATTGGCCAATACTTACTCGGGATGAGACACTTAAGAAATATATTGGTAATAAACCAGAGGTTTCGTTCAGGAGAGGGAATACTCTCAACAGTATTTTGAGTCCTAGTTATTTATCTGATGTGACCAAATCAGACTGGCTTAGTGCACGTAATCGAGGCTTCTATAAATGCGGTTCATGTGCAATGTGCAAATGGGCGTGGCAAGCTAAAAAAGAATTTTATGATAGAAGTGGTTGTAAAGTAGACACAAAGTCACATATAGATTGTAACACCAAATATGTGGTCTATATGCTCCTCTGTAAGTGCGAAAAAATCTATGTAGGTAGTACGATACGCCCGCTTAAGGTGAGAATCTCGGCACACTAGAGAGCAATCAGGCAAGAAGATGAACGATATCCGATAGCTTCTCATATGAAAGCATGCGAAGCACAAGGGATTCATATAGAATTTAAATTTTATGGTTTTGAGTACTGTGAATTAAACCCACGGGGTGGAAATAGAGAAGGAATGGTTTCTTACCTGTAACTCCAGTTCTCTCGTAGGGGTATTTCCATGATAGTCATAAGCACTGAATAGTTCCGCGCGCCTGCGGGGACCCCGGAGCACTGTTGTGTAGTATATTCTTAAGTGCAATCATCAGCTCCTTGACAAAAAAGGTCTGTGAAAAACACTTAAGAATAACAATGTGCAGCCTATGTGAACAGCTACACAGGCCAAATTGTTAGAAGAAAAAACAGTTGTAGTGTAAATTTCACGTTTAAACCTCTATTTATTCTATAAATACATAAATAAATACATTCTCATATTTTATTTACACCTCTCATGAGAATAAAACAATGTAGGGCAGTGTAGCCCATAGGCTGCCATTATACAGAATGAAAATAGAGCTGTGCCTTTAAGAAAGTAAAGTCTTCCCATCATGCACAGCAAAAGGCAGTTGCCTCAGTTCTTTTTTGGAGGCTATTAACCTGACATGAAGAAAAAACAAAACATTTGTTGGAGTACCAACCTCCATAATATTCATGTTCTATGTCAACTCCACCGGGGAGGAGGGAGGGTTGCTTATGACTATCATGGAAATACCCCTACGAGAGAACTGGAGTTACAGGTAAGAAACCATTCCTTCTCTCGTAGGGGATTTCCATGTATAGTCATAAGCACTGAATAGAGTAGCAAGCCCATCCCCATAACCGCGGTGGAGTAGATATAAGAATACTGAGAAAAACATGAATCATGCAAACAAATTCTTGAGCAAAGCCTGTCCAACCTGAGCATCTGCCCTAGCGTCTGTATCAAGGCAGTAATGCTTAGTAAAGGTATGGACCGACCTCCAAGTGGCAGCCTTGCATATTTCTGCCAAAGGGACATTTCTCATCAAGGCTACAGTAGCTGCTTTCCCTCTGGTAGAGTGGGCTTTTGGCCTACCACCCAGGGATTTGTTTACTAACTGATAACATAACATTATACATGAAACAATCCACCTGGATAAAGATTGTTTAGATGTGCCCAAACCTGTTCTGATTGGGCCATAGTTAATAAAAAGCTGTTGTGATTTTCGTAAGCTTTTTGTCCTGTCCAAGTAAAATTTCAAGACTCTCTTTACATCCAGAGAGTGCAGAGTTCTCTCAGCAGGAGTAGCTGGATTCTGAAAGAAAGTCGGTAATGAAATTGTTTGGTTCACATGGAAGTCGGAGACTACCTTAGGTAAAAATTTTGGATGAGTTCTCATTACCACTTTTGCAGAATGAAAAACCCTGTAGGGTTCCTGAGCGCAAAGGGCCTGGATTTCGCTGACCCTACGCGCTGAAGTGATTGCCACCAGAAAAGCAGCTTTCCATGTGAGATGTTGCAGCGATGCCTTATGTATCGGCTCGAATGGCGGCAGCATCAGACGTGATAAGACAACGTTCAGTTCCCATGGAGGAGAAGGCTTTCTAATGGGAGGAAAAACATTCTTTAAACCTTCTAGGAAATCCTTAATAATCGGAATCCGAAAAAAGGAAGTTTGTGAAGGACTCTTTCTGTATGCAGTGACAGCCGCCAAGTGAACTTTTATTGACGACAGTTGTAAGCCCGATTTTGCCAAACTTAACAAGTATGGCAGGATAGATTGTTCTCCACAGGAAACCGGGTCAATGTTGTTGTGTAAACACCAAATGCAGAATCTCTTCCACTTGCTTGCATAGGCTGATCGTGTGGAAGGGCGCTTTGCTTCCTTCAGAATTTCCATACAGTCCTGAGGTAGGTTCAAGTGTCCATATTGCACTAGCTCAGGAGCCATGCTGCCAAACTCAACGATGAGGGGTTGGGATGAGATATCTGCCCTCTGAACTTCGTGAGCAGGTCCGGACGATATGGTAGCCTGATGTGTGGTTTGAGTGACCGGTGAAGAAGGTCTGGGAACCACCACTGGCGTGGCCACTCCGGAGCAATTAGGATCATTTTGGTCTGAGCATTGGACAGCTTCTGGAGGACCGCCGGAATCAGGGGAAGCGGTGGAAAGGCGTAAAGAAATGCTCCTGACCAGCTTATCCATAGGGCATTCCCCAATGTCCCTGGATGGTAATATCTGGAGGCGAAGTTTTGGCATTTTTTGTTGTCTGGGGTTGCGAAAAGGTCTGTAGAGGGGGTACCCCAGAGTGCGAAAATGGAATGAACGACGTCGTCGTGTAGTACCCATTCGTGGTTCTCGTCCATTACCCGACTGAGGGCATCCGCTTGAACATTCTGGATGCCGGGCAGGTGAGTTGCCACTAGCGACAGGTTCCTGGCTAGAAGCCAATGCCAGATTGTCTGAGCCTCTCTGGATAAAATTCTGGACCTGGTGCCTCCTTGTTTGTTCACGTAGTACATAGTGGCCACGTTGTCTGTCTGGAGAAGGAGAGTTTCCGTTCTCAGAGAGGGAAGGAAGGCTTTGAGCGCAAGGTGGACTGCGCGAAGTTCCAGCAGGTTGATGTGATAGAGACTCTCTCTCTGTGACCACTCTCCTTGGACTCGAAGATGTTCCATGTGCGCCCCCCATCCGAGCAGTGACGCATCTGTTAAGATGGTTTGAGATGGAGGCCGTTGTTGGAACGGAATCCCCACCAAGAGATTGCTGGGTAAACACCACCACTTGAGGGATTGTAGGGTGTGAGGAGAAAGAAGGACTTTGTTCTCCCAATCGTCCCTCAGTTGACACCACTGATCCTCCAGATTTTCCTGCAATGGTCTCATATGGAGGCGAGCATTGGGAACCAGATGGATACAAGACGCCATCGAGCCCAGTAGAGAAGCTATTATTCTTGCAGTGGCTTGAGGTCTTTCCTGCAGTTGTTTGCACTTTTGGAGAATCGATAACCGTCGTTCCTCCGAAGGAAACACCTTTCCTAGCCTGGTATCTACAATGGCCCCTAAGTAATGCAACCTCTGAACAGGTGTTGCTGTAGATTTCAGGAGATTGACTTGAAGACCAAGTTTTTGCAGCAGTTGTAGAGTCCATTCGAAATGCTGTTGTGCCTCGAGACAACTGGAGGCCTTTATGAGCCAATCGTCTAGATAGGGGTAGACGAATATTCGCTGTTTCCTCAAGTGGGCGGCTACTACCGCCATGCATTTGGAAAAAGTTCTCGGAGCTGATTTTAGGCCGAAAGGTAGAACTGCAAATTGGTAATGGCGTTTTCCGACGGTGAACCTTAGGAATTTTCGATGTTTCTTGGTTATTGGGATATGAAAGTAAGCGTCGCAAAGATCTATCGCACAGAGCCAGTCGCCCTGATGTAGATGTGGGTAAATTTGGTGTAAGGCTAACATCCTGAATTTTTCTTTGCGAATCCATTTGTTTGCTGTCCTCAGATCTAAAATGGGACGAAACTCTTGTTTGTCTTTTTTCGGTACAAGGAAATATCTCGAATAAATCCCCTTCCCTTGCTGGCTGATGGGAACGGGTTCTATGGCTCTTTTTTGCAATAGAATATTGACCTCTAACTGAAGAGCTTCGAGATGGCGGTTGGCTGTTTTGGGTGGAACAGATGGTGGAGAACTGGTGAATCTGAGAGCGTAACCATGTCTCACAATATTCAATACCCAGGCGTCTGTTGTGATGCGTAGCCACTCGTCCAGATGATTTGAGATACTTCCCCCTACCGGAGTGGATAACGGAGGAGGGGGAAGCAAAGATTCAGGGCTTAGACGTGGGAGCTTGTCGAGGTGTCTGGGTCTGAGGTGTTGAACGACCCCTTGTCGACCTTCGCTGAGTGGAGAAACCCCTTTGATGCTGCTGTTGTTGCTACTGCTGGGGGCGCGAAGATATCCAGTGCGGCGACTGATACCGGTGTGTGAAAAGTCGTCGTTGATATGGCCGGAAAACCTTTCTTTGTTCTTTCGTCTTTCCATGCCTACCGCTTTCAGGGTATCTAGTTCAGCCTTCATTCTAGCCATCTCGTCATCGGCATGAGAACCGAACAAGGTGGAGCCCGAGAAAGGCAAGTTTTGTATTCGCTGCTGCGCTTCAGGTTTGAGTGATGCAAGTCTCAACCATGCATGCCTTCTGAGCGCTATCCCGTGTGCATAATTGTGTGCGGATAGCACCGAAGAGTCAGCTGCAGCACTTATAATTTGGTTAGAAACCATGGCTCCCTCACCCACGACCTCCAGGAAATCTTCCCTTTTATCCTTAGGAAGATGTTCCGCAAACTGCATTAAAAAGAGTCCCAGAGGGCACGGTCGTATCGCCCTAATAACGCAGTAGCGCTGGCTGCCTTCATCGTGACGGCTGCAGTAGAACATACTTTTCGTGCTGCAGCATCTATCTTTCTGCTCTCTTTATCTGGAGGCGAAGAAGAAGACGGTGAGGTTGAATGCAGTTTCTTTGCCGCTACTATGACCACCGAATCAGGTACTGGGTCCGACCTCAAGAACAGAGGATCTTGTTCTGGTGGACGATATTTTTTAATAAGTCTGGAAGGAGCAGACTTTGTTGCGGCCGGTGCAAGGAAAATATCCATTGCTGGTTCGAGGAGACCTGGAACCAGTGGAAGCAAAGGTCTGGAAGATGTCCTGTGATGCAAAGTCTCGAAGATCACTGACGTCGATGGGGCAGGTACCGCCAGCGGGATGTTCAGCTTGGTCGCCCCTCGTACTAAGACCTCCTGGAACGTATTCACATCATCTATGGGGGACACTCTCGGGGACGGTGAGTCCGATAGGGTTGGAGAGTAGTCCCGTGTAGACGAAGAAGAACGCCTGTGATGTGAATGCTGAGATCTCTGTGATTCATGACGGTGCCGAGAGGAAGAAGAGCGTCTAGAGGAATGTCCAGAACGTCTTACAGACCGCGTTGGAGTCCTCAAAACAGACTCTGAAGGGGGAGCCGGAAGAGGCGCCGTAGGTGTTACCGGCGTCTGTGGCAATGGTGATTGTCGAGGAGAGAGTTGTGGAGACGCTGGAAGGAGGATGAGTGAGGCCGAGGATTCTGAGGTTGTATAAACCCTTCTAGGTCTTTTTGATTGTCTCGACGTCGACACACTCCTCGACGTCGAAGTACGGTGACGGCGAGTGCTCTTCGACGTCGATTCTTCTCGCCGTTGAGAATCTCTCGACAACGACCCTCGACGTCGCCGTGATGACGGTGAACGCCTACGACGTCGAGCACCCCTCGACGTTGATCGCTCTCGCCGTGTCGACGGCGAGCCGGATTCAGATCTCCTCGACGTGGAACGTCCTCGCCATGTCGACGGCGACCCAGATCTCGACGGCGAAAGTCCACGCCGTCGACGGCGAAATCGTCGTCGACGGCGAGCGATGTCTCTTTCTCGCCGGCGAACCACTCCTCGACGGCGAGCATGTTGGCGCCGTTCCTTGCCTCGACGTCGACGCCCTCGACGTCGTCGGAGACCTGTGCCGTTTTTGAGCCGGTCTGGTCGGAGTTATAGAGGAAACAGTGTGAGCCCTGGTAGAAGACTGACCTTCTCCTCGCTCTGTGGTAGAATGACCACTTTTCCTCCTGTCCTCTTTCGCCTGGAGTCGGATCTTCTCCCTGTCACGAAGGGTCCTTCTGGAGAAGGTTTTGCAGATGTCACACGACTCCGGTTTGTGGCTGGAAGGAAGGCAAATTATGCAGACCCGATGTGGATCTGTTTTGGCCTTTATTCTGCCACAAGAAGGGCATTTGTCAAACAGTGAAGGCATTTCTGAAGTAGAAAAACCTCAAAATTCTGTCAGAATCTAACAGAAAACAATAGAAAATGATCACTCAATGTCAAAAACGTCGAGTGAAATTGAAATTCAAAAGATTTTAAATGAATTTCTGTCACAAAAGGATTTTGTGAGGTAGAGCTCAATGCTTCAGGGTCCTGTCAGAAAGGAGCCGGAAAAAAGAACTGAGGCAACTGCCTTTTGCTGTGCATGATGGGAAACAGGAAGACTTTACTTTCTTAAAGGCACAGCTCTATTTTCATTCTGTATAATGGCAGCCTATGGGCTACACTGCCCTACATTGTTTTATTCTCATGAGAGGTGTAAATAAAATATGAGAATGTATTTATTTATGTATTTATAGAATAAATAGAGGTTTAAACGTGAAATTTACACTACAACTGTTTTTTCTTCTAACAATTTGGCCTGTGTAGCTGTTCACGTAGGCTGCACATTGTTATTCTTAAGTGTTTTTCACAGACCTTTTTTGTCAAGGAGCTGATGATTGCACTTAAGAATATACTACACAACAGTGCTCCGGGGTCCCCGCAGGCGCGCGGAACTATTCAGTGCTTATGACTATACATGGAAATCCCCTACGAGAGAACTGACCCTACGGAGAAGGGAATCGATCTGGATCATGAGATTAGGAGCCGTGGAGAGAGGATTAAATACAGATTATGAGATGGAATACTTTCTTGGCGATAAGTAAATTAAATATAGGAGAAGAGTCATAATAAGATAAGTATAAGGAGAGATATTGGTGGAGGATGTAAGTAAATTGGCAATCAAATATGGAGAATAGAAATAGGGAGACATAATACAATGGTGTAATTTAGACTTTTAGAATGGGAATTGTTTCTATTTTAAACATACATTTCAGTTTTGGATTATTAGTCTCGAATTTGGCCATATTGATTGTAGGAATATGGGATCTATATCATGGTTTATTTTCACTCTCTTTAGAGTATAATTTAAAAACTACCCCGAAAGAGATGATGATAATTTATTTTAGGTGTAGGGCGTGCTCTGTTTAGTAGTGCACGATAATATAATGAGAATTTTGGTCATTTAAAAAAGGTGTAGCATAAGTTAGGTTAGAATTTTGTGGCGAAAAGTTATGTAAGAATAATTTGTTTATAGTTAGCATATGGATAAAACATAATTTTGACATAGATTGATTTAATATACATTTTGACACAATAAGGTCCTAGTAGGAATACATATCTGACCATTTGTATAAATTGCATTAAACGTATTAGTCATTTTATTTATTTTATTTCTTCTATCCATTTTTTTTTTACACGGACGTACATAATCATTTTATAGTCCGCTTTCTATCTTTAGTGTTACCACTGAAAGAACGAGTTACTTACCTTCGGTAACGACTTTTCTGGTGGATACATTTGCTACCTGTGGATTCCTCACCTCATGAATACTCCCATGGCGCCAGCATTCTACGGAAATCTTCTTACTAGTCTCTGCACGTCGACGAGGACGTCACTGTCTCGCACGCGACGCCGTCTGACGTCATACAGGCAATAAGAGGTCCTCGACGACGTGCGGACGTCAGTACCAATCATTTTTTACGTGCATGAGAACAACCAGGCAATGCAATGAAAGAACAAAGCAACATCCATTATATTGTAAAAATACACCACATTGTATGAATAACTGTAAATCTTTTTTATGTACATATATATATATATATATATATAAAACTCTTTCTTTTAAAAATATATACACACACCAAGTATATACATAAAGATATATACACATATACCCATATATATATATAAATATATTATATATATACATCTATTGCACCCTCAAAGATCAAGAGGAGCGCACTCAAGGATTACTTGGCAAGACCATAAAGGCAACGGGGAGGCGGGTGGGACCGTGAGGAATCCACAGGTAGCTAATGTATCCACCAGAAAAGTCGTTACCGAAGGTAAGTAACTCGTTCTTCTGATGGATACAACTACCTGTGGATTCCTCACCTCATGAATAGAGTCCCAAAGCAGTACCACGCCCGGCGGTGGGTGCCTAAATGGTCAAACCAAGAAATCCTGCAGCACTGACCGTGCAAAATGGCCGTCCCTTCTAACCTCAGAATCTAAACAGTAATGTTTTGCAAAAGTGTGAAGGGACGACCAAGTTGCGGCCTTGCAGATGTCGACCACAGGAACACCTCTGGCTAAGGCCGAAGTGGCCGACTTAGCTCTGGTGGAATGAGCTCTAATGCCCTCAGGAGGATCCTTCTTTGCCAAAGAGTAACATATTTTAATGCAAAGAACAACCCACCTGGATAGTGTTCTCTTGTGGACTGCCTTTCCTCTCCTCTTGCCCACGTATCCAATAAACAGCTGATCCTCCAGCCTGAAATCCTTTGTTCTATTGATAAAGAAGCTCAACGCTCTCTTTGGATCCAGACGGTGCAGTCTTTCTTCCTCTTTGGAAGGATGAGGCGGAGGATAGAACGTGGACAAAGTAATTGCCTGAGCCAAATGGAAGGGTGAAACAACCTTCGGGAGGAAAGCAGCCTTGGTCCTCAACACCACCTTATCCCCATAAAAAGTTGTATAAGGGGGTTTTACTGATAAGGCCTGCAACTCACTCACTCTCCTTGCTGATGTTATAGCTATCAGGAAGACTGTTTTTAAAAACAAATACCTTAAGGGGCAAGAATGCATAGGTTCAAAAGGGGACCCCATAAGGAAAGTCAGGACTAAGGACAAATCCCATTGCGGCATAACGAATGGCTTTGGAGGATATTGATTTAGAAGACCTTTCAAGAATCTGATAACAATAGGGGATTTAAATAAAGATGGTTGGTCTGGAAGACATATGAAGGCTGACAAGGCCGATAAATAACCTTTAATGGTAGCCACTGCACAACCTTTCTGCGCCAGAGATAGAGCAAAAGACAAAACGTCCGATAGATGAGCTTGTAAAGGATCAATCTGCCTCTCTCCACACCACGCAACAAATTTAGACCACCTATTAGCGTAGATAGATTTAGTGGAGTGTCGCCTGGCCGCTAATATAACATCCACTACCTCAGGCGGGAGAGAGAAGGAACTCAGGTTGCCCCGTTCAATCTCCAGGCATGTAGGTGCAGACTCTGGAGGTTGGGGTGTAGAACCTGCCCCTGCGACTGCGAGAGGAGGTCTGCCCTGAAAGGGAGACGGAGCGGCGGGCACGTTGAGAGTTGGAGAAGGTCGGAGTACCACACCCTCCTTGGCCAATCCGGAGCTATTACGATTACTAGAGCCCGGTCTTGGCGAATCTTCCTCAATACTCGAGGAATCAAGGGTATGGGAGGAAACGCGTAAAGCAACTGGCCGCACCAGGTCATTTGAAACGCGTCCCCCAATGCTTCCTGCATCGGATACTGAAGGCTGCAGAACAACGGACAATGCGCGTTCTCTCGAGTGGCGAACAGATCTACCCGAGGAAACCCCCACTTCTGGAAGATTAAACGGACTTGATCTGGATGGAGACGCCACTCGTGGTCTGCCGAGAAGTGGCGACTGAGACTGTCCGCACGCACGTTCAAGACTCCGGCCAGATGGTTTGCTATCAAGCAAATCCGATGGTCCTTTGCCCAGGACCATAGTCGAAGAGCTTCTCTGCAGAGAAGGTACGACCCCACTCCTCCCTGCTTGTTTATGTACCACATCGTGGTAGTATTGTCCGTTAGGATCTGTACCGACTGACCACAAAGGGAAGGGAGGAAGGCCTTGAGAGCCAGACGTACAGCCCGTAACTCTAACAGATTGATGTGAAAAATCTGTTCCTCTGGAGACCAAAGACCTTTGATCTCCAGATCCCCCAGATGAGCTCCCCACCCTAGAGTGGAAGCATCCGTTATGACTGTGGCCACTGGTGGCGACTGCTGGAACGGTTTTCCTTGTGAAAGATTGTTGCTTGCAATCCACCACTTCAAATCCACAGCAGCATCTCTGGAGATCTTGACAGTACCCTCTAGATCCCCTCTGTGTTGAGACCACTGCCTTCGGAGGCACCACTGAAGAGCCCTCATGTGCCAGCGAGCATGCGTGACCAACAGAATGCAGGAGGCAAAAAGACCGAGCAGACGAAGGACCTTGAGGACTGGAACTACCGCTCCGTTTCGAAACATTGGAACCAAATCCTGAATATCTTGAATCCGCTGAGGCGGAGGAAAGGCCCGACCCAATGTCGTATCCAGTACTGCCCCTATGAACAGGAGGCGCTGAGAGGGCTCCAGGTGAGATTTGGGCTCCTTCACCGAAAAGCCCAGGTCGAATAACAACTGGGTTGTTGACTGCAGATGACGCAACACAAGCTCCGGGGACTTGGCTTTGATCAACCAATCGTCCAAGTAAGGGAATACTGCTATCCCCTTCCTTCTGAGCTCTGCCGCAACCACCGACATCACCTTCGTGAAGACTCGAGGTGCTGAAGTAAGACCAAACGGAAGGACCGCAAACTGGTAGTGTTGCGATCCCACCACAAACCGGAGATACTTCCTGTGTGACTTGAGTATCGGGATATGAAAGTAAGCATCCTGCAAGTCGACAGACACCATCCAGTCTTCCATGTTCAACGCCAAAAGCACCTGTGCTAGGGTCAGCATCTTGAACTTTTCCTGCTTGAGGAACCAATTCAAGATCCTCAGGTCCAGAATTGGTCTCAAACGACCATCCTTCTTGGGAATCAGGAAATACCTTGAGTAAACTCCTTGACCCCTTTCCTGCTCCGGGACCAACTCCACCGCGCCCTTTAAAAGGAGGACTTCCACCTCCTGTTCTAGCAACAGGAGGTGTTCTTGTGAACAATACGAAGGGCGGGGCGGGATGAGGGGCGGAAACTCCCGAAAGGGAAGGGTGTAGCCTTTTCCCACAACACTGAGAACCCAAGTGTCCGACGTAACAGTCTCCCATTTGGTGAGAAAATGCTGTAATCTTCCCCCTACAGGAGAGGAGTGAGTGGGAAATGGTGGAAGCCTAAGGCTGCTTCCCCTGCTGCACCCCGCCAGAGGATGAGGAAGAGGCAGAGTGCTGCTGAGAGGCTCCCCTGGTGCGGACCCTACCCCTCCCCCTAAAAGATCTATAGGGGTGGGAAGAGGCAGGTTGCTGATATCTTCCCCGAAAGGAAGAGGAGGAAGAGCCACGCCCAAATCCACGAAACCTCCTGAAGAATCTGGAAGAGGCCGTGGAAGAAGGAGCTTGGAGTCCCAACGACTTAGCCGTGGCCCTGCTCTCCTTAAAACGTTCCAAGGCCGAATCAGCCTTAGCCCCAAACAGTTTGTCCCCATCAAACGGGAGATCCAACAATGTGGACTGTACATCTGCCGAAAAGCCCGAGTTACGTAGCCAGGCCTGTCTCCTTTCCACCACAGTTGTGCCCATTGCTCTGGCTACCGAGTCGGTGGTATCCAGTCCCGTCTGGATAATTTGGGTCGCAGCAGCCTGGGCATCAGAGACAAGATCCAAAAGACCCTGGGGAAGCTCTGTAAACGAAGAGGAGATGTCATCCATCAGAGCATGAATATACCTCCCCAGAATACAGGTCGCATTAGTGGCTTTTAACGCCAGACTGCAGGACGAAAAAATCTTCTTCGACTGCGCCTCTAGCTTTTTTGAGTCTCTGTCCCCAGGCACCGTCGGGAAAGAACCAGGCGCTGATTTGGACGAACAGGAGGCCTGCACAACCAAGCTCTCCGGCGTAGGGTGCCTAGATAGGAAACCAGGATCAGTTGGAGCCGTCCGATACCTCCTGGCCACGGCTCTGTGAACTGCTGGGGAAGATGCCGGCTTCTTCCACACCTCTAAAACCGGATCCAGCAGAGCGTCATTAAAAGGTAATAGAGGCTCCGCCGCGGCTGAGGCCGGATGCAACACCTCTGTCAAAAGGTTTTGTTTCGCCTCCACCACCGGCAAAGGCAGGTCCAAAAAACTAGCTGCCTTCCGTACCACTGTATGAAAGGAAGCAGCTTCCTCGGTATATTCCCCCGGGGACGAAAGGTCCCACTCAGGGGAAGTGTCCAGCCCACTGGCCGACTCCAGTCCACGCAGCCCATCACCCGAGTCCTCTAGCTCTCCTTCCTCTAGGGCTCGTTGGTACTCCTGCTCCTCTAGTACCCGGAGAGCACGCCTCCTTGAATGCAGTCGTTGCTCAATCCGCGGAGTCGACAACACCTCCGCCGAAGTCGGAGATCGGCGCCGATCTTCCGAAGCCACCGACGCCGCATCCGGCGCCACAGGTAACTTCGGCGCCGACTGAAGAGCAGATGAAACGGATGGACCCACCGGAGTCACAGGCCGAAATCTCGACGTCGACGGGATGGAAATCCCTGGGGCCAATCCCTCCGAAGCCATCGGAGCGGCCACCGGCGCCGACACTGGCGCCGAGCCCACGTTCCCAAACGGGAGAAAGGGCATAAAGGGTGCCGGCCGAAGAGGCGCAGGATCACCCAAAGAAAAGGCCAAAGGCCCAGCCGGAGCACCCCCTGGAGCCATCTGTTGGAAGATGGCATACATCGCATTCAAGAATGCGGAACTATCGGCTCCAGGGGTGGGAAAAGCCGGATACTGGGGTGCCTGACTCGGAGGCGACCCCGACGCCGGCCTCGGCGTCTGCGCCGGAGAAAACACCTGAGGCTCCAATACCTCAATCACCGACGCCTGTCCAGGCGAAGTTGGAGACGTCGGAGAGAGCAACGGCGTCGAAGGATGCGGCGTCACCGTGGGGCTGACCTCCCATGTCCTCCGGCGCCGATCCGGAGACCTGGAACGAGTCTCCCTTGAATGACGCCGAGATTCTCTACAGCGCCGGGAGTCTCGATGACGCCGATGTCTTGGAGAAGACTTTTTCTTTTGATGCTTCTCCTTTGACTTGGCCATAAACAGCTTCGCCTCGCGTTCTTTAATGGCCTTCGGATTCATGTGCTGACACGAATCACAAGTCGAGACGTCGTGGTCGGAGCTCAAACACCAAAGGCAATCGGAATGAGGATCCGTCACCGACATCTTGCCTCCACACTCACGACAAGGCTTAAATCCAGACTTTCTCTGCGACATTATTTCCACAGAGAAAGAGTACGCAGCAAGATATACACTGTAACCGCAAGAGTAACAGTTGCTCCCTCGAAGATAACCGTTTCGAATGCACGGAAAAAAGGGAACTGACGTCCGCACGTCGTCGAGGACCTCTTATTGCCTGTATGACGTCAGACGGCGTCGCGTGCGAGACAGTGACGTCCTCGTCGACGTGCAGAGACTAGTAAGAAGATTTCCGTAGAATGCTGGCGCCATGGGAGTATTCATGAGGTGAGGAATCCACAGGTAGTTGTATCCATCAGAAACAGGTATTTGTACAAGAAGTTAAGTGCGTTTTCTATTTCCTTGACACAGACGCACAAAATTCTGTAGTCCGTTTTCTATTTGTACTAAAAAAATCCTGTAGTCCGTTTTCTATTTCCACTATAAAAAAAATGGTTGTCTGTTTTCTATTTCTACTATTTAATCGGGGCTTTTAAATAGGACGCGAAGAGAGGGACTCGGTTTAGATTGTGGCATGGTGGCGTACTCGCCGAGAGGTCATAACTTCACACAGGTAAGATACAAGACCCAGTATCAGCTATATAGTATATTGGACTTTTTGAGTCTTGGGAGATAACTTATTTGGAGTTTATCTCATGGCAGATACCACAGGAGGCAAAGTCGTGGATACAAGATATATGTGATATATGAAATAATCATGTTGAAATAGGTGAGCATTTTGGGAAATCCAAATAACACTATAATATACATCTGTGGAAGAATGTGAGGTATATTAAATAATTACATATTCCACATCTTTTTTTTTCGCCACATATGTAGATATATTGTAATTTTCAAAAAAAAAGAACGAGTTTTCAAGATAATGAAGAAGCGAACAATATTGAAAATATAAAGGTATATAGCATATATCTGATCTGAATGCACATTATGGTTCAAAGTTTAATGGACATGAGGGGTTTAATTTTGGATATACAGCACCTTTGGGGTGGCTTTTCTAAACTTTTAGGAGCATGCTTTACACGAGGGACACCTTAATAATAATATTATCTTACTGTAATACATATTGAATCTAATTTCACCTAATATTTTATACTTTAATTAAGCAATTTAATCTTCTTACTCTGCTTCATAATTAATGAGATTGTGTCATAAAGGGACATTATGAACCACTATAGATTAATAACTTGCATGGTTCCCACTACATGATTGGGGTATGTAGGTACACTATTAACAATAAGACCAAGGGAGTAAAATAGATGTTGAAAAATGATCTGTTATGTTTGGAAATATTATTGTAGGAGGTCCTAAAGAAATCCTAGGGGCACTCCCCGGATGAAACACGTGTTGACGGACAAGCAAGTTGAAGGTTTTGTTTTTTTGGATATGTAGATGTGAATGTTGGATAAGCCATTGAAATGTGAAGATTTACAAGTGTTTTTGTGAAACTCTGGACGAACTATTGAGTTTGGACTGTTGAAATTAATTTTGAATAAACGCTATTTGAAACGCAAGGAAGGACTTTATACATATGATATCATTATAATTAATGGTTTACTATGTTGTTTGATACATCTATGTACTAGTTCATGGATATTATAATGTTACACGTGTGCCATTACTTATTACCTCTGCACCCAAGCCCCAGAGCCCGGGTCCCTGACTTCTGATTGTGACCCTTGCTCTAAAGACCCTCACATGCAGAGCCCCCCTTTGGGTCCTGTCGGACTTGTCCCCAAGTCTTCCCTTGCAGCCTTTGTTTGCAGGTGCCCATTGACTTCAACAATTTAGTGCTCTAGGCTACCAACCTGTTCAGATAAGTTGAGGTAAAATGAAACTGCTGGTGGTTCTTTGGACCCTGGCCCCCTAGGTTCCGAAGGGCATCTCCGAACTTCGACTACAGGTTGTTGTACATGTCTTTCCTCCATTGGATAAAATTACTGCGTTTGAGGCTGCCACCTAAAAAATGTTATTTATGTATGATTTATGTTTACTTGCAAAATTCATAACTCCGAAAGTACTTAACTGATATCGATGATCTTGGTATCTAAAAATATATACAAATCTGTTATTTTTATAAATTGGTCTCAGATTTCTTTTTGAGTGGGTGTACCATTTATTGACTCTGTTTGTGCTACAAATGCTTAACACTCCTCTCTGATAAGCGGAAGCTGCTCGACCACACTAGCACTAATAGAGCACTTGGGATTATTACAGTAAGCCCCGTAAACCAAATAAGGGTCGCCCTTACACAGGCCAACTACATAAAAAGCCAGCTTTCTACATTTGGTGACAGCGGTGAAATACAAGGATACAAGACATTGCATTTGCAGATACCACTTGGTCAATAGGTGATTCTGCTAAAAAAATCCACAACTGACATTAGTCAAAAAATTTATTTCAAATTTTCCGATTTCTCAATTATTTTTACATTTTCTAATTTGAACTCTTGAGGCCTTGTATTAACTCTCCCAGTCAATTGCATTAGAATTGTAAAAAGTATACTAAACAATTACGACTTAAAAGTCTTTTAGAATTTTTTCTTGATTTTTCAAAAAGGTCCCTAGTGTTCTAAATATGTCTGGCACAGAAGAGATGGTGCAGGAACTCAACTTGAGCCCTTATCTGAAGCTTAGTATGCAGCAGTTAAGGAACCTGCGTAAAGCCAATAACATTGCTACTGGCTCCAACGTTACCAAAGCAAGCCTCCAGGAGGCGCCCCACAGAATTGGATGCAGCCCAGTTGGCAAAAAAGACCTAACACCCGAAAGAAGGAGTGGACAGTGACAATAAGACTGTACTCCAGGGGGTAGCCCCCCAATCTAAGCAGAGAGGATGAGGACTCAAACAGGAACCTCTATTCTATACATGTACATAGAGTCCCTTTCACACCTGGGGGTAGGTCAGGCTAATGCAGGCCCATAGACAAACTAGATGATCTGGAAAGACTCACTGGAAGCCAACATCCTTGCTATAGAAAGAGAGAGATGGCTGAGATGGGTTTAGAACCCATGAGTGGTGGCAGCAACAAAATAAATAGGGAAAGAGAGGAAACCTTTGATCCCAAAATCCCCAAAGGGATTGCCCCTAATGTGTTGAGGGCAGTGACATTACAAAGTAGTTTACAGCCTTTGAGAGGGCTTGTAAAATGAGAAAGTTACACCAGAGACACTGGGGTTCTTTACTGTGGGAGTTGTTCTCAGGAAAATGCAGGGATAGACTCCTGACATTGGATGAGGAAGAAGCTGGGACCTATGATCTCATGAAGGGTAGATTGACTGAGGGCATTTCTTTCACGATGGAAGAGTGCAGGATCAAGTTCAGGGAGACTCACAAAACCTTGAGTCAGTCCTGGATAGATTCTCAGTCAAAACACATGGGGCCATATGTACAAACACATTTTCCCATTGACACAGAATGGGAAAAACCCTTTGCTACATCTGGCCCTAGGTGGCTTGATGAGAGGCAGTCAGGTGCCAAAGTATGATGGGCTCTATAATTTGATAATGAAGGAGAATCTGTTAAGTAACTGTACATCTGAGAAACTGCATAAGTACCTGGTGGACTTAGGGTTAGTTTCTCCTCAAGACTTGGTGAAGAAGGCTTACCATTAGTCAAAACTAGTGTGTCTGTAAAGAACCATGGTGGGGGTGAACAAAGAAAGGGGTTACTGCTTTTCCCAGGGGAAAGATGTGGGACGCAATGGGAAAAACCCCAAGAATCTTCTCAAGGCCCCCAGAAACCTGTTCAGGAGGGTGGGTTCAAGACTCTTCTCAATTCAAGGGTGGGTAGCGGGGTAAAAACTGGAATCCCAAGAAGGCTCAGTGCCACCTCTGTAATCAGAGTAGACTCGGACTGGAGATTCTTCTTGCCAAAAAAAGGCTCCCCCCCAGTGCAGCATCTTCAGGGGGTGTTAGCCTCCAGATGGGATCCTTGTTGTGCCCTGACCAGGTTGGGGAGCACACTGAAGCTATTCAAGTCTCACAGGGGGGGGTGGATATGGCTTCCCTAGCTGTCTGGACCAGTAATCTGGAAAAATACAGACAGAAGCCACTCAACAGGGTTGAAGTTGAAGCACTGAGGGATACAGGTACAAGTGTCACCATGGCGACTGAAAAATTTATATCCCCAGAACAGTACTTAACTGGACGGACATATCCACTCATTAATGCTGATAACATTACCAAGGTTAATCCCATGGCTATGGTGACCTTGGATTGGTGAGGGCTTAATGGCCAAAAGAAGGAGGTCATGTCCTCTGCCATACCAGTAGAATGTCTATGAGGGAATGATCTGGAGACCTCAGCATGGGCTGAGGTAAACATGAGAACCTCTGCAGCCATGGTTGGAAGCCTGAATGGGTGGGTGTAAAAACAAGAGCACAGAGCAATGCTCAGGCCGAAAAACAGGTAATAGAGCCTACAAAGATGGCCCAGTCCTACCAGAGAAAAAGCAAGAAGACTAGAGAAACAACTTCTGAAAAGACAAAAGCTCAGGTCCCCCCTATTCAGGGATAAGACCTGTCAGCCTTTGAAGGAACTGAACATTAAGATCTGGGGCCTAACGTGTCAGAATTCCTAGGTACAGGGCAGCCGTTTAGGGAAGCTTTATGCCAGAGACAAAAAAAATACTCTCACTCTTGAAATCCTGAAACAGCAAGCTGCTGCACAAGAAAGGGGAGATTTCAGTAGTTCCCACCGGACCTACTGGGGAGAAGGACTCCCTTACACTGAGGGGAGATATCCTAAACCTAGTGCCACTAAGAGAGTGTTAATGCATCAAATGTACAGGAAGTTCCTACTCACTTTGGCTGGCCTATGACATCACCTTAGCTGGACATCCTGGCCAGACTAAAACACCCAAGCTCACAAAGCACTGCACAACACCGGACCAGAATACCTCAACAGACGACTCTCCTTCTACACCCCGACCTGGCATCCCAGCCGACCTCGCAACCGTCCCACGCGTCCGCAAAACTACAACCGGTGGTAGATCATTCTCACACCTCGCCACCAAAACATGGACCACTCTTCCCTCCCACCTGTACCAGACCAAAGACCTCCTTACCTTCATGAAACTTCTGAAGACCTGGTTGTTCGAGCAGTAGCAGCACCCCCCCTCCCCAGCGCCTTGAGACCCTCACGGGTGAGTAGTGCGTTTTACAAATTCCTGATTGATTGATTGGTTACCTACTTCCAGCAGCCATGTCCCAGAAAATAAAGGTGTTCTGTGACTCCTGTGTTACCTGTCAAGCCAGTGGCAAGACAAGTGGCAAACCAAAGCCCCCCCTTAATTCTACTTCCAGAGGTTGGGACAGGGGCAACATTGTGGGCCCCCTTGACTCTCAAACAGCTACAGGCAACATGTTTATTCTGGTGGTAATGGATCATGCCTCCAGGTATGCTGAGGCAATTCCCCTTAGGACTATCACTGCTCCTGCAGTTGCCAGAGCCCTTTTAAGAATTTTTACTAGAGTGGGATTCCCTAAGGAGGTGGCTTCAGACAGAGGTAATAACTTTATGTCTGCTTACCTGAAAGCCATGTGGATTGAGTGTGGGGTGACCTGTAAGTTCACCACACCTTTCAGCAAAACAATGACCATGTTGAAAGGCTTAACAAGACCATGAAAAGTATGATTATGGGACTCCCTGAAAAGCTCAGAAAAAGATGGGATGTGCAGTTACCATGCCTGCTTTTGGCCAACCGAGGGGTGCCACAGCAGAGAATGGGCTTTAGTCCCTCTGAGCTTTTGTTTGGCCACCCTGCTAGAGGCTCACTCACTCTAGTAAGGGAAGGCAGGAAGAGACCTCTCAAAGAGCCTAAACTGGACATAATGGACTATGTGCTTGGCCTGCTTTCAAGGATGGCTGAGTACATGGAGAAAACAAACAACAACCTTGAGGCAAGCCAAGAGCTCCGGAAGCAGTAGTTTGCCTAATAGTCTGTATTGGTTACATTTCAACCAGTGCAAAAGGTATGGATATTGAAGCCTGTGGCATCAAATGCCCTCCAAGACAAATGGAGTGGACCTTACTCTATTGTTGAGGGCAGAGGGGAGGTCACCAACGTGGTGGACAAAGGCACTCTTAGCAGCTCCCACTGGCTCATCCATGTGAATAGCCTAAAACCCTTTCATGACAGGGCTGATGTAACCATTCTCATAGTCACTTATGAGGATCAAGAAGGGGAAAGTAACCTCTGCCTGCCCTCCTGTCCAACAACCCTAAGGATGGGTCTACTGGGGAGTTGTCTTGTCAGGTACCTTGTAGGCAAGCCTGGGGGCAGTATGCTGTGCTCTTTTCCCTACCCCATGGTCAGACTATCTGGTGCACACATGATGTGGACAATGGGGACATCCAACATGTCAAAAATAAAATCTACAGGCAATATGGCCAAGTTAAGGAAAGCATCAGAGCTGAGGTTAAGCAAGATGTTGGAGCAAGTGGTGATTGAGCCCTCTGAAAGTAAATGAGCCAACCAGTGGTATTAGGGCCTAAACCTCCTTCCAAGGGATGTAAACCAGGACTGAGGATTTGTGTGGACTATAGGAAAGTGCCCCTTTTGGCACGGTTATCCCCCCACATTTTGCCAGATATTGATGCTGACTTGACTGAGAGTGTGCTGTGATCCTGCTAACGAGGCCCCATCACTAGTGTTTGTTCCCAAAAAACTGTACCATTGCTCCCACAATTGGCATACCACTGGCACACAGATAAGTCCCCTGTAAAAGGTACCCATGATACCGAGGGCCCTGTGGCTAGGGAAGGTCCCCAAGGGCTGCAGCATGTATTATGCTGTCCTGGGGGACTGCTCACCAAACACATGCACACTGCCACTGCAGCTCGTGTGTGTTGGTGAGAAGAAAAAGACAAAGTCGACATGGCACCCCTCTCAGGGTGCCATGCCCACAACCACTGCCTGTGGCATAGGTAAGTCACCCCTCTAGCAGGCCTTACAGCCCTAAGCACTGTGCACTGTACCACAGGTGAGGGCATATATGCATGAGCAATATGCCCCTACAGTGTCTAAGTCCATTCTTAGACATTGTAAGTGCAGTGTGGCCATATAAAGTACACAGGCTGGGAGTTTGTCATTACGAACTTCACGGCTCCATGATGGCTCCACTGAAGTCTGGGAGGTTTGGTATCAAATATTGCAGCACAATAAACCCACATTGATGCCAGTGTGGGATATACTGAGAATGCACCCAGAGGGCAACTTAGGGTTGCCTTTTGCAGTTTAGCCAAACGTCTAGTGCAAGACTGACCAGCCTACGCCAGCCTGCCACTTCCAGACAAAGTTTCTGACCACATGGGGTGAGAGCCTTTGTGATCTCTGTGGCCAGAAATTAAGTCTGCACTGGGTGGAGGTGCTTTACACCTCCCCCCTGCAGGAACTCTAACACCTGGCGGTGAGCCTCAAAGTCTCAAGCCTCTTATTATGGTGCCCCAGGGCACTCCAGGTAGTGGAGATGCCCGCCCCCTGGACAAAGCCCCAATTTTGGCAGCAAGTCTGGTGGGAAAATTAGGAAAAACAAGGCGGAGAGACTTCTTCCGCTAGGACCACCCCTAAGGTGTCCAGAGCTGAAGTGGCCCCCCTCCTTGCAAAATCCTCCATCTTGGTTTGGAGGACAGGGCCCAATAGGGTTAGGTCTGTGCCCCCCCCCTCCCTAAAGGGAGTGGACACCAGAAGGGAGTAGTCACCCTCAGGGACAGTAGACATTGGCTACTGCCCTCTGACCCCTGTAACACCCCTAAATCCTGGATTTAAGGGCTCCCTGAACTAGCTCGTCAGATTACTGGCGACCTCAAGAAGACAACAAGAAGGAAGAAGGAGGACTGCTAAGCTGACCCCCAGCAGAGATGACTTAAGACACCAAATGATTTGGTCCCAGCCCTACAGGCCTGTCTACAGCTTCTGAGGCCCCTGCTACAAAAATGCAACGCATCCCGCAGGACTAGCAACCTCTTAAAAGCCTCAAGAGGACTCCCTGCACATCAGAGGACCAACATCTCCAGTGGACAGAGGCCCCGTTTAGAAAGGAACTCAGGCAAAGGACTCCAGAACTGAGGTGGCCCAACCAACTAGAGCTGGTCCCCAGGTGATTCTGCCCTAGTGTCCACCCTGGGTTGACCCCTCCTGTCCAACACATCAACACCTGCAACCTAAATCCGGAGGACCCCCCTGACCGCGAGAGAACCTGACAAAGATTCCTGACGCCCCGTATGAACCCCTGCACCCGCAGCCCCCTGGCCTTGGGGAATCTGATCACTGGTCCACCGACGTCCAGCAGGCGGCCCTCCTCCTTGTCCAGTCTGTGGTTTTCCGGAACTGACCCCCTGGACCTAGCCTGCAGCATCTGTGTGTCCCCTGTGGTCCCCCCCGCTGCTGAGGGTGTGTGTTTGGTGCTGACCTGTGCCCCCCCCCCAGTGCTCATCTAAACTTCTCTGGTCTGCCTTCCGAAGACGCTCATACTTACCTGCAAGCAGACCTGATTCCGAGTGCCCCTAGTCTCTATCGGACTCCATTTTAAAACATTTCTCATCTTTGATTTCTGCACCTGACCAGCCCCATGTTGATGGTGGCGGGTGTTTGGGGTTACCTTGAACCCCAACCTGTGGACATCCTAACTCCTGGAGACTGAAACTGTGAGTCTTGTACTTACCTCAAAACTGTACTAACTTTTCTTCCCCCAACAACTGTTTCTGAAAATTGCACTGTCAACTTTTAAAACGGATATTTGCTATTTGTTTGAAAACCATGTAACTTGCCAAATTGAAACTAAGTGGTATTGATACATATTTTGGATACTTACTTGCAGTTGTACTTATCTGCAAACTGAGTCTTGTGGTTTTAGATATAAAAAGTAACAAAATATATTTTTGCTATATAAAAAACATTGGCCTGGAGTTAGTCATTTAGTGTGTGCTTCCTTTATTGCCTGTGTCTGTACAACAAATGCTTTGCACTATCCTATGATAAGCCTAACTGCTCGGCCACACTACAACAAAAGAGAGCATTAGTATTATCTACTTTAGCCTCTTTAAAGCCTCTGGGGAACCCCTTGACTCTGTGCACACCATATCTCATTTTTTGATATAATATATACAGAGCCAGCTTCCTTCATGGACTACAGGGGTCTCAATGCAGTCAAAAAGACTGATGCTCACCCTGTTCCTAGGGTAGATAAGTTGACTGACAGGCTGGGTGCAGCTAAGTTTTTCAATACCTTTGACTTAACATCGGGGTACTGGCAAATTGGTCTCACGCCGAGAGTCAAAGAAAAATGAACATTCTCAACACCAGATGGACATTACCAGTTTACTGTAATGCCATGTGGACTAAATAAGGCCCCTGCAACTTTCCAGAGGCTGGTGAACAAAATCCTGGCCGGGCTGGAGGAGTTTAATGCAGCATACCTTGATGATATTGCTGTTTATAGCTCCACTTGGTAGGATCCCCTAATCTGCCCTGGGAATGTCCTTGAGGCTCTGCAAAAAGCAGGACTCCCTATCAAGCCCAGCAAGTGCCAGGTATGGCATGGATCAGTTGTAAACTTGGGCTGCCTTGTAGGTGGAGGCCACGTTCAACTCTTACAGCCCAAGATCCAGACTGCTCTGGACTGAGAGGCTCCAACACCCCTGACTTAAGTAAGGGCATTTTTTGGCTTGACTAGGTAATACAGGAGGTTTGTGAAAGGGTATGTTAAGATTGTGGCCACCCTAACAGAAATTACCTCCAAAAAGCAATCAAAGAAAGTAAACAGGACAGTGAGTTGGCAAAAGGCTTCTTTTGACTGGGTACTACAGGAGGTTTGTTAAGGGGCGTGGCACTATTGTGGCACCCCTCACAGAACTGGCCTCCAAAAAGCAACCAAAGAAAGTAAATTGGACAGTGAGCTGTCAAAAGGGTTTTGACATTCTGAATGAAGCAATGTGATTAACACCCATTGTAAAAGTCACCGATTATTCGTTGTAGTGACTGATACCGCTAAACATGGGGTAGGAGCGGTCCTGTCCCAGACGAATGATGATGGCCAGGACCAGCCTATTTTTTTTTTTTTAAACACAAGGTTACTCCCCAGAGAACAGTATTTGAGTGCCATAGAAAGGGAAGTCTTTACTGTGGTTTGGTCCCTGAAGAAGCTGAGACCATACCTGTTTGGTTCTCACTTCCTTGTTCAAACCGAACACAGACCTCTCAGATGGCTCATGCAACTGAAAAGTGAAAACCCCAAACTGTTGAGATGGTCCATCTCCCTACAGGAAATGGACTTTACAATGGAACACAGCCCTGGGACTGACCATGCCAATGCAGATAGCCTTTCCAGGTTCTTCCACTTAGACAATGAACACTGTCTTGGGAAAGGTTAGTCTCATTATAACTGTTCACTCCTTCTTCATGGGTGTCAGGACTTTTTGCATGGTGGGCCCTTATATTGACACACTACATAAAAAGCCAGCCTCCTACAATAAACAATAAGGGTAGATGAGGTATTAGGGGCTGTGGTGTGGCGCGATCCATGGAAACCTACGAACCACAGACATTTTTTTAAACTAGACAACCAAGAGAGTCCAGGGTGGTGTGATCTCATGAGGTTTCTTACCCACAATGCTGTACAAGCCTCAAACTCTGACTGAAACCACACATTTTCCTTCCATTTTGTGATAAAAACTTCCAGAATCTGCAAAATTCATACCACTCTGCATTACTCCACTTGTGCCGAGACAAACTGCCCCATTTGTTTTGCTGTCCCTAGTGCCACTACAAGAATGGTTCAAACCAAGGTCGAAGGAAGCCCTCACCAGGGGACCCTCATTAACCTTGTTTTGACCTGTTACTATCACAGGCACTAGGTCTAGCCACACAAATGAGGTACTTTTGGGATGTCGGGTAGACGGAAGTTTATGGCTCTGCGCAGATTCCAGAACTTTCCATCACATTGAGGGTCCAAAATCTACAGCTACCTTCATTGGAAAAAAGGGCAATTTTCAGTAGAAAAATATGATGTGTCCATGTTGCGTTTTGGGCCATTTCCTGTCACGGGCATTAGGGCTACCCACATGAGTGAGGTACCATTTTAAGAAAGACACTTGGGGACATGCCGTTTGGATTGAAGTTTGTGTTCCTCGCAGATTCCAGAACTTTCATCACAGAAATGTGAGAAAATGTGTTCTTTTAGACAAAATTTGAGGTTTGCAAGGGTTTCTTGGTAGAAAGAACTGGTGAGATCCACACAAGTCAGCCCACCCTAGATACCCCCAGGTGTCTAGTTTTCAAAAATGTAGAAGTTGGCTAGGTTTCTCTAGGTGCCGGCTGAACTAGGGTCCAAATTCTTTAACTACCCACATTGGAAAGAAACGGTCAGTTTTCAGTGGAAAAATGTGATATGTCTATGTCACGTTTTGGGCCGTTTCCTATTCCCTGCACTAGGCCTACCCACACAAGTGAGGTGCCGTTTTTATCGGGAGACACAAGGGAATGTCAGGTGGAAAGAAGTTTGAAGCTTCCCTCATGTTTGAGAACTTTCCATCAGAGAAACATGAGGAAAATGTGTTTTTGTAGTCAACGTTTGAGGTTTGCAAGGGATGCTGAGTAAACAAAACATTTTGAGGGACAGGCAAATCACCCCACCCTGGATACCCCTGGGTGCCTAGTTTTCAATATGTACAGATTAGCTAGTCTTCCCTAGGGGCCTGCTGAGCTAGGGTCCAAAACCTACAGCTATCCTCTGTGCAAAAAGGTCAGTTTTGAGTGGGGAAAACTGTGATGTGTCCATGTTGTGTTTTGGGCCAATTCCTGTTGCGGGCACTAGGGTACCCACACAAGTGTGGTGCCATTTTGATCGGTAAACTTGGGGGAATGGCATGTGGACTGGAATTTATTGCTCCCCCACATGCCAAAACTTTCCATCACAGAAATGCTTGGGTGGATGAAAGTTTGTGGCTCCCTGCAGATTCCAGAAATTTCCATCACAGGAATGTGAAGAAAAGAACGAGTTACTTACCTTCGGTAACGACTTTTCTGGTGGATACATTAGCTACCTGTGGATTCCTCACCTCATGAATACTCCCATGGCGCCAGCATTCTACGGAAATCTTCTTACTAGTCTCTGCACGTCGACGAGGACGTCACTGTCTCGCACGCGACGCCGTCTGACGTCATACAGGCAATAAGAGGTCCTCGACGACGTGCGGACGTCAGTACCAATCATTTTTTACGTGCATGAGAACAACCAGGCAATGCAATGAAAGAACAAAGCAACATCCATTATATTGTAAAAATACACCACATTGTATGAATAACTGTAAATCTTTTTTATGTACATATATATATATATATAAAACTCTTTCTTTTTTAAAAAATATATACACACACCAAGTATATACATAAAGATATATACACATATACCCATATATATATATAAATATATTATATATATACATCTATTGCACCCTCAAAGATCAAGAGGAGCGCACTCAAGGATTACTTGGCAAGACCATAAAGGCAACGGGGAGGCGGGTGGGACCGTGAGGAATCCACAGGTAGCTAATGTATCCACCAGAAAAGTCGTTACCGAAGGTAAGTAACTCGTTCTTCTGATGGATACAACTACCTGTGGATTCCTCACCTCATGAATAGAGTCCCAAAGCAGTACCACGCCCGGCGGTGGGTGCCTAAATGGTCAAACCAAGAAATCCTGCAGCACTGACCGTGCAAAATGGCCGTCCCTTCTAACCTCAGAATCTAAACAGTAATGTTTTGCAAAAGTGTGAAGGGACGACCAAGTTGCGGCCTTGCAGATGTCGACCACAGGAACACCTCTGGCTAAGGCCGAAGTGGCCGACTTAGCTCTGGTGGAATGAGCTCTAATGCCCTCAGGAGGATCCTTCTTTGCCAAAGAGTAACATATTTTAATGCAAAGAACAACCCACCTGGATAGTGTTCTCTTGTGGACTGCCTTTCCTCTCCTCTTGCCCACGTATCCAATAAACAGCTGATCCTCCAGCCTGAAATCCTTTGTTCTATTGATAAAGAAGCTCAACGCTCTCTTTGGATCCAGACGGTGCAGTCTTTCTTCCTCTTTGGAAGGATGAGGCGGAGGATAGAACGTGGACAAAGTAATTGCCTGAGCCAAATGGAAGGGTGAAACAACCTTCGGGAGGAAAGCAGCCTTGGTCCTCAACACCACCTTATCCCCATAAAAAGTTGTATAAGGGGGTTTTACTGATAAGGCCTGCAACTCACTCACTCTCCTTGCTGATGTTATAGCTATCAGGAAGACTGTTTTTAAAAACAAATACCTTAAGGGGCAAGAATGCATAGGTTCAAAAGGGGACCCCATAAGGAAAGTCAGGACTAAGGACAAATCCCATTGCGGCATAACAAATGGCTTTGGAGGATATTGATTTAGAAGACCTTTCAAGAATCTGATAACAATAGGGGATTTAAATAAAGATGGTTTGTCTGGAAGACATATGAAGGCTGACAAGGCCGATAAATAACCTTTAATGGAAGCCACTGCACAACCTTTCTGCGCCAGAGATAGAGCAAAAGACAAAACGTCCGATAGATGAGCTTGTAAAGGATCAATCTGCCTCTCTCCACACCACGCAACAAATTTAGACCACCTATTAGCGTAGATAGATTTAGTGGAGTGTCGCCTGGCCGCTAATATAACATTCACTACCTCAGGCGGGAGAGAGAAGGAACTCAGGTTGCCCCGTTCAATCTCCAGGCATGTAGGTGCAGACTCTGGAGGTTGGGGTGTAGAACCTGCCCCTGCGACTGCGAGAGGAGGTCTGCCCTGAAAGGGAGACGGAGCGGCGGGCACGTTGAGAGTTGGAGAAGGTCGGAGTACCACACCCTCCTTGGCCAATCCGGAGCTATTACGATTACTAGAGCCCGGTCTTGGCGAATCTTCCTCAATACTCGAGGAATCAAGGGTATGGGAGGAAACGCGTAAAGCAACTGGCCGCACCAGGTCATTTGAAACGCGTCCCCCAATGCTTCCTGCCTCGGATACTGAAGGCTGCAGAACAACGGACAATGCGCGTTCTCTCGAGTGGCGAACAGATCTACCCGAGGAAACCCCCACTTCTGGAAGATTAAACGGACTTGATCTGGATGGAGACGCCACTCGTGGTCTGCCGAGAAGTGGCGACTGAGACTGTCCGCACGCACGTTCAAGACTCCGGCCAGATGGTTTGCTATCAAGCAAATCCGATGGTCCTTTGCCCAGGACCATAGTCGAAGAGCTTCTCTGCAGAGAAGGTACGACCCCACTCCTCCCTGCTTGTTTATGTACCACATCGTGGTAGTATTGTCCGTTAGGACCTGTACCGACTGACCACGAAGGGAAGGGAGGAAGGCCTTGAGAGCCAGACGTACAGCCCGTAACTCTAACAGATTGATGTGAAAAATCTGTTCCTCTGGAGACCAAAGACCTTTGATCTCCAGATCCCCCAGATGAGCTCCCCACCCTAGAGTGGAAGCATCCGTTATGACTGTGGCCACTGGTGGCGACTGCTGGAACGGTTTTCCTTGTGAAAGATTGTTGCTTGCAATCCACCACTTCAAATCCACAGCAGCATCTCTGGAGATCTTGACAGTACCCTCTAGATCCCCTCTGTGTTGAGACCACTGCCTTCGGAGGCACCACTGAAGAGCCCTCATGTGCCAGCGAGCATGCGTGACCAACAGAATGCAGGAGGCAAAAAGACCGAGCAGACGAAGGACCTTGAGGACTGGAACTACCGCTCCGTTTCGAAACATTGGAACCAAATCCTGAATATCTTGAATCCGCTGAGGCGGAGGAAAGGCCCGACCCAATGTCGTATCCAGTACTGCCCCTATGAACAGGAGGCGCTGAGAGGGCTCCAGGTGAGATTTGGGCTCGTTCACCGAAAAGCCCAGGTCGCACAACAACTGGGTTGTTGACTGCAGATGACGCAACACAAGCTCCGGGGACTTGGCTTTGATCAACCAATCGTCCAAGTAAGGGAATACTGCTATCCCCTTCCTTCTGAGCTCTGCCGCAACCACCGACATCACCTTCGTGAAGACTCGAGGTGCTGAAGTAAGACCAAACGGAAGGACCGCAAACTGGTAGTGCTGCGATCCCACCACAAACCGGAGATACTTCCTGTGTGACTTGAGTATCGGGATATGAAAGTAAGCATCCTGCAAGTCGACAGACACCATCCAGTCTTCCATGTTCAACGCCAAAAGCACCTGTGCTAGGGTCAGCATCTTGAACTTTTCCTGCTTGAGGAACCAATTCAAGATCCTCAGGTCCAGAATTGGTCTCAAACGACCATCCTTCTTGGGAATCAGGAAATACCTTGAGTAAACTCCTTGACCCCTTTCCTGCTCCGGGACCAACTCCACCGCGCCCTTTAAAAGGAGGACTTCCACCTCCTGTTCTAGCAACAGGAGGTGTTCTTGTGAACAATACGAAGGGCGGGGCGGGATGAGGGGCGGAAACTCCCGAAAGGGAAGGGTGTAGCCTTTTCCCACAACACTGAGAACCCAAGTGTCCGACGTAACAGTCTCCCATTTGGTGAGAAAATGCTGTAATCTTCCCCCTACAGGAGAGGAGTGAGTGGGAAATGGTGGAAGCCTAAGGCTGCTTCCCCTGCTGCACCCCGCCAGAGGATGAGGAAGAGGCAGAGTGCTGCTGAGAGGCTCCCCTGGTGCGGACCCTACCCCTCCCCCTAAAAGATCTATAGGGGTGGGAAGAGGCAGGTTGCTGATATCTTCCCCGAAAGGAAGAGGAGGAAGAGCCACGCCCAAATCCACGAAACCTCCTGAAGAATCTGGAAGAGGCCGTGGAAGAAGGAGCTTGGAGTCCCAACGACTTAGCCGCGGCCCTGCTCTCCTTAAAACGTTCCAAGGCCGAATCAGCCTTAGCCCCAAACAGTTTGTCCCCATCAAACGGGAGATCCAACAATGTGGACTGTACATCTGCCGAAAAGCCCGAGTTACGTAGCCAGGCCTGTCTCCTTTCCACCACAGTTGTGCCCATTGCTCTGGCTACCGAGTCGGTGGTATCCAGTCCCGTCTGGATAATTTGGGTCGCAGCAGCCTGGGCATCAGAGACAAGATCCAAAAGACCCTGGGGAAGCTCTGTAAACGAAGAGGAGATGTCATCCATCAGAGCATGAATATACCTCCCCAGGATACAGGTCGCATTAGTGGCTTTTAACGCCAGACTGCAGGACGAAAAAATCTTCTTCGACTGCGCCTCTAGCTTTTTTGAGTCTCTGTCCCCAGGCACCGTCGGGAAAGAACCAGGCGCTGATTTGGACGAACAGGAGGCCTGCACAACCAAGCTCTCCGGCGTAGGGTGCCTAGATAGGAAACCAGGATCAGTTGGAGCCGTCATATACCTCCTGGCCACGGCTCTGTGAACTGCTGGGGAAGATGCCGGCTTCTTCCACACCTCTAAAACCGGATCCAGCAGAGCGTCATTAAAAGGTAATAGAGGCTCCGCCGCGGCTGAGGCCGGATGCAACACCTCTGTCAAAAGGTTTTGTTTCGCCTCCACCACCGGCAAAGGCAGGTCCAAAAAACTAGCTGCCTTCCGTACCACTGTATGAAAGGAAGCAGCTTCCTCGGTATATTCCCCCGGGGACGAAAGGTCCCACTCAGGGGAAGTGTCCAGCCCACTGGCCGACTCCAGTCCACGCAGCCCATCACCCGAGTCCTCTAGCTCTCCTTCCTCTAGGGCTCGTTGGTACTCCTGCTCCTCTAGTACCCGGAGAGCACGCCTCCTTGAATGCAGTCGTTGCTCAATCCGCGGAGTCGACAACACCTCCGCCGAAGTCGGAGATCGGCGCCGATCTTCCGAAGCCACCGACGCCGCATCCGGCGCCACAGGTAACTTCGGCGCCGACTGAAGAGCAGATGAAACGGATGGACCCACCGGAGTCACAGGCCGAAATCTCGACGTCGACGGGATGGAAATCCCTGGGGCCAATCCCTCCGAAGCCATCGGAGCGGCCACCGGCGCCGACACTGGCGCCGAGCCCACGTTCCCAAACGGGAGAAAGGGCATAAAGGGTGCCGGCCGAAGAGGCGCAGGATCACCCAAAGAAAAGGCCAAAGGCCCAGCCGGAGCACCCCCTGGAGCCATCTGTTGGAAGATGGCATACATCGCATTCAAGAATGCGGAACTATCGGCTCCAGGGATGGGAAAAGCCGGATACTGGGGTACCTGACTCGGAGGCGACCCCGACGCCGGCCTCGGCGTCTGCGCCGGAGAAAACACCTGAGGCTCCAATACCTCAATCACCGACGCCTGTCCAGGCGAAGTTGGAGACGTCGGAGAGAGCAACGGCGTCGAAGGATGCGGCGTCACCGTGGGGCTGACCTCCCATGTCCTCCGGCGCCGATCCGGAGACCTGGAACGAGCCTCCCTTGAATGACGCCGAGATTCTCTACGGCGCCGGGAGTCTCGATGACGCCGATGTCTTGGAGAAGACTTTTTCTTGTGATGCTTCTCCTTTGACTTGGCCATAAACAGCTTCGCCTCGCGTTCTTTAATGGCCTTCGGATTCATGTGCTGACACGAATCACAAGTCGAGACGTCGTGGTCGGAGCTCAAACACCAAAGGCAATCGGAATGAGGATCCGTCACCGACATCTTGCCTCCACACTCACGACAAGGCTTAAATCCAGACTTTCTCTGCGACATTATTTCCACAGAGAAAGAGTACGCAGCAAGATATACACTGTAACCGCAAGAGTAACAGTTGCTCCCTCGAAGATAACCGTTTCGAATGCACGGAAAAAAGGGAACTGACGTCCGCACGTCGTCGAGGACCTCTTATTGCCTGTATGACGTCAGACGGCGTCGCGTGCGAGACAGTGACGTCCTCGTCGACGTGCAGAGACTAGTAAGAAGATTTCCGTAGAATGCTGGCGCCATGGGAGTATTCATGAGGTGAGGAATCCACAGGTAGTTGTATCCATCAGAATGTGTTTTTAGACAAAGTTTGAGATTTACAAAGAATTCCGGGTAAAAAAAAAAAAAAAAAAACCTGGTTAGTGCCACGCAAGTCAACCCTCCCTTGATACCCCGAGGTGTCTACTTTTAAAAAATGCATAGGTTTGTTAGGTTTCTCTAGGACTGGAAAAATGAGGGTCCAAAATGTAGAGCTATGCACACTGGAAAAAAGGGTCAGTTTTCAGCGCAAAAAACGTGATGCATTCATGTTGTGTTTTCACCCATTTACTATCGCAGGCACCAAACCTACCCACACAAGTGTGGTACCATTGGCATTGGAAGACTAGTGGGAGCATTGAATAGTAGAACATTTGTTATCATTAATTTGATTTTGCTGCATTTGTGTCTTTCAAATGTAGGCCAGTGTATAAGAATGAAGACGTTTTGAAAAATACCCTCTAAATCATACGATTGTATGAGCACCCACAAATTCACAGATGTACAAATAAGCACTGCTCCTAAAATCAATATCTTGGGCCGTTTTCAGAAACACATTTTTCACTCTACTTGTTTACCTATATGAATTTGTCTATACTTGGTACTCAATGAAAAAACATTCTATGGTGCAGCTCAGTTTGCTGGCTCTGGGTACTTTGGGTTCTTGGAAACCTACAAACCCTATATATTGCTGCAACCAGAAAGGTCTAGCAAATGTAATGGCATATTGCGTTTGTAAATCGGCCATCGTGGCAAAAAGGTACTCATGAAAATGTCACAAATGGACGTTTTTTTCCTCTTCATTTTCAATATTTCTTTAATTCAATAGTTATTTTTGTTGGGAAAACTTTGCGAGATCTAAACATATGGCCTCTGGCGAATTTGGAATTGTGTCTACTTTCAGAAATGTATAGCTGTCCTTGGTCACCCATGAGTTTCACACTGGTTTCCACCACAAACTGGAAGTAGGTTGAAAGCACAAAAAAGAGGAAAAATGGGCTACCTCTTAGTAAAATGCCAAAACTGTCATACAAATTTAGTTTTTTTCATTCAGCTTTGCATGTTCCTGAAGGCTGGGAAGATGGTTAGTTTAGGAGGGCAAACTGTTTCTTGATGCCATTTTTAGAGAAAAAAAACAAACACTTTTATCTGGATCACTTTTTCCCTATTTTTCTCAAAAACTCAATTTTCTTTCTATATTCTGCTTATCTTCTCAATCCCCTCCAGAGGAATCCAAAAACCCTGGGTACCTTTAGAATCTCCAAGATGGTGGAAAAAAGGATGAAAGGGAGAATTTTTGGGAGAGAATAAATGCATAGTCCCCTGCCCCCTAAAGGGGGCTGTCTGTGTCTTAAGCTCCTCCTAAATATGTTCGAATCAGCAGGTCCCTCTGGGGACTGGGAATAGGTAGGACAGTCACAGTCCAAGGTGCCAGCGCTGCCACAGAATAGCTGCCAATTCTCTTATTGTATAATAGAAACTTGCTCTGCTCCTGCCCATGCTGTATCTGTGTTTTGTTAGTGAAACTTGGAAAAAATGTTTAAATTTAGAAAAGTCTAAAC
Source organism: Pleurodeles waltl (assembly GCF_031143425.1). NCBI lineage: Eukaryota > Metazoa > Chordata > Amphibia > Caudata > Salamandridae > Pleurodeles > Pleurodeles waltl. The sequence continues at coordinate 253,668,321 of NC_090442.1, read as the reverse complement.
TTGTGGCTTTCGCAGCATGTTTTTTCAAATAGTGTCACAAATTAAGAATAACGTCACAGCAGGAACAAAATAAAACAAACCACTACTAAGATATAAATTGATTGTTTGTATATTTTCAAACACTTTTTCTTTGGATTGCAATATTCTATATGCTGCATAGAGTAGCTTGGTCCATCTGATGAGCCCCTGGTGTCCCATTTTAGACACTGCCTGGCAGACATAATCCCACCTCAGGCTATCAAAGGCCCTTTCACTGTCATTGGCTATAACTACTGCTCACTCTGCATCTGGAAGAGGAGGCTCTAGGAGGGACAGGGATCGTCTAATGTTAATGGCGGTATTACGGCTTGGAATAAAACCCATTTGACCAGGTTGGATTAGCTTGGGCATGGATAGGAGGAGGCACGTGGCTAGTATTTTACTTAGAATTTTGAAGTCCATATTTAGCATTGATAATGGACTATATGAGCCCACTTCCTCAGCTGGGCACCCTGGTTTTAATAATGAGATCACTATGGCTTCATTTGTGGTGGAGGGGTGACAGCCCGCCTCCAACCCCGCCGCATAGAGTTCTACTAATTTCGGGATGAGCTCCTCCAAATATGTAGTATAACACTCTACCAGAAAGCCATCTGCACCTGGTACCTTTCTGAGAGCCACTGGTTTAATGGCTGCTTGGACTTGTTGTGGTATGATGGGAATACCTATATCTGAAGTCTCCTCCTCTGGTAAGTGCGGGAAGTCCATCTCGTCAATGAATTGCAACTGATTTGGCGTGGGGACAATTTTTGGAGTCGCATACAGGGAAGTGTAGTATTCTTCGAATCTAGCTTTGATGGCTTCCTGCCGATACAGTCGCCCACCATCAGCAGCTTCTATTTCCAGAATCAGTGAGTTAATGGGTGTGGGATTTACTAGCCATGCCAGAAGGGTCCCCGCTTTGTCACGTTTGCCATTCACTTGTACCATATAGGCACGACAGTCAACAGAGCGTAGTTTTTTCTGAACAGGCCGCCACCTCTTCTTTGGCATCCAAGAGTGATGGTGTTAAGTCTGGTTTTCTTAGACTTTCTCAAATCTTCAAAACCCGCCCCACCAACTGGCTCAGGGGTACAGCAGAATGGGAGGGCGGGGGGATGCTGGAGGTGAGGAGGAACGTCCGTTGTACATTGAGGTAGTCCACCAGTGAAAGAGACGGGCCCTGTAAAGGGTTAATTCACCATTTAAGCGTGCATTCGCTGTATTAGTAAAATGAGGCCCAGGCCTGACGTCTTCACAGTCAGCTCCGGATGTCAGGGTGTTATAGGTCATGGTGGTGAGAATGGAGTGGGCGGGCGCGGATCTCAGTTACAGGGGGCTATGCAGACTATCTGTGGCTGTGCCCCCTATCAGTGCTGCTCTATAGGTCTATTTCAGCCATCCATCCGCAGTTTAGCACAACAGACCAGCCTCCGTCGTGCTTGCCGGTCACATTTGCGCCATGTTATGAGCCTCCGACCCGCCTTAACACACTGTTTATGTCTGGTCCAGGAAAGTTCTTTTTATTGTGCAATGTTTTTAATTCACCCCCGCCCTCGTATGCAGATGTGAAGTTCCTGAGAGTGTCGCAAGGGTGGTATATCGTGCAGCAGAGGGTCCGCATTAGTTCCACGCCGGACACAGGGTTCAGTTTTGTTGTGAGAGAACGCTGCATTGTTTGTAGTCTATTATATATTACAACTTGTATACAAGTTGACCCACTGTTTGGGTGCCATATGTGCGGCAATGTAAGCGCGAAAAGACGCTTATGTTTATCGTTTGGCATGTCTCTTAACATCTGTTCTTCATGTGGTAAATTGATCTTTCTGGTATTGTTTGGTACACATATTTTTTTTATTTTTACTATCTCACCTGTATAGTGATTTGAAAGAGAAATACATGAAAGCAAGAGATTTGTTAATGTGGTGGGTGTGTGTGTGTGTGTGTGTGTGATATTTATATATATATATATATATATATATAAAATGTCACTTACCCAGTGTACATCTGTTCGTGGCATGAGACGCTGCAGATTCACATGCTGTGCACATCCCGCCATCTAGTGCTGGGCTCGGAGTGTTACAAGTTGTTTTTCTTCGAAGAAGTCTTTTCGAGTCACGAGATCGAGGGACTCCTCCCCTTTCGGCTCCATTGCGCATGGGCATCGACTCCATCTTAGATTGTTTTCCCCACAGAGGGTGAGGTAGGAGATGTGTATTATAGTAATAGTGCCCATGCAATGGAGTAAATATGTATGTACATAATGTGGTTTAAAGCGATATATTTACAAATGTTCAAGATCAACTTAAAAACGGCTACAGGCTCCCGGGGAGGCGGGAGGGCGCATGTGAATCTGCAGCGTCTCATGCCACGAACAGATGTACACTGGGTAAGTGACATTTTCCGTTCGATGGCATGTGTAGCTGCAGATACACATGCTGTGCATAGACTAGTAAGCAGTTATCTCCCCAAAAGCGGTGGCTCAGCCTGTAGGAGTTGAAGTTGTTTGAAATAAAGTTCGTAGTACTGCTTGTCCTACTGTGGCTTGCTGTGTTGTTAACACATCCACGCAGTAATGCTTGGTAAACATATGAGGCGTAGACCATGTGGCTGCCTTACATATTTCAGTCATTGGAATGTTTCCTAGAAAGGCCATGGTAGCACCTTTCTTTCTAGTTGAGTGTGCCTTTGGTGTTATAGGCAGTTCTCTTTTTGCTTTGATATAACAGGTCTGAATGCATTTAACAATCCATCTGGCAATGCCTTGTTTGGATATTGGATTCCCTGTATGAGGTTTTTGGAAAGCAACGAACAATTGTTTTGTTTTACGAATTTGTTTTGTTCTATCAATGTAGTACATTAATGCCCTTTTCATGTCTAATGTATGTAATGCTCTCTCAGCTACACAATCTGGTTCTGGAAAGAACACTGGTAGTTCCACTGTTTGATTTAAGTGGAACGGTGATATGACTTTCGGTAAGAACTTAGGATTTGTTCGAAGAACTACCTTATGCTTGTGTATCTGAATAAAGGGTTCTTGTATGGTAAATGCCTGTATTTCACTTACTTTTCTTAGAGATGTGATGGCAATTAGAAATACTACTTTCCATGTTAAATATTGTATCTCACATGAGTGCATGGGTTCAAAAGGTGGACCCATGAGTCGTGTTAAGACAATGTTGAGGTTCCACGAAGGAACTGGTGGTGTTCTTGGTGGGATCATTCTTTTCAGACCCTCCATAAATGCTTTTATGACTGGGATCGTGAATAATGAAGCTGAGTGCGTAATTTGCAGATAAGCTGAAATTGCGGTGAGATGTATTTTAATGGATGAGAAAGCGAACTTTGACTTTTGTAAGTGTAGTAGGTCGCTTACGATGTCTTTAGCAGATGCGTGTAATGGTTGAATTTGATTATTCTGGCAGTAATAAACAAATCTTTTCCCACTTATTTGCATAGCAATGTCTTGTGGTTGGTCTTCTAGCTTGTTTTATGACCTCCATACATTCCTGTGTAAGGTCTAGATGTCCGAATTCTAAGACTTCAGGAGCCAAATTGCTAGCTTCAGTGACGCTGGATTTGGGTGTCTGATCTGTTGTTTGTGTTGAGTTAACAGATCTGGTCTGTTTGGCAGCTTGATATGAGGCACTACTGAGAGGTCTAGTAGTGTTGTGTACCAAGGTTGTCGTGCCCAAGTTGGTGCTATTAGTATGAGTTTGAGTTTGTTTTGACTCAATTTGTTTACTAGATATGGAAGGAGTGGGGGAGGGGGAAAAGGGTATGCAAATATCCCTTACCAACTCATCTCTAACGCATTGCCCCGAGACTGAGCCTGTGGGTACATGGATGCGAAGTTTTGGCATTTTGCATTTTCTTTTGTTGCAAATAGGTCTATTTGCGGTGTTCCCCATCTTTGGAAGTAAGTGTTTAGTATTTGGGGGTGAATTTCCCATTCGTGGATCTGTTGGTGATCCCGAGAGAGATTGTCTGCTAACTGGTTCTGAATTCCTGGTATGAACTGCACTATTAGGCGAATGTGGTTGTGAATCGCCCAATGCCATAGTTTCTGTGCCAAGAGACACAACTGCATCGAGTGTGTCCCTCCTTGTTTGTTCAGATAATACATTGTTGTCATGTTGTCTGTTTTGACAAGAATGTGTTTGTGGGTTATTATAGGTTGAAATGCTTTCAGCGCTAGAAATACTGCTAGTAGTTCTAAGTGATTTATGTGAAGCTGTCTCTGCTGATTGTCCCATTGTCCTTGGATGCTGTGTTGGTTGAGGTGTGCTCCCCACCCTATCATGGAAGCATCCGTTGTGATTACGTATTGAGGCACTGGGTCTTGAAAAGGCCGCCCTATGTTTAAATTTATATTGTTCTACCATTGAAGCGAGGTGTATGTTTGACGGTCTATCAACGCTAGATCTTGAAGTTGACCCTGTGCTTGTGACCATTGTGATGCTAGGCACTGTTGTAAGGGCCGCATGTGTAATCTTGCGTTTGGGACAATGGCTATGCATGATGACATCATGCCTAGTAGTTTCATCACTAATTTTACCTGTATCTTTTGTTTTGGGTGCATAGCTTGTATTACGTTTTGAAATGCCTGTACCCTTTGTGGAATTGGAGTGGCAATCCCTTTTGTTGTGTTGATTGTTGCTCCTAAGTATTGTTGTATTTGACACGGCTGTAGGTGTGACTTGTTGTAGTTGAGTGAGAAACCTAGCTTGTGAAGGGTTTCTATGACATACTTTGTGTGTTGTGAACACCATTCTTGCGTATTGGTTTTGATTAACCAATCATCTAGGTAGGGAACACATGTATTTGCTGCCTTCTGATATGAGCAGCCACTACTGCCAGGCATTTTGTAAAAACTCTTGGCGCTGTTGTTATCCCGAATGGCAACACTTTAAACTGGTAATGTACCCCTTGGAATACAAACCTTAAGTACTTTCTGTGTGAAGGATGTATAGGTATATGGAAATATGCATCCTTTAGGTCTAGTGTTGTCATGTAGTCTTGTTGTTTGAGCAATGGGATCACGTCTTGCAGTGTCACCATGTGAAAGTGATCTGATTTGATGTAGATGTTTAATGTTCTGAGATCTAATATAGGTCTTAGAGTTTTGTCTTTTTTGGGTATGAGAAAGTACAGGGAGTAAACTCCTGTTCCTCTCTGATGAATTGGTACTATCTCTATTGCATCTTTTTGCAACAATGCTTGGACCTCCAGTTGTAAAAGATCCATGTGTTGTTTGGACATGTTGTGTGTTTTCGGTGGGACATTTGGAGGGAATTGTAGAAATTCTATGCAATAACCATGCTGGATAATGGCTAGGACCCACGTGTCTACTGTTATTTCTTCCCAGTGTTTGTAGAACTTGGTTAGTCTCCCCCCCACTGGTGTTATGTGTTAGGGATTTATGACGCTGAAGTCACTGTTTATTTTGTGGAGTTTTGGGACTCTGGAACTTCCCTCTACTCTTTGGGAACTGTCCCCCTCTATATTGTCCCCGAAAACTTCACCGCTGATATTGGCTCTGATAAGTGGGCCTTGTTTGTAAGGTTGAGGGTTCTGTGTTCTGCCCCCAAAACCCCCCTCGAAACAGTGATTTTCGAAAAGTGCCTCAGCTCTGTGGGGAGTAGAGTGCGCCCATGGCTTTGGCCGTATCTGTGTCCTTTTTAAGTTTTTCGATAGCAGTGTCCACCTCCGGCCCAAACAACTGCTGTCCGTTAAATGGCATATTCAGCGCGGCTTGTTGTATTTCCGGCTTGAATCCTGATGTACGCAGCCATGCGTGTCTCCGTATGGTCACTGCTGTATTTACAGTCCTAGCATCCATTGCTGACCGGATCTGATTGTTCGAGATACTCTGTCCTTCCTCCACCACTTGTTGTGCTCTCTTTTGGAACTCTTTGGGCAGGTGTTCTATGAAATGTTGCATTTCATCCCAATGAGCCCTATCATATCTAGCCAGCAAGGCCTGTGAGTTGGCAATGCGCCATTGGTTGGCTGCTTGTGCTGCAACCCTTTTCCCCGCAGCGTCGAACTTGCGACTTTCCTTGTCTGGAGGTGGTGCGTCTCCTGAGGTATGTGAGTTCGCCCTCTTGCGAGCTGCCCCTACTACCACTGCGTCTGGTGTTAATTGATGCGTGATGTACACAGGGTCTGTTGGTGGCGGTTTGTACTTTTTCTCCACCCTTAGAGTAATGGCCCTGCCCTTCACAGGCTCCTGAAACACTTGTTTGGAGTGTTTCAGCATTCCCGGTAGCATAGGGAGACTCTGGTACTGGCTATGTGTGGACAACAGTGTGTTAAATAGAAAGTCATCTTCTATGGGTTCTGCGTGCAGGGTAACATTATGAAACGCAGCTGCTCTTGACACCACCTGTGTGTAGGCAGTACTGTCCTCAGGTGGTGACAGTCTCGCTGGATAACAGTCAGGACTGTTATCAGATACAAGCGCATCATAAAGATCCCATTCGTCGGGATCATCTTGACTCATTCCTGTATGAGTTGGAGACTGCATCATTGGTGGAGTGGCTACCGGTGATGGTTATGGTGAGCGTTGTGGAGATGGTGGCGGAGTTACTTGTCTTGCCAGCTTTGCTTCTGGCTGCTTGTCTTTCTCTTGGAAGGCAAGTTTCCTTTTAATTCAAATTGGAGGGAGAGTACTGATCTTCCCTGTGTCCTTTTGAATGTGAAGCCTCCTTTGAGTGTAATCTGGCTCCCCTGCCTCTAGTTCCTGTCCAAATCTGTGTCCTTGCATCTGTGAGGACAGGCCCTGTTCCTCGGTGTAGGAACTAGATTTCAGCTCCGAGGCCGGATGTTTCCGTATGGAAACCTTTTCGGAAGTCTTTTTCGGCTCCGAAGACACTTTTTTGCCTTTCGGCATACTGATCTCCCGGTGCCGACTCATTTCGGTGCCGCCCTCTCGGTGTCGAGATTGCGCTGACCCAGGGTCGAGTCTGTTCTGTGCCGGTATCTCGACCGGAGTCGGATGACTTCGACACATGCATGCCCTTTTTCGGTGCCGATGTTCGGTCACCTATTTTTCGGGTTAAGCCATGGCCTGCTGGCGGTGGCGTCCCCTGGGCTTTAGTGTTTTTTTCTGTGAGTTTTGTGTTGTGACGTCTTACTCACGGTTTTCGGCGTCTGTTCGGGTTCGACCTCGTCCGAGTCCGAATCCGCGATGGAGAAGGTTTCTTCTTCTTCTTCCAAGTGTTGTTGTCCTGCCGGCGCTGACGCCATTTGTAGTCTTCTTGCTCTTCGGTCTCTTAACGTCTTCCTCGACCGAAACGCTCGGCAGGCCTCACAGGTATCCTCTTTGTGTTCTGGAGACAAACACAAATTACAGACCAGATGCTGATCTGTACAAGGATACTTGTTGTGACATTCGGGGCAGAAGAGGAATGGGGTCCGTTCCATTAGCCTTGAAGACGCACGCGGTCGGGCCGACCAGGCCCCGCCAGGGAATCGATAACCCCGAAGGGCCACCTGAGCTCTTCAAAATTCGGTGTTGATCTGTTGTAACTAACCCGATACCGAACGCAAACAATACCGTCGAATTTTCAGAGATTTAACTAACTTTCCGAACCGAAACGCGGAGCGAAAAGGAACACGTCCGAACCCTATGGCGGAAAGAAAACAATCTAAGATGGAGTCGACACCCATGCGCAATGGAGCCGAAAGGGGAGGAGTCCCTCGATCTCGTGACTCGAAAAGACTTCTTCAAAGAAAAACAACTTGTAACACTACGAGCCCAACACTAGATGGCGGGATGTGCACAGCAGGTGTATCTGCAGCTACACATGCCATCAAACACACTATATATATATATATATATATATATATATATATATATATATATATATATATATATGATTGCAGTCATTTCTGCTACTCTGCTTTCCACCCTATTTGTGGGAGGACGTTTTATTTACGAAGATGCTCCGATTGGGAGGTTTAGGAAAATGCTCAGATTGGGGTTTTTGGCTTAGAACTAGCGACACAGTGTTATTTTTATGGTAGAGTAGCTAAAGAAATTTGGTAATGTGAGCGCGTTCTGGATCAAAGATTACGCATGTGTACTGCAATTTTCTCATTGTGATATGCTTTATTAATTTGTCAGTGCAATCGCATTGAAATTGAAGAGGTTGCCTGTGCCATATCCTGTGTTAATTACGTTAGCTAAGGCTGTATAAATAGGTAACAGGAGCTACGACTATACAATTTTTGTATCCGCAGAATCATAAAGTACAAATAAATGGAAGTTGGAAGATTATACCCACACCTACTAATATTCATGTCCACAATTTCGGGCGCGCATTGTGAGATACTTGGAAAACCATACCTAAGGAAGTATGAGTATAGTGTCACAATAGGAAATTCCATTTTCAGTATCACGGGGGTAGAAAATACAATGTGGTATGAGATTAACTTTTGGTGGTGGATCACTGCATTTTAGGTATGGGATGTCTTTTTTTTAAGGTAAATCTAGCTTGTCATACACGGGTGGATTTAGCAGAAGTAAAATGATAAGTAATATAAATTCCGTAACATGCGGAATGTAATTTTGAATATCACTGATAAGAATTTCCAATTCAGGTTTGATGGAGTGTGACAATCAAAGAATACGTACTGATGTCACTGATTAATGTATTTTATATAAATGTTTGTCGACTGTTGCTTTACTTTTTAATGTATGTCTAATTTACCGTATGTATGATGTCTATGGGCTGTTGTGTATGTCTTATTTTGTATCAAATATATCTGTTTTGAATAAATGAATGAAAAGATTTATAGTGTGCACATCTAGTGCTAAAGTGTCCCAGCGCTTGAGGTACCCAACCATTGGAGGAAGCTGACAAACCTTCTAAGTTTTCAACAAATTAGTTTTTAGTTGCTTGCAGAATAGTTTTTTATCCAGTATGCATCTGTAGGTGAGATCATTCCAGTACTTAGCAGCCAGAACTGAGCAGGTCGAACCTCCCCACCTCTTCTTTTAGTGAAGAGAATGGACAGTAGGCAGGTCGACTGTGAATGCAGGGATCTTTGCGGGCAGTAGCTAGCAAACCTATTATGCAGAAATGACGGGACAGTTTTATAAAAGGCCAAGGGTACTATGGTTAGAGCTTTCAAAATAACCCTCTTTTGCACTGGTAACCAGTGCAACTGGTTCCAGTATTGCATGATTGTGGTGCATTTGGGAAAACTGAATAACCTGCGGCCTGCCATATGCTGGATTTTTTGCAGTCTGTGATTGAGATAATCCGAGAGGCCTATATATAAAACATTGGGGTAATCCAGCCTCGATAAAATCAGAGCCTTTACCACCGACTTCTGAGCTTCCTAAGGCAAAGGTTTAAGGAATTTCCTCAACACTCTTAATATCCAGCCTACCGTTTTGACCACAACAGCGATCTGGGGTTAAATGTATAAGTGTGTGTCAACACAAACTCCTATTTTGCTGGCCCAGTTGGAGGGGCCACAGAACAGCTGGAAGGCAAGGCACGTGACCAGCCAGGGAGGGGGGCAGTTTTAAAAAGTAGGGCCCCCGTTTTATCACAGTTACACTGCAAGGAATTTGTTTTGAGTCAGCCCATCACTGTTGTCATACAAGCAGCAAATTTAATTTGAGCTTTGCAGTCGTTATTGTTGTATGTCAGCAGGTGTTGGCTGTCATCGGCGTAGGAGACCACCTGAATACCAGAGGAGTTAAGATAGGCGAATGGGGTCATATAGATGTTAGAAAGTGCAGGGCTCAAAGCTGAGCCCTGTGGGTGATGATTTTGGCATCGGAGAAAAATGGTTTAAACCAAACTGTTTGATCCCTAAGCTCAATGAAGGAACCTAACCATGCTAACGCCTTACCCTCTACCCCGATGTAGGCAAGGAATTGAAGTAGAATCTCATGTGAGATCGTATCAAATACCGCTGAGAGATCTAACAAGATTAGTGCAGCATTTTGACCAGAATCCAACTTAAGTTTAATGTTATCAGTAATCTTCATGAGTGCAGTTTCTGTGCTATGGGGAGCTCAAAGTCGGACTGTGATGGGTGGAGAAGGCTAGAGTCTTCCAGGAATGGCAGAAGCTGGGCGTTAACTGCTTTTTCTAATATCTTACAGACCTCAGGCAACAAGGATATGGGTCTAAAATTAGAAATTATTTTGGGCTGGCATTAGGTTTCTTTAATAGCGGGTGACACGTGCTTTTGCCATGTGAGGGGCACTGTCCCTGATTACAGAGAAGTGGCAAAGAGCTCATGGTAGATGGGGCTTAGGCAAGACCCTAACATCCTCACAACTTGAGGGGGGTTGGGGAGGCAATCTACCGGAGAAACTGATTTACTCATAGAAAAGGAGTCCTCCAGCTCATTATACGTCGGTGGGATAAACTTTTGCAGTTTATCCAGTTTTAGGCCTAGGAGGGCATTTGCTGCTATTGGGAGCGGGGTCTTGCAATGTGATGAGGTTATCCCAGATTCTTTGTATTTTATCTTCCAAAAAAGTGCTCAGCCGAGAGCACATAAGTTTACTTCTCTCAAATGCAGGGGTGGGGGGGGGCAATTTAAAACATTTCCTTTGCATTTTTTCTTGCTTTTTTAATTAGACTGCCATAGAAGGTACGACGTGCTGCTTTTAAGTTAGTGTGATATGTGTTCAGAATTGCTATATACAGGCCTCTTGTCAAGTTCCTTATAGTGTCTTCTCCAGAGGGGTTCCAGCATTTTACAACCCTTTCTTTCTTATGAGAGTTCAGACGTGACCCAGGGGGCAGACAGTAGATGTCTGGAGGTCCTCGCATTTGCTCTTGGGGTAGCAGCAGCATCAGAGAGCTAGACATTCACTTTGGCCTAATCTAATAATATGTTACACATCAGTGTCGGTTTGATTGCGTCAAGGATGTCCTTTAGTAGGGATATGTCTACTTTGTTCCAGCCAAGGTTTTTGTGGAGGGGAGGGTCTCCCTTCTCTATGTGTTATTTTTGGAGGCACCAGAACCATGAAAAAGGCAATGTAAAATGGTCTGACCAAGGAACTTCTCTAGGCTTGTTCTGATATAGCATTGGTAATAACATCGTCTATGCTATGGCCAGCTATATGTGTGGGCCCCATTAATTTTGGCGAAAGTGTCAGACAATTTGATTGCTAGGCTGTCAGAGGGATTATCTAGCTGTATTTAAAAGTCCCCTAAGGCAGTGACGTTCACATAGTTGAGGGCATTAAGGCTCAAAGCTTGTGAGATGGAGTTGAGAAAGTCTCCTGCGTAACCATCAGGGCGGTATAGCAGAACTCCAGCAAATGAACACTAGGTTGAGGGTGGGATAATAAACCCCATAGATGCTGCACCTATTAAATCGTCCAACTTGAATGTGATACATTTCAATGACTTCTTAAAGCAATGGCCACCAAAATCCACCTCTCTTGCCCTCACGGTCTAAAGTGGAGGCAGGGATATTGTGGGGGGATAGCAAATTGAAGGTCTGGGCAGAAGTCCTCAGTTAGCCAATGTCTTAGTCATGAACAGGACATATAAATCATCCTCCTCAAGTAAATTATAGCTGTTTATGGCGTGATTGGTAAGCAAGCAAACATTTATTATGGAAACATTTTGCTTTCTATCAGGATTCAGTGTTTCACTATTATCTGTGTGATCTGGGTTGCCTGGGTGCAAGAAAAAGTTGCAGAAGTGACAACACATGGGACCTAAACAGTCAAAGTATGGGATTGCTACACTGCTTAGTGCAGGGCTTTACCAGATGTAGTTCAGCTGAGATATAGGTCATTGAAAATCTTACCTCTGGGCTGGCACCGGCAAGGTGGATGGCTTTGAACGGGCATATACAGGATGTGTTGTATTTGTGTTTTAATAGATCTGTAGAAGTCCCTATGTTGTGGGACGAAACACATTGGCTGTGTCAATGTGCACAGTTTAGGATTGTGTCCATGTTTAGTGAAAGCAAGAGACAATAATATGAACGGATTTTTCTACATATGTGATATTCATTGTTATTGACTGAGGAATTACAGGATAAGATGTTTCAACAATTCTGTACAATCTTTGTTAGGACAGTGCTCCTCTCTCCCTCTTGTAGCAGTTATTTATATTGAGCTGTTTTGAATGGTTAGCCCTGATAGTGCGCACCCATCTATGTTGGGAATATAACAGAGTAAGGTGAGAGTGTACCACAACCATCATTGTGTTTTTTTAATCATAGTGCCTCTATCACAGCAGATCCTTCCAAGTATACAATAACTGTAGTCTCTCTCAAGAAGAAAGGGTCTTATTATGGTGCTCTGAATTTAATTTGTTGACGGCAGTTGCAATTTCGTGGATACAGATGTCAGGAATGTATGCATAATATGGATGGTTCGAGAAGACCTGGAACCAGTGCCAAGGCCTCTCTTCAAATTTCAGAAGTAAGGTCTCAACATTTATAGATGTGTTGTAGGCCAGAAATGTCTCAATGTTAACCTTGGGGCAACTTGGTTTATTACTTCATGAAAGACCACTGCTTCATCCACAAGGGAGATTCTAGGAGGTGGAGTCCGGAGACTTGACAAACAGACTATAAGTTTAAAGCCCTATGAAGATGAAGCCTATTAGACCAGACGGCCTTAGGGTGGTCTTCCCCCAAACATTTTACCTGCTTCCGACCAATTTTGCTGAATCTGTTTTGGTGGCCTTTGGACTCCATGCACCTTACCACTGATAACCAGTGAAGTGGCTGCTCTCTTTCCCTAAAACATGATTTGATTGATAAATACATAATTGGCCGATTTAATTTACTTATAAGTTCCTAGTAAAGTGCACTACATGTGCTCAGGACCTGTAAATTAAATGCTACTAGTGGGCCTGCAGCACTGCTTGTGCCACCCAATTAATTAGCACTTTAATACATGTCCCAGGCCTGCCATTGCAACCTGAATGCAGTGTTACACTGCCATTTGACTTGGCATTTAACACCCCTTGATCAAATCTTAATTACCCTTTTATTGCATATGTCACCCCTAAGGTAGGCCCTAGATAGCCCTTAGCACACGGTGCTGTCTAAATAAATGGCAGGACATATACATTTTACTTTTACATGTCCTAGTAGGGAAAAACTCCCAAAGTCGTTTTCCAGTACAGTGGGGCCTACTCCTCTCATAGGATAACATTATGGATTCTTTTTTTACATGTAATAAGCTGGAATTCCTAACTGAGAAGAGATAGATATGCCATGTTTAGTACCCATGGAATTGTAATAATAAGTCGTCTCCAATGGTAAAGTTGTAATTTTGGTGTTACAAATGTAAAAAATGCAAATTTTAGAAAGTTGGCATTTTCCTGTTTTTTAGCCCTGTGTGCTGCAGCCTGTCTCCAATACTTGTCTCGGGTGGGATGACAGCTGGGTGTTATGCATTCCCTCTAGACAGCCACATAAAAAGAGCTTATTTGTGACTGATGGGCCATCCACATCCTGATGGGCCATCCTGGGCAGGATGGGAAGGAGGAGCTGGATACAGCCTTCCACTTACACCTGAACAGGCTGTGTCCTGTCCCCACACCAAGGACTGCATTACCCCCTGTAGTGAGTCTGGAGCGAGGGCAGGAAGGGATGATCTCTGTGCACTTCAATGTCCTCCTTCAAAGTCTCCCCCACTTCAAAGGCACCACTTGGTATACAAACTGGACATATGACCCTACCAACTCAGTACACTACTGGAGCTGTGGATACTCTGCCAGGAAGAAGGACTGCTGTGCTGCTGAAAGGAATGTCTTTCTGCTGGACTGCTACCTTGCTATCCTGACACGCTGCCTGCTGCCCTCCTGCCAGGGGAAAAAGACCTGGACATGCACCTCACATCTTGCCCCCTGGATCCCAGGGATGTATCAGGATCCCCACAGCTCCTGAACCCATCTTCAACATTATTAGGCCGATCTGCCCCAGGGGGGGCAGAAACCTCTAGGCACCAGGGAACATTTGTTTTTGTTTTTTAGGTGGGGAGCTACCCCTTAGGCAAGGGTCGATCCCCTAGGGGGCAAATAATATTTAGGCCAATTCTGCCCCCCCTTGGGGGCAGATTGGCCTATTTTGATGAGGTCAATCTGCCCCCAAAGGGGACAGAAACCATCAGACACCAGGGAGTTTTTTTTTTTTTTTTAACGTGAATTTCACGCAAGGGGAGCGACCCCTTAGGCAAGGATCGCTCCCCTAGGGGGAACATTTATTTTAGGCCATTTCTGCCCCACTGGGGGGCAGATCAGCCTATTTTGATTAGGCCGATAGGCACTGGGGATTTTTTTTTGATTTTTTTGTTTTACAGATGGGGGGGAACAACCCATTAGGCAAGGTTCGCTCCCCTTGGGGGCAAATTGTATTTAGACCATTTCTGCCCCCATTGGGGGCAGATTGGCCGATTTTAGGGGGGGAGGGTTACAGGGGGCGGTTGAGCTAGAGGCCAAAATCTACAGGTAGGCACTTTGCAAAAAGCACCTCTGTTTTCTTTTTTTTAAAAATGTGATGTGTCCATGTTGCGTTTTGGGGCATTTCTTGTCGCGGGCGCTAGGCCTACCCACACAAGTGAGGTATCATTTTTATCGGGAGACTTGGGGGAACATAGATTAGCAAAACAAGTGATATTGCCCCTGGTGTTTCTCTACATTTTTTCCTTCCAAATATGAGAGAGTGTGTAAAAAAAGACATCTATTTGAGAAATGCCCTGTAATTCACATGCTAGTATGGTCACCCCGGAATTCAGAGATGTGCAAATAACCACTTCCCTTCAACACCTTCTCTTGTTCCCATTTTGGAAATACAAAGGTTTTCTTGATAGCTATTTTTCACTCTTTATATTTCAGCAAATTAATTGCTGTATACCCGGTATAGAATGAAAACGCACTGCAGGGTGCAGCTCATTTATTAGCTCTGGGTACCTAGGGTTCTTGAAGAAACCTACAAGCCCTATATATCCCCGCAACCAGAGGAGTCAGCAGACGTAACGGTATATTGCTTTCGAAAATCTGACATTGCAGGAAAAAGTTACAGAGTAAAACGTAGAGAAAAATTTATGTTTTTTTCACCTTATTTTCAATATATTTCTTCTTCAGTTGTTATTTTCTGTAGGAAGCCCTTGTAGGATCTACACAAATGACCCCTTGCTGAATTCAGAATTTTGTCTACTTTTCAGAAATGTTTAGGTTTCTGGGATCCAGCATTGGTTTCACGCCCATTTCAGTCACTGACTGGAAGGAGGCTGAAAGCACAAACAATTGCAAAAATAGGGTATGTCCCAGTAAAATGCTAAATTTGTGTTTAAAAATTGGGTTTTCTGATTCAAGTCTGCCTGTTCCTGAAAGCCAGGAAGCTGGTGATTTTAGCACCGCAAACCCTTTGTTGATGCCATTTTCAGGGAAAAAACCACAAGCCTTCTTCTGCAGCCACTTTGTCCCATTTTTTTTTAAACGAAATTTTCACTGTATTTTGGCTACTTTCTTGGCATCCTTCAGGGGAACCCACAAAGTCTGGGTACCGCAAGAATCCCTAGGATGTTGGAAAAAACAGACGCAAATTTGGCTTGGCTAGCTTATGTGGACAAAAAGTTATGAGGGCCTAAGCGCGAACTGCCCCATATAGCCAAAAAAAGGCCTGGCCCAGGAGGGGGAAAAGGCCTGGCAGCGAAGGGGTTAAGGCACTATATTGCAGTTTATTCTTTAAAAAATCATAACTCAAGCACTACTATAGGGATTTTTGTCATTTTGGTCTTGTTTTATTTATTAAAGCAAGTTCAGTATTTCTAACCAAGTGTGGTATCTTTTCTGTGTTTGGAATTGTTTTATCTGTTTGCAGTGTTGCACAAATACTTTACACGTTGCCTCTTCAGTTAAGCATGACTGTTTTGGCATTGCGACTTACCAGGACTAGGATTGTGGTTCCTACTTGGACAGGGCACATACCTCTGCCAACCAGAAACCGAATTTCTAACAAAGTCCTTCTAGGAGGACTGGCAGTTATACGCAAATAAGATATTTTGGAGCTTCTGTCCCTTGAGCATCTGAAGTGATTGTCTTATTTCCTCTTTTTCTTGGAGCATTTGTCCTAAGAAGAAATTTGATGGTGTCCTTCTGCTGCTGTTGTGAAACAGAAGTCATCATAGGTGTAATGAGGGTACTGGAACTCTAGCTCAAATAGTCATCCATAACAGATGGATTAGGATGTAGATTTTCAGCAGAGGGTTGTGGCTCCAGAGAAGCTGGAACATATAGGATGAATTTCAAGCTTCTTGACCTTCTCCCTGGAAGCTGGCAGCTAACCTCTCAGCGCTGATGGAGTAACAGGAACATCTTTTGTTGCACTAGAAAGACACTAACGGGAGACTTTCTAAATCCTTGACATTGAGTGACTCAACATCAGCCTTCTCGACGTTGAATCTCTCAACGACTAACTTCTCAACAATGAGTTGTCTCAGTATCGAGCCCCTCTATGTCAATTGGGAGTGTTAGCAAAAAGAGGAATGGCCTTGGGGTGCCCTGGGAGATTTGGACCTCGACAAGCCAGGGGCTGAAGATGAGGTTGAATGCTCCAGTCGCCCTCTGAATGCAGTGGCCCACAAGGCAGAATGGTCTATTTCTCCCTGCTTCACCCTGAAGCAAACTCCCTCCCTGACCCTGGGTGCCTTTAAGGCATCTCTAAGCAGATACTACACTTCATGATGGAGTGAGAACTCAGGAGATGCATCGTGTTTACCCGACCAGGACTTCTAACCCCCCACACAAAGGGCACTGGCAAAGATATTTGTCACTCTCTGAAAAGTTGTAAACATTAACAAAATTAAAAAGAGAAGAAAAAGATAATCATGCAAAAAATAGAGGAAGGTTACTAAAATGTCAAATGACAGCAAATGACAACACAAAAGTTGCAAAGTTTCAGCATAAAAAAAACCTAAGAAAGGCAACAGTGCTAGGGGATCTTTTTTCTGGTGAGCTGGAATATCAAACTGCCTCACAGAGTTTGAAATGAGGGTTAGAAACGCAACCTGGCTTTGGATGTAGTATGTAACAGACAACGTTGCCTCTTATAGACATATTTTTACCTCAAAAATATGAATGCTGGTGTTTTAGGGATCCTGCACATGCCCAGAGATACTGAAACTGTTTATGTATATCAGAGAGAATCCCATGATAGAAAAGTGTACTTATTAAAAAACAAATCTGAATCTATTATTATCTTCTAAATTGTAACCTGAGCTTGTGGTCCATTTGTGAATTGACTTATTATAAATCCACGTAATGTACAATTGAAACAGCCTCAGTTAATGAAGATACACTGTGTTTGTAATGTACCTTTCTTGAAACCCATTCTTTAAAAACAGCACTTGATTCACATCCTATGGTGGTCCTGAGGAATGCTGAAAGTGAGTACGGGGTATATGACTGTAGGAGGCTGGCCTGGCTTGTAGTGGGTACCAAGGGGTACTTACACTCTGTACCAGGTCCAGTTATCCCTTATTAGTGTAGAAGAGGTGTTTCTAGCAGCTTAGGCTGACAGAAGGTAGCTATAGCAGAGCAGCTTAGGCTGAACTAGGAGACATGCAAAGCTCCTACTATACCACTGGTGTCATATGCACAATATCATAAATAAACACAATACACAGATATACTAAAAATAAAGGTACTTTATTTTTATGACAATATGCCAAAAGTATCTCAGTGAGTACCCTCAGTATGAGGATGACAAATATACACAAGATATATGTACACAATACCAAAAATATGCAGTAATAGCAAAAGGAAGTAATGCAAGCAGTGTAAAGTTACAATAGATTGCAATAGGAGCACATAGGTATAGGGGCAACACAAACCATATACTCCAAAAGTGGAATGCGAACCACAAATGGACCCCAAAACTATGTGAGCTTGTAGAGGGTCGCTGGGACTGTAAGAAAACAGTGAGGGTTAGAAAAATAGGCCACCCCAAGACCCTGAAAGGTAGGTGAAAAGTGCACCTACAACCCCCAGAGAGCACAGATAGGGGGATTCTGCAAGGAAAACCAACACCAGCAATGCAACAGTGGATTTCCGGACCCGAGTACCTGTAAGACAAGGGGACCAAGTCCAAGAGTCGCAACAGTGTCGAGAGTGGGCAGATGCCCAGGAAATGCCAGCTGAGGATGCAAGGAAGCTGCCACTGGGTGGAAGAAGCTTGGTGTTCTGCAAGAACGAAGAGGACTAGGAACTTTCCCTTTGGAGGATGGATGTCCCACGTCGTGAAGAAGCTTGCAGAGGTGTTCCCACGCAGAAAGACCGCAAACAAACCTTGCTAGCTGGAAGGGTCGCGGTTAGGGTTTTTGGATGTTGCTGTGGCCCAGGACTGACCAGGATGTCTCCACTTGCATGAGGAGACAGAGGGGGCGCCCAGCAAGTCAGGGAGCTCTCACAGAAGCAGGCAGCACCCGCAGAAGTACCAGAACAGGCACTTGGAAGAGGAGTGAACCGGAGTCCACCCGAAGTCAGAAAAGGGAGTCCCACGACGCCGGAGGACAACTCACAAGGCTGTGCACTGCAGGTTAGAGTGTCGGGGACCCAGGCTTGGCTGTGCATGAAGGAAATCCTGGAAGAGTGCACAGGAGCCGGAGCAGCTGCAAATCATGCGGTACCCAGCAATGCAGTCTAGCGTGGGGAGGCAAGGACTTACCTCCACCAAACTTGGACTGAAGAGTCACTGGACTGTGGGAGTCACTTGGACAGGGTTGCTGAGTTCCAGGGACCACGCTCGTTGTGCTGAGAGGGGACCCCGAGGATCGGTGATGCAGTCTTTTGTTGCCTGCGGTTGCAGGGGGAAGATTCCGTCGACCCACGGGAGATTTCTTCAGAGCTCCTGGTGCAAGAAGGAGGCAGGCTACCCCCAGAGCATGCACCACCAGGAAACAGGCGAGAAAGCCGGCAGGATGAAGCGATACAAGGTTGCAGTAGTCGTCTTTGCTACTTTGTTGCGGTTTTGCCGGCGTCCTGAGCAGTCAGTGGTCGATCCTTTGGCAGAAGGTGAAGAGGGAGATGCAGAGGAACTCTGGTGAGCTCTTGCATTCGGTATCTGAAGAATTCCCCAAAGCAGAGACACTAAATAGCCAGAAAAGGAGGTTTGGCTACCTAGGAAGGAGGATAGGCTAGTAAGAAAGGTAAGAGCCTATCAGAAGGAGTCTCTGACGTCACCTGCTGGCACTGGCCACTCAGAGCAGTCCAGTGGGCAAGCAACACCTCTGTTTCCAAGATGGCAGAGGTCTGGGGCACACTGGAGGAGCTCTGGGCACCTCCCCTGGGAGGTGCAGGTCAGGGGAGTAGTCACTCCCCTTTCCTTTGTCCAGTTTTGCGCCAGAGCAGGGCTGGGGGATCCCTGAACCGGTGTAGACTGGCTTATGCAGAGATGGGCTACTCCTCCCCAGCCTTCACACCTATTTCCAAAGGGAGAGGGGGTCACACCCTCTCTCAGAGGAAATCCTTTGTTCTGCCTTCCTGGGCCAGGGCTGCCTGGACCCCAGGGGGGCAGAAACCTGTCTGAGGGGTTGGCAGCAGCAGCAGCTGCAGTGCAAACCCTGAAAAGGCAGTTTGGCAGTACCCGGGTTCTGTGCTAGAGGCATTGGGGGTGACAATTCCATGATCTTAGACATGTTACATGGCCATGTTCGGAGTTGCCATTGTGACGCTATACATAGGTAGTGACCTATGTATAGTGCACGCGTGAAATGGTGTTCCCGCACTCACAAAGTCCGGGGAATTTGCCCTGAACAATGTGGGGGCACCTTGCCTAGTGCCAGGGTGCCCACACAGTAAGTAACTTTGCACCCAACCTTCACCAGGTGAAGGTTAGACATATAGGTGACTTATAAGTTACTTAAGTGTAGTGGTAAATGGCTGTGAAATAACGTGGACGTTATTTCACTCAGGCTGCACTGGCAGGCCTGTGTAAGAATTGTCAGATCTCCCTATGGGTGGCAGAAGAAATGCTGCAGCCCATAGGGATCTCCTGGAACCCCAATACCCTGGGTACCTCAGTACCATATACTAGGGAATGTATGGGTGTTCCAGTATGCCAATGTGAATTGGTGAAATTGGTCACTAGCCTGTTAGTGACAATTTGTAAAGCAGAGAGAGCATAACCACTGAGGTTCTGGTTAGCAGAGCCTCAGTGAGACAGTTAGGCATCACACAGGGAATACATACATATAGGCCACAAACTTATGAGCACTGGGGTCCTGGCAAGCATGGTCCCAGTGACACATAACAAACATACTGTCAACATAGTGTTTTCAGTATGAGCACTGGGCCCTGGCTAGCAGGATCCCAGTGAGACAGTGAAAACACCCTGACATATACTCACAAACAGGCCAAAAGTGGGGGTAACAAGGCTAGAAAGAGGCTACTTTCTCAATGACATTTTACGTGCAAGAATTGTCTGAATAACTTTGTAATATTGTGGTAGATGGAAAGGGGTTTGGTCCTCAGGAACAATCAAGGGAAGCTGCTTCTATTTTTCATGCCTCACGTTTGTTGGAAGAATTCTATTCAATGGCAAATGAGAAGCACAACTTTGGCGATTAGGTATTTTCAAAAAGCATGCCAAGGAGATATGGCTTTCCTATGAAGACTCGGACAGTCGTAGGAGAGATACTCAATGCTGGGGAAGGAAAAGCTGTTGGTCCTTGCACAGTGTTGGCACTGTCTGCAATGAGGATTTCCATATGAAGAGATCACATTAGGTGACTGCACTATGATAATGAATAACATTTCCAGCAACCCATGAACTCTCACATATTTTGGGGTTCCCGTCATTTCAAACTTCTGGCTATAACGTACATTGTGGTGCATCGCGCCCTTCCTAGGCAATTGTGATATGATGTACCTGCAGCATGGACATTGTTACACATATTTAGGATTTCCTTTGCAAGATAACAGTCCAATTTTTTAGCTCTATTTGATGGGCCCTGGGAATAAGGGCATGTAGGGGGTCATTACAACCCTGGCGGATGGCGGAGAACCGGCGGTAAGACCGCCAACAGGCTGGCGGTCTTACCTTGGTGTATTATGACCGTGGCACAATGGTTAGAGCGGCAGACCCTGAAGCAGAGATCTGGCTCAAGACCAGGGTTTAAGTCCTGATTCGGCAGGTCTTGAGCTCAATTCCCTTGGACCAGATAATTCTCACCTCGGTGCCTAATCTAATTAATGAGTCCCACTCTGCAACTCTGGGCAATAGCTTGCTTAATCTCCACAACGGCCCCAACAGCGCTTGGATGCCTGGCTTCACCCTGGGGGTGCCCAGGAGTGGGCACCTCACAGGGAAAACCCAGGAGGGGCTCCATAGCGGTATGAGTAGAGCACCTTGAGACACTAACGGGTGAGTAGTGTGCTATACAAGTGCAAAGTTTACAAAGTTTTTGATATTGCCTCACCCCTTTGAGTCGGTCCTAAAATGATATAGACAAGTGCCTGTTTTTGTCATATCCATGTGGACCCTATTGGTCCTGGAAAGCTCTTTGGCTCTGGTGCGTCTAGCACCTTTAGAACTTGATCCCTCCTTCTTCATCCTTGGTGTTACCCTGATGACATCACACACCAAATCGATTCCCTGAGGTCCTGAGATATGACACAATCCTTCTTGCGAGCATTTAGAGCCTCTTGGTCTGCTACCAACCAGCCCAGTCTATGCTGCACTGCATGACGCAGGAACTGTGGCATAGTTGGCTGTTGCTTTTTGAGCCTCTACACAAACTACGACTGGTTCATCACAATTGACTCTGGTAAGTGTTGAGATGTAAAAGCATGGACCACCTCACTATTCTTGTTTCCCTAATGTATGCTGTCAGAAATACGCAAGAATATTCATTCTCGATGGCAAATGTGTCATGAACTCTCTGTCTGGAAGGAGCTGGACAACCTTATGCAGAAGGAACATCCTGAAGGGCTACCCCCCTAAGTAAAAAAGGTTGCAGAGCTAAGAGTATTGCACCCTCATCCTCCAATCTTTTTCAGAAGAACCGTGTTCATTAAGGAGTTTGCAACTGATTTGATTGCTTCTTTTGAGAATACAGTGAGGATCTTCTCTTGCCATGTTAACCATGGTACTTCCTTTTCATCAAATAACCTTGTAAAGTGCAAATGCCAATAGAAGGGCAGCTGTTTTCAAAGGCTTAGTAATCAAGAGCATTTCCATTTAGCTAACACCTCTGTTACTGATATCTCTCAAATGGAGTCTTGCCTTTACTCCTATCACGCTGGAAGTTAAATGGGGTGCGTGTCTGCAAGCCATGTCAGGAAATAACTTGGTCTGTGCTGAATATGATGCCCTGCAGGGCATCCTCTACCTCCTTGCTAAAAGACTTGTCTTCGACTGGCAGCTCCATGACTGAACTCCAACCTTATGGCTAAAAGAGGTGTCACCTAGCCATACTTGCAAGCAGTGGGGAGCAGCTCTCATTAGTTGATTAAAGTCCATACTGTAAAGGTACAGGTTAGTAGCACATAAAGCAGGTGAGGTACCTTTTCATTCCCTCAGCCCCTTTTTGTCATGCCTTAATATTCTTCCCAATAGTAATCTCATGCCGCCTCTGTAGATCTAATATGACCAAAGCATACCAGCACAGACTTTCCTTAACATAGCTATAGGTACAACTGTGCCTTCTTTCTTGGGCTGAAGGGGTGACGACTGAGTGACGCAAGGTTCTCAGATGCTGGACCGCATCTGCCATCACAAATGTTGGCTTAGAGTGAAACATAAATAGAGTCTGGATCAGAAGATTCCCTTCTCAAATATACTGCATCTAAGATCAGAATATCTTTAACATGATGCTTAGTCTCTGCACTAAAATGATACTAAAGAACCTGCTGTGGACGTCATAGGTAAATCAAATAGTTTGATGTATTTTTCACTAGGCTCCAAAAATGTCATCTGGACGGGCATTGAAGGAATAGCCAGTATGGATGAAAGAGGCTATTGAGCTACAGCTATTCCGGAAACCTTGCATAAAGGTTATGTAACCTGTTTTACATTATAAGTGACTGCTATTAATTTTGTAGTCTAATACCCCTTTGTTATTCATTCAGTGCTAAGTTAAAATAGTGCCTAAACGTCAACTTTGGTCATCTAGTAGCTCAGGACTATGACAAAGTCACAAGATCAGGCCGACCATGATAGAGGGTGGCACAGATACAGAAACTAAGTTAGGCCTGCTGAACAAAGTACCTTAAACCCTGGATGCAGAGAATTGTGGGATCCCGTGCTTAGGAGGCTGCAATGCTGTAATGCCTAGTCCTGTGTCATTGTCAAAAATGTAGTTGACATGGGACGTCTGATGCAACTGTGAAGAGATGCATCATGCTCCATCTGTTCTGCTTATGGACCACAGCTGGGCTGGCAGAGCACCGTCAGGCCCTCTTCTAAGAGGCCAGGACTGGGGTGGCACCACTCAGGGGGCAAGACTCATAGCAGACAGAGTCCAGGTGATGGGTTCAAGGTGGTTGGAGCCTCTTCTGTCCCTAAAGCTCTGATCTGGAGGTCAGGCAACTGGTCCTGGGATCACGATGCAGATCCAGTCGCCTTTACTCAGGCAGCAGAGTAGCAGTCCTTCTTGCAGAGTGTGAGAAAACAGGGCTGATTGCAGAGGCCCCATAACTTTTTGCCCCCATTTTCCTCTTTTTGCTGGTGTTTTCCTGACTTTGATGGTGCCCTGGGTACTGCTAACCAGTCCCAGGGCCTGTTCTCTGTGTAAAATGGATATGCAAATTAGGCTAATTATAATTGGCTAAGTTAACCTACCTATAAGTCCCTAGTATATGGTAGGGCATGTAGGTTTAGGGACCACAGCATAGGTGGTGCACACCTAGGTGCACTGCTGAGGTGCCAAGTGTCATTTTAAAAGCAAGCCTGCCTTGCTGGCTGCTTTTAAATTAAAGTTATATGCAAATTCGACTTTGGAATTAAAGGTACTTCCAAAGTCTTAAACTACCTTATTTTTACATATAAGTCACCCCTAAGGTGTGCCCTATGTGCCCCTAGGGCTGGGTGCCATGTAACTATAAGCAGGGACTTTATAAAAATAGATTTATAAGCCCTGGTGAGGTAAAAACAGCCAAATTCGTTTTTCCCTCATTGAAGTAAATGGCCTTCATAGGCTAGAATGGGCAGACTTTATTTTAAATTTTAAAGTCTCCTTAAATGTTACATACCAAGAATTTGGTATCAAATTAATTGTTGTAATAAATCCCACAACTTCCAGTTGTTGGATTTAATATAACTTGTTCAGGTAAAAAGTTTAGACTTTACCTAAAAAGTTGCCAATTTCAGCTCTGCATTGTTTTTGCTGCTGTGCTCTGATTGGCCAGCCTGCAGCAGCTTTTGCCAGGCTGCCTTGATGAGGTGTGAAGTGGCCTGGCTTCACACAAAGGAATGTGCTTGGGGGAGAGAATCTCCCCTCAGCAGATGGTGAGGCAGGAAGGGGGAGGGCTGCCAAACTGGTCTTCAAAGGCAGAGAAGGACATTTGGAGCACCCAGCAACACCCCCACATCCTGCAACCCCAGACAATTAGGTGCCCCCTTGATTAGATTAGGAGAGGGCAGGAGAGGGGTGTGTTTATGATTTTTAGCCACACCAGAGGGTGGGCTCAGCCAGATGTAACCTCCAAAAATCAGATTCATCCATGTTGGATTTTTAGAGACTGTTGCCTTCTGGGATGGATTTTTGCCACACTTCCCAGGAAGTGGTCATCACAGGGGGACGACCCTGTCCCTGATTGGAGAACCAGGGCCCCCCTGCTTTTCACCCAGGAGCAAGGATAAAACTGGCAGACCTGCACCCACGCCTCAGATCCCCACCAAATTTCAAGAAGAAAGAACTTAAGGAGAAGAAGGACTGCCCTGCTGGACCCCTGGCCTGCACCTGGAACCTGCACTCAGAAGGACTGCACCAGCTGCACACTTGGGCTTCACCACAAGAAGGACTTTGCCTGGCTTCAACTGGTTCAAGGAGGGACTCCCTGTTTGCTACAGGTGAAAAATTGCTAACCAGAGTCCCCTGCACCAACTCCTGAAGAAAGCGACCAGCTGACCACTGTCCAGTGGCCAAAAAGGAGTTTGCGCCAGGTGCATTCTGGGAGTTGAAGTCCGCACCCCCCAAGGACCATCACAGAACTTCTGGACCCTTGGGGTGAGCTGTGGACCCCAAAAGAACCTTAAAAGAACATCTGGGTGAAGCCCCAGAAGTTTGGAAAAGATTTGAGAATTTTTGGAAAAAAGCTCCAGAGAGGGACCGACCCGCCGCGGAAATTCTAGCCGGCTTGCCTCAACCGCGACCCGGCCTGACTTCGTGGTTCGTCCCGGTAAAGAAAAACATCCAAAAAAGAGACTAAGTCCGAAGGTAAAAAGTTGACCGGGACCTCCCAGCCATCGTATCCGAGAAGGGCTCCATGGACGTCGGATCAAGATCCAGGTTTACCCCGGTCGAAGGATTTTCATCTCGAAAAAACGACTAAGTCCGAAGGTAAAAGTCTCCACCGAGGAAACCCACATCGCGTATCCGGACAAGGGCTCCAGGAGGTCGGATTCAACTGGCAGGTTCGTCCCGGTGAAGAAAAACTTCAAAATAAAGACTAAGTCAGAAGGTAACTTTTTAACCGAGGCCTCCCGCGACCTGTAGCCGAGCAGGGCTCCATCGCGGTCGGCCTGAAAGTTTGACTTTGCCCCGGTCGAGGTGCAACCAGATGACCCGATTGGCGCTTTTTGTTTCTAAGCGCTAAAAAAGTAATAATTCTTTAAAAATTCATATCTCCGGTTCCCCTGAACCGATTTTAATCGTTTTTGTGTCATTTTAAAGATAAAAATATAAACTATTTTTATAAATTGGTTTTGGATTTTTAAACTGTTTCCTGTGTTTTATTTAATTACTGTTTTGTGATATTTGAATGCTTTACACTTTGTCTCCTAAGTTTTTTTGATAAAGACATTTTTATTGGTTTTGCAAAAAAAAAGGCGAAATACATACATGTAATTGGGTGCCAACGTGCACCAAACAATGGTCAATCCCTAGTCTCAGACAATACACTGTGTGTGAAGATTATGCATCTCTCCGTAAAGTATCCCATGCTTGTTACCACCCTTTAAAGGGGGGAGGGGGAAGCCCGTTTAGGTTCTTTCTGGTGCTGGGCCAGTCGACAATGCAGGGTGGTTGAGTGTAGTGGCATCCCATTTCCCCCAAACCTTATCATATTTATTCGGGCACCCTCTGGCCTCGTAAACGAGTTTTTCACGTTGGGCACACCAATCCACTCCTCTTTTCCATTTAGTCAAAGCTGGTGCGTTTTGGGCTTTCCAGTCCGTCATTATGTCTCTTTTGGCCACTAAGCATGCCACCCCCAGAAAGGTCCGTTCCGCTCTTCTCAGTCCAGTGTCACCCATGATCCCCAATAGGAGCAGCATTGGCGTCAACTCGATGTCAGATTGTAAGGCCGTTGAGATCTCCATGATAACAGCCCCCCAGTAAGCTTTAATAATTGGGCAGGACCATACCATGTGGAAAAAGTCAGCGTCTGGGTCCCCACATCGTGGACAGTCAGCTGCGTCACGGAGACCTGCCCTGAACAACCTGACGGGTGTTAGGTAAGCAGTATGGAGATAGTAAGTCTGTATTAGACGGAGACGAGTCGTCATCGTTAAAGTGTGTGGATCTGCCAATGCTTCGTTCCAGTCTACCTCTTCCATAGGACCCACCCACCCTTCCCATCTCTGACGGAGTCCCTCCATGGCAGCACCAGTGGTGGCAACCAACGAGCGATATATCTGGGAGACACCTCCTCTACCTAGGCTCCCCATCAGGGCTTTCGCCTCCATAGGGCTATATTCAGGTATGTTATCCCCTGTCCGGATTTCTGTCAGCAAGGCGTGGCGGATCTGGAGATACTTATGGAATTGCGTCTTATTTAGTGAGAACATTTTCTGGAGGTCTTCAAAAGAGCGCATATGTGAGCCATCCCATACATCGCCTAGTGTAGAAATACCAATGTTGTCCCACTTCTGGAATCCCTCCAATCTCGCTATCTCTCTTAAGTGTATTCCCTGCCATAGTGGAGTCTGATGGGTGAGGCGTCCCCACCACCCTGTCACCTTTTGGGCCGTCCGCCAACCCCGCAGTACCACTCCGGTCACCTCCGGGGTCCCACGCGAGATCGGGCCTCCATACAGAGCATCAAAGATCTTTGGATAACTCATGGTCTGAAGTTCTAATCGATACGCCGGATCTGTCCATCCACCCCCTACCCAATCATTTATCACTAGTATTTGCGTTGCTAGGTGGTAGTAAGGGATGTTGGACATTCCCAATCCCCCCTCAGAAACGTCCCTCTGGCATGTTTTAAGCGCCAATCGAGGACGGGAGCCATTCCATAAAAATTGGCGTGCCTGTGAGTCCATTTCCCTGAACCATCTCATGGGGATAGGGTAAGGGAAGTTCTGGAGGAGGTAAAGAAGTCTGGGGAGAACCATCATCTTGTAAAGAGCGATTCTCCCATACAAGTTAAGGGGGAGGTCACTCCAACGTTGGAGGTCATTTTTTATTCTTTTGGTTAATGGTGTGATGTTAAGCTCCCATGTTAGTTCAGGGAGCAAGGAGACATGCACGCCCAGGTATTTAAAACTATTTCTTCGTATTGGAATGTTTTGCTGCCAGTCTATGCAGTCTCGAGATTGATGGAGAGGGACCAGCAAGGACTTACTAGGGTTCAGGGTCAGTCCTGAGGCACCCAAGAAGAGATCTAGAATTTGTAGAATGCGGGGGCCACTTTTGGCTGGGTTTGAGATGTACAGCAGGACGTCATCCGCGTACAGTGCCACGCGGTCCTCTTGGCAGACGGGCCAGGACCAGCCCTCTATCAGCGGATCTTCCCTTAACATTTTCGCCAGAGGCTCTATTGTTAATGCAAAAAGCAAGGGGGTTAATGGACATCCCTGCCTGGTGCCACGGCCGATAGGGAATGGGTCTGAGATTACTCCGTTTACTTGGACATGTGCTGTGGGATTAGAATAAAGTAGCTTCACCAATCCTCGGAATCTGGGCCCAAGGCCGTTGCTTTGTACGAAGTTTTCGAGGTAAGACCAGTCTACCGTGTCAAAGGCTTTCTCGAAGTCGAGTAGAAGCAAAGCCAGAGGGGCTCGAGACAGGGTCTTTTGATGCGCCAACGCTAGGTGTAATCTCCTAATACAGTGTCTAGTGCTACGGGCAGGCATAAAGCCACATTGGTCAGGATGCACCAGTGTGGGTCTGGCGTCTCTTAGTCTTGAGGCGAGGATTGAGGCTAGGACCTTGACTTCAGTGTTCAGGAGTGAAATGGGTCGGTATGCCGAGCAGTGTTGCAACGGGGGTTGTGTCTTGGGGATCACTACTATTGTCGCTAGGTCAATCCCAGGAGGGAAGTGGCCCTTCCGCTCAGCTTCTTCGTACATGTTGAGCAGATGTGGAGCCAGAATATCGCTGCATTTCTTATATAACTCTGGTGGGAATCCATCAGGACCTGGGGTCTTGCCTGATGCCAAGTTGGCAATCGCGCTGGTTATTTCTGTGAGGCTAATTGCCTCATCCATACTGCTCCTGGCCGTCTGCGAGACTCTGGAAAGAGTTATGTCGTTCAGGAGGGGGGATTCCCTTTCAATGGTGGGCCGAGGGTGCTCTGCGTATAGGCGTGCATAGTAAGAGGCAAAGCTCTGAGCTATCTCGATGGGCGCTTTGGAAAGAGCACCTGAGTCGTCTCTAATCTCAGGTATGATTCTATTGGCCAGGGGGCGTGTGGCTAGCCAATGCAAGAGTTTTCCATTCTTGTCCCCCCAGCCATATATTCGGGCGGCCGATGCTCTCCAAATGTGTTTTGCTGACTCAAGGACCAAATGTCTGATTTCCTCTCGGGTCCTAGTAAGTTGCCTCAGAATAGAGGCCGAGGATAAGGTCGTTTGTTGGCGCTCCAGATTCAGCGCCTCAGCCTCCAACTCAGACACTCTTGAGTCCCGAGCGCGTTCACGTGCACGAAGAAGACACTTGGCATGCCCTCTTAGTGTGGCTTTGCCGGCAGCCCATATTATACCTGGGGACTGGACCGTTCCCAAATTCAACTCAAAATATTGAGCAAGGCGGTCTCTTATTTCAAGGGTATATTCGTTGTCTTGTAAGCACCATGCATTCAGGCGCCACAATGGGCGCCTGGTGGGGTCCGTCCCACCCAGTCGGACTCGTACAGGTGCGTGGTCTGAGACCCCTCGTGGCAGTATATCAGCCCCGTGACACCGATGACGTCTAATGCAGGCATAAATATTAAATCAATTCTGGAATGTGTCCAGTGGGAGGCTGATGTGTGTGTGTATTGACGTTCTTTAGGGTGCCAGGTTCTCCATACCTCGCAGAGGCCGAGGCTCTCCACCCATCCGTTAAGACTCGCAGCCCGAGAGGCCCTACCAGTGGTAATGTCCCCGGATATATCCAGTCTGGGGTCCAGAACAGCATTAAAATCCCCTCCTATCAATGTGGTTCCCTGGAGGAGTCCCGCTACCACCTGGCGGAGTGAGAGTAGGAAGGCGTCGAATCCCGCTGGGGGGACGTATGCGCATACAAGGTTCAGCGGTGTACCGTGAAGCATCCCTGAAGCAATTACGAATCTGCCCTGTGGGTCAGACAGCGTAGATGTTATCACCATAGGTAGAGAGCGGCTGAGTAGAATGGCCACTCCCCTGGATCCCCTGGAGAAACCTGCGTGGTAAACCCTATCAAATCCTCCCCGTGTGACCATAGGGCATTTAGTTCCCAGGAGATGAGTTTCCTGCAGTAGGACCACTGAGGGGGAGTATCTGCGGAGGGTGTTAAAAACTGCAGATCGTTTGATCTTATCTAAGAGCCCGTTTACATTCCAGGAGATGATTTGTGTCAGTGAGGACCAGGCGTGGGCTGCGCGGGTATCATATCTTGTTGGGTGGCTGTCAGTGGAAACAGGGATGACCGCTTAAAACATAACATTGAGGTACTAAACCTGTACCGAGTGCTACTATCTAACCCCAACTCAAACTTCTCACCCCCCAACTGCCCCCCACCCCATACTCCCACCCCGGAAGCATCTGTCGCCCCTAACCCCAACCAGAACATAACAGCCAGTAAGACTGTCTTGGGAGTGGAGTGGTGGACCCCTCCATTCAGTCGGATCATTCTGCAATCATAAGTGAAAAGTCTTCAAATCTTGTTTGGCGAACCCCGGGGGGCCGCCGAGTCATCCGACGACGCGCCCCAGGGGCCCCGCAAGGGCGGATCGTTCTCCCCGATCCCTTCCATGTGTCACAGCAAAAACTCAGTGTAACAGTTCAGCCAAGCACCGGGGACTGGCTCAGACGTCTATCATCCTCGGCTTGTATCTGTTCCTGCCCTTCTGGGGACTCGATGGAGATCTCCCCCACCCGGGAGCCAGAGTCTCCAGCCATCCCTCCACCTCCAGGAGCGGCCAGACCATCTCGCATCCCTTTCCGAGATCTGGTGCGCCTCCGGCTCCTTCGAGGTCCCCCCAAAAGGGGGATCTATCCCGAGCGGGCTCTCCTCCTTGTTTCAGGGCTCCCTTTCGGGCTCCAACGCCCTCTTCGGTCAGCCAGTCCCATGCCTCCTCCGGAGATTCAAAGAAATACGCCCTACCAGCCATGATGACCTTAAGCCGTGCCGGGAAGAGGAGCATGTATGAGAGTTGCATTGCTCTGAGTTTCTGTTTGACTTCCTCATACGATCGGCGGCGGGTCTGAACCTCCCGTGTGTAGTCTGGGAATATCAGGATCTTGTGGTTCTCCCATTTAAGATCTTCCAAGCGTCTCGCCTCTTTAAGGATGTTGTCTCGATCTTTAAAGTTAAAAAAACGTGCGATCATTGGGCGCTTCTGGCCGCCCAGAGGGGGGCGCGGTGCAAGGGCTCTGTGAGCGCGTTCAATTGCAAACCAGGGTGAGAGGGCCTGGTCTGGTATCCAGGTCTTGATCCAGCGCTCCAAAAATTCTGATACTTTATCCTCCTCCGCGCCCTCCGGGAATCCGATAAAACGCAGATTGTTGCGTCTCGATCGATTTTCTGCATCCTCGGCACGGCGGTGTAGCTCGCTGGTACGTGTTTGTAGCTGGGCCACTTTCGTTTTAAGATCGGCCAGCTCGTCTTCGGTCTGGGAGACCCGGCCCTCCACCTCAGTAATTCGGCTCACTGCATTTCTGAGGTCCTTTCTGATAAGGCCCATGTCCTCACGCACTTCCCCAATTTTGGTCTCCACAGCCGATTGCGACGATTGAATTGCTTGGAGGATGGCGCTCACTCCGTCAAGCGCTGGGCCTCCACTGGCGGTTTCCCCTTCTCTTCTGGGGCCCGCTGGCATCGTGAACTGGTCAATCTTTTGCTGGGAGGTCGGGGTTGTTTGTTTGCTTTGTCCTTTCCCATTCTGTCTCAGGAAGTTGGGGGTGTCCGGTTGTCACCCAGATCCACCTCGTCCAGGTTCCTGCATCCGGGCCGTTTCGACAGGGGACCGCCTCGGAGGGGGTCTACCGGCAGGGTATCAGAGCACACGCTGGTGGGCACAGCCCAATCACCCCCCCGGGGTCCAACGGGAACCGATCCTCTCCACTCCGTTAACTCACACCGTCAGGCGACTGCCCAGCATTGCGTCGGGTCTCGCCTCGTGCCTCCAGGTCATCGGGGGCTCGCAGGACTCCTTGCCCTCCCTGCAGTCCAGGGCGTCTCCGGCGGCTCTCCCTCGTCCGGGGCCAGTCGAAAAGTGTTGCCTGCACTGCGCCCCCAGGGGGCCGGAGAGGTCTCTCGGTATCAGTCAGGATGGTGGGGTTAGTCCTTTCCTGGATTCAAGTGCCCATTGTGATGTATTGTATTGTATTGTATTGATCGGGAGTTCCCTCCCCGCCAAGCTCGTGCTGGGGTGCCTTTGATTTCTTCCGAGAGGCGGGGGATCTCCCTCGCCTTCCAGGGCCCAACGCCAGCGATCTCTGGGGGGCCACCTACTCCGCCCCAGGCGCTCAAAGTCAATGACTGGGAGCAGGAATGTCTCACTTGGCAGCCTCTTTGTTGAGATCAGTTTTATCTTTCGGGGCCCCGCATACCTGCACAGAGGGTCCGACCCCCCAAGAGTCCTTCAGCCGCCGCTCGTGTGCTCACGGTCCAATCCTCCGGGGCCTGGATCCCGGGGCACAGCGTCGGTGTCCCCGGCGCCAATCCCTCCACTCGGGACGGCCGCCGGGCGAGCCAG
Source organism: Pleurodeles waltl (assembly GCF_031143425.1). NCBI lineage: Eukaryota > Metazoa > Chordata > Amphibia > Caudata > Salamandridae > Pleurodeles > Pleurodeles waltl. Next base: position 253,636,024 of record NC_090442.1, on the reverse strand, counting down.
CTTCCCTCAGGAGCGCGGCCGGAGTCGCGTTCACGGCCCCTCCTTGACTCCCGGGCCTCGTTCAATCCGGATGGAGGAGACCTCCTCGCGTCTCGGGATATCCCCCACTTCTCCCGGGCCCCCGCGCAGCGGGGTCCAGGCCGCCAGGAGCCTCTCTCCTCACCGCAGACACGTTTCGCCTCACATCGGCCCACAAGGGGCCCAGGCCCCGGATCACAGGGCCGGCGTCTGCGGCGTCCTCCACCGAGAGGCCGCCTCAGCAGGGGAGCCTCCCACCTCAGGTTCGGCCGAGCGCTGCGGTCCCGGCCGCCATCTTGAATTTTTCGAGTCAGCCGCGGCTGGTGCTATTACGGCTCAAATATGCCGTAGGTGGTTCCAGGGGGGATCTCTGGGGTCCAGGAGCCGATGGGCACCCCCAGGGCAGCACCAGTAGTGTGAATAGCGGCAGCTTCGTAGGGCGGATGACGGAGGGGTCCAGAGCACTCTTAGAGTGCGACCGCCATCTTGACGCCCGAAGCCACGCCTTGTCTCCTAAGTTAAGCCTTGACGCTCGTTGCCAAGCTACCAAGGGTTGAGCTGGGATTAATTTACTGAGACCTAACTGTACCTATGTGGAGGTTAGTGGCTTGTTGCTAGGTGTAGGTACCTACCTGCCCTACCAATAACCCATTTTCCAACATAATTGGAAGCAGCGACGGGATCCTGTACTTGTGTTCAATATCACGTTACAGTTTTAGGTAAAACAAATTAAAAATCCTTTAAATTGTCCTAGTGCAAAAATTGTTTTTAATTTTTAATTTGGATTAATTTCAATTATTGAATTTTTGTAATTTTTCTAAATTCTTGTTTCCAATTTTTGCAAAAAGTTTTTGTTGACACAAAACTAGGGAACCATGGAGCTTGATCTGGCTAGCCTACCCACACTGACAGTAGTCCAGCTTAGGGGGTTGTGTATTGAAAGAGGGTTGCCTGCAACCACTGATCTCAGGAAGCAAATCCTGATCACATCCCTGACAGCATGGGCTGAGGCCCAAGAGGTAGAGTCAGAAGAAGCTCCAGAGGAGGGAGAAAGAAGGGAGGATGCAAGCTCTAACCACTCAGGGGAGGGAAGGCATCTGAGCCCAAGTGAGGATGAGGAAGAACGGTCCTCAGTAAATACAGTCACTAGGGGCAGATCCAAAGCTAGTGGTGGGAAGGGGGTCCTTTCAGGAGGAGAGAACCCATCCATTAGAGAAAGAGAGCTGGAGGCCCAGCTAGCATACATAGCTTTGGAAGCAGAGAAGCTGGCCCTAGAAAAGAAAAAGTGGGCATACAAAGAGAAAAGAGATGGAAGCAGCGATAAAGAAGCTGAGGTGTCCATGGGTGGGGGAGTTTGCCCCAGGTTACCCAAGGGGGTAGTTCCTGCTTATGTAGAGGGGGATGACATAGATAAGTGGCTGGGGGCCTTTGAGAGGGCACTCCAAATGAGAAGGGTTAGGCCTCAATACTGGGGTTCCCTTTTGTGGGAGTTGGTCCCCAACTCAGGGAGGGATAGGCTTCTGACCTTAAGGGGGGAGGAGGCAGATTCATACCCTAGTATGAAGAGGTGCTTAGCCAAGAAGTTTGGTCTGACCCCAGAGCAATATAGAATGAAGTTCAGGGACACCCAGAAGGTCAGTACCCAGTCTTGGGTTGACTTTGTGGACATTTCACTAAAGGCACTAGAGGGCTGGATTATTGGTAACAAAGTAGATACTTATGAGGGGTTATACAATCTGATCATGAGAGAGCACATCTTGACCAATTGTACCCAAGAAAGGTTACGCCAGCATCTAGTGGACTCTAAGCAGACCAACCCTAGAGAGCTAGGGGAGGCAGCTGATGAGTGGTTGAGGACCAGGGTGGTTCCCCAAAAACCTAAGGAGGGAGGTGGTAAGCCCACCACAGAGACTCCCTCTGTACCCCAGAACCCTAAGAAGGAGGAGAGTAAATCCCACTCTGACCAGCAGAGACAGTTAGACCCAGGGTTAAAAAAGCTCTTGGACAGTAGGGCTTGCTTTGACTGTCAGCAGACAGGTCACTTCAGAGGAGATGCAGCCTGTCCAAAGAAGGTGGTTAGCACTGGGCTGTCCAGTGTAGCCATAGAGGAGGATTCCTCAGATGATGAAGTCCTCCTAGCATTGAGCTGGGAGACAGGACCAGATGGTAAGCTGGTGATCCCTGAGGGTGGGAGTAGGCACTTCTACCACATTCAAGTGAATGGGATCCCTACCACTGGCCTGAGCGACACCTGTGCCAGTCACACTATAGTGAGTGACCGGTTAGTGACCCCAGACATGTATGTCCCAGGAAAGACAAAGAAAGTTAGGATAGCCACAGGGGAGGTCACCTCCAAACCTGTAGCCATGGTGCCCCTAGAGAGGGAGGGTATCCTTGACTGGATTAGGGTGGTAGTCAGTGCTGACCTTCCCCTAGATTGTATCCTGGGCAATGACCTCCCAGAGGTGAGTCTGGTCCCAGATGGGGTGGTCGCCCAGGGCGCCCCCCCAAGCCAAAGTCCTGGGGAGTCAGTCCCTACAGTTAGGAGACAGGGGTCCCAAAGGAAAGAAGAAAAGGAAGGGCAGGCCACTCTTAAAGAGAGATCCAGGGAGCCAAAGGCCTTCTGCCCCAGTAGGGGGGGAGCCCAGAGTTGGCACTGGTGAGGCCTCCCCTGACCCTAAGGAAGTCCTGAGTAGTCAGGCAGCTGTCCAGATGCAGGGTGTTGCCCCTGCACTGACAGAAGGGAGAGTGGAAGGAGGGTGTCTGCCACAGGAGGTGGTAGCCCCCCACTCTAGACAGCAAGAGGGGTGCCAGGACCCCAAAGTTGCCCCTAAAGCAGCTCAGCCACCTGTCAGTGGAGAGCTTAGGGTGTGGTTCTGGGTACTGACAGCTGTCAGTAGCCTCTGCTGGGTGCTAGCCTTCCTGGCAGCACTGTACTTGGCCTGGGAGGCAGACCCCAGGGCCAGTAGCAAAGTAGGCCCCCTGACCCTATTGGTCATGGTGGGGTTGCTCAAGTGTTGGGTGACCTCTTTGGGTAAGCTAGGTGTTGCCCTAGCAAAGTTTGGAGTAGGGGAGGTGGGCACCTCACTACCCAAGTTGGCAGAGAGAAAGGAGGAAGACCCCCCTAGAGGAAAGTTTCAGTTTGAGTTGGGTCCTTTTACTGTTGGGATGGCTTCACTACCCATAGGGAGTGACCCTGACAGGAGGATATAAGGCAGAGTAGGCCCTGCAAATGGACAGCCAGTTTTCTTCACTGTCTTCCTCGCCTAACAAGCCAGGAAGACTCTCCCAGGGTTGGGCTGAGTCTCCTGGGCGTGTGGGCTGGGGGGGGGGGCTGTGTGAGAAAACAGGGCTGATTGCAGAGGCCCCATAACTTTTTGCCCCCATTTTCCTCTTTTTGCTGGTGTTTTCCTGACTTTGATGGTGCCCTGGGTACTGCTAACCAGTCCCAGGGCCTGTGCTCTGTGTAAAATGGATATGCAAATTAGGCTAATTATAATTGGCTAAGTTAACCTACCTATAAGTCCCTAGTATATGGTAGGGCATGTAGGTTTAGGGACCACAGCATAGGTGGTGCACACCTAGGTGCACTGCTGAGGTGCCAAGTGTCATTTTAAAAGCAAGCCTGCCTTGCTGGCTGCTTTTAAATTAAAGTTATATGCAAATTCGACTTTGGAATTAAAAGTACTTCCAAAGTCTTAAACTACCTTATTTTTACATATAAGTCACCCCTAAGGTGTGCCCTATGTGCCCCTAGGGCTGGGTGCCATGTAACTATAAGCAGGGACTTTATAAAAATAGATTTATAAGCCCTGGTGAGGTAAAAACAGCCAAATTAGTTTTTCCCTCATTGAAGTAAATGGCCTTCATAGGCTAGAATGGGCAGACTTTATTTTAAATTTTAAAGTCTCCTTAAATGTTACATACCAAGAATTTGGTATCAAATTAATTGTTGTAATAAATCCCACAACTTCCAGTTGTTGGATTTAATATAACTTGTTCAGGTAAAAAGTTTAGACTTTACCTAAAAAGTTGCCAATTTCAGCTCTGCATTGTTTTTGCTGCTGTGCTCTGATTGGCCAGCCTGCAGCAGCTTCTGCCAGGCTGCCTTGATGAGGTGTGAAGTGGCCTGGCTTCACACAAAGGAATGTGCTTGGGGGAGAGAATCTCCCCTCAGCAGATGGTGAGGCAGGAAGGGGGAGGGCTGCCAAACTGGTCTTCAAAGGCAGAGAAGGACATTTGGAGCACCCAGCAACACCCCCACATCCTGCAACCCCAGACAATTAGGTGCCCCCTTGATTAGATTAGGAGAGGGCAGGAGAGGGGTGTGTTTATGATTTTTAGCCACACCAGTGGGTGGGCTCAGCCAGATGTAACCTCCAAAAATCTGATTCATCCATGTTGGATTTTTAGAGACTGTTGCCTTCTGGGATGGATTTTTGCCACACTTCCCAGGAAGTGGTCATCACAGGGGGACGACCCTGTCCCTGATTGGAGAACCAGGGCCCCCCTGCTTTTCACCCAGGAGCAAGGATAAAACTGGCAGACCTGCACCCACGCCTCAGATCCCCACCAAATTTCGAGAAGAAAGAACTTAAGGAGAAGAAGGACTGCCCTGCTGGACCCCTGGCCTGCACCTGGAACCTGCACTCAGAAGGACTGCACCAGCTGCACACTTGGGCTTCACCACAAGAAGGACTTTGCCTGGCTTCAACTGGTTCAAGGAGGGACTCCCTGTTTGCTACAGGTGAAAAATTGCTAACCAGAGTCCCCTGCACCAACTCCTGAAGAAAGCGACCAGCGGACCACTGTCCAGTGGCCAAAAAGGAGTTTGCGCCAGGTGCATTCTGGCAGTTGAAGTCCGCACCCCCCAAGGGCCATCACAGAACTTCTGGACCCTTGGGGTGAGCTGTGGACCCCAAAAGAACCATAAAAGAACATCTGGGTGAAGCCCCAGAAGTTTGGAAAAGATTTGAGAATTTTTGGAAAAAAGCTCCAGAGAGGGACCGACCCGCCGCGGAAATTCTAGCCGGCTTGCCTCAACCGCGACCCGGCCTGACTTCGTGGTTCGTCCCGGTAAAGAAAAACATCCAAAAAAGAGACTAAGTCCGAAGGTAAAAAGTTGACCGGGACCTCCCAGCCATCGTATCCGAGAAGGGCTCCATGGACGTCGGATCAAGATCCAGGTTTACCCCGGTCGAAAGATTTTCATCTCGAAAAAACGACTAAGTCCGAAGGTAAAAGTCTCCACCGAGGAAACCCACATCGCGTATCCGGACAAGGGCTCCAGGAGGTCGGATTCAACTGGCAGGTTCGTCCCGGTGAAGAAAAACTTCAAAATAAAGACTAAGTCAGAAGGTAACTTTTTAACCGAGGCCTCCCGCGACCTGTAGCCGAGCAGGGCTCCATCGCGGTCGGCCTGAAAGTTTGACTTTGCCCCGGTCGAGGTGCAACCAGATGACCCGATTGGCGCTTTTTGTTTCTAAGCGCTAAAAAAGTAATAATTCTTTAAAAATTCATATCTCCGGTTCCCCTGAACCGATTTTAATCGTTTTTGTGTCATTTTAAAGATAAAAATATAAACTATTTTTATAAATTGGTTTTGGATTTTTAAACTGTTTCCTGTGTTTTATTTAATTACTGTTTTGTGATATTTGAATGCTTTACACTTTGTCTCCTAAGTTAAGCCTTGACGCTCGTTGCCAAGCTACCAAGGGTTGAGCTGGGATTAATTTACTGAGACCTTACTGTACCTATGTGGAGGTTAGTGGCTTGTTGCTAGGTGTAGGTACCTACCTGCCCTACCAATAACCCATTTTCCAACACAGAGCAGCACAGCAGTCTTTCTGAGTCTTCCACAGGTCCAAATGTGTACTCAAGAGTTGAGCCAGAGGGTCCATTTTATTTACCTGGTTCACACTTTAAAGTAAAAGAAGGTTCTGGAGGTTCCCCCCTCAGAGGTGTGTGGAATTTTCTGCCTCCATGCCATGGCCTCAGCTTGCCTAGGTCACAAAAGTCTAGTGTCAAAACATTTTGTGAGTCTGCTGGGCAGCACCTTTGTGATTTGAAGTGTTGTAGGTACAGTTCCTCCACACTTGTCAAGTCAGATATGGCTCATTCCTGCCAGTCACTAATTCCGTTTGTTTCAATGTCTGGGAGAAATACACAAAGACTAACTGCAAGCTACAGCTAGTCATATGATTCATAATACAGGCAGCAGACACCATATGGTTGAGACAAGAAAATGCCAACTTTCTAAAAGTGGCATTTTAAGAATTATGACTTAAAATCCAATTTGGCCATTAAAGAGGACTTTAAATTACAATTCATTAAATGCCAAACTTGATATTTCTACCTGATCTCAATTGAAAGTTATTACTTACTAAAAAAAGTAATAAGTGAACCCAATGTTATGCTATAGGTGAGGCAGGCCTTGCAGTAGTGAAAAGTGAATTTAAGAGTTTTTCACTACCAGGACATGTATAAAATACAGGTACTGATCCAACGTTTTAAATATATTGCAATCTTCCCTCTGGGGTGGTTAGAGTCTACACTAGGGGTGACCTGTATGTACTAAAAGGGAAAGTTTGGACCTGTCAAAAGGTTTATTTTGCCAGGTCGAAATGACAGTTTAAAACTGCACATACAGACAACATGAGACATGTTTAACAGGGCCACATAAGTGGATGGCAAATCAGTGCTGTAGGCCCACTAGTAGCTTTTTAACTTACAGGTCTTGGGAACAAGTAGTACCACTTCACAAGGGACTTACAAGTAAATTAAATATGCCTATTGGGCGTACGCCAATTTCACCATGTTTAAAGGTATGAGCACACACACTTTTGCACTGGTTATCAGTGGTAAAGTGCAAAGAGTTCCAAGGCCAAGAAAAATGAGATTCATCAAAAATGGAGGAGTAAGGCAGAATATTTAGGTGAAGACCGCCCTAAGGCTAACAGGTCTAACAGATACCATTAACTTTTGTATGTATGTGCATCTTTCACAGGACTATTAGCAACAAGGAAGTCATCTATGAGGGCATTGTCAATGAAGATGTTGTTTACAACCTTGTCACTGAAAAGGATGTAATTGTTGAGGCCATCACCGAAGATGTCACTGGCAAGAACACTAAGCTAAAAAGGTATCACAGGTGAGGACATTGTAAAAGAGGATGCTTTTGGCAGGATAAGGGCTGATGAGTCTGATTTCTGACGATAAAGGGGATTTTGTCCAACTCCAATGCTGTTTTGCAGACGTAGCATAAGAGCAGGATGACAAGTCTTCCTAAGAAGTCACTTTTGAGGCACATAGATTAGAAATGTCCAATTTATGAAATGTTTGAGCACTCTTTAACTTAAGACAAGAAAGCCAATTTTAAGAAGAGGCCACATTTAAAATCATTTTAGATCTGACACTGTACGAATCAAGGAGGTACCCCAGAAGGGAGTGGGCTGCAGCCCATTTGAACTCCTTTTTGGTCACCCTTTTAGGGGTCCATTAGCTCTTGTAAAAGAGGGGTGGGAGCAACCCTTGAAGTCCCCAAAAAGGACAGAAGGTGTGGGTACTGGAGCCTGTGGCACCCAGAGCACTACAGGACAAATGGAGTGGACCACACATCATTGTGGATATAAAGGGTGCGGTCACTTATTTAGTTGACCTACGTACTCCTAGAAGTCCTCTTAGAGTACTTCATGTGAACCGCCCAAAGCCCTACTAAAGCTGACTAAACCCTGCTCATGGCCACTGATGAGGAACAGGAAGAAGAGAGTGACCCTCTCCCTGATCTCTTCTCTAACACTGCAGCTGATAGCTCAGTGGAAGGAGTTATCCTAGCAGACTGCCTTTCTGAATCTCAGAAAGAGGACTGCAAGAACATCTTGGGTCAATTTTCTGAATTCTTTTCTCTGTCACCTGGTCAGACTACTTGGTGTGAGCACACCATTGATAATGGAGAAAGTTCACCTGTCAAAAGTAAGATTTATTGACAACCTGACCATATCAGAGACTGCATTAAATCTGAAGTTCAGAAAATGCTTGATTTAGGAGTGATTGAGCACTCTGATAGCCCCTGGGCCAGCCCAGTGCTGCTTGTACCCAAACCTCATTCTTACAATGGAAAAAGAGAGATGAGGTTCTGTGTAGATTACAGAGGGCTCAACACAGTCACAAAGACTGATGCTCACCCTACACCCAGGGCAGATGAGCTCATTGATACCCTGGCATCTGCCAAGTATCTCAGCACTTTTTATTTGACTGCAGGGTATTGGCAGATCAAACTATCAGAAGATGCTATACCTAAAACAGCTTTCTCTACCATTGGAGTGCATTATCAGTTTACTGTTATGCCCTTTGGTTTGACTAATGCACCTGCCACTTTTCAGAGGTTGGTGAACATAGTCCACCAAGGTTTGGAAGCTTTTAGTGCAGCATATCTTGATAATATTGCTGTCTTCACCTCCACCTGGGATGACCACCTGGTCCACCTATGGAAAGTTTTCGAGGCCCTGTAAAAGGCAGGCCTCACTATCAAGGTCTCAAAGTGCCAGTTAGGGCAGAGGAAGGTGTTTATCTGGGACACCTGGTAGGTGGAGAACAGATTGAACCAATACAGGGGAAGATCCAGGCTATTTTAGACCGGGATCCCCCTACAACACAGACCCAGGTCAGAGCCTTTCTTGGTCTCACTGGGTATTGCAGGAGGTTCATTAAGATTTATAGCTCCATTGTTGCCCCTCTTAATGACCTCAGGTCTAAGAAAATGCCTAAGAAGGTATTATGGACAGATGGCTGTCAGAAAGCTTCTGAAAAGGTAAAGCAGGCTATGTGCACTGCACTGTCTTAAAAAGCCCAAACTACTCCAAGACATTTATAGTTCAGACTGATGCTTCAGAGGTAGGGGTTGAGGCAGTGTTATCACAACTGAATTCAGAGAGCCAGGATCAACCTGTAACTTTTATCAGCATATGGTTGACCCCTAGAGAAAAGTGTTGGCCAGCCATAGAGAGGAAGGCCTTTGCTGTGGTCTGGGCCTAGAAGAAGTTGAGACCCTACCTCTTTGGGACTCACTTCATAGTTCATACAAACCACCAACCTCTCTTATGGTTCAAGCAAATGAAAGGAGAAAACCCTAAATTGTTGAGGTGCTCCATTTCCTTACAGGGGATGGACTTTACAATGGAACACAGAGCTGGGAGTAACCACTCCAATGCAGATGAACTCTCCAGATATTTCCACTTAGACAATGAAGACTCATCTGGGCAAGGTTAGCTTTATTGTCCCTCGTTTGGGGGGGGGAGAGGTGTGGGTAGGAAAGTGACCTCTTTTTGAGATGGTTACCACCACTGTCTGCCTGATGTCAGTGTACTTGACTGTGGTCACCGGGATCCTGCTAACCAGGATCCCAGTGATTATAATCTCTCTCCTCTAAACTTTGTCACTGCATACTGGTAACCCAGTATTTCACCCAAAATTGGCATTCTGGTGCCCCCTTATAAGTCCCTAGTATATAGTACATAGGTACCAAGGGCATTGCGGTCCCAGGGGATCCCTATGGGCTGCAGCATTTCTTTTGCCGCCCATAGGGAACCCATGCAAACGCTTTTGCAGGAATGCCATTGCAGCCTGCGTGAAAAGGTGCATGCTCCTTATCACTGCCTGTTTCACTGCACCAGGTCTCTTATGAGTCACCCCATCACAGGCTCTTCAGCCCTGAGGGCAGGGTGCAGAGTACCTGTGTGTGAGGGCACCCCTGCACTAGCAGAGGAGTCCCCATGACCTCCATGAACATTTTCCCAGACTTCGTGAGTGAGGGGACGCCATTTTACACGTGTACTGGACATAGGTAATTACCTATGTGCGGCTACATAATGGTAACTCCGAACAAAGGCATGTTTGGTATCAAACATGTTGGAATCATACCCCAAGGCTTTTGCAAGCATTGGTTGTATGATACCATGCACTCTGGGGGCTCCTTGGAGGACCCCAAGTATTGCCATTCCAGCCTTCTGAGGTTTTCCAGGCAGCCCCAGCTGCTGCCACCTCTCAGACAGGTTTCTGCCCTCCTGTTGCTTGAGCAGCTCAAGCCCAGGAAGGCAGAACAAAGGATTTCCTTTAGGAGAGGGATGTTATACCCTCTCCCTTTGGAAATAGGTGTTCCAGTCTTGGGAGGGGTGCCCTCCCCAAGCCTCTGGAAATGCTTTGGAGGGCACAGATGGTGCCCTCCTTGCATAATTCAATCTGCTCTGGTGCAAAACTGGACAAAGGAAAGGGGAGTGACCACTCCCCTGTCCATAATCACCCTAGGGGTGGTGCTCAGAGGTCCTCCAGATGGTCCCTGGGTTTTGACATCTTGGATTCCAAGTTGGCAGGGCACTCTGGGAGCATCTGAGTGGCCAGTGCCAGCAGGTGATGTCAGAGCCCTCCTCTGATAGGTGCTTACCTGTTAGCTGACCAATCCCCCTTTCAGGGCTATTAAGGGTCTCTCTCTTCCGGTTCGGATTGCAAGACTCCAGCAGAAATCCTCTGCATCCTTTACTTCACCTTCTTACTAAAGAAACTGCATCTGGACGCTCCAGGAACTCTACAACTGCAATAAAGATGCAAAGACGACTTCTGCAACATTGTATCTTCAGCTCCTGCCAGCAACTGCAACTGATTCCCGGTCGTGCATCCTCAGAGGACAGCCTGTCTTCAGCCTGCACCAGAAGAACAAAGGAATCTCCCTTGGAGTGAAGGAGTCACTCCCCTGTTTCAGCAGGCACCTCTCTGCAATGACGACTGGTTGTGTGGGACCCCTCACCTGGAGAGCTGCATGGATCCTGCATAACAGGTGGTGAACTCAAGTGGTCCAGACGGTCCTGGTGTCCAACTTAGGTGGAGGTAAGAGCTTGCCTCCCCACGCAAGACAGTGCCCTCATGCATTGCATGGTTTGCAGTTGGCAAGGCTTGTCGGCATCCTTCCACGAAGTTCTTTGTGCACCGTGCAGCTCCGGCCCCCTGCACTCCTTCCTGCGACACACAGCTTCCTGCGTGGTTCTCCGGTGTTGGCCTCCTTTTGCACCTTCTTTGTCCCTGTGCTGTGGGACTCCTGTGCGCGCTGCCTGGTCTTCTGAGGGCTCTCAGAGTTGCCGAGAGCCTCATCTGACTCCCCCCTTCTGGGTAGAGTCCACAAGGTCCCTGGCAGCTCCATTTTCTGCTAGCTTTGTGTGTGCCAAGACTTGTTGGCGGAATCCAGCGACACAAACCAGACTGCAATCATCCATCCGGCGTGGGACATCTTCTGCACCAACCAGGAATCCACATGGTCTTCTTGGGTGCAGTACTGACTGTTGTTCTTCACTGCTGGTTCTTGTTTGCAGCTTCTTCTGGGTTAGCAGGGTCTCCTGTTCTCCCTGGACTCTTCAGTGCTTCTTGGACTTGGTCCCCTTCTTCCACAGGTCTTCAGGTCCAGGAATCCATTGTTGGTTTCTTGCAGTCTCTTCTGGTTCTTGCAATATCTTCTTTCTGGTTTTCTTGTGTGTTCTAGGAAAGCTACTATGATTTACTCCTGCTTTCCTGGGCCATGGGTGGTTTCTATTACTTACCTTTGGTGTTTTCTAATACTCCCAGCGCCCCTCTACACACTACACTTGCCTAGATGGGAAACAGACATTCGCAGTCTACTTTCTTAGTATATGGTTTGTGTTCCCCAGAGGCCCATTTCTAACTATTGTGATTTTTGCTATGTGCACTGTTTTCTAACTGTTTTTACAGCTATTTCTGCATAATAGTGTATATATTTTGTGTATTACTTACCTCCTAAGGGAGTATAGTGTCTTTGGTATTTTTGGCATTTGTGTCACCAAAATAAGTACCTTTATTTTTGTAACAATTAGTATTTTCTTTCATGTGTGTGAGTACTGTGTGACTACTGTGGTATTGCATGAGCTTTGCATGTCTCCTAGTTAGACCTTGTCTGCTCATCCACACTACCCCTAAAGAGCCTGGCTTCTAGGCACTGTCCACATTTCACTAATAAGGGATAACTGGACTTGGTATAAGGTGTAGGTACCTTAGGTACCCACTACAAACCAGGCCAGCCTCCTACAGCACTCATCAGTGAAACGTAGAAAAGGCTATTGCATTGTGAAAGCTCGTATTTTGCTGAGTCTTTTTGCTGAAGTGAGAGCTAACAGTAATGCAACCTTCCATGTAGGAAACTTCAGGTCTGCTTTCTGGATGGGTATGAATGGGGGTTTCATAAGCTGGGCGAGAACTATATTGAGATGTCATTTTGGAGGAGGAACTCGTACCGGAGGGGGAAGGCTCTGAATAATCCATTTATGAATTGTTTGATTATTCTTGTGGAACAGAGGGATAGAGAGTGCAAGGAACATCTGTACCGTGAGATTACTGTGAGGTGAACCTTGACAGACGTATGCACTAATTCTGATCCTGCAAGTGATAGGAGATATGGCAAAATCTGCTCAGGTGATGCTTCCAACGGATATAGGTTAGATTGTTCACACCATGAACGTTTCAGCTTGTATGTTTTGCTTGTGGATTCAGCTCTTGCTTTGGATAGGATATCCCTATAATCCTGAGGAATGTCTAGCTCTTTAAACTTGTAGAATTCAGGAGCCATGCAGAAGTGGAGAGAGGCTAGTTCTAGATGTAGAACCTGGCCCTGGGTCATGGTCAACAGTGCCCGCGTTGCCGGAAGGTGAATGGGATTGTATTCCGAAAGCAGGAGGAGTTCTGTAAATCAATGTTGCCTGGGCCACCTGGGAGCAATCAGGATGAGGCGAGTGTTCCCTTTTCATTTTGTTGAGAACCTTTTGTATGAGAGGGAAAGTGGGAAAGCATGTGCAATAAATCCTGGGCCATCTGATCAAATAGGCATTCTAGTGCGACCCTGGGAATGGGCACTGAATGGCGTAGAACTGGCATTTGGTGTTCTTGTCTGTAGCGAAGAGATCAAATGCTGGTTTGCACCAACGTGCAAATATCTTGTCAAGCTCCATTTGATCCAGTTCCCAATCATAGTAACTGTCTTTGGTTCTGCTGAGCGTGTCTGTAACGTGTTGCTTACTCCAGACACGTGCCCGGCTTTCAGAGATATTTTGTGGGTCGTGAGCCAATTGCACAGATCCTGAGCCTCTTGGAAGAATGTTAATCAATGTGTACCCCCTTGCTTGTTGATACAGTGCATGCTGATCGTATTGGCCATACGAACCAGAACTGAAGAACCTGCTATCCTTGGAAGAAAGGTTTGCAGGGTGAGAAAGAGGGCTGTCAGCTCTAGCCTGGTGATATGCATGATCTTTTGGATAGCAGACCACTTCCCTTGAATCTGCAGGTTCTTCAGTTGGCCACCCCAGCCTTGCAGAGAGGTATCGCTTTTTATGAGGAAGTCGGGTATCTGAGGCAAGAATGTGGGGCCCTTTGATAGATGAGAAGTCTGAGACCACAACACTTGCGCTCATTCTTGGGAGTGATGCTTATGATGTCCTTGAATTATCCTTCTGCTTGGATCCACTGTTTTTGTAACTCCTCTTGTAGTGGTCTTATTTTCAGGCATGTGATAGGCACTAGATTGATTGCAGAGGACACCATGCCCAGCAGCGACTTGTAGAGGCGCACTGGAGCAGACTTTCTTTTTGAGAGTTTGTCAGAATTCTTAGGGTTGTATCCAGATGGGAGCCTAGGAACATTATGCTATGTTTTGGAATAGTTGTTGATTTCTGAAAATTGGCAGTGAGACCCAGCTTGTGAAATAATGTGAGACAAACTTTTGTGACTCTGGATGCTTACATCGATGTTAGAGCTTTTAGCAACCAATTGTCCAAGTAGGGAAAAACATGGTGACCTTGGTTTCTGAAAGTGTATGCTACTGGTGCCAGGCATTTGGTGAAGATGCGAGGTGCTGACTTGAGGCCAAATGGGAGGGCTCTGAATTGGTAATGGGTACAGGCTACAGTGAAGCAAAGATATTTTCTGTGTTTGGGATGTATGAGGATGTGGAATTATGCACCCTGCAAGACCAGAGTTGTCATAACGTCTCTGTGGTTTAGGAGCTACAGGATGTCGGAAAGAGTACCCAACTGAAATGATTGCTTGCATAAGAATTTGTTCAGTTTCCTTGGGTCTAAAAGGGCCTCCATTCTCCTGTTTTCTTTCTTATCAGGAAGAAGCAGGAGTAGAAGCGAATGCCTTTCTGTGAAAACTGAACTTCCTTGATTGCTCCCCTGGCAAGCATGCTGAGGGCTTCTTTTTTCAATAAGTGAAGATGAGGGAGGGTAGCCTTCCTTCGGAGGATTGTTTGGTGCTAGTAGAGTTGTTCTTGCCACCCCTGTAATTTTTATCATCATCAACGGTTCCATCGACGATGTCGCTTCACACGACTTGCAGTAGAAAAATTGAGAGATTTAGCCTCTTTTGGGAGTATTCTACAGGGGGCTGTCACCTGCTTGGCTATAGTTCAAGTTTGGTGCTTTTTTAAGAAGGACATAGATAGGCTATTAAAGTAGCTGTTCACTGCCTTCATGGCCTATGGTAATGATGCATGATGCTTTATTATAGTACAGTGGGCCTCCCACTTCGACAACAGGGAATTATTCAAGCATGTCAATCGATGAAAGATTCAGTACTGGAGAAACATTGTTCCCCTAGGTTGAAGGATTCAATAGGGCTTGAAAACGTACCCCAGGCAAGAGTTTCTAACTAACAAAATCCACAATAAATATATATATAAAATGTTGAAGAGTAGAGCTCTGTAGTGATACCCTCACACTACAAGTGTAGGATTTCAGTCTGAAGTGTGGAGATGTCTGGGATAATGAAGTTAAGCTCACTCTCACTTGATTGGCTGAAGTTGATATGTTTTCAGATAAGGCGACTGTGCTATTAAAGTGGCCTGTGTAAGTATTTCAGGCATTTTAAAGTTGTAAACTGCTGTTTTAAGGCTACTGCAAGACTTCCAGCTCGGTGACATGGAATAATACAACATGTGACTCTGTGACGGATCCAATACTGGAAATCCAAAGAATTATGGGCCAGGTGTAGCAAAGGTTTTTACCCATTCTGTGTCTATGGGAAAAAGTGTTCGTACATATGGCCCTATATGATTCTTAGGTACATAATGTTAGATGCTAAAAGAAGAGAAAAATGCAAAGTGAACATTTTTCCAGTCAAACATAACAATGAATAGTCCGTTTTCTGGGAAACTTGCTCGTTAAACAGGAAAAAACTAAATTACTGACTGAACCTGCAATGCATACAGACAGTGCAGCTTCTAGAAAAGTGAAAGTGCCCAGTTTTAGACATAACACGCATATGAACACCATTCCCTGATTAGTTCTTCTGGAAAAGTAATTCAGGAGCAGCGTTTCCAATCAAGTATACATTCATCGTGACTGATTTTGTTTTAAATAATTTTACTTTAAAAAGTTGCTTTCAATGCGCAGATTTTATTAAAAAATATATTTAAAAATTAAAATCTATTAATCTAAATGTGTACTTGGATCATGCACATGTGCCAATACTGTTTTGTGAAAAAACATCCTAAAAAGTGGCAATTTCAAACTGTTGCTTTTTAATGTATTTGTTAAGTTTCTGAAAATCCTGTATGGATATAAATCTCCTGCAGAGCAAGAATGTACTTGGGTTTTTCTTTCTTCTCTTGCGCACCTTTGATCAGCATCATCAACACCATCATTAGATTTATACACAGCTTATAGTCAAGGGATATCCAAGTGATTGAGCACTTCTATCTATGTACTAGTATGTCTTTTTTCGGAGTGCCATAATGAGAGGTATGGGAGGAGGTGGCTTGGCAAGTAATGAACTGTGCACATATTATTATAATCTCCCACAGAGAACAATAGATACTAGCTAGCATATTTCCGAAGAAAGCATAGGAAGGAAAAGGAAAGATCATTACAGAGTTATAACTGCTTCAATGACAGGGTGTTAGACACCTGATCTCTCTCTTGTATCCGGCACTGAATCTATAGTGTCACTGATCACGCTAACGATAGCATTACCTTTCAAGCTGAACTACTTGGCATTGAGTCATGTGAGGACTATGTGCTAGTAGTATAAAATACATACCCTGACCTCATTCCCCGCCAAACCCATTAAAGTGTTGGACAAAGCAGTGTTAATTTCAGCCTTCGTACTCTAAAGAATTTCAACTTGATCATCATAGAACATATTCCAAAATTCTCGCTTGAACATCTGGTACAAGTTTGACACCTTCAATGACGCATGTCCTAAGGACACAGTACTCTAAGAAAGTTGCCAAAACAGAATCGGCGCTATCGAAGTAAATTGTAAATATCTGATTGACTTCTAGCAGTCCACTGGTTATAATGCTTCTTACTTCATCCTGTCATTAGGCAGGAGATTCTCCATCTTCAGAGACATATCACACCCATCGCAAACACTACAAATCAGATAAAAAGACTATATATACACCTTTGCCCAAGATGGTACCCAGTAGTTTCTAATTACCCTAATTTCAAACTTACGACCACACAGAGAGCGCTGCTACTCTTTGGAGGAGGGATTTATATTAAAGAGTGATCTTAGCACCAAACCAATTCCTCCAAGTGCCACAGGCATCAAAAAGAGCACAAGTTTCGGGTGTGATAGAATCTAAGGGCATCAAATGAGGCACAACTGATCACAAAAGATAGCCTAGACACATGAAGCATGAAGAGCAGGACCATCAATGGATCTTCTAATTTGAACGTAGGCTGTTTTGTTACATTTTGAGACTTACAATGTGGAATAAGTAACTGCAAGATCTATGGGTCAGAGAAAGTTTCCCTGAAGCAATAAGGTCAATATCCCTTGTAAAATAACCTATTTGAACTTCTTCATGTGCTTGTTGACTTGACTTGAAACATGGAGGGCTTATGGATGGGGCAGCTTTGCAGTCCCTGATCTGAATCAGTATTATCTTGAAGATCTGGCCCATTATGCTATTTACTAGGTCGTCCAAAACTGTAGGCCCCTCATCTCTCAAATGAGAAGGACCAACCAGAGACATGCCACCTTCCCACGGCACTTGCTACCTCGCTACTGCAACCTAATGGGGAAATCAAGTCTGTGCAATGCACCAGTTTATAGCGGTGGTCACTGGTGAAGTGCGCCAGATACCACCATCTTTATTCCCCAGCTATGTCTGTCTTTGATAACCCATCCTTACCTACAAGGAAATTAAGACTCAGCTGGGTAAAAACACATTAGGTTGGCCCAGTGCAGCTACTCTACACCATTATTTATGTTGCTGTGCTCCCTAAAATGTTCGACAGGATTTACCTCCTTTGTGATGCAGTATCAGCACCAACCTAGAACCATAGGTGAGCAGAGGCAGCAAGTTTGAATCCACTAGTGCAGGTGAGGGAGAGGACCTGAGAATTCACTTTACCTTCTCGAGAGTCTACTAAGGACTTGTTGAATGATTCCAACAACCCCATGTTACTTGCTCTAAATTGTCATGCTGTAGAGAGAACAAAACTCCCAAGCCTAAGAAAGAAGGCATATTTCCAAGCCTAAGAAAGAAGGCACATTTATACAGAACTTTGCTACTCTGCAGACATCCTGGAGTTCATCTAGCTTTAAACTCGTGACTATAATGCTCAAAAGTAAAACACTATTTTAGTGTTTGAACAAGTTACTTACCTTAAATAACACCTTTTCTGTTAGAGATGCTGCCTAACCGCACATTCCTCTGCTTTGGAATTTCCCCAGGTGCCTGACTGGATTCAGAAACTTTTGCTTGCAATTCCCTCATGTGTTGGCCAATGGTGTCACACAGCTCTGCAGTGGATTTGTCCCAACTCGTATGTGACACTGGGCCCCCCTATATCCGCCACCTCCGCTGACATCTTTTCTTTCTGACCTCTGTCTGCTCCATTGGACGGAGAGCCCCTCAAATCAGAATGACAGTGCACAGAGTTTCAGATTTGGGAACTTATTAATCAAGTATCCATGAGATCATTCCATAAAATGGAGAGGAGGATGGGACGGTGAGGACTGTGCAGTTAGATAGAAATGCTACAGAAAAAGCATTACCAAAGGTAATTAACTGAAATAAACGTTTAACCACAGATTTCTAAACTTCTGAATAGATACCAAAGCAGTACCCCCTCAGGTGGAGAGTCTGTAGAATTACTAAGACCAGGAAATCCTGCAGGACAGGCCAGGAGACCTGCCCTTCCTAGCCAGGCAGTGCCTCATGAAACTGTGGAGGGACACCTACTTGCAGCCTAGCAAATATCCAAGACAGGCACACCACACACCAGTGCAGTTGTTACAGCCTTTACCCTAGTGCAATCCTTCTAGGGGTGGCATCAATCAGCAGATGTTTCTCCTTTGCACCACTTTGCCTCTTTTCACCCCAGAGAAACCAACAAATAGCTGGTTATCTTATCAGTAATCCCTGGTGTAGACATCGTAGAAACTAAGGGTCATCTAAGGGTTCAGGCAGTAGAGCCGTTCTTCCCCCCTGGAGGGATGGGGAGGTACATAAAAAGTTGGCAAAGTGATGGATTGCCCTACAAGAAAGGGTGAACTACATTTGGAAGGAATGGCATTTTTGTCCAGAGGACCAGTTTGTCTAGGAAGAATGAAGTATATGGCTGTCCTACAGACAACCGCTGAAACATGCTGATTTGCTGTTCGGATGCTACAGGGAAAGGGAACGCTGCCTTGATGGTTAGCAGACAAAGAGGGCAACTGTGCATTGGATTGAAAGGAGTGCACATCAAAAAAGTGAGGACGAAATTGGAGCAGTCAGCGGTCAATCTTTGGCAGAAGTCAAAGAGGGAGATGTAGAGGAACTCTGGTGAATTCTTGCAAATCTGAGGAAAAGCCCACAGGAGAGACCCTAAATAGCCCTTAGAGGAGGATTGGCCACCTAGTTAGGTAAGCACCTATTAAGAGGGGTCTCTGACATCACCTGCTGGCACTGGCCACTCAGAGGTTTCCATTGTGCCCTCACACCTCTGGATTCAAGATGGCAGAGGTCTGGGACACACTGGAGGAGCTCAGGGCACCACCCCTGGGGTGGTGATGGATAGGGGGGTGGTCTATCCCCCTTTCCTTTGTCCAGTTTTGCGCCACAGCAGGGACTGGGGGTTCCCTGAACCGGTGTAGACTGGCTTATGCAAGGAGGGCACCATCTGTGCCCTTCAAAGCATTTCCAGAGGCTGGGGGAGGCTACTCCTCACCAGGCCTTAACACCTATTTCCAAAGGGAGAGGGTGTAACACCCTCTCTCAGAGGAAATTCTTTGTTCTGTCTTCCTGGGACTGGGCTGCCCAGACCCCATGAGGGCAGAACCCTATCTGTGGGTTGGCAGCAGCGGAAGCTGCAGAGAAAACCCCAGAGAGCTGGTTTGGCAGTACCCGGGGTCCATGGTGGAGCCCTGGGGATGCATGGGATTGGCACCCCAATGCCAGATTTGGCATGGGGGGACAATTCCATTATCTTAGACATGTTACATGGCCATACTCGGAGTTACCACTGTGAAGCTACATATAGGTATTGACCTATATGTGGTAATGGTGTCCCCGCACTCACAAAGTCCGGGGAAATTCCCCTGAACTATGTGGGGGTACCTTGGCTAGTGCCAGGGTGCCCTCACACGTAGTAACTTTGCACCTAACCTTCAATAAGTGAAGGTTAGACATATAGGTGACTTATAAGTTACTTAAGTGCAGTGTAAAATGGCTGTGAAATAACGTGTGCGTTATTTCACTCAGGCTGCAGTGGCAGTCCTGTGTAAGATTTGTCTGAGCTCCCTATGGGTGGCAAAAGAAATGCTACAGCCCATAGGGATCTCCTGGAACCCCAATACCCTGGGCACCTAGGTACCATATACTAGGGAATTATAAGGGTGTTCCGGAGTGCCAATTAGAATTGGTGAAAATGGTCACTAGCCTATAGTGACAATTTTAAAGGCAGAGAGAGCATAAGCACTGAGGTTCTGATTAGCAGAGCCTCAGTGACACAGTTAGTCACTACACAGATACACACATTCAGGCCACAAACTATGAGCACTGGGGTCCTGGCTAGCAGGATCCCAGTGAGAAAGGCAAAAACAAACTGACATACATTTAAAAATGGGGGTAACATGCTAGGCAAGATGGTACTTTTCTACAGGAGGGCAAGAATGGTAGAGGAGAACACCCATTTTACAAATGTGTTAATTCGTTCTGAGTCTCTGTCAGGGAGAGTGGTGGGGAATGCTTTGGGGTACAAGCGGATTATGGATGCCAGCACTACCAGACACTCCGGAGTGGGGATACTGAAGCAAGAAATCATGTTTCCCGGGAGTGGGTCTATGTTGACTTGTTACTTGCCTATTCCCTGGGGGATACAAGTCTGGCCTTGCCCAAGTGCCCACCAGCACATCAGTCTAGGCCTCTTTAAGGCAGTAGGAGTTCTTGGCTGGTTTGTCCCAGGTTATGGACTTCTGTAAAGAAGACTGTCTTAACTTTTGTCATTGAAGGGTGAGGTCTAGCACCTCTGCTGATCTTCAGGTAACTGTAGTGAAGGAGGAGGAATCCTCCATTACTATGGTTGGGTTTTGGGAGGAAAGGCCATTTTCTGGTTGTCCCAAAGGTTTCCATCATCATGTTGTCATTATTGTCATGAACATTGTCAACATCATGATAAGAGGCATATGTTTTGGGGTCTGAATGGGCATGCCGGTATGGTCTTGGTTGTGTTTTGGAGTCAGACAGAACTATCTGCTTCGTTTTGGGTATTGGTGATGTTGGCACAGGCGCAAGGGCTCACACAGGTGGCATCAATTGTGGTGACGAAGTTCTGGTTTGGCGTTGTGCTGGGTTGAGTCAGTAGCATCGAGAAAGAGGAGGTGGCCGACCTTGAATCGATGATGAGTGACATCTGGGAAAGATCTGCCAGCAGCCATCACACTGGAGACCACATTGGATCCGTGGGGCCAAAAGGGCACTAGAGGGAAATGATGGGTCACCAGAGATGATGTATTGGGCCTTCGAAACTCGAAGAGCTCTTGAGGCCTTGCCAATGGCCAAGGGAGATCGGAGCCTATCAGAATTAGCTCTGAAATTGATTCCGAAGTGTGAGAACCACTTTTCAGCCTCAAAGAGCCCAGGGTGTTGCGCATCTCAGAATGGTGGGAATGGCAGGATGATGGACACCCATCCTTAGACTTTTTGTGCTTTTTTAATACTTCTTTGAACTATCCGAACTCTGCGACTTGAACATTGAGTGATCACAGGACCGGCTTGGGCAGTGAGAGGGCATTTGTGCCTTCAACTTAGATCAGAACTGTTCTTTTGATTTCTTGCACAGTTGGGCGACTCATCTACACGCAGCACCGGCAAAACACAGTCATACTTGCATCCAAGACTCCACAGACAGTTAAGACACGGCTTAAAGATTGTAGCTTTGTGGGGACATGTCTGCACATTGAAAGTTTTGAGGGAAAAATTCTGTCAGGGTGACAGGATTCAGTAAACTCTTGATCCATTTCATAAGGTGCAGGAAGAAAGGAACTGACATCAGAATGCAGAGGTGGTGCACATATCAGGCCCTAATGTCACATCCGAGGTCCAATGGATCCAATATTGAGTGCAAGGTACTTGCTAGCAAAGGTTTCCAGATCCAGTCTGGCCCCTGGGGAAATTCGAAGATTCTATCAGAATTTTGTTTTTACTTGAGGATATCTAACTTGAGAGAATGTATATGATTAAGGAAAACATGCATAACATAAATTCATGTTTTAATTACCACCAACTCAGGAAACATCCTTTTAAGGCTTTCAAGTATCTCTGCTCTCATCTTCTGGCGACTGCCTTCATGGTAATCAATTCTTGCACTTTGAAGATCACTCATAATGCTATTCAGCTCTTCATTTACTTCAACCATTCGTGTCTTCCCATTTTCAATTTCATCACAAAGGATTTCTTCCTGCTGTCGGTGCTCTTCTAAATTATGGCTTATAACAAAGTGAAAATAAAAAATAAAAAAAATAAACAGCTAGAATTATAGTTACACATTTTAAGATACTGTTCATGTTTGACCTTTTAGAAGCTGAATCACATGTCATACACAAGACAGACATGTATTATAATGTACCAATCTATATAACTATCTAGATTACAGCTACTTTTAGTTATTCTATGTTGCACCATCACATAGAAAAATAATGATTTAGTGAATTCAGCTAGTTTTCTTCGGCATTTTAAGAACTGCAGTTTATTGGTAAGGTCAATGGAGTTTGTTTAAATTTATTTTTCCACTATACCCCATAAATATCCACACCACCACTAGATGTGTAAGTAACCAAACCTTCATGAACGCTTGCCCATTTCCTGGTCTCTCACCAAGCTGACTAAGGTAACCTAGAATACTAGGTGCCTACATCCACCCAAATAGACCTTATCAACTCTTATTCTAGCTGCTCAAGCAAACCCATATATCATCCTCACTCCATCAGGCACCACACTTGTCCACTAACACATCCTAGTGTCTATCCCTTCCACAGATCACCAGAGGTGCTGTTGTACATCCTTACAGAGGAGTTTCTGTTCACCCTTATCTACTTCAGAGAGTACCAATCAGGAAGCAGTAGTCCAGAAAAGGATCCCAGGATGAGGAAAAGGAACCCAAAGAACCTAAGGAATGTATGTATGCAAACAGAGCAAGTCTAGGTACTGTATGTGTGTGCATGCAGGTGTACACATTTGTGTGAGAAGTGTGCATGAGTGCTCTGTGCCCACTCTGGTCAGACACTAACCCTCACGGAAAGGTGGTAATTTTTTGCAGCTTCTGGGCATCCAAAGTATGACACTGTAGGAAGCTGGCGCTCTACATTGTGCACTAAAAAGAAATACACCGTGCTGAGAGTCCAGCGGATCCCCAATTGCTTGATAGAGGCAAAAGTAGATAACACTAATGCTCCCTTCTGTGGTAGTGTGGGCAAGCAGTTAGGCTTATCAGAAGGTAGTGCTAAGCATTTGTACTCACAGAGGCAATAACTGAGACACACAATCAAACAATAAATCTGAGAACAAGGTTAGAAAAATAACACTTCTTTTTATATATATTTTAAAACCAAGAACTTTACAAAAGAGTAAGTAACGATTTCATGTTTAAAAGTTACAGCTAAGTATAAAGTTCAGACCCGTGCACCTATAAGCACAAGGTAATCCTATGGAGAGAAAAGTCAACGATGCATAAAGGTAAGTACAGTCAGTTTTGGGGGTTCAACTTCTGGAATCAGAGATGGAGGGGCCCAAGTTCCAAAGTACAACCAGCAGTTTGTGTGGAGTTCCCCGAATTCCATTGGAAGCAGCGTGCTCGTTGGTTGTAGCTGGGCACTACGAAGAAGGGGGGCCCCCTAAAACAGGCTGCACAGGGGGACTTGGGAGCAAGTGTGAGACCTCCCAAACGGGGGCTTGGGTCGCAAGGGACCTTAGAGAAAGGGGGCACAGCTGGTTCTACGGAACACTGGCTGGGCAGCTCGGGTGCCGAGTGCATAGGGCGATTGGGCTCTGCGCGCGAAAGGGCTCCTCGTAGTCAGGGTCCACCAGCAGGTAGGGGAAAAATAAGGACAGCTAGGCCACTCTCAAGGCGGGTCTCAGTGATGCTGACGTCCCTCGACAGCTGCTTGGTCCTGGTACAGTGAGAATCCCGAGTGGACTCTCACTGTTGATCCTTGGTGCAAGGTGCCCGTTAGCCCTGGGATTGGTACTGCAATGTGCTCCTGGACCAGAATCAGGCATAGTGAGCAAAATAATTGATGGCTTAAACCCAGATCTGTGACTGGGGATGAATGTTTGATTGGTTTCGCATTCCGTCCATCATTTGTGTTTGTTTGCTTTTGTCGCCCTAAGTGCGCCGTGTATGCACAGACGTGGGTCCCGGGCTCACTATCCCACTGGATTCAAGCTAGCCTGGCTGATGAAGGGTGATACCCTGAAACCGGTCCCAGGATACTTGTTTCCGGTCCAGGGAGGACCTGGCATGGTAGTTCGGGATGGACTGTTCTCATGGGGAACAGGGTCAAGACTGATTTGCATATGGTTGGGTCCAAACTGGGGTTGGATGGTGAGCAAAAGAATTGATGGATTAAACCCAGATCTGTGACTGGGAGTGAATGTTTGAATGGTTCCGCATTCCGTCCATCATTTGTGTTTGTTTGCTCTTGATAGTGAGGCCTGCACGTTTCAGACCCTCCAGGACCATCCCCAGGTGGATCAGGTGATCCTGTCCGGTGGAGTTAAAGAAAGCAATATCATCAAGCTATACTGCATTAACGTCTTCCAACGCAACCAGGACCTTGTTCATCAACCTCTGGAAGGTGGCAGAGGCATTTTTTAATCCAAAGGGCATAACAGTCAAATGATGATGGCCATAAGGAGTGGAGAATTCTGATTTCTGTTTTGCTCCAGGGGTCAGACCTATTTCCCAGTACCCTAATGTGAGATGAAAAATACTGAGATACTTGGATGCCCCTAACGAACAAGTTACTTGACGTCAGCGCACCGGGGTGGCACGTATCTATGACCCACGTCATATCTGGTAAAAATGACGCCGACGGCGGACTTGGAGTCGACCAACGCCACCTGATGGGATACTGCTCGAAGAAAAATCTCTGAATCTAGACTGACGCCTAGGGAAAACTCTAAGGTAAGGAATCTGCAACTAGAATATGTCTCTACCGTATGAGTCGTTACCAAAGGTAAATAACTTCTTCATCTGATAGAGACTTCTAGTTGCAGATTCCTTAACTTGGAATAGAAACTCAAGAAACACCAAAATCAGACTAGGATGTCCTGCAGGACCAAACGGCCAAAGTAGCTGTCCTTGCAGACCTGACTGTCCAGGCAGTAGTGTTTAACAAATGTGTGCAAATATGCCCATGTTGCTGCCTGGTAGATATCTAGGACTGGAACTCTGTGTGCTAGCGCAGTGGTTGCAGCTGTTGCTCTAATAGAGTGACAGCACAAGCCCTTCGGGGGTTGCTTCTCAGCCAACTCGTAGCACATTTTAATGCAGACAACAACCCATCTGGAGATGGTTCTTTTCTGCACTGCCTGACCTTTCTTCATGCCCACACAGCCAACAAAGAATTGATCATCCACCTGGAACTCCTGAGTACAATTGAGGTAGAACACCAACACATCCTTTGGGTCCAGACGGTTAATTCTCTCCACTTCTTTAGAGGGACGTGAAGGCACGTATAAATTATTCAAGGTGATGGATTAGCGAACCACTTTAAGGAGAAAAGGAAGCCCTAGTACCGAGCACCGCCTTGTCAGGGTGGATAGAGGAAAGGTGGTTTATAAGAAAGAGCCAGCAACTCACTCATTCTGTGGGCAGAGGTGATAGCCACAAGGAAGGATGTTGTAAGGGTAAGCAGTTGAAGAGGACAATTGTGAAGTGGCTCAAAGGGAGTGCACATCAAATAAATGAGAACCAAGTTCAAATCTCACTATGGCATTTTGAACACGGAAAGAGGAAACAGATGTTTAAGACTCTTAAAATATCGTCCAACAATGGGAGATTTAAATGAGGGTTGGTCATGCAAGTAAGGAAAGGAGAGATGGCAGACAAATAACCCTTTAAGGTGCCCAGAACAGAGCCCTGCTGGGCCAAAAAAAATAACAAATAAAAGAATCTCAGAAAGTGGGGCAGATAGGGGATCAACAGACTTGTTGGTACACCATGCCTCAAATTTCTTCCATCAACAGGCATATACCGTTTTGGTGAAGGGACGCCTGGATGCCAAGTTAACATTGCAGACTTCAGGTGGAATGTCAAAAGCGGTCTACTGCCACTGCTCAACCTCCATGCAAGAAGGCAGAGACTGGACAGGTTCGGGTGGAAAACCATCCCCTGCTGCTGCAACAGAAGATCTTCCCAAAGGGGCAGTCTGATTCGAGGAACGATGGCCATGCTTAAGAGTTCGGGATAACATACTCTTCATGCCTAGTCTGGAGCCACAAGAATGACTTGGCCCAGTCGTTCTTCATCTTCTTGAGAACTCTGGGCAGAAGTGGTACTGGCAGAATGGCGTAAAGGAGGCCTGAGTTCCACTCGAGATAAAAGCGTCAGCGAGCGAGTGCCATCTTGGATTTTGCGACATGCAAAACAGCTGACATTGCGCGTTCTCTGCGGAGGCAAACATATATAACCAACGCTTTCCTCACCACTGAAAGAGACCTTGTGCCACCTTCAGATGGAGACATCACTTGTGATCGACCAGGCATTGACAGCTGAGTTCGTCCCCTCTGACATTCAGAGAGCCCGCCAGATGTTAAACCAGCAGGGATACGCCCTGATGTTCCAGTCATGTTCATTGGTGCAGAGCCTTCTGACAAAGGGTCCATGACCCCCCACCCCTTGTTGCAGTACCACATGGCGGTGGTGTTGTCCGTGAACACCTGCACCACCTTCCTTTTGAGAGAAGGAGGGAATGATTTCAATGCGAGTCTGATCGCCCTGAGCTCCAGAAGGTTGATATTGAGCTTGGATTCCACTGGAGACCAGAAGCCTCTGATCTCTGCATCTCCCATGTGGTCGCCCCAGCACAGGAGTGACGTATCTGTCACTACTGTCAGACTTAGTTGGGAAAGGGAGAAGCATCTGCCTCTGACCCAATTGTGGTTTGAAAGCCACCACTGCAGATCTTGTGCAGTCCCCTCAGAGATCTGGACCATGTAGGAAAGTACCATCTTGCCTGGCATTTTACCCCCATTTTTACTTGTGTGACAGTTTGTTTTTGCCTGTGTCACTGGGATCCTGCTAGCCAGAGCCCCAGTGCTCATAGTTTGTGCTGCCTAACTGTATCACTGAGGCTCTGCTAACCAGAACCTCAGTGTTTATTCTCTCTCTGCTTTAAAATGGTCACTGCAGGCTAGTGACCATTTACCCCAATTATGATTGGCACACTGGAACACCCTTATTATTCCCTAGTATATGGTACCTAGGTACCCAGGGTATTGGGGTTCCAGGAGATCCCTATGGGCTGCAGCATTTCTTCTGCCACCCATAGGGAGCTCAGACAATTCTTACACAGGACTGCCACTGCAGCCTGAGTGAAATAACGTCCACGTTATTTCACAACCATTTTACACTACACTTAAGTAACCTTTAAGTCACCTATATGTATAACCCTCAATTAGTGAAGGTTAGGTGCAAAGTTACTATGTGTGAGGGCACGCTGGCACTAGCCAAGGTACCCGCACATAGTTCAGGGCAATTTACCCGGACTTTCTGAGTGTGGGGACACCATTACCACATGCACTACATATAGGTCAATCCCTATATGTAGCTTCACAATGGTAACTCCGAACATGACCATGTAACATGTCTAAGATCATGAAATTGTCCCCCCAAGCCAAATCTGGTATTAGGGTGCCAATCCCATGCATCGCCGGGGCTGCAGCATGGACCCCGGGTACTGCCAAACTAGCTCTGGGGTTTTCTCTGCAGCTACTGCTGCTGCCAACCCTCACACAGGTTTCTGCCCTCCTCGGGTCTGAGCAGCCCAGTCCCAGGAAGGCAGAACAAAGGTTTTCCTCTGAGAAAGGGTGTTACACCTTCTCCCTTTGGAAATAGGTGTTAAGGGCTGGGGAGGAGTAGCCTCCCCCAGCCTCTGGAAATGCTTTGAAGGGCACAGATGGTGCTCTCCTTGCATAAGCTAGTCTACACCGGTTCAGGGAGCCCCCAGCCCCTCCTCTGCTGCAAAACTGGACAAAGGAAAAGGGAGTTACCACTCCCTTGTCCATCACCACCCCAGGGGCGGTGCCCAGAGCTCCTCCAGTGTGTCCCAGACCTCTACCATCTTGAATGCAGAAGTGTGAGGGCACAATGGGGACCTCTGAGTGGCCAGTGCCAGCAGGTGACATCAGAGACCCCTCCTGATAGGCTTTACCTGGTTAGGTAGCCAATCCTCCTCTGAGGGCTATTTAGGGTCTCTCCTGTGGGTTCCTCTTCAGATAACGAATGCAAGAGCTCACTAGAGTTCCTCTCTTCGACTTCTGCCAAGGATCAACCGCTAACTGCTCCAGGACGCATGCAAAACCGCAACAAAGTAGCAAGAAGACTACCAGCAACATTGTAGCACTTAATACTGCCGGTTTTCTCTACTTTTTCCTGGTGGTTCATGCTCTGAGGGCTGTCTGCCTTCACCCTGCACTGGAAGCCAAGAAGAAATCTCCCGTGGGTCAACGGAATCTTCCCCCTGCTAATGCAGGCACTAAACTTATGCATCACCGGTCCTCTGGGCTCCCTCTCATCTTGACGAGCATGGTCCCTGGAACACAGGAGCTGGATCCAAGTGACTCCGACAGTCCAGTGATCTTTCTGCCCAAATTTGGCAGAGGTAAGTCCTTGCCTCCCCACGCCAGACAGTAATCCTGTGTACTGCGTAATCTGCAGCTGCTAGGGCTTCTGTGCACTTTTGCAAAACTTCCTTCGTGCACAGCTTAGCCCAGGTCCCCAGCACTCCTTCCTGCATTGCCCAACTCGCTGAGTTGACCTACGGCTTCGTGGTACCCTCCTTTGGTTGTGTTGAGACGACCGCCGTGCTCAGATTTCTTGAACGCCTGTTCAAGTGCTTCTGCAGGTGCTGCCTACTTCTGCGTAGGTTCTCTGTGTTGCTGAGCGCCCCCTCTGTCTCCTCCTCCAAGGGGCAACCTCCTGGTCTTTCCTGGGCCCTGGCTGCACCCATAATCTTCAACCACGACTCTTGCAACTAGCAAAGCTTTCTGGGTGGAAACAACTCTGCATCCTCCAGCACGCTGTGGAACATCTTCTGAACAAAGAAGTTCCTGGGACCTTCAGTTGTTGCAGAATCTTTGGCTTCTTCCACCTGGAGGCAGCCCTTTTGCACCTTCATCCGGGGTTTAGTGGGCTCCTGCTCCCCCTGGACACGTGCGTGACTCTTGGACTTGGTCACCTTCCTTTACAGGTCCTCAGGTCAAGGAATCCGTCTTCAGTGCTTTGCAATCAGTTGTTGTCTTTGCAGAATCCCCTATCTCGACTTTACTGTCTTTCTGTGGTGGTAGGGTAACTTTACGCCTACTTTTCAGGGTCTTGGGGTGGGGTATCTTGGACACCCTTCGTGTTTTCTTACACTCCCAGCGACCCTCTACACACTATACTAGGCCTGGGGTCCATTCGTGGTTCGCATTCCACTTTTGGATTGTATGGTTTGTGTTGCCCCTAGGCCTTCTGTCTCCTATTGCATTCTATTGGGTTCTACAGTGTTTGCACTACTTTTCTAAGTGTTTTACTTACCTGATTTTGGTTTGTGTGTATATTTTGTGTATTTTACTTACCTCCTAAGGGAGTATATCCTCTGAGATACTTTTGGCATATTGTCACTAAAATAAAGTACCTTTATTTTTAGTAACTCTGAGTATTGTGTTTCTTATGATATGGTGCTATATGATATAAGTGGTATAGTAGGAGCTTTGCATGTCTCCTAATTCAGCCTAAGCTGCTTTGCTATAGCTACCTCTATCAGCCTAAGTTGCTAGAACACTACTAATCTACTAATAAGGGATAACTGGACCTGGCACAAGTTGTAAGTACTATCAGGTACCCACTATAAGCCAAGCCAGCCTCCTACATTGGTGGTGCAGCGGTGGGATAAGTACTTGTAACTGCTTTACCACTTTCTCATTGGTGCTTTTTATAAGAAAAACATATACCAAATACTGCAGAATATACACAGTGACCTAAACAGTTTAACTTTTCTTCTCTAAAGCTTTCTAAGGGGGCGTGGCCAAGATGGCGGTGTGAGCGGACGCGTTGGTCTGAGCTCTGCCGCCTAGACCCTGGATTTGCTTCCCAACCCCGATCGGGAGGGCCCGTGAGGCCCGGACGGGATGCCTGGAGTTGTGGGGTGCGGGGGCAGCTGTGCCCTGCTGCGGAGAAGTCAGTGGGGACGCAGTGAGACTCAGACACCGGTCGGCGGTGCGGGCGGCCCGTGGTGGCCTTTATCTGGCGCAGAGACGGGCTGTCTTGAGGAGTGACCCGCGGAGTGCCCTGCAGAGGTGAGGCCGAAGCCTGTTGGGGGGGGGTGGGGTCCCCCGGGAGAATATGACTCCCGGTGCTGACGTGCAGAAGTCCGGCTGATATACCGGAGCAGTAGCTGTCACAGGGCAGAGGAGATGGCGACCTCCAAGCCCAAGCAGGACCAGACGGTAAGAGATATGCTGACGGGGGATGCCCGGTGCCGGGGGGCCCCTGAAGAACCACCGGCCACAGGGGGTCAGGGAGGCTAAGACTGAGCCCAGGGCCTTGACTGATCATGCCCCTATTACTGTTGAGTCGCTCCGGCGTGCGATTATGGATTACATTAGCTTTAATGATGATGGCAGCACTTCTGTGGAGACAGTGTGGGAGGCGTTGAAGGCAGTAGCGCGTGGCGAAGTGATGGCATTGTCAGCGAGGGATATTAAGGCAAAGAGAGAGGTGAGGGAAAAGTGAGAGCAGAGAGTAGTTGTCCTGGAGCGTTCCCATAAATCCACTGGCGTGCCCAGAATCTGGCGAGAGTTGGAGAAGGCAAGGCAACAGCTGAAGCGACTGGACTGGGATAGGGCGGAGTACGCGGTAGTGCGACTTAAGCACAAATACTATATTGGGAGCAATAGATGTGGAAAGCTATTGGCACACCGTTTGCGAGCGCATCGTGTGGCGTCGGCGGTCAAACTGATTTGCTCTCCTTCCGGTGAAGAGGCCCGCACGAGTGATCAGATTGCTGAAGCATTTGCGGGGTTTTACCGGGTTTATACCCGGCGGATGAGCGGGACGACACGGTCCTGGATTCTTATTTAGAGTGCATAGCACTCACCCCTCTTGGCGTGAGGGAGGCGTCCCTGCTAGACCAGCAGATAAGGCCAGAAGAAGTTATATCAGCGATTTCCCGCCTGATGGATTCACGGCATTGTTTTATAAAACCTTTTGTGTGGAGCTCGCCCCGCTTCTCGTGAGGCTTTTTAATTCTTTTCGGATGACAGGAACCCTGACGCCGAGTATGCTGGACGCTACCATTGCTGTTATACATAAACCGGGCAAGGACCCAGAGGAGTGTGCTTCATATAGGCCGATCTTGCTTCTGAATATAGATGCCAAACTATTCACAGGGATTCTTGCTTACCGCCTTAATTCTTATATGCCGGGTCTTATTGATCCGGATCAGTCAGGTTTTATTCCAAATCGACAATGTGGCGACAACACGAAGCGAATTCTGCATTTGTAAGATAAAATTGACAGATCTCGTAGAGAGACGCTTTTCCTCTCTATTGACGCCGAAAAGGCGTTCAACAGGGTTCACTGGCCATACCTCTTCCGGGTCCTGGAGCGCTTCGGTCTGGGCCCGGGCTTTAGATCTTGGATCTAATGCGCCTATCGGTCCCCTAGAGCGGTGGTTCTAGTTAATGGTGTGCTCACAACGCCGTTTCCGGTTGGGCGTGGGACCAGACAGGGATGCCCGCTTACCCCCCCTTTTGTTTGCGCTATATATGGAGGCCCTAGCGCAGCGCTTGCGGGACAGCCCCTTGGTATCCGGTGTGAAATTCGGCGGAGACCACCATCTGATTACCCTGTATGCAGATGGCGTGATTCTTACACTTGCGGAGCGCGCATCCTCTTTGCCTGCGCTTATGGAGATACTAGTTGAGTTTAGCCAGGTTTCGGGATTTAAAGTGAACATGCAGAAGTCTCAGGTCCTTAGTCTGTCTTTGAGCGCTGAGCACGAGGAGGATTTGAGAGCGCGATAGTCCTTTATTTGGTCGTCCTCGCATCGTTCCTATCTTGGGGTTGAGTTGGCGACGTCTGCCCCAAAAACATCGAGTTTGAACTACACGAAGCTGGTTCGCGAGATATAGCGGAATCTGGAGTTGTGGGGGAGACAGAAGCTGTCTTGGCTGGGTAGAGTGGCTGCGGTCAAGATGACAGTCTTGCCGTGAATACTGTATATGTTTCAGGTTCTCCCATTAACCCCATCTCCCCGGACGATTGCCACTCTACAATCGGCAATCCCGAGATTTATATGGGAGGGTCGGCCGGCGCGTCTCCCGCGCAGGTTTTATATCGCCCCAAGAGCAGTGGGGGACTGGCGATTCCGTGTCTTCTGAGATATTTCCAGGCATCGCAGCTGCGCTTTCTTGTGGAGTGGAGTCGCCCACTCCTGGAGAAACACTAGTGTTTTATGGGCCAGGCGGTGGCAGGCTCTCATATATGGAAGGAGCCTTGGCTTCGGCGCCGGCACAGGGCTGGAGGTCTTTATTCTTCCCCGATTAAGGGAACAACGTTACGCGTATGGGACGCAGTGGCTTGCCGTTTAGGGCTGACTTCTTTCCCGTCCCCGATGACCCCCATAGACACGAACCCTGAATTTGAGCCTGGACTCCATCTGGAAGGCCTGAGACTTTGGTACAAAGGGGGCTGTAGGAGGGTAGGAAGTCTTTTCGATGAACAAGGGGTGTTGTCCTTTGACCAGATGAGAGAGGCCTATGGTCTGGTGGAGGCGGATAGGCTGATGTATAATCAGGTTCGGCACTGGGCTCTCTTGCTGGCGAACAGAGCTCTAATAGATAGGCCTCTTACGCCATTTGAGAAATGGCTGTTCCTAAAGAAGGATGATAGAATTATCTCAGAACTTTATCGTCTTCTGCAAGGGGAAAGCCGCCCGCCTAAGTCAAAGGGTCAGTTGAGATGGGAGAGGGAGCTGGAGAGAGAATTCTCGGATGAGGAATGGGACAGCATATTCTATAGAATACACCACACAGCATATAATGCAGCAGGGACAGAGACATCATATAAAGTTGCTTCATACTGGTACTACACTCCAGCGCGGATACATGATTGGGACCAGGATAAGTAGGACCTTTGCTGGAGGGGGTGTGGAGCCACAGGCACACTTGTGCATTTGCTTTAGCATTGCCCCAAGCTACATCGTTACTGGGAAAACATTATAGATGATATTGATGCAGCGTTCCAGGTTAAGATCCCGTG
This sequence comes from Pleurodeles waltl, assembly GCF_031143425.1. Classification (NCBI taxonomy): domain Eukaryota; kingdom Metazoa; phylum Chordata; class Amphibia; order Caudata; family Salamandridae; genus Pleurodeles; species Pleurodeles waltl. The sequence continues at coordinate 253,602,992 of NC_090442.1, read as the reverse complement.
ACTCCCATCTTATATTTTATTGGGGCTGCCCAATCCCCTTACTTTTCCTTTAAGATCTCTAAAAGGGAGGCAGATGGCCTTAGCACTTAACGCAGCGCTGCAGCTGATTCTAGCTCTCTGGGGTACAGATAGGGTCCCGACGCGTATCTCATGCCTTCAGAAGCTGTGGTTTATCCTTGCTATGGAGAAACTCACACTAGCCTCCCAGCAGCGGCTAGGAGATCTGGGCACGTTGTGGAAGCCGTTCCTTCGGATTCTTTCTGCAGAATTTAATGAGCTGACATGCCCGACCTACCTGAGAGTTTTGAGGCTGATTTGAATTCTTGGTCAGAGTGCTGTGGGGGAGGTTGCTGGGGGGAGGGGGGGAGCGGAGCTTGGACGATGCAAGGGGTAGAGGAGTGGAGGGACAGGAGGATGACATGGTTTCTCGGAGGGAAGCATTGTTGATGTGTTTTCATTTATATGTTTATGTGGTTCTCATCTGCGGGACTGGCACCTTGGAAGACTATTGGACACTGCCAGTGGGCATATGGCTCAGCAAGGAGAGGACTGGCTGGGTGGTTCCTCTGGGTATGGTCTTGGGATTTATGGGAGGGACCTATGTATGAAGATATGGAATTGCCACTGCGCTGATACATTTCATCTTATGTCCCACGATGGGCTGTGTTTTGTATGTTTATATATTTTTTAAAATAATAAACAGATCTGATCCTAAAACTTTCTAAAAAGTTCCTGAAAAGTTCTGAAAACTTTCAAAAGTTTGAAAAAGTTTTTTTTTCTTCTTTTCTTTAAAAGTTTCTAAAAAAAATTCTCTCTCTGTCCTAAACCCTTTCTATCATGTCTGCAGTAGAACTTAACAAGGCAACATATGGGAATATAAACTTTAAAAGTTTGAGGGGTCTCTGCCTTGAAAGAGGTTTAGCCATTGGTAAAAATCCTACCAAAGATCTTCTCCTTAGCCTTCTCCTACAAAGTGACCAGAACCAGTTTGGCCCATCCCAGGATCAGGAGGCAGAAGAGGGGGGTACCCAGCAAGACTCAGAGGAGTCCCCTGAAGATGCTGGGGAGGGTTCTTCTAGGGACCTGTCAGCTAACAGGCCATCTAGTGACACTGGTAGTAGGAGGGGGGTCACACATTAGTAGGGCACCTTTCACTCCTAAAGGCCAGATTACTAGAGTCCAGCCAGTTAGGGACAGGTCTACCTCTGCCAATTCCCACATTTGTTCTCTGTCTAACAATTCCCAACAGTCCCACCCTGAGGATAACTTAATGGAAAGGGAACTCAGAAAGCTGAGGTTGGAAGAGGCCAGGCTGAAGCTTAAACATCAGCAGCTGGCCTTAGACAGGAAATCTCTGGATGTGGAAAGGCAGAGGTTGGGGTTAGTTCCCCATGGGGGCAGCAGCAGTGTTTTTGATAGTAATCCTGTTAGAGAGCAAGATTCCAGAAACCTGCATAAGATAGTCCCCCCTTACAAGGAATGGGATGACATTAACAAGTGGTTTGCTGCACTTGAGAGGGCCTGTATGGTACAGTTGGTCCCTCAAAGGCAGTGGGCTGCTATCTTGTGGCTATCTTTCACTGGTAAGGGTAGGGATAGGCTCCTTACTGTCAAGGAAAGTGATGCTAACAATTACAAAGTTTTGAAGGATGCACTCTTTGATGGATTTGGTTTAACCACTGAACAATACAGAATTAAGTTCAGAGACACCAGAAAAAGTCCTCTCAAGACTGGACAGACTTTGTAGACTGTTCAGTGAAGGCTTTGAAGGGTTGGTTACATGGCAGTAAGGTGACTGACTATGAAAGCCTGTATAATCTAATCCTGAGAGAGCATATTTTGAACAGTTGTGTGTCTGATTTGTTGCACCAGTACTTGGTAGACTCAGATCTGACCTCTCCCCAAGAATTGGGAAAGAAGGCAGGCAAATGGTAAGTCAAGGATGGGGACAAAGATAAAAATCATTCTGAGTCTTCATCAGACACACACAAATCCTCTGGGGTGGTGGGTCCAAATCCTTTTCTCACAATCAGAAAAAGCCATGGTGTTATTTATGTAAAGTAAAAGGCCACTGGGCAAGTGATGCCACTTGTCCAAAGGAAAACACCAAGGCTCCCACCACCACAACCCCAACTGCAACCTCTAGTGCCCCTAGTAATAGCAGTGGTGGTGGGAAGTCTACTACAAATAGCCAATCCAAGGGTGTAGTTGGGGTTGGTCTTCTAAGGGAGACCACAGAGGCTGGTTTAGTCTCTGATGGTGGCATTGACTTTGCCACCTTGGTTGCTTGTCCCCTTAATATGAGTAAGTACAAGCAACAACCCCTAATTAATGGTGTTCAGGTTGAGGCCTACAGGGACACAGGAGCCAGTGTAACTATGGTTATAGAGAAACTGGTTCACCCTGATCAACACCTACTTGGTCAGCAGTACCAAGTGACTAACGCTCACAATAACACACTTAGCCACCCCATGGCTGTTGTGAACCTCAAATGGGGGTGGGGGTGGGGGGTGTTACTGGTCCAAAGAAAGTTGTGCCACTGAATTACCTGTAGATTGCTTACTAGGCAATGATTTGGAGACATCAGCTTGGGCTGAAGTGGAGTTGGAGGTTCATGCAGCAATGCTGGGCATTCCTGGGCATATTTTTGCTTTGACAAGGGCTCAGGCCAAAAAGCAAAAAGGACAGGGAAACTTGGATCCTGGAACAATGGACCAAGTGCTCCCAAAAGCTAGGGGTAGTAAGGGTAAATCCTTGCTCACTATCCCTCACTCACCAGACGATTCCCCTTTTGAGGAAGAGGAATCCTCTCCCTGTGCAGAACCTACACCAGAGGAGCTGGCAGCAGACACTGCTGAGCTTTTGGGTGCAGGTGGGCCTGCTAGGGAAGAGCTGAGTGTGGCACAGCAGTCTTGTCCCACACTAGAGGTTTTAAGACAGCAAGCTGTCAAACAGCAGAATGGGGATGTCAGTGATAGCCATAAGGTGTATTGGGAAGACAACCTTCTGTATACTGAATCAAGAGACCCTAAACCTGGAGCTGCCAGGAGATTGTCATCCCTTTGAAGTACAGGGAGTCCCTGCTTACCTTGGCACATGACATTCCTTTGGCTGGGCATTTGAGCCAAAGTAAAACTTGGGACAGGCTTGTTCCCGTTTCACTGGCCTCATATGTCAGAGGACACCAAAGAGTTTTGTCGCTCTTGTGTGACCTGCCAAGCCAGTGGCAAGATTGGTGGCACACCAAAGGCCCCCTTAATTCCACATCCTGTGGTTGGGGTGTCCTTTGAAAGAGTAGGGGTTGACATAGTTGACACCCTTGACCCGCCAACAGCTTCAGGCAATATGTTTATCCTGGTGGTAGTGGACCACACCACTAGGTCCCCTGAAGCTATCCCCTTAAGGACCACTGCAGCTCCTGCAGTGGCAAAGGCCCTCCTGGGAATCTTTTCCAGAGTGGGCTTCCCTAAGGAAATGGTATCAGACAGAGGTAGTAGCTTTATGTCTGCATACCGCAAAGCAATGTGGAAGGAGTGAGGTGTAACATATAAGTTCACTACTCCTTATCATCCACAAACAAATGGTCTGGTTGAGAGGTTTAATAAAACTCTCAAAGGTATGATAATGGGACTCCCTGAAAAACTCAGAAGGAGATGGGATGTCCTGTTACCTTGCCTCCTTTTTGCTTACAGGGAGGTACCCCAAAAAGGAGTGGGCTTTACCCCCTTTGAACTCCTCTTTGGGCACCCTGTGAGAGGTCCCCTTCCACTTGTTAAGGGGGGTTGGGAACAACCTTTAAAAGCTCCTAAACAGGACACTGTGGACTATGTACTTGGCCTAAGATCAAGAATGGCCGAGTACATGAAAAAGGCCAGTAAAAACCTTCAGGCCAGCTGGGAGCTGCAAAAACTATGGCATGACCAGAAGGCTGTCCTGACCCAGTACCACCCAGGACAGAAGGTGTGGGTATTGGAGCCTGTGGCTCCAAGAGCACTCCGGGACAAATTGAGTGGACCCCATCTAATTGTTGAGAAAAAGGGGGAGGTTACCTACTTGGTAGACCTGGGCACTGCCAGGAGTCCCCTTAGGGTGCTCCATGTCAGCCGCCTAAAACCCTACTATGACAGGGCTGATCTCACCCTGCTCATGACAACTGATGAGGGACAGGAAGAAGAGAGTGACCCTCCCCCTGATCTCTTCTCCACCACTGAAGCTGATGGCTTAGTGGAGGGAGTAGTACTTGCCTTGCTGCTAGGCAGAAGGACAACTGTGTAAATCTCTTAAGTCAATTTTCTGAACTCTTCTCACTGATACCAGGTACCCCTACTTGGTGTGAGCACACAATCAATACTGGAGACAGTTTACCTGTCAAAAGTAAGATTTATAGGCAGCCTGACCATGTCAGGGACTGCATGAAACAAGAGGTTCAGAAAATGAGACTTGGGAGTAATTGAGCCTTCAGAAAGCCCATGGGCTAGCCCATTGGTGCTTGTTCCAAAACCTCACAGTAAGGATGGTAAAAGAGAGATGAGGTTTTGTGTTGAATATAGAGGGCTCAACCAAGTAACCAAGACAGATGCTCACCCTATACCCAGGGCAGATGAGCTCATAGATACACTGGCTTCTGCCAAGTATCTAAGCACTTTTGATTTAACTGCAGGGTACTGGCAGATTAAATTATCAGAAGATGCTAAACCCAAGACTGCATTTTCAACCATTGGAGGGCACTATCAATTCACTGTGATGCCATTTGGTTTGAAGAATGCACCTGCCACTTTTCAAAGGATGGTGAACACAGTCCTGCAAGGGTTGGAAGCTTTCAGTGCAGCATATCTAGATGATATAGATGTCTTTAGCTACACCTAGGATGATCACCTGGTCCACCTGTGGAAAGTTTTGGAGGCCCTGCAAAAGGCAGACCTCACTATCAAGGCCTCAAAGTGCCAGATAGGGCAGGGGAAAGTGGTTTATCTGGGCCACCTGGTAGGTGGAGAACAGAATGCACCACTGCAGGGGAAGATCCAGACCATTATGGAATGGGCTCCCCCTACAACACAAACCCAGGTGATAGCCTTTCTAGGCCTCACAGGGTACTATAAAAGGTTCACTAGGAACTATGGCTCCATTGCAGCTCCTCTTAATGAGCTCACTAGTAAGAAGATGCCTAAAAAGGTATTGTGGACAGTTAGCTGTCAAAAAGCTTTTGATGAGCTCAAACAGGCCATGTGCTCTGCACCTATCCTAAAAAGCCCTTGCTACTCCAAAAAGTTCATAGTCCAGACTGATGCTTCTTAATTGGGGGTTGGGGCAGTGCTATCACAGCTTAATACTGAAGGCCAGGATCAACCTGTTGCTTTTATCAGCAGGTGAGAAAAGTGTTGGTCTGCCATAGAGAGGGAGGCCTTTGCGGTGGTCTGGGTACTGAAAAAGTTGAGACCATACCTGTTTGGTACTCACTTTATTGTTCAGGCAGACCACAAACCTCTACTTTGGCTAAAACAAATGAAAGGTGAAAACCCTAAATTGTTAAGGTGGTCCATCCCCCTACAGGGAATGGACTATACAGTGGAACATAGACCTGGGAGTACCCACTCCAAAGCAGATGGACTCTCCAGATATTTCCACTTAGACAATGAAGACTCATCTGGGCAAGGTTAGCCTTATTGTCCCTCGTTTGGGGTGGGGGTTGCGTAGGAAAGTACCATCTTGCCGGGCATGTTACCCCCATTTTTTACTTGTGTGTCAGTTTGTTTTTACCGGTGTCACTGGGATCCTGCTAGCCAGGACCCCAGTGCTCATGGTTTGTGGCCTGTATGTGTTCCCTGTGTGGAGCCTAACTGTATCACTGAGGCTCTGCTAACCAGAACCTCGGTGTTTATGCTCTCTCTGCTTTTAAAATTGTCACTGCAGGCTAGTGACCATTTTCACCAATTCTGATTGGCACACTGGAACACCCTTATAATCCCCTAGTATATGATACCTAGGTACTCAGGGTATTGGTGTTGCAGGAGATCCGTATGGGCTGTAGCATTTCTTTTGCCACCCATAAGCAGCTCAGACAATACTTACACAGGACTGCCACTGCAGCCTGAGTGAAATAACGTCAACGTTATTTCACAGCCATTGTACACTACACTTAAGTAACTTATAAGTCACCTATATGTCTAACCCTCACTTAGTGAAGGTTTGGTGCAAAGTTACTTAGTGTGAGGGCACCCTGGCACTAGCCTTGGTGCCCCCACATTGTTCAGGGCAATTTCCCCGGACCTTGTGAGTGCGGGGACACCATTACACGTGTGAACTACATATAGGTCAATACCTATGTGTAGCTTCACAATGGTAACTCCGAACATGGCCATGTAACATGTCTAAGATCATGGAATTGTCCCCCCAAGCCAAATCTGGTTCTGGGGTGCCAATCCCATGCATCCCCGGGGCTCCACCATGGACCACGGGTACTGCCAAACTAGCTCTCTGGGGTTTTCTCTACAGCTACCGCTGCTGCCAACCCTCAGACAGGTTTCTGCCTTCCTGGGGTCTGGGCAGCCCAGGAAGGCAGAACAAAGGATTTCCTCTGAGAGAAGGTGTTACATCCTCTCCCTTTGGAAATAGGTGTTAAGGGCTGGGGAGGAGTAGCCTCCCCCAGCCTCTGGAAATGCTTTGAAAGGCACAGATGGTGCCCTCTTTGCATAAGCCAGTCTACACCGGTTCAGGGATCCCCCAGCACCTGCTCTGGTGCGAAACTGGACAAAGGAAAGGGGTGGTGCCCAGAGCTCCTCCAGTGTGTTCCAGACCTCTGCCCCCTTGAATGCAGAGGTGTGAGGGCACAATGGGGACCTCGGAGTGGCCAGTGCCAGCAGGTGACGTCAGATACCCCTCCTGATAGGCTCTTACCTGGTTAGGTAGCCAATACTCCTCTGAGGGCTATTTAGGGTCTCTCCTGTGGGTTCCTCTTCAGATAACTAATGCAAGAGCTCACCAGAGTTCCTCTGCACTTCTTTCTTCGACTTCTGCCAAGGATCGACCGCTGACTGCTCCAGGACGCCTGTAAAACCGAAACAAAGTAGCAAGAAGACTACCAGCAACACTTTAGTGCCTAATCCTGCCGGCTTTCTTGACTGTTTCCTGGTGGTGCATGCTCTGAGGGCTGTTTGCCTTCACCCTGCACTGGAAGTCAAGAAGAAATCTCCTGTGGGTCGACGGAATCTTCCCCCTGCTAATGCAGGCACCAAACTTCTGCATCACCGGTCCTCTGGGTCCTCTCTCATCTTGATGAGTGTGGTCCCTGGAACACAGGAGCTGGATAAAAGTGACCCCGACAGTCCAGTGATCCTTCTGTCCAAATTTGGCAGAGGTACGTCCTTGCCTCCCCACGCCAGACAGTAATCCTGTGTACTGCGTGATCTGCAGCTGCTAGGGCTTCTGTGCATTTTTGCAAAACTTCCTTCGTGCACAGCATAGCCCAGGTCCCCAGCACTCCATCCTGCATTGCCCAACTCGCTGAGTTGACCTTCTGCTTTGTGGGATCCTCCTTTTCTTGTGTTGAGACGACCGCCGGGCTCAGATTTCTTGAACGTCTGTTCAAGTGCTTCTGCGGGTGCTGCCTACTTCTGCGTGGGTTCTCTGTGTTGCTGAGCGCCCTCTCTGTCTCCTCCTCCAAGGGGCGAACTCCTGGTCCTTCCTGGGCCCTGGCTGCACCCATAATCTTCAACCGCGACTCTTGCAGCTAACAAGGGTTGTTTGCGGTCTTTCTGGGTGGAAACAACTCTGCATCCTCCAGCACTCTGTGGGACATCTTCTGACCAAAGGAGAAGTTCCTGGCCCCCTCCGTTGTTGCAGAATCTTCGGCTTCTTCTACCCGGGGAGGCAGCCCTTTTGCACCTTCATCCGGGGTTTAGTGGGCTCCTATCGCCATCGATGTAGGGGAATACTGAAACCCCTAACCTGCTCAGATGAGCTGCAACAGTGCTTAACTTGTGCTTGTGGTTTCCAGTGCTGAGCACTGGCACAAATTTTTAAGGGCCGGCACTTATTTTTCTGCCTCAAGCATTTACTGCAAGCAAAAGACACATATGGGAAAGACGGAGGAAGAGAAAAACAAAAAAGCGTCACAATGGGAGAACGCAGAAAGCTGTAAGAGTGAGCTGAAAGGGCAGGGAGTGGCTTTAGATGGATTGAAGAGTCCCGGGATGGCTTCAGGATTAGGCTGCCTTGGTATTCCGTGTTCGCAGTTAATTGCAGCAGCCACATGTTTAAGAGGAGAGCTTTTGGCACCAGCACGTTTTGATTTACAAATTAAGCACGGAGCTGCAACTACCGCTATCACTTCGGTGAACACCCAATGGGGACTGGTAAGCTCAAAGGGGAGCACGATAAATTGAAAATGTGGAAACTATCCCCTTGGTTAGGGGAAGGAGAAGACCCCATGATGATACTGTTAGGTATGAATACACCAGAGTAATATTATACTTGTGGTAGAAAAATAGCTGGTGAGGGTGTCCCAAAAGAAACTAGAGGGACTCCCTGGTGAATGCTGGGAGAAGTAGTTACACTCCTGTTGATATTAGAGAGTGACCAACCCCCTTTTAGGGCCACGTAAGGGCTCCCCGTTGGTGGGTCCTCAGATTCGTCGAGCAAGACTCTCCAAGGAACTCTCTGCAAGACATCTACTGCTCCTGGCCTCTGGAACCGCTGCTGGTCCTGTTGATATTAGAGAGTGACCAACCCCCTTTTAGGGCCACTTAAGGGCTCCCCGTTGGTGGGTCCTCAGATTCGTCGAGCAAGACTCTCCAAGGAACTCTCTGCAAGACATCTACTGCTCCTGGCCTCTGGAACCGCTGCTGGTCTGCTTTGGATCCGAAACACATCGGCTTCTGGTGGGAAGGCTCTCACTGCAACCTTGTTTCTCCAGATCCAGTAGGAATTCTGCAACATCCAAGGATGTGCATCCTTCAGAGTCACAAGCACTCTGTTTGTACCTGGAAGCACAAAGGAATGTCTCTTGGAGTAAGGGAGTCACTCCCCTGTATCCGCAGGAACCTCAAAACAATGTGGACCAGCTGGTAGGGTCTGCTGTTCCATGGACATCGAAACACTCTGCTTCACAAATGGTGAGTCTATTGCTTCCTTTGGATCCTGCTTGTCTTCTGACCAACTTGGGAGACTGGGGGTGTAGGAGGCTGGCCTGGTGTGTGGTGAGCACCAGGTCCAGGTATCCCCTATTACTGAAGTGTAGGCAGTGTCTAGGAAGCCAGGGCTTATCTAGGAGACATGCACAGCTTAAGCAAAACCACTATAGTCACACAGCACTTACACACATGAATCAACCACACTGTGTTACAAAAATATATGTACTTTATTATAGTAACACAAATACTAAAATTCTGAATAGGCAATACCCCAACTGGACGTAAGTAAACACCTTATGATATACAAATTAGCAATCAGTAAATAGTATAGAAAGCAATAGGCACTGGTAAAAGCAAAAGCAAATAGTGAGGGCCCTAGGGGAGGATCAAACCATATACTAAGAAAGTGTAATGTTAAAAGCATGCCCCCAACAAAGGATATGGAATCAGGAGAAGGAAGTTGGAGGAACTTGGAACCACCAAAAGGTAAGTACCAGGGCGCCCCTGCGACCAGAAGAGGAGAGGTAAGTACCTGGTTTCCCCCAAACCCAACAAGAGGACTTTGGAAAAGGATTGCGCAAGACCCAACGAAGACTGGAGGAACACAAAGGTGGAATCTGACAGAAAAGGACCCGCAAAAGGAAGGGGACCAAGTCCAGTTCGAGTTGGAGAGCCCAGTTCTGACAGGAGCCACTACCCACCCTTCTGTGGATGCATGACCAGGTTGAGAGTAGACGAAAAAGGCCAGTAGTGTGGCACAGGAGCCAAAAAGAAGTCCAAGAAGTGATGCAAGTAATGTCCAATATCGGCGGTCGAGATGTAGTCGGTCAGTGGTGCTGGAAAACTACCAACAAGCCTTGGCAAATACAAGAGTCAGAGAAGGTGGTTTGCAAGGCTGAAGAGGACCAGCAAGGTCCAGGTGACTCGACCCAAGGAGGGGAGTCCGGGTGACCCTCAGCAGCTGGGAGAGTCACAAGAAGAGGAGGCAGCCCCTACAGGCGACCCACTGGCAGCAGGCACAGGAGTCGCAGTGAGGCTTACTCAGCACACCTGAAGAGGAGTCCCACGTAGCAGGATCAGCAGACAGTGGGCTGTGCTTTGCAGGAAAAAGTGCTTGGGCCGGGGCCATATAGAGCATGAAGATCTCTTGGAGGAGAAACACACAAGCCTTGGTAGCAGCAAGAGTTGCAGTACAAAGGGGTACCGTCCTGCAAGGAGAGGCAAGCGCTTACCGTCTCCCAAGTTGGAAAGGACCAAGGGGACCAATCCAGACCACCACCTGAGATGCAGAATCCACGCAGCTCCGGAGGAGAACATCCATGCATCCGGTTGTCGTTGCAGTTGGTGCCTGCAGATGCAGGGGAGTCACTTCTTCACTCCAAGGTAGATTCCTTCTTTCTGTGCACGCTGAAGACTCGTCACTCTCCGAGGATGCACAGCCAGGGAAATGTTGCAGTTGCTGGAAGGAGCCAGAGAAACAATGTTGCAGAGTGGAGTCGTCGCTGTAGTTGCGGATTGTCAGTTCCTGGAGGGTACAATTGCAGTCCCAGTGGCCAGAAGATTAACTGAACGATGCAGAGGAGTCCTGCTGGAATTCTGCAGGTCGAACCCGAGGACCCACTCAAGAGGGAGACCCTAAATAGCTTAGGAAGGGGGAATGGTCACCTAACAGGGTGACCACCTAGCAGGAGGGGGCTGTGATGTCACCTGCCTGACCTGGCCACTCATATGCTCTCAGGGGCCCCTTCCCACCTTGGTTTCGTGCCAGAGCAGGGATCAGGAGTTCCCTGTACTGGTGCAAACCAGTTTATGCAAGAAGGGCACCAAATGTGCACTTGAAAGCATACCAGTGGCTTGAAGAGACTACCCCTCCCAAGCCATGTAACACCTTATTTCCAATAGAGAGGGTGTTACCTCCCTCTGCCACAGGAAATCCTTTGTTCTGCCTTCCTCTGTCTGAGCTGGTCAAGCAGCAAAAGGGCAGAAACCTGTGTTAGGGATGGCAGCAGCGCGGGCTGCCCAGAAAACTGGCAAGAGCAATGCTAGGGGTCCTCTAAGGAGCCCTCAGAGTGCATGGAATAATACAGCCAATACTGACAACAGTACTGGGGTATGATTCCGACATGTATGAAACCAAACATGCCCAGGTTCGGAGTTACTATTAGGTAGCTGGACATAGGTCACTACCTATGTCCTTTACACTGGAAAAATGGCTTCCCTGCATTTACAAAGCCCAGAGTAATGGAGCTGGAGTTTGTAGGTGCACCTCTGCTCATGCAGGGGTGCCCTCACACACAGGGACCTGCACCCCACCCTCTGGGCCAGAACGGCCTACCATAAGGGTGACTTATACAGTGACTGATGCAGTGACCTGTAGTGCAAGGGTGCATGCACCTTTTCATGCAGGCTCCAAAGGCAGGCCTGCAGACACATTTTGCATGGGCTCCCATGGGTGGCATAATACATGTTAAAGCCCATGAGGAACCACTGGTGCTCCAATGCCCTAAGTTTCTAAGTACTGTATACTAGGGACTTATATGGGGACACCAGTATGCCAATTGTGGGGTGTGCAAAGTCCTCACCAACCAAATTTAGAGGGCGAGAGCACAATCACTGTGGTCCCAGTTAGCAGGATTTCAGTAAAAACAGTCAGAAGACACTGACAGCAGGAAAACAGTGTGGGTAATCATGCCAAAAAGAGTGTACTAACCTACGATGGGCCAATGCTCCTTCTACTGGACTGGAACCCCAGTGCATCATGACTGTTGCACTTGGGAAGGATTGTGGGGACTTCCACCAGGAGATCTTCAAGTGCCAAGAGGCCCCGGCCCCCAGCACTCTGCAACCCGAAGACTAGCCCCTGCCCTGCAACTCCTGCGATGTGGAAATTCTGTTTTGCTGTGCTGCTGACAGCTCCTTGTGATTGTCTGTGTCCATCGCCTGTGGGTCACTTCCTGGGAACAAAGGGCCAGCCCTGACTCCCCCTCAAGGGTACAGTTTCCTGGACCTTGCTCATCCCCAAAACCCTGCAAATACCTCTGTAGCTCCTGCTTGCATTTGCCAGTGCTTGTTGGTGACCTGGCTGGTCACTGACCAGCCTGCAATCCGGCGACCATCGAGGGAACAGCTCGTAGGTGACTCCTGGGAGCTTCTGCAGCTCCTGGACCCCGCAGCTCCACTTCTTCCTCCACCTACATGCAGAAACGTTACCTCTAGGAGGGTGGGCATTGCCACCTGCGCCACTTGGGCACCTCTAAAGGTGCTGGATTCTGTTCCCTTCCTTTTCAGGTCCTCCATGTCTGGAATGAGTCCCTCGTAGCAGCAGCTGGACAATCCGAGGCTTCAGAGAGAGTCCCTTCTCCTCTCTGCATCCGGGTCCCCTGGTGCAGATAATCCTGTCTTCTGGGTATCCTCAGGTGAGGGCACTCTCCAACCTTCTTCTTGTCTGTTGGATTCTTTGGGGTCCACTGGAAAGGGTCCTGAACCACACAAATTCCAACCACTACTCCCTGTGTTAGTCTATGGGATGACTAGGTGGGTAACTACCTTGCAACTGGTTGCTGGGGACACCTATCATACTTACCTGTGGCGTTTTCATGTACCTCTAGTTAACTACCAAACTTACAATGTTTGGGTTCACTATTTCGCATTCCACTTACTTTTGTTATCTGGACACCTATTCACTATCACTAAGGGTTGCCTGGACTCAATATTCGGTGAGCCAGCCTCCTCCTGCTGCAAGAGACGTCTTTGGGCAGGCAGGACGGGACTATGGAAATAAGCGTCCAACGCAGTCTCCAGTGTCCAGGGCAGATAGGACCTGAGCCAGAGTGAACATTCTGAATTTCTCCTTCTTGAGGAAGCAATTAAGAGACCAGAGGTCTAGGATAGGGCGGAGGCCCTTGTCCTTTCTGGACACCAGAAAGTAGCGGGAGTAGCAAATACAACCTTTGTCTGGCACAGGGACCCTCTCTATTGCTCCCTTGGCCAAAAGAGCCAAAACCTCCTCGAGGAAAAGTGCCAAGTGATCCTCTGTCAAGTGATCGTAGGATGGTGGCATGGATGGAGGGGTAGTCTTGATGGGAGGGAGTAGCTCCTTTGGACTATTTGCAAAACCCACCTGTCTGACATGATGATGATATTCCAGCAGGACTGGTGATGGTGAACCCTGTCGCTGTAGGAGGCTGGCCAGGCTTATAGTGGGTACCTGATGGTACTTACACCTTGTGCCGGGTCCAGTTATCCCTTATTAGTAGATTAGTAGTGTTCTAGCAGTTTATGCTGATAGAGGTAGCTATAGCAGAGCAGCTTAGGCTGAACTACGAGACGTGCAAAGCTCCTACTATGCCACTTATATCATATAGCACTATATCATAAGTAGCACAATACTCCGGGTTACTAAAAATAAAGGTACTTTATTTTTAGTGACAATGTGCCAAAAATATCTCAGAGGATATACTCCCTTAGGAGGTAAGTAAAATACACAAACTATACACACAAACCAAAATCAGGTAAGTAAACAGAAAAGTAGTGCAAACACTGTAGAATACAATAGGCCTAGGGGCAACACAAACCATATACTAAGAAAGTGGAATGCGAACCACTTAGGGACCCCAGGCCTGGTGTAGTGTGTGGAGGGTCACTGGGACCGTTAGAAAACACTAAGGATGTCCACGATACCCCACCCTAAGACCCTGAAAAGTAGGAGTAAAGTTACCCTACTTCCCCAGAATCACACTAAAGTCGTGATAGGAGATTCTGCAAAGACCACAACTGACTGCAAAGCACTGAAGACGGATTCCTGGACCTGAGGACCTGCAAAGGAAGGGGACCAAGTCCAAGAGTCACAAAAGTGTCCGCGTGGTGGGGGCCGGGGGGGATCCCACTAAGCCCTGGATAAATGTGCCAAATGGCTGCCTCCGGGTGGAAGAAGCTGAAGATTCTGCAACAACGGAAGATGCCAGGAACTTCTCCTTTGCACAGAAGATGTCCCACGGTGTGCTGGAGGATGCAGAGTTGTTTCCACATAGAAAGACCGCAAACAAGCCTTGCTAGCTGCAAAGGTCATGGTTGAAGAAAATGGGTGCTGCCCGGGCCCAGGAAGTACCAGGCGGTAGCCCCTTGGAGGAGGAGACCGAGGGGGCGCTGAGCAACACAGAAAGCCCACGCAGAAGCAGGCAGCACCCGCAGAAGTACTTGAACACGGGTTCAAGAAAGCTGAACACGGCGGTCGTCTCAACACTACAAAGGAGGGTCACACGAAGCCGGTGGTCAACTCAGCCAGTTAAGCAATGCAGGACGAAGTGCTGGGGACCTGGGCTGTGCAGTGCACGAAGGATTCCTTGCAGAAGTGCACAGAAGCCCTAGCACCTGCAGTTTACGCAGTGCACAGGATTACTGTCTGGCGTGGGGAGGCACGGACTTACCTCCACCAAATTTGGACAGATGGACAGCTGAACTGTCGGGGTCACTTGGATCCAGCTCCCGTGTTCCAGGGACCACTCTTGTCATGATGAGAGGGGACCCAGAGGACCGGTGAAGCAGAAGTTTGGTGCCTGCGTTAGCAGGGGGAAGATTCCGTCGACCCACGGGAGATTTCTTCTTGGCTTCCAGTGCAGGGTGAAGGCAGACAGCCCCAAGAGCATGCAGCACCAGGAAACAGTCGGGAAAGCCGTCAGGATTAGGCACTACACAGTAGCTGGTAGTCTTCTTGCTACTTTGCTGCAGTTTTGCAGGCATCCTAGAGCAGTCAGCGGTTGATCTTTGGCAGAATTCGAAGAGGGAGATGAAAAGGAACTCTGGTGAGCTCTTGCATTCGTTATCTGAAGAGAAGCTCACAGGAGAGACCCTAAATAGCCCCCAGAGGAGAATTGGCCACCTAGTCAGGTAAGCACCTATCAGGAGGGGTCTCTGACGTCACCTGCTGGCACTGGCCACTCTGAGGCCTCCATTGTGCCCTCACACCTCTGCATTCAAGATGGCAGAGGTCTGGGACACACTGGAGGAACTCTGGGCACCACCCCTGGGGTGGTGATGGACAGGGTAGTGGTCACTCCCCTTTCCTTTGTCCAGTTTCGCACCAGAGCAGGGGCTGGGGGATCCCTGAAACGGTGTAGACTGGCTTATGCAAGGAGGGCACCATCTGTGCCCTTTAAAGCATTCCCAGAGGGTGGGGGAGGCTACTCCCCCCTAGACCTTAACACCCATTTCCAAAAGGAGAGGGTATAACACCCTCTCTCAGAGGAAATCCTTTGTTCTGCCTTCCTGGGACTGAGCTGCCCAGACCCCAGGAGGGTAGAAGCCTGTCTGTGGGTTGGCAGTACCCGGGGTCCATGCTGGAGCCCCCAGGATGCATGGAATTGGCACCCCAATACCAGTTTTGGCATAGGGGGGGCAATTCCATGATCTTAGACATGTTACATGGCCATATTCGGAGTTACCATTGTGAAGCTACATATAGGTATTGACCTATATGTAGTGCACAAGTGTAATGGTGTACCCGCACTCACAAGGTCCGGGGAAATTGCCCTGAACTATGTGGGGGCACCTTGGCTAGTGCCAGGGTGCCCTCACACTTAGTAACTTTGCATCTATCCTTCACTAAATGAGGGTTAGACATATAGGTGACTTATAAGTTACTTAAGTGCAGTGTAAAATGGCTGTGAAATAACATGTGCGTTATTTCACTCAGGCTGCAGTGGCAGTCCTGTGTAAGAATTGTCTGAGCTCCCTATGGGTGGCAAAAGAAATGCTGCAGCCCATAGGGATCTCCTGGAACCCCAATACCCTGGGTACCATATACTAGGGAATTATAAGGGTGTTCCAGTGTGGCAATAAGAATTGGTAAAAATGGTCACTAGCCTGCAGTGACAATTTTAAAGGCAGAGGGAGCATAAGCACTGAGGTTCTCATTAGCAGAGCCTCAGTGACACAGTTATGCACCACACAGGGAACACATTCAGGCCACAACTATGAGCACTGGGGTCCTGGATAGCAGGATCCCAGCGAGACAGGCAAAAGCAAGTTGACACACAAGTAAAAAATGGGGGTAACATGCCAGGCAAGATGGTACTTTCCTACAGTTGCCGACTGGTCCCTGGTGGGGAAGCGCTAGATCAAGAAGGCTTGTGGGGGAGAGGGGTGAGGTGGTGGACTAGCTAGACTGCTGGCTCCCCGATCCACGCGGACATTGGATCCCATGCCCTTAGCCACGCAGAGGCTGTCCAGCATGCGCAGCTCAGTGGCTAAAAGGGAACAGACGTGGCTAGGCGCCCCTTCCGTAGCCACAAAAGGGGCGAAAGGCAGAGACTGAAGGGGGGGGAAGGGCAGCCATGAGGCCAAGGGACCGAGCCATAACCCGAGACTCCATAAAGCGCTCGAGCGCTGAGTCTGCTTTGATCCCGAAGAGCTTGTGACATCAAAGGGCATGTGCATCAGAGCAGATTGAACATCCCATGAAAAGCCAGATGTATGTAACCAGGCATGTCATCTTAAAGCCACCGTCGACGCAACCGATCTGCCCATAGAGTTGGTCACATCCAGCCCACATCTGATGGGGAACTTCGCCGCCTATCTCCCAACAGAAACAGCTTGGGAGAGAATGGCATGAACCTCCTCCGGGACCTGTGACAGCACTTGCGTGGGGGTGTCCCATAAAATATGGGTGTAAGGCCCAAAAGGCATGTGGTGTTCAATGATCACAATGCTAGGCTGGAAGAAGAAAAAACTTTTTTCCAAGATGGCCCAGCCTCTTCGATTCCCTAACCGGGGAGGGGAAGGGAACGTGCCATGAGAGGTTGAGACTTAGATGACCAAGCTCTCGGGGGCAGGGTGTTGGGTCAGGAAAGCCAGGTTGTTAGGTGCAGGCCTATGGCGGTGGGCGAATGTCCTATTAACAGGGGCCCTTGTGCTGGGCTTGGACTGTTCCCAGCAGGACATCAGTGAGGGCTTCATTAAACGGTAAAAGGTGGTCAGATGTGGAAACCTCGGGCTGAAGCACCTCTGTCAGTAGGTTAGTCCTGACAGTCACAGAAGGCACCTCGTGGCCAAAGACCTCAGCTGCTCTTCTCACCACCATGGAGTAAGAAGCTCCGTCCTCCCTAGCCACGGTAGGGGGAGAAAGCATACCGTCAGGTGAGGTATCCAACACACGGGCTTTGCCCAGTTCCTGAGCACAGTCCTTGAGGTCTTCCAGAGACCCCTCCATACCACTGCTGAATTCAGACCCATAAGAATAAGGGTCTAATTCTAATCTAGGGACCAAAGGCTCTGCCATAGATTAATTGGCATTGAGTGACGTCATTCCGGTTCTGTGTCGACGATGAGTATACGGTCAATGTTGTCTGCGGGCCCAGGCGGCGTCAGGAACATCGATACCTGAACCAATGTCAGGGAAGGTCGAGGTCTGACCGACACTGGTTCAGATCAGGGAGTGGATCCTTTGGTGCCCCTCAGAGCCGAGACTGAAGCCACCTGCGTAGAACCTGATGGGGCCCCTGCTAACCCAGCGGGGCCCAAGGGCTCAGCAAAAGTGCTGGCCTGCTAAAAAATGAGGTGCATGGCCTTGTAAAAATCTTTAAGTTGGCCATGGGTGGCTCCGGCTCCCGAAAAGTCAGGGAGGCATGAAGCCGACCCAGAAGTAGGCTCTGAAGCTAGAGATCTAGAGCAAGGACGTTTCTTATCCCATGTCGCATCGTCCGTCCGTCCGACCGACAAGGCGAAGTCGAAGAGCGCTTGTGCTTCTTTGACTTCTTCTTCTTACCTGAGTGTCAGGAAGATTTGGAATGGCACGAAAAGTAGTAGTGGTGGCTCGTCGAGCAGTCTCGGGACCTTCCTCTGGACCGAGACCAGGAGCGAGGCAGAGCCAGATGCCAAGCCACGAGCAGCTTTAGGGACTTCTCCCTCAAAGCCTTTAGTTCATGGTCCAGCAGTCAAAGCACGACTTCAGGTTGTGGTCGCACTCCAAGCACCACAAACACACCCAGTGCGGATCCGTCCCTGACATCATATGGTGGCAGGAGTCGTAGGGCTCAAACCGGTCTTCTTGGACATCTTCAAGGCACCAGAAAAGTCTGAAAAAGGATGACAAAACATCAAAACTTCTCTCAAAACGTGACTGAGGGTAGTTCTCCGGATCTGCGCTTAGGCAGGCAAGGACAGAAAAGAACTGACATCAGCACGCCAGAGTGGGGCTCGTGTATTCCCTACAACGTCATATAAGGAGACCACGATGCCAACGACAGAAGCAGAGCCGACCCATGCCACCTGATGGGATGCAGGGGTACAGCTCAAAGAAAAAAATCTCCGGATCCAGACGGATATCTAGGGAAATTCTAAGGTATGGAATCTGCAAGTAGACGTTTCTATCAGATCTGTCAATTAGCTCATCACCCTTAGAAATTGGGTGTGCATCTGTTTTGGTCACAGCATTGAGCCCCTGTAGTCCACACAAAACCTCATTTCTTTTTTCAACCCTGGGATTGAGGCTTGGAGACCAAGACAACTGGGCTGACCCAGGGGCTCTCAGAGTGCTTAATGGCTCCCATTTCAAGCGTATTGCTTTCTTCAACTTTGATGCTCTCCTTGACAAGATCAGACTGTGGGAAGATTTCTTTTTGACATATAGGCTGTCCCCAGTGTCCACACCATGTGTACACCAGGTAGTCTGACCAAGGGTCAAGGAGAAGAGCTCAGCATACTGATGCAAAACTTGCTTGAGGTCTGCTGATGGTCAGTGAGGGTGTCTGAAAAGACCACTCTTTCAACTGAGCCATCTTTGGTGTTGCTGGAGAGGAGATCAGGGAGAGGTTCACTCTCAGTTTCCTGTCCTTCACCAGTGACCATGAGCATGGGCATCTCGCCCGTCATGATAGGGTTTAAGGCGATTGACATGGATAACCCTTTTGGGGCTCCTACAAGAGCCAAAGTCCACCAAGTAGGTGGCTCCCCCTTTTCTTTGTAGGATAGGGGCCACTCCTTTTGTACTGGAGGGCCTTAGGAGCAACAGGCTCCAAAGCCCACATCTTCGGCCCTGGTTGTAACTCCACCAGTGCAGGCTTTTGCTTATACCAAAGGTTCTGCGCTCTTGGCTTGCCATAAGCTTTTTGGATTCTTTTTCCATGTACTCAGCTATTCAAAAGCAAAGGCCAAGTAAACAGTCCACAATATCCTGCTTTGGTTTGCTGAGAGGTCTCTCCCATCCTTCCTTCACAAGAAAAAGTGGCCCTTTCACAGGATGCCCAAACAGAAGTTCAAAAGGTGGGGAAACCTACTCCCTTCCCTGTAAGAAAAAAGCAGGAAGACATTCCATCTCCTTCTGAGTTTTTCAAGGAATCCTTCAATCATACCTTTCAATTTTTTGTTGAATCTTTCAACAAGGCCATTGGTTTGTGGTTAAGATGGGATAGTGAACTTGAAGGTCACACCACACTCAGTCCACGTGTGTTTCAGTTAGTCAGACACAACGTTTGTACCTCTGTTTGGCACCACCTCCTTTGGAAAGCCCACTCTGGTAAAGATACCAGAGTCCTAGCTACTGCAGGGGCAGTAGTAATCTTAAGGGGAAATGGCTCAGAATATCCTGGTTGCATGATCCACTACAACCAGTATCAATTGGTTTCCTGATGCTGTTGGAGGGTCTAGGGGACCAATAATGTCAATCTCTGCCATCTCAAAGGGAACTCCAGCCACTGGAATTGAGATTATAGGGGCTTTGGGGTGGGCACCTGTCTTGTCACTAGCTTGACAGGTGTTACAGGAGTTACAAAACTCCTTTACCTGCTGGGACATACCTGACCAGTAGAAGTGGTTCTCTAACCTACTACAAGGTTTAGCCTGGCCAAAATGCCCAGCAAGGGGGATATCATGGGCCAAAGTGAGGAGAAACTCTCAAAACTGCTGAAGCACTACAACTCTCCTAGTGCCATTAGGTCTGGGGTCTCTGGCCTCCAGTAAAAGGAGTCCCTCCTCCCAATAGGTCCTATGGGAGCCACTGACATCTCCCTTTTCCTGATCAGCAGCTTGCTATCTCAGGCCTTCAACAGTGGGATAGGTCTTTTGCCCCTGGCACAGACCTTCTGTAGGGGTCCCCCTGGGCCCAAGGGCTCTGCCGTGTAAGGCCCAAGTTCCTGAGCCTCAGTTCCCTCTGGGGCTGACAGGTCTTCTTCCTGTGGAGAGGGAACCTGTTCTGGTATTTGTTCAGAAGTTTGTTTCCAAGTCTTCCTGCCCTTTCTCTTGGTAGGTTGGGCCATTATTCCAGACTCCAACTCTACTTTTTCACCCTGGGCTTTGCACTGTGCTCTTGTTTTCACACACACACACACACACCCATTCAGGGACCCAGAATAGCTGCGTGGGTTTTTCTTTCTACCTCAGCCCATGCTGAGGACTCCAGATCATTGCCTAGCAGACACTGGACAGGAATTGAAGGACATACTACCACCTTCTTTAGGTCAGTAACCCCTCCCCATTCTAAGGATACCATCGCCATGGGATGTACCTTAGCCTGAGTATCAGCACTGAGGACTTTATATGTCTCACCAGTCAAGTCTTGGTCTGAGGATACCAGTTGCTCAGTCACCATGGTGACACTAGCACCAGTGTCCCTCATGATTTCAACTCTAACCCCATTTATATGTGGATGTGGTCTGTATCTTTCCGGATTACTGAACTAGAAAGCAATGAGAGCTACTTCCACCCCACCCTCTGAAACTAGAGTTGCCTCAGTGGGTTCACTGGCATGATCCGGACATTCCTGGAATCCCATCTGGCGACTTACCACTGCATTTACTGAAGGTGCACTAGAGGTATTCTTTATGCAGGGACAGGTAGTGTCTCCAATTCAGTGTCCAAGAGCCTTACAGTCATGACACCAAGCCTTTTTGGAATCCCAGTTTTTACCCTTGTACCCAGTCTTGGATTGGGAAACGTTTCAGGGCCCACCCTTCTCAGCAGGGTTTTTTGGGCCTGTAGAAGACTCTTTCCCTGGGAGGGGCTTTTTAAGACTCCTTTTTGGGGTCTCCCCTACTAGTGGTAGGTCTGGTCACCCTTGTCTTAACCCAGTAGTGTGCCTTCTTCCCCAACTTTTGAGGAGAAAGTGGACCTAGGTCTACCAGGTACAATTACACAATTACTCAACAGATGATCTTTCATCATTAAATTATAAAGCCCATCATAATCATGCACGTTTTATAAATAAAGATGTGGCAGCAAGTGGTACAACAACTGCTGCACCCCCCCCCTTCAAGTAGGCAAAGTTATTGGTGACATATTAGAGTAAATTGCTCAGCAGGAGAAAGCATTTATGCTACCCACATAGTGCCACAGACAGTGGAAGAAACTTCCACAGTGGGTCTTTTTTTTATATCTTTTGAATGGAATATCAAGTGTTTATACTTGATATACAATATTGTATCTTTGCAGCCTTGAAAAAGTTGTCAGCGACTAAACATGTGTCGGCTGCTTGCCCACTATGGAATAAACATCTAATTTTAATACTGATTTTCCACTTGGACTGGATTTAATGGATACTCCTTAGTGCGTTGTGATTAATACTGCTCTGCTCTCGATGATGCTTTTGATATAATCATGCACATCGTTACCTTTTAACCAGCCACCTAGTTTCTTCGCTGAAAAGTCTACAAAATCAACCCTGAACTGACTGGGTTATTCAAGTCTCCCTGAACTTGATTCTGTACTCTTTAGTGGTGAGACCAAATCTCTCAATCAGGATGCCCTTCCCGAGTTCACAGGACCCAGCATCTGCCTCATTCAGTATCAGAAGTCTATCCCTGCACTTTCCTGAGAACAGTTCCCAGAGAAGAGAGCTTTAGTACTTCTTTTTATCTTCGCAGGTATTACAGGCCCTCACAAAGGCTGTGAACCACTTGGTTACAGTATCACCTTACTTATATTTGGGGACAATCCCTTTGGGGATTTTAGGGTCAGAAGTGCCTAATGTGTCCGTAGGGATTAAGTTTCTGACACCATCCATGGGTGCTAGACCCATTTCTGCCTTTTCCCTTTCTATGGCCAGTATCCTGTCCTCCAGAGCTACTCTCCAGGCGAGTCTTTCCAGTTGTGCCTCTTCCTCAGAGACTTCATCGTTCTGCCTTGAGCTAACTGAGCTATCCTCACTAGAGGCAGGTGCCCTAGGCCACTTAGTTTGGCTGCTTAGAAGAAGAGGAAGCTCTAGGTCTTCCTCCTCACTCACTCCAACCTGATTCTCGGGGTCTATGGTCTCATCCGAAGGATGGGCCAGCTCATACTTTGCCAACAGCTGCTGAAGGTTGGTAGTATTAGGGTTTGAGGCTGTTTTGATTTTGTACCCTTTAAAGAGGATCATCAGTTGCCAGTGTGGCATCTGTAGGATAGTTCCTTAGACACATCCTATGAGTTACTCATTTTTGCACTAAAGTTGGGACCTTTTTAGAGCTACAAAAAATCCTAACACAAGTCCTAACTACAGTGAGTTTTTAAATTCTACAACTACGGGTCCTTAACCAAGCCCTAACGGTTACTTTTACGAATTTAGAACAATGATCAATCGGAAAAATACAATTTTAACTAAAGGCAATTTGGGATTTACTTGTCGAGTTTCTTATTGACCAAAGTGGTATCAGCAAACGCAAAGTCACAGATCCCATCCCTGATCCGCCAATGTAGGAAGCTGGCTCTCTATATGGTGAACTAAAAAGAAGTACACAGAGCAGAGAGTCAAGTGGATCCTCAATTGGTAGACAGGGGTAAAAGTTGATAACACTAACACTCTTGTTTGTGATAGTGTGGGCAAGAAGTTCAGCTCATCAGAGGGTAGTGCTAATCATTTTTTGTACTCACAGAGGCAATAAATTGAGACACACACAAAGATTAAATCTGAGGACAATTTTAGAAAAATAACACTTCTTTTTATATATATTTTAAAACTAAGAAATGTGGCTAAGGGTAAGTACTGATTTCATGTAACTAAAGAGTTCAAGCCTGTGCGCCTTTAAGCACAATGCAATCCTATGCAGAGAAAAGTCAACAATGCATAAAGGTAAGCACAGTCGGTTCTGGGGGTTCACCTTCAGGAATCAGAGATGTAAGGGCCCAAGGTCCAAAGTGCAACCAGAAGTTTGTGAGGAGCTCTCCTAATTCAACCAGGAGCAAGGTGTTGGTACGGTTGCAGCTGGGCATGCTGCGAAGAAAGGAGGTCACTTAAAAACAGATTGAACCTTGGGGACTTAGGGACAAGTCCGAGAGCTCCCAAAAGGGGGGCTTCGGTTGCAAGTGACCTTAGAGCAAAGGGGCATAACCGGTTCTTTGGAACCCGGGCCGGGCAGCTCGGATGAAGATTGGATAGGGCGGCTGAGCGCTGTGCGCAAGAGTGCTCCTCACGGTCAGGGTCAACCAGCTGGCAGGGTCAAAATCAGGACGGCTGAGCCACTCACAAGGTGGGCCTCAGTGTTACTGACGTCCCTTGATGGCTGCTTGGCCCTGGTGCAGTGTGAATCCCGAGTGGACTCTCACTATTGATGCAGGGTGCCTAGTACCCAGGGGATTGGTGCTGCGTGGCTCCGGTAGGTCCTACTGTTATCACACTTGGTGGTGGGGGGGGACAGTCCTGGCCCTCCAGAGCATGAGTATCTCCTCCTGGTCATCTGGGAGGAGGGGGGATGTCAGTCGAGGCCGGGGAGCTACAAGACGGTGGACAGGACTATGCTCTTTGGTGCTTGTGGGCTTCAGGGAAGTAGCTCCTCTACTCCATGCGAGACCGGTGGTGGTTTTAAAGTGCTGGCGGGCTACCCAAGGCTTTGGTAGCTCTCCAGCTTGCAGGACGAGTCACTCTGTTGCGATTGTCAAGAGGGGTGCGAACAGGCAGAATCCAGGGATCCTCTGGAGGAGCTCTGGGCACCATCCTGGGGTGGTCATGAACACGTGAGTGGTCACTCCCCTTTCCATTGTCCAGTTTCAAGCCAGAGCATGGACTGGAGATACTTGAACCGGCATAGACTGGTTTATGCACAGAGGGCAACAAATGTGCCCTTCAAAGCATACCAGTGGCTTGGGGAGGCAACCCCTCCCAAGCCATGTAAAACCTATTTCCAAATGAAGAGGGTGTTACCCCCCTCTCCCACAGAAAATCCTTTGTTCTGCTTTACTGGGCTTGAGCTCTTCAAGCAGCAGGAGGGCAGAAACCTGTCTGAGGGGTGGCAGCAGCTTGGGCTGCTTGGAAAACCCTAGAAGGCTGGTAGGAGCAATGCTGGGGGTCCTCTAAGAGAGCATGGAATCATACTTCCAATACTGGTAAAAGTATTGGGGTATGATTCCGACATGTTTGATACCAAACATGCCTAGGTTTGGAGTTACCATTATGTAGCTATGACCTATGTCCAGTACGCGCTTAAAATGGCGTCCCCACACTCCCAAATCCATGAAAATGGCACTGAAGTTTGTGGGGCACCACTGCTCATGCAGGGGTGCCCTCACACACAGGTACTTGCACCCTGCCCACCTGGCTAGGAGGGTCTGCCATAGTAGTAACTTATAGTGACCTGGTGCAGTGACCTATGGTGAAAAAGGGTACATGTGCCCTTTCACGCAGGCTGCAATGGCATGCCTGCAGAACACTTTGCATAGGCTCCCCATGGGTGGCATAATACATGCTGCAGCCCATGGGGATCTCCCGGCACCGCAGTACCCTGGGTATCTGTGTACCATATACGAAGGACTTACATGGGGGCACCAGTTTGCCAATTGTGGGAAGAAAAAGGTACAGTTACCAATTTAGAAGGGAGAGAGCATAATCAAGGGGGTACTTGATCTTCAAAAGACCCAGTTGCTTAAATCCTGTGGTTCTCCAACTTCTCCTGGAACAGTCACATAATGCAAAGGAGTTGCTTGAGGAGGTGTGTATTTACTTAGGGCTGTCTGTAAATTGCTTTGGCACCGCACATCAACAGCAGCTTGTCTCCCTTCCCAAGGAAATGCTTTTGCCTGTTTTGTGTGTACTACTGCCCACAGGAATTGAAGCCTATGAGTTGCTTTCAAAGAGTATTTCCTCCCATGGACAGTGAGTCCTAATCTTTTGAAAACTGTGATGCAAGTCAAGGCCACGTTTTCTGTAGACTTTACAGATGAGCTTTTTACCAACCAGTCATCTAGCTATGGTGCCTTCGATGTCTTAGAAGTGCAGCAACTGAGGCTGTGCATTTTGTAAATAATCTGGGGGCACGTTTCAGGCCAAAGAGCAGTATGGCAAACTGATGAATGCGACTGGTAAATTTGAATCTGAGGAACCTGCAAAGGTTCTGTGACTGGGAATATAGAAGAACACATCCTTGAGGTCCAAAGATGCCATTTATTTGTTCCTGTTGTGACTGTGGCGTCTTGTCTGCCTTGCATGGTGCTGTGGTTCCAGAGTATCATGAAATGTCCCATGAAGCCTGCAGCTGTGAGGTGTGAGTTTCATTCACTTTGGGCTGCATTCATTCGTGCTCCTGGTCTCCTAGCTGCCTCTCCTTGCTCTGTCAGCTCCAAAATGGCAATCTGCCATGAGAGTTTGCAGGCGCCTTTTAAAGCTGCTCCCAGCTAATCTGGTTCAGGTTTTCGTTCCATGTTTTTTTCCCCTTTTCTATCCTTCAATCTGTATGTTTCTTCCTTGATTCCTTTCTGGTTTTCACAAAACTGGGTGCTTCCTGTTGTGTGATGTTTGACGTCATTTAATGTTCCTGTACTTTTACTATATAAATGTTTCCCTATGGGTGGTGGGTCCGATGAAACAAAGCTGCGCTCCATTTCTTGTTTTCTTCGTTCCTTCCACCTGTCCATCCTGACGCTTTGCTTCTGAATAATTCTACTATTGGATTCCAGATTCCTGGTCTGCTTTAATCCTTTGAAGTCTTTGTCGAGAAAGGAGGTTTTTTTGCACATTTGGATTTTTCCTCCCCCCATACATCGTATATCGAATTACAGGTAAACGTCAAGACCTAAATAGCTCCCCATGCGTAGCTGGAACATTTCTTGCAATGCGCCCACCATGAAGGTTTGTTTCCTTAGGAACAGATTGAGCTGGCGCAGATCTACAATGGCCTCCACTCTCTCAATTTTTTATTTTTTATGAGGAAATGCATGGAATAATGGCTAATTTCTGTAACATAATGCAAATTTAATGCATAATGCAAACATAATGCCACGTAAGTGGTCATGTTTGGCATAGGGTGGAGATGCTATTGGGTACTGGAAAAATTCTAAAATGTGACTAAACTGGATTACATCCACAACCTATGTGGCTATGGTGATACTTGCTCATAGTCTGAAAAAAATATATATTTTCCCTGCTATAAGGCTCCAAATCCTCCTGGGACGCAAGATAAAGTAATTTACCTTTGCTAACTATCTTCCTGATGGATATTCTTTATACCTGCAGATTCCTCACCTTTTGAATATACTAGGCGTCAGACTGAATTGGAAACTTTTCAATAGCTCACCACGACCATATGGGGCTCTGGCTCCACTTTGGTGTCGGACATAACGCCACTGTAATGTCACTGAAGCCATTAATCACCCCTACCGACACTCTAACATCAGTTACACATCCATTTTTATGTGCCTTTAAAGTGAAAAAGATGGGAATTACATCAGCTTGACAAAGTGCAGTACAATCTCTAGAGAGGAACCTTATTATGGTAACTGGCTTAGTAAATCAGCCTTCAATAGGAGGGAAGGGTGGGACTGGTGAGGAATCAGCAGGTAGATAACGAATAAACAGCCGAAACATTGTTACCATAAATAAGTAACTTTTTCTTCTGATGGATACTTCTACCTGCTCATTCTGCATCTTTTGAAGAGACTCCCAAAACAGTGCCCATCCACAAAGTGGGTTGGAAAGGGTGGTTAACCTAGAAAATCCTTAAGGACAGAGTGTGCAAAGAGATCTTCCCTCCACATCTCCAAATCTAAATAGTAATTCTTTGCAAAGGTGTGTAAGGAAGTCCAAGTTTACGCTTTGCAGATGCTTACAATAGGGACTTATATTACTTGGGAAGATGAAGATTTTGCTTTGGTGGAATGAGCTCTGATGCCCTGTGGAGGATCCCTGTGAGCCAGTGTGCGGCATATGTGTGAGGAAATGGGGTGTATGGGTGTGTTTGTGCGACCTCATCGTATAATACACTTACCAATGCCTTCAGGGCCAGTAGGTTTTGTTTGTCAAACATTCCGGTCAACCCTGAGTAGCTGTGGCTCTGAGCAGCAACGCATACACAAACGAACAAGTGTAAAGCATTAAAACAGCACCAAAACCATTGAATAAATCAACTAGACAGTAAAGAAATTCAACACCAATTTAGAAAAATAGACTATATTTTTATGTATTTTTAGGCACCACAATGTAAAAGATGCACCGGAGGTTTCCGGAGAAATAGACTTTACAAGGTATAGTAAAGCAATGCATTTTATTCATCCATGAACAAGGACTGGCATATTTAACAAATTTGACACTTAAAAAAGTTTCACTATAAAGTTGGGCTAGTTGTATTGTGCTCACTTAGAGTCACTTTAGGCCACCAACTCCTGTAGGGAGCCAAACGGGGGATCAGCAAGGTCCTCAGAATCAGTTACCTCCACTGGTGAAGCAGCAGTACAAGGCACTTTGGGCCAGATGTAGGAAGCATAATGCACTTTGCAATGCACAAAACCTGTTTTGTGATTCGGTAACCTGGTTACCGAATCGCAAAACAGGTTTGAGAGTCGCAATTCGGAAGGGGAGTCCCCTTCCGAATTGCGAGTCGCAGTGCAATGCAGGATTGCTTTGTGACCGCGAATGCGGTCGCAAACCAATCGCAGTTTGCACCCATTTGAAATGGGTGGCCACCCTTTGTGAATGGAACTGCAAAAAATTTTCAGAGCAGGCAGTGGTCCATAGGACCACTGCCTGCTCTGAAAAAATGAAACAAAAACGTTTCATTTTTCGTTTTTGTAATGCATCTTGTTTTCCTTTAAGGAAAACGGGCTGCATTGCAAAAATAAAATAAAAAAAAATGCTTTATT
Source organism: Pleurodeles waltl (assembly GCF_031143425.1). NCBI lineage: Eukaryota > Metazoa > Chordata > Amphibia > Caudata > Salamandridae > Pleurodeles > Pleurodeles waltl. The sequence goes on along the minus strand of NC_090442.1, from coordinate 253,574,835 downwards.
AAAAAGCAGTCACAGACATGGTGGTCTGCTGTCCGCAGCAGGCCACGATCCCTGTGAATGCCACCACTCGCAAGGGGGTCGCAAATTGTGACCCACCTCATGAATATTAATGACATGGGCCTTTGCGACCCCCGTGTGAGTCGCAGATGGTGTCAGGGACATCATCCTACATTCCAATATGCGACTCACAATTTGCAAGTCGCAATATAGAATCTACCTATATCTGGCCTATGTCCCCTGTTGCAATGGATTACTATGGAAGTGATTCTGATGCAAAGGATGGTGGATGCTGTAGATGCTCAAGAATGCTGTGGATGCAAAGGCGGTGAGGTGGCCCTAGTCACTGGGTCAACATCACTTGAAGTCCTCTCGTTGCTGGTAGAAGTCCAGTCATCACTGGACTACCTGTTGCCCGGTATTGCAGACACAGCCAAATCCTTCCATAGGAGATACCTCTGCTCCTGGGTGACCAAGCTGTACTCTCCTGGCTCTCCTGGGCTCAGCGAACTCTGGTGCTACGAGCTGGTGTAGGTGCAGCAGCCTATCGTGGACTATTCCAAACCATATTGGACCACGCAAGCTTCGTGCTTTCCCCGATGGGGCCCATCCACTAATATGAGGAGGACCATATTGGACCACACAAGCTTCGTGCTTTCCCCGATGGGGCACATCCACTAATATGAGGAGGGTTCCTGCTAAATATGACTTCCCCGAATATGGGTGATACTTTTTAAGGATTAGGCAGGTGTATTGGTCCTGAAGAATCGTGCCAGATCATTTAGACTACTAAGCGAAAAACATGTTGACCACGATTTAAGAGTAGTACAGGGGATCCTGTACCTACTGTCACTATACTCCAAGATTAGGGCCTTAGTGATAACCTGAGACACTTTTTTGGGGGGAGTTTAGACATTATTTTATTTTCTCCCCACACTCTTGTTTTTAATCATGACAGAGGTCGGATATCGCAATAAATTACCTCTAGTCATTTTTAACAGTATTTTCTCTCATACCAATCCTGTACCAATATACTTTTTGACCTGCTGGTTACCATCTTAAAAGATCTCAGGCAAAGTGCCGCCCTGTGGGGCCCGTCAGGCATTGCAGTGCCGGCCTGACGAGGAGCACAGCCCTATGATGAAGCATGTCACCGGATGGTGAGTGAGGGCTCTTGCTTCAAATATCTGAACTCCCAGGAACCTGTGAATTACTCTGGTAATGGAACTGTAGATATTTTTTGATTTACATGTTTGATGGGAGCACTATGCACAGGACCAGGACTTTGTTTCCGAACCTCCTGTATTTCTTTAGCCCCTCTCTTTTGTATTGTTGGATGCAACTTTGAGTGCCAGGTCCAGGTCTCTGGTACTGCATGGCGGATGATTTGCAGCTGCCTGAGGATTGTGGGCTACCAGTCCACCTCAGCAGCCTTCTCAGATGTTGTCGCCCTGTGCTGTGAACAGGAGGTCAGACAAATTACCCTTGGAGTCCCTTTGTTTTTGCTGTGCTCTGAAGACGACCTCTCCACAAGCAGGACACAGCAAGCACACTCCCTCTTCTTTGCTAGTCATCAAGTTCAACAGGTGCAATCCACGCATTTGTTGTACTCACAGTATCAATCATGAAACTCACACATTTTAAGCAATAACTCAAATTTATAAAAATACTTCCGATTGTTATATAATTTTTAAGATCAAGATTATCAAAATTGGTTAAGTACTTTTGGAGATATGGATTTTTGAAGTTGAATAAAAATAGGGCCAGATGTATGAAAAAAGTCTTTTGCGATTCGGAAATATCGTTTTTTAAGAAATCGCAAATGCTATTACCGAATCGCAAATTGCGATACCGGCCGCCATTCGTATCTATGGGCCTCTCGGCCCATTTTTGCAAATATTTTGCATGTCCCAAATTGCGAACTCCTAACTGGAATTCGCAATTTTGGGAAATGCAAAGTCCAGGGTGCTGGGGGCCTAAGGCCCCCTCTACTGCACCCCAAAACATTTTTTAACAGCATGTAAGGTGCACACATGCCAAAAGGGCATGTGTGCTTTACATGTACATTTTTAAAATGCATTTTATATGCATTTAAAAAATTTGCACATGGTTACCACCAAGTTCAAATTGGTGGTAATAGCGATTCCTTAATGCCCAATTTGCATTAAGGAATTGCTTCATACATGTGCTTTAGAAATCGCAAATAAGGATTCCTTATTTGCGATTTCTTATTTACAGAGTCGCAATTTTAAGGAATCATTATTTTAGCGATTCCTTAAAATTGCATTCAGAATGCCTTTGATACATTCTGAAAGGGCTTTTTGCATTCGCGCGAATGCCCGTTTGCGAATGCAAAAAGCTTTGATACGTCTGGCCCATAGTCTTTTTGTGAGTAATTAAACTTCATAGGAATCAATGGAAAGTCATCTTTAAAAATACATTTAAAGTCACACAGATGCTTTACCAAGTTCTTCTTTTGCAGGTTGGTCGAGGTAGTCCGTGGGCACACTGTGCCAGGTGGAGAAATTCAGGTGGCTCCTAGTTCAAGCAGAAGCAGCAGGGAAAAGTCTCTAGTGCAGGGCCACTGCCGGGGACCACTTGGAAAAGGTCTGTGCAGGTAAGCTTAGAGGTGGTTCCTTGGGATCTTCTTGGAGTGTCAAGGTCGCAAGGGGTGAGGGACCCTTAGGGTACAGCATGTTCCTCGTTGCAGGGTACAGTGCGGCTGGGTGGAGAGCAAATTGGTGAGCCAGGAGCTGTGCACAAACATGCCCTTTGCATCTGGTGGTAAGTCACTTCAAGGGTTGCTTACAGGGCAATGGGGCCACTCTGGCAGGTGGTCTGGGGTGTTCCTGAAGTCCCTCGACTAAGGCCTCCTACTGGTCCTTTTTCAGTCCTGGGTGGACTGGTTTTCTTGGTGTCAGAAGTCAGCTGACCAGTACCCAGGGTACTGGTATGGTTCGGCCACTGGAGGGCGCAGTGCTACCAAACTTGCCACACTTGCAGGGTTTGTCCTGATGGTTGTTTGTGTGTCGTCGGGTCCGGCTGTGACTTCCAGTTCAGGAGTTAGCGGCCAGCCAGTCAACTGACCCTCACTGGGTTGTTGGTTTCTTCTTTATAGCAGAGTGGTAACTCCACTCTGGAGGGAGTTCTGGGTGATTGGCGAAGCCTGGAGGTCCTCTGGGGTTCTGAGCTCAGTCCAGTTGTCCAGCTTTTCCTCAGCGGCGATTGTTGGGTCCTGGGTGCAACTGGCAGGGTCTGGCATCTTTTCTTTGTGCAGCAGGTCCACAGTTTTCGTGCCTTGGTTCTTCTTCCTGCTGATCTTCTTTGTGTCTTTCAAATCTCATTATCTGTCTAGGAATGCCCATTAAATACGGAATTTAGTGGGCGTTTTAGGTGGATCCTGGTGGTGTCCAATGGGGCACCTACCTTTGGGTGGCTACACCCACTACAGTGGTCACTTCCCTATCCCTTATTGGCTATTTTCCTTCCATCTAAGATGAGGAAAATGAATGGATTGTCCACCTCACAGGCAACACCTCAGGGGTGGTGAATGCCAGGTAGAGACACTCCCACTACTCTTTGTGTGGTTTCCCGCATTTGCTCCAGCCAAAAGTGGGGGTTTGCAAAGGGGGTGACCATTTGTTGCTAGCAACAGGCCTGGGGGTCGAGTTTCAAAGGCAGTAAGCCCTTTGAAGCTTACCGCCATGGCAGTGCACATGCCTGAGGGAGGAGGTGTAGAACCTCCACCCAGGAAGGGCATTGTTCTGCAAACCAGAGAGATAGGGCTCCCCCCCAAGGTTTTTAGTTTGGGTGTAGTCTAGATGGAACCAGTCAGCAACTATGCCAGGTTAGTTAGCTTTTGCAGGGGGCACCTCTAAGGTGACCCATGGGTACATTTGGGGAAACATCCAATACTGGTACCAGTTTGGATGTATCATTCTGAGTTGTTTGATACCAGACACCCCAGGGTTCAGAGAGACCATTGTGTAGCTGGGAAACTTGTGTTGACCAGTGTCCAACACATGTATTAAAATGGCTGCTATGTTCACTCCCTATGTCCCAGGTTTGGAAAGGACACAGTGGGGGCATATTGCTCATACAGCTATGCCCTCACATATACTATTGTGCACACTGTCTTAGGGCTGTAAGTCCTGCCAGAGGGGTGTCTTACCCATAGTAAATGCAGTGTATGGTGGTAAATCATACATTGGGCAAAATGTGAGGGCTAACCATGTCAAAAAGAAGCCTTTTCTCACACTACCCCTCATCCCCACCCCCCAAATTAAAGAGGATGAGATGACCCTTTCTCTAGTGAGTCTTCATCATCTAAGTAGAAGAACCTGCAAAGGCCATCTGCATTGTCATGGGCAGTCGCAGGTCTGTGTTCCACTTGAAAGTCCATTCCCTGTAGGGAGATGGACCACCTAAGCAGTTTAGGGTTTTCACCTTCATCTGTTGTAGGCAACTGAGAGGCCTGTGGTCAGGTGTGAACTATGAAGTGAGAGCCAAACAGGTATGGCCTCAGCTTCTTCAGGTCCCAAACCGCAGCAAAGGCTTCCTTCTCTATTGCACTCCGATTTTGTTCCCTAGTTTCTTGCTTATAAAACCAACTGGCTGGTCATGTCCATCATCATTTTTCTGGGAAAGGACAACTCCTATCCCCACTTCAGAAGCATCTGTTTAGACTATGAATTGCTTGGGGAAGTCTGGTGCTTGTGGGACTGGAACAAAGCACATAGCTTCCTTCAGAATGTCATAGACCTTTTGACAACTCACTGTCCAGTTACCTTTTGAGGTATTTTCTTGGAGGTTAGTTCTGTGAGGGGGCAACTATTGTGTCATAATTCTTCACAAATCTCCTACAGTACCCAGTCAAGCTAAGGAATGTCCTGACTTGTTTCTGGGTTGTGGGAGTATCCCAAGCCAGAATATTGTGAATCTTCGGTTGGAGGGTTGTACTTCCACAACCCAGGTGACCCAAGTAGACAACTTTTCCCTGCCCTATCTGGCACATACTGGCCTTGATAGTGAGGCCTGCCTTCTGCAGAGCCTCAAGGAACTTCTTTAGCTGAATCAGGTAATCCTGCCAGGTGGAACTAGAGAGAGCTATGTCATCCAGATAAGCTGCACTAAACGTTTCCAGTCCAACAAGGAATTGGTTCACCAACCTCTGGAAGGTGTCAGGTGCATTCTTTAATCCAAAGGGCATAACAGTGAACTGATAATGCCCACTAGGAGTAGAAAATGCTGTACTCTCCTTTGCTCATGGGGTCAGGCCAATCTGCCAGTACCCAGATGTTAAATCAAAATTACTCCGTTATTTGGCTCCCCCTAGTCTGTTTATGAGCTCATCAGAATTGGGTGTGCATCAGTTTTTGTCACAGAGTTGAGGCCCCTGCAGTCCCCACAGAAACTCATTTCCTTTTTCTCCCCTTTGGAGAGAAGCTTTGGGACTAAGAGTACTGGGCTAGCCCAGGGACACTCAAAGGGTTCTATGACACCCAAATCCAGCATCATTTTAACTTCTGCCTGTATACTCTCTCTGGCATGGTCTGACTGTCTATAAATCTTGTTCTTGATAGGTAAGCTGTCACCAGTGCCCACATCACGGATACACCAGTTTGTCTTTCCAGGTTTCAAAGAGAAATACTCAGCAAACTGGTTGAGGGCTTGCCTGCAATCAGCCTGCTGTTGTTCTGTGAGGGTGTCTGATAAGACCACTCCATCCACAGAACCATCTTGTGGGTTGCTGGAGAGGTCATCAGGGAGAGGCCCACTCTCATCTTCCTGTCCCTCATCTGTAACTATAAGCATAGTCACATCAGCTCTGGTTTTAGGCGGTTGACATCTATAATTCTTTTTTTGTTTTTGCAACTGCCCAGGTCAACTAAATAGGTGACCTCCCCTTTTCTTTCAAGTATGGGATGGGGCCTAGACCATTTGTCCTGGAGGGCCATGGAGCAACAGGCTCCAACACCCAAACTTTCTGCCCTGGGTGGAACTCCACCATAGCAGCTTTCTAGTCATACCAGAGCTTTTGCTGGCTTTCTCCATCTACTCAGCCATTCTTGAATGTAGGCCAAGCACATAGTCCACAATATCTTGCTTGGGCTCTTTGAGAGGCTTTTCCCAGCCTTCCCTCACAAGACTTAGTAGTCCCCTAACAAATGGAGAGAAACCTACTCCCCTTTGTGCCACTCTCCTGTAGGCAAACAGCAGCTGCCTACAGGAAAGTGCCAGGAAAGCTACATCTGAGCTTTTCAGGGAGTCCTTCAATCATGCCTTTTAGGGCCTGGTTAAATCTTTCAACCGGCCCATTGGTTTGTGCGTGGTATAGGGTGGTAAACTTGTAGGTCACCCCACATTCCTGCAGACATGTAGTTTGAACCTCTGTTTGATACTACTTCCTTAGGAAAACCCTACCTTGATGAAGATTCCCAGGAGGGCTTTGGCAACTGCAGGTACAGTAATGGTCCTAAGGGGTATAGTCTCAGGATATTTATTGGCATGATCCACTACCACTAGTATGTATCTGTGTCCTGAGGCTGTTTGAGGCTCAAGGGAGCCAACAATATCGACCCCAACTTTTTCAAAGGGTACCCCCAACCCCAGGTACTAGCATTAAGGGGGCTTTTAAGTGCCCACCTGCTATGCCACTGGCATGGCAGGTGGGGCACGACTTACAAAAGTCCCTTACTTTTTGGGACATTCCTGGCCAGTAAAAGTGGTTAACTAACCTACTCAAGTTTTATTTTGGCCCAGATGCCCAGCTAGACTTTATTCTGTACTCTTCAGTTGTAAATCCAAAGCCCTCAGTGAGGGTACCCTTCATGAGGTCACAGGATTTAGAATCTGCCTCATTCAGTGTCAGAAGCCTATCCCTGCACTTTCCTGAGAATAACTCCCAACTGTGGGGGACCACATGGAAAAGGTCTGTGCAGGTAAGGTTAGAGGCGGTTCCTTCGGGACCCCTTGGAGTGTTAAGGGCACAAGGGGTGAGGGACCCTTAGGGCACAGAAAGTTCTTTGTTGCAGGGCACAGGTGCGGAGCAAATGGGTGAGACAGGAGCTGTGCACAAAGATGCCCTTTGGATTAGAAGGTAAGTCACTTCAAGGGTTGCTTACAGGACAACGGGGGCACTCTGGCAGGTGGTCCAGGGTGTTCATGAAGTCCCTGGACTGGGGCTTCCTTCTGGTCCTTTTTCAGTCCTGGGCGGACTGGTTTTCTTGGTGTCTGACGTACCCAGGTACGGTACGGTTTAACCACTGAAGGGCGCAGTGCCCCAAACATGGCACATTTGCAGGGCTTGTCCTGGTGGTCATTGGGGTTTTGTCGGGTCCGGCTGCGACTTCTGGTTCAGGAGTTAGCAGCCAGTCAGTGAAGTGACACTTATTGGGTTGTTGGCTTCGTCTCTGTTCCAGAGTGGTACCTCCACTCTGTAGGGAGTTCTTGGGCGACTGGCGAAGTCTGGAGGTCCTCTGGGGTTCTTGAGGTCAGTCCAGTTGCCCAGCTTCTCATCAGGTCCTGGGTGCAGCAGGTACGGTTTGGCTCCTTTTCTTTGTGCAGCAGGTCCACAGTTCTTGTGCCTTGGATCTTCTTGGTAAAATACGCTGCACCATGCCTTAGGCCTTTCAAAGGGGTGATTTGCACACGTTTCAGAGGGACATTTGAATTGTCATTGCTTTAAATGGCAAAATCAGACTAGCAATTCAAAACTGCCCTTACAGTCAGCAATGGCTGTAAAAGGTTGGCCTGGCTTGTAGTGGGTACCAATGGTACTTACACCTTGTGCCAGGTCCAGTTATCCCTTATTAGTAGAGTAGTAGTGTTCTAGCAGCTTAGGCTGATAGAGGTAGCTATAGCAGAGCAGCCAAGCCTGAACTAGGAGACATGCAAAGCTCATACAATACCACTTACATCATATAGGTACTACATCATAAGAAAGACAATACTCATAGTTACTAAAAAATAAAGGTACCTTATTTTAATGACAATGTGCCAGAAGTATCTAAGAGGATATACTACTGTGAGAAAAACACACAAAATATACACACAAACCAAATCAGGTAAGTTAAACCGAAAGTAGTGCAAACACTGAAGAATACAATAGGATGCAATAGGCCTAGGGGCAACACAAACCATATATTAAGAAAGTGGAATGCGAACCACAAATGGACCCCTAGGCTAGTGTAGTGAGTAGAGGGTCACTGGGAGTGTAAGAAAACATTAAGGGTGTCCAAGATACCCCACCCCAAGACCCTGGAAATTAGGAGTAAAGTACTACTATTTCCCCAGAAACACAGTAAAGTCGTGCTAAAGTATTTTGCAAAGACCACAACAGACTGCAAAGCACTGAAGTCGGATTCCTGGACCTGGGGTCCTGTAAAGGAAGGGGACCAAGTCCAAGAGTCGTGAAAGTGTCCAGGGGGGGCAGGAGCCCACTAAACCCCGGATGAAGGTGCAAAATGGCTGCCTTCGGATGGAAGAAGCTGAAGATTCTGCAACAACAAAGGGTGCTAGGAACTTCTCCTTTGTGCAGAAGATGTCCAACAGAGTGCTGGAGGATGCAGAGTTGTTTCCTTGGCAAAATACCGCAAACAAGCCTTGCTAGTTGCAAGAGTCGCAGTTGAAGAAAAAAGGGTGCTGCCTGGGCCCATTGAAGACCAGGATGTGGCCACTTGGGAGAGGAGACAGAGGGGGCCCTCAGCAACGCACAAGCAGGAAGCACCCGCAGAAGTCGAACACGGGTTCAAGAAGTCTGAACAAGGCGGTCGTCTCTACACTGCAAAAGAAGGTCCTACAACATCGGAGATCAACTCAGGGAGCTGAGCATCGCAGGACAGAGTGATGGGGACCTAGGCTTGGCTGTGCATGCAGGAGTTTGTGGAAATGTGCACAGAAGCCCTTGTAGCTGCAGTTCACGTGGTGCACAGGATTACAGTATGGAGAGGGGAGGCAAGGACTTACCTCCTCCAAATTTGGACAGTTGGACCACTGGACAGTCTGGGTCACTTGGGTCCACCACCTGTGTTCCAGGGGCCACGCTCGTCAGGATGAGAGGGGTCCCAGAGTACCTGTGACGCTGAAGTTTGGTGGCTGCTGAGGCAGGTGGAAGATTCCGTCGACCCTCAGAAGATTTCTTCGTGGGTTCCAGTGCAGGATGAAGGCAGGCAGCCCCCAAAGCATGCACCACCAGGAAACAGTCGAGAAAGCTGGCAGGATTAGGCGCTACAATGTCACTGGTAGTCTTCTTGCTACTTTGTTGCAGTTTTGCAGTCCTGGAGCAGTCAGCGGTCGATCTTTGGCAGAAGTCGAAGAGAGAGATGCAGAGGAACTCTGGTAATTTTTTTCACGTCGTTATCTGAGGAAAAGCCCACTGGAGAGACCCTAAATAGCCCTCAGAGGAGGATTGGCCACCTAGTCAGGTATGCACCTATCAGGAGGGGTCTCTGACGTCACCTACGGGCACTGGCCACTCCGAGGCCTCCGGAGTGCCCTCACACCTCTGGAAACAAGATGGCAGAGGTCTGGGACACACTGGAGGAGCTCTGGGCACCACCCCTGGGGTGGTGATGGACAGGGGAGTGGTCACTCCCCTCTCCTTTGTCCAGTTTCGCACCAGAGCAGGGACTAGGGGTTCCCTAATCTAGTGTAGACTGCATAATGCAAGGAGGGCACCATCTGTGCCCTTCAAAGCCTTTCCAGAGGCTGGGAGAGGCTACCCCTCCCAGCCTTTAACACCTATTTCCAAAGGGAGAGGGTGTAACGCCCTCTCTAAGAGAACATTCTTTGTTCTGCCTTCCTGGGACTGGGCTGCCCAGACCCCAGGAGGGCAGAACCCTGTCTGTGGGTTGGCAGCAGCTGTAGCTGCAGAGAAAACCCCAGAGAGCTAGTTTGGCAGTCCTGGGGGTCCATAGCGGAGTCCCCAGGATGCATGGAATTGACTCCCCAATACCAGATTTGAATTGGGGGGACAATTCCATGATCTTAGACATGTTACATGGCCATGTTCGGAGTTACCATTGTTAAGCTATATATAGGTATTGACCTATATGTATTGCACGCGGGGAAATGGCCCTGAACTATGTGGGGGCACCTTTGTCAGTACCCTCACACTTAGTAACTTTGCACCTAACCTTCAGCAAGTGAAGGTTAGACATATAGGTGACTTATAAGTTACTTAAGTGCAGTGAAAATGGCTGTGAAATAACGTGTGTTATTCCACTCAGGCTGCAATGGCAGTCCTCTGTAAAGGTTTGTCTGAGCTCCCTATAGGTGGCAAAAGAAATGCTGATCTCCTGGAACCCCAATACCCTGGGTACCTAGGTACCATATACTAGGGAATTATAAGGGTGTTCCAGGATGCCAATTGAAATTGGTAAAAGTGGTCACTAGCCTATAGTGACAAATTTAAAGGTAGAGAGAGCATAAGTACTGAGGTCCTGATTAGCAGAGCCTCAGTGACACAGTTAGTCACTACACAGATATACACATTCAGGCCACAAACTATAAGCACTGGGGTCCTGGCTAGCAGGATCCCAATGAGACAGGCAAAAACAAACTGACATACATGTAAAAATGGGGGTAACATGCCAGGCAAGATGGTACTTTCCTACAATGGCGAACTGGAAGACTTGCTTTATCTTTGACACATTCAGGGTGGCACAACCAGTGCTGAAATCCCTGGGGTGACACTACCTTACAGGTCCTGGGTACCATATACTAGGGACTTACATTGGTATACCCAATGGAACGTGCACGTTTTGGGGTCGGTGTACTAGCACTGAAATCTGTCTAGCAGGCCTCAGTGCACTCTCCGAGTTGAAAAACCAGCAGCATCAGTCATAAAAAACCCGGGGGAGACAAAATAAAAAGAGGCATGTCCTCACAGTATCTTAACACTAAAGATATTCCACCATCACAGGGTTCTTTGGTCTAGTCAGTGTAGAAACTAGTACCTTTTTGGGATTCAATCTATGAAGTTTCTCTTTGGTGGGGTGCAGAGGAGGAAGGAATACAGGTAAGGTGATGGCCTGTCCCATTTGAAAGAGTGTGACCACCCAGAGCAAGAAAGCAGTCCTGGTTATAGGAACCAGCTTGTTGGGAAAGAAGGCAGTAAATGGGGACTTGATGCTCATTGTCTGCGCATCACTGACACACCTCTCCAACATAACAACTACAAGAAAAAGTGACTTGAGTAAGCAGTTTCAACTGGCAATTGAGCAGAAGTTCAAACAGGGAACACATTAAAGATGGCTGAATAAGACTAATATGCCATTGCGGCATTATGAAAGGCAATTGGGTAAATATGTTGGTGAGGTCTTCCGAATCCTTATGATTATTGGAGATTTGAAGAAGGGAGGCTGGATTGGGAGGCAGAAAAAGACCAACACTGCAGATAATCAGCCCTTTACTGTGCCCATTTTGCCCCCCTGTTGGACAAATAATAGGAAGAAGCATAATATGTCTGAAAAGTGGGCCTTAACAGTGTCTACTGAGTTGTCTGTACACTATTTGACCCAATCACTTAAAATAAGCGTTTTTGGTGGTGTGTATAGTATAAAATCCACCACTTCAAGAGTTAGAGAAAAAGCATTCATGTTCCCCCGCTCAATATTCAGGCACTAAGTTGGAGGGTATGAAGTTTGGGGTGCAGTACCTGCCTCTGCAATTGCAAGGGGAGGGCTACCCAGTAAAGGAGACGGAGCAAGGGCCCACAATGAGAGATGCATCAGGTCCACATATCACATCCTTTTTGGCCAGGCAAGCAAAACTAAGATGTCTTGGATCCGGTCAAGGCAAATTTTCCTTGTGCTTCAGCAAGTTGAGACGAATAATTGTGCCATGCATATGGATATCACGCCCTTCAAACTGAGTAGGATTTATTGGCGAACCGTTCTATTTTCTTAGACTCTCTGCCTGAGGGCATCTTGGGTAAAGCCCCTGGACAGAGTTTATAGAAGCAATAAACTTGAACAACAAGGCTTTCTGGAGATTAATGTACTAATAAGAAGGCAGGGTCACCAAGAGCCAGCCTGTGCCTTCTGATCACTATCTTATTGATGGCAGAAGAAGAGGTGGGTTTCTCCCACAAAGACTGAATGGGCTCAGTCAGAACTTCATTAAAGGGCAGTAAGGGCTCTACAGTGTGAGCAGAAGGATGCAATCTCTCAGTTAATAGGATAGCCATTGCTTCTTTGGAGGGTAGTTGGAGATCAAGAGCTTCCACTGCCATTTTTGTGTGGTATGAGATGACCTCTGGACGCGGAAGACTAGTTGTGGAGTATAGTTCCTGCTTAGATGACATGTCAAGGTCACTTATGTCCCTAAGTACTGCAAAGTCTGTGGCCAATGTGACTAACTGTACTATACCGCCATCCGTGTGAATGGATTGTTCAATTGGGTTAGAGTTCCGCCCAAACCCAAAAAAAGTATAGTGTTCCTTCTCTATGAGACATTGTTTCTTTCTTCTTGACCAGGAAATTCCATTGCAGGCAATGGATTAGGGGCAGAAACAAGTTCTGGTGGAGTTGGCTACAGTGCCGGTGGCTTCGACTGAGGTGCTAAAGGCGCTGGCTGTGACGAGGGCTGGCCTGGTCCTGATTGTGAAGAGCCATTGCAGAATGGTTGTGGCTCCAGCTCAGAGTCAGAGGCGGAAATAAAAGTGCAAGTTGGAGCCAGAGTTATTGGAGGCAACAGGAAGAATGGAGCAGAAGAAGCCAATATATAAGCCAGTGGCATCGCAGCAAAGGTGTAACCTGTAGGACCCATGGGTCCTGAAGGTGCTCCACAAGGGGCCATTGTCATGCAAACTACTTTGAATATTTCATTTAAAAAATAAGGCAGGGTCTGTTTCGGGGCCAAGCGTTCTAGGTGATGGTGCCAAGTGTAGAAGCTGTCTGAGACAGGTGGTGAATCCGAAGCAGCCATGGACTTCGAATCTTGGGGGGAAGCGGGTCAACAACAGAGAATTGAGGGAATGAATAATTAATTTGTTGTGCCCCTTTCTATCCTATGCATTCTCACCACTACCTTAATGTTCCCTGCTGTTTAGCCAGTGAGTGAGGTAATTGTATGGTTGGAATGTTGACAGTGTTTGTGCTTGGATGAGTGGACAGTTGGAGTGCGAAGGGCTGAGCGGCAGGATGCTGCTCCTGGTGGAGCTTTATCTGTAACCTACAACTAAGCTAATAAACCTACTTCTTTTATAACCTATGAGAATTCATCATTGATTACAACAGAATTAATAACATTTATAAAGTGCAACAGCTGCTCCATGAGGAGCGTCCTGGAGCTAGATTATAGTTAGATGCAAAACGGGGAACTTTCAGAATGAGAGGACCGGCCCAAATTAAGCCTCTCTGAAAAGGTGGGTCTTCAGAAGGATCTTGAAAGTATCCTCTGTTGTTGTGAACCTAACAAGCTCAGGAAAAAGATTCCGGAGTTTAGGGGCTAAGTAAGAAAAGGAAACACCTCCTGCGCTTGCATTGTTGATCTTAGAGATGCAGATGTAAATCGGACCTTTAATTTGAGTGGCTCTAAACATCATCATAAGGGCTTTACATTTTATTCTTTGGTTAATAGGAAGCCAATGGAGAATTTTCATGCCATTTCATATTGACTGACGTTAAGGAATATTTAGAACCAATCTAGCCGCTGTGTTCTGAACCCTCTAAAGCCTATTTATCAGTACTTGAGGAGATCCAAGCAGCAGCACGGCAGCATTATCAAGTCTGGATGATAATCAACGCATGGATAATTAATTTTGTAGTATGTTGAGGCAGAAATTTTAGAGACATTTTTATAGGGATTTTAGCAGGGCAAAGCAGGCACCTTCGATAGCATTAACAAGTGGCTTAAAAAATAACACATTGTCTAGTTTTACCGCCAAATTTGTGGCTGTAGTGGAGAGTGCTGGAGGTTGGCCCAGTTTCGTAGGCCAAAGATGTGACAGCTCCAATATAGAGGGTGAGTCAAATATTAAAATCTCATACTTTTCCAAGTTTAAGCAGGGACAGCTTTTATGCATCCAGTTCACCACCTCTCATAGGCAGCCCTGAAAGTTAGCTGTAACAGAGACATCCAAGTGTTTAAAAGCATATATCAACTGGGTGTCATCTGTACAGGTCACCACATTAAAGTCCCAAGCTTCTACGATGGCAGGAAGCAGGCCATACAGATGTTGAAGAGGCTTGGGCTAACGGCTGAGGCCTGTGGTACTCCACACTTGACCACTCTGTAACCAGAGGTGAAAGGAGGACGATGTACTGCTTGCTTTCGGCCACAGAGGAAAGATGTTTACTATTTCCAGACCTTGCCGACTATTCCTGCAGTCTCCAGCTGTTGCTGCAGAATGTCATGCGGCACAGTGTCCAAAGCAGCAGATATGTCAAGCAGGATCATTGTAGTGTTAGTGACTACATCAAGTCGGGTTTTGATAAAATCGGTCACTTTTAAGAGTGCCGACTCTATACTAAAACCCACACGGAAGCTAGATTGAAAAGAATGTAGGACGTTAGAGGAAGTGTCTTGGGAACTTTTTTTTTTTTAAAGAGTGGCGCCTCTTGGAGTCATGCTGTTACTTCTTTTTGTGTTTTCTCCAACACCGGCGGCGACTCGGAGGACCTCATCCTGGGTGTTGACCTCCATTTGGTTCAATAGTTAGCTCAAGTCCGGGCCATAAACATCTGGGCTTCACGCTCCATTATGTCCTTGGGGTGCATGCTTCTGCAGGAATCGTGTAGTGATGTATTAGTTCGTATGTAAAAGAAGAATGCTATGACATCAGGGGCAGTGGAATGTCGGGGCAGGCTGTGACGGGGGACTGGAATGTTTTCATATGAAAGGTCGGAGTTGTGCCGGTTTGGGGATGGCGAGCGCATGTATCTCTGTCTGTACATTATAACTGGAAATAAACTTTTAAGGAAAGAACAAGAAGAGCCAGTGTACTTACTTCACATGGCAACGAGCAGGATCATAAAGCAGCAAGCATTGGGCTGAGAAAACTGCAATTATTGGAAGGCAACGCAACAGACATCAGACTGAGGATTGGAGAGCAGCTATTTTCGGACCTGCTTTGTTAAAGGAAACTTATTTTAAGCAAGTGAGGGAAGTTTTATTTTTATTTTGTTCTTCTCTTTCTCTAATACAGTTGCCGTTTGTTTACTTTGTTTGAGGCGCGTGTGTACTACTCAAACGTCATCGCGTCGGCCCTCACGTGCACCCCCGCGTGGTTACTGGTTGCCTGGACAACATAATGCTTAATAAAAATGTCTTGTGAACGTGCTGGTTCTTACGCTGGAAGTTACATGGGAGCAGGAACAGCGCCCTTTTAATGTTAATTAGTACCAAGTACATGGTATTATTTTTACTATTCTTAACTTTTTTAGCAACTTCAATGCTGAAGTTTATCCGGCACAAAGGAAATTTTACAGAAATTATTATAACAGAGATACATGTCTTGCTGAAGAAGTAAGCTAAAGAGTTATATTTTACAGCTGTAATTTTTAGTACACTATGTCTTCGAGTGGAGATTCTTCTGGTACAGGGACGTCGCTTTCTTTGCAGTTGAGTACATTCAAGGAATTTTTAGCGTCTCCTGGTGAACCAGCTGTACAATGGAAGGAGTGGAAGGAATATTTTTTGAATTACATCGCAAATTTAGAAGATTGCAACGGTTTAATCTCTGCTGAAAGAAAAAAAAGGATCTTAATGCACTGTTTAGGTCCTGAAGGTCTTCGTATTTACAATTAACTACTAAAACACGATAGAGGCGATGAAGATGTGTTTCAAAGTGCTATTTTGGATTTAAATTATAATTTTTCTCCTGCTGTTTGCATTGTGGTTACTCGTCACGCATTTTTTCACAGGAAACACAAGGACATAGAGAGCTACGTTTCTGCTTTAAAACATTTAGCTAGCTCATGTAGGTTTGCTGGTCTACATGATGAACTGGTACGGGACCAGATTGTAATGTATACTAAAAACAAATCTATTCAAGAGAGGTTGTGGATTGAAGGTGAATCCAGTCTAAAGGATATTATTGCTTTAGTGAAGAAAGCAGAATTATCCGAAAGATGTGCAAAAAATTACTTTGGCACAGGATAAGAACTCTGAAGAAGTTGTTGCCAAAGTTCGTGATCGCAAGCACAACAAATGGTCCATGGATAAGCGGGATAATGACTTTAAAAAAGAGAAAAATCAAACTTTTGCAAAGAATCAAAAATCTAACATGCCTGATCGATCCAGAAATGCTAAATGTTTGGAATGTGGAATTGTAGGCCATTTTGCTAGGGTGTGCAGGAAGAAACAAATGAAGAAGGTGAACAGTAAAGTGGCCTGCATTAAGGAAGTGGTGGAAGACTGTTCTGAGGACAGTGATGAAGACGCAAATTATAAACTGAGGGGTCACAAAACTGTGGTTTTGAACATTTCAGGACAAACGTCAAACAAACCCTTTTGTTAGGTATCATTTGGGGGAGTTATGCTGCAAGTGGCAGCAGACTCTGGTTCCCCATACACTATTGTTTCAGAAAGCACATGGCAAAATCATTTTGTACATAGTTTAGGGGAACATTTAGAAACCTCTGACATTTCTCCAGAAAGTTACACTGGTGATAGTATAGATATAATTGGTTTTAGATTGCTGGTATTCAAATTTAAGCAAAGACAAGCAGTATGTAAATTATATGTGGCTAAAGATGGGCCGTTGGTATTAGGCTGGAAAGACCAAAAGAAACTGCATATTGTGCTAGATCCTAACAGTGTAGAGCAAGTCTTAGTAATGTGTGATGAAGAAGACCCAAAAAAATGGCTCACACAAGAGTTTCCAGAAGTGTTCGATGGGCAAGTAGGTCAACTGAAAGGCTTCAAACATCAGATTAGACTCAAAAAGGATGCCAAACCAAAAATTCATAAGGTACGGAATATTCCGTTTATTGTCAGGGATGAGGTAAAAAAAAAAAAAAAAAAAAAAGAGTTGGACAGGTTACAAAATTCACAGATTATAGAACCAGTTGAAGCTTCTGAGTGGGTTTCACCTTTGGTTGTTGCGCGTAAAGCTAATGGCAAAGTGCGTTTGTGTGTGGATTTGAGAGGTTTGAACAATAATATCCTAGTAGATCAGTTTCCTTTGCCACGTATTGATGAGATGTTGTCTGCCACGAGAGATGCTAAATGGTTTTCCACTTTGGACTTGTCGTCTGCTTACCACCAGGTTAGGTTGGATTATCATAGCCGACATCTTACAACGTATTGTACACCATGGAGTTGTTTTCGTTTCAAACGTATGCCATTTGGTTTGGCGTCGGCAGCTGCCGTCTTTCAAAGGTTGATGGTGCAGTTATTTGGACATTTGCCTAATGTTACATTCTTTCAGGATGATATTTTAGTTATGGGAAGTAGCAAGAAACATCATGATAAAGAATTGAGGAATGTTTTGAACATCTTACAAGAAAAAGGTTTGACCGCAGAGAGCAGTAAATGTAGATTTGCACAGAGAAAAGTAACGTATTTAGGACATGAGATTGATCATGAAGGCATAAGACCTAAAAAAAAAAAAGTTGGTGGAAGCTATTAAGAATGCCCCATGCCCCATATCTAAAGATGATTTGAGATCCTTTTTAGGTCTAGCCGAGTTTTATTCGAAATTTGTAGAAACTTTTTCAGATAAAACCTACCAAATGAGACTGTTACCAAAAAACAAAGTGAAATTTGAATGGAATGTAAGTTGTCAGAAGGCTTTTCAGGAAATTAAGTATGCAATTGTGAGTGCTCCAATGTTGCCTGGGTACGATCCAAAAGCTTGTTCTATTATCACTACGGATGCGAGTGGTAAGGGCCTTGGTAGTGTATTAACACAGAGTGACAATGTGGGTAAAGAAAATGTGGTTGCATTTGCATCCCGTTCTTTGTCTCCCACAGAGGAAAAATACTGTGATAGAGAGAAACTTTGGCATGTGTATGGGCATTAGAACACTTTCGGAAATTTGTTTGGGGGAAAAAAATGCATCATACGGACTGACCATAAGCCCCTTACTAAATTGTTAACTACGGAAGGTTTATGTAGAGCATCTGTGAGAATAGCTAGACTATCTATGAGACTACAAGATTTCTTATATGAAGTGCAGTATGTTCCTGGGGTAAAAAATGTTACTGCAGATTTTTTAAGTAGAATGTCTTTACCTTCAAGAGACCTGGATCAACATCCATGGAATGACTGGTGTGTAGCTGGTGTGTTTGATGAGAATACTTTAAACTCATTGCAAAAAGAAGAATGGATCATGGAGTATGAGAAAGACGAAGTGTTGAAAGAAGGTAAAAACAAAGTGATGTTCGGCTGGTATAATGACAAGAAAGTCAAAAGCAGTGATATGTTAAGAGCATTTTGGGAAGTGAGAGATGAATTGAGTATTGAAGGTGATTTTGTGTGTAGAGGTGGGAAGATTATTCATCTCTGTGGTATTAGAAATAAACTTATCGCTACTGGACATGAAGGTCATTCAGGAATATCTCGCACCAAAAGAGGAATTAAAGTACTTTATTGGTGGCCAAAAATTGATGTAGAAATTGAGAGATATGTACGTGACTGCATGGAGTGTGAGAATAGTGACAAAGCTCAAGAAACACCTAACCCGCCGATTTCTTCTTCAAGTTGTCCTAATATACCATGGGAAGAAGTTGCTTTAGACATTATGGGTTCTATTACGTGGCATGATGGGACTTCAAAGTTTGTGGTTTTAGTTGATTTGTTTTCAAGGTGGATTGAATTTTCTGTGTTACAAAAAACTGATACCAAGGCAGTGAATAATTTTTTGGAGGAAATATTTTTGAGGGAAGGATTTCCCAGAATTTTATTGACGGACAATGGTGTTCAATTTAAATCTGAGGAAATGAAAACTTTTGCTAAAATGACTGGTATCGAACAAAGGTTTATAGCTTTGTATCATCCCAGGGGGAATGCTGTAGTGGAACGTATAAATAGGATTTTCAAGGGCATCATTCAAATTGCAAAGCATGGAAACAAAAGTAATATAGATTCTGAGTTAAGGAAAATGTTATGGGCTTATAGAGTGACACCGCATGAGACAATAGGTCAAAGTCCGTTTGATATAATGCGAGGTAGAATTCCATTTTCGAAGATTAACCCTGGTTGGATGCAAAGAAGCAGACAAGTACTTTGGAGCAAGGAACATGTAAGAAAGTGCATAAAGGGTTCACAAGAAAAGAACAAGAAGTAATTTAATAATAAATATGGCACTAAGAAAGTACATTTGAATGTGGGAGATTGGGTGAGAGTGAAATCCGTAAGGAAAGTGGCTAAAGGTGAGAGCAAGTTTGGCGAGCCTATAAGAATTAAGAAAGTGATGAGAAATACTGTCATTTTGGATGATGGCAGTGTATGTCACATGAGTCGCGTTGCTATTGCTAAGCCTTGCAAACAACAATTTGTGCAGTATGATTTGCTGGAAGGTAATAACATCAAATATTGGTGGTTGGAGTGTGATATTGATGGTAACAAAGATTCTAGAGTTATTGGGGAATTGGAAGCTAGGGGCTGTCCGGAAGGTGCTCAGACCCGTATTAATATGGGAGAATTTGAATGTAATGTGAATGAGCGTGAACAGAATAACAATGTAGCTTGTGGTGAAGTGAAGAAAAGTTGTTTCGGCAGGGTTCTGAGGAAACCTAAGGTATTAGAAAAAAATTTGTGTGATTAAATAAAAATATATATATATTTATTTATATACATATTTGTGATTTTTTTTTAAGGGAAGGGGATGTGTAGTGATGTATTAGTTCGTATGTAAAAGAAGAATGCTATGACATCAGGGGCAGTGGAATGTCGGGGCAGGCTGTGACGGGGGATTGAAATGTTTTCATATGAAAGGTCGGAGTTGTGCCGGTTTGGGGATGGCGAGCGCATGTACCTCTGTCTGTACAGCATAACTGGAAATAAACTTTTAAGGAAAGAACAAGAAGAGCCAGTGTACTTACTTCAAATCGCAAGATTTGATGTAGTGATCTGACCACAGACAGATGTTATGCAGGTCTGTGATGGGCATCTGTCCTACAGGGTTTGAAGCCTGAACTTTTGGGGGTGCCATCCCTGTACTGCACCTAAATGTATTTGTTTTTTTGTTGAAAGACAAAAACATTCTGTAAAGATTCCAAGTACAGAGTCAAGCTCCCGATGTGCATCAATGGGATGTAAAAAAGGCAACTGACGTCAAGGTGCTGTTGGGGGGGTAATATATAGCTCTGGTGACATCACAATGGTGCCACTTCTGATGCTGAAGTGGAGTCAGAACCCCCTACCAAAGGGAAGAGCTATTGAGAAGTTTATGGATTCAGCCTGATGCCTAGAATATTGAAAGGGTGAGGAATATAAACTAGAAATATCCATCAGAAATTAGTAACACATATAGGGGGTTATTACAACTTTGGAGGAGGTGTTAATCCGTCCCAAAAGTGATGGTAAAGTGACGGATATACCACCAGCCGTATTACGAGTTCCATAGGATATAATGGACTCGTAATACGGCTGGTGGTATATCCGTCACTTTAGGGACGGATTAACACCTCCTCCAAAGTTGTAATAACCCCCTTAGTCTTGATTTTAGACTCTCCGCGTCCTCTACAATTCGCTGGTGGCTTATTGTAAACTTGGGCTTTATGTGACCTATATGTCGGATAGTGTTGCTGTGATTCCTAGTACTGAAGGTTATGACAGCTATCAGCTTGGTTTGTATGTTCCCGGATATGGCTACGCCCATTCTCTAGGTCCCTGAAAGGACTGTGGTTTACTTTGTTGCACCACCCTGAGGGATCTGGCTATTTGAGCGCTAATTTTTATGCTCTGAATAGAATTATCTATGTTCTTTCCAAATAGGAACTCTCCATTCGTATGACATGTCTGCAAGATGATTTACACTTACAGTCTTAATACGGCCACTCTAGCTAACTGATAGAAACCTAATTTGTGACATCCACTACTTATTCCATGAGGGCTCCTGTGGCTTGTTCCCATTCTTGCAGAATTGCCTTGATTTCCTGCTTCTTATACCTGGGGAAGTGGTCTAGGTACAGAGCAGTACCCAATCATATTTGGAGGTCATATCGCCATGGCACTGCCTACTCTTAAAGTCATTACTGCCACAGAGGATACCTTTTCCCAAACACACCCATTCTGCAATCATAGTTGACTGGTGGAGCAATGCAAAGTATTATCAGGTTTTGTGCTCTCCTTTGTGCAGCCTGCATTATCTCTGAATCTGCCTTAGGTTGACCTAATAAAAACGCCGGCAAGTTTTCTAACACCTCATACTTTTTATATATCTTGGCACCACTGCTGTCACTGTCGCTGGAGTCTGCATCAACTTTACCTCTTGTCTTGCTCTAGGAATCGTTTAAAGTCACGGAGGAAGCAGTCATTTTCCTTCACTACTACAAGCAGATTACATGTTTTGTCTGCTTGCTCTACCAAAGTGTGAAATCAACTAATATAATATGATGGAGAGCCTACTGGAGACTGAGTGGGTGCGTTAATATTTGGGAGTATATAGTCATCCCCCTTTTCACCTCTTGGTCTGCTTGTCTTAGTAATATCCCCTCCATTTTTGTGCGTTGGTAATTATCCAATGTGCAAATTGAATGGGTGTCTGCGGTAAATCAGTAAACGCTGAATCTGCTGTGGTGCCGTCGTAGGTGGCTACAAGTGGCATTTCTGCCCTGTAAATTGAAGGCTGTTTACGATTTAGGAGCAGGTGTTTTCTGAGGGTGGCTGTTGGGCAGGAAGTAGTTTCGAACCTGTATCACTTTGAGTAAGTTTATAATAACCACAGGCACTGTGGAACACCCACCACTGGTTGTTCTGTATATTCTTCATTAACAGCCTCATGTGAACCATAATTTTTCAAAGCCTTTTTGTGAGTTGTTTACTGGGGCTCATAAGATGAGGAGTCCTTTGTCAGAATTTTAATTTTGGATGTTTAATACATTGCAATTTATGTTTTTAGCCCTTTTTCTCCTTTGATAAATTATAGCTTGAAGTAGACTCATGCCTTGAAGAGGGTTTCTCAGCAGTCCTAATCTTCTGAATCCATCTCAGAAGGCTTTCCTCTCAATCAAGGTTTCTGAGAAAACTGATCTGCAAATCTTGCAGTCGTTTGCGTTACCGACATGGTAGAGTCAATAAATACATCTTTTGTGAGGTTCATCTGTGAGGATTCTTTTTTTGCCCACAGACATCACAAGCTATAAAAGGCTCATTTTAGCAGATTGTTCCACAGTAAAATACATTTCATGGTTTAGGTCGAACAAGCATTCAGCAGGGTTTTGGTTTACTTAGAGGTGCAGGGAGTTGAAATTGTAGTTACCTTCCTCTACTTGAACCTCTTTCTCTGTGTGAGTCAAAGTACTGTTGAATGGGGGCCTGAGCTGAATGAATCGAATTGTTGAATTTAGGATTATAGAGCTGAACCCTTCAGTATTTTTGAAGAATTGTCTTTGCAGGTGAGGCTAATTCCAATATTCTTAGGTTTTTCCAGTGACCTTATTGTGCTTGAGGTCCATAAGCTGAGAGGCTTTTTCCTCCAACAGTTTCCAAAAATAAAAGGGCATATCTAATACCTGGGTCTAGACATCCACTGAAAATCATTTAGACCTAACTCAGACCAATGCCTCAGAATTACTGGCGAGCCCATTAAAAGAGCTATGAAATCCACTACGTTTCAACCCCGTACCAATTAAATAATTTATCATCCTGCAACAGGTCATTACAGCTGTCAAAATATTTATTCAGCTATACAGCCATAAAAGCACATAAAACTTTCACTATATTAAAAAACTATACAAAAACACATAAAAGCAATACAATGCTGTGCAATAAAAATAATTCAGAGACTAAAATTAATTGTAATATAAAATAATAAGCAGGTGGTTCAAAGAATAAAATTAATTTAATTACAGTGCAATCGACTAATTCCAAACAAAAAGCTGGATCTCGGGCTGAAAGTAGGTGGCAAGCACAAGAAGAATCCACTTCCTTCTGTACCCATAGTAAGTTGGACAGAAAAGTTCAGCGTGTTCAATAGTTTCAACTATCTGGGGACAAAAGGCCAGGACCCATCTGATACCCTAAGAGCATGCTTCAATGTTGCTCTAACAGAGCGGAGTGGCAATATCCCCATCTGAAAATGTATATAAAGTGTCTTCGCTAAAGGGTGCTCAATCTCATCCAAGAAACCTTACAAGGTATAATGATCTTTGTACTCCAAAAAGATAGCTGTAAGGATGTCAACCCTGGGGGGACTTAGGATCAAATAATTTGTATAGAGCCAGTAAGAGCCCTTTAGTATTAATTTTGGAACCCCAATGGCTTCTGAGGGAGTAGACCAAAGGTTCTATATCCAAGTTAGAGTAGTCCTGACCTGACAAACTGTAGCTCGGGGACCTCAGATGCCCTAGGCTGCCCAACACATCATGTAAACCCCCGTCAGTACAGCAAAAGTTCAAAAACCACCCCGACTATCCACCAGTGTAATAAGGGTTTGAGAACCACTTTGTCAACAACAGATCTTAGACCGAACTCAAGCCATAAAGGAATAAGTGGTGCACTGACAGGGAGGTTTATAAGGTATTGCACAAAACAATTTTCTACAACCTCCAGTGATCGGATGTCATTGTGGCCCCAGAGATCCCCACCATAAAGCCTGCTGTTTGCAGATTTCAAGGGCTGGTAATACTGGACGAAAGAAAGATCCTCATTGTGACCTCACAATACCCCCAGAATGTTGTTTTAGTTTAAGCCTGCCCTTCTGAATGTTGGGTAACCAATCAAATTGCTCTGCAAGCGTGACCCCTAGGTAGTCAATACATGAACTCTCTCCAGCAGTACGCCACTGATAATCGGATTGGACATGGATTAAAGACATATACTTGGTTTTAAAAGCTTCTGAATCCCTGTTGGTGATTTGATATCAGAAATCGGTTATCTACAAACAGAAGGGCCAGAACCTTCACCCCAGCTAAGCTCGGGGCATTGTGATCACACTCCTCTAACTGGAGCACCAGGTCATTAATATAAAGAGGGCAAAGTGTTGGAGCCATCACACACCTTTGCCTCATGCCCCATTTGACTGGGACGGGGTCTGTCAATTTACTCTGTGACCCACATCAGACCTGGGCAGAAATGGTGGTGTATAGCTGAGGAACAGTAGCCTCTCTCTAGTTTGGTTACCTCCACTTTTTGACCTGTTTGTTAATGTGTTTGACTGTGTTCACTGGGATCCTGCTAACCAGGACCCCTGTGACTGTGCTCTCTCATCTAAATTTGGTTGCTGGTAACTTTTATCCCCACAATTGGCATACTGGTGCCCCCAAGTAAGCCTCTAGCATATGGTACCCAGGTACCCAGGGCACTGGGGTTCCAGGGGATCCCTATGAACGGCAGCAGTTATTCCACCACCCATAGGGAGCCCATGCAAAGGGTTCGGCAGGCCTGCCACTGCAGTCTGCGTGAACTAGTGCATGCACCCGTTTTCACTATAGGTCACTGCACCAGGTCACTAAAAGTCACCCCTACAGTAGGCCCTCTCAGGCCAGAGGTCAGGGTGCATGTACCTGTGTATGAGGGCACCCCTGCACTAGCATAGGCATCCCTACAGACTCTAGACCCATTTCACTGGACATTGCGAGTGCGGGGACGCAATTTTACTTGTGTACTGGACATAGGTCACTATCTATGTCCACCTACATAATGGTAACTCCAGACCTAGGCATATTTGGCATCAAATATGTTGGAATCATACCCCAATACTATTCCAAGTATTGGTTGTATGATTCCATGCACTGTGGGGGCTCTGTAAAGGGTCCCCTTCATTGCTTGTACAGCCCTCTGAGGTTTTCCAGGCAGCCCCAGCTTCTGCCACCTCACAGATACGTTTCTGCTCTCCTGTTGCTTGAGCCGCTCAAGCCCAGGAAGGCAGAACAAAGGATTTCCTTTGGGAGACGATGTTACACCCTCTCCCTTTGGAAATAGGTGTTGCTGGACTTGGGAGGGGTAGCCTACCCAAACCACTGGTATGCTTTGAAGAGCACATTTTAGTGCCCTCTGTGCATAAACCAGTCTACACCGGTTTAGGGGCCTCCAGTCCCTGCTCTGGGGCCAAACTGAACAATGGAAATGGGAGTGACCACTCCCCTGTTCATCACCACCCCAGGGGTGGGGCCCAGAGCTCCTCCAGAGGATCCCTGGGTTTTGCTATCTTGTATCTAAGGTTGGCAAGGAACTCTGGGAGCATCTGAGTGGCCAGGTCAAACTTATACCGTCAGAACCCCCAGTGATAGGTGCTCACCCAGCTAGATGACCAATCCCCTTTTCGGGGCTATTTACGGTCTCTCTTTTGGGTAGTTCCTCAGATTCGGCTTGCAAGATTCCAGCAGAATTCCTCTGCAACCTCCACTTCGACTTCTGACCAAAGAAACTGCATCTGGTCTCCCCAGGACCTGACAATCTGCAACAAAGATGAAGACTTTGCCTGCAACATTGTTTCCACAGCTCCTTCCAGCTTCTGCAACATTTCCTTGGTTGTGCATCTTCGGAGGACAGCCTGTCTTCAGTCTGCACAGGAAAGAAGAAGGAATATCACTTGGAGTGAAGGAGTCACTCTCCTGCATCTGCAGGCACCAACAACAATGATGACCGGCTCCGTGGATCCCCTCTCCTGCTGAGCTGCGTGGATTCTGCAACACAGGTGGTGGTCGGAACTGGTCCCTCCGGTCCTCGCTACCAGCTGTCCCATTTGGTGAAGGTAAGCCCTAGCCTTCCCACGCAGGACAGTATTCCCGTGCACCACGTCTTTTGCAGCTGCGAAGGCTTGTTGACACTTCCTCCAAGAAGTCTTCAGGCATCGTGTAGCTCCAGCACCCAGCACTCCCTGAGCGGCTTTCCAACGGCGTGGGATACCTTTTCGTAGTACTGCGTGAGCCCCATTTGCATCTTCTGTGAGTGCTACCTGTGCTTCTGTGGGCTCTCTGTGACGTTGGTGGCCCCCTCAGACTCCTCCTCCTGGGTTGAGTCCTGTTGGTCACGGCAGCACCACTTTCCGACAACCGCAAGTTTTGCCTGTGCCAAGGCTTGTTGGTGGAATCCGGACACGCAAACCCGAATGCAATATTCCTTACGGTGTGGGACATCCTCCACGAACTTGACTCAGACTTCAGGGCTGCAGTGCTGACTTTTCTTCCTCACTGTCGACCAACTCCTGCATCCTCAGCCTGGTGGGTAGGGGATCCTGCCCCCACTGAACTGTGTTGTGTCTTCTGGACTTGGTACCCTCTTTCCACAAGTATTCCTCTTCAGGAATCCATGGTTGGTTTCTCGCAGTCATCTCTGGGTTTTGCAATTCTCTTCCTTTCTTCTAAGTGGGTGATTTGGGGAAATTCTAGGAATTTACTCCTACCTTCCAAGGTCGTTGGGGGTTTTTGTGGTACTTACTTTTGTGCGTTCCTGGTACCCCCAGCGCCCTTCTACCCACTCCACTTACCTGGGTGGAGGTCCGACTCGCACATTCCATTTTTTTAGTAGATGGTTTGTGCTCCCCCTAGGGTTACTATTCTCTATTGTGTTTTACATTGCTTTGCACTGTTTTCTAATTATTCTCCTGCCTATTTCTGACAAAACGTGTATATATCTTGTGTATAAAACTTACCTCCTATGGGAGTATTGCCTCTATTTTTGGTGTTGTGTTACCATAATAAAGTAGCTTTATTTTTGTAACACTGTGTGGTTTCTTTAATGTGTATAAGTGCTGCATGACTACAGTGGTATTGCATGAGCTTTGCATGTCTCCTAGATAAGTCTTGGCTGCTCATCCACAGCTACCTCTAGAGAGCCTGGCTTCTAGACAATGCCTACATTTCACTAATAGGGGGTACCTGAATCTGGTATAAGGTGTAAGTACCTTAGGTACCCACTACACACCAGGCCAGCTTCCTACAATAGCCTAATAATGACTTTAAAAAGGTGGGATGGAACCCCCATTTCCATCAGGACTTTCCACCGAGATTCCTGAGGAACAAGGTGAAGTGCAGCCCGAAGGACCACCAAGATCACATATAATCGACCGCTCCCAAAGGTAACGTGTTTCCAGTAATGCAGCTAGAGGCGGAATACCTGGTTGATGGTACCAATTACATCCATGAAGCCGGCTTGTAGTGACACCAGCATCAGCTACCCAGTCACACAACCTATCCAGAATATTCTGGCTAAACAATTTTTGGGAGCTATCAATAAGGCTAATGGGCCTGAAGTTATAATGATATTCTTCCCTTCTTAAAAATGGGAATAATCTCTGCCCCAGCCCATGTTGTAAGCATGGGGACACTTTTCATTTTGGCATTAAAAAACAAAGAGAAGGAGGGGCACCAGACATCCTTGTGCGCCTTAAGCAGATCTCCAGGGATCTTGTCCAACCCAGGGGGTTCATTAGGCATAACACAGTCTTTAGCTTTACTAATCTCATCACTGGAAATATGACAAACCTCTGGGGTTTCAGATCTGGGAATGGAGGCTACTGTGGTAACACCACCTGCTTCACAGCCCATATCTTTATCTATCTGTTCAGTAGACTCAACTCTGGGGCAGTTCTGCCCCAGTGACCCCTGAGAACAACATTGAAAAAGGTCAACCTACACAACAGCACAAATGTTATTGTCCATTGGAGCATGATCATTTGGGCCACCACTAGTAAGGATGCGCCAAAAACAGAGATGGTTCTTACCTTTGATGGCACAGAACATAGAATCCCATTCAGAATATTCTGGCGCTAAGAATCATAGGTTTGTAGGACAACCTGGCTTCCTGAATCACATTTCTATTCCCATCTTTGATGGCTGTAGAGAGGGCACGCCAGGCAATTCTGCAAGACTTAGAGCACCAGGGGCCCTCTTTCTTCCTTTTGGGAATAGTCTTAGAATCAACTAAAAAAACATTTCTTAGGGAAACAAATATTATTACAGAATTATGTATAAAACTAAGTCTCTTTAAAGAAAGAATTTGCATCAAAGACACCCTTGCAGCCAGCACAGCATCAAGACCAATGGTCACAGCCTCATAGACCTTTCTCATTGCTTCTGGGGAGTCTGCCAAGGAACTCCATTTAAGCCTGTGGTATTGTTGGTAGGAATAAGCCTTCTGTGTAAGGGTTCAGAATGAGAGCTCGATAAAGTGGTGCCCAGAACCTCCAGTGTTATCACCAAAGCATTGTGATCACTATCCTGTCAAGGATAGTCACAGACATATCAGTCTAATTTCCTGCAAGATGTAGTCAATAAGATTAGAACAATGTAAACAATTGATTGTGTGCCTTCCCTCTTTCTCATCACTGGATCTCCCGTTAGAGGCTCGGAGACCATTATTAAGTGTAAAAGCATTGATTTAAAACTGTAACATAACATCAATCCATTTCTTCACAGGGTGGGGGGTGGAGGGCGGGGAGTGCAAGATGTGAACTGACTAAACTTGATCCTCATCATCATTAAGAACCTCTGAATATGTGCTGCAAGGCTCAAATTAACAATTAAAGTGTCCTGGCACAATTCTGAAGTATCCAGCTAGTAAGGCTACCATATGGGACCCAATCAGGTCTACAGCTTGTGGTTCGGCTCCAGGCCTACAATAGACATTATGTATAAAATAAGTACGACCAGAAGGAAACATCAGACTGACACACAGAACATCTGGGGAGCCCAAGTCTATCTCTTTGGCCACACAAAGCAAGGCAGTTTTTACCAAAATTGATAAACCCCCAGATGTTCAGCTCTTCCCTGAAGAAATGCAACCTGGGAGAAATTAACAGATCGAAACTGGGGGTAAGGGACCAGTTGTCCTGAAAAAGACAGATGTCAAATGCGTGAATGAACTGGCCCCAATCGGGACCGGAAAAGTATGGACACTATTTCAAGAGACTAGTTTAGTGTGGGGCATAGAGAGGGACAAAAGATCACTAGAATGAGCAGTGTCAGGGACTTCCAAGGATGAGAGATACAACCCAGAAGTAACAATATGAGCACTCACATCATCTCCTTTTGGCAGAGGGATCACTCCCATCTGAGGTTAAAGTTGGGCAACAATCAATGCCGTCCAACCTTGACAAAGTGAGGAATCTGTTAGAAGTAGCAACAGGAAAACCATCCAATATATCCACACTAGCTGTCCGGGACCCACATCCCAGCCCCTGCCTGGTTTGCAAGTGAATATAGAAGAAGCCTTGGGGAACAACATTAATATCAGCTGTTATCAAATGTCCCCTGACACCACACTTAAGTAGGCGGTGGACCAGACCTGGATTTTGCAATTAATAACACAATAATCCCCACTGATGTTTTTGGTCAAAAGTCCCATCCACCGACCCTCCTTACAAACAAAATGGCATCATACTCCGAGATATTAAAATACGTATGCCATGTAAGCCAATGGCAGACTGTGTTTGTAAGATGTAGGGTTAATTTCTCCTGAGGGCAATCCAGCGGTGGTACTCCAGTCAGGATGGCTACGCAAGGGCGGCAATCCAGGGGGAAGGTTCAAGCAGGACTGATTGGAGGGGGGTGGGCTGAGAACTACACCTATGTTTATACAGCCTGTCCACATCTCCAGGGCCTTCTAGTTGCCCCCTGGAGCCTCCTCCACCTCCCTCACCAACCTCCGTAAGGCTCAAAATGCCTGCAGCTAGCATGGGAGGGGACTGACCTTCATTCACAGATATCCCTTTGCGGGACAATAAAAGACTAGCAATGAAGGCAGTGCTTGTGGTTAAGGTCCTAACATCTCTGGGGAGGGAGAGGTGGAGGATGTTTGCTGCTGTACTGGGGAATTTGTTCTGGAGAAAGATTAACTGATTGATAGTGTCTTCTATACAATGGATCAGATCCACCAAAGGAGTAACACAGGCAACCACCATAGATTTAAATTTGTCCAGAATACATTCCCAGTCAATATCGGGAGTCTCACAGTTCCCTTCATTGGTGTCAGAAAGAACCCAACCAGACTGCAAAGGAGATGGGTCTGCAAGGTCAATATGTCTATTAGTAGGCCTATGGCTTGTTCAAACTTTGGGGCAAGTCCCTTGTTTAGGTTTCCCTTTAGCAGTAGGCTAGCTGTCACGTGTTCATAAAATCTGCATTACAAGGCAGTCAAATAACGTCTGGATGTTCTTCCTCAGCAGCCACAGTAGACAGCCGGCCACAATGACCAAGAGGGGCTTTAGTAATTGCTCCTGGATGCAGTCCTACCAGACTCACTATGGGAGAACCAGGGCCCGTTCCAAAGTCCAAACATAAGCACCTCTTTGCTAAGTCAATTTCTTTGGTGATTACACCAACTGCACATGCCAGTAAAAAGTCAAGCATTTTGACTCCAGGAGGCTTTGGGGTGGTGGTTTCTCTGTCCCCCATTAACTTCCGTTTGCCCATAATTTTCCCCGGCGCTCTAAGAAAAGTTAAAATGAGAAAACAAGCTCACCAAATCCAGCAAACAAAAGGGGTGGCAAACCCAGCCTCGTCTTGGTGATGACAGGCACAGACGGGCACGCTCTCGGCATTGTCTTCACCTGGGCGCATGCCAGAGCATGTCCTGTTTGTAGCATGGCATAGGAGGAAACCATGACCCCTCTCCCAGAGCAACTCGTTGGTGCCTCCATGCACGGTGCAATGCAGGGAATAATGTCCCCAGTAATGAGTACTGCTGGTGGAGAGGCTCAGAACCCCTCTAAAATGTCCACAAGTGTCCCACACAGAGGAATAGGTGCGGACGCTTTATAACACAGCACTGGAGGAAGCCAACTTGTTAGCGCTTCCAGGCGTGGTGCAATGCAGGGCTTGAAGTCCCCAGTAATGACTATTGATGGTGGAGGGCCTCAGAACCCTCTAAAATGTCCACAAGCGTTTGCCGCAGCAGGATAAGTGTGGGTGATTTGTAGAGAGGTGCAGGAGGAAGCCACGCCCCCTCTCTCACAGCAATTCAATGGCATTTCCAGACGCGGCTGTAGGAGGGCGGCCCTCTATGTGGTGTTCAAAGATAGGCACACTGTGCATGGAGTCCATGCAACCACACTTTGGTTTGCAGGGGTAAAAAATAGATCACCTAATGCTATCATTTTTAAGGTAGCTTGGTCGAGCAGTTAGGCAAATCTTGGAGAAGTTCAAAGCATTTATTCTACTCACAGCAGCAATCTTGGAACTCGCACACTCAAAGGAATAATTTCAGAACAATTTATAAAAATACATTGAATTATTTAATTTAAAGTGGAATACGAACCACGAATGGATCCCAAACCTATGTGAGCTTGTAGAGGGTCACTGGGACTGTAAGAAAACAGTGAGGGTTAGAAAAATAGCCCACCCAAGACCCTGTAAGGTAGGTGTAAAGAGCACCTACAACCCCAAGACAACACAGAAGTCGTGATAGGGGGACTCTGCAAGGAAAATCAACACCAGCAAAGCCGCAACAGTGGATTTCTGGACCTGAGTACCTGTAAGACAAGGGGACCAAGTCCAAGAGTCGCGACAGTGTTGAGAGTGGGCAGGAGCCCAGGAAATGCCAGCTGAGGGTGCAAGGAAGCTGCCACCGGATGGAAGAAGCTTGGTGTTTTGCAAGAACGAAGAGGACTAGGAACTACCTCCTTTGGAGGATGAATGTCCCACGTCGTGAAGAAGCTTGCGGAGGTGTTCTCACGCAGAAAGACCGCAAACAAGCCTTGCTAGCTGCAAGGGTCGCGGTTAGGGTTTTTGGGTGCTGCTGTGGCCCAGGAGAGACCAGGATGTCGCCACTTGGATGAGGAGACAGAGGGGCGCCCGGCAAGTCAGGGAGCCCTCACAGAAGCAGGCAGCACCCGCAGAAGTACCTGAACAGGCACTTAGAAGAGGAGTGAACCAGAGTCCACCCGAAGTCAGAAAAGTGAGTCCCACGACGCCGGAGGACAACTCAGAAGGTTGTGCACTGCAGGTTAGAGTGTCGGGACCCAGGCTTGGCTGTGCACGAAGGAAATCCTGAAAGAGTGCACAGGAGCCGGAGCAGCTGCAAATCACGCGGTACCCAGCAATGCAGTCTAGCGTGGGGAGGCAAGGACTTACCTCCACCAAACTTGGACTGAAGAGTCACTGGACTGTGGGAGTCACTTGGACAGAGTTGCTGAGTTCCAGGGACCACGCTCGTCGTGCTGAGAGGGGACCCAGAGGACCGGTGATGCAATCTTTTGTTGCCTGCGGTTGCAGGGGGAAGATTCTGTCGACCCACGGGAGATTTCTTCAGAGCTCCTGGTGCAGAAAGGAGGCAGGCTACCACCAGAGCATGCACCACCTGGAAACAGTCGAGAAAGCCGGCAGGATGAGCGATACTTTGCTACTTTGTTGCGGTTTTGCAGGCGTCCTGAGCAGTCAGCGGTCGATCCTTTGGCAGAAGGTGAAGAGGGAGATGCAGAGGGACTCTGGTGAGCTCTTGCATTCGGTATCTGAAGAATTCCCCAAAGCAGAGACCCTAAACAGCCAGAAAAGGAGGTTTGGCTACCTAGGAAGGAGGATTGGCTACTAACAGAGGTAAGAGCCTATCAGAAGGAGTCTCTGACGTCACCTGCTGGCACTGGCCACCCAGAGCAGTCCAGTGTGCCAGCAACACCTCTGAATCCAAGATGGCAGAGGTCTGGGGCACACTGGAGGAGCTCTGGGCACCTCCCCTGGGAGCTGCAGGTCAGGGGAGTGGTCACTCCCCTTTCCTTTGTCCAGTTTCGCGCCAGAGCAGGGCTGGGGGATCCCTGAATCGGTGTAGACTGGCTTATGCAGAGATGGGCATCATCTGTGCCCAACAAAGCATTTCCAGAGGCTGGGGGAGGCTACTCCTCCCAGCCTTCACACCTATTTCTAAAGGGAGAGGGTGTTACACTCTCTCTCTGAGGCAATCCTTTGTTCTGCCTTCCTGGGCCAGGGCTGCCTGGACCCCAGGAGGGCAGAAACCTGTCTGAGGGGTTGGCAGCAGCAGCAGCTCAGTGCAAACCCTGAAAAGGCAGTTTGGCAGTACCCGGATTCTGTGCTAGAGACCCAGGGGATCATGGAATTGTCCCCCCAATACCAGGATGGCATTGGGGTGACAATTCCATGATCTTAGACATGTTACATGGCCATGTTCGGAGTTACCATTGTGAAGCTATACACAGGTAGTGACCTATGTATAGTGCACACATGTAATAGTGTCCCCGCACTCACAAAGTCCGGGGAATTTGCTCTGGGGAATTTGCCCTGAACGATGTGGGGGCACCTTGGCTAGTGTCAGGGTGCCCACACACTAAGTAACTTTGCACCCAACCTTCATCAGGTGAAGGTTAGACATATAGGTGACTTATAATTTACTTAAGTGCAGTGGTAAATGGCTGTGAAATAACGTAGACGTTATTTCGCACAGGCTGCACTGGCAGGCCTGTGTAATAATTGTCAGATCTCCCTATGGGTGGCAAAAGAAATGCTGCAGCCCATAGGGATCTCCTGGAACCCCAATACCCTGGGTACCTAAGTACCATATACTAGGGAATTATATGGGTGAACCAGTATGCCAATGTTAATTGGTGAAATTTAGTCACTAGCCTGTTAGTGACAAATTTGGAAAACAGAGAGAGCATAACCACTGAGGTTCTGGTTAGCAGAGCCTCAGTGAAACAGTTAGGCATCACACAGGGAACACATACATATATGCCACAAACGTATGAGCACTGGGGTCCTGGCTAGCAGGATCCCAGTGACACATAACCACACTTACAACATAGGGTTTTCACTATGAGCACTAGGCCCTGGCTAGCAGGATCCCAGTGAGACAGTGAAAAACACCCTGACATATACTCACAAACAGGCCAAAAGTGGGGGTAACAAGGCTAGAAAGAGGCTACTTTCTCACACCCAGTGATTGTGCCCTCTCTCCCAAAACTCTGTATTTCACTCACAATTGGCATATTGGTGCCCCCTTAGAAGTCCCTAGTATATACTACCTAGGTACCCAGGTAACTGGGGCTCCAGGGGATCCCGATAGGCTGCAGCATATATTTTGCCACCCATAGGGAGTAGATGGGATGACCTCTTGCCATGCCTCCTCTTTGCCTACAGGGAGGTACTCCAAAAAGGAGTGGGATACAGCCCCTTTCAACCCCTCTTTAGTCACCCTGTTAGGGGTCCATTAGCTCTTGTGAAGGAGGGTTGGGAGCAACTCCTGAAGCCCCCCTAAACAAGATATAGTGGATTGTGTGCTTGGCTTCAGACCAAGGATGGCTGGGTACACGAAGAAAGCCACAAAGAACCTGCAGGCAAGCCAAGAATTGCAAAAGCAATGGCATGACCAGAAGGCTGTCCTGACAGTGTATCAACCAGGGCAAAAAGTGTGGGTCCTGGAGCCTGTGGCACCAAGAGTACAAATGGAGTGGACCACACATCATAGTGGAGAAAAAGGGTGCGGTCAATTATTTAGGTCACCTTGGCACTCCAATAAGTCCTCTCAGAGGACTTCATGTGAACCGCCTAAAGCCCTACTATGAGAGGGCTGACTTAACCCTGCTCATGGCCACTAATGAGGGACAGGAAGAAGAGAGTGACCATCTCCTTGACCTCTTTTCTAATTCTGCAGCTAATGGTTCAGTTGAGGGGGTGGTCTTAGCAGAGTGTCTTTCTCAGTCTCAAAGAGAAGACTGCAGAAACCTCCTAGGGCAGTTCTCAGAACTGTTTCCCTTACACCTGGACAAACCACATGGTGTGAATACACCACTGGTACAGGAGACAGCCTGCCTGTTAACAGTAAAATCTACAGGCAACCTGATCATGTAAGGAATTGCATCGAAGCAGAAGATGCTTGACCTAGGAGTGATAGAGCACTCAGATAGCCCCTGGGCTAGCCGAGTGGTGCTGGTCCGAAAACCACACTCTCAGAATGGGAAGAGAGAGATGAGGTTTTGTGTTGACTATAGGGGTCTCAATACAGTAACCAATACAGATGCTCATCCAATCCCCAGGGCAAATGAGCTCATAGATACACTGGCATTTGGCAAGTATCTTGGCACTTTTGACCTTACTGAAGACTATTGGCAGATTAAGTTGTCAAAAGATGCTAGACCTAAAAAAAGCATTTTCCAGCACTGGACGGCACTACCAATTCACAGTAATGCCCTTTGGTTTGAAATATGCACCTGCAACTTTTCAGAGGTTGGTGAATACAGTCCTCCAAGGTCTGGAAGCCTTCAGTGCAGCATATCTTGATTATATAGCTGTCTTTAGCTCCACCTGGGATAACCACCTGGTCCACCTATGGAAGGTTTTGGAGGCTCTGCAAAAAGTAGGACTTACTATGAGGCTTCAAACTGCCAGATAGGGCAGGGGAGGGTGGTTTATCTGGGACACCTAGTAAGTGGGAAACATATTCAGTCACTACAGGGGAAGATTCAAACTATTTTAGATTGGACTCCCCCTATAACACAGACCCAGGTCAGAGCCCTTCTAGGTCTCACTGGGTATTACAGGAGGTTCATTAAGAATTATGGCTCCATTGTTGCCCCTCTTAATGACCTCACCTCCAAGAAAATGCCTAAGAAAGTATTATGGACAGCCAGCTGTCAAAAAGCTTTTGAGAAACTTAAACAGGCCATGTGTTCTGCACCTGTTCTAAAGAGCCCAAACTACTCCAAGAACTTCATAGTTTAGACTCGTGCTTCAGAGGTAGGGGTCGGGCAGTTCTTTCACAGCTTAATACAGAGGGCCAGGATCTCCAGTAGCTTTTACCAGCATAAGGTTGACCCCCCAGAGAAAAGCGTTTGTCAGCCATAGAGAGGGAGGCCTTTGCTGTGGTCTAGGCCTTGAAGAAGTTAAGACCATACCTCTTTGGTACTCACTTCATTGTTCAAACAGACCCCAAATCTCTCTTATGGCTTAAGCAGATGAAAGGAGAAAAAACAAAATTGTTGAGGTGGTCCATTTCCCTATAGGGTATGTACTTTACAGTGGAACACAGACCTGGGAGTAACCACTCCAATGCAGATGGACTCTACAAATATTTCCACTTAGACAATGAAGACTCATCTGGGCAAGGTTAGCCTTACTGACCATGGTTTGGGAGGGGGTTGTGTAGGAAAGTACTCTCATCCTTGGAATGGTTACCCCCATTTCCTGCTTGATGTCAGTGTGCTTGACTGTGTTTACTGGGATCCTGCTAACCAGGACCCCAGTGATTGTGATCTCGCTCCCAAAACTCTATTTCACTCACAATTGGCATACTGGTGCCCCCTTATAAGTCCCTAGTATATGGTACCTAGGTACGCAGGGCATTGGGGTTCCAGGGGATCCCTACAGGCTGCAGCAAATATTTTGCCACCCACATGGAGCCCAAGTAAAGGCTTCTGCAGGACTGCAAGCACCCTTTCACTGCCATTTACACTGCACCAGGTCACTTATAAGTCACCCCTATAGCAGGCCCTCCAGCCCTGAGGGCAGGGTGCAGAGTACCTGTGTGTGAGGGAACCCCTGCACTAGCTGAGGTGCCCGCACGACCTCCAGGACCATTTTCCCAGACTTTGTGAGTATGGGGAGGCCATTTTACGTGTGTACTGGACATAGGTCACTACCTATGTCCAGTTACATAATGGTCACTCTGAACATAGGCATGTTTGGTATCAAACATGTTGGAATCATACCCATAGGCTTTTGCAAGCATTGGTTGTATGATTCCATGCACTTCGGGGACTCCTCAGAGGACCCCCAGTATTACCATTTCAGCCTTCTGAGGTTTTCAAGGCAGCCCCTGCTGCTGCCACCTCACAGGCAGGTTTCTGCCCTCCTGTTGCATGAAAAGCTTGAGCCCAGGAAGTCAGAACAAAGGATTTCCTTTGGGAGAGGGGTGTTACAGGCTTGGGAGGGGTAGACTCCCCAAGCCACTGGAAATTCTTTGAAGGGCACATTTGGTGCCCTTCTTGCATTAACCAGTCTACACCGGTTAAGGGACCCCCAACCCCAGCTCTGGCGCGAAACTGGACAAAGGAAAGGGGAGTGGCCACTCCCCTGTCCATCACCACCCCAGGGGTGGTGCTCAGAGCTCCTCCAGGGGGTCCCTGGGTTCTGCCATCTTGAATTCAAGGTTGGCAGGGACCTCTGCGAGCAACTGAGTGGCCAGTGCCAGCAGGTGATGTCCGAGTCCTCCCATGATAGGTGCTTACCTGGTTAGCTGACCAATCCCCCTTTCAGGGCTATTTAGAGTCTCCTCAGAGTCGGATTGAAAGACTCCAGCAGGAATCCTCTGCATCCTCCACTTCGACTTCTCACTGAACAAACTGCATCTGGACCCTCCAGGAACTCTACAAGCTGCAACAAAGAAGCAAGACGCCTCCTGCAACATTGTATCTCCATCTCCTGCCAACAAAGTCAACTGTTTCCCGGTCGTGCATTCTGTGAAGACAGCTCGTCTTCAGCCTGCATCAGAAGAGCAAAGCAATCTCCCTTGGGATGAAGTAGTCACACCCCTGCTTCTGCAGGCACCAACTACAATGACGACCGGCTGTGTGGATCCCCTCTCCTGCTGAGCTGCGTGGATCCAGCATCATGGGTGGTGGACTAAAGTGGTACCGACGGTCCTCTCTTCCAACTGTCCAACTTTGGTGGAGGTAAGAGCTTGCCTCCCCTCGCAAGACAGTACCCCCGTGCACCGCATGTTTAGCAGCTGCCAAGGCTTCTTGGCATCATTCCCGCAAGTCCTTCATACATCTTGTAGCTTCGGTCCCCAGCACTCTATCCTGCGATGTACAGCTTCCTAAGTGGTTCTCTAGCGACGTGGGAGCCTTTGTCGTAGTGCTGTGTGGGCCTCTTCTGCAACCTTCTTGTCCATGT
This sequence comes from Pleurodeles waltl, assembly GCF_031143425.1. NCBI lineage: Eukaryota > Metazoa > Chordata > Amphibia > Caudata > Salamandridae > Pleurodeles > Pleurodeles waltl. The sequence goes on along the minus strand of NC_090442.1, from coordinate 253,536,942 downwards.
GCTATGTGACTCCTGTGTGCGCTGCCTGGCCTTCTGTGGGCTCTCCGAGTTACTGAGGGCCCCCCCTGATCACCCCCTCCTGGGTAGAGTCCACCTGGTCCTTCCTGGTGCTGGGCAGCACCATTTTCCGCTAACCGCGAACTTTGCGTGTGCTCCGACGCAAACCTGACTGCAATCCTCCTTCTGGTGCGGGACATCACAAACACCACCACATTGGACAATTTAAACAACACACACCTGACACCTATACACACACACCACACCCACACACACACACATTACCCACAACCCTTTACGATTACAAACCAATGGCACGAGACAGACACCAAGACCACAGACAATACCAGAGCCACGCATTACCTAAACCTATAAACCACCAACGCACCCCACATCACACACCCCAAAAGATTACCCTTCACACCTTACACAACACCCATGGCACCACAAAGACACCCCCGATTCACAGAGGAGGAGCTAAGGGTCATGGTGGAGGAAATCATCAGGGTAGAGCCACAGCTATTTGGAGCACAGGTGCAGCAGGTATCAATAGCTAGGAAGATGGAGCTAAGGCAGAGATTCGTGGACAGGGTCAACGCCGTGGGACAGCACCCAAGAACTAGGGATGACATCAGGAAGAGGTGGAACGATCTGCAGGGGAAGGTACATTTTATTGCAGCAACACACCAGCCCGCTGTACAGAGGACCGGCAGTGGACCCCCACTTCCTCCCCCACAACTCACAGCATGGGAGGAGCAAGTCTTGGCAATCCTGCATCCTGAGGGTCTGGCCAGAGTAGGAGGACTGGACTCTGGTAAGTCAACTCTCTGCTACTCACACCCCTACCTGCATGCCATCACATACCCCCACTGTAGGAAGGTAGCCACTTTCTAGCCCTGTTACCCCCCCCACCCCCCACTACTGGCCTGTTTGTGAGAATATGTCAGGGTGTTTTTACTGTCTCACTGGGATCCTGCCAGCCAGGACCCCAGTGCTCATAGTGGAAAACCTATTTGTCAGTGTGTTTTATATGCCTCACTGGGACCCTGCTAGCCAGGGCCCCAGTGCTCATAGTTTGTGGCCTGAATGTGTTCCCTGTGTGGTGCCTAACTGTGTCACTGAGGCTCTGCTAACCAGAACCTCAGTGCTTATGCTCTCTCTGTCTTTAAAATTGTCACTGCAGGCTAGTGGCCATTTTCACCAATTCTGATTGGCACACCGTTATAATTCCCTAGTATATGGTACCTAGGTACCCAGGGTATTGGTGTTCCAGGAGATCCCTATGGGCTGCAGCATTTCTTTTGCCACCCACAGGGAGCTCAGACAATTCTTACACAGGACTGCCACTGCAGCCTGAGTGAAATAACGTCCACGTTATTTCACAGCCATTTTACACTGCACTTAAGTAACTTATAAGTCACCTATATGTCTAACCCTCACTTAGTGAAGGTTAGGTGCAAAGTTACTAAGTGTGAGGGCACCCTGGCACTAGCCAAGGTTCCCCCACATTGTTCAGGGCAATTTCCCCAGACTCCATGAGTGCGGGGACACCACTGCACATGTGCACTACAAATAAGTCAATACCTATATGTAGCTTCACAAAGGTAACTTTGAATATGGCCATTTAACGGGTCTAAGATCATGAAATTGTCCCCTCATGCCAAATCTGGTATTGGGGTGCCAATCCCATGCATCCCGGGGCTCCAGCATGGACCCCGGGTACTGCCAAACTAGCTCTCTGGGGTGTTCACTGCAGCTACCGCTGCTGCCAACCCACAGACAGGCTTCTGCCCTCCTGGGGTCTGGGCAGCCCAGTCCCAGGAAGGCAGAACAAAGGATTTCCTCTGAGAGATGGTGTTACACCCTCTCCCTTTGGAAATAGGTGTTAAGGGCCTGAGAGGAGTAGCCTCTCCTGGCCTCTGGGAATGCTTTGAAGGGCACAGATGGTGCCCTCCTTACATAAACCAGTCTACACCGGTTCAGGGATCCCCCAGCCCTTGCCCTGGCATGAAACTGGACAAAGGAAAGGGGAGTGACCACTCACCTGTCCATCACCACCCCAGGGGTGATGCCCAGAGCTCCTCCAGTGTATCCCAGACCTCTGCCATCTTGAATGCAGAGGTGTGAGGGCACAATGGAGGCCTCTGAGTGGCCAGTGCCAGCAGGTGACGTCAGAGACCCCTCCTGATAGGTGCTTACCTGTTTAGGTGGCCAATCCTCCTTTGAGGGCTATTTAGGGTCTCTCCTGTGGGTTTCTCTAAAGATAACGAATGCAAGAGCTCACCAGAGTCCCTCTGCATCTATCTCTTTGATTTCTGACAAGGATCGACGGCTGACTGCTCCAGGACGCCTACAAAACCGCAACAAAGTAGCAAGACGACTACCAGCAACATTGTAGCGCCTAATCCTGCCGGCTTTCTCAACTGTTTCCTGGTGGTGCATGCTCTGAGGGCCGTCTGTCTTCACCCTGCACTGGAAGCCAAGAAGAATTCTCCCGTGGGTTGACGGAATCTCCGCCCTGCTAACGCAGGTACCAAACTTCTGCATCACCGGTCCTCTGGGTCCCCTCTCATCTTGACGAGCGTGGTCCCTGGAACACAGTAGCTGGATCCAAGTGACCTTGACAGTCCATAGGTCCTTCTGTCCAAATTTGGTGGAGTTAAGTCCTTGCCTCCCCATGCCAGAGAGAAATCCTGTGTACTGCGTGAACTGCAGCTGCTAGGGCTTCTGTGCACTTTTGCAAGGAATCCTTTGTGCACAGCCCAGGTCCCCAGCACTCCGTCCTGCATTGCTCAACTCTCTGAGTTGACCACAGATTTCTTGAACGCCTGTTCAAGTGCTTCTGCGGGTGCTGCCTGCTCTGCATGGGCTCTCTGCACTGCTGAGTGCCCCCTCTGTCTCCTCCTCCAAGGGGCGACCTCCTGGTCCCTACTGGGCCCGGGCAGCACCCATTTTCTTCAACCGCGACCTTTGCAGCTGCAAGGCTTGTTTGCAGTCTTTCTGCCTGGAAACAACTCTGCATCCTCCAGCACGCCGTGGGACATCTTCTGTGCAAAGGAGAAGTTCCTGGCATCTTCCGTTGTTGCAGAATCTTCAGCTTCTTCCACCCGGAGGCAGCCCTTTTGCACCTTCATCCGGGGTTTAGTCGGCTCCTGCCCCCCCGACGCTTTTGTGACTCTTGGACTTAGTCCCCTTCCTTTGCAGGTCCTCAGGTCCAGGAATCCGTCTTCAGTGCTTTGCAGTCAGTTGTTGTCTTTGCAGAATCTCCTATCACGACTTTAGTGTGCTTCTGGGGAAGTAGGGTCACTTTACTCCTACCTTTCAGGGTCTTGGGGTGGGGTATCTTGGACATCCTTAGTGTTTTCTTACACTCCCAGCGACCTTCTACACACTACACTAGGCCTGGGGACCCTAAGTGGTTCGCATTCCACTTTCCTAGTATATGGTTTGTGTTGCCCCTAGGCCTACTGCATCCTATTGTATTCTAGTGTTTGCACTACTTTTCTAACTGTTTACTTAACTGATTTTGGTTTGTGTGTATATTTTGGGTATTTTACTTATCTCCTACAGGAGTATATCCTCTGAGATATTTTTGGCACATTGTCACTAAAATAAAGTACCTTTATTTTTAATAACTCTGAGTATTGTGATTCTTATGATATAGTGCTATCTGATAAAAGTGGTATAGTAGGAGCCATGCATGTCTCCTAGTTCAGCCTAAGCTGCTCTGCTACAGCTACCTTTATCAGCCTAAGCTGCTAGAACACTACTAATAAGGGATAAATGTACCTGGCACAAGATGTAAGTACCATCAGGTACCCACTATAAGCCAGGCCAACCTCCTACACCCACCCTCACTTCCATCACTCCACCACGTCCCACACACCCCACCATCAAATCGCCCTGCATGCCATGCCATTATATGGACACCACTCACAGCCCTGCATAAACAGCTATCACTAAAGCATGCACACTAGAGAGAATCAGCTATCCCACCAAATACCACCTTACACAAGTGAAAGCTGCCAGGGCAAATACAACCAAATAGGGCAACCCATCAATGCACAATATGTCAGACACAGAAAGAATAACACATCATTTACATCCCCACAGGTACCCTAGCCAATGTCAGCGGAGAGGAGGTACCAGCAATATCCAGTCCCCCAACTGAAGAGGCCCACAGTGATGACCGCAACTCTGGTTTTCAGGATCTGGATGACCAACATGTCCCATCAGGAACCTCTGGACAGTCGGTTACTGAGGCACAGTCACACACCACGACAGAGCCTCCCCCATCAGGAAAGACCACCACAGCACCCACCCAACGTACAAACACCTCTGTCCCCAGGACACGTCAATTAGCAGTGTGTCCACCTCTAAAGGGACCCAAGGGCACACCTCTCCCCCAAGGTAATCAGGGACCTGGGGTCAGTGGCAGTGGGCACACCGTTCAGGTGACAGAGGTAAAAGGCCAACAGGGAAACTGGGAGGACTGCTGTGTGCCGGGGGAGGAGAAGCCCAGGGAGGCACTTGCAGAGATCCTGGGAGCATATCAAAATTCCCAGGACACGATGGGCCAGATCCTGGACAATGTGCAGGAGAACAGGCGGCTGAAGGAGGGACAGTACCAGAGGATCAGAGAGGACTTGCAGGCCATTAACACCACCCTGGTCTCCTGGGTGCTGGAAGACATGGGCAATTTTATGAGGGAGGCAGTCACACAACAGCGGGCCCCTGCCACTAGCCAGACATCTGAACTGTCTTCCACTTCTGCAGCCGCTAGTGGACAGGAGGCCCCGCCACAGGACCACCAGGCCACCAGCACCCCTCCCACTACAGAAGGTGAGCCACCCCACAAACGTTCCCTGCGATCCAGACAGAAGCCAGAGACACTTGTTAAGACCACCGCCAGGAAATAAGACTCTCCTGATTGTCACCCTTGTGTCCCACTCTGTCACCCTGTCCACCTTGAACTGCCATTGCTCCCCTTCCTATGTCCCCTTGGACAATGTACCTGTACTACAGGCTGGAACAATACCCTGGACTTTCCTCCATCACCCCCCCATTCCATTGCACTTGCCCCTCAATATTTTACCACTTCAGTAAACCCCCTTGGAAAAAAAGAAGTATGGAGTATGTCAAATCTTTCAAGTATGTATTCATTTAACAAGGTACAAACATTGCAATTCAACTGTACAGAAAATGAGAATAGGTTAATGACCTGTAGCTAGCTTCAGTGATCACACCAGGAGCATATGTGAGGCACCAACATCTGTAAAATGATTTGCCAAAGGGTACAGTAAATGGGCATAGAAGTTGGAAATAACAGCATGCCAGTGCCAGACATTTAAAAAGATTTCAGTGAAATGTGAAGTAACACTGTCTTACCTGTGTGTCATTGGAAGTATTGTCTGATGACTGACGTTCTGTTGTCCTCATCCTCATCCTGCGCCTCCTCATCCTCACTGTCCAGAGGGTCCACTGCTGCCACAAAGGCATCTCAGGCCTCCTCCTCCTGAAGAAAAGGCACATGGGCCCTCATTCTGACCTTGGCGGTCGGCGGAGAGGCGGCGGTCGGACCGCGAACAGACCGGCGGTCAGAAAAATGGCATTCTGACCGCGGCGGTCACCGCCGCGATCGACCGCCACTTCCCCACTCCGACCGACACGGCGGTCATGACCGCCGGGCTGGAGTTTGCGCACTCCGGCCCGGCGGTCGTCCCAAGACCGCCAACGGTATCATGACCCTGCCTACCGCCGCGGTTTCTGGCGGTCGGGAACCGCCATGCGAACCATGGCGGTAAGCACTATCGGGGCCAGGGAATTCCTTCCCTGGCACTGATAGGGGTCTCCCCCACCCCCCACTACCCACCCGAGTCCTCCCCCCACACCCTCCACCCCCCTGCCACCCCCCAGAGGTGGTACGAACCCCCTCCCCACCCCGACATGCACATACATGCACCCCGACATGCACACACCCCCAACATGCACATATACACACCCCCTACACACACATACACAACGGGGACACATACCCGCACACATACATGCATACATGCGCACCTGCCGAACAGCACACATTACCCATAGACACAGCAGCACCCCCCGCCCGCATACACGCACTCACACACCCCCTCTACACACTCACACGCACACCCCCATGCACGCCCTCATCACACAACACCCCCCCTCCCCTCACGGACGGTCAACTTACCTTGTGCGTTGGTCCTCCGGGAGGCGACGGGAGCCATGGGGAGGTGACCGCCAACAGAACACAGCCAACAGAAGACCACCACACAGATATGTGGGTCGTAATTCTGTGGGCGGTGTTCTGCTGGCGTGGCGGTGGAGGTTGACCAGTCTCCACTTTTCCGCCGACCGCCAGTGTGGCTGCTGGCGGTTTCCCGGCGGAACGCTCCCAGCGGTCGGAATGCGCACAGCGGCATACCGCCGCGGTCGGCGGTCTTCACCGCGGCGGTAACTCGGCGGTCTCGCGAAAAGACCGCCAAGGTCAGAATGAGGGCCATGGTGTCTCAGGGCAAGGTTGTGCAACATGCAGCATGCCACTATTATCTGGCAGACCTTCTTGGGTGAGTAGCACAGGGATCCACCTGTTAGATGGAGGCACCTGAACCTGGCCTTCAGGAGGCCAAAGGTCCTTTCTACAATCCTCCGGGTTCGCCCATGTGCCTCATAATGTTCTTCTTCCCTTGTCCTGGAATTCCTCACAGGGTTCAGAAGCCATGAGAGGTTGGGGTAACCAGAGTCACCTGCAATATTGAGGGACAACATTTAGACACACTATTCCATATGGCCCACACCATACCCATACACCAACACATACTGGGTGGGGACCAGGGCTCACCTATTAGCCACACCATGTGCCTCTGTAGTTGGCCCATCACATTTGGGATGCTAGTATTCCTCAGGACAAAGGCATCATGCACCGACCTAGGATACTTAGCACTGGTGTGGGAGATGTACTGGTCCGCCAAGCACACCATCTGCACATTCATAGAGTGGAAACTCTTACGATTTCTGAACACCTGTTCATTTTGACTGGGGGACAAACGCAATACGTGTTCCATCAATCGCCCCAATTATGCTTGGGATATGTCCCACTCCATAGAAATCGGCCTTCACTGTGGCCAAGGAAATGGAGCACAGATAGAACTTGCACAAGAGGGGGGGATCCCACTGGGATGCCGGATAGCAGATATCAGGTTAGGCTCCAATTGGGCACACAGCTCTGTGATTGTGGCCCTGTCAAGTCTATAGGTGAGGATGATGTGCCTGTCTTCCATTGTTGCCAAGTCCACCAAGGGTCTGTACACGGGGATAGGTCTCCATCGCCTATTCATCCGCAGCGGTAGCAATCTATGGGGCAAAAGAGTGAGGAGCTAGTCACAATCTGAACAATGGGGCTACAACAGAACTTTGCATGCTTTTAACTTGTAATGTGTCAGTGTGAATTGTCCAGTATGTCCAAATTTAGCCAGTGACGCAGCAATTATCCAGGGCCTGCCCCGCCAAAATGGCATCCGCTTGTCCTGTGTGGAGGGACAGGTGGAAGTGAGGTAATTCCGCTGACGTTGTGCGACGTTGTGGGAGGCATTCGGGAACCGCCGTGCAACTCCTCATTGGTTATAATAGGGACCTAGGGCATACAGTGGCCAATAGTGATCTACGCTGGCGGTGACAGTATACACCGCCGCGGACGTAACCGTCATTTTCTATCTGATTCCTCACTTGCTACCTGATCTTCAACAGGAGAGGACCTACACTGCATGAGCTGCTGTGACCTGTGTCTGGAACCTACCATGGCCTGTGTGACTGGGGAAAGGGCCCCAGCCTTCACATTGGCGGAGTTGGAAAGATTGATGGATGGGGTCCTACCCCAGTACTGACTGCTGCATGGGCCTCCAGACCAACAGGTGAGTACACTGTGGGCACGATGCATGTGGCATGAATGCATGGAGTGGTGTGTGAAGGCCTTGTGTAAGGGGGGTGGGTGGATGTCCTCTGGGTGGCGTATTGGTTGTGTGCTGGGCCATGTGTGTGCAAATGGTGATGTGAAGGGGTATGGTGGGCCATAAGTGTAACAGGCAGGACTGTTTGACTAATACTGTTTTCCTGTGTGTATTTCCTCTGTAGGTCCCATCAAAAAAAGGGTATATGGCGTGCCATTGTGAAGGACGTGCGGACCCTGGGGGTCTACGGCAGGCGGAGAACCCACTGTCGGAAACGGTGGGAGGACCTCAGATGCTGGGCATGGAAGACTGTGGAGGCCCGGCTGAGAATGTCCTCCCAAAAAGGAAGGGGTGCCAGTCGAACCCTGACCTCCCTGATGGCCCACATACAGAACTGGATGGGTGCTTGGGGGCATCACAGCAGCCACAAGGGGTGAGTACAGTGCCCATCATTACTACTTACGCCTGGTGGGGTGGTATCCGGGAGGTGGATGTGTGTCATTGGGTGCCCTTAGGCCAGGCCTGACAGTGCAGCGTAGGCCCCCTGGTGGCTAGGGTTATGAAGGGATAATCCTGCTACCTAGCTCATAGGCATCCAATACAGGTCAGTGCTGCGTGGGTGCCAGGTGTGCTGGATTTGCCGGTGTGTGCCGCTCCTCATGCCTTGGTGGCTAGCAATATCACTGGTAGTGCAATTCATAGTGTGTAGGCCTGTTCCCTGTGTGTGATGGTGCTGTGTACGCCAACGGTGGGGTTGGTGCAGCCACTGACCAAGTGTATCCTTTGTCTCTTCCCCCCCTTTTTGTTGTGTCACCCTGTCCTTTGTGCATTAGCATCATCTGGCGGAGGAGCAGAGGCACCGGTGACGGAGGAAGCTGCATCCCACAGGACCCTGGAGGCAGAGTCCACCGACGCTGAGGGCACCAGTGGGACAGGGGGCGAGGGAAGCACCACGGCAGAGAATGGAGGGGACAGTTCTGACACAGATTCCTCCTCCCAATGGAAGCTCTCTGGTGGTGGCGGACACCACTGTGACCACCCCAGCTACAGCTGCCACCCCGGTACCAGCACCGGCCTCCCAGCAGCCCCTCATCGAGTTGCCCGTGCCCACTCACCCAAAATCAAATCAAAATCAAATCATTAACATTTATAAAGCGCGCTACTCACCCGTGCGGGTCTCAAGGCGCTAGGGGAAAAAGGGGGGGTTATCGCTGCTCGAACAGCCAGGTCTTTAGGAGTCTCCGGAAAGCGGAGTGGTCCTGGGTGGTCCTGAGGCTGGTGGGGAGGGAGTTCCAGGTCTTGGCCGCCAGGAAGGAGAAAGATCTCCCACCCACCGTGGAGCGGCGGATGCGAGGGACAGCAGCGAGTGCGAGGCCAGAGGAGCGGAGGAGGCGGGTGGGGACATAGAAGCTGAGGCGTCTGTTGAGGTATTCCGGTCCCTTGTCGTGGAGGGCTTTGTGTGCGTGGGTGAGAAGTCAGAAGGTGATCCTTTTGCTGACTGGGAGCCAGTGCAGGTGTCTCAGGTGTGCGGAGATGTGGCTGCTGCGGGGTATGTCGAGGATGAGGCGGGCCGAGGCGTTTTGAATGCGTTGCAGGCGATTTTGGAGTTTGGCTGTGGTCCCGGCGTAGAGGGTGTTGCCGTAGTCCAGGCGGCTCGTGACGAGGGCGTGGGTCACGGTTTTTCTAGTGTCGGCGGGGATCCAGCGGAAGATCTTGCGGAGCATGCAGATGGTGAGGAAGCAGGCGGAGGACACGGCGTTGACTTGCTTGGTCATGGTGAGAAGAGGGTCCAAGATGAAGCCGAGGTTGCGGACATGGTCTGTGGGGGTCGGTGCGGTGCCGTGGGCCACCAGGAGTCGTCTCAGGCGGACGGGGTGTTGCCGAGGATGAGGACTTCCGTTTTTTCAGAGTTCAGCTTTAGGCGGCTGAGCCTCATCCAATCTGCGACGTCCTTCATACCCTCTTGTAGGTTGGTCTTGGCGCTGGCGGGGTCCTTGGTGAGGGAGAGTATAAGTTGGGTGTCGTCGGCATAGGAGGTGATGATGATGATGTCGTGCTTGCGTACGATGTTGGCGAGGGGGCTCATGTAGACATTGAAGAGTGTCGGGCTGAGTGATGAGCCTTGGGGTACGCCGCAGATGATCTCGGTGGGTTCTGAGCGAAACGGAGGGAGGTAAACTCTTTGGGAACGGTTTGAGAGGAAGGAGGCGATCCAGTCCAGGGCCTGGCCTTGGATTCCGGTGGAGCAGAGGCGGGTGATTAGGGTGCGGTGACAGACGGTGTCAAAGGCAGCCGAGAGGTCGAGCAGAATGAGGGCGACTGTTTCACCGTTGTCCATCAGGGTTCTGATGTCGTCAGTGACTGAGATGAGGGCGGTTTCAGTGCTGTGGTTGGTTCGGAATCCGGTTTGTGAGGGGTCGAGCAGGTTGTTGTCTTCCAGGAAGGTGGTCAGCTGTTTGTTGACGGTCTTCTCTATTACTTTGGCTGGGAAAGGCAGAAGAGAGATGGGGCGGAAGTTTTTCAGGTCGCTCGGGTCAGCCGTAGGTTTCTTTAGTAGGGCGGTGACTTCGGCGTGTTTCCAGCATTCGGGGAACGTAGCAGAAGAAAAAGAAGAGTTGATGACGGTCTGGAGGTGCGGGCGATGATGTCGTCGGCTTTGTTAAAGATGAAGTGCGGGCAGGGGTCCGAAGGGGCGCCGGAGTGGATAGAATTCATGATGGATTTGGTTTCTTCAGTGTTGATGTCGGACCAGTTGTTGAGGGTGATGGCCGTGGATGCCGGTTCGGTGGTGTTTGGTTGGGTCTGGTGTCCGAAGCTGTCGTGGAGGTCGCTAATCTTGCGATGGAAGAAAGTGGCGAGGGATTCGCACGGATCCTGTGAGGGCGTGACGGCGTTGGCGCTGGGGTTGCAGAACTCCTTGACGATGCTGAAGAGTTCTCTGCTGTTGTGTCTGTTTTAGTCCAGTCTGTCGGTGAAAAAGTTCCTTTTGGCGGCGCGGATCAGGTGGTGGTGTTCGCGGGTAGCGTTCTTGAGGGCGGTCATGTTGTCAGCGGTGCGGTCCTTGCGCCAGGCTTTCTCAAGGGCGCGACAAGTTTTCTTTGATTCTTTGAGGGTGTCAGAGAACCAGAGAGGTTTTTTGGTGTTGGTCTGTCGATGCGTGCGTTTGAGGGGAGCAAGGATGTCTGCGCAGTTGGATATCCAGTTTGTGAGGTTGAGGGCTGCGTCGTTGGGGTCGGTGGTGAGGGTGGGTTGGTTGGCGACGAGTGCGGAGAAGAGTTGCTCTTCGGGGATCTTGTTCCACTGTCGACAAGGGATGGGTTGGGTGCGGAGGTGGCGGGTCTCGCGTCGGAATGTGAAGTGGACGCAGCTGTGGTTGGTCCAGTGTAGGGCGGAGGCGTGGCTGAAGAAGATGTGTTTGCTGGCGGAGAAGATGGGGTCAAGCGTGTGTCCGGCGATGTGGGTGGCGGTGTTCACCAGTTGTTTGAGGCCGAGGTTGTCGAGCAGGGTGCTGGTGTTGGGGTCGTTGTTTTGTTCCAGATGGAAGTTGAGGTCACCTAGGAGGATGTAGTCCGGCGAGGGCGTGCGGGGAGATGAAGTCGGCGATGGCGTCGCTGAAAGGGGCACGTGGCCCGGGAGGACGGTAGATGAGGGATCCTCTGAGGGTGGTCCTCGGATCGGTGCGAATCTGAAAATGCAGGTGTTCAGCGGCGAGAGGGGTGTCTTCGGTGGAGGTGGTGACGCTGATGGAGTCTTTGAAGACGATGGCGATACCTCCTCCTACCTGGTTGGTGCGGTCTTTTCTGGAGATCTTGTAGCCTTCGGGGATGGCAGTGGCGATGTCAGGGGCCGAGGAGGCGTTCATCCAGGTCTCTGTGATGAAGGCGACGTCCGGTGCTATGGAGTCCAGGAGGTCCCAGAGTTCAACGGCGTGTTTGTGGACGGAGCGAGCGTTGACTAGGATGCACTTGAGGTGGTTGATGGCGCGTGGTCATGGTTGTTGTCAGGAGGGTGGGCATCTCCTTCGCACCAGGCACCTCAGGCCCTGCCCCAGTGAGCCCTGCTGCCCTGAGTGAGGAGGCTATTGACCTCCTGAGATCCATCTCTGTAGGGCAGTCAACCATTGTGAATGCCATCCAGGAGCTGGCAGCCCAGATGCAAAAGACTAATGCATTCCTGGAGGGCATTAACACTGGATTGGCGGCCCAACAGAGATTGATCCAGGCTCTGGCCTCCTCTCGGATGACAGCCATTGTCCCTGTTTCCATCCTCCCCCTCCAGCTTCGTCTTCCCAATCCCATTGTCCTCAACCCCAACCTATCCCAAGCACACAGGCAGACGAGCATGCACACAAGACAACACACAAGAGTGGTACAGGCAAACACAGGCACCACACTTCATCCCACAGGCACTCACACAAACACCATCCAGATGCAGACATACCAACATCCACAATTTCCATTGTGCCCCCCTCCTCCTCCCCCTCCACCTCCCTCCCAGTTCCGTCTACACTCACACCTGCATGCACTACATCATCATCCACTACCAGCATCACCACCACACCAAGCAGAACACACACCTCACTAGCAGACACCTCCACAACAGCCATGCATACGTCCCCTGTGTCCTCTCCCACTGTCTGTCCCCCTTCCCGAGGTGCACAAACGCAATCACTCAGACACTCAACAGCCATACACCTCACAACAGAATCCAGCCCATGCACCTGCACCCAAAATCAGCAGACACCTCCTACAACCACTCCCAAACCTTCTACCTCTTCCCGCCCCAATGTCCTTAAAAAACTTTTCCTATCCACCATTGACCTCTTCCCTACTTCCCGTCCTGCACGTCTGGCTAGGGTGGGAAGAACCCAGCCAAGCACCTCAGCCACCCAGTCCACGGGTCCAGACGTCACCACACCCACTCGTGGTGGAAAAGAATCCAGGTCACATGTCATGAGGGTGCAGGAGCCTGCACCAAGCAGCCTCAAAGGAGAGGAGGCTGCCACAGCTGCCAGAAAGAGCAAGAAGCCTGCCCAAGCTGCTGCCAGGATGACAAAAGAGCCAGCCTCAGCTGCTGCCAGGATGACAAAAGAGCCAGCCTCAGCTGCTGCCAGGAAGACTAAGGAGCCTGCCACAGCTGCCAGGAAGACTAAGGAGCCTGCCACAGCTGCCAGGAAGACTAAGGAGCCTGCCACAGCTGCCAGGAAGACTAAGGAGCCTGCCACAGCTGCCAGGAAGACCAAGGAGCCTGCCACAGCTGCCAGGAAGACCAAGGAGCCTGCCACAGCTGCCAGGAAGACCAAGGAGCCTGCCACAGCTGCCAGGAAGAGCAAGGGGCCTGCCACAGCTGCCAGGAAGAGCAAGGGGCCTGGGGTAGGAACTGTGACTGAGCCCCCACCACCAACCATGGCTGTGCAGCCGTCCGACGTTGCAGGGGATGGGCAGGAGCCTCCCGCCCCCCCCCAGCAGCAGCAGCACCACCACCACCAGTGGCAGCCGTCCAAGGTTGCAGGGGATGGGCAGGAGCCTCGCCCCAGCAGCAGCACCACCTCCAGTGAGCAGCCATCACCGCCGGCAGACGGTATGTAATCCTGCGTCCATGGGCTACTGTGCGGCCTGCCCCCTGCAAATCCAGTGGGTATGACACCCACCTGGGAGATTGTGACCTTGCACTGCCCAGGATCAAGAGCACAGTGCATGATGCCCCCTCCAGAACCAGTGGGTAAGACACCTACCTACCCCAGACTCCTCAGGATCAAGAGCACAGGGCATGATGCCCCCTCCATACCCAGTGGGTGAGAGATCCACCTACACCAGACTCCCCAGGATCAAGAACACAGGGCACGATGCCCACTCCAGAACCAGTGTCTAAGACACCTACCCACCCCAGACTCCCCAGGATCAAGAGTACAGGGCACAATGCCCTCTCCAGAACCAGTAGGTAAGACACCCACCTACCCCAGACTTCCCAGGATCAAGAACACAGGGCACGAGGCCCACTCCAGAACCAGTGGGTAAGACACCCACTTGAGAGACTGTGGCCTATCACTCCCCAGGACCAAGCAAAGGGCATGTTGTCCCCTCCAGAGCATGTGGGCAAGTCACTCACTTGAGAGACTGTGGCCTTGCACTCCCCAGGACCAAGCACAGGGCATGTTGCCCCCTCCAGAACCAGTGGTCTTGTTCCATCTGCCGGACAAGGTGCCCCCCTGTCCCTCTGAGGTGCCTGCCTATTTCCCAACTGATGCCCCTCCAGTGTTCTCTACGTGTTGAGGCAGGTGCCATGTGTGGCCTTGGAATTTGGCCTGTGGCCTTGTGGACAACGTACATTGTGGACTGGCCTGTGTCCCTTTATATGTATATGTGTGTGTGTATATATATATATATATATTTTATCTTGCCTCACTTAATTATCTTGATGTTTTGCTCTCATTACATTCACTTTTTCAAAATCGTTTTGTCCTTGCATTATTCATCTGAGGTACGGGGTAAATATGTTTTAGTACTGCAGCTGATTGTGTGGGTGTGGTGCGGTGTGTGTGTGGGGGGGGGGGGGGGGGGGGAGAAGAGATGCAAGTGTGTGTCACTCTTTTTCCTCCCCCCTCCCTTGTGTGCTAAGCGGCTGTACTCACTGTCATCGTCTTCGCCGTCGTTGGGGTTCGTGGTGGAACAACACACAGAAAATCAGATGGAAGACATGCAGCTCGGGCTCGATGGAGGTGTGGTTGTTTCCTGTGCCTCCAAATGTGAGTCCTTTCCCTTCTGAGGTCTATTTCCGCCAGGCTTTTGATGTCGTTGGTACCGCCCCGGAAAATGTGGCGGTTTCCTGGGTCATAATATGGTGGGAGGAACATTGACTTTCACCTGGCTGTAGACGTCTACCGCCGTAGTGCCTGTTGTTTCCGCCCTGGCGGTCGGTGTGGTACACTGGATGTCTATCGGAGATTTTTCCCCAATGGTCATAATTTGGCGGTAATTACCGCCTGGTCTGGTAGCGTTATTACCGCCATTTTAACACCAACCGCCAGGGTTATAAAAAGGGCCTACATATCTATTTGAAAGGGAAAGTTCAAGCTAATGCCCGTTAACCTGACAAAAATCTCAGTCAACATGTTAGTCTTAGGTTAATCGGTATGCAGAGGAATGGTAAGGGTTTACAACATTTGTGACTGACATACAATCGACGGCTTAGAGGAGGAGGAGGTACCATGTGAAATGAGGAACGTTCCTTCAGGAGCGGTATATAGGCATTTAACTTTTTAAAAGCCGAGATATAAACCCATCATCTGAATACCTCAAAGCAAAATATTAGCCGTTTGATTGCCATGTCTGATTAATCCTAGTTTAGTGAACCCAATGAATCGTCATGAAATCAAATCCACACCTCTTGGAATATGGTTAACGTCCTAGGCTGTTACTCTAAATATGAGGGGTTTACTCTTGATGTCAACAGTCCGCTTGTCATTTTTTTAGTTTGCTTTAAAATAAGATCTTTTACAAGCGCCTTGGAGGAAGTTGTTTTACAGGATCAGCTATCTCAATGCCATCTTCAACATAATCTTTTGCTAAGCTTCCTGCAAATAGTTTTGTCCTGAACTTTTAGGTGCAGATGTAGGCTGAAAGCCACAGATTCTATCTCATACTCACCTGCAGCTATATCCTTCTAAACAGCATTCCTAGCTGTCGAGGGTGCATCAGAATGTAGAGATTTATGTTGTGGGATATTTGCAATTATAGCTTGTTGGAAAGCTTGGATCTGTTATCCTAAACCCGAGAAAAGCGAAAATGTGTCTGCATTACTTATTTTCATGCAATGATGCTAACTGAACCTTTTCGTACATTTTTCTGTTATGAACTGAAGATGAGGACAGACTCTAAGCCTTCCTCAGTTTTTAACACAGAGTTTCATTAAAAAGGTTTCTTGAGGACAGCATGAATAAATAAATGTGTTTCTTTAAAGAAAGGCCATAACATGTTTAGTCTCGCCTTTCACAAGACACTGTGTCATGCTCTTTATCAAGGCACCAAATTTGGATATGAGGTGAGCTACTGACATTTGACAGAAACAATTCCAACCCAGAAAACAGAAAAGCCCAGGGTACTGTGAAAAACGCAGAAGGAAAAATATATATATATTGACATAACTAATATTGATTAAAAGCTCATAAGCTCCGGATCTTATGTCTGTTGAGATGGAGATTAAAAATAAATATGCATCACCTATAATTCTGGTTCCTGATATGGCACCAGTTGCATCACTTCCTGTGGAGACACTCTGACCTCGAAAGGAGTTGCAGTTCACCATTTTGTGCAAATGACCCAAAATTCCAATAAAAATGTTCTAAAGCCAGTGCCTGTCAAGGTTCACAAGCGGAATCTGCAGAAACCATTATTAATTAAAACCTAAATTTTACAATGATGTTTAAAGATATCTTTGGGAGAATGATCTTAATTGTTGTGTCTTAGCAGCTGGAAGCCTTTCCTGCTGGGTTCTAGATTGTGGAACACCAGCAGAGTGAGTAGGCAGCTGTTGAGAGGTGAGGATGCACCAGGGGTTGTTGCTCTTGGCTAATAAAAGTGAATTACTACAAATAATTTGTATTCTTGCTTTTTATAAGTCGTGACGAGGATGGGATGCCAAGTAAAACCGACTGACTGAATACATCCAGAAGGATGTGAAAATGAGCAAACTGTTACGAACTTAATTACAGACCTCGTCACGCAATACGTTTTCCCAGCGTCAGTTGATGGAAACCAAGACCTATATGGTTGCTTATCGAGTGCATGCAGTGCAACCTTATAATGAAAAACATCCTCAAACAATATTGGTGAACTCTGGCGATTTTCGTATTAAAGAACGCATCAAAACAAAGCATATCAGATTCCAGGCAACTTCACTTTTAAAATGTTCTCAGACATGTCTGCTGTCGCCACACGGAGGAGGAGAAGAGAGCTGAAGGAAATGATATCTGAATTTCAAAAAGCAGGAGCCCCAGCATGGCTTGTCCAGCAATGAAAACTCAAAGTGTTTTTTAAGGGGCGATCAAATATATTACAAACAGCTGACGCAGCCAAGACTCTTTCACATTCAATACGAAATGTAGAGGGTGGGCTGAAGGGGCGAAATAAGCAATAAGGGTGTTGAATTACATGGTGATGATTAACATACTTTTCGCACAGTGCACTATAAGTAATCTACTATTATCTTCCCTCTGCTGGTCCTGGCGACTAGGGTGCCACGTCAATGTGCCTTACTGCGGTTAGGGAGGTTTTGGGGGACGGGGGTTCGAGCAGGGTCACGAACAGGCAGCAGGGGTAGGGGTGGGAGGTAGTTCCGGATCGCCCAGACGAGAGGGCCCAGGTGTAGGCCACTACGGGAGAGGGAGGGTTTTCTTGTCACACAGTGTGGGAGGGTGGGATGCTGGGGAAAGGAGGAAAATTAGATCCTAACGCAGAATGGAAGAACTAAACTTTGGAGAAATAGGCGAAACAAGATAGTCCACTGGTCTAAAAGAACTGAGCACAGGGTTATGCTGAATTATTGGCGTGGAACTAAGGTGATTATAAGAACCGCAAAACAAGGTGGCTTTAGGAGGGGAGTCATCTGGCTCACAACTTTTCAGTATTTTAAAATGACCAGATGACAGGGCTAAATTCTACACTAAGAGTTGTCTCTTGGAATGTTAATGGGCTAAATAATGAGAGGAAGAAGGGAGCAATTGAAGAGTGGGTCTTACTACAAGACACTCACATTCCGGCCAAAAAACTGGGGGACTTTGTCAAGTACAATAATTGGATAGATTACAAGGGGGTTGCTGCGGGCGCAAGCAGCCAGCCCATAGGTGCACCACAGTCTTTTTAGCCAAAAAACTGGGGGCCCGAGCGCTCGACTTTGTCAGTGATAAAAACGGGCAGTGGTGCTGGGTGAGCTGTATAGTGTCTATAGAGAGATTTACGTTTGAGAGCTTTTAAGCTCCACTGGAAGATGATCCCAGATGTATGAGGAGCTCTCTCAAGCTCTTTTACAAATCCCAGGCAAAGTTATTATTGGCGGGGTTTTCAATTTCCTTCAAGATCCATACATTGACTCCTCAGTGAAAGGGAAAAAAGCAATCCAAACATAGGGTGGCAAAGGTCTTTAGGGACGATTTAAGATTATTGGTGCTGTGCGATCCCTGGAGATCCAATACGCAAAATAAGAGTCTATACTGGCCTCTCCAGCCGATGTAAAAGTTTCTCTCATATTGATTTTTTCCTGATAAGTAAAACACTGTATTTTAAGGGCCAGCAGACACTCCACCTGGCCTCTCGGTTCATGCTATTATTATTCTGGATGTACTGCTGTAGTTAGAGGGGTATACACCGCAGCCCACGAGGTGAATATTTAACAAGCAGCACCTGCAGGAGGAAGGATGGCTTCTGGTCTGTAAGGAGGAAGTTAGAGATTTCTTTAATAGAAATCGGGATTCAGGCCGCTCAGAGTACGGTCTTGGACACATTAAAAGCTTATAAAAGAGGCATTGAGATGGCAAAGGAGGCGGTAAATAGGAGCTGTGATAATCAACAGAGTCTGGTATTGGAAGAAGTGCAGAGGAAGTTAGATAAATATCGTAGGTCCCCCACGGAAAGTAGTAAAAAATTACTTGATCAGGCCAAGCAGGCACTCTCTGACCGGTATCTTGGCAGGTCCGAAAGAGCGTACCAGGCCCACAGGCAGAAAGTGTATGAGGAGAGTAATTTCACAGATAGATTCCTAGCCTGGCAAGTGGCTTGTAATACTATTCACGCATTAAGATGCCCAACTACGGGGAAGAGATATACTGATTTTAGGACAGTAGGAGAAGTGATGCTAGGACACTATAGACTAATATACAGCCAAAACCAATGTATCGACTCATCGGCCATTAAGGACTTTCTAGGGAAATTAGACATTTCCACCTTGTCAAGGGAAAATGGAGATGCCATTTCCGGGTCATCTACCAAGCCTGAACTTCTGGAGGTGGTCAAAAACCTCCCGAATGGGAAGGCCTGCATCCCTGATGGCCTCCCAGCAGAATTTTTCAAAACCTTTATTGATGTGTTGGCAGACGATTTTTTGCTCTTAATCAATAATATGTTAAAGGGCGGGACGATTCCAAATTCTTTTTGTGCAGGGAATGCAGTTAGTTTTAGTCAAAGATAAGGAAGATTCAAACTCATCCCGCCCAATCACACTATTAAATACCAATTATAAAATTATTATGAAGCTTCTAGCTAATCGTCTAAACTTGGTTCATCAAGATCACAATGGGTTTATTGCCAGACGACGACTTGCAACTAACAAACATTTTTTGTCTGGGGCACTAGAATACTTTGCTATTAACAAATCTGTTGTTATTCTCTTACTGGATGCAGAAAAAGCTTTTACTTTGGTGGTATGTGATACACTGTTTGAGATATTATCGAGATTTGGGGTTCCACCCTAGATCTCATGGTTGGTACAAAGGATGTATCAAAATCCTGAAGCTAACATTATATTTAACTCTTCAAATGTAGGTAAACTACAAGTTCACCGGGGCTCTCGCCAGGGATGCCTCCCGTTACTCATTCTGTTTGTTCTATTTATCGAACCTCCATAGCAATCAGACAAAATGATTTGAACCATCCTCCACTCAAGAAGAAGGGGAAGATTAAATTGTATGCAGATGATATTATTTTGTTTCTTGACGATAATAAAAGCTCCCAGGAGAAGGTTTTTGAATGATTTGCTCGGTTTGAACAAATAGGGGGGTATAAGGTGAATAGATAAAAAACTGAAATTATACTCTGTGGTTGCACTTCCATTAGACTACTTCCTGAATTGCTGCCCTCCGTGAATTCCCGGGCCAAGAGATATTTGGGGGATAGATTCTCATCCAAAATAGAAGATCTTTACGATCTTAACTTTGCTCCCCAGCTCCTTAAAACTCAGGTGTTGCTAGCTCGGTGGGGGTCACTTCCTCTAACTATCGTAGGGAGAGTCGCCCTGATTAAAATGGCAATCCTGCTGCTGTTTAACTTCTTGTTCTCAGCCATTCCATGAGTGTTAACTTCCTCATTTTTTTAGGAAATTGGATTCAATATTTATATCATTTATTTGGCACAATAAAACCACACAAATTGCACTAAGCACTTTGTATGCAGATCGGGAAATAGAAGGCCTTGCACTCCCTAATATGAAAGACTACTGTTTTGCATTTTTCGCTCAATATATGGCAAATTGCAAACCTGCATCAGTCCAGGGCAGTTCATTCATTCACGATTTCCATGAATTAATTTGTATGGAATATGGTGGGAAGGATCCCGTATTATTGGTGAAATCTCCAGAGAAAGTACACTATAAGATCTTGAGGTGGTTCTTTAAATCTTTAAAAAGAGGTCAGATTGCTTTCGAAGACATGAAATCCCACGTGAACTTTTTCACTCTTCTATCCGAATTTACGATGAGGTCGGGCTCTAGGCTCAATCCAGAGATAATCAGGAAATGGGAATATGCCGGATTTAGCAAAATTGGAATTTTTTTTAGCCGGTGATAGATGGGAAATGCTTCTGAATATAGGGGTTGCTGTGCAAGACGATTTTATGCTTATGGAGTCCTCTAGTAATATGCTTAATAACCTTACTGATCTTGATTGTGGTCAGATACGTGACACTCAGAAGATGGTGAAAGAGCTTATAGACCCCCTCGGGGGATAATCGAGCGGGTGAATGGAGAAGGCTAATCATGGAGTGGAAAAACCCTAATATTCTGCTAAAAGCTACCAGGAAATGAGATTGAGATGAATGGCTAAAATTGTCAAAGGATATCTGGGAGAAAATAAATGGATCAAATTTTGGGTTACTGAGAGGAGCAAATTGGCACAGAATGCTGTGTTTTAGTAAATGGCTGCTCTATCGTACCCCGCAGTTTCTGGCTGTCCTAATCACTGTTTTCGGTGTTAAGCAGATGGCCTAGCAAACTGGACACATCTGATAAGCACTTGCGGGCGTATTCAAGAGTTCTGGGGCAAGGTGTTTAAGTTTTTGAAAACAGCTTTACAGACTGAAATAGACCCTAGTATGTGGTTACTGGTTTTGGGCTATGACCATGGGGCGACGCCTACACAGAGGTGGGTGAAATTAGTCTTCATCGCCAGGGGGGTGGCTAGATCACTCCTATTAAAAAACTGGGGCACAGCACAGGTTCCAACTGTTGAAGAATGACTAAATTAAATGGTCAAAGTAAGGAATCAGGAATGGAAATATGCAGTGAGGTCAGGTGGGCTCAAGAGATTCTCCAAAACCTGGGGTAGATTTTTTGAGACAACGGAACCCAGCCCAGCATAGGAGTGGACACAAGGACTTGGGTGTCTCTAATTTTAGGGTATTCTAGGGGATGTGAATTTTATGTTATTGCTTCGCTGAGCTCAGTTTGTAACTGAAATTGGTTATGCCATGATGTCAGGTCTCTTTGATAAATAAAAAAAAATTTTTTTTTTTTTTTTTTTAAGTGTTAGAAGAAAATTTGGGAAAAAAACTAGTATAATGGTGGAAAGACCAAAACATTTCTAGGGCTCAATTGCCAGGTGAAAACGTTGAACAATATGTATCTTTATCTGTATTGAGAACATTAGCTTCAACATGTAAATTCAGAGATCTACAGGAAGAGATTTTAAGAGACAAGTTTGTAAATAGGACAAACAAAATTAAAATACAGGAAAGATTATTAGAATTAAAGGACCCGTACTTACAAAAAAACATAAATATAGCAAGGAGTATAGACAACGCATCTAGGTATGTTAAGGAGTTGAACGAGGGGCAATTTAAGGAGGAAAGTGCTCAGAACAGAGTGAATGTGGTACAAAAAGGTAAGAAAGGGGTGTCAGTATCCAACAAGGTGTTTCTACCAAGGGACAACCACAATTGTTACAGATGTGGTAGTTACAAGCATGCTGCCAATGCTGAAACATGTCCAGCTATGAATGCAAAGTGTAAAAAAAATTGGACACTTTTCCCGGTTATGTAACTCTGGCAATCGGAATGTGGACAAACATGTAGCGAATGTAGTCAATTATGGTAGTGACAGTTGTTCAGAGGATGAGACAAAAGAAATTGAGGTACTAGCAATATATGAAAACTTGGTGGGGGGAAATAAAGAAAACAAACAACCTCCCACGTGCAGAATAAAAAATATTAGGGATAATGTGACTGTATGGGCGGATTAATGCTCACCGTACACCTTAGTAAGCAAAGACATATGGGAGAATTTAGGCAAAAGCAAATTATCACCACCTGACATAGAACCTGAGGGATATTACGGAGTGAGGTTACCATTTTTAGGAGAGCAGATGTGCAACAGGAAAGGTGTACGTAGTGAAGGAGGGAAGAGCTCTATTAGGGGGAAGAGAACAAAGAGCATTAGGTATTGTTCTTGATCCTAACCATCCACATCAAGTGTTGCTAATGGAGGACGCACACAGAACAGATTGGAAGGTAAAATATCCCATGTTGTTTGCCAAAAACCTGGGATGCTTAGAGAAATTTAAGTGTTGCATTATATATTAAAATCAGGAAGCATATCCAAAGTGCACAAGGTGAGGAATGTTCTTCTGGCACTAAGAGCACAACTGAAAGAAGAATTTAATTGTTTGTGTGTGACTGGTGATCAAACCAATTGAGTCTTCGGAATGGCTTAGTCCCATTGTATTGGCGTGTAAGCCCAATGGAAAATTACGCATATGTGTGGACTTGAAGGACCTCAATCAAGACATTTGAGTTGACCACCATCCCCTACCAAACATAAATGAAATGATTTCCACCATTAAGAATGCCGAATACTTTTCCTCTATTGACAGATCCAATGCGTACCACCAAATCCGCCTACATCCGGAATTGAAACATCTCATTTCTTTTATAGCACCGGAAGGTGCGTTCCAGTTTGTACTCATGCCATTTGGTTTAGCATCGGCATCTGCTGTATTTCAAATACTCATAAGCAGCATACTGAAAGGAATTGATAATATTCTTGTGTTCCAGGATGACATTTTAGCGTGGGGCAGAGATGTGAATAGTCATAATTTCACCTTGAATGATGTACGGGCCAGATTACAAAAAGCAGGATTAACAGTAATAGAAGAGAAATGCAAATTAGATGTCTCACAAATTGATTACCTTGGTCATACCTTGTGTAGGGAGGGAGTGAAACCCAAAGTAACATTACTAGAGGTGATTTAATGTGGACCACCGCAACTTCACTCATTTCTTGGCTTTGCCGAATATTATTTGAAGTTTCTACTGTGTTTTGCCGATAAAGTACACAATTTGAGAATACTGATGAAGAAAGGGGTAAAATTTGAATGGACAAATGTGTGCCAACAAGCATTTGAGGAAGTAAAACGTGAAATTGTGGGTGCAGTAACTTAAAACCCTTTGACCCTAGGGATAAAACTATAGTGATGGTGCATGCGAGCGCTTATGGTTTAGAGGCAGTGCTGATGCAAGATAAGAATGGGGAAGAACATGTGGTGGCCTTTGCTTCTCGAACATTGAAAAGGACTGAAACAACATATTCTGTAATTGAGACAGAGGCACTGGCATGTTGGTGGGGTGTGAACCACTTCAAAACATATTTTTGGGGAACTGCTTTCGAGTTGTGCACAGATCATAAACCTATAACAGAGATTTTCACTACAAAAGGGGATGGGAGAGCCAGTCCGAGAATCGTTAAATGGATATACCAGTTTCAGGAATGTGATTTTGAACTAAAATATGTACCTGGCAACAAGAATAAAAACGCTTATTGTTTATCTTGTTTGCCTTTGCAGGCGGATGATGAGGAAGAGAGAGAAGACAGTAATGAAGATTGTTATAACCGAAAATGAATGAAAACAGGTGACAGAGAACGATGAGGTACTGAAGCGGCTGGTCACGTGCCTGCCTAATACTACGCTTCAATCTGAAGGTGTAATGAAGGGGTACATTGATTATAAAATGATATAGTCAGAACTGTCAGTCATGAATGGTATATTCAGAAGAAATAGAGGTTAATAGTGCCAGAAGGACTGAGAACTAGAATGTTAGGATTGTTGCATGAAGGACATAGTGGGATGTCAGGCATGAAAAGGCAAGCCTGTGTCAATTTTGGGTGGCCAGGTATGGACAGGGAGATAGAAAGGTTTGTATGGAATTGTGAAGCATGCATGTGTAGTGACAAGTCTCATAAATCGGAGGAATCCTCCATTTCACCCACCAAACTACCAGATAAACCATGGCAAAAACTGGCCATGGATATATATATGTGGTCTGTTTAACACCAAAGGAATAGAAGGGAAATATGCTTTAGTCTTAGTGGACTATTTTTCAAAATGGCCGGAGGTCGTTTTTGTTAGGGATATACCCACATCTAGTGTAGTGTGTTTCTGAGGAAGTTTTCAGAAGAGAAGGATACCATGAACACATTGTCATGGACAATGGGCCACAATTTAGTGCTGAAGAATTCCACCAGCAGTATTTGGAAATGGTAGGAATATCACACCATAGAACTGCTGTGTATCATCCAAGGGAAAATGGGCTCATTGAGAGATTCAACAGAGTTATAGAAGAAAATGTACGATTAAGTGGTGGATGTGGAGAAGAGTGCAAAATGGCAATAAAAAATATGTTGAGTTAACACAATACACCACATTCGGTCACTGGAGAAACTCTTTTTTACTTATTAAAAGGGGAGACAAGCAAATACTAAGGTAACTCCTGCATGGATGTACAAGTAAGTAAACAAGAAGCTTTACAGGAGAGAATTGGAACTGAAAGTAAACAGATATGAGGAAAAATATGTGCACAGACATAATGACAAGTTAAAAAGAAAAGGAAACAAATTTACAGTGGGAGATTGGGTAAAACATCACTGGCTGGGGGTCAAAGGTCAGGGTTCTCAACGTGGTCCAATCCAAAAAAATAAGGAGGGTGATTGGAAATAGTGTATAGTTGGATGATAACATGAGATGGAAAATCAGAAAGATCACTAGGTGTAATGATATGGAAGATAAAAAGTGCATGGTTGGTAACAGCAAGGGAAATCTATGTAATAGAGAAGTCGGACCGATGTCTAGTGATGCACACAACAAGAACCGAATTAGGAGGGAACCTATTTGGCTTAAAGACTATGGCCCTCATTATGACCCTGGCGGTGAGTGATAAAGTGGTTGTAATACCCCCGACAGGCTGGCGGTAAGTTCCGCCAAATTATGACCGTAGGGGTGATAACTCCCAAAGACAGCCAATGTACCACACCAACCGCCAGGGCGGAAACAACACTCGCCACGGCCGTAGGCAACAACAGCCAGGTGGTAGACAAAGTACCGCCCACCATATTATGACAAAGGAAACCTCGACCTTTTCCGGGGTGGTACCAATGCCATCAAAAGCCTGGCGGAAACAGAGCTCGGAAGTGAAAGGACTCACTATTGGAGACACAGGGAAGAACTATGCAGCCATGGAACCCAAACTGCACGTTTTTCCAATGATCTTCTACGTAATGCTCCACCTGGAACACCAAAGCCGACGATGATGGTGAGTACAGATTACTACCACACAAGGGAGGGAGGGGGAAAAACGAGAGTGACACACACGCACAACACACACCCGACATACACACACCATACACACAACCAGCTGCACACGAAAAACAATGGTACACAACACATAGCATAATAAAACACGGACTAGATTGCTGGAGTACTGACAATGTATTAGCATAGCAAGACCCACGACACAAACCAAATATATTTACAGATGTACATAAAGGGCAAATGCTCAGTCCAAAGTCATAAGGGCACACAAGGCCACAGGGCAAAGTCCAAGGCCCAACCTGTATTCTGACACATCTGTAGAGAACAGTGCAGGGGCATCATTTTGCAAGTGGGAAGGCACCTCAGGGGGATGGGGTGAGGGGGCACATCAGCCAAATACGGGAACTTCACCACTGGTTCTGGAAGGGGCAACATGCCCATTGCTCTGTCCTGGGGAGTGCAAGGCCACAGTCTCTCAGGTGGGTGACTTTCCCACTGGTTCTAGAGGGGGCAACATGTCCATTGCTCTGTCCTGGGGAGTGCAAGGCCACAGTCTCTAAGGTGGGTGACTTTCCCACTGCTTCTGGAGGAGACAACATCCCCATTGCTCTGTCCGGGTGAGTGCAAGTCCACAGTCTGTCAGGTGGGTGACTTCCCCACTGCTTCTGGAGGGGGCAACATACCCATTGCTCTGTCCTGGGGAGCGCAAGGCCACAGTCTCTCAGGTGGGTGACTTCCCCACTGGTTCTGGAGGGGGCAACATGCCCATTGCTCTGTCCTGGGGAGCGCAAGGACCCAGTCTCCAGGTGGGTGACTTTCATACTGCTTCTGGAGGGGGCAACATGCCAATTGCTCTGTCCTGCGGAGCGTAAGGCCACAATCTCTCAGGTGGGTGACTTTCCCATTGCTTCTGGAGGGGGCAACATACCCATTGCTCTGTCCTGGGAGTGCAAGGCCACAGTCTCTGGAGTGGGTGACTTCCCCACTGCTTCTGGAGGGGGCAACATGCCCATTGATCTGTCCTGAGGAGTGGAAGGCCACAGTCTCTCAGGTGGGTGACTTCCCCACTGCTTCTGGAGGGGGCAACATGCCCATTGATCTGTCCTGAGGAGTGGAAGGCCAGTCTCTGGAGTGGGTGACTTCCCCACTGCTTCTGGAGGGGGCAACATGCCCATTGATCTGTCCTGAGGAGTGGAAGGCCAGTCTCTGGAGTGGGTGACTTCCCCACTGCTTCTGGAGGGGGCAACATGCCCATTGATCTGTCCTGAGGAGTGGAAGGCCAGTCTCTCAGCTTGGAGACTTCCTTACTGCTTCTGGAGGGGGCAACATGCCCATTGCTCTGTCCTGGGGAGTGCAAGGCCACAGTCGCTCAGGTGGGTGACTATCCCACTGCTTCTGGAGGGACAACTTGCACAGCAGCCCCTGGAGTGTGGCCTACATGGCGTTCGCTGTCGGTGATGGCTGCTCTGCGGTGGTGGATGGCAGAGCCTCCTGGGTAGCCTCTGCACTCTGATGGCTGCACTGCAGTAGTAGACGGAGAAGCCTCCTGGGCAGCCTCTGCACTCTCTGATGGCTGCACTTTGGTGGTGGATGGAGAAGCCTCCTAGGCAGCCTCTGCACTCCCTGATGGCTACACTTCCTCAGCTGGCGGTGGGGGCCCTATGACAGCTGGTGGTGGTGGAGGTGTCATCCTGACAGCCTCCGCTGGCATGGAGTGCTTTGTCTCCTCCTGTACATGGAGCGTGGATACCTTACCCTTGCTGGCAGGGGTGGATGGGCTCTTCCCCTCTCTGCCTGGTGGTGCAGGCTCCTTCCCCTTCTTTGCAGGTGGTGCAGGTTCCTTCCCCTTCATTACAGGTGGAGCAGGCCCCTTCCCCGTCTTCCCTGGTGGTGCTGGCTCCTTCCCCTTCTGCAGTGGAGGTGTAGCATCCTTACCACAACGAGTTGGTGGTGCTACCACTGTCCCTGTGGACTGTTTGGCTGAGGTGCTGGGCAGTCTCCTTGGTATCCTGCCCATACCGGCAGGAAGGGGCATGCAGGGTTAGGGAAGAGGTCAAATTGGGAAAGGAAAAGCTTTTTAGGGATGGTGGGGTGGGAGGAGTAATGGGAGTGGAGGATCAGGGAGTGGTTGTTGGAGGTGTATGTCTGCTGGACTTGTGCGGGTGCATGGGCAGTATGCTGATGTGAGGTGGATGGTTGTTGGGTGTGTGAATGCATTCGTTTGTGTCCTTCAGGAAGGGGGCGCAGACAGGGTGTGAGAGGACACAGGGGACACATGAATGGCTGTTGTGGAAGTGTCTACCAGTGAGGTGTGTGTTCTGCTTGGTGTGGTGATGCTGGTAGTGGATGTTGATGTAGTGCATGCAGGTGTGAGTGTGGACGTGACTGGGAGGGAGGTGGTGGAGGAGGGTGAGGCAGTGGATGTTGTCGTGTCTGCAACTGTATGGTGTTTGCGTGAGTGGTTGTGGGATGAAGTGTGGGGCTTGTGTTTGCCTGTGCCACTCTTTGGTGTTGTCTTGTGTGCATGCTCGTCTGTATGTGTGCCTGGGATGGGTTGGGGTTGAGGAGAATGGGACAGGGAAGTGGGAGTTCGAGGGGGGACGGTAGAAACAGGGACAATGGCTACCATCAGAGAGGAGGCCAGAGCCTGAATCGATCTCTGTTGGGCCGCCAATCCACCGTGAATGCCCTCCAGGAATGCATTGCATTGCTGCATCTGGGATGCCAGCCCTTGGATGGCATTCAAAATGGATGACTGCCCTACAGAGATGGATCTCAGGAGGTCAATAGCCTCCTCACTCAGGGCAGCAGGGGTCACTGGGGCAGGGCCTGATGTGCCTGGGGCAAAGGAGATGCCCACCCTCCTGGGTGAGCGGGCACGGGCAACTCGCTGAGGGGCTCCTGGAAGGGCAGTGCTGCTACAGGGGGTGGCGGCTGTAGCTCGGGTGGTCACAGAGGTGTCCGCCACCACCAAGGAACTCCCATCGGAAGGGGTATCAGAGTCTGTGTTCTCTCCTCCAATCTCTGTCATGGTGCTCCCCTCGCCCTACGTTCCACTGGTTCCCTCTGCGTCAGTGGACTCTGCCTTTTGGGTCCTGCTGGATTCAGCTCCCTCTGTCCCTCTGTGAGGATGGAGTTAGAAAATGGTAGTTACGTCCGTGGCGGTGTACATCGTCACTGCCGGCGTACATCCCTATTGGCCACTGTACTCCATAGGGCCCAATATTATCCAATGAGGAATTGCACAGTGGTGCATCACCGCCTACCGCCACGACACCCAACGTCGGCAGAATTACCTCACTTCCACCTGTCCCTCCATACAGGACAGGCGGTCGCCATTATAGGGGCTGGGGGAAACAGGCCTATCAACAGTTACGGCTTCACAGGTTAAATAGGCACATACTTCGACATTTACACAGTCCCAATACATAGGTGCACTGTGTGGACTGATGTTGTAATTTAGTTGTTCAAACTGTGACAGACTCCTCACTTTTGTGTCCCTTAGATACCTACAGCTGCGGATTAATAGGAGGTGGAGACAAACCCCCGTGTACAGACCCCTGGTGGACTTAGCTACACTAGAGGACAGGCACATTATCCTCACCTATAGCATGGACAGGGCCACAATCACAGAGCTGTGTGCCCAGTTGGAGCCTGATCTGTTATCTGCTATCTGTCATCCGACTGGGATCACCCTCTTGTCCAAGTGGTATCAGTGCTCCATTTCTTGGAGACAGGTTCTTTCCGAGTGACAGTGGGCTTGGAAGCAGGAATGTCACAGCCAATGTTCTCAATTGTGCTGGCAAGAGTGTTGTCTGCCCTGGTAAAACACTTGTGCAGCTACATAGCTTTCAGCCAGGTGGAAGATTTGGCCACTGTGGAGATCGGATTCTATGCAATGGGACATTGCGTTTGTCCCACCCCGCCAGAATGAACAGGTGTACAGGAATCATAAGAGCTTCCACTCCATGAATGTGCAGATGGTGTGCCTGGTGGACCAGTACATCTCTCACGTCAATGCTAAGTATCCTGGCTCAGTGCATGATGCCTTTGTCCTGAGGAATAGTAACATCCCAAATGTGATGCACCAACTGTAGAGGCACATGGTGTGGCTTATAGGTGAGCCTTGGTCCCCACCCAGTGTATGATAATATATATGCCTCTGGTGTTAAACTCATAGGATAGTGTGTGGCTAAATGTTGTCCCTCAATACCTGCAGGTGAATGTGGCTACCCAAACTTATTGTGGCTGCTGACCCCTGTGAGGAATGCCAGGACAAGGGCTGAAGAACGTTATAATGAGGCACATGAGCGAACCAGAAGGATCATTGAGAGAACCTTCGGCCTCCTGAAAGCCAGGTTCAGGTGCCTCCAACTGACAGGTGGATCCCTGTGCTACTCACCCAAGAAGGTCTGCCAGATAGTCGTGGCATGCTGCATGTTGCACAACCAGGCCCTCAGCCATGTACCTTTTCTGCAGGAGGAGGAGACTGGAGATGCCCCTGTGGCTGCAGTAGACACTGATGACAGTGAGGATGAAGAGACTGAAGATAAGGAAAACAGAACATGAGTCATCCATCAGTACTTCCAATGAAACACAGGTAACTCAGTGCAACTTCACATTTCAAGGACTATTGGAGTATTCTGTGTGGCTGTGGCATGATGGCATTACCCACTTTTTACCTCTACTTACTGTCGCCTATGGATTCTCATTTTACAGATGTTAGTGCAATGACAACTGTGTACTGATGTGCTGACTACAGCCAGATACAGGTCATTATTTCTATGCTCTCACACTGTACAGTTCGTTTGCAACGGATATAACTGTTTCCATTAATACACTATTTCAACACATGACACACAAGTATTTGAGTTGTGTTCAAGGGTGTTTATTGTAGTGCTAAGAAATTGAGGGGAAAGTGCAATGGAATGGGGTGATGATGGAAGAAAGTCCATGGTATTGTTCCAGTCTGTTTGTAGCACAGGTGCAGTGTCCAAGTGGCCATAGGAAGGGGAGCAAAGGGAGTTCAAGGTGGACAAGGTGACAGTGTGGAACACAAGGGGGACAATCAGGAGAGTCTCATTTCCTGGCGGTGGTCTTGGCAATTGTCTCTGGCTTCTGTCTGGGTCGCAGGGAACGTTTGCGGGGTGGTTCACCTTCTGTAGGGGGAGGGATGCTGGTGGCTTATGGGTCCTGCAGCGGGGCCTCCAGGCCATTAGCGGCAGTGGAAGTAGAGGGCTGTTCA
This sequence comes from Pleurodeles waltl, assembly GCF_031143425.1. Classification (NCBI taxonomy): domain Eukaryota; kingdom Metazoa; phylum Chordata; class Amphibia; order Caudata; family Salamandridae; genus Pleurodeles; species Pleurodeles waltl. The sequence continues at coordinate 253,506,167 of NC_090442.1, read as the reverse complement.
GATGACTGGCTAGTGGTAGGGGCCTGCTGGTGTGCTGTTCCCTCCCTCATGATGTTGGCCATGTCTGCCAGCACCCCTGCTAAGGTGATCAGGATGGTGTTGATGGCCTGCAAGTCCTCTCTGATCCAGATACTGTCCCTCCTGCAGCCGCCTGTTCTCCTGCACGTTGTCAAGGATCTGGCCCATCGTATCCTGGGAATGTAGGAGAGTGCCTCCTGGAGAGTCAGTTCCCTGGTCCTGTCCTCCCCCTGGCGCACAGCAGTTCTCCCAGTGTCCCTGTTGGCCTGTGCCCTTGTCCCCTGAACGGTGTGCCCACTGCCACTGACCCCAGGTCCCAGATTGTCTTGGGGGCAAGGTGTGGCCTGGGGTCCCTGTACAGGTGAGCACGCTGTTGATTGACGTGTCCTGGGACAAAGGTGTGGGTACGCTGTGTGGGTGCTGTGATGTTGGATCCTGATGGGGGAGACTCTGTGGTGGACTGTGATTGTGCTTGGGTGACCGGCTGTCCAGTGGTCCCTGGTGGGTCAGGTAGGTCATCCAGATCCAGAAATCCAGAGTTACTGTCATCACTAGTGGGCATCTTCTGTTGGGGGACTGGATAGTTGTGGCACCTCCTCTCCACTGACTTGGGTGGGGTACCCGTAGGGGTGTAAATGATGTATTATGCTTCATGTGTATGACATATGGTACATCCCTGGCTTGCCCATTATCGTTGGTGTTGCCGTGCCACGTTTTGCTTGTGTATGGTGATTTTGCTGTGCATGCTTTAGTGATTGGTGTCCATGCAGGGCTGGTAGGGGTGTCCATGCATTGGTATGGCATGCAGGGCTTGGCATTAGGGTTAGTCATATGTCTAGGTGGAGTGCGTGAGATGTAGTGAAGTGATGGGAGTGGGGGTGAGGGGATGTGATGGCATGCCGGTATGGAGTGTGATGAGTGGTAAATGTTGGTTTACCAGTGTCCAGTCCTCCGGCTACTCCAGTGAGTCCCTCAGAATGCAGTAATGCCAGTACTTGCTCCTCCCATGCTGTGAGCTGTGGGGGAGGAGGCGGGGCTCCACCGCCAGACCTCTGTGTGGCGAGCTGGTGCCTTGCTGCTATGGAACATATGGAAAATAATAAAGGTAATGGCCCCCTCACATGGGAGTCATCTTCATGTCGAAAGGAGCATTATTATTTTCTTGCTGACCCTCCACTGCCAGGGTTTGCCTGGCGGTGACGGCCAGTAAAAATAACAGCTATATGTCCACTTATCCTAATTGAACCTATGAACATTTAGCCAATTCTCTGATGGCACTTAGGTGGTCATTACAACCCTGGCGGGCGGTGTTAAAGTGGCGGTAGGACCGCCAACAAAGACAGCCACTTTAACACTCAGACCGCCACGGCGGTACAGACAAACAGCGCTGCGGACACCGCCAACAGACAGGCGGAGGACAATGTACCACCCACACTATTATGACAGGCCAATCCGCCACCTTTCCCGGGGCGGATTCACCGCAGATAAAAACAAAGCGGAAACAGGAATTTCGAAGGGAAACCCCTCACCTCTACACACTCCACGAGGAACGAGGACACCATGGAGCCGGAACGCCAAATCCTACCTGCGATAGTTTTCCTGCTCCTGTACCAGGAGCTCCAACGCCGGCAGCGAAGTCCACGGTGAGTATTGCACCTACGACACAGGGGAGGGGGGGGGGGGTCAAAAAACAGGGACACACACACGCAACACCCCCACCCTCACCAACAGACACACTAATACATATCTATACATTATAGTTAGACCCCCCAAGTCCCCCGGAAGAATGCAAAGACCAAAGGAAATGAGGGTAACCATTGTAATATATCAAAATGCAGTACGCAAAAACATACATATATACACTATCAACAAAATATACACTAAGAATAATAGTCCAGGTATTGCACCACTCATAGTCCGTGGACCACTGGGCCCAAATTGCATGGGCGAGGCCCACACACATTACCAGATCAAAACAGAGAGAACACTGCAGGGGCATCAGATAGAAATACAACAGGCACCTCAGGTGGAAGGGAAGGGGGGCACCTCAGCCGGATGAGTGCACGACGCCAGATCAACGAGGGGGATCCATGCCCATTGATGTATCCTGGGGAGTGCAAAGCCACAGTCTCTCAAGTCTCTACAGTGGGTGGTTTGCCCACTGTTCAATCCTGGGGAGTGCAAAGCCACAGTCTCTCAAGTCTATACAGTGGGTGGGTTGCCCACTGTTCAATCCTGGGGAGTGCAAAGCCACAGTCTCTCAAGTCTATACAGTGGGTGGGTTGCCCACTGTTCAATCCTGGGGAGTGCAAAGCCACAGTCTCTCAAGTCTATACAGTGGGTGGGTTGCCCACTGTTCAGTCCTGGGGAGTGCAAAGCCACAGTCTCTCAAGTCTATACAGTGGGTGGTTTTGCCCACTGTCCAATCCTGGGGAGTGCAAAGCCACAGTCTCACAAGTAGATGACAGTCTCCACTGGTTCTGGAGGGGGACTGGTGCCCAGAGTGCTTCATCCTGTGAAGGACAGACGGAGTGGATGCATGTCTCCTCTGGTTCTGGAGGGGGACTGGTGCCCAGAGTGCTTCATCCTGTGAAGGACAGAGAGTGGATGCATTTCTCCACTGGTTCTGGAGGAGGACTGGTGCCCAGAGTGCATCACTCACCCTGTGACGGTCCCAGTTGCGTCAGTGCCCCTGCCGCTCATGGGCTAGCGGTGCTTGAGTTGGTGGTGCCCTGTTCAGCGGTGCTTGATTTGGCAGTGCCTTGTTCAGCGGTGCTTGATTTGGCAGTGCCTTGTTCAGCGGTGCTTGATTTGGCAGTGCCTTGTTCAGCGGTGCTTGAGTTGGCGGTGCCCTGTTCAGCGGTGCTTGAGTTTGCGGTGCCCTGTTCAGCGGTGCTTGAGTTTGCGGTGCCCTGTTCAGCGGTGCTTGAGTTGGCAGTGCCTTGTTCAGCGGTGCTTGAGTTGGCAGTGCCTTGTTCAGCGGTGCTTGAGTTGGCAGTGCCTTGTTCAGCGGTGCTTGAGTTGGCGGTCCTTCATTGCCCAGCTGGGCTGGGGCTGGCGGTCCTTCATTGGGCAGCTGGGCTGTGGCTGGCGGGGCTCTCCTGGGCAGCAAGGATGGGGCTGGCGGTGGCCCTCCTGGGCAGCAAGGATGGGGCTGGCGGTGGCCCTCCTGGGCAGCAAGGAAGGGGCTGGCGGTGGCCCTCCTGGGCAGCAAGGAAGGGGCTGGCGGTGGCCCTCCTGGGCAGCAAGGATGGGGCTGGCGGGGCCCTCCTGGGCAGCAAGGATGGGGCTGGTGGGGCCCTCCTGGGCAGCGGGGATGATGGCGGGCTTCTCCGCCGTACTCCTCCTCCCAGACTTGCTGGATTTCTTGTGCCCCTTCCCCCACCTTGGGAGGAGTCACAGCTGAGTCCACACTCCAACCGGGACCCCTGTGAGCGGCTTGGGTGGCTGTAGTCTTCCCCCTCTCCCGCCGGGCACTGGCCAACTTCTGGTGCTTCACGGGGGGACTGGCTGTGCTGTGGCTCTGTGCCACACTGGCTGTCCTGGTGGCCGATGCACTCCACATACCTGTGACAACAGGTACCACTGGTCCCGGAGATGTTGTGGCTGAGGTGCTACTTCGGGACCTAAAAGTTGGACGGTGTGGGGGGGGGGGGGGGGGGGGGGGGAGGTGGTGGTTGTAGGAGGTGTACGTTTAGTGGCTTTGGGTGCAGGTGCATGCGCTGGAGGCTGTCGTGAGGTGGATGGCTGTTGGGTGGGTGTGTGCCTGCGTTTGTGTAGCTTGGGAGGGGGCGTCACAGACACACTGGGAGAGGACACAGGGGACGTGTGTATGGTAGTGGGGGTGGTGACTGCACATGAGCGGGGTGTGCTGGTGAGGGACGTAGTGGCTGTAGAGGTAGTGCATGCAGGTGTGAGTGTAGACGAGACTGGGAGGGAGGAGGGAGACAACGAGGAGGGGGACAGAGTGGAGGCAGTTGATGTTGGTGTGTCTGTATGTGTGTGTTGCTTGCGTGAGTGCCTGTGGGATGTGTGGTGCTTATGTTTGCCTGAGCTTCACTTGTGTGGTGAGGTGTGTGCAGGCTGGTCTGATGGTGTGCTTGGGATAGGCCGAGGTACAGGGGATTGGGTCTGGGTGGAGGAAGTTGGAGGGGGGAGGCGAGACACAGTGACAATGGCTGCCATCAGTGTGGAGGCCAGAGTTTGAAAGGATCGGTGAAGGGCCGCCTGACCAGAATGAATGCCCTCCAGGAATGCATTAGTTTGTTGTAACAGCCTTTCTACACCCTGGATGGCATTCAAAATGGTAGACTGCCCAACAGTGAGGGACCTGAGGAGGTCAATGGCCTCTTCACTGAGGGCAGCAGGGGTGACTGTGGCAGGGCCTGAGGTGCCTCGGGCGAAGGTGATGCCCACCCTCCTGGGTGAGCGGGCACGGGGCGAAGGCTGAGGGGCTGCTAGGAGGGTGGTGCTGGTAGAGGGGGCTCCCATCGGAGGACGAGTACGTGTCGCTGGTTCCAGCTCCTGTCCCCGCCGTGGTGCTCTTCTCACCCTCCATCCCACTGGTGTATTCTGAGTCTGTAGTATGGCCCTCCATGGCCATGTGGGATGCAGCTCTCATGTTCCGGTGCCACTGCTCCTCCACCTGATTATGCTAATGCACACAAAAACAGGGAGACCACAAAAAAGGGGTTGGGGGGGGGGGGGGCAGAAGAAAGACATGTTGAGTGCATGGATTGCCGCTACCGTTGGTAGACAAGACAGACACAGAAGCCCCATGCACTACATCGCGCTGTTGGGCTCTACAGTGCAATTCCTGGGAAATGGCCTACAAGGCTATGGACGACATCTGCACACATAGATGACACAGGTGCATGAATAGCTGTACTTGACACTCTACAGAGGTGGGGTGGGGGGGGGGGCCACAGGGCTATGCCTTACGGAGGGGCCTAGCCTACGGAACTTCCCTGGCCTAGGAAAACCCACAGCCCTCCTCCCCCACCCAGACACCTCCACTGCGCGCAAAGTCAGCTGAATGAGAGTGTACTCAACCCCTTGTGTCTGCTGTGATGCCCTCAAGCGCCCATCCAACTCAGGGTATGCCACCGCCAGGATCCTGAACATCAGGGGGGTCATAGTTCGACGGGCACCCCTCCCACTTTGGGAGGCCATCCCCAGCTGAGCCTCCGCCGTCTTATTGCTCCAGCGGCGAATGTCCTACCATCTTTTACGGCAGTGGGTGCTCCGTCTGTGATGGACCCCCAGGGTCCGGATGTCCTTGGCGATGGCACGCCAAATATCCTTCTTCTGGCGGGCGCTGACCTACATGAAATGTACAGGGGAAGAAGAGAAGTCATTACCAACTACGCCGAAGTGAGTGGCCCCCATCTCTACCCTTGCCATGTGGCACATGCACCCACCGTCTTTCATGCACGCAGAACTCTGCCCCCTTCCTTCTTTCAACCAGCAATCTCCACACAGGCATAGCCCATACAACATGCTCCCTGTGTACTTACCTGTTGGTCTGGAGGACCGTAGAGTAGCGTGTACTGGGGGAGGACCCCATTGACGACCTTCTCCAACTCCTCCGATGTGAAGGCAGGGGGCCTTTCCCCAGACGCACGAGCCATTGTCTCTTCCAGACTGAGGTCACAGCAGCACTTGCAGTGTCTGTCCTCTCCTGTTGAAGATCAGGTATCGAGTGATTGAACAGATAGAAAATGGCGGTCACGTCCGCGGCGGTGCGTACCATCACCGCCGGCGTACATCGTCATTGGCTCCTGGGACCCATAGGGTCCAATGTTAAGCATTGCGCTGCGGTCTTCGACCGCCTACCGCAACGGTGTACAACGCCAGCGCAGTTACCTCACATCCCACTGTCCCACTTTACAGGTCAGGCAGCCGCCATTTCAGGGGCCCACATGGCCTAATTACCAACTGCGTCACACATACCTAGGCCTAGTCTCAACACACATACAGGCCACATTTTGTGTATGAATGGTGTTCTGTGTAGATTGTGGGTACATACCTCTGAGTTGTTTGACTCTGTGCTCGCTGTTGTCCTTCATAGGCACCGTCCGCTGGGACATGTGAGGAGATGGCGGAATCCTCCGGTGTACCGACCGCTGGTGGATCTGTCGACAATGGAGGAAAGAAATTTGATTATCACCTACAGGTTTGACCGTGCCACAATCCGGGAACTGTGTACCCAGTTGGAGCCAGACCTGATGTCAGCAATCCGCCATCCAACACGAATCCCCCCTCAAGTGCAGGTGCTATCAGTGCTCCATTTCCTTGCAAGTGGGTCTTTTCAAACAACTGTGGCCATGGCATCAGGGATGTCCCAGCCTATGTTTTCCAACGTATTGTCCAGAGTGTTGTCTGCCCTGCTGAAACACATGCGGAGCTACATCGTTTTCCCTCAGGTGGAGGATTTGCCTACAGTGAAAGGTGACTTCTATGCCCTTGGACATATCCCCAACATCATAGGTGCCATTGATGGGACCCATGTGGCTTTGGTCATCCCCCACAGGAGTGAAAACGTGTACAGGAACCGGAAGAGTTATCATTCCATGAATGTACAGATGGTATGTTTGACAGACCAGTACATCTCCATGTGAATGCCATGTTCCCTGGCTCAGTGCACGACGCCTACATCCTGCGGAATAGCAGCATCCCTTATGTGATGGGTCTACTCCAGAGGCAGCGTGTGTGGCTATTAGGTGACTCTGGTTACCCCAACCTGTCATGGCTACTGACCCCAGTGTGGAATCCCAGGACAAGGGCAGAGAAAAGCTACAATGAGGCACATGGGCGAACTAGGAGGGTGATCGAGCGGACCTTCGGCCTCCTGAAGGCCAGGTTCAGGTGTCTGCATATGACAGGTGGATCCCTATTCTACTCACCAAAGAAGGTGTGCCAGATCATCGTGGCCTGCTGTATGCTTCACAACTTGGCTTTGCGACGACAGGTGCCTTTTCTGCAGGAGGATGGTCCAGATGGCGGTGTTGTGGCAGCTGTGGAGCCTGTGGACAGTGATGAGGAGGAAGCAGAGGATGAAGATATGCAGAACAGGGACTCAGTGATCCAGCAATAATTTTAGTGAAACACAGGTGAGAATACATTCCTGACTAGTACATGTACTTTTACACTTCTACCTCTATCCTGTCTGTCGTTTTCACCCAGTGTATGGTCACTGAGTTGTCACTTTCCCTTACGGTTTCACAGGTGTGGGTCCCAACCTGTCTCATCTGCTTAGATTCCTCATGGACTAGAGCTGTGTGACATAGGTATGTTGACATTACTATTTCAAGAACATTTTGTCACTGTAATTGCAAATACACTATTTCGAAATCACAGAGACTCCAGATCTTTTGGTGCTTTAGGTGTGTTTATTTAAATACAAAATATTGGAGGGGGAAGTTAAATGGTGAGGGGTGATGGCAGAGGAGTGTCCATGGCAGAGTCCAGTCTATTAGTCTCACAGGTGCATTGCCCATATGGGCATAGGAAGTGGAGCTGGGACAGTTTCAATATGGACAGGGTGACAAAGTGGGACAGTGGGATGACAATCAGGGTGGTCTAATTTCTTGGCGGGGGTCTTGGCATCGTGCTCTGTCTTGTTCCTGGATCTCAGGGACCGTTTGCGGGGTGGTTCTCCCTCTGCAGGGGGTGGGGTGCTGGTGTGGTGGTCCTGTGGCGGTGCCTCCTGTCCACTAGCGCCGGCGGTCGGCAGATCATCGTCCATTCTAGTGTCAGGGGCCCCTTGTAGTGCCACAGTGTCCTTCCTGGTGTTGAGTACTTCCTTCAGCACCCCTACGATGGTGCCCAAGGCGGAGCTGATGGTTCGGAGTTCCTCCCTGAAGGCCAAATACTGTTCCTCCTGCATGCCCTGGGTCTCCTGAAACTTGGACAGTACCGTTGCCATCGTCTCCTGGGAGTGGTGGTAGGCTCCCATGATGGAGGAGAGGGCCTCCTCGTGGAGAATGGGTTCCCATGGCCTGTCTGCCCCCTGTCGCACAGCAGCCCTCCCAGTCCCCCTGTGTTCCTGGGCCTCCGTCCCCTGGACCGTGTGCCCACTGCCCCCAGGTCCCTGTTGTTGTTGGGGTGGTGGGTTATCCTGGGCTCCCTGTAGTGGTGGACACACAGCTGATTGACGTGTCCTGGGGACGGAGATATGGGCCCACTGGGTGGGTGCTGTGCTGGTGTTTCCTGAGGGGGGAAGGTCTGTGGTGGCCTGTGCCTGTGTGAGGGGAACCGACTGTCCCGAGGTCCCCGATGGTCCGGGCTGGTCATCTAGATCCAGGTGGACAGAGCTGCTGTCATCACTTTGGGCCTCTTCCGTGGGTGGAGTGGACATGTTTGGACCCTCCTGTCTGGTGACGTTGGGTAGTGGTCCTGCAGGGGTGGAAAGGCATGATTATTGCATCTGTGTGTGTCATGGTGTGCAATTGGTGGGTGACCGTGTACCCCAGTGCTGGCATTCCTGTGTGTGAGCTTGTGTGATGATGGTTTAGGGGGGTGTATGGGTATGTGCAGTGGGTATGCTTTAGTGATGGGTGTCCATGCATTGTTGTTGCATGCAGGGCTTGGTGTTGGGATGTGTGGTTTGTGATATTGGTACATTTGTGAGGAGTTGGAGTGATAGGGTTGGTGGAGAGGGTGGGGGTATTGTAGGAGGCTGGACTGGCTTGTAGTGAGTACCAAGGGGTACTTGCACCTTGCACCAGGCCCAGTTATCCCTTATTAGTGTATAGGGTGTCTAGCAGCTTAGGCTGATAGATAATGGTAGCTTAGCAGAGCAGCTTAGGCTGAACTAGGAGACGTGTGAAGCTACTACAGTACCACTTAGTGTCATATGCACAATATCATAAGAAAACACAATACACAGTTATACTAAAAATAAAGGTACTTTATTTTTATGACAATATGCCAAAGTATCTTAGAGTGTACCCTCAGTGAGAGGATAGGAAATATACACAAGATATATATACACACAATAGCAAAAATATGCAGTATAGTCTTAGAAAACAGTGCAAACAATGTATAGTTACAATAGGATGCAATGGGGAAACATAGGGATAGGGGCAACACAAACCATATACTCCAAAAGTGGAATGCGAACCACGAATGGACCCCAAACCTATGTGACCTTGTAGAGGGTCGCTGGGACTATTAGAAAATAGTGAGAGTTAGAAAAATAACCCTCCCCAAGACCCTGAAAAGTGAGTGCAAAGTGCACTAAAGTTCCCCTAAGGACAAAGAAGTCGTGTTAGAGGAATAATGCAGGAAAGACACAAACCAGCAATGCAACAACTGTGGATTTCCAATCTAGGGTACCTGTGGAACAAGGGGACCAAGTCCAAAAGTCACAAGCAAGTCGGAGATGGGCAGATGCCCAGGAAATGCCAGCTGCGGGTGCAAAGAAGCTTCTACTGGACAGAAGAAGCTGAGGTTTCTGCAGGAACGAAAAGGGCTAGAGACTTCCCCTTTGGTGGACGGATCCCTCTCGCCGTGGAGAGTCGTGCAGAAGTGTTTTCCCGCCGAAAGAACGCCAACAAGCCTTGCTAGTCGCAAATCGTGCGTTTGGCGTTTTTGGACGCTGCTGGGGCCCAGGAGGGACCAGGAGGTCGCAAATTGGACCTGAAGAGAGAGGGGACGTCGAGCAAGACAAAGAGCCCTCACTGAAGCAGGTAGCACCCGGAGAAGTGCCAGAAACAGGCACTACGAGGATGCGTGAAACGGTGCTCGCCGAAGTTGCACAAAGGAGTCCCACGTCGCCGGAGACCAACTTAGAAAGTCGTGCAATGCAGGTAAGAGTGCCGTGGACCCAGGCTTGGCTGTGCACAAAGGATTTCCGCGGGAAGTGCACAGGGGCCGGAGTAGCTGCAAAGTCGCGGTTCCCAGCAATGCAGCCCAGCGAGGTGAGGCAAGGACTTACCTCCACCAAACTTGGGCTGAAGAGTCACTGGACTGTGGGGGTCACTTGGACAGAGTCGCTGGATTCGAGGGACCTCGCTCGTCGTGCTGAGAGGAGACCCAAGGGACCGGTAATGCAGCTTTTTGGTGCCTGCGGTTGCAAGGGGAAGATTGCGTCGACCCACGGGAGATTTCTTCGGAGCTTCTGGTGCAGAGAGGAGGCAGGCTACCCCCACAGCATGCACAAGCAGGAAAACAGTCGAGAAGGCGGCAGGATCAGCGTTACAGAGTTGCAGTAGTCGTCTTTGCTACTATGTTGCAGGTTTGCAGGCTTCCAGCGCGGTCAGCAGTCGATTCCTTATCAGAAGGTGAAGAGAGAGATGCAGAGGAACTCGGATGAGCTCTTGCATTCGTTATCTAAAGTTTCCCCAGAGACAGAGACCCTAAATAGCCAGAAAAGAGGGTTTGGCTACCTAGGAGAGAGGATAGGCTAACACCTGAAGGAGCCTATCAGCAGGAGTCTCCGACGTCACCTGGTGGCACTGGCCACTCAGAGCAGTCCAGTGTGCCAGCAGCACCTCTGTTTCCAAGATGGCAGAGGTCTGGAGCACACTGGAGGAGCTCTGGACACCTCCCAGGGGAGGTGCAGGTCAGGGGAGTGGTCACTCCCCTTTCCTTTGTCCAGTTTCGCGCCAGAGCAGGGGCTAGGGGGTCCCTGAACCGGTGTAGACTGGCTTATGCAGAATTGGGCACATCTGTGCCCAAGAAAGCATTTCCAGAGGCTGGGGGAGGCTACTCCTCCCCTGCCTTCACACCATTTTCCAAAGGGAGAGGGTGTCACACCCTCTCTCAGAGGAAGTTCTTTGTTCTGCCATCCTGGGCCAGGCCTGGCTGGACCCCAGGAGGGCAGATGCCTGTCTGAGGGGTTGGCAGCAGCAGCAGCTGCAGTGAAACCCCAGGAAGGGCAGTTTGGCAGTACCAGGGTCTGTGCTACAGACCACTGGGATCATGGGATTGTGCCAACTATGCCAGGATGGCATAGAGGGGGCAATTCCATGATCATAGACATGTTACATGGCCATATTCGGAGTTACCATGGTGAAGCTACATATAGGTAGTGACCTATATGTAGTGCACGCGTGTAATGGTGTCCCCGCACTCACAAAGTTCAGGGAATTGGCTCTGAACAATGTGGGGGCACCTTGGCTAGTGCCAGGGGGCCCTCACACTAAGTAACTTTGCACCTAACCTTTACCAGGTAAAGGTTAGACATATAGGTGACTTATAAGTTACTTAAGTGCAGTGTAAAAATGGCTGTGAAATAACGTGGACGTTATTTCACTCAGGCTGCAGTGGCAGGCCTGTGTAATGATTGTCAGAGCTCCCTATGGGTGGCAAAATAAATGCTGCAGCCCATAGGGATCTCCTGGAACCCCAATACCCTGGGTACCTCAGTACCATATACTAGGGAATTATAAGGGTGTTCCAGTAAGCCAATGTAAATTGGTAAAAATGGTCACTAGCCTGTTAGTGACAATTTGGAAAGAAATGAGAGAGCATAACCACTGAGGTTCTGATTAGCAGAGCCTCAGTGAGACAGTTAGTCACTACACAGGTAACACATTCAGGCACACTTATGAGCACTGGGGCCCTGGGTTACCAGGGTCCCAGTGACACATACAACTAAAACAACATATATACAGTGAAAAATGGGGGTAACATGCCAGGCAAGATGGTACTTTCCTACAGGTATGTGAAAGCATGCAGGTAGGGAGGGGGATGTAATAGTTCAGATTTAACTTACCAGAGTCCATTCCTCCACCGACTCCTGGGAGGCCCTCAGGATGCAGAATCGCCAAGACCTACTCCTCCCATGTTGTGAGTTGTGGGGGAGGAGGTGGGGGTCCGCCGCCGGTCTGCTGAACCGCCAGGTGGTGTCTTGAGACCACGGAACGCACCTTCCCCCTAAGTCGTTCCACCTCTTCCTGATGTCCTCCCGATTTCTTGGGTGTTGTCCCACTGTGTTGACCCTGTCGACTATTCTTCGCCACAGCTCCATCTTCCTTGCAATTGAGGTGTGCTGCACCTGTGATGCAAATAGCTGTGGCTCTACCCGGAATATTTCCTCCACCATGACCCCGAGCTCCTCCTCCGAGAACCTGGGGTGTCTTTGCAGTGCCATGGGGTGGTGTAGGTGATGTGTGGGGTGGTGTGTGTGGTGATAAGTGTGGTGATATGTAGTGGGGTGTGGTGTTTTGTGCGTGGAAGTTGTGTGGGTGATGGTGTTGTGTGCCTGTGGATGCTAGTTTGTTGATGGTGGTGTCTCTCTGGCCTTCTCTCTGTAATTGTGGTCGTAGGGGTTTGTGGGTGATGTGGGTGTGTGTTTTATATTGTATTGGGTGTGTGGGAGTGGTGTGTGTATGTGTATCAGGTGTGTGTATTTCCAATTGTCCAATGTGGTGGTGTTTTGGAGATGTGTGTGTATTTTGAGCGCAGCGGTGTGTACCGCCAATGGAATATCGCGGTTGAAAGACAGCCGCACAGATTCGTGTGTTGTGATAGTGTGGGCGTATTTCTGTTGCCGTGACAGTGGAGGTTTTATTTTCGCCAGTTTAACACTGACCTTTGGTGTGGCGGACTTGTGTGGGTATCTGAATTTTGGCAGATTCCGAGATGTGGTTCATAATAGCTGTGGCGGAATTCCGCTGCCACAGTGGTGTGTTGCCGGTCTTCTACACGGCGGTAAGCGGCTTTTACCACCAATGTTGTAATGACCGCCTTAATCTGTCGGGTCGTCCGAGTGGTCTAACCATGGCGATGACAGAATAATCTCCGCCATGGTCACATCAATGGTCCACCAGCATATAAATCGGGTGGACCATTATCTTGGCATTAAGGATACTCCGTCACCTTTGCGATGGAGTATCCTTACTGCCTAAACATAAATCAGGGGAGGGTCCATATCTATATCTGGAGCTGTATCCAATTCACAAGCATTTTGTGATTGCTAGTATCTCTGAAGGCGGCCCGAAATAAGTATTGTCACCACTTCAAAACAGGCCATTGAAGTCAATATCCATAGTGTCATGATCATACTGGCCTTCCACTCGGAGATTAAGTGCTTCCATACTGATCTATGTATCTTATCTGGTAGTAGAGGTTCAGGACAAGGATAGGGTGTCACTGCCGACACCGCAACGGAACAGGTGCCAATGCTAAAAGCGTCACGGTTCATGGAGATGGACTCATCACAAGCCAAGTCTGATGCCGGTGACAAAGGCTCACGACCACCTGGAGCTAGCGTTGTTACCAATATCAGACCTGAAGACAGAAGATATGGAGTTCCACCAGTCTGAGATGGTGCCGAGTAGGATCTGTATGGCATCAAGGGTCTTCACAGAAGGAGGCCAGGCCAGAGTGGACAGCTGTCCTCCTATAGATACTCTGGGGAAGCGGGCCACACTGCCAGTGAAACTCCACTAATTCTGGCTGTGGATATGGAACCAGAGAAGATTTTGACTAGCCTCATTTTTATCATCCAGAAGAAGGGGAGTGTAGGAGGCTGGCCTGGTTTGTAGTGGGTACCAAGGTACTTACACCTCATACCGGGTCCATTTATCCCTTATTAGTGAAATGTAGGCAGTGTCTAGATGCCAGGCTCTCTAGGGGTAGCTGAGCAGTCAAGGCTTATGTAGCAGACATGCAAAGCTCATGTAATATCACTGTATCACACAGTACTCACGCAAAGAAAATACAAAATTAAGGTATTTTATTTTGGTGACACAAATGCCAATAATACCATGGAGACTATACTCCCTTAGGAGGTAAGTAATACACAAATTATATACACTGGTATGCAGAAATAGGCATATAAATAGTTTGAAAACAGTGCAATTAGTGAAAAGCACAATAGTTAGAAATGGGCCTAGGGGGAACACAAGCCATATACTAAGAAAGTGGAATGCGAATATCGGTTTCCCACCTAGGCAAGTGTAGTGTGTAGAGGGGTGCTGGGAGTGTTAGAAAACACCAAAGGTAAGTAATAGAACCCAGCAGGAGTAACTTTCCTAGAGCACATAAGAACACGAGAAAGCAGATAATGCAAGAACCAGAAGAGACTGCAAGACACCAACAGTGGGTTCCTGGACCTGAAGAACTGTGGAAGAAGGGGACCAAGTCCAAGAAGCACAGAAGAGTCCAGGGAGAACAAGACCCCTGCTAATCCGGATGAAAGTGCAAAAGATGAACCACCACTGAAGAACAACAGTAAGTACTGCAAACCAAGAAGACGGATGCCGGTTCTAGTTGGTGCAGATGATGTCCCACGCCGGATGGAAGATTGCAGTCTGGTTTGCGTCGCTGGATTACACCAACAAGCCTTGGCACAGGCAAAGCTCGCGGTTAGCGGAAAATGGCGCTGCCCGGGACCAGAAAGAACCAGGTGGACTCAACCCAGGAGGGGAGCCAGAGGAGAGCTCTCAGCAACTCGGAACCCACAGAAGACCAGGCAGCGAGTACAGGAGTCCCACAGCACGGGGACAAAGGAGGTGCAAATGGAGGCCCACACAGCATGACAACAAGGGATCCCACGCCGCCGGAGAACCACTCAGGAAGCTGTGGGTTGCAGGATGGAGTCCTGGGGGCTAGAGCTGCACGGTGCTCGAATAACTTTGTGGAAGGATGCCAACAAGCCGTGGCAGCTTCAAAACATGCGGTGCATGTGGGTACTGTCTTGCTTGGGGAGGCAAGCTCTTACCTCTACTAAAGTTGGACAGTAGGACGTCAGGACCGTTGGGACCACTTCAGTCTACCACCCGTGATGCAGGATCCATGCAACTCGTCAGGAGATGGGACCCACGGTGCCGGTTGTCATTGCAGAGAGATGCCTGCTGAAGCAGGGCAGTGACTCCTTCACTCCAAGGGAGATTCCTTCGTTCTTCTGGTGCAGGCTGAAGACAGGCTGTCCTCTGAGGATGCACGACCAGGAAACAGTTGCAGTTGCTGGCAGGAGCTGAAGATTCAATGTTGCAGAAGCCGTCTTTGCGTCTTTGTTGCAGTTTGTAGAGTTCCTGGTGGGTCCATATGCAATTTGATCGGTGAGAAGGTGAAGTAAAGGATGTAGGTGATTCCTGCTGGAGTCTTGCAATCCGAATCTGAAGAACCACCCAAGAGAGAGAAACTAAATAGCCTTCAAAGGGGGATTGGTCAGCTAAAAAGGTAAGCACCTATCAGGGGAGGGCTCTGACATCACCTACTGGCACTGGCCACTCAGATGCTCGCAGTGTTCCCTGCCAACGTGAAATCAAGGATGGCAAAATCTAGGCACCCTCTGGGGGAGCTCTGAGCACCACCCCTGGGGTGGTGATGGACAGGGGAGTGGTCACTCCCCTTTCCTTTGTCCAGTTCCACGCCAGAACAGGGACTGGGGGTCCCTGAACAGGTGTAGACTGGATTATGCAAGGAGGGCACCAAATGAGGCTACCCTTCCCATGCCTGTAACACCTATTTCCAAAAGGGAGAGGGTGTAACACCCCCCCCCCCCCCCCCCCCTTTCCCAAAGGAAATCCTTTGTTCTGCGTTCCTGGGCTTGAGATGCTCAAGCAACAGGAAGGCAGAAACCTGTCTGGTATCAAACATGTTGGAATCATACCCCAGTTCTTTTGCAAGCATTGGTTGTATGATTCCATGCACTCTGGGGGCTCCTTAGAGGACCCCCAGTATTGCCATTCTAGACTGTCTGGAAAACCTCGGACGTCTGGAATGGCAATAGTGGAGGTCCTCTAAGGAGCCCCCCCAGAGTGCATGGAATCATACAACCAATGCTTGCAAAAGCACTGGGGTATGATTCCAACATGTTTGATACCAAACATGCCTATGTTCGTTCCGAGTTACCATTATGTAGCTGGACACAGGTAGTTACCTATGCCCAGTGCACGCGTAAAATGGCATCCCGGCACTCACGAAGTCCAGGAAAATGGTCATGGAGGTTGTATGGGCACCTCTATTTGTGCAGGGTTGCCCTCACACACAGGTACTCTGCAACCTGCCTTCAGGGCTGGAGGGCCTGCTATAGGGGTGACTTATAAGTGACCTGGTGCAGTGTAAATGACAGTGAAAGGATGCATGCACCTTTTCACACAGACTGCAATGGCTGTCCTATAGAAGCCTTTGCATGGGATCCCTAAGGGTGGCAAAAGATATGCTGCAGCCCATAGGGATCCCCTGGAACCTAGGTACCATATACTAGGGACTTATAAGGGGGCACCTGTATGCCAATTTTGGGTGAAATATTGGGTTACTAGTATGCAACAACCATAATTTAAGGGAGAGAGCACAATTATTTTGGTCCTGATTAGCACAGTCAAACACACTGACAAACAGGTAAACAGCGGGGGTAACCAAGCTAAAAAGAGGCTAATTTCCTACAGGGAGTATATTTCTTTTTGGGTGTCTCCTTTTCTCCTATAAAGATGTGGCGGATGGGGAAAACATCAAGGGGTACCTTGACCTGACCCATGAAAGTGACCTCATTCTGCAGCGCCCACAATGGTCGTCTTCAAAGCAGGACATAAAAGGTTTGGTTGTTCACCCTTTGACAGTCCTAACAGATCTCTCATGACGGCATGCCATGCCTTGAGCCGAGGCACCAAAGACAGTTATTGTGTGGGTCCATTATAGACATTTGGCATTAAAAATCAACAACATGGTTTGAAGCCTGATCTATTCGGAAGTAACATGTCCCTATCATATTTCTGATGAAGTTTTGTGAGGAAAAAACCTTTCACAGAAGTTGAGAGAAGAAGCACTGAACACAAAGAAAGGCGTGAAAAAAAACAGAACTGACATCAGAACACCAGTCCTGGCACTACATGGCCCTCATAACGTCATCACAACTCCGTTCCAGTGGCTCAATGGAGGCTGTGTCCTCTATTGGCACCAGAGAACTACTGCAGAGGTTTCCAGAGCATCTGCTGTATGAGGATATTGAAAGGTGGGAATCTGCAAGTAGAAGTATCCATTAGAAGGGTGAGCACACATTTCAAGTTACTACTGAACCTGTCAAAGTTGTGATGAGGCTCACATAGCACTGAAATGGTAGTCTAACATAAAGTTTTCATTACAATACTGTAAACTATATGCAGTACTTTAAATGGAACTATAGAAGTCCAGGTACTCACTAACTAGAGTACCTCTTTGCTGCTGAGAAGTGCAGGTACTATCCCTTTAAAACTAAAAAAGTGCAGGATCTCAGTACCTGCCCATTTAAAGCAGCGAATTTATGGTTATTTCAGAGATACACACCTGGAATGCGTTATTTCTTTGACTATAAATGAGAATACGTGGTCACATAGTCTATACAAGGTAATACTTGTAAACAGGTTTGATTATTAGGTGTCATACATTGTCTTATCAAATGGCACATCAATATCATCATTTTATCACTGTATTCAAGGTGACTACCTACATATAACAGTACATCTTACTTGTAGTGATGCTAAATCATCACCTTTCCTCCCGTCCCCCTTCGAATCCCTCCATGAGTCAATGCCCCGTTCACACTAGGGGTTGTGATTGTGGCTTTCCGTTCCCAGATTGCTCGCTTCAGGTGCCGCACACTGGAATTGTTCTCATCATAGCAGCCCACCAGTGGGGTTGGGGGCAAAGTCCCCATTGAGGCACCCGGGAGTGCCCCAAACAATCAGGCAACTTCCCAAGTCAATTGCTACTTGCATTAGGATCTGTCTGGGGTGGCATCAGGTGATCTAGTGTTTAATTCTTTCTGCCTAGGACATAAGCCAGATCCTGTAATCTGCTGGTCACCTTGGTCTTGGGTGCACAGGGAAACCATCCCAGTACGCAGTGGCCCATTATACATGGGACTTCCCTGACTATGATCTCTGCAAATATATGTGTTACTTCTTCCCAATATGTTCCCAAGGGAAGCAGTCCCATAAGATATGCTTGAGTTCCACCCCAGACTACTCTGCATCGTGGGCTAGCCGCCTCTGCAACATGGAAGTGCCTGTTGATCTTCTTTGGGGTCATGTATGCCCTATGAAGTAAAAAAAATATATATATATATTGATTTAAATCTTGCATTTCTTGAGACTTTCGGGCTCCTGTCTAATATAGACTCTCATGCTCTTGGCGGAATTGGGGCGCCCAGGTCCTCCTCCCATTTAAGTTTTAGGGAACATGTCTACGCGTATTTTACTATAGAGGAGTGTGACTGCCTTAAAGATACCCAACGAGCCTGGTAGGTATTGATTAATGGTTTGAGATGGAGGCTCATCCAGGCCAGCTCCCCAATGTTGTCTAATGGCTGCCGCGACTGCCCCATACAGCAGAAAATGCCCCCTCCGTAACTCAAATTTGAGTCTGAAGTCTTAGAATGGATGCATCGTTACCACCCTAAATAGACTGCCAATAGTCCCAAGTCAAAAAGGAAGATCTTCCTGGAGTCATTCTGAAGTCATCTGATGACTCTTACTGGGCTATTCCTGTAATTATCTGCTGGAGTCATCCAAAACCATCCTGAAGTATGGGTATAGGGCAAAATATTTAAATGAGATGACTCTAGAGTCATCAGAGAAACTACTCTAGGATGATGATCTGATTATTTCAATTGAAAGTGTGCGATGATCTTTAACTACACAAGGAATACTAATTGACAACTTCAGGATGATAATAAATTACTCCAGGATGATCACATGACAACTTCATGATGAGCATAGATTACTCCAAGATGATTTCGTGACAACTTCAGAATGAATGGGAAATACTTTAGGATGATTCCATGACAACTGCACGATGATAGTGGATTACTCTATGCAGATTTTCTGATAAATTCAGGATGGGCCTGGATTACTCCGGAATTAGTTGCAAATCCACTTCACCACAATTTCTTCATGAACTCATATTTCTAAAGTGACATTTTAGTTGTGTATTTAGTCTCGGACAATTAACACACTAAATATATTATAAATTACAATAGTGGAACAGAGCCTTTAAAAGCACATCACACAACACACTGCATAGGCTTAAAGTGTTTGTGAGACCAACGTGATTTAGGTATTCAAAAAATACCTTTTTATGGTTCAAAAAATTGTCATGGTACTCATGAATAATATGATGGGGGTACAGTCTAGATGCCATGCAATACTTTGTTTAATACACTTATTTATCCTCATCTTACCTTAGGATTGCCACACTCACTGTCTGCAAACACGTCTGGGAGATGATGGTCTGCATTCAATTTAATTGTAGATGTAGAAGTTCATTGTAGGGTAGGTCACAGGGATGAATAGTGATTGGTGGTGGCAAACTATACCAAAGAAGTGAGGATGTTGAAGCATCGCACACGGAGATACAAGCAGAGGAGCAATGATAGCACCTGCCCAATTCATTAGCTTCGAGTGGTGACTGGTACACTGAAGCATTCCTGTGCACCAATTAAGAACACTCTGGGGCTTTATTACTTAGCTCAGTCACATAGACCTAGTTGCATATTTTTTAGATGGTGAAACAAAAGTCAAACTTAGCCAACTGAAGCATGTTTCCAAATCCTGAACCTTTCCTGAGCATGCCAGGACTTTCAAAATAACATCTGCTAGTTAATGCATATTGGCTCCTTATGTTTGAAAGGGCAACTTCTCAGAAAGTATGGGCAGATTTAGGAGCCCTTAGCGCCTCCTTGCACCGCCACAGCGTCATTTTTTAATGCTAACGTGGCCCACGGAGGCCAAAATAGACGTGCCAAATTTACAAAGTGATGCAATGCATGCAATGCGCCACTTTGTGACCCTTTGCACTACATTATGCCTGCACCAGGCATAATGTATGCAAAGGGGGCGTTCCCCCATTAGTGGGGCTGAATAAATGGTGCAAGGAAATATAAGAGATTTCTTTCCATCACTTTTTATCAGCACTTTTAACACCGACTCAAAGCAGACGTTAAAAGGAGGCCCACCTTTATTCACAATGGGCCTCTGGGAGCTTTGCAGAATTAGCTTCAACATTTTTTAGGCTAATCCTGCAAAGTTCCAAACTAGCGTCAAAAATGTTGACACTAGTTCCCTAACTACTGCCATGGTGTGCTTAGATATGGCTCACACATGGTGGCACTGGAGGGGGGGAGGGGGGCTGCACTGGGTGCAGCATCACTTTCCTTAAATCAGGCCCTATGTTTTTTTTCTTGAATTAAACTATGACACATTTGGAGGAAGCATATATTAGATCGGGATTCTTGGTATGAAGAGGTCCCTCGGTGAAAGATAGTTGATGTTTGCTTTCCTACAAGTATAATGGTAAAAGCAAACCATACAAATTCCAGAATGGTAAGTTACCAAAAGAGAACTATAAAATCTACTTGCATTGTGACAGCATCTGGCAACTTATGAGTTTGGTGTGAATCAAACAGTTAAGCATGATTCCATGTTATGTCTGGCTTGACAGCAGAGCCGGCTACAGACCTTATGTGACCAACAGATAGTAGAGTGTTACATTGGGCAGACATTATGTGGTTCCTCAACAAAAAAAAGTAACTTGGCAGTCTGACTGGCTTTTGAGGGGGTTTCCCTCACCTAACAAGACTGCAGCGTTCATAAATAATCACATAGCAGCTTGTTCCATCTTGTGCCTGCAAACATGTAGACACGGTTTGAGGTTGCAGCCAACCACACAGCTGCTGTCTGGTCTGCTGAATACATCTTTGGACATTCAGAAAGTTGACCTTGAATGCATTCTGCCCATTGCTTGCCACTGGTTCTGTGGTTTGTATCTCACATTTGCTTGCTTTCCTTTAGTTGGCTGTATTTGTTTTAGGCCGGCCAGCTTGAGTTCAGCCATTCCCTTGCCAAAATCTTATTCACAGAATCCTCAAATCTATGACGCTGCACTGTAAGCCACTGAATTCAATCTCAAGCTCTACAACACTCTACGCCAATGCACTCTACACCAGTCCACTCTATGCCAGTCCATGCGACTCCACACAATGCCAATCCAATGCACGGCACTCTCTGCCACTCCACAACACTCTACTCTTCGCTATTTCACTCTCTGCCACTCTTCTCCATGCCACTAACTTTTAGCCAAGCTGAACCGCAGCCATGCTGGTGCACAACATGGTCAAAACACATTCATAAAGCCAATACCTCTTGCAAAAGGCGAGACCTACTGGCTTTGCCAATACTTGTGTTATAGTACTGCTATTATAGTAAACGTTGTTGAATAGTCGGTTTTTACTTTCTAGCAGATCTAGTATAGGCTTCAGAAAGAGAAGGGTCTCAAGAGTAGCAGGCCTTGAAAAATCATAAAAATTTTAACACACATGAAGGACTGGTGACTTAAACCACTCTACCTAAATGTAATGCTTGTGACCCATAAACTGGTTTCATATTATGTAATCCTCTGCAAATATTTTAATTCACCAAACTGCCATTTTTGTTCATTATCACATATGATAGCACCTCTAAATGTTAGTGCAGCATGTCTGCTGTACAAAAAAACCTTGATTAATAGACTAAATGTTTGCTCCATGCATAATACAAACCTAGCCGCATATAAGATACACATGACCCCAGACTGTCTCCCTAATCACGGTTCAAAACTATCACTTATAATGAATATGTAACGAAAGCATGAAGTGGTAGCATACTGTCATTTTCAATCAGCACAGTTTACATTAAAATAGCCACAACATTTCCAAGTGACATGCTGTTTTACTGATAAAACTATACAGTGTTCAAACAGTAATGTTTGGAGATCAAGTTTCTGCAAACATTTGTCATTTGGACATCACCAATTAAAGTGTTCTGATCAGTTTTGCTCCTATTTAAATCTCTGCATCACACTTCTGAATCACAAAAACGTGCATTTGCAATTCCTGGTATATTTTGCAATATCTGTACTATTTAAATGTTGTGTGTTAGGAAACAAACTGACATCCTATAGCCTTTATTTCACAATGATTGTCAGACAGCTCAATTTAGAAAATCCTCTAACTGCAGCAAGAGAAAACAAGTAAACACCAATTTTGAGGATGAGAGAAGCAGCACTTAGTAAAAAGATAAAGTGACACTTGATCTCTGTCCTTAAATAAATAGGAAATGTGTCAAGATAAAACAAGATTTAAAAGACATCTTTATTATTCATTTATTTTTTGAATCAACATACTACCTGTTCCTTCCAGCTCAGTTCACTCGCCAAAACGGATCAGTAGGTTAAAAAAATTGCTCAACCTGATAAAATCTCACTCACCATAGCGAGTAGATTTTTCAAGGCCTGAGTAGAGGGCGCAGTATCTATGGACTCCATGCTGCAGAGTGCAGTACTGACATCTTCCGTATGCTGAGGGGGGCATGTATTTAACCTGAGAGCTGCACCTCATTGCAGAGCCTTTCCCAGAAGCATCATCAGGGCCAGGATCTGCCAAATAATCATTGCACCTGGTCATGGAGGGCTCTCTGAACCAAAATCAGGACTGTCCCTGTTGTCCGTGGCCTGGAAGCCTTGTACTTTTGGGTCCTGTGCCCAGCACTACATCCCCAACCTTGGGTAAATCTGGGGATGTGAGTGTCCCAGCAAAAGCAGAACCTTTCTCCCAAATCCTGTAGGTAGTTGTTCTGGCATGGGGCATGGCCTTGCTCCAGGATGCCCAGCATAACCATGCATCCTAATAATCAGGCAATACTTTGAAAAGGTTCTTCATTAAAGTGAGAGTGTGGGGTGACTGATGTACCTATGGGGGGTGCAAGGTGAGTGATATACCTATGTGTGGTACAGGGAGTGTTCCTATGAGGGCAGGATTGAGAGTCCAGGGGTTAGGTGGGGTGGTCAGGGGGAGGGGTTACAGGAAAGGTTTATGTTATGTGGGAGAAATGTGGAGAGAGTGTGTGTGTGTGTGTGTGTCTGTCTAAGGGGGTTCCTGTGTGAATGCACTGGTGCTTGTAAAAGGTGCATGTAGAAGATGGCTGATGAAAGTTTGTTCAGGGGCTGCCTGTAAAGAGTCATTGCAGGTGGTGCCAGAGTTCAGGGACTGTGCAGTGGAAGTCTTGTGTGTGTGTGTGTGTGTGTGAGGGGGTGGGGGGGGGAGGGTTGAGTGCAGGAGAGGTTCACTTGTTGGGTGAGCGATAAGCCTGTTTGTCTGCAAGGATAGTGATATCTGTTTATGCAGGGTAGGAGTGCAAGAGGGTTCCTGTGGGGGTGCAGGGGATGAATGAGGCAATGACTATAGGGGGGATGCACTTAAATGCCTGATCTGGATGTCTGTAGTTGGCCAGTGTACATGGTCAGCTTTGCGACGCCTGTAGGATGTTAGTGCAGGGTGTGTGTATGTGAGTGCAGGGGGTTACTTGAGCAAGTGCACTGGACTAAGGGTGGCTGCAAAGGGATGAGTGCAAGGGGTGCTTGAATGTGTACCTGTGTGTCTAAGTGCAGTGGGTGCCTGTGTGAAGGCAGGGGGAGCTTGTGTGAGTGTGTAGCAGGAAGGATGTGATTTCAGGGAGTATCATATTAAAGCAACGCTTGTTAATTTGATGAGCTGCAGGACATGCAGCTTGGTGTTGCTTATGCTAACTGAGCTTCTAAAATCCCCCCAAAACTGTGGAAAATATTCAACCAGGTAAAAACATTTTTGGGAATCTTCTTTAAGAACCCTCTGTACAGGAGTGGAACCCCTGTGTGGTTGCCACTTTTTCCTCTAAAGCCAGTCTCAATCTGGGTAACCTGCAAAGTAGCCTTGCTGTTGCGACCTGGAGAAAAAAAAGGAAGAACTTACCAACCTGTCACAGTACTGTCAAGTAGTGAGATTGTGTCTTACACAAGAAGTTACCAGTTCTACAAGGAAAGTCTTCAGCTGACTGAAAGGATCTGTGGGAGGAAAAGTTGCAGGAGAGAGTCTGTCAAGGAGCCTCAACATCCTCTCAACTGCTGAGGAGAAAGCAAGAACATCACCTGTTTTGAGAAGCTGCTCTATTGCCTTCATAGAGAAAGGTTAGCATGTATCACCTCTGACCTATCCATGCCTGCAGGTTACCCGTTTCCACCATGCTTCAGGCCCAGGGGTCAAAGAGGCGGTCAGCCTTCACAACCATGGCAAATAATCCAGGTCAACTGGTTGGAGGATGTCGACCTGATTCTGAACTATTCTTTGATCCCTTCCAGTTGAAGAAATACTGTAGGTTGAAGCCACAATCATGTCTAATTCTGATCTGGCCAATAGCCAGTGGCAAATGGTGTTAAGATTTCTTGCCGAGGGTTCCCCTGTCATGAAAACATTGTTTCCAAGACCAGTAGATCCCAATATACCAATAAAAGTATATTTTAAGGGAACAGACCCATTCTCTTCTATCCATCCCCATGCAAAGTCTAAACACCAGACAAAATGAAAATCCATTCATACCCCAGCATCACGTCGCACACTCAAGAAAACCTAAAGACTTTTAGGTGGTTGGATACTGCTTGTTGGGGGACTTCTGTTTTAAATCACACATTTTACTCAACCTAAAAACAGTCTTTGGAACTGCATCCAGAGGGTGTTCTAGCAAGATTGCTACATCTCTGTTTCGCTTAATAGATCTCACTACAGGAACTCTCATGAAGGTCCTCGAGTCAACTCAAACTAAGCCCCATTGGATAAAACGGGCCTTAGTACTATATAGGTAGGAAGATATATGGGGTTATAACTCATCCATAGAAGGTGCTATCACCTTCTGGCATTTGTGTGTCTTCACTTTAAATTAACTATTTACATATCTGTTACTTTTAAAAAAAGCTCTGATTGAGATTTGCTATCCTATTTAGAGTACATCAGTATTGATCATAGTATATCAGTTGTGAACAATACCAATTGGATGCTTATTCTGAGTTGACACTGCGTTTTCTTCTCCTCACATTATTAACATCGATCTGCAAATGATGGATCGTAAAGACAAAGGAAGGCCCGATGGGCCATTTACAATTGGGACAAACCGGGGTCTGATATTGGAACTTTTTCCCCCTAATAACAGCGTTTTTAAAGCGTTTTTATGTTTTCAATGTAGAGTGCACAGCAACCCCGTGTATTTCACCATGGTATTAGCAAATGCTCACCTTTGCAGTTTCAACTTTAGAACTTTAGACAAACACATAATTAAATCGATGCACCTACACCACTTATAAAAAAAAACCAGAACAGTGGATAAATCAGTTTTAAATAGGCCTCGGAGAGTGTTTATTTATTTTATGGTAAGCCATTTAAAATACTAAAACCCATCACCCGACACATATTTTTACAATCACAGAAAACGTGTTATATTAAAATGAATTGTATTCAATTACAAATTAACTTCTAAAGCTCTATAACAGTATTGCGGCAAAATGATGGCATGTACATCGTGGCAAGCACATTATGTGATCGAGGTATACCACATTAAAGTATTCTCTGTTAAAAAGAAAATCGAATTTTGAAAAACAGCCTTTGCTTAAAAATAAAACACACACACACACACACACAATGGTCTACTAACCAGATCTGTGCCATGTACACAAGCGCACGTTCCCGAGCTCCTGATCACGCTCCACTGCAAACGTTTTTAAATTACAGGCTGCTGGAACCTAATGCTGAAAGTACACAGACGGCGAGGTGCACCATAAAGCCTGCGTTTCAGCCCAGCATGTACAGCCATAGGTATGCAACTTCATCGGATCTCTAGAAAAGGAATAAACTGTTTCCAAGGCGGCTGCAAAAATAGAGCAATCGAAACACATGGTTTGAACTGCCTGGAAAGAACAGCAAATACATAGGAAGCGCCATGCATGCCTCTTTTCAGATGATTTCGCTCTCCAACACCGTAGCTTAGACGTGCATGCTGCATGGTGCTACGGATGATACAACTTCCGGCGCGTCCGGAAGTGCGTATATGATGCTTCCAACGCAACATTTGCGTTTCTTCACTGTGATAGGATGTATACGGGAAATAGAGGTGGCCACGGCGTGCACTCAACTGTGTTTTCATAAAACAAAAGCTGTCAGTCTGGTGCAGGAAAAAGGGAAAACTCAAAACTGGGGAAAGCAGAATACAAAGTTTGCGGATATACGTCAGTTGGACGTATATAAAGTCGATCCATATCAAGTTCCACCCGTCCCCTGGCTGTTAGCCAAGAGCATGTTGCATTCTGGGACATGTAGTTTCACATATGGACTAAAATTCGGAGCAATCTCATAAATTACTTCACAAAACCCATAAGCGATAGGCATTAGTCATGATGCAATATGAGGTCAGGTATTGTGTGCACATCGTGACACTGAGTCTCTCAAGCTCATAGTGTTGTATCAGGTCACTAAAAGATTTTGGAACATATTGTTTTACTACATCAGTGTACTCTTTTCTCTCTCATCTGCTTATCTGCCAGTCCCTAAATGGTGGTCTTGAAAACACTTGTCAAGTCCATTCATCAAGAACTACCTTAATTTGAATCTAGGATACATTAATTCAGTTGTTTGGTTGGCTTCAGTGTCTGTTTAATAGACCATCAGTGCATGCTGGAAATAAAAACGTGCTGCAGTGAGAGCAGTCACGACCTAAGCAACAATTTCAGATGAGACATCGAAAGTCCTTCAAAAATAAATGTAACAATTTCTTTAAATTTACTTTATATCTTTAAAATGATTCAAAGGGAGAGAAGCGCTCTCTTTTGGATTTTGTTTGTGGGTTTGATCATAATCGGTTTAGAAGTATAGAAATGCGGCATTGATCATGTATGCTTTTTTTAAAAAAAACGATGTTTAATCTTTGTTTTTGAATAATAGAAATAGCATATGTATAACAAAGAGCTTGTGAAAAGAATATACAAATAATCCAGAAATCTGCTATAGCTTTACATTCCTGACAAAAACTGTGGTGTATACATGTGACAGAATTAGTAAATCATTGTAAAACCATCACAAATCATTTAACTTGAATTTCAAAAATGGTACTGCTCAGCAGTAATCCATGAAACATCCTGACGTCATCAGGAACAATCACACCTTCAGAAGTAATCAGAGACTCATTTGTAAATCATCCTGAAATCATCAGGCAGAGTTTCTGAACTCTGCTGATGACTTCAAGAGCTTGATGATGTCTGATGACCTGAAAATGACTTCTAAGGTAGTTGGATGATCATTCAATGGCTCTGGGATGGCTTCTAAAGTAATCGTGTTTGACCTGGGTAGTCGCCGCCCCTGCTTCATTCCAGAAGTCAAGGCCCTCCCAGTTACCCCTATGTGGCAACACCTGCAGAAAAGATATGGGGAAGCCCGGGGAGTATGGGGTTTTTCTTTTGATATTACCCAGGTATCTTGTCCAGCACTGTGCAATCACTTTTTGCTGTGTGCTCACCGTGCGGCTTTCTTAGTCTCACTAAAATCTTTGTCAGTCTAGCTAAGGATGGTCGTGTCCTTGAGCCTACTGGTCTGCAGTGGCCTGGGCATCTTCTACCAAAAGTGTACTGTGCGGGCAAGGGCGGATTGGAGCAGTCGGCACACCCCACTTGTCCTCCACCTTGTTTCCGATCGGGCTAGATGTCCGCCTCCTCCCGCTGTCTATGGCATTGCTGCGCCCTCCCTGTCGTGGCAGCCCTCGTCTCTGCCACCATGAACACCAGTGCTCCGGCGTTCTCCCCACTGACTACCGCAGCGTTACCACGACGCCACAGTCATTGTCTTGGGCCCAGCGCTGCTGCAGCTCACACTATAAGCGGAGGGCCTGGGCGACTGCCCAGCCACTTCTCTGGTCCTTGTGGATGTAACCCTGCCTGGGTTACACGCCAGCCTTCTCTTGCCCTACCTGCTCGTGCTCACAGGCAGTTACCTGCTGTGCAGCCGTCCTCGGCTCGATGACCGGCCGTGTGGTGGTGTCTTCATCCTGGTAAGCAATCGGTAGACCGGTGCTGCCTTGTGCTTCATGCAGGCTGACCAGGTCCCTTGCGGAAGCTGCCGGTGACAGGGCGTCATTTTCGACTGCGGCCCGTCACAACTTCCCTATGCAGCAGCGGCCGCCATCTTGCTCCAGTGCAGTCGTAGGCCTGCAGGAGCGTTATTCTTTTTATGGCCACTGCACAGGCGATGTCAGGCTCTCCATCGCCTGCAAGTCCTGTCTTAGGACGTCAGCTTTGATACGGTGGCCCAGGAGGACTGTTCTTTATTCAGGATGGCATAGGAATGGTGTCCTGGGCAAGAGTTTCACAGAAAGGCTGCTGCCTCTATCAGTGGCAAGCCACGCCCCCCAGGTATTACTTGAGAGTTATGTAATATTGAGAAAATCTTTCATGTGGTTACCATCAGAATTATTTTTCAGAGATGTGATTTTACTGTGATGTTTGCACTAACATTTTTGGTAAAACCTCTTTTTATTAGCATTTATTTTTCATGTTCTGTTGAACGAACATCACATTATAAAATGTTATGCTTTGTAAGTGGTTCATATGGAACAGTTCTATGTATGGGTGAGGTTCCATTTATGATAAACTCAAAACAGGAATAACATATATTTTCAGCCTTCTGCAGCTACTTCTATGGAGGAATAGCACTTTAAGGTCGCTTAGACGTATGTTGTTCTAGCTGTACTACTTAAATGGGAGCACCACACGCCCAGCCCCCTAGCCCCAACCCCCCTTGCACACACAGAGATGGTCTGGGCTGATGACACCGGGATCCTTCGTGGTTACCAGTCTCGGTGTTTTGTGATTTGTGTCTTGGGCTGTTCAGCGTAGTTGGTGAAGCTAGGGGTCATTTCTGCCCACAAGTCAGAGAGAGGGTGTTTGCGTATCTCACTGGCTTCTTCACGCAGGAGTGCTTCCTCCTCTGCCCTTGACCACTGCTCTACTTTAATGTGCCACCAAGGGTAAGTAGGGTCGAAGCTCCCTTTCCAATGCCTGGCAATCAGTTTCCTGGCCTAGGCCAGGATGAGATCCAATAGTCCGATGCCCACTTTCCTAGATGCAGGTTGGGGGAATGCCCTAAAGGCAGACAGACCTCCGGTGTGAGCTCCAGTGGTCAATTCAGTGTGTTTCCTAAATGGCAAACTATTTTGCCCCAAAATGCCTGTATCACAGGACATTCCCTGACCATGTGAAAAAAGGAGCCAATAGCGGACCTGCACCTCAAGCAAGTTCAAGGATCTCCCCAAATATGTTCTTAGGGGCTAGGTACGTTTAATGTAGTGTGTTGAATTGTGTGTATTTTAGTCTGATGTTCGAGGACACCTTCTGTGTGTAGATTAGTATTTTACCCCACTCCTTGTCTCTGATCTTGCATCTGAGGTCTACCTCCCATTGACTTTCAGCCATGTCCAGATCATGCTAGACCGACCCGTAGAGTGCCTTATGCAGTCATGTGATCAGGTGATCACTGTTCCCTAGAGTAATTTGAAGCCGCAGTACCCTATGATGTGTGGGTTCTTGCGAGTTTGTCCACCACAGGTATGCAAACACCAGTGTCAGGGCTCCATAGGTTAGGAACTGTCTTGGTACCAGGCCACGATCTGCAGTTAATTAGTCTAGTGTTTTTAAGGTGCCCTTATGAAACAATCACCCACTGCTAGCAGACCGATTTCAGTCTGCTGCCAACGTTGTGTCGTGAGGAAAGAGTCCAGGTTCCTTGTAAGGCAGGCCGATCAGGGGGAGTGTCTGGGAATGGAGAAAATACACAAAGATGAGCTTAACACACTTCATCCAACATCTCAGCACTAATGAAAGCAAAATAGGCAGGTAGTGACATTTCTTAGGTTTACACAAACGTAGGGAAATCAGTGCACCCTGATTTGGTTCCGCCACCATAGAGCCCCAGTTCTGCTGTGTTCTGTTAATCTAGCTAACACATTTTCCACTCTATGTGTGCCACCAAGTAGTGTTGGGGGTAGTTGGAAACCCCAGACCTCCCTCTGTAATCAGGAATCAAAGCATATTTAGGGTGGACCAAGTCCCATCCCAAGTAGCATATCAGTGTATCTAGGATTCTAAATCACTTGGACTTCATCCACACAGGTAAAATCACAAAAAAGTAGAGGAGTCTGGGGAGTGTACCTCCA
The DNA here is from genome assembly GCF_031143425.1 of Pleurodeles waltl. NCBI lineage: Eukaryota > Metazoa > Chordata > Amphibia > Caudata > Salamandridae > Pleurodeles > Pleurodeles waltl. The sequence goes on along the minus strand of NC_090442.1, from coordinate 253,476,183 downwards.
TGTTAGTGAGGGCTATTCTTGACATGATAGGTAGCTGTGGGCAGCGTGGCTGGACACCGATGGAATATGACGCACAAGTTGCTGTTCCTGTCGGCAAAACCCCATCCAGCAAGATCCTGACACACTTAACCGACTTAGGGGACACTGACAAGCAGCCATTGTCCCCTGATCCCAAAGGCACTTGAACACAGACCGGAGGCTGTGGTCCGAGGCACCTGAAGGACTACGGAGGCGAGGGGACTGGGCTCTGCAGCCGCGGGCCTAAGAAGGTGGCGGAGCATTGAGGTCTCGTCAGCAGGCAGGACCTGCCAGGGCCTAACGTGTGCTGCTGACAGCACAAAGGTGGCAACAGAGCAGAGGGCCGGACTCCCGGCAATAAACCCCGAACCTGAGAAATCAAGAAGGGCTCTCACCGATGCAGCGGTCCCTGGCACCACATCAGAAACCTATCAGGCTGAGGCCAAAGTGACAGAGGATGGGGCTGCAAAGAAATTAGCGGTGCAGATGCGGAGGACACGCCAGCGGCAGTATGCCGCCAACAGCTGGTGTGTCCCTGTAGCACAGTACCTCATAGGGTGCCACAGCTACTGAGGAGAGGTTGACCTTGGAATGGGCCATGAAAGCAGGGCGGCTGCGACCACGGCCAAAAGAAAGGGAGAGAGCAAAATCACAGCACACTGCACAGGAGTCTAGGAAGAGAGCAGGCAGGCAGTGAAGACACAAGAAGCTATTGGAGCTAGTGGAACCTGCTGAACCAGGCAACATGGGATTGCAAGGCCCTAATATTGAACTGTTGAGCATAATCAACACCGCATGCACTGGTGAGCTGCTGGGGTATTACTGGCGCCTAATGCTGTCACAGGTGCTCTTGCCCTCTGTAGGAAATTGCCCCTTTTTGGCAAGGTTACCCCCTCGTTTGCCTATCTGATGCTAACTTGACTGAGTGTGTGCTGGTATCCTGCTAACCATGCCCCAGCACCTATGTTCTTTTCCTAAACTGTACTATTGCTTCCACAACTGGCACATTCCTTGCGCACAGCTAAGTACCTTATAAAAGGTACCAGTAGTACTAAGGGCCCTGTGACTCTTAGACATTGTAAAAGCAGTGTGGCCACATTGAGTACACAGGCTGGGAGTCTGTCATTATGAACTCCAGAGCTCCATGATGGCTTCACTGAAGACTGGGCAGTTTGGTATCAAACGTCTCAGCTCAATAAACCCACACTGATGCCAGTGTTGGATTTATTGAAACATGCACACAGAGGGCATCTTAGAGATGGCCCCTGTATTTCACCCAACCACTCTGTGTAAGGCTGACCAGTCTGTGCCAGCCTGCCACTAACAGACAAGTTTCTGACCCCAAGGGCTGAGAGCCTTTGTGCTCTCTGGAACAAAGCCTGTTTTGGGTGAAGGTACTCACACCTCCCCTTTGTAGGAGCTGCAACCCTAGGCAGTGAGCCTCAAAGGCTCCTGCCTCGTGTTACACTGCCCCAGGGCACTCTAGCTAGTGGAAGATACTCACCTCTCCCCCGCCCCAGACCAAGCCCTACTTTTGACGGCAGGTCCGGTGGGAAAATGAGTAAACAAGAGGAGGTTTACCCACCTGAGCTAGGACCACCCTTAGGGTGCCCAGAGCTCAGGTGAACCCCTCCTGGCAGAATCCTCCATCTTGCTTGGAGAGCATTAGCCAACAGGGTTAGGAATCTGACCCTCACCCCAAAGGGAGGGGGCACAGGAAGGGTGTAGCCACCCTCAGTGACAGTAGCCATTGGCTACTACCCTCTGACCCCTGTAAACACCCCTAAATCTAGTATTTAGGGGCCCCCATGAACCTTTCTCTTCGGATTCCTGGCAACCTGACAAGAAGAAGGACTGAAGAGCTGCACCAGCAAAGAAGAATCCAGGCTAGACGACAACTAATTTGGCCCCTGGACTCATTCTGCAGGATCAGAGACTTCTACAAACCCCCAAAGGACTGCTTGTCTACCCAAGGACCAAGATCTCCCACGGACAGCAGCCCTGTCCACAAAGAAACCTCCAACAAGGACTCCAGAACCACCCCTGATCAGCAAGTCCTGCCCACTCTGCACTCAACCCCCACGGCTCATGTCCAGGTGGACCAACGTTCCAGAGAAGTTCCCCAGGCGATTTGGACCTATAGTGTATGCTGGGTTGACCCCTCCTCACCAACACAACAACGCCTGCAGCCTAAATGCAGAGGACCACCCGACCGTGACTTCCAGACGCCTAAACGAACCCCTGCCTCTGCAGCCCCCTGACCATGGGGAACCCAAACGACAGCCCAGCAACATCCATTGGGCTCTCCACTTACCTGTCCAGCAGTTGGTTTTCTTCAGTCGGCTCCCTGGACAATGTCTGCAGCATCATTTTGACCCCTGGGGTTCCCTCATAGAAAAGCATTGGGTGCCTGACACAGTGTTTGCACCTCAGTGACCCCCAGCGACCAGGATAGCAGAGGTAAGTAACTGGTCTTTCCAAGGACTAACAAGATGACTTAGAAAATAGATTGTGCAAGAATGGTGTAGGAAAGTACCCTCGTTTTGGCATGGTTACTCCCACTTTTTTCCAGCTACCAGTGTGTTTTGACTGTTTTCACTGGGATCCTTCAAACCAGGACCCCAGTGACTACTCTCTCTCTCTAAATTTGGTAATTGAGTACTTAGCGCAGCCCACAATTGGCACACTGGTGCCCCATATATGTCCCTACTATATGGGACCTAGGTACCCAGGGCATTGGGGCACCAGGGGTTCACCATGGGCTGCAGCATGTATTGGGCCACCCATGGGAGCCCATACAAAATGTGTCTGCAGGCCTGTCATTGCAGCCTGCGTGAAAAGGTGCATGCACCCTTTCACTACAGGTCACTGTACCGGGTCACTGTAAGTCACCCCTATGGTAGGCCCTCCTAGCCCAGAGGGCAGGGTGCAGATATCTGTGTGTGAGGGCACCCCTACATAAGCAGAGGTGCCCCTTCAAACTCCAGCTCCATTTTCCTGGACTTCCTAAGTGCGGGGAAGCCATTTTACCCGTCTACTGGACCTGTGTCCAGCTGAATAACGGTAACTCCAAACATAGTCATGTTTGGTATCAAACATGTTGGAATTATACCTGAATACTGTTGTCAGTATTGGTTGTATGATTCAAAGCACTCTGGAGCTCCTTAGAGGACCTCCAGCATTGCTTCTACCAGTCTTCTGTGGGTTTCAGTGCAGCCCATGCTGCTGCCACCCCACAGACAGGTTTCAGCCATCCTGCTGCTTGACCAGCTCAAGCAGAGGAAGGCAGAACAAAGGGTTTCCTTTGGAAGATAGAGGCAACACCCTCTCCCTTTGGAAATAGGTGTTACATGGCTTGGGAGGGGTAGCCTTCCCAAGACACTGGTATGCTTTGAAGGGCACATTTGGTTTCCTCCTTGCATAAACTGGTTTGCAACAGTGCTTTGGCACGAAAATGGACAATGGAAAGGGGAATAACCACTCTCCTGTCCAGGGTTGGTGCCAGAGCTCCTCCATGTGGCCACTTGATTCTGCCATCTTGAATCCTAGAGGGGAAGAGGCCAATGGGAGAATCTGAGTGGCCAGGTCAGGCAAGTGATGTCCCAGCCCCCTCCTGATGGGTGGTCACCATGTGAGGTGACCAATCTCCCTTCCTGGGCTTTTTAGGGTTTCCCCACAGAGTGGGTCTTCAGAGTCGACATGCAAGATTCTAACAGGACTTCTCTGCATCGTTTACTTCATCTTCTGGCGAATGGGACTGCAACTGGACCCTCTAGGTATTGATATTCTGCAACTCCAGCAACAACTCAATTTTGCAACATTTTGTCTTTGGCTACTTTAGGTGACTGCAACATTTCCATGGCTGTGCATCATCTGGGGTAGATGAGTCTTCAGCCTACACAAGAAGTAAGAAGAAATATCCAGCATTCTTCCCTGCAAAGCACAGCTGTAGGAGGCTGGCCTGGTTTGTAGTGGGTACCTAAGGTACTTACACCTAATACCAGGTCCAGTTATCCCTTATTCGTGAAATGTAGTCAGTGTCTAGAAGTCAGGCTGTCTAGAGGTAGCTGCAGCTGAGCAGCCAAGGGTTATCTAGGAGGCAGGCAAAGCTCATGCAATACCACTGTAGTCACACAGTACTTACACACATGAAAGAAAATACTCAGTGTTACAAAAATAAAGGTACTTTATTTTGGTGACACAAATGCCAAAAATACCTTAGAGACTATACTCCCTTAGGAGGTAAGTAATATTGACAGTATATACACTAGAACAGTGGTTCCCAATCTTTTGACTCCTGAGGACCCCCACTGAATCACTACTGGAAGCCGGGGACCCCCAAACAATTTGTATAATTTAAATTTCAAACATTAAAACAGTCATTCACAAAAATACACAAACAAGTACAAACCAAACAAATACTCAAATTACTAATGATATAATCCTTCTATATCGAAAACGTATGCAGAAATCAAAACAACTTAATGAGAAGTTTGCTGCTGCATCTTGGTGACTAACTTTTCATTATTTGGTTTTATTTAGGAAAGCTGACTCCTCAGGTCAGATTCTACAGTTCCCAAGTGAATTTTTTTTTTTTTTTTTTTTTTTTTTTTAGGTTTATACGATCTGAGAAAGCTTTTTCACATAAATATGTGGTGGGGAAAGGAAGGAAAACCATAAGGATCTCTCAAGTTTCCATAGCCTATTTGTCACATGTCATTTGTTTGATTCATAGCACCTCCCATACCAGTGTAGGGTTTTGGAGCACTTTTCGAGTGACTACAAGGTGTAGAGTTCACATGTCATTACAACTGCTGCACAAATAAAAACATGCACATGTTTCTGCCAGGCCCTGGCTGGAGAAGTATCTTTCTGTAATCCCAGGCCCGTGGGCCCCTGGGAATGTGTCACGGACCCCTGGGGGTCCGCGGACCACAGTTTGGGAAACACTGCACTAGAATGCAGAAATAGCTGTAAAAACAGTTAGAAAGTGCAAATAGTGAAAACCTCCATAGGTTGCAAAGGGCCTGGGGGAACACAAACCATATACTAAAATAGTGGAATGCGAAAGTCGGTTTCCCACCTAGGCAAGTGTAGTGTGTAGAAGGGAGCTGGGAGTGTAAGAAAACATCAAAGGTAAGTAACAGAACACATCCCAGAGCCCAGGAAAGCTGGAGTAAATCACAGTAATTTTCCTAGAACACACAAGAACACGTGATAAAAGATAATGCAAGAACCAGAAGAGACTGCCCAACACCAACAATGGATTCCTGGACCTGAAGACCTGTGGAAGAAGGGGACCAAGTCCAAGAAGCACTGAAGAGTCCAGGGAGGACAGGAGCCCCTACTAAACCAGATGAAGATGTAAAAGGAGAACCACCGGTGAGGGAGAACAGACAGTACTGCACCCAAGAAGACGGATGCGGGTTCCTGGTTGGTGCAGATGATGTCCCACACCGGATGGAAAATTGCATTCTGGTTTGCGTCGCTGGATTCCGCCAACAAACCTTGCCACACGCAAAGCACACGGTTAGTGGAAAATGCTGCTGCCCGAGACCAGGAGGGACCTGGTGGCCTCTACCATAGAGAGGGAGACAGAGGGGGGCTCTCAGCAACTCAGAGAGCCCTCAAAAGACCAGGCAGCGCACACAGGAGTCCCACAGCATAGGGACAAAGAAGGTGCAAATGGAGGCCCATGCAGCACAACACAAAGGCATCCCACGCCGCTGGAGAACCACTCAGGAAGCTGTGCATCACAGGAAGGAGTGCTGGGGGCCTGAGATGTGCTGTGCACGAAGAACTTTGTGGAAGGTCGCACAAAAGCCTTGGCAACAGCAAAACGTGGTGCACGGGGATACTGTCTTGCGTGGGGAAGCAAACTCTTGCCTCCACCAAAGTTGGACAGTTGGACCTTGTGACAGTCAGGGTCACTTCAGTCCACCACCCGTGTTGCTGGATCCACGCTCGTCGTCAGGAGAGGGGACCCATGCCACCAGTCGTCGCTGGAGAGGGGTGCCTGCTGAAGCAGGGAAGTGACTCCTTCACTTCAAGAGAGATTCCTTCGCTTCTTCTGGTGCAGGCTGAAGACAGGCAGTCCTTGGGGGATGCACGACCTGGAAACAGTTGCAGTTGCTGGCAGGAGCTGAAGATACAATGTTGCAGAAGTCGTCTTTGCTTCTTTGTTGCAGTTTGTAGAGTTCCTGTAGGGCCCAGGTGCAGTTTTGTCAGTAGAAGATGAAGTAAAGGATGCAGAGTATGCCTGCTGGAGTCTTGCAATCCGAATCTGAGGAAACACCCTGGAGAGAGAATCTAAATAGCCCTGAAAGGGGGTTTGGCTAGCTATACAGGTAAGCACCTATCAGTGGAGGGCTCTGACGTCACCTGCTGGCACTAGCCACTCAGATGCTCCCTGAGTGACCCACCACCTTGGAATCCAAGATGGCAAAGCCCAGGGACACTCTAGAGGAGCTCTGGGCACCACCCCTGGGGTGGTGCTGGACAGGGGAGTGGTCACTCTCCTTTCCTTTGTCCAGTTTCACACCACAGCAGGGACTAGGGGTCCCTGAGCCGGTGTAGACTGGATTATGCAAGGAGGGCAACATATGTGCCCTTCAAAGCATTTCCAGAGGCTCAGGGAGGCTACCCCTCCCTTACCTGTAACACCTATTTCCAAAGGAAGAGGGGGTAACAACCTTCTCCCAAAGGAAATGCTTTGTTCTGCCTTGCTGGGCTTGAGCTCCTTGAGCAACAGGAGGGCAGAAACCTGCCTGTGAGGTGGCAGCAGCTGGGGCTGCCTGGAAAACGTAAGAAGGCTGGTATGGCAGTACTTGGGGGCCACTGTGGAGCTCCCAGAGTGCATGGCATTGCAAAACCAATACTAGAATCAATATTGGGGTACAATTGCCAGGTGTTAGACACCTTACAAGGCCATATTTGGAGTTACCATTGTGCAGCTGGACATAGGTATTGACCCATGACGAGTGCACGCGTAAAATGGCATCCAGTGCACGCGTAAAATGGCATCCAGTGCACGCATAAAATGGCGTCTCTGCACTCCCGAAGCCCGGGGAAATGGTCCTGGACGACGTGGGGGCACCTCTGCTGTTGCAGGGGGTGCCCTCTTACACAGGTAGTTTGCACGCAGAATTCAGGGTTGGAAGGCCTGACATTCAGGTGACTTATAAGTGACCTGGTGCAGTGAAAATAGCTGTGAAAGGGTGCATGCACCATTTCACACAGGCTGCAAAAGCAGTCCTGCAGAAGCCTTTGCATGGGCTCCCTATGGGTGGCAAAAGTAATGCTGCAGCCCATAGGGATGCCCTGGAATGCCAATGCCCTGGGTACCTAGGTACCATATACTAGGGACTTATAAGGGGGCACCAGTATACCAATTATGAGTGCTGTGTTAACAGTATCCAAAAATCAATGTAAAAGGGGAGAGAGCATAAGCACTGGGGTCCTGGTTAGCAGGAACCTAGTGACACAGTTAAACACACTGACAAACAAGCCAAAAACCATAAGCACTGGGGTCCTGGTTAGCAGAATCCCAGTGGCACAGTCAAACACACTGACAAACATGCCAAAAATGGGGTAACCATGCTAGAAAGAGGCTACTTTCTCACACTCACACATACTCACACTCATTCAGGCACGCATCCACACTAACATGCTCACATGCATACACACTGACATGCAGACACACACTCACTGTAACATTCATAGACGCATTCACTCACATGCATACAACCACGCATACACCACAACACTCACACACAACACCCCGCACCCTTCCACCCCTCTCCCCTGTTGGACGCCGACTTACCTTTTCCAGGGAGGAGGTCGTCTGGCAGGGAATGGGAAGCGGCGCTGCTACGGCTGGCAGCGCCCTGCCAGCAGGACACCACCAGGCCGTATTAATGGTCTTAGTAATGCTGGTGGCGTCATTCTGGCAGGGGGGGGGAGGGGATGGGGGTGCAGGTGGTAGCACCACCCAGGCGCCTCCGACAGCCAGCATGGCTAGTGCCGGATATCTGACCAAAGTGTGGCGGAAATGCGGCAGTATCCATAATATGGTGGGCGGGAGACCGCCAGCACTGGCGGTCTGCTGGCGCCCATGGCTTTGGCAGTCTCACTTTGAGACCGCCAAAGTCATAATGAGGGCCATAGCATGCACAGAGTCCAGGGGTTCTCCAGAGGCTAAAGTAGATAATAATAATGCTCTCTTTTGTAGTAGTGTGGTTGAGCAGTTAGGCTTATCAGAGGTTAGTGCAAAGCATCTGTTGTACACACAGACAATAAAGGAAGCACACACTTAATGACTAACTCCAGGCCAATTGTTTTTATGAAGCAAAACTATACTCTGTTACTTTATTTCTAGAACCACAAGTTTAAGTTTGCAGGTAAGTACATTTGGAAGCAAGTATCATATATATGTATTAACACCACTTTGCTTCAATTTGGCAAGTTAAATAGTTTGCAAGAAAATAGCAAATATCAGTTCTAAAAGTTGAAAGTGCAATTTTCAAAAACAGTTCTTGAGGGAAGAAAGGTTAGCACAGTTTCAAGGTAAGTACATGACTTACAGTTCCAGTCTCCGGGGGTTAGGATGTCCACAGGATGGGGTTCAAGTTAACCCCAAACACCTACAACCAGCAACACAGGGCCAGCCGGGTGCAGAGGTCAAAGATGAAGCAAGATTTAAAATGGAGTCCTATGGAGACTAGGGGCGCTCAGAATTCGATATGCCAGCAGGTAAGTACGCGCGTATTCAGAGGGCAGACTTGGGGGATTTAGGTGAGCACTGGGGTGGGGTAGGGGGCACAGCTCTGTACCAAACACACACCCTCAGCAGCGCAGGGGCAGCCGGGTGCAGACACAGCTTCGTACTCCCAATGCTTTTCAATACAGGGGACACGGGGATCACAAAGATCCTGCAAGCTAGGTCCAGGGGGTCGGTCCCGGAAAACCACAGGCTGGAAAAGGAGAAGGGCTGCATGCTGAACGTTGCTGGACTGGTGGTCTGATTCCCCAAGGCCAGGGGGCTGCGGGTGCAGAGGTACCTTTAGACGTCGGGAATTTTCGTCTGGTTCTCTCGCTGTTAGGGAGATCCTCTGGATTTAGTCTGCAGGCGTCATCGTGTTGGCCAGGAGGGGTCAACCCAGGGTGGACACAAGGTCAGAATCACCTGGGGACCTTGTCTGGCTCAGTGGGCCACCTGGACAAGGACTGAGGGTGTCGGGTGCAGAGTAGGTAGGACTCGCAGATCCGGAGCAGTTCTGGAGTCCTTTGCTGGAGTTTCTTTCTGGACAGGGCACCTGTCAACAGGAGATCTTGGTCTTCTGCGGTACAGGCAGTCCTCTTGAGGCTTTTAAGAGGTTGCTGGTCCTGCAGGATGTGTCACCTTTTTGTAGGAGGGCTTCAGAAGCTGGAGACAGACCAGTAGGGCTGGGGCCAAGTCAGTAGGTGTCTTCTGTCTTCTCTGCTGGGGGTCAGCTTAGCATTCTTTCTTCTTGTCGTCTTCTTGAGGTTGCCAAGATTCTGGTGAGCTGGGTTCAGGGAGGCCCTTAAATCCTGGATTTAGGCGCTTTACAGAGTCAGTAGCCAATGGCTACTGTCCCTAAGAGTGACTTCACCCTTCAGGTGTCCACTCCCTTTGGGGAGGGAACACAGACCTAACCCATTTGTTTCCTGTCCTCCAAACCAAGATGGAGGATTTTGCAAGGAGAGGGCCACTTCAACCCTAGACATCTTAGGGGTGGTCCTAGCTGAAGTGGTCCCTCCTCCTTGTTTTTCCTCATTTTCCCACCGACTTGCCGCCAAAAGTGGGGCTTTGTCTGGGAGGGGTGGGCATCCCCACTAGCTGGAGTGCCCAAATGCACTGTAACAAGAGGCCAGAGCCTTTGAGGATCACCACCAGGTGTTACAGTTCCTGCAGGGGGAGGTGTGAAGCACCTCCACCCAGTGCAGGCTTTGTTTCTGGCCACAGAGAACACAAAGGCTCTCACCCCATATGGTCAGAAACTCATCTGGAAGCGGAAGGCTGGCACAGACTGTTCAATCTTGCAATAGAAGTTTGGATAAAATACAGGGGGCATCTCTCAGATGCCCTCTGGGTGCAACTTTCAATGCATGCAACACTGGCATCAGTGTGGGTTTATTATGCTGATAAGTTTTATACCAAACTTCCCAATCTACAGTGAAGCCACCATGGAGCTGTGGAGTTTGTAATGACAAACTCCCAGCCCAGGTACTAAATATGGTCTTAGACACTGTAGGGGCACATTGCTCATGCAGCTATGCCCTCACCTATGGTATAGTGCACCCTGCCAAAGGGCCATAAGGCCTGCTAGAGGGGTGACTTACCTATGCTACAGACAGTAGTTTGTGGGTATGGCACCCTGACAGGGATGCCATGTCGACTTTACTTTTTTCTTCCCACCAACACACACAACCTGCAATGGCAGTGTGCATGTGTTTGGTGAGGGGTCCCTTAGGGTGGCATAGTACATGCTGCAGCCCTCGAGGACCCTCCCTGGTCACAGAGCCCTTGCTACCACTGGTACCTTTGACAAGGGACTTAGCTGTGCGCCAGGAGTGTGCCAATTGTGGAAACAATGGTACAGTTTAGGGAATGAACACAGGTGCTGGGGCCTTGTTAGCAGGATCCCAGCACAGTCAAGTTAGCATCAGATATCTGGCAAAACGTGTGTGTGTGGGGGTTTGGGGGGGGTGGCTACTGCAAACAAAGGGCCAGTTTCCTACACTAGAGGTCTTGAAAGATGAAAACAAATATTCCAATAACGGCATCCAACTGAAGCAACATGGTAGCATATTTGTCTTGCAATTACACTGAGCACCACAAGGGAAGTAACACCTGAAGATCTAAGATGGCCACAGGCTCACATGAGAGTTTGTGGCCTACTGAGAAATACCGTTGGCACTCCACCGTACAGCATGTTAGCAATATGTACACAGCTTAAATCCAGGCCTGGACCACCAGCTCAGGGTAGTGCATCCTCGTACTCAAACTATAGTTGTTGGTAAGCAGCACCTCCAGTCCTGCTGCCTCTGTACCTATTCCCTCTAATGTGGGACCTATACAGATCTCCATGCTGGGAGAGAAGAATGGAGTCACAAGAAACAGAACCTCTGTGAACCAGAGGTCAGGTAGTGTGATGATATTTTGTGATGTAGACCCCCACTTTAACATTAATGGAACCCAGGGACAACACTGAATCATCACTGGAATCTGGGGACCCCCGCCGGAGTCATTACTGGAAGCTGGGGACCTAATTTGTCAATATTTGTTAATATTTTTTTATTTTCTAAGCAATCGCGGACCCCCTGAGAAGGCTTCGCGGACCCCCAGGAGTCCCCGGACCACAGGTTGGGAACCACCGATGTAGAACACTGAGCATGATGCTAAAAAAAATAGCATGCAGTGGACAAAGGGCAAGAGCAGAAATGTGTGAGATGCACAAGTGGTGTAATCTGGATTTAAGGTTGAATGGAATGCATAGGGCACAGGACAGAGAAGCATACGGTAAGGCGAAATGTGAAAGGGACACTGAAGACGTAAGGTGAAAAATGTGGGATGAACAGTGTGGGCAGCTGTGACAGTATACTATCTACACATCATCTCCAAGAGACCAAATCTGAATATATGGTGGTGAAACAATCCAGGGCACCAATACAGGAGTATCAACTCGAGCAGCAGGTTGCAGAAAATGGTCAGACAGGTCAAACCCTTTGTAAGTAACAATGTACAGAAGATGGTGATGAAAGAAGTGTGGATATAACTTTCCACATATGCTGGAATCCCTTCAACGTGATCAGTGAAAGGCGAGACACAAAACAGTAAAAAGCCAACATATATTTTGAAGGTGTTCAATAATGTCACGTGTAAATCTCAGACAGTAACTGAATTTATGACTTGAAAAAAACAGTGAAAGGTCCAGAGTCTGTAGGTCTGAGCAAGAAATGAATTATGGTTTAGAGAGGAGAGACACTCTTCGCTGCCTGGAAACTCCTTCAGTCGGCTTGTTTTATGTACTTCGATGAAGTTTCTTGTAGATTTTGAAGATGTTTTTCATGAGTTTTCACAATAGTTCTTGAGATTTCTGAGACATTTTGCTCTGCTTCTGAAACAAACACTGGGAGGAATGTCAGTAACTGTCAGAAAGTACTCTCTTTTTGGTTACCCCCATTTTCTGCCTGGTGTCATTGTGCTTGACTGTGTTCACTGGGATCCTGCTAACCAGGACCCCAGTGATTATGCTCTCTCTTTTTTTGTTTTTGCATACTGGTAACCCAGTATTTCACCCACAATTGGCATACTGGTGCCCCCTTATAAGTCCCTAGTATATGGTAATTAGGTACCCAGGGCATTGGGGTTCCAAGGGATTTCTATGGGCTGCAGCATTTCTTTTGTCACTCATACGGAGCCCATGCAAAGGCTTTTACAGGCCTGCCATCGCAGCCTGAATGAAAAGGTGCATGCACTGCCATTTACACTGCACCAGGTTACTTATAAGTCACCCCTATAGCAGGCCTTCCAGCCCTGAGGACAGGGTGCAGAGTACCTGTGTGTGAGGGCACCCCTGCACTAGCAGAGGTGCCCCTTCGATCTCCAGGACCATTTTCCAAGACTCTGTGAGTGCGGGACGCCATTTTACGTGTGTTCTGGGCACAGGGCACTACCTATGTCCAGCTACATAATGGTAACTCCAAACATAGGCAGGTTTGGTATCAAACATGTTGGAATCATACCCCAAGGCTTTTGCAAGTATTGTTGGTTGTATGATTCCATGCACAATGGGAACTCCTTAAAGGCCCACCCGTATTGTCATTCCAGCCTTCTGAGGTTTTCCAGGCAGCCCAAGGTGCTGCCCCCTCTCAGACAGGTTTCTGCCCTCCAGTTGCTTGCCCAAGGAAGGCAAGCCCAGGAAGGCAGAACAAAGGATTTCCCTTAGCAGAGGGGTGTTACACCCTCTCCCTTTGGAAACAGGTGTCACAGGTTTGGGAGGGGTAACCTCCCCAAGCCACTGGAAATGCTTTGAAGGGCACATTTGGTGCTCTCCTTGCATAATCCAGTCTACACCGGTTCAGGGACCCAAATCCCAGCTCTGGCGTGGAAATGGACAAAGGAAAGGGGAGTGACCACTCCCCTGTCCATTACCACCCCAGGTGTGGTGCTCAGAGCTCCTCCAGAGGGTCCCTGGGTTTTGCCATCTTGGATTCCAAGTTGGCAGTGAACTCTGGGAGCATCTGAGTGGCCAGTGCCAGCAAATGATGTCAGAGCCCTCCCCTGACAGGTGCTTACCAGTTTAGCTGAACAATCCCCCTTTCAGGGACATTTCAGGTCTCTTCTCTGGGTGGTCCGGCAGATTCGGATTGCAATACTCCAGCAGGAATCCTCTGCATCCTCTACTTCACCTTCTCACCGAAGACACTGCATCCGGACCCTCCAACTACACAAACTGCAACAAAGAAGCAAAGATGACTTCTGCAACATGGTATCTTCAGCTCGGGCCAGCGACTGCAACTGGTTCCTGGTCATGCATCCTCAGAGGACAGCCTGTCTTCAGCCTGCACCAGAGGAGCCACTCCTCTGCTTCAGCAGGCACCTCACTACATCAACGACCAGCTGCGTGGATCCCCTCTCCTGATGAGCTGCGTGGATCCTGCATCACGGGTGGTGGACTGGCGTGGTCCCGATGTCCTACTGTCCAACTTTGGTGAAGGTAAGAGCTTGCCTTCCCACACAAGACAGTACCCCCATGCACTGTGTTTTGAAGTTGCCAAGGGTTGTTGGCATCCTTCCACAAAGTTCTTTGTGCACCATGCAGCTCTGGCCCCCAGCACTCTATCCTGTGACGCACATCTTCCTGCGTGGTTCTCTGGCGGCGTGGAAACCTTTGTGGTAGCACTGTGTGGGCCTCCTTTCACACCTCCTTTGTCCATGTGCTGTGGAACTCCTGGGTGCGCTGCCTGGTCTTCTGTGGGCTCTCTGAGTTGCTGAGAGCCTCCTTTGGCTCCTCCTCCTGGGTAGAGCCACCTGGTCCTTCCTGGTCACGGGCAGTGCCATTTTCCGTTAACCGCGAGCTTTGTGTGTGCCAAGGCTTGTTGGCGGACTCCAGCGACGCAAACCAGACTGCAATCTTCCATCCGTCGTTGGACATCATCTGCACCAACCAGGAACCCGAATCCATCTTCTTGGGTGCAGTACTGACTGTTCTTCTTCACCAGTGGTTCTTCTTTTGCACCTTCATCCGGGTTAGCAGGGGCTCCTGTTCTCCCTGGGCTCTTCTGTGCTTCTTGGACTTGGTCCCCTTCTCCCACAGGTCTTCAGGTCCAGGAATCTACTGTTGGTGTCTTGCAGTCTCTTCTGGTTCTTGCAATATCTTCTTTCTCATGTTTCTCTGTGTTCTAGGAAAGTTACTGTGTTTTATTACTTACCGTTGGTGTTTTCTAATACTCCCAGCACCCCTCTACACACTACACTTGCCTAAGTGGGAAACTGACATTTGCATTCCACTTTCTTAGTATATGGTTTGTGTTCCCCCCAGGCCCATTTCTAGCTATTGTGATTTTCACTAATTGCACTGTTTTCTAACAGTTTTTATGCCTATTTCTGCATACTAGTGTATATCATTTGTGTATTACTTACCTCCTAAGGGAGTATTATCTCTATGGTAGTTTTGGCATTTGTGTCACCAAAATAAAGTACCTTTAATTTTGTAACACTGAGTATTTTCTTTCATGTCTGAGTACTGTTTGACTACAGTGGTATTGCATAAGCTTTGCATGTTTCCTAAATAAGCTGTGGCTACCTTTAGAGAGCCTGGCTGCTAAACACTGCCTACATTTCACTAATAAGGGATAACTGGACCTGGTATAAGGTGTAAGTACCATAGGTACCCATTACAAACCAGGCCAACCTCCTACAGTAACGGAGTATAACGAGCTAAACTGGTAGAAGAATACTTAGTGCTATAAGGCCCAAAATCAGCAGTCTGAAAGAATGCCTTATAGTTTATCTGTGTAGTATGTGTAGTATCACTAAATTACATCAGATACTTGAGTGTGTGATGATGTCTTTCTGCTTGCTCCTTAGTTTCAATATACTACACTGATGGAATTTTCTTCCAATCTCATATTATCAGTATTAAGAATTCAAAAGTAATGATTTATGTTACCCACACAAAACCATAGAAATTCAGCAGTATAGTTATATTTATCTTAATAAACTATAACTTGTGGCCTGAAGTTACTTTACAACACAAATTACAGTTTCTTCAGATAAGTATAACTATACCTGCTAACTTTCTATGGTTTTGTCTGGGTAAAACATAAACCTAACTATAACATCCCTGTACCCTTTGGTTTTTCAGTGAATTTCAATGTTTTTTAATGTAAAGTAATATATAATTACCAAACATTAATCAAATCACTGCCTGAGGCCAGGCTCTGCAGCCAACCCCCACATGCAGCCAACACCACACTACACAGGGCCTTTGGCCATGCGCGGCAGGGCTTTGGTGTATGAATTGGTGTATTTTTTTTTCATTGTGGGAAATCCCTCGAAGTTACACTGCGGGCCACGCTGAGTGCCACTGTGAATCCGTGATCTATGGTTCGACCCAAAAAAAAAAAAAAAGTAAGGCAATTGTTGCCCATGACCCCTCGATCTGTCCTATGGGGTCAGGATACTTATGTCCTAACCCCTTATCTAATTTTTCAATTTTTGTTTTCCCACCCTCAGTAGATCAACAAACAAAATGGTGGCTGCAACTTTTCTATCAGCTTGCGGTCAGCCAATCAGGGCCTTGCTTTTCCCCGGATCCGTGGATCCCCTGTGGATGGATCAGAGTCCCCAGATATCTATATATTTTTGCCTTTAATAACTCTGAAACTACTGAACAGATTTACACCAATTAACAAAAATAGATCTTTCTGGACCATGATCTAGCCTTCTGCCTAATTTGGTGAAAGCTAGCTTTCTGCCTAATTTGATATAAATCCGTTCAACAGTTCGGGCTGTAGCTGTGTTAAAAAATGCAAAATCCCCAAAGACATTGCTTGGGGAAAAGCATTCTGGGACACCGTCAAACCCCTCCCTTTCTCAGCTACTACTTGACAAATCACTCCGAAACTTTTCAAGCAGCCAACTAAAGTAAGTGGCAAACTAGATTTGAAAATGTCATACATATTCGCCAAATCGGTGCCAAAGTTATGAGCAAAATAAAAAGCACTTTGTCTATGGGAAAAGTTGGTCTTAACTATAACTACCTACTGGCTCTTCCCAGTAGGTAATATATATGGATTTTACCAAACCAGTTAAATGTATAGGACATAGGGCCAGATGTAGCAAACAGTTTGCGAGTCGCAAACGGCGAAAATTGCCGTTTGTGAGTCGCAAACCTGAGTTTGCTATGCAGAAATGCATTTTGCGAGTCGGAACCGACTCGCAAAATGCATTTCAGAGTCGCAAATAGGAAGGGGTGTTCCCTTCCTATTTGCGAGTCGCAGTTACCATCCACTTGAAGTGGATGGTAACCCACTCGCAAACGGGAAGGGGTCCCCATGGGACCCCTTCCCCTTTGTGACTGGACCCCAAATAATTTTTTCAGAGCAGGTAGGGGTTCAATGGACCACTACCTGCCCTGAAAAAATCCGAAACAAAAGGTTTCGTTTTTTTTTCTAAGTGCAGCTCGTTTTCCTTTAAGGAAAACGGGCTACACTTGGAAAAAAAAAACTGCTTTATTTAAAAGCAGTCACGGACATGGAGGTCTGCTGACTACAGCAGGCCTCCATACCCGTGAGTGCCCATAGTCGCTATGGGGCCGCAATTTGCAACCCACCTCATTAATATTAATGAGGTGGGTCTTTGCGACCCCATAGCGACTCGCAGACGGTGTCTGAGACACCGTTCTGCATTGCAAATTGCAAGTCGCAATTAGCAAAGTTCCTACATCTGGCCCACATTTCTTCCAGCTGTTTGAACAATGGTAAATGCCTGTGGTTCGGAAAAAATAGTGGTTGCTGAAGGTGACTATACAATATATGACTTGCCCCACCTTGAAATGCCTCAGTGGTGTGTAGGCTTGAAAATTCAACAAACAGTCGATATTCAGACTGGCATACATGAGTGCTCTTAAATGCAACGTAAATACTGCTCAAGGGCTTGGAACCTGAAAAGACTAGTATCAGCTGTCAGAGCTGAAGGTGTTAGTATTGTAGGGCCCACATGGTGAAAAGAAGGGACACATGGATTTTAAAAAAGCACCGTTAATACAGGTACGAGGAAGAAAAGATTTGTCTGAACAAGGGCAAAGCAAAGTCAGTGCCCTTGTAATGAAACAGTGATAGAAACAAAGAAGAATGTAAGTCGAGACCAGATGTTCCCTATCAGCAAATAAAAATGGGCTTTAAAAAAAGACAAATTGGGATACCTAGTTTTTTACAATGGCCATGTCAATGAACAGAGAATACTTACTTATGATGAGATCAAATTAAATTCCATGCAGTGACAATCCAGGGTGTTCCCATAAGAATAATATGAAGGCGCTTACATTTGTTTAGATTCTATATGTATGTCACTGGGCAGGCAAAAAAGAATAGAGGGAGCTAACACTGAGTAGTTTTGATCTTCCACTAGGTAAGACTTCATAATCACTAGAACGCATGTGAATCAGCATATACAGAAAATTTAAAGAAATATTCAATCAATTTCAGGCTTTCACAGAAACTCAATGTAATGTAAGAAAACAGAAAACACGAGTAGTTATAAAAACTATTTACATACATGCATGTGTTGATATACTCCTCCAACTTTTCAATTCGTTTTTTATGATCGTTAATTTGTTCTTCATTTTGCTTATGGTTTCCCTAAACAATTATAAAGAGAAACATATTTAAAGCAGCTTTGACTGGAAGAACAAGTACTGATTCAATCATCACAATCATGCTTGCGGTACTCTACAGCCTCTCTACAGCTAGACGTATACAACTACATTTGTGGCAGTGGTGAGGAACATATACTTCTGCATCAATAAAACGTGCACAGCCAAACAATATACCTGGTACAACTCACAATCCATTATCACTCAGACACCCACTTGGCCCCATCTTACAACAAATCACTTTCTGCTTTATCTACACAACAGATGTTTATTAATTGACAACATGGCTAGGGAGGCATTGGGGAAAGTATGAAAAGACAAAGGGGAATCTAGGACCAGTAGTGCAATGTTTATTAAAACAAGTGAAATAAAGTTACTAAACTGTAAATATAGTCCCCAATATTGGAGAAAGTCCAGGCCTTCACAGAAGTCTTACTGATGTGCCTATATATACTACTTTGGTTCGAAAAGCACTTGCTTGTTCATGACAAAGAGCAAGACCAAACTGAAAGGAATTGTGTGGAGGGTAAATAAAGGAACTGAGATTGTCGTACAGGTACCAAAAAGATGCTTGATCCAGTTAAACACGACATGACAGCTGCTTCACCGAGGGGTTAAGGACGTACTTGATTCCTTAATGGGCTGCTTTGTTTGTATATCTTAACTGCCCTTTGACAAGCTCAGATTAATATTTTCTAATTATTCTAGATTTTGTTAAGTAAATAATTACATTTCCACAGGAAACCTTGAAAAGGAATGTGTAACTTATGGTTTGGTTAAAGCAGGCCTTGAAAAATCATAAAAAATGTTACCAGACCTGCAGGTCTAGTGAGTTAAATAATCTACTCAGCCTAATTACAATGCCCTTGACCCATAAACTGGTTTCAAATGGTGTAATCCTAGGCAAGTATTTGAATTCACTGAGCCACCATTTTCTTCATTACATATGACGCCACCTTTATGTTAGTGCAGCATGTCTGCTGTACAAAAACTCTTGTTTAATAGACAAAATGTTGTTCCATATACAATCCAATTCTTGTTGCACGTAGGACACATATGGCCTGTGATTTGCCTATTACTTCATTAACACAGTTGTCATCAAGGCGAGAAAGTTTCTCTAATCATGGTTCAAAACTATCACTTTTAATGAATATGAAACTAAACTATGAAGTGGTATCGTACTGTAATTTACAATCAGCATATTTTAAATTAAAATAGTCACAAAATTTCCAAGTGACATGCGGTTCTACTGATAAAACTATATAGCGTACAAACAATACTGTTCGGAAATCAAGTTTCTGGCAGTAACTGTCAATTAGACATCACAAAGAAAAGTGTTCTAATTTGTTTTACTCCTATTGCATCGCACTTCTGCATTACAAAAAAGTGCATTTGTAATCCCTGATATATTTTGAAATATTTGTACTATTTATTTACGAGCTATTTAAATATAAACTGACATCCTACAGCCTTTTGTTTCTCAATGACTGTCACATAGCTCACTTTACAAAATTCTCTAACTGTAGTAAGAGAAATAAACACCATTTTTGAAGGATAAGATAAGCTGCACTTAGTAAAAAGACAAACTGACATTTGACCTCTGTCCCTGAACAGACAGCAAATGGGTCAAGATAAAACAAGATTTAAATGCATCTTTATTGCTCATTCATTTTAATTAACAGAACACTTGTTCCTTTCCAGCTCAAGTGTTCTCCCCATAATGGACCAGTAGGTCTTCAAAATAGCTTGACCTGATAAAATCTCACTCGCCATAGCGAGTACATTTCTTTAGGCCTGTAAAGCCAGATGAAGCTTGTTATTTTAGTCTGGTTTAAATGATGCCTAGAACAGCACCTTTATGTTAGTGCAGCATGTCTGTGTAGAAACACGCAAAAACATCTTGCTTGTCAAAGAATGCTTCTCTGTCTCTGTAACTGACTTTGCATGTACATGAACAAGTTACTTACTTTGCTAAGGCTCTTTTCGGTGAATGCTCTAACTGCAGACTACTCACATATTGAATATATCCAGAGGTGTCAGACTTGATGCAAAGAACTCTTTCAGTAAAACTCTACTGCCAGAAGGTGACACCGTATTGTTCTGCAGTGAAATCATTCCATTGATCTGACCTCAGTTTCTTGTATCTTTCTCCTTCTCCATACTGAGATGTGGAGGGTAGAACAAACTGTCTGAGACAGTGGCCTGAATTCCTAAGTTGGAATTTTTTCAGATGGAAATCAGCTACCATTTTTTGAATGGAAACCTAGGATGTCAAATAAGGAATATGTGGTTAGATAAGAGTATCCACCAGAAAGAATATCAAAGTTAAGAAACTTTTCTACCGATATATACTTCTAACCACATATTCCTCAACTTTGGAATATAGCTATAGTGGTAGCTCACAAAGGTGGAGGATCTTGGGAGTGGACTTAACCCCTTAGCTGCTGGGCCTTTCCCCCCCAGTGCTGAGCCCTTTTTTGGCTATTTGGCCAAAATGGCCCCCAGGGAAACCCTACAACATCTAAAAAAATATATTGCCCACGGGCGACCCCGTCATTTCATTTTATTTTTATTTTTATTTAAAAAAAAAAAAATACCCTGTGGCGGCCCGTTTTCCGGGGGGGCCGCCCCCCCAAAGTGAAATCCCTGGTGTCTAGTGGTGTTTCCTGGCCCCCGATCGCAGCTGTGCTGCGATCGGGGGCCAGGAAACAGTTTCAGAAGGCCTCGTAAGAAAGGGGAGACTCCAAATTCCCGGGATTACGACTCCCCTTCCCGCCAGCCCGTCCATGGCGGTAGAGACCGCCATGGAAAGGCTGGCGGGAAGGGGAGTCGCGGGGCCCCCTGCAGTGCCCATGCACGTGGCATGGGCAGTGCAGGTATAGCCCCACCCTGCTTTTTACTGTCTGCTTTGCAGACAGTGAAAAGCGCGACAAGTGCAGCTGCACCCGTTGCACGGGCGCAACACCGCCGGCTCCAATGTTGCGGCCGACCGCCCGCCGGCCCAGCGGGGATGTCCTAATGCGGCTGGCGGGATTGCGGCCGCATAGGTGGCCGCTCAGCGGTACAACCTTGGAGGGCGGCCTTTGCCACCCGCCAAGGTTGTAATGAGGGCCTTAGTTTCTTACTCCAGTATTGGTACTTTCATATATGCACAAGCTTGAATCAGACTGTAAAGATGTATTTACGGTACATTGCATTGACAATAAATCATTAGAATTGTCAAAAGATAGGTATTTTATAAGAGCACTTAAGTATTCTAACATGTAAAGATGCTGTCACATATAAGTACAATTATTTATCTTCGTAAACAATTATAAATACATTTTAAAACATGGAAGCAAACAAACCATCAAAATATGCAATGTGCAGTACCAGAAAACAAGAGCGGTGGGGAGGTAAAGTTGGCTCACCTTTACTGGAAAATATGCAGCAGGACCGCCTGGCCTACAGTCACGCCACCTTGAGGTATCACATCCAGACAGTAATGTCTTGTAAAGGTGTGAGCTCTTCCAGGTGGCCGCTCTGCAAATGTCTTGTAGAAGTGCACCTGTGAATAATGCCATTGATGCTGAGACAGATCTTGTGGAATGGGCACGTACTGCAGTTTGTAAAGGTCTGCCTGGTGACAACATTTTATAGCAGCTACGATCCATCTTGCTATGCCTTGTTTCGAAAGAGGTTGGCCCTTTCGAGATGCGCTATAAACGACATATAATTGTTTCGACTTGAGAAAATGTTTGGTTTTCTCCAAGTAAAACTTAATACATCTTTTGATGTCCAGTGAGTGAAGAGCCCTTTCTGCTGGAGATGACGGATTTGGGAAGAAAGTCTTTAAGATCAAAGGCTTGTTAATGTGGAGGTCCGATGGTACTTTGGGAACAAACTTCGGATTTGTGCGAAGGATTACCCTGTCGTCTTTAAATTGAAGGAGAGGCTCTTGAATCGTAAGAGCAGAAGAGCAACTTTCCATGATAAGTGTTTCAATTACGCTTTGTGAATGGGTTCAAATGGAGGTCTCATGAGCTAAGATAGTACCGTGTTGAACTGCCAGGAAGACGGAAAAACTCTAAAGAGTCCTTTGAGGAAACTGTTTTATTAACCTGGAGGACCATAAAGAAGGAGATGTCGGGGAACGTCTGAAACGAGATATGTCCACCAGGTGCACTCTAATGGATGCATGAGATAATCCTGAACATGCCATATGCAGGAGAAAGGGCAATATCTCTTCTGATTGTGACAATAGTGGCTTTATCTGTTCTTTCTGACACCATGAACAAAACCTTTTCCACTTTAGAGAATAAGTTTTGTTTGTGCTTCGAGCCCTGGCCTTTGAGAGTATTTTCCTACATTCTGGGTTAATATTTAAGTGGGCAAACTCATTGTGTTCAGGAGCCAAGCAAACTCATTGTGATCAGGAGCCAAGCTGATAATTTCAGTGATTTGGGGTCTGGGTGCAGGACTTGACCCTCATTCATCGTTAGCAGATTTGGTGAGATCTTCAGCAGAATGCGGTCTCTCTCCGAGAGCAGGAACAGTTCCGAGAGCCAATGCTGGCAAGGCCAATATGGGGCTATCAGGATTAGTCTGCAACGTTCTCTCTTGATTTTCGTGAGCACTCTTGAAATCAGGGAAATGGGTGGAAAAGCATAGGCAAATATTCCGTACCATGCCATCGAAAAGGCATCCCCCCACGACCCCGGATGGTGATCCCAGCTTGCAAAGAAGCAGCATTTGGGGTTCTGCTGGGTTGCGAAGAGATCTAAGTTGGGTTTGCCCCATTTCTTGAAGACTTGGTCGAGAGCTTCTTGATTCAATTCCCATCCGTGTCAGGATGATGTTAGTCTGCTGAGGGTGTCTGCTGTCTCATTCTGTCCCTCTGGTAGGTGTTCTGCTCTTAAATTCGCCCCATTTTAAATAGCCCAATTCCAAATATTTTGAGATTTTCGAGATAGGAGAAGAGACCTTGTCCCTCCCTGCTTCTTCAGGTAATGCATTGTTGTTGTATTGTCCGTTCTTAAGCGAACAGCAGACTGTTTTATTCTGGGGAGGACAGCCTGTAGAGCCAGAAAAACTGCTCTTAGCTCTAAGAAATTGATGTGACATTTTTGAAGAGAGCTTTTCCACCTTCTGATGACCTGTAGGTCTTGTAGATATGCCCCCCATCCTTCTAAGAAGGCATCCGTGGTAATTACCAATGGGGTCGTTGAAGCAGAAAAGGAAGGCCTATCGCAATGTTTGATTGTTTTGACCACTTCGATCATGCGTGGTGTCCCTGTGACAATGTCGTGGAATGACCCATTCCTTTTGTATCCATTGACGATCTAATTCGTCCTGTAGGGAGCACATTCGTAGGTGGCAAAATGGAATTAGCTGACTGCAAGATGACATCATCCCCAATAGAGACATGTAACTGTGTACTGAAAGAAACTTTCTTCTTTGAACTCTGTTTGTCTTTCGAATGTGGGAAAGGCCTTGTCTCTGATCATGTTTATTAGTTAACTCTTGCTGGCAAGATCTTTGATTTGTTCCAGACCCTAGCTCATCGAATAATTCCATGCAAGCTTTTGTTGAATTGTGAGCTGCCCGACTTAACTGTGTTTTTATGAGCCAATCATCTAAATATGGAAATATTTGGTGTTTTTGCTTTCTCAAACAAGCTGCTACCAGAGCCAGACACTTTGGCCCTCATTATGATCTCGGCACTTTTAACCGCCGAGATCCGCGCTGACGGTCAATAGAAGACCACCAGCGTGACTACCCCCCGCCACCCACATAATGTTTCCCCACCGGCCCAGCGGTGAAAAGGGCCATAACATTGACAGCGGCTCCAAATGGAGCTGCCGCCAAGGTTGGTGTGCGGTGGATGCAGCTGCACCCGTGCGATGGGGCACTGCGCATGCCAAGTGAATGCACAGTGCAGGGGCCCCAGAGCACCCCTTCTGCCAGCACGTTTTTGTCTGGTGGGGGAACCCACCAGGGAAAGGCTGGTGGCAGAAGGGATCATTATCCGAGGGGCAGCGCTGCCCTGTCGGAAGATGATTCTCTCCACCGTCAGGCTGCCTGTCAGCGGCCCTCACTGTGTTCATTATATGGCGGTTCAGACCGCCATGCCGTTGTCGGCTTTGCTCCCGCCGCCGGTATGGCGGTCTGAACCGCCGGGGTTCATAATGACCCCCTTTGTGACTATTCTGGGGGCTGATTTCAGGCCAAATGGAAAAACCCTGAACTGGAAATGGCTGCCGGCTACTGTAAAGCAAAGGAATGTTCTGTGGGCAGGCCAGATTGGGATATAAAAGTATGCGTCCTGTAGATCGGGGATTGCCATAAAGTCTCCATGGTTCATACGAAGGAGAATGTCCTGCAACATGACAATGCGAAAGGTTTGACGCTTGAGGTATTTGTTGAGATCTCTGTGGTCGAGGATGGGACGCCATTCTTTCCAGTTCTTGCGTATTAGAAAGAAACAAAAGTAGAATCCTCTCTGTTTTTTCAAAGAAGGGACTCTTTCTATTGCTCCCTTCCTTAGCATGGTCTTGACCTCCAACCTGAGCTCTTTTAGATGTTTTTGAACGTAGGTATGTGGAGGGAGTGATGGTGGGATGTGGGTGAATTCTATGGTGTGGCCGAATTGAACTATTTTTAATACCCACTGTTCCGATGTTATTTCTTACCATTTTTTAAGGAAGTGGGATATTCTTTCCCCTATTTTTAGAATCTGTGAGGAGGTAGCCAGAGCCTGAAATTGGTAATTGGCGTCAACCTATCTCTTTCCCTTGACATGCTCTACCCCTAGGAGGAGGTCTTGCGTAGGACTCTCGGGGTGATTGCCTTTGTGAATATTGTGTATAAAACTGTTGAGTTGCGTAGGAGGAGTAACAAAGGTGTTGAAAATTCCCTCTACAAGATGATACTCCTCGCCCTCTGGAGCCACGAAAAGGAAGCTTTCTAAACTGTAGGGTACCCAGTGATCTGGCCGTGTCCATGTCAGTTTTAATCGCTTGTAGAGCTTCATCTATGGGTTTGCCAAAGAGAGCCTCCCCATCAAACGGAAGGTCCAATATCTTATTCTGCACCTCCGGTTGAAAAGTAATAGCTTTAAGCCAGCCTTGTCTACGGAGAACCGCCGCAGCTGCCAGTTGTCTAAAAGCAGTGATAGGTTGTCAGAGCAGGTCAAAACTAGCATCATAATTGGGGTCACTAAGATCCTAGAGTTAGGGATGATTGAGCCTTCTAGTAGCGCATGGACCTGCCCAGTGGTACTAATGCCCAAGCCAAGCCTCAAGAGAGGCAAACCTGAGATGAGGTTCTGTGTGGACTACAAAAGCTTAAATGCAATCACAATCACTGCTTCACTGCCCTGGCTTGGGTTTCCCTACCTCACTATATAGGATTACCGCATCCCAGTATTCCTTATGGGTTCCACTGACATCTCCTTGTTCTAGAATGGCAGGCAGCTGTCTCAGGCCTTCAAGAGTAGGACACGTCATCTGCCCTTGGCTCAAGTATTCTCTGGCAGGACCTCCTGCTCGTTGATGCTCTGCTGCCTCTGGCAAGTCTACCAATGGAACATTGTCCTCTTCAGGCACCAGGCACTTCACCTCAGGTTGGGGCTCCTTCTGGGCCTGAATCCTTTGGAATGGTGCCTGACCAGACTTCCTACCCTTTATCTTTATACTAAGGGCCTGGGCCATTTCCCCCCACTCCAGGGTTCCTTGACATTCTCTCAAGGTCTTTGGGGCAGATGTATCATTTATTTGGATAGCAATTACCTAATTGCGATTTTCTGTGAATCAGAATTAGGTAATCCAGGAGCTTCATTTAGCGATTCCCAATTGCTCGCAAATCGACCTACCTCATTAATACTCATGAGACAGGTCGCAACTTGCCACCCATTGTGAACGGCTATAATCAAATAAATAAAGCAATTTTTTTTAAAGCAGTCCGTTTTCCTTAAAAGGAAAACGGGATGTGTTTAAAAAAGAAAAATTTAAAGTTTTCTTTTCATTTTTTAAGATTAGGGAGTGGTCCGTGGGACCACTGCATGCTCTGAAAAAATGTTTTTGCATGCATTCACAAAGGGCAAATGGGTTGCCTCCTACTTGAAGTAGGTGGTAAAATGCGAATGTTCTGCGACCGCATTTCGGTCATAAAACATTCATACATACCGCTGCGATTCGGTATCAGGAAGGGATGCCCTTGACACGCCCCTTCCTGGTACCGAACAGGTATGTAGTCGTAATTCCAATTTCCAATTCGGTAACAAGTTACTGAATCGCAAATTGGGATTCAAACAAACCAAAATGCATTTTTGCTATCGCAAACGGCCCAATCGGGCTATTTGCAATTGAAAAAATGCATGATACATCTGGCCTTTTGTGCTCTAGAGGAGACACAAAACCCATGTAAGGAGATCCAGCATTTCTGCAGGAGTTCTTATCTCCACTTCTACCCAGACAGACGTTTCAAGCTAATTTCCCAGAGGACACTCCAGTTGGATTGGGCCAGCAACCCCTCCCCCCAACTCAAACTTCATCATAGACATGGAATGTGACTTTGTATCATTCTCAGAGCTGACTATCTGGTGCACCTCATTTGGCATTACTTGATCTGAGGAAACCAGCTTAGCCATGAGCATGGTTATGCTGGCACTTGTATCGCTCAGAGCCTTTACTGCAACAATTAGCAAGTATGTGCTCTTTTACCAGTAAAGTGTCGATCAAGTTAGGGTTAATGTAACAAATATGATACTTTAAAGCAGTGTTGTTCAACCTTTTTATCGCCGCGGACCGGTAAATGTTTGATAATTTTTCCGTGGCCCGCTTGTCCCATTGTGTGACAAGCGGGCCACGGAAAAATTATCAAACATTTACCGCCCGCCACAGTGGGGCGGCCCGGTGCCGATTGATCCACGGACCGGCACCGGTCCGCGGCCCGGGGGTTGGGGAACACTGCTTTAAAGTACCAACATTAGCATGACAAAATTCAGTTGTCATTGTGTAACCCTGTACCTGCCAATGAGGCTATTAGCCTTTCCACAATAAAAACAACAATTTGGGTCTTTACTATTAGGACATATGAACAAATATGTCCTACGTTTTAATATACACCATCCTACCTTAGAACACAATAGGCCTACCTCAAGGGTGACTTATATACATTAAAAAGGGAGGTCTCAACTTTTGCCCTGGGTACCTCTGGGGCCATAAACTTGGGACATATAAGTAAGTTAACTTATGTCAACTGGGTAGAGGCCAATCAAACACTTCTGAGACATTTTGGGGATGATACTGCAGAAAAATGCATTTCCTTACAGTAGTCAGCATGTGGGTGATAATGCCTTGTGCAGGGGAGAGGACATTTAAAGCTGTGTAATTGTCAAAGAATAGGAATTGTGACAATCTCTCCAGTTTCCTTTCTTGACTGGCCAAGGATGACTGTTTTCAGTAACCATGGTGCCAACCTGCATTTAGTATGCATGTGTAAAGTGTTTCCTTAAAAAGGTGCGAATTAGGAGTACAAAAATACCTCCTTAGCAATCTGGATGATTCTCGACTGACGACAATGAAGATTACACAACGTTATAAGCAACGCACCAAAACCAACCAAGATCAGGACTAAGAAAGAACATAGGCCCTCATTATGACATTGGCGCCATGCCGACTGCCACCAACTTACCGTCGCCACAGCGAATATCCGCTACCCATATTATGACACACACACACCAATCCATCACGATTCAGCCACACACAAAAGTCTGCCACACCAAAGGTCAGTGATAAACTGGCGCTATCAAAACCCACACAATTACGCCAACAGAACTATACCCACAACATTATGACCCACGAACCACCACAGCGGACATTCAATGGCGGTAAACCATTGGCGGTACATACCGCCGCGCTCAAAATACACACACGCACTCAAACAAAACTACACCACATTGGTGAATTCAAACTACACACACCTGGCACACATACACCCCACCCACACACCACTATAAAACACACACCGACATTACCCACAACACACACCCACGTTACCCACGACTACAATTGGGACGAGACTGACACCACAACCACAGACAAGACCACAGCCACACACCACCATCACCTATACACCACCCACACACCCCACATCACACACCCTAACACATCACCCCACACACCCTCACCCACACCACTCACCCTACACCCATGGTACCACAACAACACTCCAGGTCCTCTGAGGAGGAGCTAAGGGTCATGGTGGAGGAAATCATGTGGGTAGAGCCACAGCTATTTGGATCACAGGTGCAGCAGATATCCATTGCTAGGAAGATGGAGCTATGGCAGAGGATCGTGGACAGGGTCAACACCGTGGGACAGCACCCCAGAACAAGGGATGACATCAGGAAGAGGTGGAACGACCTACGGCGGAAGGTGCGTTCCATTGCAGCAAGTCACCAACTCGCTGTACAGAGGACTGGCGGTGGACTTCCACCTCCTCCCCCACAACTAACAACATGGGAGGAGCAAGTCTTGGCAATCATGCATCCTGAGGGCCTGGCAGGAGTAGGAGGAGGACTGGACTCCGGTAAGTCAACTCTCTATTACTATCACCCCCCTACCTGCATGCCATCACATACCTCGACCCTTACCCTCACTCCCATCACTCCACCACGTCCCACACACCCCACCATCACAACCAACTCATCCCAATGCCAAGCCCTGCATGCACCACCAATGCATGTACACCACTCACAGACCTGCATGGATGACTATCACTCAGCATGCACACTAGAGGTAAACAGCTAGCCCACCAAATAACAACTCACACAAGGCAAAGCTGCCGGGGCAATAACAACCATAGAAGGCAACACACTCATGCACAAGATCTCACACGCAGATAAAATAACACTGCATTTACATCCCCACAGGTAACCCAGCCAATGTCACTGGCGAAGAGGATCCACTGACATCCAGTCCCAACCCAGAAGAGGCCCACAGTGATGACAGCAGCTCTGGTCGCCTGGCTCTGGATGACCAACCTGGCCCATCAGGGACCTCCGGACAGTCGGTTACCCAGGCACACTCTCACACCACCATAGAGCCTCCCCCCTCAGGAAGCACCACCACAGCACCCACCCATCGGGCCCATACCTCTATTCCCAGGACATGTCAATCAGCAGTGTGTCCACCACTACAGGGACCCCAGGCCACCCCACAAACCAAAGACAATCAGGGACCTGGGGTCAGGGGCAGTGGGCACACGGTTCAGGGGACAGAGGCACAGGACAACAGGGAAGATGGGAGGACTGCTGTGCACTGGGGGAGGACAGGCTCGGGGAACCAACCCTCCAGGAGGCACTTACTACGATCTTTGAAGCGTATCAACATTCCCATGATACGCTGGGCCAGATCATGGACAAGATGCAGGAGAACATGCTTCTGTAGGAGGGACAGTATCGGGGGATCAGGGAGGACTTGAAGGCCATCAACACCACCCTGGTCTCCATTGCAGGGGTGCTGGCTGACATGGACAACACTATGAGGGAGGCAGTGGCACAACAGCGGGCCCCTGACACTAGCCACACTACTAAACAGCACTTCACCTCTGCTGCTGCTAGTGGACAGGAGGCCCCGCCACAGGGCCAACAGGCCACCAGCACCCCTCCCCCTGCAGAAGGAGAACCACCCCGCAAATGTTCCCTGCGATTCAGGCAGAAGCCAGAGACTTTTGTCAAGACCCCGCCAGGAAATAAGTCTCTCCTGAATGTCACCCTTGTGTCCCACTCTGTCACCCTGTCCACCTTGAACTGCTATTGCTCTCCTTCCTATGCCCCCCTGGACACTGCACCTGTGTTAAAAATCGACTGGACTCTTACTTGGACTTTCCTCCATCATCACCCCAGCCCAATGCACTTGCCCCCCTAATCGTTAGCACTTAAATAAACACCCTTTGAAAAAATAAATGTATGGTGTATGTCAAATCATTTCAAAATGTATTCGATTAACAAGGTTCAAACATTGCAAAACAACTGTACAGTAATGTTTGCATAGGAAAGACCTAAAGTTGGCTGCACTGAACACACCGGGAGCTATAGTGGGGCACCAACATCTGCAAAAAGAGATGCCAAAATGTACAGTGAGTGGGCATAGAAGTAGGAATCCACAGCCTGCCACTGACAATGTCACATATCAAACTGTCTATGATATGCTAAATAACACTGCCTTGCCTGTGTCTCATTGGAAGTATCGACAAATGACTGCACTTCTGTTGTCCTCATTCTCTGCCTCCTCATCTTCACTGTCCACAGGGTCCACTGCTGCCACACGGCATCTCCACGCTCCTCTTCCTGCAGAAAAGGCACATGGCGTCGCAAGGCAAGATTGTGCAACATACAGCATGCCACTATGATTTGGCAGACCTTCTTGGGTGAGTAGCACAGGGATCCACCAGTTAGATGGAGGCACCGAAACCTGGCCTTCAGGAGGCCGAAGGTCCTTTCTATAATCCGTCTTGTTCGCCCACGTGCCACATTGTAATGTTCCTCAGCCCTCGTCCTGGCATTCCTCACAGGCGTCAGTAGCCATGAGAGGTTGGGGTAATCAGTCACCCGCAAATATCGAGGGACAACTGTTAGCCATACACTCACCCTTAGGGCCCACAACATACCCATACACCAACATCCACTGGGTGGGAACCAGGGCTCACCTATTAGCCACACCCGGAGCCTCTGGAGTTTGGCCATCACCTTTGGGATGCTCCTATTTCTCAGGATAACGGCATCATGCACAGACTCAGGATACTTAGCACTGACGTGGGAGATGTACTGGTCCGCCAGGCACACCATCTGGACATTCATGGAGTGAAAACTCTTTCGATTTCTGAACACCTGTTCAATTCGGCGGGGGGAGGGGAGGCAGGAGCGGGGGTGGTGTCGACAAATGTAATATGTGTTCCATCAATTGCCAAATGATGTTGGGGATATGTCCCATTGCATAGAAGTCAGCTTTCACTGTGGCCAAATCCTCCACCTGGGGGAAAACTATGTAGCTTCACATGTGATAATCAGGGCAGACAACAGTCTGGTCAGCACTATTGAGAACATTGGCTGTGACATTCCTGCTGCCAAGCCCACTGTCACTCGGAAAGAACCAGTTGCCAGGAAATGGAGCACAGCTAGCACATGCACAAGAGTGGGGATCCCAATGGAGTGACGGATAGCAGATATCAGGTCAGGCTCCAATTGGGCACACAGCTCTGTGACTGTGCCCCTGTCAAGTCTATAGATGAGGATAATGTGCCTGTCCTCCATTGTTGCCAAGTCCACCAGGGGTCTGTACATGGGAGGGTGTCTCCATCTCCTATTCATCCGCAGCGGTAGCAATCAATGGGGCAAAAGAGTGAGCAGTTGGTCATTATCTGTACATTCTAACCACTACAGCTCAATACATATTGTGATTGTTACAATATTGTGGTGGGATATGTCCATAATGTGAATTTGTGTACTGTAATGCAGTTATGATCCATGGCTTCCCCCCTCCCCTGAAATGGCGTCCGCCTGTCCTGTATGGAGGGACATGTGGAAATGAGGTAATTCCGCTGACGTTGCGCGACGTTGTGGGAGGCAGTCGACAACCGCTGTGCAACTCCTCATTGGTTATCATTGGGCACTATGGGGTACAGTGGCCAATGGTGATGTACGCTGGCAGTGACGGTACGCACCACCGCGGACGTGACCGCCATTTTCTATCTGTTCACTCACTTGCTACCTGACCTTCAACAGGAGAGGACCTACACTGCATGTGCTGCTGTGACCTGTGTCTGACACTGGGGAAAGGGCCCCTGCCTTCACCTTGGTGGAGTTGGAGTGACTGGTGGATGGGGTCCTACCCCAGTACCAACTGCTCTATGGGCCTCCAGACCAACACCCGCTTGAGAGACTGTGGCCTTGCCCTCCCCAGGACAGAGTGATGGGCATGTTGCCACCTCCAGGACCAGTGGCGTTGTACCATCTTCCGGCTGAGGTGCCCCCGTTCCCCGTCCCCCTGAGGTGCCTGGTTATTTTCAACCTGATGCCCCTGCAGTGTTCTCTCTGTGTTAGTGCAGGAGTGAGGTGGGGCCTTGGACTATGTGATGTGGCCCTGTGGCCCACGGACACTGAGGACTGGGCAGTGTCCCTTGATTTGTAAATATATATATATATATACTTTTGATTTGGATGCACGCATTTCTACTATATTTATCTTATTACATTCTTTTTGCTCTATAGCAGTTGTCCTTCCATTATTCCTGGGGGTACAGGGTGGATTTGTTATGTTACTGCATCTGCAGGTGTGTATGGTGGTGGGGGTGTTGCGTGTTGCGTGTGTCACTCTCTTTTTCCTCCCTCCCCTGTGTGCTAGGCGGCTGTACTCACCGTGGTCGTCTTCACCGTTGTTAGTGTTTGTAGTGAAGCAAGACGTAAAACAACATCGGGAAGACATGCAACTCGAGCTCCATGGCAGCGTGGTTGTTCCCCGAGTCTCCACAGGTGAGTCATTTCCCTTCTGTGCAGTGTTTCCGCCAGGCTTTTGATGTCGTTGATACTGCCTCAGAAAAGGTGGCGGATTGGTGTGTCATATTACAGTGGATGGAACATTGTCTTCCGCCTGGCTGTTGGTGGTTACCGCCGTGGTGCATGTTGTTTCTGCCCTGGCGGTCGGTGTGTTAAAGTGGCTGTCTGTATAATCAGTTTCTGCAGTGGTCATAATCATGCATGTATTACCGCCGGCCTGTTGGCTTTATCACCGACCGCCAGGGTTGTAATGAAAGCCATAGATCTTTCAGAACTACAAATCCTATCACTGTGCTGATCATGAAAAGATGAGGCCTGAGTTGGCGGCTTAACTTAGCAGGGCTGGGAAGAAATCCTAAAGGGCAAAATCTGCAATTTTAAAGAAGGCACTAAGGGCCAGATGTACCAAAGGTTTGCGACTCGCAAACGGGCAGAATCGCAATTTGCGACAGTGCAAAATCGGAAATGGGATGCAAAAAGCCCATTTCCGACTCGCAAAAAGCGATGGGACCCGTTTGCGAGTCGCATCCGTTGCGACCCCATTTTGCCACCCGCAAATAGCAAGTCGCAATTTGCGAGTCGCAAACCTTATGCAATTGCAACTCGCAAATTGCGACTAGTCGCAAAAAGCCCAGTTTGCATATCCCATTTACCACTAACTCAGAGCAGGTGGTAACCATTACCAAAGTATCAAAGGGGACCCAGAAGCCATCTGGGTTACTCAAGATGGCGGAGATATACCTGATAGCAGTGAGGAGGAGAGTCTACGCAGCCCAGCAGAGGAGGAGGAGGGGCCACAGACAGGAGAAGATATATAGAACCAGGCAGACTCTTTTTCAGCAAACTGAAGAGGAGATCTATGACAAATACCGCCTTAGCAGCGCAGCCATTCTAGAATTAATAGATTTACTCAAACCACAGCTAGAACACCAGACTCTGCGTGGCTGTGCCATTCCTACGCATGTGCAAGTACTATGCTCACTGCACCTCTTGGCCTCAGGGAGCTATCAGGGGGTCATTGCTGTGGCAGGTGGGGTATCCCAAAGTGCAGTGTCAAGGTTCCTCAGGGCCTTCCTAGATGCCTTAGTCACGCACATGTCTCACTTCATATACTTACCAAGGAATGAGGCAGAAATGAACAGCACCAAGCTGGACTTTTACAGGATTGCCCACTTTCCCCATGTCATAGGGTGTGTAGATGGGACACACATTCAAATATGCCCCCCTGCAAATCTGGAACACATTTTCCGCAACAGAAAGTGTACTCACTCACTCAACATACAGGTTGTTTGTGATGCCCATTATGTCATCACGGACATCGTAGCTAAGTTTCCAGGCAGTACCCATGACTCATACATTTTTAGGCATAGTGGGATACATCAACGCCTGGAACGTGGGGAATTCGGAGACGGTTACCTCCTAGGTAGAGCCACAGACACTTGCAGACATACACACAGGTCACTGTGCACGACTATCTGGACTTTCTAACAGTGTACTTTTGTGCCCAACAGGTGACAGTGCCTATGCTCTCAGGCCTTGGATCATGACTCCGTTTTTAACACCCAGCACTGAATCAGAGAGGCAATACAACAGTGCGCATAAGAGGACCAGGAACCTGATAGAGTGCACCTTCGGACTCCTGAAGGCAAGATTCAGATGCCTCCACCGCAGTGGAGGCGCCCTCCAATACACCCCCATTACCGCATTCAAAATTGTGGTCGCATGCGCCATCCTCCACAACATAGCCACCCGACGTGGGCTACCTCTCACCCCTGCAGACCCAGATGATGAAGAGCAAGAACAACCACATCACCATCATGGGGATAGGAGTCTAGCTAATCAAGGCAGACTGAGACGGGAACACATTGCAACACAATATTTTGGACGGTACGTGTCAACTCCCACCATACTCACCTATTGACCAAAAACTCCATTTGTTAAGTGGAACAAAAATAACTGTTTTATTACTGTAATTAAGAAACTATATACAAGTCGAAATTGTCCATGGGCAGGAAAATGCCAACCAGTCATGTGGCACATTAACGCCATGTGCCACATTTAATGGTCCTGGGTGTTCTCTATGATCTTCTGCCCCTCCTGCCAGCCTGGCTGGTCCCTGCTGCGTCCGTGGTGCTCTGCCTACCACTCCTGAGCACCCTGCTGTCAGTGGCAGAGACACTGCTCACTGTTGAGCCCTCCTCACTGTCTTGGGGTGTTTCCCTTGTGGCCCTCGACATTTCCCGTGTCTCCATAAGTTCGATGATGTGGGTGAGACATCCCAGGCCCCTGGCAACATCCCCAGCAAAATGGCCCATCTCTACTTGCAGCCCAACTGTCCTCCTCGACAGGCCTGTTGTATTCATGGCGAGCCTGCCGATCGATGTGGCCATCCTGTCCAGTCTGTGCATTATCTGCCGATCTCTGCGCGGCCCAGTCTCTGCCTGGGCCAGCAGTCCTCCCGCCAGTTCCCTAATGGCAAGGGCAAGGTCCCCAGTGTTCTGGCACATCATGTCCATGCGTCTGTTGAGGTGCTGCATGCTTGCATGGTTGTTTCGCACAAAGCGGTGCAGCACACCACTAATCCTGCCCAAAATTCTGTTCTGCAGGCGCTGACCACGCAGCAGATGTGCCTCACTGGTGGTTGGAGGAAGTATCCCGGATGCAGACTGCAGCCCAGATGGTCTTGACCTGCGACGCCTGCGCAGCGGTGGCTGCCCTGTGCTCCCACCTGTGTCCTCCCTGCCTGTTGCTGGGGCAGCTTCTTGCGTGATTGTTGCAGCAGGTGTGGCTACTGCAGGGATGCTGCTGACCGTGCAGGTGGGGGTGCTGGCGGGTCCTGGGGTGTCCTCTTGGGCCGGGGTGCCTGGGGTGTTGGGGGTGTCTTGCTGGAGACCTGTGGGACATGGGGAACAGACTGTCAGTGTCTACTATCTATTGCACACATCCTAATAAACATTTGCCTATGAACTGCCTATTTGACTACATTTCCCATAATGCATCATTCTGGCAATTTCTACCCTGAAATGGAGCTATTTTGGTTGTGCATGCACCTGTGTACATGGTGGGTGGGGGTATGGCATTGATAGGGGTACAGGCTTATCACATGGTACTCACCGGTTGATGTGCTGGGCTCTGAGGTGTCCAGGTCCCCAAATCCACACACTGCCTCCTGCTCCAATGTTTCTTCCACCCTTTCTTCCAGGGGTGTGGGTGGTGGCACAGATGATGGTCCCCCTCCTGTGCCTCTCATCTCCCGGAGCCTTTCAGCCACCCTCTCCTTGGTCCGGGAGCGGAGGTCATACCACCTCTTCTTAATGTCCTCGATTGTCCTGTGGCTCACACCCAGGGAATTGATTTTATCCTGAATGTCCTGCCAGAGTTGTTTTTTTGTGGCCTCAGGAACATTGAGGGCTGCTCTCCCAAAAAGCTCATCATGGTGCTGACAGCATTCCTCTGTCAGCACCTCCAGCTCCCTCTCAGAAAATTTGAGCTTCCTCTTTCTTGGGGTTCCCTCCATGGCAGCTGCTGTTTGTTCTGTGTGAAGACTGTCAGTTATAAAAGGGTGTGGTCCTCCCTCCTCCCAGGTGTATTTGTAAACTTCCTGGCTGTGATGTCATCATCATGTGCCAGGAAGTGTTTCCAGAGTGTTCTGGTGTGCTTTCTGGAGTGTTCTGCTGCACCTGCAAGCAATTTTCAAGGTAATCGCAATTTGCGACACCTACTCGCTAATTGCGAGTTCGTTTTTTGCACACTCGCAAAAAGCGACCTCGCAATCTGCGGACTCGCACACTGCGTTGCGAGTCCGGCTGCGAGTCGCAATATCTGATCGTTTTTTTTTCTGGCATTACATATTGCGACTCGCATTTTGCGAGTCGCATCAACTCGCAAAATGCGAGTCGCAATTTTTATTTTTGCTACATCTGGCCCTAAGTATTGCAGAATTTTCATATATAGAAAAAGAGTTTCAAATCTATACCCAAAAAGAGTTTACATCTCTGTGAAGCATATACACATAAGGGAAAACAGCCTGATTAGGAATAGGGAAAAAATAAATACTGTGAAACTTATGGTGAAAATGCTACCCTAGAAGACAATTTACATAAATTAAATGAAAATGTATTATAATCAAATACAACATTTCTGAAGAATTAAAAAAATCCCATCGACAGACCAGCAATAATATAAAGAAGACCACTGACAATTTTGAATCCAGGGACACAGAAACAACATTAAAGTTATTACGGTTCCTGCAGGCGTAGTCAAGCAAATTGCTACAAGATTTCTCACACCGGAATCAACGCCATGGACATGCAAACTATCTGCAGTCAGTTGATATCTCCTTAGATACAGAAACGTCAAGACTTCTGAAAAACAGGTTATTTACCTTCGGTAACGCATTATCTAGTAGGGAGTCTGTCTAGCTGCAGATTCCTTACCTTAGAGTTATTCACAGGCATCAGACTGAATCGGGAAATTATTGAACAGTACCCCTGCATGCCAGTAGGTGGCATCATTCAGCTCTTCATCAGCGTATTCTGCAGCAGAAGTGTTGTATGCGGTCCCCATATAGGCGCCACCTCTGCAGGCTGACGTCAGTTCATATTCACAACTTTCCAGACCAGGAGAGCAAAGTCACAATGAATACTGACCACTAGTATGAACTTCTAGGGCCCTTTTGAAAGGGAACCACTCATTCTTTACAGGTCACAGAGCGGGAAGGATAAGAATGTCGGTAAAGAATCTGTGGCTAGACAGTACTCTACCAGATAAGGTGGTACTGAAGGTAAGTGACTTGTTCTTCTGGCTTAGACTTATAGCCGCAGACTCTTTACCTTAGAATAGATACCCAAGCAATACCTCCCTGGACGCAGGTATGCAAACCCAATTTAAACTAGGATGTTCTGCAGAACCAACCACTCAGGCATATCTGCTCCGCAGGACTCCTACAGCATTCTCTTACAGCATTCCTAAAACATGAAACGGACTCCCACTTCATGTCAGAGCCTCCTCCTCTTGTCTTAATTCTGCAATAAGCTGAAGACCTGGCTTTTTAGTTACCCAACCTGCCATCGGCACGGTTAGGCACACACACCAACTCAGCACCAGTATGGCCTTGTGGGTGACAGTGCGCTTTCCAAATGCATATAGCAAATCTATCTTGCCCGAGACACTTGAGTTAGAGTCAACTCATGTGTTTCATGTATTTTATTAAAAAAACATCCAAGCAATGCCTAATGCAAAAATGAGTATTTGCCAGGAAGTAGGATGCAGGGCCTGCCCGGAGACCAAGCCCTCTGCAGAACAACCGCTGGACTGGACTGAATACCATGTGCAGTGGATGTTCGGTAACAACTCTGTTAACAAAGTGGTTTCAAAAAATCGAAAAAATGTATGAAGCAAACAAAAAGTTCAACATAAGAATAAAAATGCCACAAAAAAAGGATACCACTGTAAAACCTGTATTAAAAAAAATACAAAAAGCAATGGGGTTGTCCACCTGCAGTGGGTTGAGCGCCTTACAGTTCCACCTTATTACCTGCAATGCAAGTTCCACCTTATTACCTGCAATGCACTACAGCTGAAAAACTTGACAGAGACCAAATACTACGTTGAAAGATTTTGGAGAGAGGGGTTATCTTATTACTGTTGTGTTAAATGCAGTCAATAGGTAGAAAAAACGTTTATTTTGTATTGTTGGTGATGAAGAAAGAAGTAAAAAGAGGAGTCTGAGACAAAAATGATGACCTATACTTCCTAATAACATACTAAAAAGTAAAATCCCTTTAGGGCCGTTTGGTGAGGAGTATGTTCTGTGACACCAAACAAGAGATTTTGGTTAAAGTAGAGTACACCTGGTTTTCATCGATGCACTAAATGGTACCACTACTTAGGAAATTGTTATTCATGAGGAGATTCCCCGGGTCTTCTGCATAGCACATGCCACAGCAGATGCAAAAGCTTTGCAAAGGTGGATGTCTTTTAATCAAGCCCTGAAGGTCGCTCACTACTACTGGAACTCCACACAGATTGCTTCTTACATGTGATGGAGACTTCTAGCTACAGATTCTTTACCTTAGAATTATCTCCCAAGTGTCACAAATGGGATCTGGAAATTTTAGAGCAGTTACCCTGTGTGTTGGCATGTGGCATCATTTGGCTCTACGTTGGTGTCCTCTAGACCAGAAGCGACGTACGCGGTACCGATATAGGCTCCATATTGGCGCACTGACATCAGTTCTTTCCTTTCCATGCCAGATAGAGCAGATCCATGAAGAGCTACGCCTCAGTAATTTTTTTGTTTGTCTTTTTTCAACTTTTTGTCAATTACTTTTTTGAGAAATACTTTTCTCCTAGTTTGATAGGATGCTCCCCAGGAAACTGATTGGTTTCAAACCATGCGGTGCCTTTGCGGTGTCAATGACAGATCCCCACTGGTCTGTCTATTGTGCCTTGTGAAGGCCCAAGGTGCTGAGGAAGCGTTCTCTCAAGCACCTCGCTGCTCAACATCAGACAACCCCTCAACGATCAAGATCAGGGTCACGTGGAAGGTCTCAGGACTGCTTGCAGTGCCACACCTGACGGTTGTCATCCCAATCGAAATAGTTGTTGTACAATTCACACAAAAAGAAGAAGTCCAAGAAGTTGAAGAGGCCCAAAGGGTGCATGAGGGACGCTCTGCGCCAGTCGTGGCCTCTTGGATCCGGTGCTGAATCTGGGCCATGCCACCAGTGAGAACTTCTCTGGCACCAGCTCCTGTACCAACGCCACCAGCACTGTCAGTGCTTATTGACGATCCCATCCTCATCATCCTCAACTCCGACATGGAGCAGGATTGGTGCTGCCGGAGCCATGTCCGGTTTGGAGCCAGGGCCTTTTATCTTTGACAGAGGTGTTACAGGGGACTAATAGGAGAGGTATGGCGACTCTGATGAATACTTACACCCATTGGATGATACCGAGGACACCTGGTGTGAGCATCTGGCGGATGCCTGTGCATTGGCCACCTCATCTGACACTTTCCTGCTCTCTCCTCCAACAGTTGCTTTGGAAGAGGAGTTATCTTTTGCTATGATGTTGTGCAGGGAAGCTGAGGTCTTGGACTTTCAGTTGCCCTCAGTGACAGTTAAGCCTAATGTCTTGACAGAAGTGCTTCTGAACCCTTGCTCCCCTTTAATGAAGCCCTCACTGATGTCCTTCTTGGGGCCTGGTCCAAGCCTTGCACAGGGGCTCCTGTGCACAGTACAATAGCCCGCCGACGGTGCCCTGTTCCAGAGGACCCCTGTTTCCACACCCAGCACTTGGTGGTCCAGGTCTCCACTTCCAGAAACAACCCTGGTGTGTTCTCCTTCAATCCACCAGAGAGTAGAGGTCGGTAAATATCTCATGCCTCTTGGGCCATTACTCCCGCATGATCTGGGACTATGTTGCACAAGTGCTGCCTGTGGTAAGGCTGATGGGAAGGAATGTAGGAGGCTGGTCTGGCTTGTAGTGGGTACCAAAGGTACTTACACCTTGTGCCAGGTCCAGTTATCCCTTATTAGTAGAATAGAGGTGTTTCTAGCAGCTTAGGCTGATAGAAGATAGCTATGGCAAAGCAGCTTAGGCTGAACTAGGAGACATGCAAAACTCCTACTATACCACTTATATCATATGCACAATATCATAAGAAAACACAATACACAGAGTTACTAAAAATAAAGGTACTTTATTTTTATGACAATATGCTACAAGTATCTCAGTGAGTACCCTCAGTAAGAAGGTAAGTAATATATACAAGTTATATGTACACAAACCACAAATAGGTAAGTAAGAGTCAGAAAAGTAATGCAAACAGTGTAGAATTACAATAGGTTGCAATAGGCAAGCATAGGTCTAGGGGCAACACAAACCATATACTCCAAAAGTGGAATGCGAATCACAAATGGACCCCAGACCTATCGGAGCTTGTAGAGGGTCGCTGGGACTGTAAGAAAACAGTCAGGGTGTCCAAGATACCCCACCCCAAGACCCTGAAAAGTAGGAGTAAAGTACACCTACTACCCCAAAAGAGCACAATAGTCGTGATAAGGGGATTCTGCAAGAACAACAAGCAGCAGCAGTGCACTAACAACAGATTCCTGGACCTGAGGACCTGCAAAGCATGGGGACCAAGTCCAATAGTCACTACAGTGTCCAGGGGGGGCAGGAGCCCAGGAAACCCCGGATGAAGGTGCAAGGAAGCTGCCTCCGGATGGAAGAAGCTTGGAATTCTGCAAGAACGAAGAGGACTAGGAACTCCTCCTTTGGAAGGATGATGTCCCACGTCGCGATGAAGGTTGCACAAGTGTTCCCAAGCAGAAATACCACAAACAAGCCTTGCTAGCTGCAATGGTGGTGGTAGAGGTTTTTGGGTGCTGCTGAGGACCAGGAAGGCCCAGGATGTCGCCCCTTGGGGGAGGAGGCAGACTGGGCGCTCAGCAACTCAGAGAGCTCTCACAGAAGCAGGCAGCACCAGCAGAAGTACCTGAACAGGCACTTGGAAGATTTGTGAACCGATGTCCACGCAGAGTTACAAAAGAGGGTCCACGACGTCGGAGGCAAACTCAGCGGGTTGAGCACTGCAGGACGGAGTGCTGGGGACCAGGCTAGGATGTGCACGAAGGAAATCCTTGAAGAGTGCACAGAAGCCGGAGCCGCTGCAAATCATGCAGTACACAGGTTTGCAGTCTATCGTGGGGAGGCAAGGACTTGCCTCCACCAAACTTGGACTGAAGGGCCACTGGACTGTGGGAGTCACTTGGGTAGAGTTCCTGTGTTCCAGGGACCACGCTCATCAGGATGAGAGGGGACCCAGAGGACCATTGATGCAGTCTTTTGGTGCATGCGTTAGCAGGGGGAAGATTCAGTCGACCCACAGGAGATTTCTTCTGTGCTTCTGGTGCAGGGTGAAGGCAGGCAACCCACCGAGCACACACCACCAGGAAAACAGTCGAGAAAGCCGGCAGGATGAGGCGCTACAATGTTGCTGGTAGTCATCTTGCTACCTTGTTGCGGTTTTGCAGGCGTCCTAGAGCAATCAGCGGTCGATCCTTGGTAGAAGTCAAAGAGGGAGATGCAGAGGAACTCTGGTGAGCTGCAGTTAATCTCCCAGCGATTCTGCACACACTACACTTGTCTAGGGGGGAATTCGTGATTCGCATTCCACTTCCCTAGTATATGGTTTGTGTTGCCCCTAGACCTATTTCCTCCCATTGCATTCTATAGCATTTCCTATTGTTTGCACTATCCTATGTCTAATTACTTACCTTATTTTGGTGTCTAGTGTATATATTGTGTATAATAGTTACCTCCAGAAGGAGTATTGCCTCTAAGATATTTTTGGTACTGTGTCACCCAAATAAACTACCTTTATTTTTGGTAACACTGAGTATTGTCTTTACTTGTGTATAAGTACTGTGTAACTATAAGTGGTAATGCAGGAGCTTTGCATGTCTCCTAGTTCAGCATAAGCTGCTCTGCTATAGCTACCTCTATCAGCCTAAGCTGCTAGAACACTACTACATTACACTAATAAGGGCTAACTGGACCTGGTGAGGTGTAAGTACCCAAGGTACCCACTACAAACCAGGCCAGCCTCCTACAGTGTGTATCCAGACAAAATGATCCTTTCCGCTTCTCTTTCTCAAGTCTTATTATTTGTTCTTTTTTGGAGCTGCAGGGCTCTGCTCTGGGCATAGTTAAGGGCTAACTTTTAGCCATCTCTTCATTTTTGTGATTGCTGGACCAGCATTCTTTATTTAAGTCACTGGTTGTGATGAGATTTCTTAAAGGTTTGCAACACATGTTGTCCCCCCAAGCAGTTCATCATGCATCAGTAGGATTTGAACATGATTCTCACTTTCCAGATGTGCACGCCTTTTGAGCTGTTGAACAACTGCCCTCTCTGCTTATTGACCATCAAGACCGCTGTAGGAAAGTACCCACTTTTTGGCATGGTTACCTCCATTTTCTGCCTGAAGTCAGTGTGTTTGACTGTATTCACTGGGATCCTACTAACTAGGACCCCAGTGATTATGCTCTCTTCTCCTCTAAATTTTGTCACTGCATACTGGTAACCCAGTATTTCACCCAAAATAGGCATACCAGTGCCCCCTTATAAGTCTCTAGTATATGGTACCT
This sequence comes from Pleurodeles waltl, assembly GCF_031143425.1. Taxonomy (NCBI): domain Eukaryota; kingdom Metazoa; phylum Chordata; class Amphibia; order Caudata; family Salamandridae; genus Pleurodeles; species Pleurodeles waltl. The sequence continues at coordinate 253,433,565 of NC_090442.1, read as the reverse complement.
AGGTATCCAGGGCATTGGGGTTTCAGGGAATCCCTATGGGCTGCAGCATTTCTTTTGCCACCCATAGGGAGCCCATGCAAAGGCTTCTACAGGCCTGCGTAAAAAGGTGCATGCAGCCTTTCACTGCCATTTACACTGCACCAGGTATAAGTCACCTCTATTGCAGGCCTTCCAGCTATGAAGGCAGAGTGCAGACTACCTGTGTGTGAGGGCAGCCCTGAACTAGCAGAGGTGCCCCCACGACCTCCGGGGCCATTTTCCCAGACTTCGTGAGTGCAGGGACGCCATTTTACGCGTGTACTGGACATAGGTCACTACCTATGTCCAGCTACATAATGGTAAAACCGAACATAGGCATTCTTGGTATCAAACATGTTGGAATCATGATTCCATGCACTCTTGGGGTTCTTTAGGGGACCCCCAGTACTACCATTCTAGTCTTCTGAGGTTTTCCAGGCAGAGCTGCTGTCACCCCTCAGACACGTTTCTGGCTTCATGTTACTTGAGCAGCTCAAGCCCATGAAGGCAGAATAAAGGATTTCCTTTGGCAGATGGGTGTTACACCCTCTGCCTTTGGAAATAGGTGTTACAGGCTTGGGAGGGGTAGCCTCTCAGAGCCCCTGGAAATGCTTTGAAGGGCACAGATGGTGCCCTCCTTCCATAATCCAGTCTACACAGGATTACGGACCCCCAGTCCCTGCTCTGGCGCAAAACTGGACAAAGGAAAGGGGAGTGGCCAGTCCCTGACCATCACCACCCCAGGGTTGGTGCTCAGAGCTCCTCCAGGGGGTCCCGGGGTTTTGCCATCTTGGATTCCAAGTTGGCAGGGCATTCTGGGAGCATCTGAGTGGCCAGTGCCAGCAGGTGACATCAGAGTCCTCCCCTGATAGGTGCTTATCTGTGTAGCTGACTAATCCCCCTTTCAGGGCTATATATGGTCTCTCTATCTTGGAAGGTTCGTCAGATTCATATTGCAAGACTCCAGCAGGAATCCTCTCCATCTTTTACTTGAGATTCTCACTGAAGAAACTGCACCTGGACCCTCCAGGAACTCTACAACTGCAACAAACAAGCAAAGACGACTTCAGCAACATTGTATCTTCAGTTCCAGCCAGCAACTGCAACTGTTTCCAGGTGTGCATCCTCAGAGGACAGCCTGTCTTCAGCCTGCACCAGGAGAATAAAGTAATCTCCCTTGGAGTGAAGGAGTCACTCCCCTGGTTCAGCCGGCACCTCTCTGCAACGACGACCGGTTGTGTGGGACCCCTCTCCTGACGAGCTGTGTGGATCCTGCACCATGAGTAGTGGACTGAAGAGGTTCTGACAGTTATGACGTCCAACTGCCCAACTTAGGTGGAGGTAAGAGCTTGCCTCCCACGCAAGACAGTACCCTGTGCGCTGTATGTTTTGCAGTTACCAAAGCTTGTTGGCATCCTTCCACGAAGTTCTTCGTGCACCATGCAGCTCCGGCCCCCAGCACTCCTTCCTGCGACGCATGGCTTCCTGTGTGGTTGATCGGCGTCATGGGATCCTTTGTTGTAGTGCTGCGTGGGCCTCCAGTGGCACCTTCTTTCTCCCCGTGCTGTCGGAGTCCTGTGAGCGTTGCCTGGTCTTCTGAGGGCTCTCTGAATTGCTGACCTTTTGGGTGGAGTCCACCAGTTCCCTTCTGGTCCCGGGCAGTGCCATTTTCCACTAACGGTGAGCTTTGCGTGTGCCAAGGCTTGTTGGCGGAATCCAGCAACGCAAACCAGACTGCAACCATCCATCCGGCGTGGGACATCTTCTGCACCAACTAGGAATCCGCATCCGTCTTCTTGGGTGCAGTACTGACTGTTGTTCTTCACAGGTGGTTCTTCTTTTGCACCTTCATTCGGGTTAGCAGGGGCTCCTGTTCTCCCTGGACTCTTCAGTGCTTCTTGGACTTGGTCCCCTTCTTCCACAGGTCTTCAAGTCCAGAAATCCATCATTTGTGTCTTGCAGTCTCTTCTAGTTCTTTCAATATCTTTTATCACATGTTTTTGTGTGTGCTAGGAAAGTTACTGTGGTTTACTCCTGCTTTCCTAGGCTCTCGGGTGGGTTCTATTTACCTTTGGTGTTTTCTAATACTCCCAGCGCCCCTCTACACACTACACTTACCTAGGTGGGAAAACGTCTTCCGCATTCCACTTACTTAGTATATGGTTTGTGTTTCCCCAGGCCCATTTCTAACTATTGTGATTTTCACTACTTTTTTCAAACTTTTTTTTTTTACAGATATTTCTGCATACTAGTTACCAGTGAATATATTTTGTGTATTACTTACTGCCTAAGGGAGTATAGTCTCTGGTATTTTTGGCATTTGTGTCACCAAAATAAAGTACCTTTATTTTTGTAACACTGAGTATTTTCTTTCATGTGTGTGAGTACTGTGTGACTACAGTAGTATTGCATGAGCTTTGCATGTCTCCTAGTTAAGCCTTGGCTGCTCATCCACAGTGCCCCTAGAGAGCCTGGCTTCTAGACACCGTCTACTTTTCTCTAATAAGGGATAACTGGACCTGGTATAAGGTGTAGGTACCGTAGGTACCTACTACAAACCAGGCCAGCCTCCTACAACCGCTTTTCTAGTAGCCATTACATCAGCCAGGGCGATCAACGAATTGCAGGCACTCTCTGTGCATCCTCTGTATACTACCTTCTAACCAGACAAACTGGTTCTCCGGAAATGTGCCTCCTTCCATCCAAAGGAAGTCACTCTTTTTCATATAGGTCAGATCATCACCCCACCTACCTTTTTTGGAGAGACTCCACTGTCTAGACTCAAAAAGAGCATTGTCGTTCTACCTTGACTCCACAAAAGACTTCAGGGTGGATGATCAACTCTTTGTAGGATACATGGGGGTAAAGAAAGAGAAGGCAGTCCAGAAACGAACCACCTTCGTAAAAATAGTTCTCTGCATTAGGATCTGCTAATCATTGGCTAAGAAGGAATCACCTACAGGCTTGTGCGCTTATTCTACTAGAGCCAAAGCTACAACCCTTGTGCTAGCTCGCTGAGTTCCGGTCCTGGACACCTGTAAGACTGTAATGTGGGCTTCCTTCACACATTTATTTAGGACTACTGCTTAGACAGTGAGGTCCGTCGAGTCAGGCATGGTGGAAGGAAATGCGACCGTTCAGTTAGGTAAAGACTAAGTTGTGTAGTGCCTTGAATGTGTGTGAGGAGTTTGAAACAAGTGCATATGTGTATCAGGAGCCAGTGGAGCTCCTCGAGGTGTGGTGTGATGTGTGTTCCGTGTGAAAGGGTGAGGAGGAGTATGGCTGTCTAGTTGTGGATAGCCTGCAGTCTTTTAGCAAGTTGCTTGTTGGTGATACTGGTGTAGAAGGTGTTCTTGTAGTCCAACTTGCCAGTGACTAGGGCACTTTAGTGTTCATGAGAGCTAGCTGAAGATCTTTCTCAGCATCTTCAGGGTGTTGAAGTAGGATGCAGCAACGCTAATGATCGTGCAACAACAAATGCTGTTTCTGTAGAGTGGATGGGCCTGTATATGGACTCTGTTGCTTTGAGGAGCTGGTGGTTGGTGAGATGGTCTGTGAGGTGTATGTTGATTAGTTTTTCTAAGACCTTTGCTGGGGATGGTAAGAGGGAGATGGGCCTGTAGTTAGATAGCTTTGCTGGGTCAGAGGATGGTTTCTTGAGGAACGGTGTGACAGTGGCACATTTCCAGGTGTCCTCCAGTCAATGGAAGTATAGAGGATTGGTGGTAGTGCTTTGCTAATCTGTAGGAGCCCTGTTTTGAAGGCATGGTGGTGCAAGGGTCAGTAGGGGCCCCAAATGGATGGACTTTGTGGTAGCAGAGTTTTCAACAGGGGTGAAGGCAGGCCTCAAGTTAAAGATTCGTTCTTTGGCTGTGATGAGAAGTTGAGTTGCAACAGTGATGGGGTCCGGCTGAAGTCCAAAGATGACATATATGGACGTGATTTTGTTACTGGAGGATTCAGAAAGCTTGTTACAAAGATATTGTGAGGGGGTTATGTTACTGGAGGCGGCAGGAGACGCAGTGACATCTTTGATGACACAAAGATTTCCTTGCTGCTGTTAGTGCAGGAGTCAATGAGATCTGTAAGAGCTGTGTGCTTGGTGTTTCGCATCTGCTGGTGGTAGGGTCTTAGAGCTTAAAATTGTCTTTATATGTGGTGTCTTGATTTGTCTCCATTTGTGCTCCACTTGCTTGCAGTGGCATTTTGTCAGCCTGAGTTCCTCTGTGTACTAGCTGGCCTGTGGCTGAGCTTTTGCCCTGGGTTGCGCTTGAGGAGAGCCAGGGTGTCAGTGGATTTGCTGATTCAGTTGTTGTGTTCATGATGGCGTTCAACAAGTTGCTGTTGTGCTCTGGCTGGCGTATGCAGAGGGCAGAAGCCCAAATCTCTTTAGTTTCCAGCTGCGATGGGCGGTTTCACTGGTGGTTGGTCTCTGGTGGTGCGGGATAGATATGTTGAAATTGATGAGGGTGTGGACTGTTCAGGTCATAGTAGCTGGCTTGTCGACTGTGACATTGCTTATTGAGGAGAAAATCAGGTCCAATGGGTCTCCGGGAGTGTGGGATGGATGGGTAAAGTGCTGGGTCAGACATAGAATTTCAGTTGGTGTCATCTTCTAGGTGGATGAATTCTCTGATGAGGATGAATGTGGTGGCATTCATGATGAGGGATGCAACAAAGTCTGTGGTGTTTCTAGTGAAATTGGTTTGGGGTACTGGTGGTCTGTACGCTAGGGTTCTGCACAGGACGAAGTTGGCTGTGATCATATCTTGAACCTGGAGGTGCAGCTGGTGTTATCTTTAAACATAATGACGAGTCTACCTCTGCACTTGTGCGGATGGTTTTGCACGGCAATATTGTAGATGCAAAAATGGATGTATTGATTTATGGTGCAGAGGTTGGGTTTAGCAATATTTTCATAAGAAAGAGCAGTAGGTCCCATATCTCCGTGGCGTGTTTGATGAGCGAATGGGTGTTGAGGAACATGAATGCAAGTGTTATCTGTTGTGTGGGTAGTGTTTGGTCTGTGTGAGTGGGTGGCTGGTTTGTGTGAGTGTGAATGAGTGAGGTGCTGGGTGCCATTGGTGATCAAGTGGTAGGTGCAGGGTGTGAGAGAGTGCATGAGAGAATGGAGGAGTGTGGAAAGGTAGAGATGGGTAGAGGTCCAGGTATTGACAGGCACAGACATACTTGCCTTTGGTGCGTCAGCAGCCCACTCACTACGCACATCTGCTCAACGTCCAAGTTGCCATTAAGTACGGCCTGGCAGGGGGTAGGAGCGGAGGTTGCTGTGGACAGGAAACCAGAGATGCCACTTTCCATGCAGATCTGTGATGGGAAATTCATGTCTCTTCTTGTGAAGATGAAGTGAAGGCAAAAGTGGTCAAGTGCGCTCAGTGGTGAATCCAGATACGAAAATGGTGATTTTATTTTTACTCAGGATTACCTTATATTTTCCCTCTGTGTAGGGACCCTTCATCACTGCTCTGTGGTTGGTCACATTTGGGGGTTAGCCCATCATGGCTGTGAATTCTTTTTTAACAGCTAAAAGCTCTTGGGTCAGTGCTGACTGGCCAGTTTCAAGATGGTGGAAAGAAATTCAGCCATAATCCATCCAATCTAATTGTTCAAAAATTTGAAAGGCAGGATTCACTCGAGAGCTTTCATAAATATATACAAAAATGTCAACCATTTAAATCCAGCATGGCACCTTTTTTAAACGTAAATATCTCAAAACCTACTGGACGGATTTACACAACATCAAGAAAAGCACAACATCTGAGTAAAGTTCTACATTCATACCAAGTTTACTGTAAATCCATTCAGCAGTTTCTGCAGTATCTTTTGGCACAATTTCCTACGGGAGCTATAACCGGTACCCTGACCATGCACAGTTTTCCGATCAATAATTTTATTGCAGATGTTGCAGTGATAATATCAAAGATCCCATAGAAGGTGTCATCAGTGATATAAAATGTGGAATAATTAGCTGCTATGGAGAAGGCGCAAGTCATACTTACCTTAGGGAGCGAGTTATAGTTACTTGAAATAACTCGAACTATAACTGCTGCATTTCTAATGTTTTGTGTGAGTAAATTCAAAACCTGACTATAATGTCTCTGTAACCTTTGTTTTTTTCAGTTAATTTCTATGTTTTTTTTTTTTTGCTTGAACAAAATTGAATATAAGTAGCGCCATGCACGGTCTTTGGCGCGGCGGCCAACCCTCCTATATGCACCCAAATCCAAGCTGCCTTTGGCCGTGTGCAACATGAGTTTGGATACAGTTGTCGTTTTTTAAAAATGTTTCTCTGGATTTGAGAATCCTCAAGTGGATTCGCGAATCTGGGATCCGTGGATCTGCGAATTGGACAAAAAATAATAATTGGGCAGGTTTTGCCCACAAGGGTTCCCTAAGGGACCCCTCTATGAGTCCTATGGGGTCTGGATACCTGTATCCTAACCCCTTATGTGTTTCTCTCTCTTATTTTCCCACCCTGAGCCAATGCAACAAACAAAATGGCGGCTGCAGCTTTTCTGACAGGTTGCGGACGGCCAATCAGTGTGTTGCTTTTCCAAATCCAATTGCGCAAAGCTAGATATCTATATTTTTTAAAACTCTAATATCCCAGAAACTACTAATTGCATTTACACCAAATCCTAAAACTCGAGAGCTGTGGAACAGAATCTAGCTTCGTATCAAATTTGGTGTAATTCCTTTCAGCAGTTCGGGCTGTAGGCATGTCTAAAGAATTGAAAATCCCCATAGAAAAAGAATTGAGAAAATGTGTTTTGGGACTGCCCCTTTATTTTGGCCCCCGCTTCATGGATCATCCCGAAACTTTCCAGACAGCAGCTGAACTGACCAAAGTATACATTTTGAAAATTTTGTGAAAATTCGTTACGCGGTCCTAAAGTTATTGGCAAAACTAAAAATTTTAAAACTATTATTTTTTGGGGGGTGGCGGCGGCAGGGGGGGGGCATCATTATGATTATGTATCCATTCCTCACGGCAACTGTGAAATATTTCCCACATTCCACAATTCCATGTAACTCTGCATAAAAGCAGCAAAAGAAAAATTTACTTACCTTGGTAACTATGTTTGTGGTGGATACACTAGCTACATGCAGATTCCTTGCCTTTGGATGTCTCAGGTGTCAGTCTGCATTCAGGAACTTCTAACAAAGCTCTCTGGCACCGGCAGAGGGCACTGGCTCTGATGTGCTGCCTGAAAGGGGGTCGTGGTAAAGTCACTGGAGTCATATATTGCCCACACCGAGTTCTAACTAAGGGAAATGGCCTACAAGGAGATTATATATGAATAGGTTTATAGTTATAAAGCAATATTTTTGTGCCCATAGGGTGTGATGCAACACGGAAAGTGATAAATATTCATCAAATAAATGTATGAATAATACATTGAATTGAAACAAGATTACTTAAGCAGATGTATAACAAGAGAAATTGAAAGGATGTCTAAATATATATTGAATATCAATTCGTAAGTCAATTCATGAAATGTCAAATCAAGCAACAAACACACGAACTGTTCTGTGAAATCAGTATACATTAATAGGCATAATTATAGTATTATAGAAAATGTGTGTAGAATCCGCATTTAACGTAGGTAACGTTGTAGAGAAAATCACTGTGATATAGAGACTGTTCTTATAATGTTTTGATCCATACGAAGTGGAGTAGGTCGTCGTTTTGGTCTCCAAAGGGATTATATACACAAGTCCAGCTTCAGGACTAGTTGTCTACGAGGATATTTATGAGCCCCTTACTGTACAACAATAGTATAAAAGGAAAAATGTAATGTACACCTGTATTTTTTGACATAATAGGTTTATGAGATACTTGAGCACTGAATACATGTGTGTAACCCATCACACAAAAAAGTGGGTCAAATCTACAAAGTGAGGCATGCCAAAGATAAAAAGGGGTATTTCAGCAATGCTGAAATGTAAGGTGCTCTGTACCTAATGAAACTGGTTGCAAATAATATGAAGGGAATTCGAATAAACATTTGGGCTTAGTCTTTGGAGGACTGCATAAATAAAATTACCAGTAATCTTCACCTTCTTAGAAACAACATAATATGCTATAAATAACAATCAACAACGGTGTGCAATTAACAAGAGAGTCTCCTCCAGGATGAACCCTATGTAGTTGTAGAATGCCCAGGCTGATGCTGAAAACAAAGTGCATCCGCAATTTCACTGGTGAATGCACTGAGATTGTGGGTGGGTCATTTGTAACATAAAGGCAGACTCACCTTTGGAGTCAGCGAGTTGGAAGTCTCCTCCTGCAGAAAGAATTGTTATTCGAACGTGAGTACTGGGTGAGACAGGAAGCCACAGAGCGTGTGCAGCATTTATTTTACACGTGAAGATGTGATGTGGAGTAACCTCATTGAATGCCACGCCGAACACCTTATTGGAGGCCATGTCACAGTGTATGTACGGCCTATAAAGAATAATTTTTGAAAACACAGTGGATCTAAAAATGCTTGGAAAAACGCATTACTCGGAACTGTCCAGTGTCGGACGCAGAGTTATTTAGGGATGTTTTAAACAAGGTAAAAATAAATAAATAAATTGCTTACAGAATAACGTGGGACAGTCTAATTGCACAATAAGTTGAGAGTCAAATTCGTGGCCATATGACACAAACTGTATGGCCTAATTACGATAGTTATTTGAAAATTCTACAAAAAAACAATAGCAAAGAAGAAAAGTAGCGTCAGAGTCGATGTTTTTGTAATGACTTGGCCTCGGTCCAGCAAATACTTTCTTAATTATTGTCATGAAATTGCAGAACTGGCTGACATACGTTCGTCAAATCTCTCAAGAATTTGTCAACTACTGTTGACTCTAATAAAAGGGTTGGTCTGGTAGACATAAAAATGTCAACGAGGACACAATATACCTCTTGACTGTGCCAAAAGTCCAACCTTCTTGGATCAGGATAACGCAAGCTGGAGGATGTTAGTCAAACTCATTATTAGGGGATCAATGCACCCCAGGCTATAAAATTGTTCCATCTCCTTGAATAGATTGACTTAGTCAGGGATTGAAGGGTTGACAGAATCGCTTCGACGACCTGCTGAGGTAGCAGAATGAAACTCAGAATGTCTTATTCAATCTTCATGTATGAAAGTCCTTCGATATCGAGGTGCAGTACCTGTCCCTGATTGAGAAAGAAGCTCCACACTGAGCAGGAAACGAAGGGGAGCACTTAGGGAGAGATGTAGGAGTGCAGTGTGCCAAATTATTCCCAGCCAGTTAGGGCCATGAGAATAGTTTGGCCCCGTGCAACTGAATCTTCTTCAGAGCCCGAGCACTGAAAGGGAAGAAACTCGTAGTGAAGCACAGACTTCCATTCCGAACAAAAGCAGTCCCCCAAAGCTCCTTTCAACAGATGCTGGATGGCACAGAACATCAGTGTAGGAAATTGCCACATAAGCCCCCACCCTTTTTGCCTAATGTTGCTGCCAACTTTGATCGTAAGTGTGCTGGGATCCTGCTAACCAGGCCCAGCACCAATGTTGTTTGCCCTAATCTGTACCTTTGCTTCTGCAATTGGCACACCCATGGCACACAGTTAAGTCCCTTGTAAAAGGTACCCATGGTACCAAGGGCCCTGTGGCCATGGAAGGTCCCCAAGGGCTGCAACATGTATTATGCCACCCTGGGGGACCCTTCACCAAGCACATGTACACTGCCTTTGCAGCTTGTGTGTGCTTGTGGCGAGAAAAAGTCGATATGGCACCCCTCTCAGGGTGCCATGCCCACAAACCACTGCCTGTGGCATAGGTAAGTCACATCTCTAGCAGGCCTGACAGCCTAAGGCAGGGTGCACTATACCACAGGTGAGGGCATTGCTGCATGATCAATATGCCCCTACATTGTCTAAGTCCATTCTTAGACATTTGTAAGTGCAGTGTAGCTATATTGAGCATATGGTCTGGGATTCTGTAATTCGAACTCCACAGCTCCATAATGGCTTCACTGAATACTGGGAAGTTTGGTATCAAACGTCTCAGCACAATAAACCAACACTGATGCCAGTGTGGGATGTATTGAAAAATGCACCCAGAGGGCATCTTAGAGATGCTCCCTGTATGTTAGCCAAACTACTAGTGCAGGTCTGACAGGTCTGTGCCAGCCTGTCACTTTCTGGAAAGCTTCTGCCAAACGGGGAGAGAGCCTTTGTGCTTTCTGTGGTCAGAAACAAAACCTGTCCTGGGTAGAAGTGCTTCACACCTCCCCCCTACAGGAACTGTAATACTTGCCAGTGAGCCTCAAAGGCTCAAACCTCGGGTTACAGTGCCCCAGGGCACTCCGGCTAGTGGAGTTGCCCGCCTCCTGGACAAAGCCCCACTTTTGGCAGCAAGTCCAGTGGGAAAATTAGGGAAAAGAGGAAGGAGTGATCACCCCAGCTAGGACCCCCCCTAAGTTGTCCACAGCTGAGGTGAACCCTTCCGTTCAGAATACTCTAACTTGGTCTGGAGGACACGGACCAATAGGGTTAGGATTGTGCCCCCTCCCCAAAGGGAGTGGACACAAGAAGGGTGTAGCCACCCTCAGGGACAGTAGCCATTGACTACTGTCCTCTGTCCCCTGAAACACCCCTAAATCTAGAATTTAAGGGCCTCCCTGAACCAAGCTCACCACCGGACAAGAAGAAGGACTGCATACCTGAAACCCCAGCAGCGAAGAAGACGTCAACTGATTTGTCCCCAGTCCTACCAGCCTGCATCATGCTTCAAAGTACCTGCACAAGAACAGCAACGCATCCAGCAGGACCAGCGCCCGCTGCCAAGCTCCAGAAGACTGCCCTGCACCCGAAAGGACCAAGAACTCCCGCAGACAGCAGCCCTGTCTAAGAAGAAACAACAACCAAGGACTCCAGCCCCACGCCGAATGCGTAAGTCCTGACCAATCTGCACCTGACGCCCACGGCCCGTGTCCAGGTGGCCCCACCAACTAGAGAGGATCCCCAGGAGGTTCAGAGCAAGTGTCCACCCTGGGTTGACCTCTCCACAACGACCCCTGCAGAGGGAATCCCGAGGACCCCCCTGACCGCAGAAGCTCTGGACGAAGATATCCAACACAAACTGCACTCGCATCCCCCAGGCCTTGGAGAACTCAGGCTCCGGTGCTGCTACGTTCAGCAGGAGGCCCTCCTCCTTGTCCAGCCTGTGGTTTACCCGAGTCGACGCCCTGGACCTCGCCTGCAGCACCTGAGTGACCCCTGTGGTCCCCTCATAGAGAATCATTGGAGACCCGACGCTTTGTTTGTACCCTGCACTTGGCCGCCCCAGTGCCGCTGAGGGTGTATGTTTGGTGCCTACTTGCCCCCCAGTGTTTCTCTAAACCTCTAGGTCTGCCCTCCGAAGACGCGGGTACTCACCTGTCTGCAAATCTGAAATCGAGTGCCCCAGTCTCCATAGGAGCCTCTGTTAAATTTGCCTCAAGTTTGACCTCTGCACCCGGCTGGCCCCGTGTTGCTGGTGGTGGGTGTTTGGGGTTAACTTGAACCCCGACCTGTGGACTTCCTAAAACCTGGAGACTGGAACTGTACGTTTTGTACTTACTTGCAAATCGATCTAACTTTTCTTCCCCCAGGAACTGTTTCTGAAAATTGCACTGGCTTTTAAAACAGATCATTGCCAATATTTTAAAAACTGTATAACTTATTGATTTGAAACAAAGTACTATTGATACGTGTGAAATATGAATTTATTGAAGTACTTACATGTAACTTGAAACTTGTGGTTCTAAAAATAAATTAAGAAAATATATTTTTGCTATATAAAAACCACTGGTCTGGAGTTAAGTCATTGCGTGTGTGCTGCTTCTATTGTCTGTGTGTGAACAACAAATGCTTTGCACTACCCTCTGATAAGCCTAACTGCTTAACCACACTACCACAAAAGAGAGCATTAGTGTTATTTACTGTAGCCTCTGTGGAACCCCTGGACTCTGTGCACACCATATCTAATTTGGATATAGTATACACAGAGCCAGCTTCCTACAATCAGGCAATAAGCATTGTTGTGAATGGCAAACCAACCCACCTGACAAGTGTCCCACAAGGCAAAGATATCCTGAACATCCTCTGGATTGGGATGAAACTCATGGTTTGCAAGATGACACCAACTGGGCCTGTTGGCTGTAAGCCCATCAGATGGCTAGTCACCAGCCAAAGACTCTGTTGCTATGCCCAACACCAGAGCATCAGGACTTCTCGACAAAGAAGGCATGAGCCCTCTATTTAATGGTGTATCATATTGCAGTTGTGTTGTAAGTGAAGACCTGGATGGATGGGGGTACCTGAGGGCAAGCAAACAAAATGGCTGCACTTGTGTGAGGCTCTTGTGATTGGAGCAGCAAATTCAACATAATTTGATCATATGCACTCACAATCGTGGTGGTTCTGAATGAATATTACATGCCAGCTCCTAGTGACACTCATGAGCATCAATACTTTGATTTGACTGCACTATCTGTTGGGATCCTGGTGGCCGATCACTGGACACATCTCTGAGATCAAGATGATGACTACGTCAGAAAGGATAGGTGCACCTTATGATATGAACTGTTGTGGGGACTCATCGGGGTACAGTCGTAAAAGAGGAGGCTTGGGTATGTGTGGGCGATGTCACTTGCTGTGGGTGGTTGGAGTCAGCCACAGGGACTCCCTGGTGACATAACGGAGACCCGGTTGGTGCCACTGGCATAGCCTACTGTGAGTGAGGGTCATGGGGCTGAGTGGGAGCTCCATTACAACATGCACAGATTCTACTTGGTGCAGAGTAGAAGGCGTGGGTGGTGCTGTGTAAGGCAAGTGGAGACCATTGCACAAGCCAAACAATGGATTTGCTTAGAGAAGGAGTGGAATGGCCCCAAATCAAAAAGGCATCTGTATCAGTTTACCTTGCCACAGTGCACAACACTGTATGGTCATTGAGGAAACAAGTCTGCTGTCCGCACAATTAGCAAGGCCCCAAACACATTGGCTACAACAAATATGGGGAACAGCAAGACTCGTAGCAGCAGATCTGACAAATCATAAAAAACCAACCTTCTGCATCATCTAATTGCATAGCGAGAGCAGTTGATATACATCTGTAGTTGACCAACATAGGGAGCCAGATTGACCCTACAGTACTGGCCATTAACCCCCAAGCCAGCAGAGGCCATTAAACTTTAACACTGCTTAGTTGAGGAGTCTAAGTGGCCACCTATAAGCCTCATAAAGTTTTCCTTATAGTTGTCGACACACCATATCAACATGCAGGGGCCAGCCAACTTCTATCTATATCCGACTCAAAATGGATGCCAGAAGCTGCAATCTGGACCCCAGCATGGGTTGAGAACCACTGTCTCAGACAATGCCCTGATTCACACACACCTCCAGAATCTGAAGAGCAGGATGCCAACATAAAATTGTTGCTACACACCATGCAAAAAAGCCTTGTGCCCATAGACAGCAAAATGCCAGCATGGACACTATCCGCCTCAAGCTAGAGAAACATGATAACTGTCTGAAAAAAGTAGAGCAGAGGATCTCAAAGGCGGAAGATAAAAACACTACTGGGGGCGGATGTTGCTATTGAACACATATTACAAATTATTGCTGTCAAAAATTAGAACTTGGCGGTGAGATCCTGATATAATAATGTCTATATGCTGGGGATACCGAACTCAACAAACACAGGCAAAATGAAAGATTACGTGGAAAATATTTTGCTGGTGGTCTTTGGCCTGGAGGCCTTTTCACAACTCCTAGAGGTGGAGAGGGTGCACAGATCATTGGCCATAAGGATCCTGTTGGGTCCCAGCCCGCCCTATAACTATATGCCTTAACTCCTGAGATAGAGGCAAGGCACTCAGACAGGTGTAGAGAAAAAGATGCATTTTGTCTCAAGGAAATGTTGCCTCCTTTTTGCCAGTCTTCACATTGACCATGGAGGAAACCAGAAGGAAAATCCTGAAGATGAAAAAGCAACTGTTCAAATCAGATATTCAGTATGCACTGTTGTACCCTGAATCATGCAAGCAATCAGCACATTTTTTATTCTCTACCCCAGGTCACTACATTTCTGAAGGAACTGACCAAGGGAAGACCATGTAGACAAGACTCACTGAACAGGAATGAGTTTCAAGCTGACCACTGTGAGTCATACAGACCTTCTTTGGAACCATCTAGTCCCTGTAACCATTCACCACGGTTTGCACCATCTTCACTGACTCAAGATCAGTAATGATACAAATCCCCCCTGTGCCCACCATTAGGGGTAACTGCCTTCTCCCAACAGGTTTAGCAAGGGCAGCACACTCCATAGTTTAATAGTAAAGCCTGTCCCACGTTGGTCAATAGCTAGTGTGGAACGGCAGTCAGGTTTCAAGTTATTATGGGGCATGTCTAGGTTGGATGAGGGTACCAGAGTGAGTGGTGGGATTTGGATTGTTCATTATGTATGTATTCATGCACACAATCAGAGTCTAAGCCACTAAACCAAGAAACACATATCTACACATTTATATATGCACACTCATTATGTTTTTCACCGTGGATGCCAGCTCCTTCTTATACAGGATGTTCATGGAACTAACCTGCGATGTATACAGGGACTTAATAACCCTTGTAAAATACACCAAGTGATAGGCTACTTGGATAAGCATTAAATTAATATTGCCTTGCTATAACACACCCACCTCTCTCCTAAGACTGAAGTCACTTTTGCCAGCGACATGAGTATCACATTGCATTGCCTCGACTTTCTTGTCATACGCCTGAGATGTAGTAATTATGGTTAAAAAGGGCAAGTCAGTGCAGATGACTGGCACACATACTGGTGAGCATGGCAGATACAGATACATACTCCTCTGGGGCAGATATACCACTTATTTCTACTGTGAACTGTTATGCCCGGAACTCTGAAAAACTGATGCTTTATGCAATATTATGGGGAGTTTAATTCAACACAAAAGCACAATCCTGATAAGGATAGGAGATTTTAACTTCACACTAAAGGAAGATCTAGATCGGACCTTGTCCAAGACATGGGGAAGGCTGCTGCACATCAAATTTCCACCATAATGTTAGAGCATAAGCTGATTGATATTAAGAGAGACAGCAGCCCGAAGAGAAAAGAGGGCATGTTCTACTTCGCGCTGCAGGAAATGTGGTCTGAATTACTGGCTAGTAATGCTGAATGTGGGGCCTTGGATGCATATGGCCGACACACTCCCTCATTCCCAGTGCAACTTGTGGTTTCTGCGCTGACTCCCCTTACTAGACAGTGGTAAACCTGGAAGACAGAGCATTCTGTGAGAACTTATAGAGTACTTTCAATGCAATCGAGGCTTAGAAGATCACATCAGTACAGGATAGAAGTCCTCTAAGATAACTGTTAGAGGCATGTCCATCTCAAAACAAAACAGTATCCTTAAAACTCTCCATGTCCACCTAGGTAACAGTGAGTGTAATTTTGGGTAATTGGAGCAGATGCTAGCTTGTAGTCTCATCAGACACATCCATGAACAGATTAGTAGCAAGATTCCTTCAGCATTAGCCAAAACTATTACATTTATTGTTTTCAGAATTAGCCATAACAATTACATTTATTTAACATATAAAACCATTAGAAAGAGTTAAAAAGAAAAATATAAATCCTACTATAAAAAAGCAATTAGAAGACAGACACATCAACTATTTCATAGGTCAGGATAACAATTCATACGTCAGGATAGCAAATGAAAATAGAAAGGTGATGACAGAAAGGATGATGCATCAGGACTCGTCTCAGTCTCAAGCCTGTTTTGGTCTCCTCACATGGCCAAAATTGCCACTAGGTAGGTTACTGACACATAGATCAATGGGATATCCATCCTATAACAAAATGTAAGTGCATTATTGCAAGTTGTAATCGAAAATAGTTTAAAAGGGGCATAAGAGATTTACTGCCAAATCCCTACCTCCTCCCACCGATGATGCCAACACAGCAGTGCGCAATCTCAATGCATGGATCACAGAATGTGCTGACACTCTAGCTCCCCTCCAGCTGACATTGGCCAAACGCGTACCCAAGAAAGCCATCTGGTTCACCACTGAATTCCAAGAATCAAAGTGCACCCGAAGACGTTTAGAGAAAGAATGGCGGAACAGCCAAACCAGCGAAGCCCTCGCCTCCTTCAGAGCTGCAACTGCCACCCACTGCCGAAACATCAAGAACGCAAGGAAGGACGCACTCTGGGATCGCATCAACTCCTTCACACACAACACTAAGGAACTCTTATCAGTCATCGACGAGTTCACTAATCCCCCACTCCGAAGCCACCAGCATCCCCTGTCACAGAACCTCTGCAACAAACTCGCCGCCTTCTTCCACCGCAAGATCCAGGAAATCTACAACAGCCGCCTCCAGGAAAAACCTGCCACCGGAACCTGCGACCGACTCACCCCCCCAGAACCCATCCAGACTATCCATAGCTGGTCCAATCTCATTACGGAGGAAACAGTAGGCTTCATGAACAGCACCCTCTTCGGAGCCTCCACAGACGAGGCCAACAACTCCCTGGACAGCTCCCATACCGGCTTCCGCAGCAACCACAGTACAGAGACAGCCCTTCTGGAAGCCACCGACGACATCTGATCGCTCCTAGACTATGGCCACACCGCAACGCTCATACTCCTCGACCTCTCAGCAGCTTTCAACACGATCTCCCACATCACCCTACGCACAAGACTCCACAACATAGGAATCCATGGAAAAGCCCTGGAATGGATCCACTCCGTCCTCTCCGGGAGGACTCAGAGTGTCAGACTCCCACCCTACACATCCAGACCCACAGGAGTCAAATGCGAAGTCCCCCAAGGATCCTCCCTGAGTCCCACGCTGTTCAGCGTATACATGGCCCCTCTCGCAGCCATTGTCAGAAGCCATCGAATGAATATCGTGTCATATGCCAATGACACACACCTCATCTCATTTCCCTCACGGAAGACCCAGATACGGCCAAAAGGAACTTCCACTCAGGAATGGAAGCTGCCACCACCTCAATGAGAGAAAGCTGCCTCAAGCTCAACTCCGACAAGACGGAGCTCATCATCTTCGGGAACACCACCTCAGCTTGGAACAACTCCTGGTGGCCCACTTCCCTCGGCACCCCCCCCCTACACCGACTGAGCACACCGTAACCTAGGCATCATCCTTGACTCCACCCTACCGATGACCCGCCAGGTAAACTCAGTCACCTCCTCCAGCTGGCACACACTCTGCAAACTTCTGTAAATCTTCAGATGGATCCCAGCAGACTGCCACAGGACAGTCACCCATACCCTAGTCACAAGCAAGCTCGACTATGGTAACGCCCTCTACGCCGGGCACCTCAACGAGAAACATCGAAAAGCTACAACTCATCAAGAATGCTGCCCCCAGACTCATCCTGAACCTCCCAAGCCGAGAACGTGTCTCCCAACACCTGAGGACCCTCCACTGGCTCCTGGCCGAGAAACTAATCGCCTTCAAGATACTCACCCACACATACACAACGCAGGACCAGCTTACCTGAACCACTGCGTCTCCGACCACACCCCCGCCAGATCCCTCCTGTCCACCCAGCTATCTCTAGCCCCCTGTGAGAAATTGGGTTGTTGGTTGACTGGTGTGTGAGCCCTGGCCAAGCAAAAGCTACAATACATTGCAGGGAGAACCAGAAAAAGTCATTAATTTAGCCTGTGCTTAACCCTGGGTTCCTTGGCAGAAAAAGCAGTCAGGCTATCTGTTAAGTATTTATGCAGTACACAAATAGCAACACAGTGAAAACACAACACCAAACACATTTTGAAAAATAGAGATAATTTTAATAAATTATTTGACACTAAAACAATTGAAGTCCATTTAGTACTTCTGGAGTTATGAATTTTTAACGTTTAACCCGTTCTGTGCCGCAGACGCAATGGTTACGTCCTGCGGCACAGTGCTGCTGTGCCGAGGACGTAACCATTACGTCCTCGGCACACAGCCCAGAGGGAGCGCTCTCGCTCCCTCTGTGTGCTTCCCCCCAAAGTCAGGGATGGAAGGGGAAGCCCTTCCCCTTCCACCCCCGACCCCCCCACCCCCCCATAATGACTTCATTATGGGGTTCTCGCCGCACAGGAAGCCATTTGCTTCCTGTGCGGCGAGAGGAGAGTCCTCTTTCCGGTGGGTGGGGGGTTTGGGCCAAAGAGGCACCGGGGGAAAGGAAAGGCTTTTCCTTTCCCCTGGTGTCTCTTTGAGCATTCCTGCTGCCCGATTGCATTGCGATCGGGCAGCAGCAATGCCCACTAGACACCAGGGATTTTTTTGTTTGTATTTCCTTCGTGTTTCTGGCTTGCGGGGAGCGGCCCCTTGGGCAAGGGTCGCTCCCCTTTAGGGGGCAATTACTTACGGCCATTTCTTCCCCCCTTGGGGGCAGATTGGCCTACTTTTTAGGTGGATCTGCCCCCAAGAGGGGTAGAAAACACTGGATCACCAGGGATGTTTATTTATTTGTGTATTTATGTGGGGGGCATAGAACTGCTGGCCTTTAGCCTATTTTTTTTAGGTCCATCTGCCCCCAAGGGGGGCAGAAGCCACTTAGGCACCAGGGATTGTGTGTGTAGTGGATGGGGGGGCGGCCCCTTGGGCAAGGGTTGCACCCCTTTGGGGGGCATGTCTTTTAGGGCCATTTCTGTCCCCCTTGGGGGCAGATCAGCCTATTATTTTTAGGCTGATCTGCCCCAAGGGGGGCAGAAACCACTAGAACGCCAGGGATTTTTTAAAATGTGTTTATTTTTGTGGGGGGGGCGTCCCCTTGGGCACGGGGTGCCCCCCCCAAGGGGGGCATTGACCTGTTGGCCATTTCTGCCCCACCTGGGGGCAGATGGGCCTATTTTTTTAGGCCCACCTGCCCCCAAGGGGGGCAGAAGCCACTTAGACACCAGGGATAGTGTGTGTGTGTGTGTGTGTTAGTGGATGGGGGGGGCCTTTGGCAAGGGTCGCCCCCCACTTTGGGGGCACATGTACTGAGGCCATTTCTGCACCCCTTGGAGACAGATCAGCCTATTATTTTTAGGTTGATCTGCCCCCAAGGGGGGCAGAAGCCACTTAGGCACCAGGGATAGTGTTGTGTGTGTTTTTCTGTTTTTTTTGTTTGAGGGCTGTCCCCTTTGGCAAGGGTCGCTCTCCATGGGGACACACTATAAAAGGTATTTTCTGGCCTCCTTGGGGCAGACAGGCCTATATTTTAGTAGGCCCATCTGCCCCTATGGCAGAATCCACTTAGGCACCAATTTCTAAATGTTTGATG
The DNA here is from genome assembly GCF_031143425.1 of Pleurodeles waltl. Classification (NCBI taxonomy): domain Eukaryota; kingdom Metazoa; phylum Chordata; class Amphibia; order Caudata; family Salamandridae; genus Pleurodeles; species Pleurodeles waltl. Next base: position 253,414,200 of record NC_090442.1, on the reverse strand, counting down.
GTGGGGTGTTTGGCAACTGATCAAGTATTTGAATTTGTGATAAAAAATGGTTTCCTCCTTTTTGTTCTAGTTCAAAGCTTTTGCTTTATTTGCTGTGGCTCCTTGCGGTTTTGGCGGTGGTTGACCTGCAGTTTGCACAGTTTCATGTTTTAGGTAAGGAAAAACAATTTACTCCAAAGCAGTATTGTTGCCATGCATGAATGACATTTTGTAGGGGGTGTACTAAATGCAGAATTGTGTGTGAAATTGTCCTTAGATTTGTGCACAATGATATTTGTTTTGTCTTATTTCTAATTTGCCTTTCTTTCTTTCTTTTTAGTGGGATATCATTGGTGATTGCTGTGTCTGTGCAGAGTAGTTGCTGGTGAATCAAGCTTTTTCAGGCAAGTGAGCGGTATAGTTTTTGAGTTTATAACTCTTACTAACAAAGCTACACTTTATTACTTGTATTACACAGTGCTGGTTGTTGGTGGTGAATTTGTCCAGTTAATTTTAGTAGGAGAGATCATGGCTAGCCGCAGGATGACCGCTCAGCAGGTGGTTGGTATGCTTTTTGAGTCACAGTCTGATCATGATTTTGAGACGGACTCTGCATCTGAGGCAGAGGAGGAAGTCAGAGATTCTGGCAGTGATGTTTCTGTTGGAGGGGAATCTTCTGATGATGAAGCCACACTCAGTGCAGATGAAGGGCCTGTTTTAGAGGAGGACACTGATGTGCCAATAGTACAGTAACCTGGGGCTGAAAGGTTTCCCGTTATAAGACCTGATGTCTGGGTTGCCCCAAACATGGAGCAGCCAGTTGCCTGCCTTTACTGGTCTCCCGGGGTGTAACGCCAATACAGAGAACTTTATGCCTATCAATTTCTTTGAGTTTTTCATGGATGATATGTTTTTGGAAGAGATTGTTGAGCAGACCAATTTGTACGCGGAGCAGCATTTGAGGGACAACGCTCCTAGACTTAGGCCACACTCTAGAGCTGCCCAGTGGATTCCCACAAATTTGGAGGAGATAAAAAGGTTTTTGGGTTTTACTTTTTTGATGGGGTTGATAAGGAAGCCGTCACTGGCTTCTTATTGGTCTACTAGTCCCTTGATGGCAACAGCTATATTTCCTGCGACCATGAGTCGTAATCGGTATTTGCTTCTTCTTAGGATGCTGCATTTTGTTGACAATGCATTAGCCTTGCCACGAGATCACCCAGATTCTGACCGTCTTTTTAAGATTAGGCCTGTCCTTGATCATTTTGTAGATCGGTTTTCGGAGGTCTATGTTCCAGGCAAAGAGATAAGTGTGGACGAGTCTTTGGTCCTCTTCAAGGGTCGTTTGATTTTTAGGCAGTACATTCCTAGCAGAAGGGCACGATATGGAATTAAATTGTATATGCTGTCTGAAAGTAGGACAGGATATGTGTATAGTTTCCGTGTGTACACTGGTAGGGATTCCAATATTGACCCCCCTGGTTGTCCTCCCACTTTTGGAGTTACTGATAAAATTGTGTGGGATCTTGGTAGACGACTGTTCAACAAAGGTCACCATTTGTATGTAGATAACTTCTACACTGGTGTGCAGTTGTTCAAGGAATTGTTTAGAGTGGACACAGTTGCTTGTGGCACAATCCGTTCTAACCGGAAAGGCTATCCAAGGGAGCTTGTCTGTACAAAACTTGAGAGGGGACAGTGCTGTGCCTTGCGGAATGAGGAGCTGCTAGCTTTGAAATTTTCAGACAAGAGGGATGTCTACATGCTAAGTACCATCCATGATGAGAGTACTTCCCCCGTGACTGTTTGGAGCCAGGTTGCTGAAGTGCGCAAACCTGTGTGCATTTTAGATTATAATAAGCACATGGGAGGTGTAGACAGAGTTGATCAAAGGTTGGAACCTTATACTGCTATTCGTAAGTCTTACGTTTGGTATAAGAAGTTAGCAATTCACCTCTTCCACTTAGCAACCTTCAATGCTTTTATTGTGTTTAGGGATAGGTCTCCAGAGTCAAAGATGACATTTGTGAAATTTCAGGAGTCAGTGATAGAGAGCCTTATTGTGGTGGAACAGGCCAGAGTTCCTAGAGAAGCAGTGGTGGAGGATGTGGCTAGATTGAAAGATCGCCACTTTGCTGAGCACATTCCTCCCACACCCAAAAAAGACTTTCCAGCTAAGAAATGTAGAGTGTGTTTTCGAAGAGGTATCCGGAGGGAGACTCGAATGTACTGCCCAGATTGTCCTTCAAAGCCTGGGCTGTGTGTGGGTGGTTGTTTTAAGAATTACCACACCCAGAAGAATTTCTGGGAACAACCATGAGTGTAAACTCATGTCTGTTTTGTATTTTCATGTGTTCAGTTTCATGGCTAGCATTTCTGTCATATACTACAGATTTTGTGTTTGTAGTTTTTTAATTCTTTCTACTTAGTTAGGGGTTCCTCTGTTTAAAAAAAAAAAAATGATGCCATTGTGTGTGGAGTGGGGCTTGGCTGAGAGTGTACATATTGACTTGCTGTTGGCTACTGCAACACACTGCCAGCCAAACACCAGTCCACACACTCCCATCAGCTGGTGTGATTGTTGTATCAGGCATGTGGGCGTATGTAAGTGATGGGCCCTTGAGTGGCGCTGTCTGTCGATGTGAGTGTTGTAATGTGCTGGGCCCGTGGCTGGCGGTGTGAATGGTCTTGTGTGTGTCATGTATGAAAGTTGTGTGAATGGACTGTAAAGCGGTTGGTGCCTTGTCGCGGCTTTACAGCTCACGAGCTGTGAGTCATTGGTTCAGTTTTTTGCCTTTCAGTTATTAACAGTGCATTTCATTTTTGTGAAAGCTCTTGTTAGTAAAATTTGATCCACTGAACCATCACTCACCCTCGTGCCAAATCCAACCAGTATGTGTGGTAAAAATGACAAAACCTGCTCCGCTGTAACCAGGCGTTGCAGCACACCTGTGACACACTAGGTGCCTCAGGTGGGACCCCGATGATGAAGCATGCCACCAACTTGGTTGGTGGGTGAGGGGTCTTTTTCACATAACCTAAGTGCGTTTCTTTTCAAAATGTTAGTGTTTGGCACATCACGGACGTATGTGGACACATCAAAACAATATATTACAAAACTACCTGTGTTTGGTGGGGGAGAGGGCACCTATGTTTTTGGTCCTGTGTGTGGCCTTCATCTAGGGAAACCTACTAAACCCAGACATTTTTTAAAACTAGACACCCCAAGGAGTCCAGGGAGGTGTGGCTTGCGTGGATCCCCCAACATTTTCTTACCCAGACTCCTCTGTAAACCTCAAAATTTGCTTAAAAAAGCATATTTTCCTGACTTTTCTTTGTAGGATCACCACTCCAGCACAAAATTCCTACTCCCCAGTGTTCCCCTCAGTCTCCCAAGTAAAATGACACCTCACTTATGTGGGTCCCCAAAGCAGAGTCAGTCTAAAGATGTATAAAAGAATATGTCCTTATAAACTCGCTGTGCTATCCCCTCTATCTCTACAAGTTTTGGGCCTTATTCTGTTGCAGGCACCTGGCCCACCCACACAAGTGAGGTATCATTTTTATGGGGAGACTTGGGGGAACGCTGGGTGGAAGGAAATTTATGGCTCCTCTCAGATTCCAGAACTTTCTGTCACCAAAATGTGAGGAAAATGCGTTTCTTAGCCAAAATTTGAGGTTTGCAAAGGATTCTGGGTAACAGAACCTGGTCAGAGCCCCACAAGTCACCCCATCTTGGATTCCCCTAGGTCTCTAGTTTTCAAAAATGCACAGGTTTGGAAGGTTTCCCTAGGTGCCGGCTGAGCTAGAGGCCAAAATCTACAGGTAGGCACTGTTTTCAATGAAAAAATGTGATGTGTCCACGTTGCGTTTTGGGGCGTTTCCTGTCGCGGGTGCTAGGCCTACCCACACAAGTGAGGTATCATTTTTATCGGGAGACTTGGGGGAACGCTGGGTGGAAGGAAATTTGTGGCTCCTCCCAGATTCCAGAACTTTCTGTCACCGAAATGTGAGAAAATTTGTTTTTTTAAGCCAAAAATTGAGGTTTGCAAAGGATTCTGGGTAACAGAACCTGGTCAGAGCCCCACAAGTCACCCCATCTTGGATTCCCCTAGGTCTCTAGTTTTTAAAAATGCACAGGTTTGGTAGGTTTCCCTAGGTGCCGGCTGAGCTAGAGGCCAAAATCTACAGGTAGGCACTTTGCAAAAAACAGCTGTTTTCTTTCAAAAAATGGGATGTGTCCACGTTGTGTTTTGGGGTGTCTCCTGTCGCGGCCGCTAGGCCTACCCACACAAGTGAGGTATCATTTTTATCGGGAGACTTGGTGGAGCGCTGGGTGGAAGGAAATTCGTGGCTCCTCTCAGATTCCAGAACTTTCTGTCACCGAAATGTGAGGAAAATGTGTTTTTTTAGCCAAAATTTGAGGTTTGCAAAGCATTCTGGGTAACAGAACCTGGTCAGAGCCTCACAAGTCACCCCATCTTGGATTCCCCTAGGTCTCTAGCTTTCAAAAATGCACAGGTTTGGTAGGTTTCCCTAGATGCCGGCTGAGCTAGAGGCCAAAATCTACAGGTAGGCACTTTGCAAAAAACAGCTCTGTTTTCTTTCAAAAAATGGGATGTGTCCACGTCGTGTTTTGGGGCGTCCCGTGTTGCGGCCGCTAGGCCTACCCACACAAGTGAGGTATCATTTTTATCGGGAGACTTGGGGGAACGCTGGGTGGAAGGAAATTTGTGGCTCCTCTCAGATTCCAGAACTTGCTGTCACCGAAATGTGAGGAAAATGCGTTTTTTTAGCCAAAAATTTAGGTTTGCAAAGGATTCTGGGTAACAGAACCTGGTCAGAGTCCCACAAGTCACCCCATCTTGGATTCCCCTAGGTCTCTAGTTTTCAAAAATGCACAGGTTTGGTAGGTTTCCCTAGGTGCCGGCTGAGCTAGATGCCAAAATCTACAGGTAGGCACTTTGCAAAAAACAGCTCTGTTTTCTGTGATGTGTCCACGTTGTGTTTTGGGGCATATCCTGTCGCGGGCGCTAGGCCTACCCACACAAGTGAGGTACCATTTTTATCAGGAGACTTGGGGGAGCGCTTGGTGGAAGGAAATTTGTGGCTCCTCTCAGATTCCAGAACTTTCTGTCACCGAAATGTGAGGAAAATGCATTTTTTTAGCCAAAAATGTAGGTTTGCAAAGGATTCTGGGTAACATAACCTGGTCAGAGGCCCACAAGTCACCCCATCTTGGATTCCCCTAGGTCTCTAGGTTTAAAAAATGCACAGGTTTGGTAGGTTTCCCTAGGTGCCGGCTGAGCTAGAGGCCAAAATCTACAGGTAGGCACTTTGCAAAAAACAGCTCTGTTTTCTTTCAAAAAATGGGATGTGTCCACGTTGTGTTTTGGGGCATTTCGTGTTGCGGCCGCTAGGCCTACCCACACAAGTGAGGTATCATTTTTATCGGGAGACTTGGGGGAACGCTGCGTGGAAGGAAATTTGTGGCTCCTCTCAGATTCCAGAACTTTCTGTCACCGAAATGTGAGGAAAATGCATTTTTTTAGCCAAAAATTGAGGTTTGCAAAGGATTCTGGGTAACAGAACATGGTCAGAGCCCCACAAGTCACCCCATCTTGGATTCCCCTAGGTCTCTAGTTTTCATAAAAGCACAGGTTTGGTAGGTTTCCCTAGGTGCCGGCTGAGCTAGAGGCCAAAATCTACAGGTAGGCACTTTGCAAAAAACAGCTCTGTTTTCTGTGATGTGTCCACGTTGTGTTTTGGGGCATATCCTGTCGCGGGCGCTAGGCCTACCCACACAAGTGAGGTACCATTTTTATCTGGAGACTTGGGGGAGCGCTGGGTGGAAGGAAATTTGTGGCTCCTATCAGATTCCAGAACATTCTGTCACCGAAATGTGAAGAAAATGTGTTTTTGTTAGCCAAATTTTGAGGTTTGCAAAGGATCCTGGGTAACAGAACCTGGTCAGAGCCCCACAAGTCACCCCATCTTGGATTCCCCTAGGTCTTTAGTTTTAAAAAATGCACAGGTTTGGAAGGTTTCCCTAGGTGCCGGCTGAGCTAGAGGCCAAAATCTGCAGGTAGGCACTTTGCAAAAAAACAGCTCTGTTTTCTGTGATGTGTCCACGTTGTGTTTTGGGGCATATCCTGTCGCGGGCGCTAGTCCTACCCACACAAGTGAGGTACAATTTGTATCGGGAGACTTGGGGGAGCGCTGGATGGAAGGAAATTTGTGGCTCCTCTCAGATTCTAGAACTTTCTGTCACCGAAATGTGAGGAAAATGGGTTTTTTTAGCCAAAAATTGAGGTTTGCAAAGGATTCTGGGTAACAGAACCTGGTCAGAGCCCCACAAGTCACCCCATCTTGGATTCCCCTAGGTCTCTAGGTTTCAAAAATGCACAGGTTTGGTAGGTTTCCCTAGGTGCCGGCTGAGCTAGAGGCCAAAATCTAGAGGTAGGCACTTTGCAAAAAACAGCTCTGTTTTCTTTCAAAAAATGGGATGTGTCCACGTTGTGTTTTGGGGTGCCATCTGTTGCAGCCGCTAGGCCTACCCACACAAGTGAGGTATTATTTTTATCGGGAGACTTGGGGGAATGCTGGGTGGAAGGAAATTTGTGGCTCCTCTCAGATTCCAGAACTTTCTGTCACCGAAATGTGAGGAAAATGGTTTTTTTTAGCCAAAATATGAGGTTTGCAAAGGATTCTGGGTAACAGAACCTGGTCAGAGCCCCACAAGTCACCCCATCGTGGATTCCCCTAGGTCTCTAGTTTTCAAAAATGCACAGGTTTGGTAGGTTTCCCTAGGTGCCGGCTGAGCTAGAGGCCAAAATCTACAAGTAGGCACTTTGCTAAAAACAGCTCTGTTTTCTGTGATGTGTCCACGTTGTGTTTTGGGGCATATCCTGTCGCGGGCGCTAGGCCTACCCACACAAGTGAGGTACCATTTTTATCGGGAGACTTGGGGGAGCGCTGGGTGGAAGGAAATTTGTGGCTCCTCTCAGATTCCAGAACTTTCTGTCACCGAAATGTGAGGAAAATTTGTTTTTTTAGCCAAAATTTGAGGTTTGCAAAGGATTCTGGGTAACAGAACCTGGTCAGAGCCCCACAAGTCACCCCATCTTGGATTCCCCTTGGTCTCTAGTTTTAAAACATGCACAGGTTTGGTAGGTTTCCCTAGGTGCTGGCTGAGCTAGAGGCCAAAATCTACAGGTAGGCACTTTGCTAAAAACAGCTCTGTTTTCTGTGATGTGTCCACGTTGTGTTTTGGGGCATATCCTGTCGCGGGCGCTAGGCCTACCCACACAAGTGAGGTACCATTTTTATCGGGAGACTTGGGGGAGCGCTGGGTGGAAGGAAATTTGTGGCTCCTCTCAGATTCCAGAACTTTCTGTCACCGAAATGTGAGGAAAATGTGTTTTTTTAGCCAAAATTTGAGGTTTGCAAAGGATTCTGGGTAACAGAACCTGGTCAGAGCCCCACAAGTCACCCCATCTTGGATTCCCCTAGGTCTCTAGTTTTCAAAAATGCACAGGTTTGGTAGGTTTCCCTAGGTGCCGGCTGATCTAGAGGCCAAAATCTACAGGTAGGCACTTTGCAAAAAAATAGCTCTGTTTTCCGTGATGTGTCCACGTTGTGTTTTGGGGCATATCCTGTCGCGGGCGCTAGGCCTACCCACACAAGTGAGGTATAATTTTTATTGGGTGACTTGGGGGAACATAGAATAGCAAAGAAGTGTTATTGCCCCTTGTCTTTCTCTACATTTTTCCCTTCCAAATGTAAGACAGTGTGTAAAAAAGACATCTATTTGAGAAATGCCCTGTAATTCACATGCTAGTATGGGCACCCCGGAATTCAGAGATGTGCAAATAACCACTACTTCTCAACACCTTATCTTGTGCCCATTTTGGAAATACAAAGGTTTTCTTGATAGCTATTTTTTACTCTTTATATTTCAGCAAATGAATTGCTGTATACCCGGTATAAAATGAAAACCCACTACAGGGTGCAGGTCATTTATTGGCTCTGGGTACCTAGAGTTCTTGATGAACCTACAAGCCCTATATATCCCCGCAACCAGAAGAGTCCAGCAGACGTAACGGTATATTGCTTTCGAAAATCTGACATTGCAGGAAAAAGTTACAGAGTAAAACGTAGAGAACAATTGATGTTTTTTTCACCTCAATTTCAATATTTTTCTTTTTCAGTTGTTATTTTCTGTAGGAAACCCTTGTAGGATCTACACAAATTACCCCCTGCTGAATTCAGAATTTTGTCTACTTTTTAGAAATGTTGCGGTTTCTGGGATCCAGCGTTGGTTTCATGCCCATTTCTGTCACTGACTGGAAGGAGGCTGAAAGCACAAAAAATCATAAAAATGGGGTATGTCCCAGTAAAATGCCAAAATTGTGTTGAAAAATTGGGTTTTCTGATTCAAGTCTGCCTGTTCCTGAAAGCTGGGAAGCTGGTGATTTTAGCACCGCAAACCCTTTGTTGATGCCTTTTTCAGGGAAAAAACCACAAGCCTTCTTCTGCAGCCCCTTTTTCCCATTATTTTGAAAAAAACGAAATTTTCACTGTATTTTGGCTAATTTCTTGGCCTCCTTCTGGGGAACCCACTAAGTCTGGGTACCTCTAGAATCCCTAGGATGTTGGAAAAAAAGGACGCAAATTTGGCATGGGTAGCTTATGTGAACAAAAAGTTATGAGGGCCTAAGCGCGAACTGCTCCAAATAGCCAAAAAAAGGCTCGGCACAGGAGGGGGAAAAGGCCTGGCAGCGAAGGGGTTAAGGTTCAAAATAGCAAGTCCTCAGTTTTAGAAAATGGCCACCTGGGCACCCTTAGCATCACAGCCCAGGGTCCAGTAGTCGATGGAGAACTCCACAGGCTGGGTCCAGGAGCATGTTTAAGATGGTAGGAGTCTCTTATCACCCTGTGGCTCAGAATAGGAGATCAGCTAAACTAGCCCATGGAGTCACTTCAGAATTCCTGGGTGTGAGTGGGGATGCAGGGCTCTATAGCACGGCTCGCCTCTGAAAAGTTCCAAGCAGGCTCCAGGTAACAAAGCAGTCTTTCCAGGTACAGTAGCAGTCTGGAAGAGTAAACAGCAGCAAGCAGTCCTCTAAGAGTCCTTCCGCCGGTCCAAGAGTGAACTGAGGAGCAGGTGTGAGAGCCCTATTTGTATACCCTGGTGCCCTGCTCCTAGAAGTTGGCTGAAGTTTCCAGAAAGGTTCTGTGATGTTCCCGGAATTTCCATTCAAGCTCTGATAATCCCCCTGTTATGTGACTCTGTGGGGTCAAATCATGAGGTCCCAACTGTCATTTACACCAAGTCATGTGACCTAAGGCAGGTTACAGGCACAGAGGGCTAAAGGCAGGAAAATGGCAATTTTTAAAAGGTGGATTCGTCCGAATCGGATCCAGTGTGGATCATCTCCTCTTCTTCCGCGCCGAGGTGTTCGGTGCTCATGGACGCCATTTGTAGCCTTCTCACCCTTCGGTCCCTCAAGGTCTTCTTGGAACGGAAGGATCTGCAGGCCTCACAAGTATCCTCTCGGTGATCTGCTGACAAACACAGATTACAGACCCGATGTTGATCTGTGTAGGGATACTTGGCGTGGCACCGAGGGCAGAATCGGAACGGGGTCCGGTCCATGAGGCTTCAACGCTTCTTGCGGTCGGGCCGACCAGGCCCAGGTTGGGCGCGGGTGCCCCGAAGGGCAACCGAAGGTGTGTGTCTGCCGGTACTGAGGTGTCGATGCAAGATGGGGCATGATCGAGAACAATACCGACGAATTTCTGTGAATTATAAGTTTTCCGAATCGAACAGCCGGAGTGAAGAGGAACACGTCCGAACCCGATGGCGGAAAGAAAACAATCTAAGATGGAGTCGATGCCCATGCGCAATGGAGCCAAAAAGGAGGAGTCACTCGGTCGCGTGACTCGAAAAGACTTCTCCGAGCCCAACACTAGATGGCAGGAACTGTGCATAGCATGTGTATCTGCAGCTACACATGCCACCGAACATATATATGTATATATATATATATATATATATATATATAAATTCTATACAAACCGATATCTTCTTGGTATATTCAGACAGGCAACAGGGAGGCCGGTGGGTCAGTGAGAAATCCACAGGTAGATACTGTATCCACCAGAAAAAGTGTTACCAAAGGTAAGTAACTTCTTCTTCTGATGGATACATCTACCTGTGGAATCCTCACCTTTTGAATAGTCCCAAAGCAGCCCTGCACGTGGAAGGAGGGTGTCCGTCTGCTATATCAAGAAATCCTGTAAAAATGAACGGGCAAAGTGACCATCCCTCCTCACTTCTGAGTCCAAACAGTAATGTTTTGTGAAAGTGTGGAGGAAAGCCAAAGCTGCCACCTTCCAAATGCCAATAACAGATGCACCTCTAGCCAAAGCAGAAGTAGAAAACGTTGTCCTGGTGGAATGAGCTCTGATACCCTCAGGTGGCTCCTTCTTTACCAAGGCATAACAGATCTTTATGCAGAGTGTAAGAAGATGGCCTGGTGTGTGGTGGCACATATGGTGTTATCACCTTATACCAGGTCGAGGTATCCCTTATTAGTGAAGTGTACGCAGTGTCTAGGAAGCCAGAGCTCTCTGGAGGTAGCTGTGGATGAGCAGCCAAGATTTATCTAGGAGACATGCAAAGCTTATCCAATAACACTATAGTCACACAGCACTTACAAACATGAACGAACTACACAGTGTTTACAAAAAAAGGGTACTTTATTATAGTAACACAAATACTAGAATACTAAATAAACAATCCTCCAATTGGAGGTAAGTAAACACACAGTTATATACACATTAGCAATCAGTAAATAGCATAGATAGCAATAACCATAGGTAAAAGCAATAGCAAATAGTGAGGGCCTTAAGGGAGGGCCAAACCATATACTAGAAAATGGAATGTGAAAGGCAGTTCCCCACCCAGGGATGTGGAATCTGTAGAAGGGTGCTGCAGGAACTAGGAACCCCAAGAGTTGAGTACCAGAGTGACCCCCACCGACCAGGAGAGCAGAGGCACTGAGGCCCATTCAGCACACCTGAAGAGGAGTCCCACGTCACTGGAGCAGGAGGCAGGAGTCTGTGCTTTGCAGGAAACGGTGCAGGAGCCCCAGGCCACCCGGAGCCTGAAGATCCCTTGGAGAAGGCACAAGCAAGCCTTAGTAGGGTGCCTCCTGTTTTCTGAAGTCTCAGGGCCAAAAAGACTTCATCTCTTCAGGGAACTCCATATGCGCTGAAATTTGATGCACTGCCTGCCAGAAAAGGCCCACAGCCTGCCTTGCGACCAAGAAATCGCCACACAGCTGAACCGGAATGGCGCAGCCTAACTTCCCGAGTGGAAATTCTATGCAATCAAGAGACAAGTGTTGATTTCTAAGATTTAAGACTCTTTTAAACCTGCAAAAGTGATACTGCAACTTGTGCTTATTGAATCTTATTGAATCTTTATCGTTTTGACCTTATTTTATTCAGATAAATATCAACAATTTTTCTAAACCTGTGTGGTGTATTTTTGTGGTGTTTTCACTGTGTTACTGTATGATTTGTTGCACAAATACTTTACACATTCCCTTCTAAGTTAAGCCTGACTGCTCAGTGCCAAGCTACCAGAGGTTGGGCATAGGATAATTTGGATTGTGTGTGACTTACCCTGATTAGGATTGTTGTCCCTACTTGGACAAGGGTGTATACCTCTGCCAACTAGAGACCCAATTTCTAACATTGGTGGCAGCGGTGGGATAGGACTTTTGTGTTTGTGCAGTGACATACAATAGCTACGTGTATACTATCTACCCACAGTTAAAGGTCAATTCGATTTTTTCTTTTTTGCTGCAATTTTCCTGCTTGACATTTTAATCTAATCCTATACAACATGTCTCTGGCTGGGTCTCAAGGAGGAGCTGGAGAGTTTGACCTAGCTAAGCTGGAGGCATACAGTGACAGCTAGCTTAAAAGGTTCTGCAAGGGGATGGGAGTACCTACCCGGGGTGCCTCCAAGAAGGAGGAGTACCAAAAGGTGCTGAGGGCCTGGGCAGAAGTCGTTCACATGAGAATGTTGAGTTGGGAGAGCAAGTGGATGGCTCTCTAGAGGAATTGTCAACAACAGTGGGGGATGACACCCCAGGATTTGTGCCCCCTGAGAAAGCAGGGAGCAGTGTCTCAAATCATGGCCTGACGGCAGAGGAAAGGAGGGAGGAGAGAAATTCAGGCTGCAGTTGCCAGATTAAACATTGAGGCAGAGAAGCGAAAAGCTGAGAGAGAAGCTAAACAAGCTGATGCTGCAGCTGGGAGGGCCTTGGCTGAAAAGAAACTACTTCTGGCTCATCAACTGAGCCAAAAAGAGCTGGACCTCAAGTCTAGACAGTCTGAGTTCAGCAGTGATGCTGGCAGCATACATATAGGACCTGCTGGCGACAAAAAGGTTTGTATAACCAAAGATGTGGTGCCAAGTTATGTGGTGGGAGATGACAATAACAAGTGGTTTGCTGCTTATGAAGTTGCACTAAGGGTTCATGGGGTTCCTGAAGAGCAATGGCCTGCGGGCTTGTGGAAACACATGCCAATACTTGGGAGGGACACACTTCTCATTTTAGAAGTTAAGGACCAGAACACGTACCTGCTCATGAAAGTCATTTTAATTAAAGTTTGGACTGACCCCTGAAAAGCATTGCCAGAAATTCAGGGACAGTACCAAACTCTCTAACCAAATCTGGTTAGACTTTATGATTCTTCTAGCAAAGCACTGAATGGATGGGTGCGGGCAGTAAATAATTATATGGGTTTATATAATTTGATCCTCAGAGAGTATACGCTCAGTATTTGCTATACAGAGTTGCGCCAACACCTGACTGACAGTAAGCTGACTGATCCCAGGAAGCCTGCTGAGGAGACAGACTTCTGGGCTAGCACCAGAGCGTTCAAAAAGGTATGTAGGGGGATACCCATAAAGGTGGTCAGGGTTCCCACCAGAAGAAAGAGGGTAGAAAAACTTAAAAATAAGGAGTTCTCAAAAGGCCCCCAAAATAATTCCCAAGGGAATAGTGGTAACCAGTCCCAGTGTGAGTCTAAAAAGAAAGGGTTCTTTGACAGTAAGACAGGGAGGTTTGTACCCCAATGCATGGAGTGCACAAAGTATGGTCACTCTAAGGGTGACTCCAAGTGTCCCAAGAGGGCACAGCCCCCCACTGGAGGGCAGACACCTGGGTTGGCTAGTGTAGCGCTCGGGGAGGAGGTAGTTGCAGTTAGTTTTGGGGAAGGGATAGAGGTAACCCTCATGTCCCTATGGGATGTAGAGATGGTGCCAAAAGCCTACATGCCTGCAAATACTTCCAAGTATAAGCAGTGGGTCACCATCAATGGGCAACGAGTGGAGGCTCTGTGTGACACAGGAGCCAGCATGAGTACTGTCAGGGGTCAGCTGGTGTCAGCAGAGCAGGTCCTCCCGAACACATTCCAGCAAGTCATAGGTCGCTGACAATCGTGAGAGCCACCTACCAGTAGCTCTGGTTCCCTTTGAGTCTGGGAGGTGTAGGTGTCCTCTGGTACTCTAAAATTAGCTGTGAGTCCTGCCAAGCCTGTAGATCGTCTGTAAGGCAATGGCCTTGAGCACACTACCTGGAAGGCGGTAGAGCTAAGGTCTCATGTGGAAATGTTGTCTGAGTCGGTCTGTATGACCACAAGGTCCATGGCTGCCGAGGAGGGGAGTCAAGGGCGTCTGGAAGAATGGCCAAGACAGCTGCCAAGGAGAGGGGCACGGGACGCGGGGAACTAATCCCAGAAGTTCCCACAGTGGTTGACAGGGTCCCTGAGGAGGAGGCCCCTGAGCCAGCTGGGGAGGACATTGCTGCCCTAGGTGACCTACCTGAGCTTGCTGGCTGGCAAGTTGAGGGTGGACCCACTTGGGAAGAATTCTTCAAGGTGCAGAAAGAGTGCCCATTCTTGAGGGTTTGAGGCAATAGGCCTCAGCCCAAGCAGCAGGTGAAGCCTCTGGTGATCACCTGATCTATTGGGAGAATGATCTCCTTTACAGTGAGCCTAAGGTACCGGAGTCTGGGACAGCACGTGTGCTGGTGATCCCCCAGTGTTATCAGGCCTTCTTACTGGGCCTGGCTCACAACATTCCCCTGGCAGGACATTTAGGGCAAGACAAGAACTTTGCCAGACTTGTCACCCACTTCTATTGGCCCCGAATGCGGATGGCCTTGAATGCATTCTGTAGGTCCTGTCCCACCTGCAAGGCCAGTAGGTAGACAGGGAAAAGGCTCAAGCCCCCGTGATCCCACTCCCTGACATTGGCACCACCTTTGAAAGGGTGGGCATCGACATTATTGGTCCACTGGACCTTAAAACTGCCATAGGTATCAGGTTTACCCTGGTTTTGGTGGACCATGCCACACGATACCCAGAGGCAATCCCTCTGAGGACAGTGACTGCACTGGTGGTGACCAGAACTCTACTGGGGATCTTTACCTGTGTCAGGTTCCCAAAGGAGATTGTGTCTGAAAGAGGCACAAACTTCATGTCTGCATACATGAAGTCCATTTGGGATGTGTGTGGGGTGACCTACAAGTTCACCACACCCTATTATCCTCAATCCAATGGTCTTGTGGAGAGGTTCAACAAGACCTTGAAAAGCATGATCACAGGCCTCCATGAGGCGTAAGTGGGACGTCCTCTTGCCATGCCTTCTCTTTGCTTAGAGAAAGGTATCCCAGAAGGGAGTAGGGTTTAGTCTCTTTGAACTTCTCAATGGGTACCTTGTCAGGGGACCCCTAAGCATTGTGAAAGAGGGGTGGGAGAAAGCTCCCAAGGCACGCCCCCAGCATGTGGTCAGCTAAATGTTGGCCCTCTGCAACCAGATGCAACGCTTCTGGAAAAAGACAAAGAGCAACCTCGAGGCCACTCAAGAGGTGATGAAATGCTGGTACGGCCAGAAGGACACCCTGGTGGAGTTTCAGCCTGGAGACAAACTTTGGGTGATGGAGCCAGTAGAGCCTAGAGCCCTCCAGGACTGCTGGACTGACCCATTGTGGAGCGTAAGGGGGAGGCCAGTTACTTTGTGGACCTTCAGTCCCCTAGGAACACCCAAGGGTGCTCCATGTGAACTGACTGAAGGCTGATTTTGAGATGATTCAGGTCAACATGCTTCTTGTGACAGATGAGGGTGCGGAGGAGGAGAGTGAACCTCTCCCCTACCTCCTCTCTGCCAAAGAAGGTGATGGTTCAGTGGAGGGTGTCAATCTCTCTGACTCCCTGACCCTGGACCAGTGAGGGGACTGTTAACAGTTACTGGAGAAGTACTCCTCTCTGTTTTCCCTCCTCCCGGGACTCACACACTTGTGTGTCCATGACATTAACATGGATGACAGTCCCCCTGTAAAGAACAAAATTTACAGGTTGTCAGACTGAGTGAAGGCCAGCATCAAGGAGAGAAGTTCCCAAGATGCTGGCTCTTGGGGTGATTGATAAATCCAGCAGTCCCTGGTCCAGCCCTGTGGTGCTGGTACCCAAGGCTTCCGCACCCGGTGCTAAGCCAGAACTTAGGTTGTGCGTAGACTACCGGAGTCTCGATTCTGTCACAAAGTCAGACGCTCACCCCATCCCCCCTGCTGATGAGCTCATAGACAGGCTAGGCTCTGCCATATTCCTCCGTACTTTCGATCTGACAACAGGGGACCGGCAGATCACCTTGACCGAAGGAGGCAAAGAGAGTTTTCCACTCTTGAGGGACATTACCAGTTCAGAGTAATGCCATTTAGGTTGAAAAATGCCCCCACTACCTTCTAACGGTTGGTGAATGGGGACTTAGCTGGTAAGGATGTGTTCTGCGCTGCATACCTAGATAACATTGTCGTCTACAGTTCCAGCTGGGAGGTACACCTGCTCCACCTCCGATACGTGCTCCAAGCTCCTGCAACAGAAGTGAGAGCATTTTAGGCCTCACTGGGTACTACCGTAGGTTTGCTAAGAGTGATTACACCATAGTGGCCCCCTTAACAGAACTAACATCCAAAAACCAACCTAGGTTCGTGAACTGGACAGACGCTTGTCAGAAAGCCTTTGACTTTCTTAAGGAAGTCGTGTGCACGCACCCATGCTCAGGGCCCCTGACTACTCCAAGGAGTTCATCGTGCAGATGGACGCTTCAGAGCATGGCATACGGGTTGTTCTAGCACGGCTGAATGAGGAGGGACTAGACCAACCAGTAGCCTTTATTAACAGAAGGCTATTACCACTGGAACAGAGGTGGAGTGCCATTGAAAGAGAAGCATTTGCTGTGGTCTGGGCACTGAAGAAACTGGGACTCACTTCCGGGTTCAGACAGACCACAGGCCCCTCAAATGGCTCATGCAGATGGGGTGTGAAAATCCCAAACTCCTGAGGTGGTCCATTGCCCTGCAGGGGATGGACTTTACGGTGGAGCATCACCCGGGGACTGACCACGCCAATGCTGATGTCTCTCCAGATTCTTCTGCATTTGCGATGAGAGCTCCCAGGGGGCTGGGTAGCTCTCCCCACTTTTAGCTTGGGGGGACACATGTTAGACATGAGAGCCTTAGGGTGGTCATCCCCCAACTTTCTGCCTGCCTTCCTCCACTTTTTGCTGGTTTAAGGACTCTGAGCACCTTACCGCTGCTAACCAGTACTAAAGTGCATATGCTCTCTCCCTTAAACTGGTTCATTCCTAATTGACCTATTTGATTTACTTGTAAGTTCGTAGTCAAGTACACTACAGGTGCCCAGGGCCTGTAAATTGAATGCTACTAGTGGGCCTTAAGCACTGGTTGTGCCACCCACATAAGTAGCCCTTAACCATGTCTCAGGCCTGCCATTGCAAGGTATGTCTGTGCAGTTTCACTGCCACTTCGACTTGGCATTTAAAAGTACTTGCCAAGCCTTAAACTCCCCTTTTTCTACATATAAGTCACCCCTAAGGAAGGCCAAGGGTAACCAAATGGCAGGGTGCTATGTAGACAAAAGGCAGGTCATGTACATGTGTGTTTTATATGTCCTGGTAGTGGAAAACTCCTAAATTCGTTTTCCAATAGTTTGAGGCCTGCCCCTTTCAAAGGATACCATTAGGACTACCATCATATACTGTTTGAGTTGTAGATTCTGATCAGAATTGGGTAACTAGGTCATATTAAGAATGCCCAGAATGGTAATAGAAAATCTTGCTTACTGGTGAGGTTGGATTTGATATTACTATTTTAGAAATGTCACTTTTAGAAAGTGAGCATTTCTCTGCACTTAAAATCCATCGGTGTCTATAGACTGTCTCCAATCAACGTCTGGCCTAGGGTGCTTCACAGCTTCCTTGTGCATTTCACCCAGACAACCACAAACATAGGACACTTAGTCACACCTGCACTGCTCTGCATACTGAATGTGTCTTCCTGGGCTGGAAGGGTGGAAGGCCTGACACTTACATTTCAAAGGCTAGTGGCCTGCCCTCACACAATGGACTGCCAAACCCCCAACTGAGAGCCTGGCAGACAGACCTGTACTGAAAGGGGAACTTCTGCATTTCAAAACCACTCTTTGAAGACTCTCACACTTCAAAGGCATTTTTTGGTATATACACTGGATCTCTGACCCCACCAACTCAGACACTTCTGGACATGAACCTGCAACCTGTGAAGAGAAACTGCCTGGCTGCCCAAAGGACTCACCTGGACTGCTTTGCTGAGCAGGACTGCTGCCATGCTACTGCCCTGCTGACCTCTGACTTTGCTGAAAAGTGCTCTCCAAGGGCTTGGATTGAGCTTGCCTCCTGTTTTCTGAAGTCTCAGGGCCAAAAAACTTAGGCCCGTATTATGACCCTGGCAGTGAGTGATAAAGTGGAGGTAATACCGCCAACAGGCTGGCGGTAAGTTCGGCCAAATTATGACCATGGCAGTGATAACTTCCATAGACAGCCAATGAACCACACCAACCGCTGGAAGCAACATTCACCAGAGTAGTAGCCAACAACAGCCACGCAGAAGGCAAAGTACCGCCCACCATATTATGACACAGGAAACCTCCACCTTTTCTGGGGCGGTACCAACGCCATCAAAAGCCTGGCGGAAACAGAGCTCAGAAGTGAAAGGACTCACCATTGGACACAGAGGGAAGAACTGCGCCGCCAGGGGGTGGGACAGGAGAGACCTTAGCCGAATACGAGAACTTCACCACTGGCTCTGGAAGGGGCAACATGCCCATTGCTCTGTCCTGGGGAGTGCAAGGCCACAGTCTTTGGAGTGGGTGACTTTCCCACTGCTTCTGGAGGGGGCAACATGCCCATTGTTCGGGCCTGGGGAGTGCAAGGCTATATTCTCTGGAGTGGGTGACTTTCCCACTGGTTCTGGAAGGGGCAACATGCCCATTGCTCTGTCCTGGGGAGTGGAAGGCCACCGTCTCTCAGGTAGGTGACTTTCACACTGGTTCTGGAGGGGGCAACATGCCCATTGCTCTGTCCTGGGGAGTGCAAGGCCAAAGTCTCTCAGGTGGGTGACTGTCCCACTGCTTCTGGAGGGGGCAACATGCCCATTGCTCTGTCCTGGGGAGTGCAAGGCCACAGTCTCTCAGGTGGGTGACTTTCCCACAGGTTCTGGAGGGGGCAACATGCCCATTGCTCTGTTCTGGGGAGTGCAAGGCCACAGTCTCTCAGGTGGGTAACTTTCCCACAGGTTCTGGAGGGCGCAACATGCCCATTGCCCTGTTCTGGGGAGTGTAAGGCCACAGTCACTGGAGTGGGTGACTTTCCCACTGGTTCTCGAGGGGGCAACATGCCCACTGCTCTGTCCTGGGGAGTACAAGGCCACAGTCTCTCAGGTGGGTGACTTTCCCACTGCTTCTGAAGGGGGCAACATGCCCACTGCTTTGTCCTGGGGAGTGCAAGGTCACAGTCTGCGGAGAGGGTGACTTTCCCACTGGTTATGAAGGGGCAACTCGTACAGCAGCCCCTGGAGTGTGGCCTACATGGCGTCCGCTGGCGGTGAAGGCTGCAATGCGGTGGTGGGGAGGAGCCTCCTGGGCAGCCTCTGCATTATCTGATGGCTGCACTGTGGTGGTGGATGGAGGAGCATCCTGGGCAGCCTCTGCACTCTCTGATGGCTGCATTGTGGTGGTGGATGGAGGAGGATCCTGGGCAGCCTCTGCACTCTCTGATGGCTGCACTATGGTGGTGGATGGAGGAGCCTCCTGGGCAGCCTCTGCACTCTCTGATGGCTGTACTTCCTCAGCTGGCGGTGGGGGCCCGTGACAGCTGGTGGTGGTGGAGGAGGCACCTGACAGCCTTTGCTGGCGTGAAGTGCTTTGTCTCCTCCTGTACATGGGGCGTGGATCCCTTGCCCTTCCTGGCACGGGTGGATGGGCTCTTCCCCTCTCTGCCTGGTGGTGCAGGCTCATTCCCCTTCTTTACAGGTGGTGCAGGCCCCTTCCCCTTCTTTATAGTAGGTGCAGGTTCCTTCCCTTTCCTTACAGGTGGTGACGACCCCTTCCCCTTCTTTCCAGGTGGTGCTAGCTCCTTCCACTTCTGCGACGGAGGTGTGGTAGCCTTATGTGGGGGGGGGGGGGGGGGGGGATGTAGGGAAGAGGTCAAATTGGGAAAGGAAAAGCTTTTTAGGGACAGTGGGGTGGGAGGAGGGAACAGTAATAGGAGTGGAGGATGAGGGAGTGGTTGTTGGTGTATGTCTGCTGGACTTGGGTGCAGGTGCGTGGGCAGTATGCTGATGTGAGGTGGATGGCTGTTGGGTGAGTGAATGTTTGCGTTTGTGTCCTTTAGGAGGAGAGGCAGACAGGGTGGGAGAGGACACAGAGGACGCGTGCATGGCTGTTGTGGAGGTGTCTGCCAGTGAGGTGTGTGTTCTGCTTGGTGTGGTGATGCTGGTAGTGGATGTTAATGTAGTGCATGCAGGTGTGAGTGTGAACGTGACTGGGAGGGCGGTGGTGGAGGAGGAGGAGGGGGAGACAGTGGATATTGTCATGTATACAACTGTATGGTGTATGCTTGAGGGCTTGTGGGATGAAGTGTGGTGCTTGTGTTTGCCTGTGCCACTCTTTGGTGTTGTCTTGTGTGTATTCTCGTCTGCATGTGTGCCTGGGATGGGTTTGGGTTGAGGAGAATGGGACTGGGAAGTGGGAGTTGGAAGGGGGACGGTAGAAAACAGGGACAATGGCTGCCATCAGAGAGGAGGCCAGAGCCTGAATCGATCTCGGTTGGGCCGCCAATCCACCGTGAATGCCCTCCAGGAATGCATTGTATTGCATTGCTGCATCTAGGATGCCAGGCCCTGGATGGCATTCACAATGGTTGACTGCCCTACAGAGATGGATCTCAGGAGGTCAATAGCCTCCTCACTCAGGGCAGCAGGGCTCACTGGAGCAGGTCTTAAGGTGCCTAGGGCGAAGGAGATGCCCACCCTCCTGGGTGACCGGCCACGGGCAACTCGCTGAGGGCTACTGGGAGAGTGGTGCTGGGACAGGGAGTGGTGGCTGTACCTGCAGCTGGGGTGGTCACAGAGATATCTGCCACCACCAGGGAGCTACCATCGGAGGAGGTATCATAGTATGTGTTGTCTCCTTCAGTCTCCGCTGTGGTGCTCCCCTCACCCTCCCTCCCACTGGTTCCTTTGGCGTCGGTGGACTCTGCCTCCTGGGTCCCGTGGGATGCAGCTCTCTCTGTCGAAGGTGTCCCTGCTTTTCCACCAGATGATGCTAATGCACACAAGGACAGGATCACAAAACAAGAAAGAAGGGGGGGGGGGGAGACAAAGGATACACTTGATCAATGACTGCACCAACACCACTATTGGCATGCACATCACTGTCACACACAGGGAACAGGCTAATGCACTATGCATTGCACTACCAGTGATATGGCTAGTCACTATGAGGAACACACATTGCCAACTACAGCACGCCTGAGGCCCATGATACCCTGCCTGAAATGGACTACTAACAAGCTAGTTTACCTGTATTTCCCATGCAACCATTACCCTAGAGAAGACCCACGCTGCAATGTCTGGCCTGGTCTTAGGGGCACCCACTAACACACACCCACCACCCAGACACCACTCCACCAGCCAAAATATGAAATGAAACCCACTGTACTCACCTCCTTGTGGCTGCTGTGATTCCCTCAAGCGCCCATCCACCTCTGGGTATGCCACTGCCAGTATGCGGGCAATCACGGGAGTCAGTGTCCGAGGGGCACCCCTTCCTCGTTGGGAGGCCATCCCCAGCTGGGGTTCCGCGGTTTTCCGTGTCCAGCATCTCAGGTACTCCCACGGTTTCCGACAGTGGGTGCTCCGCCTGCCATAGACCCCCAGGGTCCGCACGCCCTTGGAGATGGCACGCCATAATCCCTTCTTTTGATGGGCACTGACCTGCAGAGGTAATACATACAGGAGAAATCCATTAAACAGACAGTCCAGCCTGCCACACACATGGCCCACCATACCTGATTCCATCACCATTGGCACAAACATAGGCCATCTCACAACATGTACACTGCCAACAAAGAATCCCTCCACCACCCTAATCCTTACACAATGCCTTCACACACATCTCCATGCATCCATGCCACATGCATCATGCCGAAAGTGTACTCACCTGTTGGTCTGGAGGCCCATACAGCTGTCCGTACTGGGGTAGGACCCCATCCACCAGTCGCTCCAACTCCTCCAAAGTGAAGGCTGGGGTCCTTTCCCCGCTCACACGGGCCAAGGTAGGTTCCAGACACAGGTCACAGCAGCACACGCAGTGTAGGGCTTGTCCTGTTGAAGGTCAGGAAACACGTGAGGATTGAGTTAGAAAATGGCGGTCACATTCGCGGACGTGTACACCGGCACCGCCGGCGTACATCCCCATTGGCCACTATACTCCATAGGGCCCAATATTATCCAATGAGGAATTGCATGACGGTGCATGACCGCCTAGCGTCGGCGGAATTACTTCACTTCCACCTGTCCCTCTATACAGGACAGGTGGTTGTCCTTTCAGGGGGGTGGGCGAGCCTATCAACAGTTACTGTGTCACCGGTTAAAAAGGGACATACGTCGACATTTACACAGTCCTAATACATAGGTGCACCATGTTGTGGTTTAGTTGGTCAAATTGTGACAGCGTACTCACTCTTGTGTACTTTAGATACCTACCGCTGCGGTTGAATAGGAGGTGGAGACAAAACCCCGTGTACAGACCCCTGGTGGACTTAGCTACACTGAGGACAGGCACATTATCCTCACCTACAGACTGGACAGGGCCACAATCACAGAGCTGTGTGCCCAGTTGGAGCCTGACCTGATATCTGCTATCTGCTATCCGTCATCCGACTGGGATCTCCCCCTCTTGTGCAAGTGCAATCAGTGCCCTATTTCCTGGCAACAGGTTCTTTCAAAGTGACAGTGGGCTTGGCAGCAGGAATGTCACACCCAATTTTCTCAATCATGCTGGCAAGCATGTTGTCTGCCCTGGTAAAACACATGTGCAGCTACACAGCTTTCCCCCAGGTGGATGATTTGGCCTCTGTGAATATCCCCAAATTTATTGGGGCGATTGATTGAACATATATTGCGTTTGTCCCCCCCGCCAGAATGAACAGGTGTACAGGAATCGCAAGAGTTTCCACTCCATGAATGTCAGATGGTGTGCCTGGCGGACCAATACATCTCCCACGTCAGTGCTCAGTATCCTGGGTTGGTGCATGATGCCTTTGTCCTGAGGAATATGAGCATCCCAAATGTGATGGCCCAACTACAGAGGCACAGGGTGTGGCTTATAGGTGAGCCTTGGTCCCCACCCAGTGTATGTTAGAGTATGCCTCTGGTGTTAACCTCATAGGATAGAGTGTGGCTAAATGTTGTCCCTCAATACCTGCAGGTGAATCTGGCTACCCAAACCTATATTGGCGGCAGACCCTTGTGAGGAAAGCCAAGACAAGGGCTGAAGAACGTTAGAATGAGGCACATGGGCGAACAAGAAGGATAATTGAGAGAACCTTTGGCCTCCTGAATGCCAGGTTCAGGTTCCTCTGACAGGTGGATCCCTGTGTTACTCACCCGAGAAGGTCTGCCAGATAGTCATGGCATGCTGCATGCTGCACAACCTGGCCCTCAGACGCCATGTACCTTTTCTGCAGGAGGAGAAGACTGGAGATGCCACTGTGGCTGCAGTAGAACCTGATGAAGAGGCTGAAGATGAGAATGAGGACAACAGAACCACAGTTATCCGTCAGTACTTCCAATGACACACAGGTGAGTCAGTGCTACTTCACATTTCAATGACTATTGGTGTATTCTGTGTGGCTGTGGCATGATGGCATTACCCACTTTTTACCTCTACTTACTGTTGCCTATGGATTCTCATTTTACAGATGTTAGTGCAATGACAACTGTGTACTGATGTGCTGACTAAAGCCAGCTACAGGTCCTTATTTCTATGCTCTTACACTGTACAGTTCATTTGCAACAGATGTAACTGTTTCCATTACTAAACTGTTTTAACACATGACACACAAGTACATGAGTTGTGTTCAAAGGTGTTTATTGTAGTACTAAGAAATTGAGGGGAAAGTGCAATGGAATGGGGTGATGATGGAGGTAAGTCCAGGGTATTGGTCCAGTCTGTTTGTAGCACAGGTGCAGCGTCCAAGTGGCCACAGAAATGGGAGCAGAGGCAGTTCAAGGTGGACAAGGTAACAGTGTGGGATACAAGGGAGACAATCAGGAGAGTCTAATTTCCTGCCGGTGGTCTTGGCAATTGTCTCTGGCTTCTGTCTGGGTCGCAGAGAACGTTTGCGGGGTGCTTCACCTTCTGCAGGGGGAGGAATGCTGGGGGCCTGTGGGTCCTCTGGCGGGGCCTTCTGGCTACTAGCGGCAGCGGAAGTGGAGGGCTGTGCAGTTGACTGGCTAGTGGAAGGGGCCCACTGATGTGCTGTTGCCTCCCTCATGATGTTGGGCATGTCTGTCAGCACCCCTTCTATGGAGATCAGGGTGTTGTTGATGGCCTGCAAGTCCTCCCTGATCCCCTGATACTGTCCCTCCTGCAGCCGCCTGTTCTCCTGCACGTTGTCAAGGATCTGGCCCATTGTATCCTGGGAATTTTGGTAGGCTCCCAGGATCTCGGTGAGTGCCTCCTGGAGAGTTGGTTCCCTGGTCCTGTCCTTCCCCTGGCACACAGCAGTCCTCCCAGTGTCCCTGTTGGCCTTTGCCCCTGTCCCCTGAACGGTGTGCCCACTGCCACTGACCACAGGTCCCTGATTGTCTTGAGGGCGAAGTGTGGCCTGGGGTCCCTGTACAGGTGAGCACACTGCTGACTGACATGTCCTGGGAACAGAGGTGTGGGTACACTTGGTGGGTGCTGTGGTGTTGGATCCTGATTGGGGAGGCTCTGTGGCGGACTGTGAGTATGCTTGGGTGACCAGCTGTCCAGTGGTCCCTGATGGGCCAGGTAGGTCATCCAGATCCAGAAGTCCAGAGTTACTGTCATCACTGGGGGCATTTTCTGTTGGTTGGACTGGATAGTCGTGGTACCTCCTCTCCAATGACATTGGCTGGGGTACCTGTGGGGATGTAAATGATGTATTATGTTTCATGTGTATGACATATTGTACATCCCTGGCTTCACCTCTATTGTTGGTGTTGCCCTGCCACGTTTTGCTTGTGAATGGTGATGTATTGTGGGAATGTTAGTTTCCCTATGCTGTGCATGCTTTAGTGACTGGTGTCGATGCAGGGCTGGTAGGGGTGTCCATGCATTGGTATGGCATGCAGGGCTTGGCATTGGGGTTAGTCATATGTGTAGGTGCAGTGTGTGGGATGTAGTGGAGTGATGGGAGTGAGGGTGAGGGGGTGTGATGGCATGCAGGAATGGGGGGTGATAAGTGGTAAATGTTGACTTACCAGTGTCCAGTCCTCCGGCTACTCCAGTGAGTTCCTCAGGATGCAGTAATGCCAGTACTTGCTCCTCCCATGTTGTGAGCTGTGGGGGAGGAGGCAGGGGTCCACTGCCAGTCCTCTGTATGACGAGCTAGTGCCTTTCTGCCACGGAACGTACCTTACCCCGTAGGTCATTCCACCTATTCCTGATGCCGTCCCTTGTTCTTGGGTGCTGTCCGACGACGTTCACCCTGTCCACGATTCTCTGCCATAGGTCCATCTTCCTGGCAATGGATATCTGCTGTACCTGTGCTCCAAAGAGCTGTGGCTCTACCCTGATAATTTCCTCCACCATGACCCTTAACTCCTCCTCAGTGAAACGGGGGTGCCTTTGTGGTGCCATGGGAGTTGTGTGTGTTGGTGAGAGTGTGTTGAGTAATCTGGTGGGTTGTGTGATGTGGAGTGCATGAAGGATGTATGGGTGCGAGTGGTGTGTGTGTTTAGTTGTCTCTGTGCTGTTTGTGTCAATCTTCTGGCAGTAATTGTTGTTGGTAAAGGGTTGTGGGTAATGTGGGTGTGTGTTTTATAGTGGAATGGGTGGGTGGGTGTGTTGTGTGTATGGGTCTTAGGTGTGTGTTTTTTTGTATTGGCCAATGTAGTGTTGTTTTGTATGTAGGTGTCCATTCTGAGCGCGGCGGTGTGTACCGCCAATGGTTTACAGCCGTTGAATGTCCACCATGGTGATTTGTGGGTCATAATGTGAGGGGAATTGTTTTGTTGGCTTAGCAGTATGGGTGTTGGGTCTGCCAGTTTAGCGCTCACCTTTGGTCTGGCGGATTTGTGTATGTGGCTGTATTTTTTTCAGATTGGTGTGTGTATGTCATAATATGGTCAATGGATATTCGCCACCGAGGCAGAATGTTGGTGGCCGTCACCGTGGTGATAAGCGGCATTTACTGCCACTGTTATAATGAGGGCCCTAATCTCTTCATGGAACTCCTTGTGACCCGAAAATAAATGCACTGCCTGCAAGAAACGATGCACAGACTGCCTTGCGACCAACAAAACGCCACACAGCTGAACCAAAAAGGTGCAGCCCGACTTCCCAAGTGAGAATTTAAAGCTGAGCCTGCCTTGCAATAGAAAATTAGACACACCGCCCTACTTGATCGACACACAGCCAAACCGGAACGATGCAGCTGATTCCTCGAGTGGAAAACTGACACAGGTCCTGCCGTGCGACAGAAAATTTGACGCATCCCCCTACCGGATCAATGCAACACCTGTGACTTCTTCCAGAGTGCCCAGGATTTGCCCACATTGTTCCTGGACGTCAAACAGATCCCCGCATTGCAGTGAGGAACCAAGACTGCGCACCACAAAAAACGATGCAAGACCCTTGCAGCATGGAAAGAAACAACGCAACATCTGTGCCACGTCGGAAAATCCGGCACACACCTTATTTTACCACACATCTCCTCTGCAGTCTCCGTGTCATTTTTGACGCAAACCAGGTACGTTGTGCAATCAAGAGACAACTGTTGATTTCTGAGATTTAAGACTCTTTTTAAACCTGCAAAAGTGATATTTCAACTTGTGCTTATTGAATCTTTATCGTTTAACCTTATTTTATTCAGATATATATCAACTCTTTTTCTGCAGCAGTGTGGTGTATTTTTGTGGTGTTTTCACTATTACTGTATGATTTATTGCACAAATGCTTTACCTTCTAAGTTAAGGGAACAGGATAACTTGGGTTGTATGTGACTTACTCTGACTAGGATTGTGGCCCCTACTTGGACAAAGGTGTATACCTATGTCAACTAACCCCATTTCTAACAGGTACTGTCCTGCAAGGAAAGGGAAGGGTTTACAATCTCCCAAGTTGGACAGCTGGTAGAGAGGACCAAGAGGACCACTCCAGACCAACACCTGTGATGCAGGATCCACACAGCTCTGAAGGAAAGGAGATCCACGCAGCCAGTCGCCATTGCAATTGGTGCCTGCTGATGCAGGAGAGTGACTCCTTCACACAGGGAGATTCCTTCTTACTTCTTGTGCAGGCTAAAGACTCATCGCCCTCAGAGGGTGGACAACTGGGGAAATGTTGAATTTGTTGGAAGGAATCAGAGAAACAATGTTGGAGAACAGAGTTGTCGCTGAAGTTGCAGATTGTGGGCACCTGGAGGGGCCAGTTGCAGTCCCAGTGGCCAGAAGATGAAGTAAACAATGCAGAGGATTCTTGCACGTCGGACCTGAGGACCCACCCAAGAGGGAGACCCTAAATGGCCCAGGAAGGGGATTGGTCACCTAGCAAGGTGTCGACCTATGAGGAGGGGGCTGACATCACTTACCTGACCTGGCCACTCAGATGCTCCCAGGGTCCTCTGCCCACCTTGGATTCAAGATGGCAGAATCAAGTGGCTACCTGGAGGAGCTCTGGGCACCACCCCTGTGGTAGTGATGGACAGGGAGTAGTCACTCCACTTTCCTTTGTCCATTTCTACAATTCCCCGGACTGGTGCACACCAGTTTATGCAAGAAGGGCACTGAATGTGCCCTTTAAAGCATACATGTGGCTTGGGGAGGTTACCCCTCCCAAGCCGTGTAACACCTATTTCCAAGGGAGAGGGTGTTGCCTCCCTCTCCCACAGGAAATCCTTTGTTCTGCCTTCCTTTGCCTGAGCTGGTCAAGCAGCAGGAGGGCAAAAACCTGTCTGACGGGTGGCAGCAGCACAGGCTGCCAGAAAACCCCAGAAAACTGGTAGGAGCAAGGCTGGGGGTCCTCTAAAGAGTCCCCAGAGTGCATGGAGTCATAAACCAATACTGGCAACAGTATTGGGGTATGATTCCGACATATGTGATATCAAACTTGCCAGATTAGGAGTTACCAATATGTAGCTGGGCATAGGTAGTGACCTGTTCCCAGTACACGAGTAAAATGGCTTCCCCGCAGTTACGAATTCCAGTGTAATGGAGCTGGAGTTCCTAGTGGCACCTCTGCTCATGCAGGGGTGCCCTCACACACAGATATCTGCACCCTGCCCTCTGGGCTAGGAGGGCCTACCATAGCGGTTACTTACAGTGATCTGGTGCAGTGACCTGTAGTGAAAGCATGCATGCACCTTTCCACACAAGTTTCAATGGCAGGCCTGCAGACAAATTTTGCGTGGGCTCCCATGGGTGGCATAATACATGCTGCAGCCCTTGGGGAACCCTTGGTACCCCACTGCCCTGGGTACCTAAGTACCATGTACTAGGGACTTATGTGGGGGCACCAGTATGCCAATTGTGGGGTGTGCAAAGTCCTAAGAAACCAAATTTAGAAGATCCCAGTGAAAACAGTCAAAACACACTGATAGCAGGCAAAAAGTGGGGGTAACCATGCCAAAAAGAGAGTAGAATGACCCACCTGGGCAATGTCCTTTTGTGAACAGCTTTGCACTTCATTTTGCCAATGTAGCCAATGAACAGCAGATCATCCACTCTCGGCTCCGATGTTCTCTCCACATTGAAACTTAAAGTCCTTTTTGGATGCAAGCAATGCAGCCTTTCCTCCTCCTTAGGCGAATGGAGAGGATGATAAAAAGAAGGAACAGTGATAAATTGGCCTAGGTGAAAAGGAATAACCGCTTTTGGCAGGAAAGCCGCCCTTGTCCTGAGAATCACCTTGTCCGCATGAAACTTGGTAAAAAGGGGTTTAACACGTAACGCTTGCAACTCACTAAAACGCCTGGCTGGCGTTCTAGCTACTAGAAAAACTGCCTTTATTGTATGGATCCTCAACGGGGCAACTATATAAAGGTTCAAAGGCGTACCCATCAGGAACGTTTGAACTAATTCAACGTCCCATTGAGGCATAATGATTGAAGTGGGAGGATACATATTAATAAGCCCCTTAAGAAACCTCAACACTATAGGAGACTCAAACAGGGAAGGTTGATCTGGTAAACAAATAAAAGCTGACAGTGCAGACAAATAGCCTTTCACTGTTGCAACTTCACAACCTTGTTGCGCTAATGATAGTGCAAACTTTAAAACATTCAATAACTGGGCTCTCAATGGGTCAATATGATGTTCCTTACACCATTTGGCAAACTTAAATCACCTGCCGGCATAAACAGTTTTGGTGGAGTGTCCCCTAGACGATAGAATAACATCCACCACATTAGCAGGAAGAAAAAATAACTCAGGTTTCCCTGTTTAATCTCCAGGCTCTGGATGGTGTGGGGGTGTAGAACTTGCCCCTGCGATTGCAAGATGAGGTCTGCCCTGGGAGGGAGACAGAGCAGAGGGCACAGTGAGAGCTGAAGAAGGTCTGTGTACCACACCCTTCGTGGCCAGTCTAGGGCTATTAATATGAGTTGGGCCAGTCTTGGCAAGTTTTACTCAGAACCCATGGAATCAAGGGTATGGGGGAAACACATAAAGTAACTGGCTGCTCCAATCCAACTGAAACGCGTCCCCCAACGCTCCCTGCATCGGATACTGAAGGCCGCAGAACAACGGGCGGTGTGCGTACTCGTGAGTGGCAAACAGGTCTATCTGAGGCATCCCCATAAAACTGGAAGACGTGAAGTACCACCTCTGGTTGGAGACGCCACTTGTGGTCTGCTGAAAAATGCTGACTGAGACTGTCCGCACACACATTAAAAACTCCAGCCAAATGGTTTACTACTATGCAAACCTGATGGTCCTGAGCCCAAGACCAGAGTCGTAGAGCCTCTCTACAGAAAAGATACAACCTTACTCCTCCCTGTTTGTTTATATACCATATCGCAGTAGTGTTGTCTGTCAAGACTTGTATCGACTGACTGCAAATGGAAGGAAAGAAGGCTTTGAGAACCAGATGTATCACCCGCAATTCTAAAAGATTGATGTGAAGCATCTCTTCCTCTGGAGACCATAGCCCCTTGATCTGCAGGTCCTCCAGATGAGCTTCCCACCCTAGAGTGGAGGCATTCATGATCACTGTGGCCACCAGAGGTGGAGGGCAAATTGGTTTCCCTTGTGATAGATTGCCGTCCACACCCCACTATTGAAGATCAGATCTGCTGCAGTGTCTCTAGAGATCTTGACTGACTCCTTGAGATCTCTACTGTATTGAAACAACTGCCTGCAGAGGCACCACTGGAGGGCCCTTATGTGCCAGCGTGAATGGGTGACCAGCAGGATACAGGAAGCAAACAGACCAAGTAGGCGTAGGACCTTTAGCACTGAAATGACCACTCCATCCCTAAACATCAGAATCATAGCCTGAATGTCCTGGATTCTTTAAGGAGAAGGATAGGCATTATTCACTGTTGTGTCCAGCACTGCGCTATGAACAGGACTCGCTGGGAGGGCTCCGGGGGGTGAGACTTGGGCACATTGATGGAAAAGCCCAGGACGTACAAGAGCTGAGTTGTCAACTGCATGAGATCAACACCATCTCTGGAGACTTGGCTTTGAGCAGTCAATCGTTCAGGTAAGGGAATACAAGTATTCCCCACCTTTTGAGATGTGCGACAACCACTGCCATCACCTTCGTGAAGACTCGAGGTGCAGAAGTCAGGCCAAACGGAAGGACAGCAAACTAGTAGTGTTGCAACCCGATCGTGAACCAGAGATACTTCTTGTGCGACTGCAGAATGAGGATGTGAAAATACGGATCCTGCAAATCGATGGGAACCATCTAGTCTTCTTTGTCCAGTGCAAGAAGAACCTGAGATAGGGTCAGCATTTTGAATTTTTCCTGTTTGAGGAACGATTTCAAAATCCTTATTTCCAGGATTGGCCATAAATACCCATCCTTTTTGGGAATCAGGAAATATCTTGAATAACACCCCTCACCCCTTTCCTACTCCTGCAATTACTCTACTGCACCATTTGAAAGTCTTTTTGGACTTACTGCTGGAGCAAAACTAGATGTTCTTCTCAACAATAACTGTTGTGGTGGAAAGGGAGGTGGAAACTCTTGGAAGGGCAGGGCATATCCTTTTTAGACAATGCTCACCACCCAACTGTCCGATATTATGGACTTCCATTGTAGTTGGAAATGAATCAGCCTCCTTCCCAGAGGTCAAACATGCTCCAACATGGCGGAGCTAGGGCTGCTTTTCTGTACCCTTGGCCGGAGAGGTGGAAGAAGAGGAGGAGGAGGAAGGCTGATGGGCTGCTCCTCGCTGTCTTGCCCTGCCACACCCTCTGTAGGACCTATACAGGGGATTGGCTGACTGCTGCTCCTGCTGTTCCCTCCCACACAAGGGGTAGCTTGTCCAAATACCCTGACCCTTTGCAACGGTCTGTAGCCTGAGGAGAGAGTCTAAAGGCCCAACAATTTAGTCATCCCCTTGCTCTCTTTAAATCATTCCAGGGCCGAATCCGCTTTAGCCCCAAACAGCCTGGATCCTTCAAAAGGCAAATCCAGGAGGATGTTTTGCACATCAGGGGAAAAACCAGAGACCCTCAACCAGGCATGTCTTCTTGTGGCGACTTGATGTTTCTATCGCCCTCAGGTGGAGGCAACCCTGTGTGGACAATAACTCCCACTCTGGGGAAGTGTCTAAACCACTAGCCACTCAATTCCCTCAAAGTCCTGATTTGGGGAGATAACTTCGCCTTCTTCCAGATCTGGATCCTAATGAGAGGCTAAATATTGCTCTTCCTCCGGCAGCCTCAGAGTTTATCTTCTGGACCTGAGACTCAAGTCCTGTAACGGCGTCGGAAGAACAGAGACCAGCATCAGTGACATTGGCACCAGTGACTTTGATATTGGAGATATGGCACCAACTCGGGCTGGAGTTGAGTGACATCGCTGCGACCTCTACGACTTTGGTGCTGGCACAACTGGCGCTGATGATTCCTGCAGAGTGTCAGTCAGCGAAGAAGTTATCTTCCTCTGTGCCAGAGAAGGCCAGGGTAACTGGGCCATCGGTAAGAAGGGCAGGAATGAAGCCTGCTGGTATGGTTCCGGGAATCCTCCAAAGGAGAAGGATATTGGAACCCCGGAGCCAGCCGGCACACCTGAGGGAGTAATGACCCTGCTGAAGATGCCATGCATTGCATTCAGAAAATGGGTTGGATCCACCCCAGGAACTAGAAAGAATGGAAATTCTCGCTCCTGCTGTTGAGGCTGAGAAGAAGCTGACTTTGGCAGTATCACTTCTGGCTCCAGATCTGAGGGGGTCACCGGAGAAAACTGCTGGACTGGATTCACCGGCGACACCTGAATCTACACCGACGGCGCTGGAGAACCTTCAGGTGACTTTGAAGAAAGCGAAGGTGGCTGCTGAGTCGCATCTCTGAAGAGACGGCACCAAGGACTATGGCGCCGTCTCTTCTTATGTGCTTTCCTGGACAATCTCGATGAGCACAGAGATGGTGACTCCAATTGAGGCCAGGACACATGACAAATCTTTTTTTCTCTTTTCTGCGCTTTCACCACGAAAATCTTTGCCTCCCTCTATTTCAAGGCTTTGGGATTCATGCTCTGACAGGACGAATACTCCCAGATGTCATGGTCAGAGCTTAAGCATCAAAGACAGTCCACATGAGAACCAGTAACAGACATCTGACCTTTGCATTCCATACATGGCTTAAAGCTTGACTTCTTTGGAGGAGACATTGCTAGCAGGACAGAAAAAAACAAAATTACCTTTGATACAATTTATCACCAGTGGAGAGAAAAAAACCATTACGCTTCAAAGGCGCAGAAAAAAAGGAACTGACGTCAGCACGCCGGCGAGGACCTCTTATGACTCCGATGATGTCAGACAGAGTCGCATGTGGAGACGTGCTATTCTGATGTCCTTGTCAACATGGAGAGCTATGGAGAAAAGCTTCCATTGAAAGCTGGCACAAGGGATATTCAAAAGGTGAGGAATCCACAGTTAGATGTATCCATCAGAATCCGACTTTACCATTAAAGTGGGTTTTTCATAACAAGTTTGTAAGTACCAAACATGACATATCCACCACATCTGGTTTAGGAATTACAACTTATTAATTTTAATAAGGAATTGCCAATGTTATCTTATGGGAGGGGTAGTAGTGAGAAAACAATTTTGGTAGCTCTTCACTACTAGGACAAACTAACAAGTACATGTCCTCCCTACCATGTCCTACCTTTTAATTACACAGAACCCTGCCCTAAGGGCTACCGAGGGCCTACCTTAGGGGTGACTTATATGTAATAAAAGGAGAATTTAAGGCTTGGCAAGGGGTTTTAAATGCAAAGTTGACATGGCAGTGGCACACGTCCCAGGCTTGACATTGCAGCCTGAAGGTAAAGTTTTAAGGTGCTACTCAAGTGGGTGGCACAATAATAGCTGCATGCCCACTGGTAGCATTTAGTTTACAGGCCCTGGGTATATAGTATACCACTCTACAAGGAACCTACATGTAAATTAAATGTGCCAATCAAGTAAATACCAACCAAACCACGTTTTAGGGGAGAGAGCACAAGCACTTTAGCACTGGTTAGCAGTGGTAACGTGCACAGAGTCCTAGAGCCAACAAGCAAAAATCCAGCAAAAAAAGTAGGAGGAAGGCAAAAGGTTCGGGAGTGACCCTTTAGAAAAGGCCAGTCCAACACTCCCCCATATGTTTAATCAACAGGTAACTAGCAGTCAAGGACGAATATTCTGCATGAGCAATACATTCTACCAGTCTGTGCTTAAAAAGGTGTCCTTGACTTTGAAACTAGCATCAGTAGTTGTAGTGGGAGGATTAGTCCAAAAACGACTGAACCACAATTTGGTCAGAGTTATTTTGACATACAGTGCTAATGCATTGCTAGAAAGCTTTGTTGGCTTGATCATTTCAATTGGCACCTTTAAATAAATGTTACTATGATGATTTCTGTTTAATTGGAAACAGTACAACACAAGTGCAATAACATCTGATATCTGGCAGATTCCAAGCGTCAAATACAGTGGAATTAACATAGTCCAGCCCCAAACTTTAACAATGCTCTTAGAAAACTGTTCTCCATTTGCAGCTGTTTGCAATTGCTATACCCCACAGCTAAGCATCATACATTGCAAATGCCACCACTTTCAGCTTGTAGACTTCTAAAATAACAATTCTATTTTTAAACTCAAGGATGGCATTTCAGAATAGGCAATTCAGAATAGTTGCAGCCTTGTCGATGTAATCATTCCAGTTCAATTTATTATTGAAACAGATGCCCAAGTAATCAAATGATGTGACAGACTCAACAAAGTGTCCGCCAACCATAGGAAAGTCTTGAGAGGTGGTGATGGATGCATAGCCAGGATCTTCATTTTTGAGGGACTGATCTGGCGATCCTTCTCTTTCCAGTACCTCTCAAAAAGGATAATGATTTAGGAATTTCATTTTGTGTCTGTGATAAAATAACTACACTGTCAGTAAAGAGTGATAATTATCTCAACAACAGCAGAGGAGGCGAGTACATATCCCTGAGGAACACTGGAAAGGATAGAAAAAGACTTTCCCTTGCAGCTTCATATTGAACACAAGCACTGGTCTCCACATGCAGATATTTTGAGGCTTGTAACAATGATTCCTCAATTCCCAGAGTTTGACATATTCAAGTCAAAAGCAAATTTAAGTTCTATAAAAGATAAATAAACTGGCCCTTTAGTAATTTTCTGTATAAGGCACAGATCATGTTTGTTCGATGGTACTGATGACTTCAGGAAACCCGCCAGGTCATCAATAAGGATGGAATTTTGATCCAGCCAGGCCTGCAGTCCATTAAACAGGTCATGGCTACGAATTTCCCCCAAGCCATCGAGCAATGAACAGGTCTGTAATTACTGGGTAACAATTTACTGCCCTTTTTTATACGAGGGTATTATTTCAGCACGAAGGAATGGAATTGGAATTCACTTCTGCATTAAAAAAAATCTTGTTAAAACATCAGATCGTAGTTTTGGATTAACAGAAACACGTCTACAGGGACGGAATCCGGGGCTGGTGCTTTGTTAGGCTTCTGCGCCGTCATTGCTCTTTCTGCTTTTTGGAGCAACAGGTTAAGGCATCCAGCCGCTGACAGTTGATTCTGGTTCTTATTATTTTTTCAGCTCTGTCCTGAGGCTAGACATGGTGAGAGTCCCCTAGGCAGCCACAAGTATAATATAACTTCTCTTAATGTTCCACTGAAGCATTACACTGATATGGTGATCACCGTTATTTATTCCACCTCGTATTACTCCTGAGATTATACCCCAGATGTGTTCACTGTGCTTTGCCACAATGCTACTATCAAATCCTCTCAAACAGTTTGGTTATGGGATAACTTCTTGCTTCTGATGAAAGCTTTGTACTCCCTCTTCAGACCTGTAAAAGAGTCTTTGTTTATTGTAGACATATAGCGCACATATTGCACATTTGATAGTTTGCCATTTATATGTCTACAGGCATTGTCAAACCAGCCAGCAACACACTACCTTTGTCCAACAGCCAAATCGTTATTTTATTATTAGGCAGTGTAACCTCAGCAATATATGAAATTGGATAAGCATCCTTTAACTTTATTTGGCACCTCAAACACAGTGGGTCATGATATCTCTCCAAATGCCAGACTATCTTAATGTGCACTGCCAGGCATCAATATTCATCATTAAGTGATACATAATCTAGCAAGCTCGATCTTTTGCTGCTCCTGAAAGTTGGGATGACTGGGCTAACCAAAATAGTTTGCCCATTAAAACCACTAGAATACCAGGTGCAGGGATGCCTCAAGCAGCCTCTTCTTCAGGAATACAATTATCCCAAATTCCCACTGGCGGTGAAATATTAAAATCCCCACACATGATCTACAGATATTCTGAAGTAATGTCCATGCTTGACCTGATCACTTGAAGGGTTTTATCAAGAGGGTCTATCCAAGAAACTTCTTCTTTGCGCCAAATAGGAATAAGATAGAAATTAATAAAGTCTAATATTTGGAATCGGTCCAACTTCTTAAATAGTCTTATCAGGGGAGATTTCAAGGCACTGCAGTAATGGGAATCTTGGTGACTTTGCAATCCAGCTTTAGGGAGATACAAGAAGTAAGCCCCCATATCTGTATCTCTTTTTGATTTAGTTGCTTTGACTGAGAATTCGAGAAACTCTGTTAGGGCAAGCTCAGCTAGGTTACTATCCACCACCCACGTCACCTGCAAACAACAAATCTCATGAACTTTGGCAAAGGTCAATCAATGCTTGCCCTCATATTTCTGCAAAAACAACATACAATGGACGGAATGCAGAACAAATCAAACATTCACCCCCAGTCACAGATCTGGGTTTAAGCCATCAGTTATTTTGCTTGCCATGCCATTCCAGCTCAGACCCAGCCATATGCAAATCAGTCTTGACCCTGGAACCCCATGGGAACAGTCCAGCCCGAACTGCCAGGCCAGGTCCTCACTGGACCAGAAACAAGCATCCTGGGACCGGTTTCAGGGTATCACCCTTCATCAGCCAGGCTAGCTTGAATCTGGTGGCATGGCAAGCACGGGACCCACGTCTGGGCATACCCTTCCCACTTGGGGCGACAAATGCAAAAGCAACAGAAGATGGACGGAATGCAATGTTTGAAAAGTTTCAACACTCCGTCCATCATTTTATTTTGTGATGTTGCTTTGTGCGCTCTAAGTGGCTAGGGTATGCCCAGACGTGGGTTCCTTGCTCGCTGCGCCACTGGATTCAAGCTAGCCTGGCTGATGAAGGGTGATACCCTGAAACCGGTCCCAGGATGCTTGAATCCTGTCCAGGGAGGACCTAGCTTGGCAGTTCGGGCTGGACTTCTCTCATAGGGAGCAGGGTCAAGACTGATTTGCATACGGCTGGGTCTGAACTGGGGTGACGTGGCAAGCAAAATAACGATGGATTAAACCCAGATCTGTGACTGGGGGTGAGTGTTTGAAAAATTTCAACACTACGTCCATCATTTTATTTTGTGATGTTGCTTTGCCCTTATATTTCGCCTGAAGGCCAGCAATATTCCAGGACAAGACAGAGATTCCAGCAGCCAGATCTAAGTTTCTGCCATGTTCATTCCCTGGAGCATCTGCAACATTAAAACAGGATCTGTCAGTACTCTACGTATTGGTAGCACTCATTCTGGTTTTTGCAGTTAGGACTGGGATTGACATTTTATATCATG
Source organism: Pleurodeles waltl (assembly GCF_031143425.1). NCBI lineage: Eukaryota > Metazoa > Chordata > Amphibia > Caudata > Salamandridae > Pleurodeles > Pleurodeles waltl. The sequence goes on along the minus strand of NC_090442.1, from coordinate 253,377,192 downwards.
TGAGGTGATTAATCTCAAAGGTGGAATGCACAGAAAAGATCCAGTAGGCGAGCCCTATTCAAGGGTGCAGAACAAGACGCATTGAGGAATACATCTATAACGAGATATGATGTTGATGCCACTGGCAGAGGGGCAGAATGTATGGCCAAGTCTTTAGAGTGCCCCTCTACTCGCGTAGCAACTGAAATATCTATTCTAAATGGTTCTGCCAGAGGGTTAAGCAGCTGTGCAAGCTCAATGCTGGATAAAGTCTCATTTGGAGTATTCAGTTGGATTCCTTCATTTGCCCATTAATTACTAGGATTCCATCAGTTGCTTGCTCCCGCAACGTTATCACTAGATGATCATTTTGTTCCTCTCTTCTAGAACTATTTGGTTATCTACCTTGGGACTTCTTCTACCCCTCTTAGCACTGCTGTTCGTTCTTCCAGGTCTCAGATGCCCCTTCGAGTTTCCTTTTCCTTTCAGTTTTCAATTTAATCTTAGGCTCGGTCTATTACTAGCAGGAGCAAGCTAGGTATAGACAAATATACAGTTTTCTCTCTCTGTAGGAATGTAGGGTATCCCCACTTGGGTTCTTGTCATCTCTTGGATGGTTCATTACATAGATTCTTGACACAGAACACTTGGTCATCCTCTGTGACCTTGGAGTTGTTAATAGTTTGCTTTCTTCTCCTTTCCTCACTCTTTTTTTGCTCTTTCTCCTCAGAGTAGGTACATCTACCAGAATTGAACCCTTTCTTCATCCTTCACACTGGGCTTTTTTGCTCCGTGCTCTGCCGCATGGTTGCTCAAATAGACTCTCCATCTTATATTCAATACTTGTTGAGTTTGGTTGATGTCTCTCACCTCCTTTGGTAGCATTTTGTTTGCTCTTTAGTATTAACCATGGTTACTGCAACTCTCATATTTCCTGTACCACAAATTACTTGGCCTGGATTTTTTGTTGTGATCAAACTGGACAGATCCTTGTGGGTAGCTTGCATTCCAACACTACTGTTGATGCTGGAATCTTTTTCTGTTTTTTGGGGGTTATAGTTAAGCTGGGAATTTGACATGAACACATCAACAGAGCCCTGTCAGTTTCTTGGGACACAGGGTGATGTATATTGTCAAGTTACCTGAGTTGAAGCATCTTCTCCTGGGGTTTTTATAATTATCACTTCCAATACTAAAGCAAGAATATCTTAGTTGTGATCCATATCCCAAACTGCATTTTCTAGCAACAACAGCACATAGCTCAGAGTCCTCTCAAGTGCTTGTAGGCTCCTCAAGATTACAATTCCCTGTTCCGTTTGAGACTGTGACCTACTGCTGTACAAACCACCAACTGGAAAGTCCCTTTTATCAGATGACGGGCAAGAGCAGGTATTGATTGTTAATTTGCTCTCTGAGACTTGCCTAATTGTCGGTGACCCGGTTTTACAATAGATGGGAATAATATGATAAGCGCTGAGCCAGATAATCAATAGTTGGATGGGCCATCTGGCAGGGTATAATCTTTGCACATAGATGAATTTGCTAAGGAAGAAGGCTTCACAATATTAGATGAGGGCTCAAACTGAGCACAGTCCTTCTTAACTGGAGCCACATCATTACAGACAGGGCAAGAATTTAGAACAGTATCAGGTATTAGAACTGCCTCAGTTCCAATTACTGCTCCAGCTTCTGTAACATCTACAGATAGTATATTGTTCTGTCTGATGCCTGACACACAGTTCTGCGACAACAATATTTTGGAGCCAAGCCATTAACATTTCTGTTTTTTATTCACCTTTTCTCTAGGGTCCTGGGCAAATAGGCTAATACGCGTCTCAAGAACATATGTAGAGGTTATGCTGTTCCCCAGTTTACTGGTGCAGTTTTCGTGCATAGATACATTAGAAACAGAAGTTACGACCTCCCTAGGACTAGCTGTCCCAACAGCATGACAGTGAAAACAACGGTTACAGCACAGCAAGGTTTTCTAGATGGAATGCCTTAGACTCATTGACACTTTTGCATGTGAATGAGTTCGTTTGTGCAGAAGATGTCTTGGGTCGAAGTCTTACAGCACTCCCAACTAATCCCAGAGCCGGGGTTGATGCCGGCGTCAAAACGGGCCAGACCAGGACTGAGACAGGAACCAGTTTTTAAAGGCCATTCTCCAAGAGGTCCATAGGTCCGAAACACAGCTCGTCATGCCAAAGGGCAAGAAAAAGTCTAAAACCTCTGGGAAGCGTCTCAGGTCATAACCTGCTGAGGACCCACTTAATAGGTCCCTTGGTGGTCAGCAGTTAAAATGGCCCGAAGTCCAATGGCCAAGCAACAAACCAGCTGGGACTGTTATGTCCCAGACCCTGAGCACAGGGCAATAGGTTCCTGCTCCTCTTGCTTCCTTGTGTCTTCGCCTCTTCTGCCTCCTCCCAGAGAACAACTTGCCCTTTCAGAACAACTTGTCTTCCAACAACCAAGGCAGCTGTCCTCACTCGTGATCCCTATCCTCACTTGTGATCTTCATCCTCATTTGTGAATCCAATCCTCACTTGTGAGCGTGGCAAGTGGATTAAATTCTACCCTGAGGCAGCAGTCGACCCATACAAGAACAGATTAGGAACAAGATTATCGAATAAGCAGATCTGGCGGAGAAGGAGAGGAAGTTTCAGGGTACATAAGCCAAAGCACAGACTTACAGTGAGGGCGCACAACCTGGCAGGACACTGGCTACATTAAGTTCTACTAAGAAGCAAATCGAATTTTAGAGATTCGGGACCCACTGGGGAACTAACAAAAAAGATGCTATGGAGATTTTTTATTATTTTTTGGTTATTTTGTTGACTTATAGACCACCAAAAGGGACTGCTACCCAACACAGATAGCTGAATATTTGAAGTTAGGGCTTTGATTTGACTGGATGACTCACACTGGTTACTCCAAATGCAACTGTTTATGATAGAGGCCCTCCTCCACCCGCAGGCATCCTCCTGCGCCTCATCCCTGGGGTCTAGTGGGCTCTGTCTAGCTTCACTTGACCCGTGTGCCGCTTTCCGCCGTCCCGTAAGTGTTTTTTAGCTTTTTTCGTTGTTTTTCAGCGCCTCGCCGCCGGCGCTTCTGCCCCCTTTGTGCCCCCCTGATTGCTGTCTCCCCGATCGCATATTGTGCCATTGTGTTTTTCTGATTGTGTGCCTTTCCTATTGTAACTGCTTGTATTTTGCTCATTTTCACTGTTTTGCCCCTTGTGCGCTCCCCGCTCCCTGCCGCTGCCTCCCTGCGGCCCCGCCCCCCTCGCGCCCCCATTTGCCGCTCCCTCCCGCCTCCCGCCTCCCAGCTGCTCCTCCCTCCCCCCTCCCTTCTTAATGGCTGGCGCTGCGCGTCGCGAGTGAGCGACCTCTGACCTGTTTCAGGTCCTGAGCTCGCCCCCCACGACCGCAGCACCAACCTGCTGCCTCCTGCCTCTGTCCCCCGACCACGCTGCCGTTTGCGTGTTCGAGGCCCTCCTCCACCCGCAGGCATCCTCCTGCGCCTCATCCCTGGGGTCTAGTGGGCTCTGTCTAGCTTCACTTGACCCGTGTGCCGCTTTCCGCCATCCCGTAAGTGTTTTTTCGCTTTTTTCGTTGTTTTTCAGCGCCTCGCCGCCGGCGCTTCTGCCCCCTTTGTGCCCCCCTGATTGCTGTCTCCCCGATCGCATATTGTGCCATTGTGTTTTTCTGATTGTGTGCCTTTCCTATTGTAACTGCTTGTATTTTGCTCATTTTCACTGTTTTGCCCCTTGTGCGCTCCCCGCTCCCTGCCGCTGCCTCCCTGCGGCCCCGCCCCCCTCGCGCCCCCATTTGCCGCTCCCTCCCGCCTCCCGCCTCCCAGCTGCTCCTCCCTCCCCCCTCCCTTCTTAATGGCTGGCGCTGCGCGTCGCGAGTGAGCGACCTCTGACCTGTTTCAGGTCCTGAGCTCGCCCCCCACGACCGCAGCACCAACCTGCTGCCTCCTGCCTCTGTCCCCCGACCACGCTGCCGTTTGCGTGTTCGAGGCCCTCCTCCACCCGCAGGCATCCTCCTGCGCCTCATCCCTGGGGTCTAGTGGGCTCTGTCTAGCTTCACTTGACCCGTGTGCCGCTTTCCGCCATCCCGTAAGTGTTTTTTCGCTTTTTTCGTTGTTTTTCAGCGCCTCGCCGCCGGCGCTTCTGCCCCCTTTGTGCCCCCCTGATTGCTGTCTCCCCGATCGCATATTGTGCCATTGTGTTTTTCTGATTGTGTGCCTTTCCTATTGTAACTGCTTGTATTTTGCTCATTTTCACTGTTTTGCCCCTTGTGCGCTCCCCGCTCCCTGCCGCTGCCTCCCTGCGGCCCCGCCCCCCTCGCGCCCCCATTTGCCGCTCCCTCCCGCCTCCCGCCTCCCAGCTGCTCCTCCCTCCCCCCTCCCTTCTTAATGGCTGGCGCTGCGCGTCGCGAGTGAGCGACCTCTGACCTGTTTCAGGTCCTGAGCTCGCCCCCCACGACCGCAGCACCAACCTGCTGCCTCCTGCCTCTGTCCCCCGACCACGCTGCCGTTTGCGTGTTCGAGGCCCTCCTCCACCCGCAGGCATCCTCCTGCGCCTCATCCCTGGGGTCTAGTGGGCTCTGTCTAGCTTCACTTGACCCGTGTGCCGCTTTCCGCCGTCCCGTAAGTGTTTTTTCGCTTTTTTCGTTGTTTTTCAGCGCCTCGCCGCCGGCGCTTCTGCCCCCTTTGTGCCCCCCTGATTGCTGTCTCCCCGATCGCATATTGTGCCATTGTGTTTTTCTGATTGTGTGCCTTTCCTATTGTAACTGCTTGTATTTTGCTCATTTTCACGGTTTTGCCCCTTGTGCGCTCCCCGCTCCCTGCCGCTGCCTCCCTGCGGCCCCGCCCCCCTCGCGCCCCCATTTGCCGCTCCCTCCCGCCTCCCGCCTCCCAGCTGCTCCTCCCTCCCCCCTCCCTTCTTAATGGCTGGCGCTGCGCGTCGCGAGTGAGCGACCTCTGACCTGTTTCAGGTCCTGAGCTCGCCCCCCACGACCGCAGCACCAACCTGCTGCCTCCTGCCTCTGTCCCCCGACCACGCTGCCGTTTGCGTGTTCGAGGCCCTCCTCCACCCGCAGGCATCCTCCTGCGCCTCATCCCTGGGGTCTAGTGGGCTCTGTCTAGCTTCACTTGACCCGTGTGCCGCTTTCCGCCGTCCCGTAAGTGTTTTTTCGCTTTTTTCGTTGTTTTTCAGCGCCTCGCCGCCGGCGCTTCTGCCCCCTTTGTGCCCCCCTGATTGCTGTCTCCCCGATCGCATATTGTGCCATTGTGTTTTTCTGATTGTGTGCCTTTCCTATTGTAACTGCTTGTATTTTGCTCATTTTCACTGTTTTGCCCCTTGTGCGCTCCCCGCCGCTGCCTCCCTGCGGCCCCGCCCCCCTCGCGCCCCCATTTGCCGCTCCCTCCCACCTCCCGCCTCCCAGCTGCTCCTCCCTCCCCCCTCCCTTCTTAATGGCTGGCGCTGCGCGTCCGCGCCATAGGCAAGCCCGTCTGCGCCCGTCCGCGCCTGGACCGCGCCCAGCGCCACACCCCCAGGCCCTCGCGCCCCCCGCATCCGCTATTCAATCAACGAACTCCGCGCCTTCAACCCTGGCCCCTCCACTGAATGCTACCGGGCATCCCCGAAGCACACTAAAGGACCTTTCTCCTGCCGTACCTGCAACTTCTCCTGCATCAGAACGACCATTCCAACTACGAAAACATCCAACCCCAACCACCTGAACTGCATCCTCATCAACACCCGCTCCGCACGAAAACACGCCATCGAGCTCTGGGATTTGCTCGACACCACTGCTCCTGACGTGGCTTTCCTGACCGAAACCTGGTGGAACGACTCCTCGTCTCCGGACATCGCCATCGCCATACCGGACGGCTACAAAATCACCAGAAGAGATCGAACCAACGGAATCGGCGGCGGAATAGCCATCGCTCACAAAGCTACCCTCAAAATCCACACTCACTCGGACGACACCCTCAGGACAGCTGAACACCTCCACTTCCAGATCCACACGGACCCCAACACGACCCTCAGAGGAACCCTCATTTACCGCCCTCCAGGACCAAGAGCCCCCTTCAACGACACCATCGCCGACCTTGCAAGCACCCACGCCCTCGCTTCCCCGGACTACATCCTCCTGGGAGATCTGAACTACCATCTGGAAAATGCCAACGACGTCAACACCGCGTCACTGACCTCCAAACTCCTCAACCTCGGTCTCTGCCAGCTAGTCAACACGCCTACCCACTTCGCCGGACACACCCTTGACCCCCTCTTCACCTCTAGCAACCACATTTCCTTCAGCCACACCTCCGAACTCCACTGGACCGACCATCACTGTGTCCATTTCACCTATAAGAAAACCACAGAGCAACACCGCATCCAGCTACCTCCCCACCGCCGCTGGGGCAAAGTCACCCAAGAACAACTGACCAGCACCCTCATCAACAACCTTCCGCCCGACGCAATCGACCCGAGCACAGCCGCCATCAACCTCCATCAATGGATCCTCGACTGCGCCAACACCCTTGCCCCTCTCAAGAAACCCACCACCATCCAAGGAAAGAAAAAACCAGCCTGGTTCACAGACGATCTCACCACCTCCAAAAGCAACTGCCAGAAGCTCAAAAAGAAATGGATCCAAGAACGCACACCCGACAACCTCGCCGCCCTCAAAAACGCCAACCGCGAACACCACCAACGGATCCGCACCGCCAAGCGCGCCCACTTCACCGAACGCATCAACAACAACGCCCACGACTGCAAAGAACTCTTCGGCATCGTGAAGGAACTCTCCAATCCGAAAGCCAACTCCAACGACATTCCGCCCTCCCAGAAACTCTGCGACGACCTCTCCACCTTCTTCCACCAGAAAATCACCACCATCCACGACAGTTTCAACACCGGTCCTCCGCCAGACCCCACCCCTGACGTCTCCTCCCGCGACTGCCGCCTCGCCGCATGGACCCACGTGGACGAGGCAGAAACCATTACAACCATGAACACCATCCACTCAGGCTCCCCCACGGACCCCTGCCCCCATCATGTTTTCAACTCAGCCATCGTCACCATCGCCCCCGAACTCCGCAAGATCATCAACCTCTCCTTCACTTCTGCCACCTTCCCGGACAGCTGGAAACACGCAGAAATCCAACCCCTCCTCAAAAAACCCAAGGCTGACCCCAACGACCTCAAAAACTTCCGTCCGATCTCTCTCCTCCCTTTTCCAGCGAAAGTCATCGAGAAGATCGTCAACACCCAGCTCACCCACTTCCTCGAAGACTATTCCATCCTGGACCCCTCACAATCCGGATTCAGACGAAACCACAGCACTGAGACTGCCCTCCTCGCCGCCACAGATGACATCAGACATAAAATGGACAACGGCGAAACCTCAGCCCTCATCCTCCTCGACCTATCAGCCGCTTTCGACACCGTCTGCCACCGCACCCTACTGACCCGCCTCCAGGAAGCCGGCATCCAAGATAAAGCCCTCCACTGGATCTCATCCTTCCTCTCCGACAGAACGCAGAGAGTCCGCCTCTCCCCTTTCCGCTCCAAAGCCACCAACCTCATCTGCGGCGTCCCCCAAGGATCCTCCCTCAGCCCTACGTTGTTCAACGTCTACATGGCCCCCCTCGCTCAACTGGCCCGTGAACATCATCTCAGCATCATCTCCTACGCCGACGATACCCAGCTCGTCCTCTCCCTGACCAAAGACCCGCTCACCGCCAAAACAAACCTCCACGAGGGACTAAAATCCATCGCCGATTGGATGAACGACAGTCGCCTGAAACTCAACTCCGACAAGACGGAAGTCCTCATCCTCGGACGCACTCCCTCGGCCTGGAACGACTCATGGTGGCCCTCCGCCCTCGGACCCCCACCCACCCCTGCCAGCCACGCAAAAAACCTCGGCTTCATCCTGGACTCCGCCCTCACCATGTCCAAACAGGTCAGCGCCGTCTCCTCCTCCTGTTTCAACACCCTTTGAATGCTCCGCAGAATCTTCAAGTGGATTCCAACAGAAACCAGAAAGACGGTGACCCAGGCCCTCGTCAGCAGCAGACTTGACTACGGCAACGCACTCTACACAGGCATCCCAACCAAAGACATCAAACGCCTCCAACGTATCCAAAATGCCTCCGCCCGACTGATCCTAGACATACCCCGCCGAATTCACATCTCCCCTCACCTAAAGGAACTCCACTGGCTTCCGGTAGACAAGAGGATCACCTTTAAACTCCTGACCCACGCTCACAAGGCACTTCACAACACCGGACCCTCCTACCTCAACACCAGACTCAACTTCTACACTCCAACACGTCAACTCCGATCCGCCAACCTCGCCCTCGTACCCCGAATCCAGCGCAAGACATCCGGCGGCAGATCCTTCTCCTTCCTCGCCGCCAAGACCTGGAACTCTCTCCCCACATCTCTTCGCCAGACCCAGGACCTCCTCGCTTTCAGAAGGCTCCTCAAGACCTGGCTCTTCGACCGCTAAATCAGCAGCCCCCCCCCACCCCCGCCCTCAGCGCCTCGAAACCCTGACGGGTACATAGCGCGCTCTATAAATACTATGATTGATTGATTGATTGATAGATGACATTAAGACAGTGATGGGAGAGGTCCCAAAGGGTAAAACACCAGGTCTGATAGTCTATCGGACTAATTGTATAAATGTCATGCAGATATTCTTGCACCACATCTAAATGATCTATATGAAGAAACTACAGCACAGGGGACTCTACCTACTTCCATGCAAAACGTAATACTGATAGCATTGTCGAAGCCAGGAAACCAGTGAATAAGTGTGTGTAGTGAAAATAATTATGTTTGACCACTGACTTTGTGTTTCACCACTGTGCATATTAGTTGTTCAATGTTCACCAGCAGCACATTACATTTTGTATTGGGTTTAGCTGCCTATTGGCTTTAACGTGGCATTAGCCATTACATTTTGTATTCAGTTAAGCTGCCTATTGGCTTTATCATGGCGTAAGACATTGCAGATGGGCTGTTTTTCCGCGTGGTAAACCAAGCTTGTGTTTTTCTCTCACCGAACACTAGCATGATAAGGAAGCGCATATTTTGGGTTTTTCTCTAGTGCAGCCTTGGGAAAGACAGTCTTGAAAACTTGTCCAACTTTCAACGCTTGTTTCTTCCAACTATGACCTACAGTAGCCAGTATGTTTTGACTATTAGAGGGAAGGGCCTTTTAGCAGGCTTTTTCATTATTCAATCAATAAAAGGTGTCCCTGGGCAGCAGCGAGGGGAATTTCCGAGATTTCAGTCAGGAGTGGACGTCAGCTGCCTGACCTGTCCTTAAGGGTGGGAAATCTCTTTCTTGCAGTTGAACAGGAGTCATCAACTTGCGGGCATGAGAAAGATGATGAGCAGTGATAGGCCCTACGGTGATTAATTTTGACTTTTATTCTTTGCTTTGACAGTTATGCTATAATATAATCACATATATTTGCTGTGTACATTGCAATTGAGAATCACTTTGATATATTTTCCTTTCATTGCTGTGACTATTTTCAAACGTGTGCCTTCAACCTACTAATCTCGTCTCTCAGGAACCTCGTGGTGAAGTAATAATAAATGTCTTCTTTCAACTAAGAAGTGCATTCCAGAGATTGTTTTCAGCTCGGTCATTAGTGAAAGCAAAACAGTGTGATACAGATTGTCCCCCTAGTTACTAAACTGTGAGGCCAAAATACTAGCCAAACTGATTCCTAATAGGCTGTACTAGCTGCAACCAGACATAGTGAGGCCTGATCAGTCTGGCTCAAAAGCTCACAATGTATGCATACCTTTTGCCATATTAACTTACTTTAAACCCAAATGTAGATGCAGAGGCCATTTTCTTGGATACCTGCAAGGCATCTGACTCCTTACAGTGGGAGTTCTTTCTCACATACTGAACAGAATGGACTTACCCCGGATCAGGCTGCTATAACCATCCCTGGTAGCCCAGGTTTGCATCAACTGACCTCCCTCGAGGGCTATCAATATTTCCAGCAGAAGTGCCATGGTTGTCCTTTACCTCATCCTATTTGCACAAGCATTTGAGTCTCTGTCATCCAGGCTTAGACAGCCTGATATCTCTGTACATGGACAAAATTAATTCTTGAAAATGCTTCAATCCAATCCTGAGGGAATATACTAAATTTGGCAATCTATCTGGAGTAACTATTAACTGGAAACAAATCTCTGATCTTCCCGCTCACCAGGGATACATCCAAATGTACACCTAACATTTGGCTGGATTGGGATGTGGGCTCACTTAAGTACTCACAGCAGTATGAGTACTGTCATGTGTGAGAACTATGCTGTCGCCACAGACAAGATTACCAATAATGATAGTCATTCTGACCAGGCTCTTATACCTTTTTGTGAATGTTCCCCTAGTGCTTCATTGAAATCCTTTTTTCCTATGCTTTTTCGTATCCAGATCCCCCAGATGTGCACCCCACTGGAAGGTGAGTGTGTCAGTGTAGGAAAGTGCTCCTTTTGGCATGGTTACCCTCCCACACACACTTTTTGCCTGATATTCATGCTGACTTGACTGAGAGTGTGCTGGGATCCTGCTAACCACCACCCAGCATCAGTGTTCTTTCTCTAAACTCTAAACGGTACCATTGTTTCCACAATTGGCACACCCCTGGTACAAAGCTAAGTTCCTGGTAAAAGGTACCAGTGATACCAAGGTCTCTGTGACCAGGGAGGGTCCCTAAGGGCTGCAGCATGTATTGTGCCACCCTAAGTGACCCCTCACCCAGCACATGCACACTTTGTGCTGGTGGAGAGGGGTCCCTGTAGGAGACTGGCCTGCTATGTAGTGTGCAAAACTAGGCACACTGTGCAGGGGGTCCAGGCAACCACACATTGGTTCCCAGAGGTACAAATTAGATGACATAATGCTCCAATTTTTAAGGTCTAGCAGTTAGGGTAATACAGGGGATGTGCTAAGTATTTGCTGTACTCACAAAGAACTGACAGGACGAGAACAGAGGACAAGCTGCATCAGAAGAGGCTCCAAGACCCCTGCTTGCTGCACCAAAGTCCCGACAATCGCCGATGCAGAGGAGCTGACCACTGGACTGACCTCTAAAGACCCCGAGGACCTCCAGGCTTCACAAATAGCCTAAATCTCCCACCTGAGTGGAGGTACCACTCAAGAAACCAAAGAAACCTACAAGGAACCAGCAAACCGGTGAGGGTCACTCCACCGACTGGGCCATATCTCCGTGCCCGGAAGTCACAGCCAGACCCATCGACAGCCTGGACAAGACCTGCAAGTGTGCCAACTTTGGTGGCAGAGCGCCCTCCCATGGCCGAATTGTGCCAATACCCAAGGTACCGGCCAGTGCACGTTGGACAATCCAAAACACAGCTCCCCCAGAGCTGCAACTGGACCAGAAAGAAGCCCCAGTCAAGGGACTTCAGGAACACCCCGGACCTCGAACCAGAGTGCCCCCGTTGTCCTGCAAGCAGCCCTCAAAGAGACTTACCTCCAGCTCCAGTGGACTTTATTACGCACAGCATCCAAGACCTCTAAAACTCCCTGCACCTGGCCGCCCTGGGCCTTGCATCGCGGGATCTGCTGTGTGCCCCGGGTCTTCAACCCCCTGTGAGCTCGACAGCCAAAGGGGACCCCCCCAGGTACCAGTCTGAATTTGCATACCAGCTCCTTTTCCAAGTGGCCCATCCAGGTGGCCCTGTGCCTGTGCCAAGAACTTTTCCAATGCTGCTCCTGCCGGAAACAGGAGCTGCCCGAAGCTCTCCAGCTGGCACAAGGTGCCCACCGATCACTGCGACCACCCTGCAAAGGAAGAGACTAATAACTCAACTGTGCGATTTTAAATGCATTTTTAAAAGTGACTGCCTATTGATTCCAATGGAGCGTAATTACGCACGGAAAGACTAACTTTGCTTAAACTTTAAAAAGTCATAACAAGAAAAGTACTTAACCAATTCTAAAGATTTTGGTCTCAAAATTATATAAATATCTGAAGTATTTTTATAAATTGTGGTCTTGAGTTATTCATTGAGTGTGTGTGGTGCATGATTGGATTTATGAGTACAGCAAATACTTAGCACATCTCCTGGATTAGCCTAACTGCTCGACCAGCTACCTTAAAAATTAGGTCTGATTTTTACCCCTGAAAACTAACATGTGGTTGTCCGGACCCTCTGCATAGTATACTTGGTTTTGTACACTGCATAGCGGGCCAGCCTCCAACATTTGGTGTATAAGCAGAGGGATAAAGACTGCATGTTTGCTGATACAACTTTTACAATTGTGTTAACACATGAATAACTAATTGTTTTTGATTTTTCTAATTGACTAACTTTAAAAAAAAAAAAAAAAAAAAAATTAATTGTTAGGGCCCTGGCTAGGTCCCTACAACTTAAGAAAAAGTTTTAAAATCTATGCTTTAGTTGGTTATCCAAAAAGGGGAGTTCTACATGCCAAAAAGGTCCCAACTTTAGTAAGATAAAAATGTCTGATTCAGAGTCCAGAAACCAGGAGCTCAACCTGGAACCTTATGAGGCATATAGCTATGACCAATTAAGGAAACCCTACAGACTATACAAACTTCAAACTGGAAAAGCCCCAAAACAGAGAAACGTAGGTTTCTGGTGGCCCATTTTAAAAAAAGATCATCCCCAGCTGATGATGATGACTCTGAGGTGGCTGAATACCCCGTGGTAAATGGAGATGAGGGTAGCTCCTCTTCTCACACAAGCTCTATAGCACCCACAGATACAGACCTGGAAATTGCCAGGCTGGCCAAAAGACTGGCTTTAGAAAGTCAGCTTTTGGAGATAGAACAGAAGAGAAAAGAGTTGGGCTTGGCACCCATCTCTGGGGGAAGCATATAAGTGTTGAAAGAAAAGTTTTTGCAACATTAAACTCCCAAAAGGAATTGCCCCTCCCTTCACTGAAAGGGATGATATAGTGAAATGGTATTCTGCCTTTGAAAGAGCCTTTATTGGGTGGGAAATTAAAAAGAAACACTGGGGAACACTGATGTGGGAGTTATTCTCAGGAAAGTGCAGGGATAGGCTCCTGACACTGAATGAGGCAGATTCTAAATCCCATGACCGCATGAAGGGTACCCTAACTGAGGCCTTTGGATTTACAACTAAAGAGTACAAGATAAAGTTCTGGGAGGCTCGAAAACCCCAGAGCCAAACCTGGGTTGACTTTGTGGACTATTCAGTAAAAATGCTGGGTGGTTGGTTAGCTGGGAACCAGGTACAAGATTAAGATGGGTTGTGTAATTTATTTATGAAAGTGCATCTGTTGAGTGATTGTTCCAATGATAGACTACATCAACATCTGGTAGACCTGGGTCCACTTTCCCCTCAAGAGTTGGGGAGGAGGGCAGACCATTGGGACAAAACAAGGGTTACCAAAACTACCACTGGTGGGGGAGACCAAAAGAAAAGAGGCCAATGAGCCCCCCCAAGAGAAAGATGGGAGCAAGGGTAAAAAACAACAGTCTTCTCAAGGCCCCCAAAAATCTTCACATGAGGGTGGGCCCAAAGACTACTCACAGACCAGGGGAGGGTACAAAGGGAAACACTTTGACCCCAGCAAGGCTTGGTGCCAAGACTGTAAGACAAAAGGGCATTGAACTGGAGACCCTGGCTGTAAAAACAAAAATAATGCCTCTAGTCAACCTGCAGTAAATGCAGTTGCCAATATCCAGATGGGGTCAGAGGTGTGGCCTGACCATGTCAGTGTCCCCACAGAGGCAACCTTAGTCACTGAGGGTGGGATAAACTTATCCGGTGCTGCCTGGCCAAGTAATATGACCAAATACAGACAGCACCCTGTGATTGATGGGGAGAAAATAGAAGCTTTGTGGGATACAGGGGCTAGCATCACTATGGTGTCTCAGGACCATTGTCCCCACAGCTCATTTCCTAGTAGGGAGGTCTTATCCTGTCAGCAATGCTGACAGCGAGACCAAGTTCCATCCCATGGCTATGGTAAACTTTGAATTGGGAGGAGTAGTAGGGCAGAAAGAAGTGGTTGTATCCTCATCCATCCCTGCAGATTGCCTACTTGGTAATGATCTGGAGCATTTCCCCCGGGCTGAGGTAGAGATAAAGTCCCCTGCAGCAATGCTAGGAATCCCTGAGTGGGCTTGTGTCAAGACTAGGGCACAGAGCAAACTTCAGAGAGAAAAAGGAGAGCTGGATCCTGAAATAGTGGACCAGCCTCCCAAAAGAAAAGGCAAGAAGACTGGGGGACCAGCTTCAAAACAGATCACAAGACAGGACCCCTCTCCTCAGGTGGAGAAGGAGTCATCTATCTTAGAGGGAACTGAGCCTGAGGAGCTTGGACCCTACCACCCAGAGCTCTTGGGCCCAGCAGGACCCTCTAGGGAAGATCTGTGCAGGGACAAAGAGAGTGTCCCACTCTTGAAGGCCTGAGACAGCCAGCTGCTGAGGAGGAGCTAGGAAATGTCAGTGGTACCCACAGGGTCTACTGGGAGGAGGGGCTCCTGTGCACTAAGGCCAGATACCTCAAGCCTGGTACAACCAGGAGGGTGGTAGTGCCCCAGAAGTTCAGAGACTTCCTTCTCACTTTAGCCCATGACATCCCCCTAGCACGGCATCTGGGTCAGAACAAGAGACGAAGTAGGTTGGTTAACCACTCCTACTGGCCAGTTATGTTCCAAAAAATGAAGGACTTTTGCTAGTCCTGTCCCTCCTGCCAAGCCACTGGCAAAGCAGGTGGGCACTTAAAGGTCCCTTTAATTCCACTGCCTGTGAATGGGGTTCCCTTTGAGAGGGTAGAGGTTGACATTGTTGGCCCCCTTGACCCTCCAATAGCATCAGGAAATGGGTACATCCTAGTGGTAGTGGATCATGCCACTAGATATCCTGAGGCTATTCCCCTTAGGACCATCACTACACCTGCAGTGGCCAAAGCCCTCCTGGGTGTCTTTACCAGGGTGGGGTTCCCTAAGGAGGTGGTATCAGACAAGGGGTCAAACTTCATGTCTGCATACTTAAAATATATGTGACAGGAATGTGGAGTGACTTTTAAGTTCACTACCTCATATCATCCACAGACCAATGGACTGCTAGAATGGTTCAACCAGACCCTAAAAGGCATGACTGGAGGACTCCCTGAAAAACTCAGAAGGAGATGGGATGTCCTACTTCCTTGCCTGCTGTTTGCCTACAGAGAAGTGCCACAGAAGGGAGTAGCTTTTTCACCATTTCAACTTTTGTTTGGGCATCCTGTTAGGGACCACTAAGTCTTGTAAGGGAAGGCTGGGAAAGACCTCTCAAAGAGCCCAAACAGGACATTGTGGGCTTTGTGCTTGGCCTACGTTCCAGAATGGCTGAGTACATGGAGAGGGCCAGCAAAAATCTTCGGGCCAGCCAAGAGCTTCAAAAGCTTTGGTATGACGAAAAAGCTGCTATGGTGAAGTTCCAACCAGGGCAGAACGTTTGGGTGTTGGAGCCTCTTGCTCCAAGGGTCCTCCAGGACAAATGGTCTGGGCCCTATCCCATTCTTGAAAGAAAAGGGGGGATCACTTATCTAGTGGACCAGGGCAGGTGCAAAAACCCCAAAAGGATCATCCATGTCAACAACCTAAAACCTTTCTTTGACAGAGCTGATGTGACCCTGCTCATGGTCACAGATGAGGGACAGGAAGATGAGAGTGACCCTCTCCCTGAGCTCCTCTCCAGCAATCCCCAAGATGGTTCTGTGGATGGAGTCATCTTGCCAGACACCCTCTCAGAACAACAGCAGACTGACTGCAGGAAAGTGCTCAACCAGTGTGCTGGGCTTTTTTCTCCGACCCCTGGGAAGACAAACTGGTGTACCCATGATATGGGCACTGATGACAGCCTGCCTGTCCAGAACAAAATTTACAGACAGTCTGATCATGTCCGAGAAAGCATAGAAGCTGAAGTCAAGAAAGTGATGGATCTGGGTGTCATTGAATCCTCAGAGAGCCCCTGGGCCAGCCCAGTAGTATTACTCCCCAGACCTCACTCCAAGGGTGACAAGAAAGAAATGATGTTTTGTGTGGACTACAGGAGCTTCAAATTAGTAACCAAAACTGATGCACACCCAATTCCAAGAGCTGATAAGCTCATAGACAGACCAGGGGCAGCCAAATATCTGAGTGCTTTTGATTTAACATCAGGGTACTGGCAGATTGGCCTGACCCCAGCAGCAAAAGAGAGGTCAACATTTTCTACTCCTAGTGGTCATTATCAGTTCACTGTTATGCTCTTTCGATAAAAAAATGCACCTGCCACCTTCCAGACGTTGGTGAACCAAGTCCTTACTGATAACGTTTAGTACAGCTTACTTAGATGATATATATGTCTATAGTCCCACTTGGCAGGATCACGTGATCCACCTGGAAAAGGTCATTGAGGCCCTGCAAAAGACAGGCTTCACTATCAAGGCCAGTAAGTGCCAGATAGGGCAGGGAAAAATTGTGTACCTGGGCCACCTGGTTGGTGGAGGTCAAGTATAACCTCTACAACCCAAGATTCAGATGATTCTGGCTTGGGGAGCTCCTACAACCCAAACCCAATTCAGGGCATTCCTTGGCTTAATTGGATATTACAGGAGGTTTGTGAAGGATTATGGCACCATAGTTGCCCCCTCACAGAACTTACCTCCAAAAAGATGCCCAGAGAGATCAACTGGACAGTGAGTTTTCAAGAGGCCTTTGGCACTCTGAAGAAAGTCATGTGCTCTGCTCCAGTAGTTCAAGCACCAGACTACTCAAGGGAATTCATAGTCCAGACAGATGCTTCAGAGTCGGGGGTAGGAGCAGTCCTCTCACAAAGGAATGATGATGGACATGACCAGACAGTTGCTTTTATTAGCAAAAGGCTCCTCCCTAGGGAACAAAAATGGAGTACCATCGAGAGGGAAGCCTTTGCTGTGGTTTTGGCCCTGAAAAAATTGAGGCCATACTTGTTTGGCTCTCACTTCACTGTTCAGACTGACCACAGGCCTCTCAGATGGCTACAACAAATGAAAGGTGAAAATCCCAAACTGCTTAGGTGGTCCATCTCCCGACAGGGAATGGACTTTAAAGTGGAACACAGACATAGGATTGCCTATGCCAATGCAGATGGCCTCTCCAGGTTCTTCCACTTACAAGACGAAGACTCACAAGGGAAAGGGTAGTCTACCCTCTTTCATGTGGGGGGGAGTGTGAGAGGAGGCCTCTTTTTGCATGGTTAGCCCCCACTTTTTGCCTGATGTTGATGTGTTCTAGAAGTTGGTAGTGCCCAAGGCCCCTGCTAAATAGGTTCCCTGGACCAGAGCTCTTGCCCTAAAACTGTTGTGATGCTTGGCACAATTGGTTATACTCTTAAATACCCCTATAAGTCCCTAGTAAATGGGTACCCCAGTACACAGGGCAAGAAATATTAAGAGTAGGCCCCTGGGGGCAGCAGCACTGATTGTGCCAAGGACTCTGCACCCAGATGCACCCAGCACTGCCATTGCAGGCTGAGTGTACTGGGGCAACCCTAAAAGGACAACCTCAACATGGCACGCCCTCTGTGTGCCCTGTCCCCCATACACTGCATATGTTATGGGTAAGTCACCCCTCTTGCAGGCCTTCCAACCATAAAGGCAGGGTGTGCCATACTATATGTGAGGGCATAGCTGCATGAGCAATATGTCCACACTGTGTCCTTGCTAAACCTAGGACATAGTGAGTGAACAGAGCAGCAATTTTAATGTATGTTCTGGACACTGGTTAAACACGAGTTCCCTGGCCATATGATGGCCGCTCTGCACCCTGGGGTGTTTGGTATCAAACAACTCAGAATGTTAAATAAAACTGATACCAGTATTGGATTTAAGCCTAACTGTACCCAGGGGCAACCTTAGAGGTGCCTCCTGCAAAAGCTAACCCTAACTGGCAGAGTTGCTGGCTGGTTCCATCCAACTGCCACTCCAGACAGCCAATATGCAAACCTGAGGGAGAGCCTTGGCTCTCTGGTTTGTAAGACAATGCCCTTCCTGGGTGGAGGAGCTAACACAACCCCCCCTTCAGGAATGTGCAACACCCTGGCGGTGAGCTTCAAAGGGCTACAGCCCCTGAAACTCGAGCCTCCAGGCCTGCTGCTAGCAGCAGAGGGCTTCCCCCTTTGCAAACCACCACCACTTTTGGCGAGAGCAAAGGCGGGAAACCAGACAAAGGGTAGGAGGAGTGGCCTCACTGATCATGCACCACCCCGAAGGGCTTGTATTCAGTATTTAGTGGGCTCACCTAGAACAAGTTTTTAGATTTGAAAAGGATCCCAAGAAAAAAAGATGACCAGCACCAAAGAAACCGCCAGGACAAGAACTGAGGACCTGCTGCACCAGATGAGGCGCCAAGACGCCTGCTTGCTGCACCAGTGTCCGAAAATCGCGACAGCGGAGGAGCTGAACACTGGACCAACCCCAAGAAACCCAGGTGACCTCCAGGCTCCAAGGATCACCCCAGATCTCCCTCCTGAGTGGAGGCACCACTCCAGAAAAACATGAAAACTGCAAAAGACCAAGAAACCAGTGAGGGACACGTCACTGAATCACCGATAGCTGGCCGGAAGTCATAGCTGGGCCCAACGACACCCAGACACCCCGGAAGTGCCCCCAGCTGTATCAAGTTTGGTGGCGCTGCCACCCCCAGTGGCAGAGATAGAGCAATACCCTGGGTCCTAGGAAGCTGACTTCGGACCAGGAGAAAGTCAGCTCCCTCCAAGGTGACAAAGGATCAGGAGGGAGCCTCAGTCGAGGGACATCAGGAACACCCCGGACCTTTGACCAGAGTGCCCCGTTGTCCTGCAAGCGGCCCTCAAAGAGACTTGCCTCCAGCTCCAGGGACTTCGTTGCGCACAGCATCCAAGACCTCCAAAACGTCCTGCACCTGTCCTCCCTGGGTCTTGCATCGTGGGATCTGCTGTGTGCCCTGGGTCTCCAACCCCTTGTGACCTCGACAGCCAAAGGGGACCCCCAGGCACCACTCTGAATTTGCAAACCAGCTTATTTTCCAAGAGGTCCTGTGCCAAGAACTTGTCCAATGCTGCTCCCGCCGGAACCGGAAGCTGCCCGAAGCTCTCCAGCTGGCACGAGGTGCCCACCGACCACTGTGGCCACCCTGCAAAGGAAGAGAATGGTAACTCAACTGTGCAATTCTTAATGCATTTTTAAAAGTGACTACCTTTTGATTCCAATGGTGCATAATTACGCACAGAAAGACTAACTTTGCTAAAACTTTAAAAAGTAATAACAAGAAAAGTACTTAACCTATTCTAAAGATTTTGGTCTCAAAAATTATATAAAAGTCTGAAGTATTTTTATAAATTCTGGCCTCGAGTTATTCATTGAGTGTGTGTGGTGCATGATTAGATTTGTGAGTACAGCAAATACTTAGCATATCTCCTGGATTAGCCTAACTGCTCGACCAGCTACCTTAAAAATTAGATCATTAGGTGGTCTGATTTTTACCCCTGAAAACTAACATGTGGTTGTCCTGACCCTCGGCATAGTGTACTTGGTTTTGTACACTGCATAGAGGGCCAGACTCCAACAGTGACCCCTCCAGTTAGGACTAGACCCCTTCCCTGTAGAATCCTCCATCTTGGTTTGGAGGACAGGGACCAACATGGTTAAGAGTGTGCCACCCTCCCCAGAGAGAATGGGCAAAGGAAGGGTGCAGGCACCCTCAGGGACAGTAGCTATTGGCTACTGCCCTCTGACCCCTGTAACTCCCCTGAATCTAGGATTTAAGGGCTACCCTGAACCTATCTCACCAGATTCCTGGCAATCTCAAGACAAGAAGAAGGAAGAAGGACTGCTAAGCCGACCCCACATCAGTGAAGGCTCCAGACTACAATTGACTTGGCCCCAGCCCTACCGAACTGTCTGCAGCTTCAAGGACTCTGCTATCAAAAGTAGATGCATCCGGCAGGATCAGTGATCTCTTCAAACCCCAAGGGAACTGTCTTCACACCAGAGGACCAAGAATTCCTGAGGACAGCAGCCTTGTGCAGTAAAAACCCTCCAAAAGGACTCAAGAACTGCCCTGGATCCGCGAGTCCTGCCAACTCTGCACCCAACGCCCACGGCCCGAGTCCAGATGGCCCATCGGTCCAGAGCAGGTCCCCTGGAGATTCCGACCTTGTGTCCAATCTGGGTTGACCCCTCCTGACGAGCACAACACCTGCCGCCTAAATCCGGAGGACCCCCCTGACCGCGACAAAGATTCCTGACGCCTAAAGGTACCCCTGCATCCGCATCTCCAATGCCCCGGGGAATCCGACCACAGGTCCAGCAACGTACAGCAGGCGGCCCTCCTCCTTTTCCAGCCTGTGGTTTCCCGGAACCGACCCCCTAGACCCAGCCTGCAGCATCTTTGTGACCACCAGGGCCCCCCTATTGAAAAGCATTGGGAGCATAATGCTGTGTCTGCACCCTGCATTACCTGTCTTCACACCAGAGGACTAAGAACTCCTGAGCACAGCAACCTTGTGCAGTAGAAACCATCCAAAAGGACTCCAGAACTGCCTTGGAACCGTAAGTCCTGCCAACTCTGCACCTGACACCCATGGCACGAGTCCAGGTGGCCCATCGGTCCAGAGCAGGTCCCCAGGCGATTCCGACCTTGTGTCAAACCTGGGTTGACCCCTCCTGACCAGCACAACGACGCCTGCAGCCTAGATCCAGAGGACCCCCCTGACCGTGACAGACAAAGATTCCAGACACCTAAAGGTAACCCTGCATCCGCATCTCCAATGCCCCGGGGAATCCAACCACAGGTCCAGCAACGTACAGCAGACGACCCTCCTCCTTTTCCAGCCTGTGGTTTCCCGGATCCGACCCCCTGGACCCAGCCTGCAACATCTTTGTGACCACCAGGGCCCCCCTATCGAAAAGCATTGGGAGCACGACGCTGTGTTTGGACCCTGCACCTGGCCGCCCCTGTGCCGCTGAGGGTGTGTTTGTTGCTGACCTGAGTCCCCCCCGGTGCTCACCTAAACCCCCCAGGTCTCCCCTCCGAAGTCGCGAGTACTTACCTGCTAGCAGATCTTTTTCCGAGTGCCCCCAGAGGACAACCTAATCCCGGGAGATTGAAATTAAGTCAAGTACTTACCGCTAAACTGCACAAACATTTCCCCCCCAGGACTGTGTTGAAAATTGCGCTGTCAACTTTTTGAAGTGAAAAGTGTTACATGCCTGTAAACTGTTTTCTTTGCCAAATCTAAACAAAGTACCATTGATACATATGTTTGGTACTTACTTGCAATAGTACTTACCTGCAACAATATCCTTTTGGTTCTAGAAATAAAGTACAAAATATATTTTTCCAATATAAATACGTTTGCCCTGGAGTTAGTCATTGAGTGTGTGCTTCAGTTGTTTGACTATTGTGTACAACAAATGCTTTGCACTATCCTCTGATAAGCCTAACTGCTTGACCACACTACCACAAAAAAAGCTTTGGTATTGTCTACTTTAGCCTCTGTTAAGCCTCTGGGGAACAGCAGGACTCTGTGCACACTATGGCCCTCATCACAACCCTGGTGGTGGGTGTTAAAGCAGCAGTAATACTGGCAACAGGCCAGCGGATTTTTTTTTTAATTACGACCATGGCGGAAACCGCCAACATGGACAGCCACTTTAACACTCCAACCGCCAAGGCGGTAGAAACAAACAGCGCAATGGTCACCGCCAACAGACAGGTGGAGGACAAAGTACCGCCCACTGTATTACAACACACCTATCCACCACCTTTTCCGGGGCGGAACCAACGCTATCAGAAGCACGGCGGAAACAGTACACAGAAGGGAAACCACTCACCTCTCGACCCCCAACGAGGAACCAGGACGCCATGGAGCCCGAGTTACACATCCTGCCCATGCTGGTCTTCCTCCTTCTGTATCAGGAGCAGGACAGATGCCGTCGACGACCACAGTGAGTACTGCACCTACAACACGGGGGGAGAGAGAGTGACACACACACACGCAATACCCCTACCCTCACCCACAACACCATATACACAAATACATGCAGCAACATTACATATACACCCCCTCATCCCCTGGAAGAACGCAAGGACAAAAGGAAATTATTGTAACGATTGTAATCAAGAAAAATCAGATCGTGCAAGTTAAAAAATCTGTATATACAAATATGTACACCAACTACACAAGTCCAGAGAGTGTTACAATCATTGTCCGTGGACCAGGGGTCCCAATATGCATGGGCGAAGCCCACACAAGATACCTGACTTGAAACGCAGAGAACATTGCAGGGACATCAGATCAAAATTAAACAGGCACCTCAGGGGGAAGGGTAGAGGGGGCACCTCAGCCGGATGAACGCATGACGCCACTGCTGCATGAGGGGGCTCCATGCCCATTGCTGTATCCTGGGGAGTGCAAAGCCACAGTCTCTCAAGTCTTTCCAGTGGGTGGTTTGCCCACTGCTTTATCCTGGGGAGTGCAAAGCCACAGTCTCTCAAGTGGATAACAGTTTCCACTGGTTCTGGAGGGGGCTTTTTGCCCAGAGTGCTTCATCCTGCCAAGGACTGAGGTAGTGGATGTGATTCTCCACTGGTTCTGGAGGGGGCTTTGTGCCCAGAGTGCTTCATCCTGCCAAGGACTGAGGTAGTGGATGTGATTCTCCACTGGTTCTGGAGGGGGCTTTGTGCCCAGAGTGCTTCATCCTGTCAAGGACTGAGGTATTGGGTGTATCTCTCCACTGGTTCTGGAGGGGGCTTTGTGCCCAGAGTGCTTCATCCTGCCAAGGACTGAGGTAGTGGATGTATCTCTCCACTGGTTCTGGAGGGGGCTTGGTGCCCAGAGTGCTCCACATGCAGTGTGGCTGGTCCCATTACCTCACATGGGTGTGTGTGCCACGAGATTGCCTAGGAACAGGTAGCATGATACGCCGTGGAGGCAGAGGCATACCCCACCCTGCTGTGGCTTCACTTGCCACCTGCAGGTGCAAACAGTGATGAGTCATGCCTCATTGAAGCTGGGCAGGGTCCAGGAAGTCTCCTCCAGACTCGGACGGCTGCCCACTGGGGATGGTAGCCATGTCAGCTGTGGTGGCACTGTCTGAGCATGTCGTGGGGCTGTTGGCGGTGCTTGCGGCGGTGTGTGGAGGAGGTGCTGGGAGTGGTGCATGTGTCAGCACCTGTTGAGGGACACAGCAGGACGTCTCCTGCAGCCTCGGACGGCTGCCCACTGGGGAAGATGCTGGGGACTGTTGCTGAGGCTGCAGACTTGCAGGTGGCGGTGCAGGTGGCAGTGCAGGTGCTGGTGGCGGTGCAGGTGGCGGTGTCCGCCGCCATACAGGCTGGTGTAGTGGTTGACAGAAGGGGTGGCTCTAGTCCCTCAGTCGGAGCCTGCTCTTCGGCTTCTGTCCCTTCCCTACCTTTGATGTTGCTGCAGGTGTCTTGCCACTTTCCCCTTTTGGTTTGGAGGAGTCCTTGGTGGCTGGTAGATGCGGCGTCTCCCTCCGGGATGTGGACACCTTCTTCACCTTGGAAGGTGGCGGAATGTCCTGGGCCTCGCTAGGTGGCACACTGGCAGCCCTGATAGGTGGCGCACTCGATGACACCGCAGTTGCTGGCACCACTGTGCCTGGGGATTTGGTGGCTGAGGTGCTGGGCTGGGACCTGGAAAGCCTGGCCCTAGGGGAAGGACGGTGGGGGGGAGGTGTAGGGAAGAGGTCAGTGTTAACCAGGAAAAGCTTCTTAGACACACTGGGACGAAAAGATGGAGGGGGTTTGGGAGTGAAGGAAGAGGTAGTGGTTGTAGGAGGTGTACGTTTGTTGAATTTGGGTGAAGGTGCAAGGAGTGGAGGCTGTTGAGAAGTGGATGGCTGTTGGGTGGGTGTGTGCCTGCGTTTGTGTACTTTGGGAGGAGGGCTCACAGACATACTGGGAGAGGACTCTGGGTATGTGTGAATGGCAGTGGGGGTGGTGATTGCACGTGAACGGTGTGCTGGTGATGGAGGTAGTGGCTGAGGATGCAGTGCATGCAGGTGTGAGTGGAGACAAGACAGGGAGGGAGGAGGAGGACGTGGAGGAGGGGGCACAGTGGAGGCAGTGGATGTTGGTGTGTCTGCATGGGGATGGTGCTTGTGTGAGTGCTTGTGGGATGTGTGGTGCTTATGTTTGCCATGTCCACTCTTGTGTGTTGATGAGTGTGCATGCTGGTCTGATGGTGTGCTTGGGATAGGCTGAGGTACAGGGGATTGGGTCTGGGTGGAGGAAGTTGGAGGGGGGAGGCTGGACACAGGGACAATGGGTGCCATCAGTGCTGAGGCCAGAGCCTGAAATGCTCTCTGTTGGGCCGCCTGCCCAGAATGAATGCCCTCCAGGTATGCATTTGTTTGTTGCAAATGCCTCTCAACACCTTGGATGGCATTCAAAATGGTAGATTGCCCAACAGTGAGGGATCTCAGGAGGTCAATAGCCTCCTCATTGAGGGCAGCAGGGCTGACTGGGGCAGGGCAAAGGAGATGCCCACCCTCCTGGGTGAGCGGGCACAGGACACACGCTGAGGGGCTGCTGGGAGAGCGGTGCTGGTAGGGGGGGTGGCGGCTGTACCTGTTGATGCGGTGGGCACAGAGGTGCCTGCCACCGCAAGGGAGTTCCCATCAGAGGAGGAGTCGCTGTCGCCGGTGTATGGTCCTGTCCCTGTAGTGGAGCTCCCCTCGCCCTCAGTCCCACTGGTGGCTTCAGACTCCGTTGCTTCACCTTCCAGGGCCATGTGGGTTGCAGCTCCCTCCTGCTCCGGTGCCACTGCTCCTCCACCAGATGATGCTAATGCACGCAAGAACAGGGAGACAAAACAAAATGGGGGAGGGGGGCTGGGAAGCCGGAAGAAACACATGTTCAGTGCATTCAACACCACTACCGGTGGCGGACACAACACACAGGGAGCATCCCTATGCACTATGCCATGCACTAACAGTTCTTACCAAATTCACATGCCCATGGGGGACGAGGACTAAGCCCAATTGCTGCACACCTGGAAGCCACAGGAGCCTGACTAGGTGTACATGGCTATTACCAGTAGTGTGGTTGGGGTGCCACAGAGCCTGCCTAACAAGGGACCTAGCCTATCAAGTTCGTCCTGGCCTAGGGGAACCCACAGCCCACTCCCCCCACCCAGACACCTCGTAAAGCACACAGAGCCAGCTGAATTAGAGTGTACTCACCCCCTTGTGGCTGCTGTGATGCCCTCAAGCACCCATCCAACTCCGGATAGGCCACCGCCAGGATCCGGTACATCAGGGGGTCATGGTGAGATGGGCACCCCTTCCACGTTGGGAGGCCATCCCCAGCAGGGCCTCCGATGTCTTCTTACTCCAGCGGCGCAGGTCCTCCCACCTTTTACAGCATTGGGTGCTCTGTCTATGGTAGACCCCCAGGGTCTGCACGTCCTTGCCGATGGCACACCAAATACCCTTCTTCTGGTGGGCGCTGACCTAGAGGAAAAGTTAAGTTAGAATGGATGTTTCTATCCAGTACATTTCATCTCACACATTGGCAAACACCTAACACCCTGGCGCAGACATACATACACACACAATCCTGATATGCTGGCCTGTCCCCCTCCCCACCCTCTTCCATCCACGACACTCAATACAACCATGTGCCATCCACCATGCTCACAGTGTACTCACCTGTTTGTCTGGAGGACAGTACAGTTGTGTGTTCTGGGGAGGACCCCATCCACCAGTTTCTCCAACTCCTCCGAACTGAAGGCAGGGGTCCTTTCACCAGACACTGTAGCCATCATCGCTTCCAGACACAGGTCACAGCAGCACTTGCAGTGTAGGTCCTCTCCTGTTGAAGGTCAGGTATCAAGTGAGGGAACAGTTAGAAAACAGCGGCTATGTCCGTGGCGGTGCGTACCGTCACCGCCGGCGTACATCGTCATTAGCCCCTGGGACCAATAGGGCCCAATGTTAATCAATGCGGAATTGTGCCGCGTTCTTCCACCGCCTACCGCGACGATGTACACCGCCAGCACAGTTTCCCCTTGTCCCACCTTACAGGTCAGGCGGCCGCCATTTCAGGGGGCCACAAGGCAGGGGAAAAAAACTGCATCACACCTATTTAGGACTGGAATACGGTCAGGTAAAGGCACATTGCGATTTTCCAGCGTTTTAGCAAATAACACATTGTGATACCTAAGTGTTGGATGACCCTTTGCTCACTGTTCTCCTCCATAGGGCACGTCTGCTGGGGCAGGTGATGAGATGGCGGCATCCTCCGGTGTACAGACCCCTGGTGAACCTGTCGACAATGGAAGAGAGACACATCATTATCACTTAAAGACTTGATCGTGCAACAATCCTGAAACTGTGTGCCCAGTTGGAGCCAGACCTGATGTCAGCTATCTGCCAACCCAGAGGAATCCCCCCTCTTGTGCAGGTTCTGTCTGTACTCCATTTCCTGGCCAGTGAGCCTTTTCAAACAACAGTGGCCATGGCATCAGGGTTGTCCCAGTCAATGTTCTCTAACGTGTTGTCCACAGTTCTGTCTGCCCTGCTGAAACACATACGCAGCTACATCGTTTTCCCTCAGGTGGAGGATTTACCCACAGTGAAAGGTGACTTCTATGCCCTGGGACATATCCCCAACATCATTGGTGCCATTGATGGTACACATGTGGCATTTGTACCCCCATCCCCCAGAGGAATGAACAGGTGTACAGAAACCGGAAAAGCTACCATCCAGTGAATGAGAGGAGGCAGAAAAAGAAGATGTAGACAACCGAAACAACATCATCATGCAATACTTCCAGTGAGACACAGGTAAGAAGATGTAACTGCTTCCTACATCTTATACTATTGTTGGAGCTAGCATAAGTCTGCCATTTTCACTCAGTGTATGGACCCTGACTTGCTACTTTGCCTTTCCATTTCACACTTCTGGGACAGAAGGGTGACATTCAGGGGGGTCTTATTTCCTGGCGGGGGTCTTGGCAATGTTCTCTGTCTTGTTCCTGGATCTCAGGTACCGTTTGCGGAATGGTTCTCCTTCTGCAGGGGGTGGGGTGCTGGTGGCCTGTTGTTCCTGTGGCGGTGCCTCCTGTCCACTAGCGCCGGCGGAGGTAGAGGGCTGTTCATCGTCCAGGCTAGTGTCAGGGGCCCGTTGGTGTGCCACTGTGTCCCTCCTGGTGTTGTCTGCCAGCACCCCTGCAATGGTGACCAGGGTGGTGTTGATGGACTTCAAGTCCTCCCTGATCCCCAGGTAGTGTTCCTTCTGCAGCCGCTGGGTCTCCAAGCATGCCCATGGTCTCCTGGGAATGGTGGTTATCTCCCATGATGTTGGAGAGTGCCTAGTGGAGAGTGGGTTCCCTGGGCCTGTCCTCCCCCGGTCGCACAGCAGTCCTCCCAGCTTCCCTGTTATCCTGTGCCTCTGTCCCCTGAACCGTGTGCCCACTGCCCCCAGGTCGCTGATCATCCTGTGTTTGTGGGGTTGCCTGGGTTCCCTGTAGTGGAGGGCCCATCCCTGGGGACTAAGGGATGGGCCCGCTGGGTAGGTGCTGTGGCGGTGTTTCCTGAGGGGGGAGGTGCAGTGGTGGTTTGTGACTGTGTCAGGGGAACCTGATGGACCGGGCTGGTCATCTTGATCCAGGCGTGCAGAGCTGCTGTCATCACTGTGGGCCTCTTCTGTGGGGGGACTGGATATGTCTGGCACCTCCTGTCGGGTGACATTGGGTAGGAGTCCTGTTGGGGTGTGAATGCATAATCTTAGTATCTGTGTGTGCCATCTTGTGCAATGGGTGAGTTAACCTCTACTCCTGTGCTTGCATTATTGCCGTGGCCCTTGTGTGATTGGTGATTTTGGGGCAAGAGTGAGTCTCTCTACTGGACATGCTGTGGTGTTGGGTGTCCATGCATTGGTGTTACACGCAGGGCTTGGTTTTGGGATGTGTGGGTTGTGGTAGTGGGTATGAGGGTGGGAGTATGTGATGGCATGCAGGTGGGGTGGGGGGGATAAAGTAGTTAAGATATGACTTACCAGAGTCCAGTCCTCCTGCTACTCCTGCGAGGCCCTCAGGATGCAGTATTGCCAAGACTTGCTCCTCCCATGTTGTTAGTTGTGGGGGAGGAGATGGGGGTCCACCGCCAGTCCTTTGTACAGCAATCTAGTGCCTGGATACCACGGAACGTACCTTCCCGCGTAGGTTGTTCCACCTCTTTCTGATGTCATCCGGTGTTCTTGGATGCTGTCCCACTGCGTGAACCCTGTCGACAATTCTCCGCCATAGCTCCATCTTCCTAGCAATGGATGTCTGCTGCACCTGTGATCCGAATAGCTAAGGCTCCACCCGGATGATTTCCTCCACCATGATCCTGAGCTCCTCCTCAGAAAACCTGGGGTGTCTTTGAGGTGCCATGATGTGGTGTGGGTGATGTGTGAGGTGCTGTCTGTTGTGATGTGTGAGGGGATGTGTTGGTGTGTGTTGGTGTGTGTTGTTTGAGGTGTGTAGATGTTGTGTAAGTGATGGTGTTGTGTGTCTGTGGATGCTGGTGTTGTGTTAGCTAATCTCTCTCTCTGGCCTTCTTTCAAAATGTTGATTGTAAGGGTTTGTGGGTGATGTGGCTGTGTGCTTTATATTGGATTGAGTGTGTGGGTGTGTGTAAATTGTCCAATGTGGTTGTGTTTTGTAAATGTGTGTGTGCGGCGGTGTGTACCGCCAATGGATTATCGCAGTTGAAAGACCGCTGTGTTGATTCGTGGGTCGTGATAGTGTGGGCGTATTCTTGTTGGTGTGACGGTGTGGGTTTTGGTATCGCCAGTTTCTCACTGAATCTTTGGTGTGGCGGACTTGTGTGGGTGTGTGTATT
The DNA here is from genome assembly GCF_031143425.1 of Pleurodeles waltl. Classification (NCBI taxonomy): domain Eukaryota; kingdom Metazoa; phylum Chordata; class Amphibia; order Caudata; family Salamandridae; genus Pleurodeles; species Pleurodeles waltl. The sequence continues at coordinate 253,348,297 of NC_090442.1, read as the reverse complement.
GTGGCGGATTCCAAGCTGTGAGTCGTAATACCTGTAGCGGAATTCCGCCGCCGCAACGGTATGTTGGCGGTCTTCAGCACGGCGGAAAGCGGGATTTACCGCCAGGGTTGTAATGAGGGCCTATATCTCATTTTGATATAGTATATACAGAGCCAGCTTCCTACAGTCTGTCTCCACCACTGCCACCATAGGTGGGGAACAGAAGGACATCCATCGAGTTCGGTTCTCCTATGATCTACATCACTTCAAATCTGGTACAGCATCCTTGGAGATAATGAGAGACTTCCTGATCTCTCTGTCGTTGGAACCACTGGACTGACCTCGTGTCAGCGTGCATGTTTGCAAGAAGTCAACAGACCAAGCATATGCAGGACTGTCAGGATTGGCACCTGAGGCCAAAATATTGGAATAATATACCAACTGTCCAAGATGGTCTGTGGAAGAGGACAGCTTGGAGAAAGGTTGCTTCCAGTACTGTTACAATGAACAGGAGGCAATGGGAGGTCTCCAGGTAGCACTTGGGCCCAATGACCCAAAATCGAACAGCTGTGAAACTGTCAAATGCAGGTGGTGAGACACCAAGTGGGGTGAACTACCTTTGAGCAGAAACTCATCGAGGTCTGGAAGCAAAAAATGCAGGTACTTCCTTTGTGACCTCAGATCAGTATATGAAGGTACAAATCCTGAAGGTTGAGGGACACATCCAATCTTCTGCTTGGAGTCCTAGCAAAATCTGAGAGAGGAACAGCATTCTTAACTTTTACTGGTGCAGGTACCAGTTCAGGATCCTGAGGTCCAGGATCAGACCAACACCACTGTTAGAAATGGGGTCTTTGGTTGACAGTCAGGTTACCCTCTGTTCAAGCAAGGACCCTCACTCTAGTCAGGGTAAAAAAGACTCACCCTCAGCTAACCCCTGCTTACCCCCTTGGTAGCTTGGCAGAGCAGTAGGCTTAACTTCAGAGTGCTAGGTGTAAAGTATTGTACCAAGACACACAGTAACATAATGAAAACACTACAAAATGACACAACACCAGTTTAGAAAAATAGGAAATATTTATCTAAACAAAACAAGACCAAAACAACAAAAATCCAACATACACAAGTCAAGTTATGAATTTTGAAAGATTAAACTAAAAAATGGCGCTTAGAAACAAAAATGCTTCGATGAGGTGTTAACTCGGTGTCGTGACGGAGTCGTTCCCAACAAGCCGACACCAGCGGCGCCAGACACGGAGTCGCGTAGACCCCCAAGTACAGTACCTTTGGTGAAGAGTGAAAACAAGCCGATGCGCGAAGTCAGGGATCGCGGCGTCTGTCCGAAACGTTGAATCCACGCACTTCGAGCGGCGTCGGTCACGTCGTGTTGTGGCGACTTCCACGGAGTCGCGAACTTCAGCGAGGCTGCAGCGGCGTCGGGCCTGTGAAGAGCGTTGCGTTCTAGAGAAGGTCACGGCGTCGGGTGCAGGCGGTGTCACCGGATTCAGCAGCAGCATCGGTCCGAAGTCGATTTCCTTGGATTTCCACCAGCTTTCCTTTCAAGGGCCCAGGGACTGGATAGGGCACCACTTGTCAGAGCAGGAGTCTCTCCAGAGACTCCAGGTGCTGGCAGAGAGAAGTCTTTGCTGTCCCTGAGACTTCAAACAACAGGAGGCAAGCTCTAAATCAAGCCCTTGGAGCTTTCTTCACAAGATGGAAGGCACACAAAGTCCAGTCTTTGCCCTCTTACTCTGGCAGAAGCAGCATTGCAGGAAAGCTCCACAAAGCACAGTCACAGGCAGGGCAGCACTTCTTCCTCAGCTATTCAGCTCTTCTCCAGGCAGAGGTTCCTCTTGGTTCCAGAAGTATTTCTAAAGTCTGTAGTTTTGGGTGCCCTTCTTATACCCAATTTCTCATTTGAAGTAGGCCTACTTCAAAGTAAAGTCTCTTTTGAATGTGAAATCCTGCCCTTCCCAGGCCAGGCCCCAGACACTCTCCAGGAGGTCGGAGACGGCATTGTGTGAGGACAGGCTCAACCCTTTCAGGTGTAAGTGACCACTCCTCCCCTCCCTCCTAGCACAGATGGCTCATCAGGAAATGCAGATTACACCCCAGCTCCTCTTGTGTCACTGTCGAGTGTGAGGTGCAACCAGCCAAACTGTCAAACTGACCCAGACAGGGAATCCACAAACAGGCAGAGTCACAGAAATGGTATAAGCAAGAAAATGCTCACTTTCTAAAAGTGGCATTTTCAAACGCACAATCTTAAAATCAACTTTACTAAAAGATGTATTTTTAAATTGTGAGCTCAGAGACCCCAAACTCCACATGTCCATCCGCTCCCAAAGGGAATCTACACTTTAATCAGATTTAAAGGTAGCCCCCATGTTAACCTATGAGAGGGACAGGCCTTGCAACAGTGAAAAACGAATTTAGCAATATTTCACTGTCAGGACATATAAAACACATTACTATATGTCCTACCTTAACCATATACTGCACACTGCCCTTGGGGCTACCTAGGGCCTACCTTAGGGGTGCCTTACATGTAAGAAAAGGGAAGGTTTAGCCCTGGCAAGTGGGTACACTTGCCAAGTCGAATTTACAGTGCACATTTACACACACAGACACTGCAGTGGCAGGTCTGAGACATGATTACAGGATTACTTGTGTGGGTGGCACAACCAGTGCTGCAGGCCCACTAGTAACATTTGATTTACAGGCCCTGGGCACCTCTAGTGCACTTTACTAGGGACTTAACAGTAAAACAAATATGCCAATCATGGAGAACCAATTACATACACATTTTAAACAGGAGCACTTGCACTTTAGCACTGGTTAGCAGTGGTAAAGTGCCCAGAATAATAAAAACAGCAAAATCAGAGTCCAGCACACATCAATAACCTGGGGAACAGAGGCAAAAAGTTAAGGGAGACCACGCCAAGGATGAAAAGTCTAACAACCACCATCCTGCTTGGGAACCAGGAAGTACAAAGAGTACGGGTAGTTACTATTGATTTTCCATAATCCTCAAAAAATTTCTTTAGTAAGCCCCTACTGGGAAGGGACCTACACGTAGTACGGGGATTCTGGGTTAATAAAGTATTTTGTTGGTACCATTTTACATCATATGTTTTACCTAGAACTACGTACATAATGGACCTAACCCGAAGGAGTTTTATATAACTAGTCAGGCAGGAAAACATTCTCCATGTAATAGTAGTAAACGTTTTATAGATATGTATTACCTGCTTTAATTTTAATTGTATTCTATTTGGTACTGAGCTTTTTACTCAAAATAAGATCTGTTGCTGTCTATATTCTAAGGAGCATGAGAATATTTTAGACTAATTAGCTATTTATTATGAAACGTGTTGTATGTATTATGCTTTTATGATCTTTTGTGACCGAATAAAAGATCTTGATGAATACCCAATTTCCTTCTCTGGCAACAACTCCATTGCTCCCATCTGCAGTAGGGTTGCCATCTCCTGCTGCTGCGAACATCAGTGGTTTTTAGGAGAAAAGGAGTGTTGAAGAGGGAATGGTGGGTGGTTGTGTGAAATATAGGGATCATAGCCTTAGTGTCATGGACTCTGGGAGGAGAAGCATGAAAGTGAACCATCTCCAGAATGGCTCCTATGAAAGACAGCATCTGAGAAGGAATCACAAGTGACTTGGGCATGTTGATAGTGAACCCCAAAGATGACAGGGGTTTCACTCTTGTCTGTAAGTAGCTGACAACTGCCTGCAGCAAGCCAGCCTTCAACAGCCAGTCAAAGAGGTAGGGGAACACAAGCACCCCTGACCTCCAAAAGTGTGCTACCACTGTTGCCATCACTTTCATCAATACTCAAGGGGCACTGGAGAGACCCAAAGGTAGCAAATCAAGGTGTGCCTGCCCCACCACAAACCACAGATAGCATTAGTGGGATGGCAGGACAGGGATATGGAAATAGGTGTCCTGTAGGTTCAACACCACCATCCAGTCTCCAGGGTTGGGAGCAGACAAGACCTTGTCCAACGTGAGCATTTTTAACTTGAAGGCAGTGGGAGGGCGCAAGTGTAAAATAGGTCATAGGCCTCATCTTTTATGGACACCAGAAAGTAGCGGGAATGACAACCACAACCTGCTTCTGGCACAGGCACCTTCTAAACAGTTTCTTTGGCCAGAAGGACTTGAACTTTCTGCTGTAAAAAGCAGAGATGGCCCTCCATCAGCAGGGGTGTGAAACAGTACGTATTGTCTGGGGTCAAAGGAAAACACGCTTTCATGTTTATTTTGTACTTGTGACAAGTGGGCCTCAACCCCTGCAGCACAAACCCTTTGGCTGCCAGTTTACAGGAAAGAGAAATGTCTGCAGTTAAGGTAATATTCGTGCCCATATGTTCATGCTGTTCAAACTTATATTTTTGCTTCAGTCATGCAAAGCCTTTATTACTAGGGTGAGCAATGCAATCTGAATAAACGTTGTACGGTCACACTGTACTACTGACAGTGGTTCCAGTAAAAAATAAATGTGTGTGTATACTTTGAGACGTTTAACAATATGAGGCCACATATAATGCTCCCAGAATGCTCTTTGATTAGATGTAAATATATGTGTAAAAGCTCCTTGTGGAAGAGCACAATGCTATCACTCACAGTAAAGCCAGTAGATAGATGGGTAGAGAGAGAAACTGAATTTTAATAAAAATAAAATGTCTTGGTTAGCGCCAGACCTAACTGGGGACCCAATTCTTAAAGAAAGTCACAAAAGTGCACCCATGGTATATGTTTTTGCATTAGTGGTTTTCATGAATTCACAAGGATTTACAGAGGTAGACCAGGAAATCGTGCCCCTAGAACATATTTGTGAACTGTGTTTTAGCAGAAGAAAATATGCAGGGGGAGCCACGAGATGGTGGGGGCAGTGGACTGGGCAGCATGCTGAACTTAGCCGCTGGAGCATCTCAACCTCTCCTATGCAAATGCTGAGTTTCTTGTGGGTGCTGGACAAGCTGGCAGTAAGGGATGCTTCTGTCAAAGCCACAAAATTAGCGATGGACTATTGTGGTTGGTGAGGTGGAGTGGAAAGCCCCAGAGAGCGAGCAGTGGCCCTACTTTCTTTGAAATGATCGAGGGCGGAGTCAGCTTTGTCTCCAAGCAGGGGAGTCCCATCAAGATGAATGACCATCAGGGAGGACTGGACATCGCTAAGGAACCCAGTCGAGCACAGCCATGCATGGTGGCAAATGGCAAAGCTGGTCGCTATGGACTGCCTGGTGTAGTTGATGGTGTCCAAGCCCAACAAATTGTTAACTTGTTTGCATCGTAACTACCGGGAATCACCTGAGACAATACAGTGTGAAGGTTTTCTAACACACCAGGGAGGACTTGTGCTACCGATTCCCAAAGGGCGTAAGTGGAACAGCCCATCAAACAGTACGTATTAACAGAACGTCTAAGGAAAACTGGTGGATGAAAAGAGGTATTTTCTGAATGTTTTCACTCGCTTCGACTCTCTATCAGGGGCGTGGTATGAAAAGTGTTTGGATTGAAGAGACTGGTGGAGACCTGCACCACAAGACTTTCTGGTGAAGGGTGCTGTGAGAGGAAAGAAGGGTCTCCTGGAACACGGCAATGGTGCCTAGCCATTTGTCTATTGACTGGTGGACCACAGCATGGCTTGAACTAAGTTCCCAATGGAGGGTCTGACAGAGCCCCAATGAAAGGCAGGAGGGGCTCGGAGAAAGTCTAGCCCAGCTGCAGGGCCTCAGTAAGAACATTCGTTTCAACTTTCAGAGAGGGAAGTGGGCCGTGCAGGAGGTCAGCCACTCAAAGCATGACCATAGCATAGGAGGCAAATTCCTTTGTGTCTGGTCCAAGTGGAGAGAAACAATATGTGTATGGGAAGGTGTCTAGCACACTGGCCCCCTGCAAGTCCTCATATCAGTTCTCATCCTAATACGGCCAGGCAAACTCATCACCAGGATCATAATCATTATTGGAATTGGTAAGAATGTTGCCTGCCTTGTAATTCAAGTGCAAAAATGGGCATCTCAGTCAGATTTAGGTGTAATGCAGGTCGAAGACGAACCAGCATCTATTTCGCACTGGAGAGGACAACCAGGCCCACATCTTCAAGCTACACAGGCCTGGTGTGGTTTTATGCCCCAGGGCAGCATTGAAACACCAGCCAGAGGCATGACTGGCTCAGAGGAATGAACTGGCGCAGAGGGTGAACCTGCTGGTGGTATCCCAGGTGGAAGGCCTCTCAGCTCCTTGGGTCCCAAAGGTTTTCCAGAGGAAGTCAGTACGGATGTGAAGATCTAGAGCATTGCTGCACAGAATTCTTTGATCCAGGTGAAGGCCCAAAAAACTCGGGTTGTGCTGAAACCTGCTGCAGAATCAGCTTTGTAATCAGCAAACTTGAAGAGCGTGACAGTTAGTGCCACTCACACACTTGCCCAGGAGGTGCAAATGAATGAAACTCCCTTTAGGATATGTATGTTTCTTGTGCTTGCCTCAGGATTTGGAACGCGATGAAGACTGGCCCCTGGAGCAGCTCTGTCGACTCTGGGAAAGGAAGGGGGACTGGGATCAAATGTCAGGGACAGACTGGGAGTTGGAGCAGTCCCAGCACTAGGTCTTCTTATGCTTGGAGACATAACGTTTTGCCTTATGTTCACTGATGTCCTTCGGATTTATTGACGCACTGTCTCTGCAGGACTTTGGAGTCGTTGCTTCAACCCAGACACCACAGGCACACCTGGTGGGGATGTGTCACTGGCATCTATTTTGAACAGTCGGCACAGGGCACACTGAGAAATTTTGAGAAAAACTGAAGTTAAAGTGTCTCTTAGAAATGAGGGAAGCTCTTGATTTGTGTCTGGTGGTGTACAAAGAAAGTAACTGACAGCGCAAAGGAGTGCGCCTATATAGTCCCCGTAAGTTGTTTCCATGGTGGAACAGCATTGGTGCGGAGCCAAAAGGCGCCACCTTCTGTCGTGCAGAAGTACTGCTGAAAGGTTTCTGGATCCAGTATGATGCCTGGGGAATATTCAAAAGGTGAGGAATCTGAGGCTAGAAGTCTCTATCAGAAGTTCTAATACTTCAGCTGCTTTCTCAAGCACTGCATGAAATCTACCCATCTCTGCAGTTGTTAGACCAAGGACCGACTCAATCTCTACGTCAGACGATGTGTTCAGCCCACTAGCATTCTGAAGAACCAGAGTGTCCCAAGCATCAGAGTAAGGCAAGGGGCCATCTGCATCTCCTTGACCATCTGTGGACTGTAGGTCTGAGTCTGATCCAGTGTCCTGATATTGGCGGTCATTCTGACCCTGGCGGTCAAAGACCGCCAGGGCGGAGGACCGCGGGAGCACCGCCGACAGGCCGGCGGTGCTCCAATGGGGATTCCGACCGCGGCGGTAAAGCCGCGGTCGGACCGGCAACACTGGCGGTCTCCCGCCAGTGTACCGCCGCCCCATTGAATCCTCCAAGGCGGCGCAGCTTGCTGCGCCGCCGAGGGGATTCCGACCCCCCCTACCGCCATCCCGGACCGCCGGGAACCGGATGGCGGTAGGGGGGGTCGCGGGGCCCCTGGGGGCCCCTGCAGTGCCCATGCCACTGGCATGGGCATTGCAGGGGCCCCCGTAAGAGGGCCCCTACAAGTATTTCACTTGCAACTGCACCCGTCGCACAGCTTCCACTCCGCCGGCTCGATTCCGAGCCGGCTTCATCGTGGAAGCCTCTTTCCCGCTGGGCTGGCGGGCGGCCTGAAGGCAGCCGCCCGCCAGCCCAGCGGGAATGTCAGAATTACCGCCGCGGTCTTTCGACCGCGGAACGGTAACCTGACGGCGGGACTTTGGCGGGCGGCCTCCGCCGCCCGCCAAGGTCAGAATGAGGGCCATTGTCTTTGGGTAATAGCTCCTTCTCTCTAGGACTGTTTGTCTTCTAAAACGTGTTGAACCTCTCTTTGAGACCTCATCCTCTTCCTAGAGTGTAAATGAGGTGGGTGAGGTGGAGGTGGTGGGCCAAGGGCACCAAAGTTGGAGTTGGCACCACAGATAGAGCCAGAGAAGATGTTGGAAGCAGTGCCGATGGCTCTAACAAAGGGGCTTGCCAGAGGACCAAAGCCAGGTCCCTTCATGGGGAAACCATACTGCACCGAAATCTGGGCACCGAGGAGAGTACCACAGGGTCCCCTCCTGACTCCCTCCTGATCATATCAAAAATGTTGTGGAGAAAGAATGCTGGTGTACCCTGTGTTCCTGGTGCTGGGGATCAATACCGAGCATCGGGAACTCTGGGAGCACCAACAATGATCTTGATACTGGAGGATATGATGTCAGGCATGGTGATGCCGGCGAAGCCTGAGGAGACAGCATCACTAATTCCAGCTCCAGAGAGTAGAGTGCCAGGGGTGAAGTCAAACAAAGGAAGTTTCTTACCTGTAACTCAGTTCTCTCGTAGGGGCATTTCCATGATAGTCATTAGTGTTGAATAGTTCCGCCCACCTGCGGGAACCCCGGAGCACTTTTTAAAAATATCTTCTTGTGTGTTGATGTTCGCCTTACTTTAGGAAGGCCTGCAAAGCCACTTAAGAATGCCAATATGCAGCCTAAAGGAAAAGGCTACAGAGTCCAAAATTCTTCAGCTTGCCTGCTTTAAAAAAGGGCCATATACTAAGGGATGAAAGAGTTGAAAACCTTTTGTAGAAAAAAATCCTTCACAAACCTTTTTGTAAGGCAGAATAAGGATGAAGGAGTGCAGGGCAGTGAAGCCCATACGCTGCCATTATAAATGAAGAAAAAGGGTTCTGCGTCTTTAAGGACAGGCAGACCTTCCGTATCCCATCATGCTTAGAGTGAGGAAGATACCTCAGTTCTTTTTTCCGGCTCCTGCTGACAGGACCCTGGAGCATTGAGCGTGACCTTTTTAGGTATTTTCCACAAAAACGGAGTGAATTTCTCAGTAACACCTGTTTCACTCAATGTTTTTAGACTTTCTTTCTTGAATGGTGTACTTTTCTGACAGGATTTAAGGTATTTTTCCCTGGAACATGCCTTCTCTTTTTGACAAATGCCCAAGTTGTGGCCGAAAAAAGGCCAAAACAGACTTGCATGATGTCTGTATCATCTGCCTACCTTCTTCATATCTTCCTGCCTCGTGTACTGTCTGCGGGTCATTTTCCAGATGTACCCTGTGTGACAGGGAGAAGATTTGCCGTCAAGAGAAAGCAGAGAGGCGACGCCAGCAAGAAGTCAGTGGGACCTCTGAGCGAGGGGAAGTTTAGTCTTCCACCAGAGCTCTTCCTCAGCCTCCAGTGGACGTGGAAGGTCTGAGAGGCGTTTTTCTGGGAGAAAACACTTTTGGTCCCTGTTGATGTCGAGGAGATTGACGTCGAGAGGAGGTACAGCGCCCACATGTTCGCCCTCAAAGTCTCAGCCAGCATTCACAGCAGACCACAAGTGGTGTCTCCATCTGGAGGTGGTACTTCACATCTTCAGGTTATGGGGGACACCTCAGGTAGACCTGTTTACCACTCACGAGAACGTGCACTGCCCATTGTTCTGCAGCCTCCAATATCTGATGCAGGGAGCATTGGGGGACACATTTCATTTGAGAAGGAGTACCCAGCTACTTTATGAATTTTCCCCCAGACCCTGGATTCCTCAAGTTCTGAGGAAGATTTGCCAAGAATGGGCCCAAGTCATATTAATAGCTCCGGATTGGCCACGGAGGGTGTGGTACACAGACCTTCTTCAACTCTCACTGTGCCCTCAACTCCGTCTGCCTCACTATGAAGACCTGCTCTGTCAGTCGCAGGGGTAGGTTCTACACCCCCACCTCCAGACCTTGCACCTACATGCCAGGAGATTGTACAGGACAACCAGAGTTCTTTTTCTCTCCCTCCTGAAGTGGTGGATGTTATTTTATCAGTCAGGCGAAACTACACCAAGATGCTATGTGCTGGTAGACGGGCTAAATTATTAAAATGGTGCGCTGGAAAGGCTGCTTACCTTTCAAAAACCTGGTTATCGAATGCCTTGCAGTTTGCGCTTTCCCTGGAGCAACGGTTGCGACAGTGAAGGCCTATTTGTCTGAACTGTTGGCATTTATTTGCTTACCTGATGAACCTTCTCTGTTTTAAGGTTTATCAAGGGGCTACTAATATGTATCCCTCTACTCCGTTTGTTATGCCCCAGTGGGACCTTAATGTTGTTTTAACATTTCTTATGGGTGCTCCATTTGAGCCATTGCATAGCTACCCGTTAAGATTTCTTAAAAACTGTATTCCTTGTAGCCATCATGTCAGCTAGACATGTTACTAAGTTACAGGAATTAAGTATTAAAGCCCTGTTTACTACTTTTTAAATGGATATGGTGGTCCTGAGAACCAGAGCTGCTTTCCTACCAAAGGTGGTGACTCCTTTCTACCTAGGACAATCTATTACTGTAGGAAATCCCTGTTGCAATTTCCCCCCCCCCTCACACTTTTTGCCTGATATTGATGCTGATTTGACTGAGAAGTGTGCTGGGACCCTGCTAACCAGGCCCCAGAACCAGTGTTCTTTCACTAAAAATGTACCATTGTTTCCACAATTGGCACACCCCTGGCACACAGATAAGTCCTTTATAAAAGGTACCAGTGGTACCAAGGGCCCTGTGAGTAGGGAAGGTCCCTAAGGGCTGCAACATGTGTTGAGGCACTTTAAGGGACCCTTCACTTAACACATGCACACTGCAGATTGTGTGCGTTAGTGGGGAGAAAAAGGCAAAGTCGACATGGCATCCCCCTCAGGATGCCATGCACCCAAAATACTGCCTGTGGCATAGGTAAGTCACCCCTCTAGCAGGCCTTAACGCCCTAAGGCAGGGTGCTCTATACCACAGGTGAGAGCATAGCTGCATGAGCAATATGCCCCTACAGTGTCTAAGTCAATTCTTAGACATTGTAAGTACAGTGTGGCCATATTAAATATATGGTCCAGGAGTTTGTCAAAACGAACTCCACAGTTCCAGAATGGTTACACTGAGTATCAAACTTCTCAGAATAATAAACCCACACTGATGCCAGTGTTGGATTTATAAAAAAAAATGCACACAGAGGGCATCTTAGAGATGCCCCCTGTATTTTACCCAATCCTTCAGTGCAGGACTGACTGGTCTGTGCCAGCCTGGCACTGAGACGAGTTTCTGACCCCTTGGGGTGAGAGCCTTTGTGCTCTCTGAGGCCAGAAACAAAGCCTGCACTGGGTGGAGGTGCTTCACACCTCCCCCCTGCAGGAACTGTAACACCAAGCAGTGAGCCTCAAAGGCTCAGCTTCGTGTTACAATGCCCCAGGGCACTCCAGCTAGTAGAGATGCCTGCCCCCCTCTACCCGCTGGACACAGCCCCCACTTTTGGCAGCAAGTCCGGAGGAGATAATGAGAAAAAGAAGGAGGAGTCACCAACCAGTCAGGACAACCCCTAAGGTGTCCTGAGCTGAGGTGACCCCTGCCTTAAGACATTCTCCATCTTGGTTTTGGAGGATTCCCCCAATAGGAATAGGGATGTGCCACCTCCCCTCAGGGAGGAGGCACAAGGAGGATGTAGCCACCCTCAAGGACAGTAGCCATTGGCTACTGTCCCTCAGACCTAAACACACCCCTATATTTAGTATTTAAGGGCGACCCTGAACCCAGGAAATCTGATTCCTGCAACCTGAAGAAAGAAGAGGACTGCTGACCTGAAAGCCCCGCAGAGGCGACGGAGACGACAACTGACTTGGCCCCAGCCCTACCGGCCCGTCTCCAGACGCTAAGAACCTGCACAGCGACGCATCCAACGGGACCAGCAACCTCTGAGGACTCAGAGGACTGGCCTGCACCTAAAGGACCAAGAAGCTCCCGAGAACAGCGGCACTGTTCAGAAACTGCAACAACTTTGCAACTTTAAAACAACTTTAAAGAGACTCTCACTTCCCGCCAGAAGCGTGAGTCTTCGCACTCTGCACCAGAGGCCCGCGGATCGAGTTAAGGAGAACCAACACTGCAGAGAGGACTCCCAGGCAACTCCAACGATGTAGACACCCTGAGTCGACCTCCCTGCACCCCCACAGCGACGCCTGCAGAGGATCCAGAGGCTCCCCCTGACTGCGACTGGCTGGTAGCAAAGGAACCTGACGCCTGAACCAAGCACTGCACCCGCAGCCCCCAGGACCGAAGAACCACCTACCAGTGCAGGAGAGACCAGCAGGCGGCACTCATCCTAGCCCAGTCGGTGGATGGCCTGAGAAGCCCCCCTGTGCCCTGCCTGCATCGCCTAAGTGACCCCCGGGTCCATCCATTGCTTTCTATAGCAAACCCAACGCCTGCTTTGCACACTGCACCCGGCCGCCCCTGTGCCGCAGAGGGTGTTTTGTGTGCTTGGGTGTGTCCCCTCCCCAGTGCTCTACAAAACCCCCCTGGTCTGCTCCCCGAGGATGCAGGTACTTACCTGTAAGCAGACTAGGACCGGAGCACCCGTGTTCTTCACAGGCGCCTATGTGTTTTTGGCCTTCATTTGACCTCTGCACCTGACTGGCTCTGTGTTGCTGGTGCTGAGGCTTTGGGGCTGCCTTGAACCCCCAACGGTGGGCTGCCTATGCCCAGGAGACTGACTGAGTAAGAGCTTTACTTACCTGAGAAAACTAACCAAACTTACTTCCCCCAGGAACTTCTGATTTTTACACTGTGTCCACTTTTAATAGTGTATTACCATTTTAACCAAAACGGTGTATAATAATGTTTTAAATCAAAGTTCTATACTTACCTGTGTGAAGTACCTTGCATTTGATGTACTTACCTCAAATTTGAATCTTGAGGTTCTTGAAATAAATTAAGAAAATATATTTTTCTATATAAAAACTATTGGTCTGGAATTAAGTCTTTGAATGTGTGTTCCTCATTTATTGCCTGTGTATGTACAACAGATGCTTAACACTACCCTCTGATAAGCCTACTGCTCGACCACACTACCAGAAAATAGAGCATTAGTATTATCTAATTTTGCCAATATCAACCTCTAAGAGGAACACTTGGACTCTGTGCACACTATCTCTCACTTTAAGATAGTATATACAGAGCCAACTTTCTTCTATGGTGGATCAGCGGTGGGGTCTAGGACTTTGCATTTGCTGGACTTCTCAGCCAATACCTGATCACACAACAAGATTCCAAAAGTTGTCATTAGAAATAGATTTTTGCAATTTGACTGTTTGGATACATTTTTAAAAGTCCTGCTAGGGCCTTGTGTAAGTCCCTGTTAGCATTTCTTATTAAGTTTAAAAGTTCGTAAAAGTTAGGATTTAAGTTCTAGAAGTAGTTTTTGGTTTCTTAAGAAGTAATCCCAACTTTTAGAGTCATAATGAGTCAAACAGCTGATATGGTGATGGAACCCAACCCCACCCCTTACCTGCAGCTAGGGATGTCAGAGTTAAGGTCTCTCTGTAAGACAAAAAAGATAAAAACTGGGTCCAACCCTACCAAGGCAAAGCTCCAGGAGCTCTTGGCAGAGTTCAGAAGGGACCACCCCTCTGATATGGAGGATCCTCCTTCAGATGGGCAAATTAGTGAACAGGAGGAAGACCTCACCCCTCCAGTCCTAATTAAAGAGAGCAGGGCTCACAGAACCCTGACTCCACAAATTATAGTCAGAGAACCTGGTTCTTCCAAAGGGGAGACCAGTGCCTCTGTGAGCATTGAGGACAGCCTCAATGAAGAGGACATCCTGTTAGCTAGGATCGCCAAGAGATTAGCTTTGGAGAAGCAGCTCCTAGCCATAGAAAGGGAAAGAAAAGAGATGGGTTTACGTCCCATCAATGGTGGCAGCAACTTAAATAGGGTCAGAGAGAATATGACATCCTAAAAATCCCCAAAGGGATTGTAACTAAATATGAAGATAGTGATAACATCACCAAGTGGTTCACAGCTTTTGAGAGGACTTGTGCAACCAGAAAAGTAAGCAGATCTCAATGAGGAGCTCTCCTTTTGGAAATGTTTACTAGAAAGTGTAGGGATAGACCCCTCACACTCTCTGGTAAAGATGCAGAATCCTATGACCTCTTGAAGGCTACTCTGATTGAAGGCTTTTGATTCTCAACTGAGGAGAATAGAATTAGGTTCAGGGGGCTCAGAAAACCTCGAGCCAGACCTGGGTTGTTTTGTAGACTACTCAGTGAAAACACTGGATGGTTGGGTAACTGGAAATGAAGTGCATGACTATAATGGACTTTATAATTTGTTTATGAAGAAACACATTTTAAGTAACTGCTTCAATGAAAAGTTGCATCAATATCTGGTAGACCTACGTACAATTTCTTCCCAAGAATTGGGAAAGAAGGCAGACCACTGGGTCATGACTAGGGTAACCAAAACTTCCAATGGGGGTGACCAGAAGAAAGGGGTTACAAAGCTTCCCTAGGAGAAAGTGGGTGACACTAGAAATAAAGAAAACGAGCCCTCTGTAGGCCCCCAAAAACCAGTCCAGGTGGGTGGGCCCTAAGACACAACCCAAAACAAGGGTGGGTACCAGGGTAAGAACTGGGATGCCACTAAGGCATGGTGCCACTACAGTAGACAGACAGGGCACCACACCAAGGACACTTCTTGTCCCCAAAACAAACACCTTAGCAAAATCCCAGGGGTGACCAGTGTAGCCATTGGGCATGACTCCTCAGATGAGGAAGTCCTCATAGCCTTCAGCTAGAGAAAGGGCCCAACAGGTGACTTGGAGATTCCAGAGGGAAGTAGACCCTTCCACCACCTACTGGTGAATGGAATCCCAGCCACTGCCCTGAGAGACACTTGTGCTAGTCACACTATTGTGCATGACAGGCTGGTGTTCTCAAACCAGTATATCCTAGGTGAGACTGCCAGAGTAAGAGTTAGCCCAGACAAGGTCACTGATGGGCCTGCGGCTTTTGTGCCCCTAGAAGTGGGTGGGACTGTTAGCTGGAGAAGGGTGGTAGTCAGTACAGACCTCCCCTTTGATTGTCTCCTTGGAAATGACTACCCAGAGGTTAGTCACAGCCCAAGAGAGGAACTGGTCAGGTGCCAGTCCACTTCCAATGATTCTGGAGGTGATGCCCCTGCAGTAACTACAAGTAGGCCCCAGAAGAAAAAGAAAAGAAAACAGTGCAGGAAAGGTGGACAAACTTTAGCCAAGGTTCCATCAAGCCCAGTTGATTCTCCTCCAGTAGGGGAAAACTCCAAATGAGGCAGTGGTACAGTTCAACCTGACCCACAAGAAGTCCTGACTAGTCAGGCAACTGTTAAGCCTGAGTGGGTGGCTCCTCAGCTAACAGAAGAAAGAGTGGAAGGAGGGTGTTTACTACAAGGTGTAGCAACCCCCCACTCTACCACAGCAGACAGGCACCCTGAACCCAAAGAAGCCTGTAACTTAGCCCCTGGAGCCCTGTAGCCCATGTAGGTGAAGAGCTAAAGGTGTGGTTCTGGGCACTGACAGCTGTCAGTGGCCTGTGCTGGGTGTTAGCCTTTATGGCTGCACTGTCCTTGGCATGGTGGTCTGACCCCATGCTAAATAGCATGTTAGGCCCTCTGACCGTGTTGGTCATGGTGGAGTTACTCCAGCTACGGGTAAACTCTTTGGGTAAGCTAGGGGTGACCCTGGCTAAGATAAGATATAACCCCAAAATAGAGAAAATGGGTGCAGACACTAAACACACAGACAAGAGGCAATTCAGACTAGGTCCTATCACTGTGGAAGTGGGTCAGTTCCCCAGAGGGAATGACCTGAACACGAGGATGTAAGGCAGAGTAGGTCCTGCAACAAACCAGCCTGTTTTCCCTACTCTTCCTCACATGACAGACTAGGAAGACTCTCCAAGCTTTGGCTGAGACTCCTGGCCTGTAGGCTGCGTAGGATGCTGGCCTGGCTTATAGTGGGTACCTGATGGTACGTACACCTTGTGCCAGGTCCAGTTACCTCTTATTAGTAGATTAGTAGTGTTCTAGCAGCTTAGGCTGATAGAGGTAGCTATAGCAGAGCAGCTTAGGCTGAACTAGGAGACATGCAAGGCTCATACTATACCACTTATATCATATAGCACTATATCATAAGAATCACAAAACTCAGAGTTACTAAAAATAAAGGTACTTTATTTTAGTGACAATGTGTGAGAAATATCTCAGAGGATATACTCCCTTAGGAGGTAAGTAAAAAACACAAAATGTACACACAAACCAAAATCAGTTCAGTAAACAGAAAAGTAGTGCAAACACTGTAGAATACAATAAGATGCAATAGGCCTAGGGGCAACACAAACCATATACTAAGAAAGTGGAATGTGAATCACTTAGAGACCCCAGGCCTAGTGTAGTGTGTAGAGGGTCGCTGGGAGTGTAAGAAAACACTAAGGGTGTCCAAGATACCCCACCCCAAGACCCTGAAAAGTAGGAGTAAAGTTACCCTACTTCCCCAGAAACGCACTAAAGTCGTGATAGGAGATTCTGCAAAGACAACAACTGACTGCAAAGCACTGAAGACGGATTCCTGGACCCCAGGACCTGTAAAGGAAGGGGACCAAGTCCTAGAGTCACAAAAGTGTCCAGGGGGGCAGGAGCCCACTAAACCTCGGGTGAAGGTGCAAAATGGCTGCCTCCGGGTGGAAGAAGCTGAAGATTCTGCAACAACGGAAGATGCCAGGAACTTCTCCTTTGCACAGAAGATGTCCCACGGCGTGGTGGAGGATGCAGAGTTGTTTCCACGCAGAAAGACCGCAAAAAAATCTTGCCAGCTGCAAAGGTCGCATTGAAGAAAATGAGTGCTGCCTGGGCCCAGGAAGGACCAGGAGGTCGCCCCTTGGAGGAGGAGACAGAGGGGGCACTCAGCAGCACAGAGAGCCCACGCAGAAGCAGGCAGCACCTGCAAAAGCACTTGAACAGGGGTTCAAGAAATCTGAGCACGGCGGTCGTCTAAACACTACAAACGAGGGTCCCACGAAGACGGAGTTCAACTCAGCGAGTTGAGCAATGCAGGACGGAGTGCTGGGGACCAGGGCTATGCTGTGCACGAAGGATTCCTTGCAAAAGAGTACAGAAGCCCTAGCAGCTGCAGATCACACAGTACACAGGATTACTGTCTGGCATGGGGAGGCAAGGCCTTACCGCCACCAAATTTGGACAGAAGGACCACTGGACTGTCTGGGTCACTTGGATTCAGCTCCTGTGTTCCAGGGACCACGCTCGTCAAGATGAGGGAGGACCCACAGGACCGGTGATGCAGAAGTTTGGTGCCTGTGTTAGAAGGGGGAAGATTCCGTCGACCCACAGGAGATTTCTTCTTGGCTTCCAGTGCAGGGTGAAGGCAGATAGCCCTCAGAGCATGCACCACCAGGAAACAGTCGAGAAAGCAAGCAGGATTAGGCACTATAATGTTGCTGGTAGTCATCTTACTACTTTGTTGCAGTTTTGCAGGCGTCCTAGAGCAGTCATCGGTCGATCCTTGGCAGAAGTCGAAGAGGGAGATGCAGAGGAACTCTAATGAGCTCTTGCATTCGTTATCTGAAGAGAAACCCACAGGCGAGACCCTAAATAGCCCTCCGAGGAGGATTGGCCACCTAACCAGGTAAGCACCTATCAGGAGGGGTCTCTGACGTCACCTGCTGGCACTGGCCACTCAGAAGCCTCCACTGTGCCCTCACACCTCAACATTCAAGATGGCGGAGGTCTGGAACACATTGGATGAGCTCTGGGCACCACCCCTGGGGTGGTGATGGACAGGGGAGTGGTCACTCCCCTTTCCTTTGTCCAGTTTCACGCCAGAGCAGGGGCTGGGGTCCCTGAACGGGTGTAGACTGGCTTATGCCAGGAGGGCACCATCTGTGCCGTTCAAAGCATTTCCAGAGGCTGGGGGAGGCTACTCCTCCCCAGCCCTTAACACTTCTTTCCAATTGGAGAGGGTGTAACACCCGCTCTCAGAGGAAATCCTTTGTTCTGCCTTCCTGGGACTGGGCTGCCAGACCCCAGGAGGGCAGAAGTCTGTCTGTGGGTTGGCAGCAGCGGTAGATGCAGTGAAAACCCCAGAGAGCTAGTTTGGCAGTACCCGGGGTCCATGCTGGAGCCCCGGAGATGCATGGGACTGGCTCCCCAATACCAGATTTGGCATGGGGGGACAATTCCATGATGTTAGACATGTTACATGGCCATATTCAGATTTACCATTGTGAAGCTACATATAGGCATTGACCTATATGTAGTGCGTGCGTGTAATGGTGTCCCCCCAACACAAAGTCCGGGGAAATTGCCCTGAACAAAGTGGGGGAACCTTGGCTAGTGCCAGGGTGCCCTCACACTTAGTAACTTTGCACCTAACCTTCACTAAGTGAGGGTTAGACATATAGGTGACTTATAAGTTACTTAAGTGCAGTGTAAAATGGCTTTGAAACAACGTGGACGTTATTTCACTCAGGCTGCAGTGGCAGTCCTGTGTAAGAATGGTCTGAGCTCCCTATGAGTGGCAAAAGAAATGCTGCAGCCCATAGTGATCTCCTGGAACCCCAATACCCTGGGTACCTGGGTACCATATATTAGGGAATTATAAGGGTGTTCCAGTGTGCCAATCAGAATTGATAAAAATGGTCACTAGCCTGCAGTGACAATTTTAAAGACAGAGAGAGCATAAGCACTGAGGTTCTGGTTAGCAGAGCCTCAGTGACACAGTTAGGCACCACACAGGGAACACATTCAGGCCACAAACTATGAGCACTGGGGTCCTGGCTAGCAGGATCCCAGTGAGACGGGCAAAAACAAACCGACACACAAGTAAAAATGGGGGTAACATGCCAGGCAAGATGGTACTTTCCTACAGGCTGGAGGGGGCTTGTGTAGGAAAATGGCTCCTTGTTGCAGTTAAACACACTTTTTGCCTGATATTGATGCTGACTTGACTGAGAAGTGTGCTGGGACCCTGCTAACCAGGCCCCAGCACCAGTGTTCTTTCACTAAAAATGTACCATTGTTTCTACAATTGGCACACCCCTGGCACACAGATAAGTCCTTTGTAAAAGGTGCCAGTGGTACCAAGGGCCCTGTGACTGGGGAAGGTCCCTAAGGGCTGCAGCATGTGTTGTGCCACTCTAAGGGACCCTTCACCTAACACAGGCACACTGCCATAGCAGATTGTTTGTGTTAGTGAGAGAAAAAGGCAAAGTCGACATGGCATCCCCCTCAGGATGCCATGCACCCAAAATACTGCCTGTGGCATAGGTAAGTCACCCCTCTAGCAGGCCTTAAAGCCCTAAGGCAGGGTGCTCTATACCACAGGTGAGGGCATAGCTGCATGAGCAATATGCCCCTACAGTGTCTAAGTCCATTCTTAGACATTGTAAGTACAGTGTGGCCATATTAAGTATATGGTCCGGGAGTTTGTCAAAACGAACTCCACAGCTCCAGAATGGCTACACTGAGTATCAAACTTCTCAGAATAATAAATCCACACTGATGCCAGCGTTGGATTTATTAAAAAATGCACACAGAGGGCATCTTAGAGATGCCCCCAGTATTTTACCCAACCTTCAGTGCAGGACTGACTGGTCTGTGCCAGCCTGGCACTGAGACAAGTTTCTGACCCCTTGGGGTGAGAGCCTTTGTGCTCTCTGAGGCCAGAAACAAAGCCTGCACTGGGTGGAGGTGCTTCACACCTCCCCCTGCAGGAACTGTAACACCTAGCAGTGAGCCTCAAAGGCTCAGCCTTCGTGTTACAATGCCCCAGGGCACTCCAGCTAGTGGAGATGCCAGCCCTCGCAGACACAGCCCCCACTTCTGGCAGCAAGTCCGGAGGAGATCATGAGAAAAACAAGGAGTCACCCACCCGTCAGGACAACCCCTAAGGTGTCCTGAGCTGAGGTGACCCCTGCCTTAAGACATCCTCCATCTTAGTTTTGGAGGATTCCCCCAAAAGGAATAGGGATGTGCCCCCTCCCCTCAGGGAGAAGGCACAAGGAGGGTGTAGCCACCCTCAGGTGCCCCCCAGACCTAAATACACCCCTAAATTTAGTATTTAAGGGCGACCCCGAACCCAGGAAATCAGATTCCTGCAACCTGAAGAAAGAAGAAGGACTGCTGACCTAAAAGCCCCGCAGAGACGACGGAGACAACAACTGACTTGGCCCCAGCCCTAGCAGGCTGTTTCCAGACACAAAGAACCTGCACAGCGATGCATCCAGAGGAACCAGCGACCTCTGAGGACTCAGAGGACTTCCCTGCACCTAAAGGACCAAGAAGCTCCTGAGAACAGTGGCACTGTTCAGAAACTGCAACAACTTTGCAACTTTGAAACAACTTTAAAGAGACTCTCACTTCCCGCCAGAAGCGTGAGTCTTTGCACTCTGCACCCGGCGCCCCCGGCTCGACTTCAGGAGAACCAACACTGCAGAGAGGACTCCCAGGCGACTCCAACGACGTGGACACCGTAAGTCGACCTCCCTGCACCCCCACAGCGACGCCTGCAGAGAGGATCCAGAGGCTTCCCCTGACCGCGACTGCCTGGTAACAAAGGAACCCAACGCCTGGACCAAGCACTGCGCCCGCAGCTCCAAGGACTGAGTAACCACCTACCAGTGCAAGAGTGACCAGCAGGCAGCCCTCATCCTAGCCCAGTCGGTGGCTGGCCCGAGAAGCCCCCCTGTGCCCTGCCTGCAACTCCTAAGTGACCCCCAGGTCCCTCCATTGCTTTCTATGGCAAACCCGATGCCTGCTTTGCACACTGCACCCGGCCGCCCCTGTGCCTCTGAGGGTGTGTTTTGTGTGCTTGGGTGTCCCCCCCCAGGGTCCTACAAAACCCCCCTGATCTGCTCCCCGAGGACGCAGGTACTTACCAGTAGGCAAACTAGGACAGGAGTACCCCTGTTCTTCATAGGCGCCTATGTGTTTTGGGCCCTCCTTTGACCTCTGCACCTGACCGGCCCTGTGTTGCTGGTGCTGTGGCTTTGGGGTTGCCTTGAACCCCCAACAGTGGGCTGCCTATGCCCAGGAGACTGACTGTGTGAGTGCTTTACTTACCTGAGAAAACTAACCAAACTTACCTCCCCCAGGAACTGTTGATTTTTGTGTCCACTTTTAAAATAGCTTATTGACATTTTAACCAAAAATGTGCATACTACTGTTTTAAATCAAAGTTCTATACTTACCTGTGCGAAGTACCTTTCATTTGATCTACTTACTTCAAATTTGAATCTTGTGGTTCTTAAAATAAATTAAGAAAATATATTTTTTCTATATAAAACCTATTGGCCTGGAGTTATGTCTTTGAGTGTGTGTTCAATTATTGCCTGTGTATGTACGACAGATGCTTTACACTACCCTCAGATAATCCTACTGCTCGACCACACTACCACAAAATAGATCATTACTATTATCTAATTTTGCCACTACCAACCTCTAAGAGGAACCCTTGGACTCTGTGCACACTATCTCTCACTTTGAGATAGTATATACAGAGCCAACTTCCTACAATTACCTCCTTTTTATCATCCTCCTCATCCTTCTAAGGAGGAAGAAATGCTGCATCGTCTGGACCCAAAAAGAGACTTGAGTTTCTACATTGATAGAACACGTGATCTAAAGATCGATGATCAGCCGTTTATTGGCTACATGGGCACAATGAAGGGCAAGGTTGTCCACAAGAGGACATTATCAAGATGGATAATCCTCTGAATAAAGATCTGCTATGCCATGGCGAAGAAAGAGCCACCTGAAGGTATTGGAGCTCGTCTTCTACTTCCGCCTTGGTTAGAGGTGCTCCTGTTGTTGATATATGTAAAGGGGAAACTTGGGCTTCCGTCCATACGTTCGCAAAGCACTGTTGCTTGGATTCCAAAGTGAGGAGGATTTCTTGGTTTAGGAAGACAGGCACCAAGCTTGAAGTGTGAAACTGCTTGGGGAGTCTACTCAAAAGGTAAGAAATCCAGAGGTCAATGTTTACATCAGAAGAACAAGTTACTTACCTTCGGTAACGCTTTTTCTGGTGGATATAGTATCTACCTGTGGATTCCTCACTGACCTACTCGCCTTCCCGTTGCCGGTCTGAATATACCAAGAAGAGAAGAAATCTGTTTGCACATAATGCTTGCATTTGATATGTTATATACATGAAGTGCACATATATAAATCTTTGATTGGAGAATGCACATGTTGTTGTATTTGTGACATTGGTTTCACCTGTTCGCCCTGAAGGTATGGAAAAAAAAGTGGGTGAAACTGACATCAGCACACCAGCGAGGACTTCTTATGGATCTGTTGACTTCAGACGGAGCCCCACTATTGTGACGTCTTAGTCGATGTGGCGAGCTAGAGAGAAACAAATGCTGTTGAATCCCGGCGCATTGCGATATTCAAAAGGTAAGGAATCCACAGGTAGATGTATCCATCAAAATTTTTAAAGTTAGGACCACAATCCACAAGTCGCACAACAGCCCTTAAAGATGTAGTGTCAGTTTTCAGCTGGTCATCACTGCAACCTATATGGCTCCATTTCCCTTGTTTACTTCCCTTAATTTCCTTTAAAAAAGGTTTGTGAATGAATTTTTCTCCATATCATCTAATTTACTGGTGACATTTATACATTTTAAGCATTTCAGTTTTTTTAAGTAAGTGGAATATAGCCTGTTTTATCGGCTACTAATTTTTAATATTAAATAACAATATATGGCATTTCTCAAGAAAAGATAAGGAGAAGATAGAATTCAGCTATTTATGCTGTTGGAAAAATTGCCCCATGATCCCATGTGTGGTTGGGATTATATATTGCTTATGATTATCAAAGGCAATTTCCTAAACAAAAAGTTAGTTATCTTCGGTACCAATCTTTCCGGTAGATACTTAATTTATCTGCACATTCCTAACCTTTGTATATTCACCAGGCAGCAGACTAGTCTGGAAATGCTTGCAATAGCTCTCTGGTCCTGGCAGATTCCTTTGGTTCCTTTACGACACCAGGGCAGGGCTGTGATGACATCATAGGGCTATAAATTGACAGGAAGGGCAGTTCAATTCTGTTTTTGCTGCAACATTGACGCATTAAGAAGAAGACTGACAATCAGGCAGGGCTGCAATACAATTCCAACCTTGTCATCTTATTAGGAAAGGCAACAATATACTCAAGAATGAGGAACAGGGCAGGTAGGTCAGTGAGTAATCTGCAGGTCTACCAGAAATATAGTTACTAGAGTTAAGTAACTTTTTCTTCTGAAGGATACTTCTACCTGCAGATTCCTCACCTCAGAATAGACTCCCAAACAATAATCTCCTTGGGTGAATGGACTGGAGAACTCAACCAGAAAGACATGAAGGACATCCCTTCGTACTTCCAAATCCAAGCAATTGTCTTTGTCAGAAGTATGGAAAGAGGACGATGTATACCTTACAGATATCAGCCACCAGACCCACTCTAGCCAGGGCAGAAGTTGGGGATTTTGCTTGAATGGAATTAGCACTGCTTCCTCCAGGTGGGACTTTATTGGCTAAAGCATAATAGATCTTGATGCATAAAACTATTCAGCGAGGTAGAGTTTGAGTCTAAACTGGACTACCTCTCCATTTTTTAAAGCGAGGAGCAGGTTATCAGAGTAAAATTCTGTTGTGCGGTTGAAGTAGAAACTTGCATTGTGTTGGGCTTTTGAAGCCTCTCTTTCCTTAGACAAGAGGTGTAGGAGGGATTAAAGATGGTAGGTTGATGGTAGAAAGGAGGCACCACCTTTAGTTTGCAACACCATTTTGTTTGGGTAAAAACATGTAACGGGGGGCAGACATACTAGGCCTGCAACTCGCTGACTCGACAAGCCAAGGTGACAGCAACTAGAAAAACAGTTCTTGACAGCAACAGAAGCAACTGGCAGATGTGCATAGTTTCAAATGGGAACCAAATGGGGCCACAGTGTCAAACCTTTCAGAAATCTTATTACCATCACAGAATTAAACAGAGAGCGTTTATCAGGTAAGCAGAGAAAAGCAGAGAGATCCATGAGATACCCCTTGACAGTAGCCATCACACAGGCTAGTTAGGCCAAGAACAGTGCGAAGTGCAGTAGGTTGGTGTTAGAAACTGGGTCTCAGGTTCAAAGAGGTTTATATTCTATCCAAGTAGTGACCACAATCCTAGTCAGGGCAAATAAGATACACACTAAAAGTTTACCTGGGCCCACCCTCTGGTAGCTTGGCACAGAGCAGTAGGCTAAACGAAAGAGGCAATGTGCAAAGTGTTTGTGCACACACACAGTGACACAGTGAAAACATCACAAATAGACTCCACACCAGTTTGGAAAAAAAGCCAATACTTATCTGAGTCAACCAAAACGGCAAAAATCCAACATACACAAGTCATGAATTTTCAAAGATTAAAGTAAAATGCAATGCCTAGAAGACAGTAGCTCCAACCCGAACTATCTGGTTGTGCTGGACAAGGGCAAATTCAAAAGTGCAGTCTGATTGCAATGAAGCACAGGCCAGGTACAGGAGTCACGCAGATCCACTGACAGTACCTTTGTTCCGTCGATTCTCAGTGCTGATGCGTTGATCTTGAGGACAGGATGCATCGTGCTTGCAGGTGAAACGTCATTTCCTGACTGGGCAACGTCGTTGATGCGTCGATGTCCAGAAATGATGAGTTCGGTTTTGACATGTCAGTGCTGATTCGCCCAAGCCGGGGCTGCGTTGTAAGTCGGGGTCGTTGATCATGCAATTGGCGAGCGGTGTGCTTGGCTTCGGTGCAGGTACCGGCAAAGTGCCATTTCTGCATTGGAATGTGTTGGTTCCAAGTGATGCACCAATGTTGTTGCATCAGATCTTGCGTTGCAGCACCACAGTCACCTCCAAGGGCCCAGGACTGGATCTGGCACCACTTGGCAGAGTAGGACTTACAGTGGAAGAGCACAAGTGCTGGTAGAAAAATGCAAGTAAAGTCTTTGCTATCCCTGAGACTATGGAAACAGGAGGCAAGGTCAGTCAGGACATTGGAAAACTTTAGATTGCAAAACTTAGAATCCAGTCCTGTCACTCCCAGGTATGAAGTAGCAGGCAACAAGCCAACACAGCAAAGCAAAAAGCCAAGTGGTAGTCCCTCCTGACAGCCCCACGGTCCTTCTTCCTGGTAGAATGTCCTCAGTCCAGTACATGATGTCAGAGGCCCAGTACTTATACCCAAATGTGCCTTTGAAGTGGGGGAGACTTCAAAGAGCAGTTCTGAAGTGCCCCAGTCCCCTTTCAGCCCCGTCCAGTCTAACAGGAGGTGTGGGGGGGTTATCAATCACTTATGTGGGGTCAGACCATTACTGTTTGAAGAGTGAGTGCCCCATCCACTTCCTGCCCAGAAAGACCCTACCGTATGCAGATGGGATACAGGGACAGTTGCATGTCCTGTATTTATGGCTGTCTGGATGGAATGCACAAATGTAGCTGTTACTTAACCTTACACAGACCAGGTGTGGATTGGAGGCAGGCTAAGGGCAGATGATGGTTAAAGTAAGAAAATGGCAACTTTCTAAAAATGTGGCATTTTCAGACCTTCAATTTAAAAAACACCTTCACCAAAAGATGTGTTTTTAAACTGGAAGTCCAGAGACACCAAACTCCATTTTTCTATATTTTGCCAATTTGAAATTACACTTAAAAGATGTTTTAAGGCAATTCCCATACTAGCCTATGGGAACGATGGTCCTTGCAATAGGGAATAACAAATTTAAGAGTTTTGCACTACCCGGACATGTTCAACTTAAAAGTACATGTACACTTTTTAAATACTCTGCACCCTGCCCTTGGGGGGTAACCAGGGCAAACCTTGAAAGTGTCTTCCATGTAATAAAATGGAAGGTTTGGTCCTGGCAAGTGGGTACACTTGCCAGGTCAAAATGGTAGTTTAAACTGCACACACAGGTTCTGCAATGGCAGGCATGAGGCATGCTTGAAAGGTCACCATAGTGGGTGGCACAATCAGTGCTGCAGGCCCACTAGCAGCATTTGACTTACAGGCCCTGGGCACACATTGTGCACTTTGCTAGGGACTTACTAGCAAATCAAATATGCCAATCATGAGGAAGGCAATGTTATAGTGTTTTAAATATAGAGCACATGCACCTTAGCACTGGTAGCAGGGGCAAAGTGCCCAAAGCCCTAAAGCCAATAAAAACCAGGTCAGAAAAAGAGGAGGGTGAAGGCAAAAAAGTCCCTTGATGACCCTGCAGAAGGGCCATTTCCAACAATTGGCAAGGGTCACTTTTAAAGGGTTGATAGTCTTCTTGGCACACCAGGAAACAAACGTATTCCATCTCCCTGGGTGAACAGATTTTATGGATGGGTGGGGCCCAGAAAGGATGACTTCCATCATTTTCAATGATAACAGAAAGGCACTAAGATGTCTCGGCTTAATCTCCATGCATGGAGGAGTTGGCTGTGAAGATTGGGGTGCAGGACCTAACCCCACTCCTGAATGGGACAACAGGTCCACTTGGATGGGAACACAAAGAGGGGCCACAATCAACAGCTTCTGAAAGTCTATATGCCACTCCCTCGGGCCAATAAAAGTGAATTGAGCCCAGTCATGGCAAATCTCACTTAGAATCCGGGGAATCAAGAGCGTGGGGTAAGCGGACAATGGAGGGAAAATTTCCACTCTAACTGAAACGCATCACACAAGGTGCCCTGCAACAGATGGTGGACGGCTCCAAACTTTGGGAAGTGAGCATTGTCATGAGTGGCAAAGAGGTCTAGGTGAGGACTGTCCCAAAGAGCATGGTGATGCCAATAGCGGTCAGCAAGAAGACAGCAAGACACCAAATGAGACATTCAGTCCTGGTCTTCAACAAATCTGCCAGATGGTTGGCCACCATCCAGAGTCCATGCTGGTGTGCACAGGACCAAAGTCTCTCGAGTTCTCAGCAGAAAGTCCAAGACCCTACTACTCCTTGCTTCTCAAGTACCACATTGAGGTCATATTGTTGTTCCAAATCTGGAACGACTGACTGCTGAATGTCAGGAGGAAAGCCTCAAGCACCAAACAAATCACTCTAGGTTCCAGCAGACTGACGTGAGAACTCTGCTCTCCTGAAGACCATTTGCCTCCCTGTCCTAAGGTAGAAACATCCATTACTTACATGTCCACTACTGGAGTGGAGCCGAAAAGGTCTTCCAAGAGGATCTCTGTGAATTCCACACAAGGAATTCTTCCAGAGCCCCTTTATGTTGGAACCACTGTCTGCAAAGGCACCACTGTAGGAACTTCAAGTTCCAGCATGCATGAGTCTCAGGAAGATGCAGGAACCCAACAAACAAGCACATGAAGGACATTTAGGAATAGGACTCAAGCTCAACCAAAAAATCATCTGAAAAAAATCCTGAATGTTTTGTATCTATGGAGGAGGGAACTATCTGAGCAAGAAGGTATACAGTGCCACCACTACAGCCAGGATGAGCTGAGAGGGCGCAAGGTGAGATCTGGGATGATTGGATGAAAACCTAAAGTCGAACAACAGGGAAGCGGTTACCTGCAAACTACGGAACACCAGCTCAGGCGACTTGGCTTTGATCAGCCACTCATTCACTTATGGGAATTCCGCAATCCCCAGCCTTTTGGGCTGGGTGGCCAACACTGCCATCGCCTTCCTGAAGACTTGAGGTGCTGATGTTTAACTAAGGCAAGCACTGTGAAATGGTAACAGATAGTACTCAGCACAAACTGCAATTACTTCCTATGAGACTGCATGATCGGAATGTGAAAGTATGCACCCTCAATGTCTAAAGACCCATCCACACTTCCAGCTCCAGCACCAATAAAACCTGAGCCAGTGACAGCATCTTAAAATTGTCTTTTCTGATATATCAGTACAGGACCCTAAGACTGAGGATTGGCTAATGACGACCATCCTTTCTGGGCACTAGGAAGTATCAAGAGTAGCACCCCTTGTCCAGCTTGTTTTGGCATCAGTTTTACTAAAACTTACTGCCATTGGATCTATACTTCCTGCTGCAGGAGTCGCAGGTGTTGTTTTGGATCCTGGGTGTGACAGGCAGGACAATGTGGTGTCTTGGTTGCCTGGTATACATGGGCTTCCCAAGTCATAGTGATGTAACAGCTGAGTAAGGGTGTTCATTGGTCAACTCCGTGTTCTTTAGTAGAATGTATAATACAATGTGTAATGTTTGCCTTTCAATGGAGGATAGTTGGAGTCATCCTCTGGGCGCTTTCATGTGGCCTGATCTTATGCTGAATCTAATAAATCTTATGAAGATCAAAACACTGGGGAGAGGATCATGTTTTACAGACAGCTGGGGGGATGCTGGTGGAACAGTAGGGTGTACTCATATTCTACTATTTGTAGGATTCAGAGGTCTGACATGATGTATTTCCAGGCCTTTAGAAAAAGGGACACCCTTTCTCCCATCAGATGGAGTGCTCCTTCCCAGGCAAACTACTGTTGCATCCCAGGTGGTGCTGGTAAACAGAAGGAGAGAGGGAGATGTCTGTCACAGCCCTTATATTTCCCTCTGTACCGGGGTACAAGGGAGTACCTCTTCTACTTCTACCTTCCATACAGAGTTGTGATTTCCTTAAAAAAAAATCCTAGATAAATTTGTTGGCTTCTTAAGTAGCTGACTGCAATCTCAAAGAAGCAGCTATTGCTTTACCTTATTTGAATTGTTCTATTCCCACATCTGCTTTTTGTCTCAGCAGTCTCTCCCTGTCAAGGGCATATCCAACAAAGTGTTCATAAAATCTGAGGCGAAGCCAGTGGCTCATAATCATGCATGGCGCTTTAAGATGACTGACATGCCCATTGATTTTGCCATGCTGTTTGAAGTGTCTAGGCCAGCTCACACTAAATATCTAGAGGCAGATTTACCATCTAATACTACTTCCAAGAATTGCTCCTTCAGAAGGTCTGGGAGAACTGAGATTACCATGGCTTTCATGACCAGGAAAACCATGGGCACATCTACCCAAGAGACATGTGGTGTTAAGTGAGAGACGGGCTGAGCTGGCAGTCCAAAAGTCCTTTTACCTGAGGCATCAAGGAGGTTTGACTTCATATTAGGAGAATGCGTAAAGAAAGCTCCACAACTGAATCTGGCTGTGGAAGAGCTCTGTACTACCATGCTTTCAGGTGAGGGGCAAATGGTTAGGAAGGTTTGTTCCCCTGGTGCTGGTCTACATCGGCGAGCAATGCCCCTATTAGCCGTTTGATATGAGGATAGTTTTACCCAGGGATCCTCCAAGAAGCCACCAACAACCTTGTTGGAAGCAAACATTCTGAAGTGGATGGATCCACATGTAGGATGTCTAGCAAGGATATTGTCTTGTTGCTCAACTCTAAGCAGTGTTAGATCAATGAGCTTGTTTGCATCCCTAATAGTAGAATACAAGGCTCACATTTCTAGAGGAAATTTTCCTGAATTGTCAATGTCTAGACACATGTCCAATCCACTGGCCTCCTGGAGGGCTAACATATCTGAATACGGCCCAGAGTCACCACTGTCACCATCTTGGGACTGGACATCTGAATCAGCCATCATAGTGTGGTATGGGATGCATTGACTGTTCTCCAAAAATGATGGATCTTGGGCGGCAACAAGGGTTCAGGTGAAGGTTTCGGTGCTCCTGTCGACGTCAAGGGTCTTGGCGTAGGCACCCCTGACCAGAGCCAAAGTTTCCACAGATGGCGACCATAAAGCTGGTGGGAGTGGAAATGGCACAAGAGTCAGAGACTGCACTGGATAGAATCTGTATGGATTCAACAGCACCAAAAGCTGTGGTGGCCTACAACTAGCCATACAGGGCCCAAGGAAGCTCAAGAGGGAACGCTGCCTTCCTCATGGCATGAATGAGGGCTAACGGATCTGTCCCTAGATACTTCAAAAAAGCAGGCATCAATGCCGGTTATGGATTTGGAGGAGGTGAGAGTGGAGACAGCTGTGTTGGCTGAAGGGGTGGGAGTATACACAGGTGATGCCACCAGGGAAAATCTCCATCTACTCCGAATCCAGAGACTGGGACCTGGACTTATCTGATTTTGATCTTCAAGGCGAACAGTGGTTCTTGTCTCTGGTCTTGTCCTTCAAAGACCTGACAGACGGAGACAACCTCTATGGTGATCTAGACTTACCCCTTGACCGAGACCTCATCCGGCAGTATCCCCCAAACACCTTCTTTAGACTAGTCACATACAGATTGGCTCAATGCTCCTTGATGGCCATTGGTTGGAGCTGCCGTCATACAACAACATGTTTTGCCTCAATCCTGAGGCACCAGAAACAGCTGTCATGCAGATCTGTGATACACATTTGGGTGCTCTATCGACAACACTCTTTAAAACCACACCTCTCAGGAGGTAGAATGTCCCTATCAGCACTATCTGCAAAACATTTTGAGAAGAAAACATTCTTCACAGAATGGGAGAGAACAATGATCTGGATGAATCCAAACTCACAGAAAAAAATGAAGCTGACATTAGGGCACAGGGCGTGATATCATCAGGTGCTTGAAGTCGTAAGGGAGCCCGCACCCTCTGCCAGCACTTGAAATCTACTGAATACGTTTTGGAATCAGTCTGGCAACTGGGGAATATTCAAAGGTGAGGAATCTGCAGGCTGAAGTATCAATCAGAAGAAGAAGGTTATTTACATAATTTGTAATTGCATCTTTCATATCATGGTTGGGGATATGAGCATTGAATTTAGTATGTGAGTGATGGTTGTTGTGGAACAACTTGAAAATAAATCCTTGAAAAAACGAGATTAAGGAAGGCATGCTGCATCTTACAAACTATGAATAATTAATAGAATGTATTGCACATTTTATATAACAGCACATAATATATTCACTTTGGGAAATGTATTTTTTTTTTTTTACTGAATATGTTAAAAAAAATCACTTTTACACAGGTCTTTCTGCATGTTTCATAATAATTTTTGTCAAAAAACAAACATGCAAAAGTTAACCAATGAGGAGCATACATCAAATATAATCCTCTGATGTGCTAAAAAATTAGAAAACACTGAAGATGCCACTTTTACTACCTCGACTTCTTTTTGGCGCCTTTGTTCAAGCAGTATTCGTTCTTGGTCGGTTTTTTGCTCCCACTGTACTTTATCCAGTTGTTGTGCCAGTGTTGCAACATTTTTCCGCACTTCTTCCTTCAATTTTTTGTATTGATCTAGCTGTACAAATATAATTTATATAAAATTGTAATGATAGTAATACAAATAGTATTTTAAATGAAACACTTCACTCTCAATGTCTTACTCTGGGTGGCCTTGTAATGACAATAACTGGATTTCGGAGCTCAAATCAGTGCAAGGTGTGCAAAAGTAACACACATCCAAAACGCTTTTTTGTTGCAAAATCTGAATTTGGAACAGTGAAAATCTGCAGAAACAGCGACACCACAAGAAGTTTATTTAACACTTGCATTTATGGGATGCACACCATTGAAGATGTCCTTTTTTGTTAAAAACTCCTTGAGGAATTTGTTATCACTTCTGATGGTAAAATGTGTACACAAACAAATGAGTTAAATTTCACTATAAGACAGATTATCAGTGTCCTTTTATATGGTCTGGCTTGACTGCACAGCTGTTGCCAGACAATTATGTGAAAATCGCCAGAAAAGGGGCTTTGGCTCCGCCTACATTTTGGGAGCCAGTTCTGTTTGTTTTGATTGAGTAGAAGTTGTGTGCTTCTACAAAACAACTGTTGGCCTCCACAGAATGTGATCATTTTATTTATCCAGCTACTTGAGCTTGCACTTTCAGGGCACCCATCACACTGTAATGCTATTAAAAAAAAGTCTTAGATAACCAGATAATTGATGGTGTTTTTCTCTAGTAGCAGCACAGATGGAAAAAGGGAAGTAATTTACCTACAAGAACTTTTAGGTTGGGCTTGACAGTGCAACTCTCACCTGCCCTTATGTGATCAACACAAAATTGAGCTTTCAGAGTCCTACTGAGAGAGGAGCATAGTGTGTGTACAGGATTTGACTGGGCCTAATTTGTGTGCTTACACAAAAAAAACGTCTGCATGCATTGCACCTTTTGGCTTGTGGCAAAATGCTTATGCTCAATGCAGCAGGACTGACTTGGTAATGGTAGCAAACCAGTAATCATGGCTATAAGCCTGATCTGTTTGTCTGAAATGTTATGATAAAGGCACTATCTCTGACGTATGTATTTTGTAAAACATATGTTAATGTCAATAGGCATTTTGGTGTGGATTGCTATTCCTCTATCTAGGCCTATAGACAAGTATGTTGTTACATGGAAAATCACAAAGGACAGTAGTAAGCAAGGGTTTGAAGCTGGGAACCCACTCCTAAAATTGTGGTGGTTTTAACTGTGGTGTTTCATGTTAGGTCCTGTTGAGTAGGGTTGTATATTGTTTTGTAATCTGTATTTTTCTATTTATTTTTTATTTTATAGCTATGTAAATGATGGTTCCCAGTTTATGTGCACTGAAATTGGCTGGTGTTGGATAAAGTGTGATGGTAATGTTAAAGGGTAAATGCTTCATCATCAGGTCAATGGGAAAAGCATGCGAGATTTCATACCATTGATCTGTTTATTATCAAACGCTATGACAATGCCACTAAGCCTGGCCTATTTATTGTGAAAAGCATGCATTAAAGAGAATAGACTTTTAAGGATGAATTGTTATTACACTGTGTTAAAGCCTGCAGGCAGGTATTTTGTTACACAAAATTCCACAGATGACTGAATTTGGCAAAGGTTTTGGTGCTGGGGATCTACCGGAACAACTGTAGCGATAGAAGGTATGCACTTCAATAATCCTTAGTTTTCTTAGGAGTGATACTATTTTGCATTGCCATCTGTAAATTTATATACATTTGTATTTTTATGATTCTATGCCAGATTTTTGCCTTGTGGAAAGATTAAACTCAGTATAATGGGTTTAAGTTGGTTATGGTAACACGTCAATGATAAAGGCTATATGCCTGATTGTTTACTATGAAATGTTACAATAAAATCATTAGGTGTGACACATTGATTGTAAAAAGAATATGTTAAGTTTAAGGCTGGATTGTTTTTACTCTCAATTAAAGCCTTCAGATAGGCTTTTTGTTACAATTAATATAAAAAGGGTTGGTTTTGGTGCTGGTTGTCCCCTCTGACAACTCCTCTGAGAAGTAATTTATTGTGATGATTAATGCTAGGCCCTAAAGGGAGGGACTGTATATATTGTTTTGCCAACTGTACTTCTGTACATCTTAGTGATTTTATAAATGTATGCTTTATGTTTGCCAGCTTCTGCATACTCCTGTAGGCCTCAGCTGTATATAGTGTCAAGCCACTGGTAAAGAGTACAGGCCTTAGCAGTTCACTGGGAAAGTTATGTCAGATTCCATAGGTGTGATCTGTTTATAATGTAAAGTTATAAAAAAGCAAGTATGCATTAATTATTGCAAAAGGCATGTGTTAAAGGCAAGCAAACATCTGGTTTTTTAGTACACTGTGTTAAAGGCTGTAAGAAGGCATTTTGAAACATAGAATCCTACAGGTTACCATAGTAGGCAAGTGTTTTGGTGCTTGTGACCCCCAAGATCAAACCACTGGGATAGACAATTTGCTCTATGGTTAGCCTTATTAGACTCTATTAATAGTGATTCTTTATTGGTTTGACAACTGCATTTTGTACATATTTGTAATTATTTTATGGTATAGTTGATGGTTGCTATGTAGCGAGTCTTAGGAACCTATACAGTACGTCTGAGTTGCTTACTTTGACAGGCGAATGATAGGGGTTACATACTTGATTGTTTATAATGAACATTTTAAATAAAGGCAGTAGGCCTGATATACCGATTGTGAAAATCATATGTTAAAGTTAAAAGGCATTCAAAGGTAGATTGTTATTACTCTGTATTATAGCCTACAGCTAAGTATTTTGTTACATGGAATCTCACAGATTACCAAAGTAGGCAAATATTTTGATGCTCGTTACTGTCTCTAACAAACCAAATAACAAACCACATTCTTTGTCTCTTATAGCTTTTATAAAGCTCACATCTTGAAAACTAGACTAGACCAGACTGATCTCTACTGGAGTGAATGGGCCACCCAGAGCCCCATGAGTTGAACTGTTGGTGTGGCCTTGGACCTTGCTCCATACTCACCTCATGTCCAGAAAAACAGTCCTGTAAGTTGATGCTAAGTACCCATAAGCAGTGTCTGTTTCTTTCCCATAGGATAACATTACGGCACCAGAGGCTGAAAAGCACCTCTGCACTGGGATGCCTCAGTGCCTCCCGAAGTGAATTGTTAGTGCTGCTTTGGACCTTGCTCCATCCTTACCTTAACTCCAGAAGAACAGTCCTGTAGGTCGTTGCTAAGTTCCTGAATGCAGTACATATTTAATTTCCCATAGGATAACATTAGGGCACCTGAGGCTAAAAAGCACCTCTGCATCCAGACGCCCCAGTGCCTCCCGCAGTGACCTGTTGGTGCTGCCTTGGACCTTGCCTCATACTTACCTTAACTGAAGACGATGGCTCCAGTAAGTTGCTGCTAAATACCCATATGCAGTGTATGTCCCCCCCACAAGATAACATTATTGCTGCAAAAACTTCACTGTCAACTTTTGAAACTGAAAAAATTCATAACATGAAAAATCATCACCCGATTCCAATGATCTTGGAATCAAAATTTATAAAAAGTATGTATTATTTTTATAAATTGGTGGTAGATTTTTTTACTGAGCGTGTCTCGCTTACTAGCTTTGTATGTGCAATACATGCTTAGCAAAACCCTCTGATATGCCTAACTGCTCAGCCACACTACCACAAAAGAGAGCATTCGGGGTGTCATTTGTGCCTCTTTTATTCCTCTGGGGTTTCCTTGGACTCTTTACACAGTGTACCTCTTTTTGACCCCCTATGTAAAGAGCCAGCTTTCCACATCTTCTCCAGTAATTAGAAGATCCAGATAATCAATGTCAGTACATCCAAAAAAAACACTTTTCAACCTCTAAAGACATCCCAGGCATTGAATGAACGTCTTGTACGTCTCTTAATTGTGTTCTTTCCAATTATTTCCATATATATACACATCACTCTAAAAGAATTACACTCCCGCTATTTAACACACTACACTCTGAAAAATGCACAAAATACCAACTTAAACTTTATTTTCAGGAACCAGGAATATTAACCCCTTCTGTGCCTTGGATGCAACGGTTACGTCCTCGGCAGCACCGCTCGGGAGCCGAGGACGTAACCATTATGTCCTGCACCAGGCCCATGGAAAGAGCGCTCCCCCCACGGGCATCCCCCCACCCCCTCCAATGCAAGGATGGAAGGTGACTCGCTTCCCCTTTCACCCCTGCCACTCCCCCAACCCCCCCCCCCCCAGTGACATCTGATGAGGTCAGCGCGCCATCGCGTGTGGACCTCATCAGAGGTCGCCTCCATTGTGCTGGAAGCATGGCTTCCAGCGTGATACGAGGAGAAACAGATTAGTTTCTCCTCAGTACACGGGCAGAAGATGTCAGGGAGGCAGGAAAGGAAATGCTTTTCCTTTCCTTTTCATGTCTCTCTGAGCCTTCCTGCAGCCTGATCGTATAGCGGGAATGCCCACTAGACACGAAGGATTTTTTTTTATAAGGGGAGCGACCCCTTAGGCAAGGATCGCTTCCCAGGGGGGCAATTTTTAATTAGGCCTTTTCTGCCCCTTTTCCCCCACCCCCACCCAGGGGGCAGATCAGCCTATTTTAATTAGGACTGGAGGCAGAAGCCACCAGACACCAGGGATGCTTTTTTTTAAAATTGTATTTTCATGTGGGAAGCGACCCCCTGAGGTGGGGGCAAATTGTAGTTAGGCCATTTCTGCCAGATCGGTCTATTTATATTAGGCGAAACTGCCCCCAAGGCGGGCAGAAACCACTTGACATCAGGGATTTTTTTTTTTT
Source organism: Pleurodeles waltl (assembly GCF_031143425.1). Classification (NCBI taxonomy): domain Eukaryota; kingdom Metazoa; phylum Chordata; class Amphibia; order Caudata; family Salamandridae; genus Pleurodeles; species Pleurodeles waltl. The sequence goes on along the minus strand of NC_090442.1, from coordinate 253,312,382 downwards.
TTTTACAACAATTTCACAAAAGGTAGCGACCCCTTAAGCAAGAGTGGCTCCCCTGGGGGACAAATTTATTTTAGGCCATTTCTGCTCCACTTGGGGTCAGATCGGCCTGGGAATATTTATTTTTTTATTTTATTACAGTTGGGGAGGGACCCTTTAGGCAAGGTTCGATCCCTAGGGGGCAAATTGGTCTATTTTTATTAGGCCAATCTGCCCCAAGGGGGGCAGAAACTACTAGACACCAGGGATTATTTTTTTTTACAACAATTTCACAAAATGGGAGCGACTCCTTAAGCAAGGGTCATTCCCCTGGGGGGGGAATTGTATTTAGGTCATTTCTGCCCCCCTTGGGGGCAGATCGGCCTATTTATATTAGGCCAAACTGCCCCCAAGGCGGGCAGAAACTACTAGACATCAGGGATTTTTTTTTACAACAATTTCACAAAATGGGAGCAACCCCTTAGGCAAGGGTCATTCCCCTGGGAGGCAAATTTATTTTAGGCCATCTCTGCCCCCCTTGAGGGCAGATCGATCTGCCTCAAGGGGGGCAGAAACCACTAGGCACCAGGGAATTTTTTTATTCTTATTTTTTACAGATGGGGAGTGATCCCTTATGCAAAGGTCACTCCTTTGGGGGGGTGGGGGTCAGATCAGTTTATTTTTTATTAGGCCAATCACTTTTTGGGGGGGGGGGGGGGGGGGCACTTTCACGCAAGCAGAGCGACCCCTTAGGCAAGGGTTGCTCCCCTGGGGGGCACATTTATTTTAGGCCATTGATTGGCCTATTTTAATTAGGTTGATCCGCCCCCAAGGGTGGTAGAAACCACTAGCCACCAGTGATTTTTTGTTTTTGTTTTCGCAGATGGGGAGCAACCCCTTAGGCAAGGGTCGTTCCTTTGGAGGAAAAATAGTTATTATGCCACTTCTGCCCCCCTTGGAGGCAGATCTGCCTATTTATATTAGGCCGATCTACCCCCAGGGGGCGGTAGAAACCACTTAAGCACCAGGTGTGTGTGTGTGTTTTGTTTGGGGAGGGGTTGCTCACCATGGGGGCACATTACTGTTGGCCATTTCTGGTTTTTTGACAAATTTTGAGATTTGCTAAGAATTTTGGGTAACAGAACCTGGCGAGAGCGCCATAAGTTACCCTATCCTGGGATCCCCTTGGTGTTTAGTTTTCAGAAATGTCCAGGTTTGCTAGGTTTCCTAGGTGCCAGATGAGCTAGAGGCCAAAATCCACAGCCAGGCACTTTCCAAAAAACACATCAGTAGTCAATGTAAAAAATGTATGTGTCCATGTTCCCTTTTGGGGCGTTTCCTGTCGCGGGCAATAGGCCTACCCACACAAGTGAGGTACCATTTTTATCGGGAGATTTGGGGGAATGCTGGGTGGAAGGACATTTGTGGCTCCTCTTAGATTCCAGATCTTTCTATCATCGAAATGTGAGGGAAAAGTGTTTTTTTTGCCCAAATTTTGAGGTTTGTAAAGGATTCTGGGTAAGAGAACCTGGTGAGAGCGCCACAAGTTGCCCCATCCTGTGTTCACCTAGGTGTCTAGTTTAAAAAAATGCAAAGGTTTAATAGGTTTTCCTATGTTCCGGCTGACCTAGAGACCAAAATACACGTCCGTTGTCAATGTAAAAATTTGATGTGTCCATGTTCCGTTTTGGGGAGTTTCCTGTCGAGGGCACTAGGCCTACGAACACAAGTGAGGTACCATTTTTATTGGGAGACTTTGGGGGATGCTGGGTGGAAAGAAATTCGTGCCTCCTCTCAGATTCCAGAACTTTCTATCACCAAAATTTGAGGAAAAAGTGTTTTTTTTGCCAACTTTTGAGGTTTGCAAAGGATTCTGGGTAACAGAACCTTGTGAGAGTGGCACAAGTCACCCCATTCTGAAATTCCCAAGGTGTCTAGTTTTAAAAATGTTATAGATTTGCTAGGTTTCCCTAGGTGCCGACTGAGCTAGAGGTCAACATCCACAGATAGGCACTTTGCAAAAAACAGGTCATTTTTCTTTGGGAAAATGTGATATGTCCACCTTGTGTTTTGGGGCGTTTTCTGTTGCAAGCACTAGGCCTACGCACACAAGTGAGGTACCATTTTTATCTGGAGACTTGGGGGAATGCTGGGTGGAAGGAAATTTGTGGCTCCTCTCAGATTCCAGAACTTTCTGTCACTGAAATGTGTAGAAAAACTGTTTTTTCGCCAAATTTTGAGGTTTGCAAAGGATTCTGGGGAATCTGGTGAGAGTGCCACAAGTCACCCCATCCTGGATTCCCCTAGGTGTCTAGTTTTAAAAAATGCACTTGTTTGGTAGGTTTTCCTAGGTGCCTGCTGAGCTAGAGGCCAAAATCCACAGCTAGGCACTTTCCAAAAAACACATCAGATTTCAATGTAAAAATGTGATGTGTCCATGTTGCGTTTCCTGTCGCGGGCATTACGCCTACCCACGCCTACAACGAGGTACCATTTCTATCAGGAGACTTGGGAGAACACAGAATAGCAGAACAAGTGTTATTGCCCCTTGTCTTTCTCTACATTTTTTCTTCCAAATGTAAGACAGTGTGTAAAAAAAAAAGTCTATTTGAGAAATGCCCTGTAATTCACATGCTAGCATGTGCAGCCGGAATTCAGAGATGTGCAAATAACCACTGCTTCTCAACACCTTATCTTGTGCCCATTTTGGAAATACAAACTTTTCCTTGATATATTTCACTTTATATTTCACCAAATGAATTGATGTATACCCGGTATGCAATGGAAACCCATTGCAAGGTGCAGCTCCTTTATTGGCTCTGGCTACCTAGGGTTCTTGATGAACCTACAAGCCCAATATATCCCTGCAACCAGAAGAGTTCAGCAGACGTAACAATATATTACTTTAGAACATCTGACATCGCAGGAAAAAGTTACAGAGTAAAACGTGGAGAAAATGTTTTGTTTTTTTACCTCAATTTCAATATGTTTTTATTTCATCTGTTATTTTCTTTAGGAAAACCTTGAAGGATCTATACAAATGACCCATTTCTACGTTTCAGAAATGTTTAGCTGTCCGGGATTGGGCACATCCATTTCTGTCACTAACTGTAAGGAGGCTGAAAGCACAAAAAATAGTAAAAATGGGGTATGTCCCAGTAAAATTCAAAAATTGAGTTGCAAAATGTGATTTTCTGATTCAAGTTTGCCTGTTCCTGAAAGCTGGGAAGATGGTGATTGTAGCACTACAAACCCTTTGTTGATGCCATTTTCAGGAGGGAAAAACCACAAGCCTTCTTCTGCAGCTTTTTTTTTTTTTTTAATAAACAAAATTTTTGTTGTATTTTGGCTAATTTATTGATCTCCTCCAGAGGAACCCACAAACTCTGGGTACCTCTAGAATCCCTAAGATGTTGGAAAAAAAGGACGCAAATTTGGCATTGGTAGCTTATGTGGATAAAAAGTTATGAGGGCCTAAACGCAAAGTGCCCCAAATAGCCAAAAAGAACGAGTTACTTACCTTCGGTAACGACTTTTCTGGTGGATACATTAGCTACCTGTGGATTCCTCACCTGATGAATACTCCCATGGCGCCAGCATTCGACGGAAATCTTCTTACTAGTCTCTGCACGTCGACGAGGACGTCACTCTAGCCCACGCGACGCCGTCTGACGTCATACAGGCAATAAGAGGTCCTCGCCGACGTGCCGATGACAGTACCAACATTTTTTACGTGCATGAGAATAATAATAACCCAATGTAATGAAAGAGCAAAGCAACATCTCTTAATATTGTAAATCACACAACATTGCAATAAAATAGCTGTAGATTTAATATAACCTTTTTTTTTTTTTTTTTAAACAAATAAATATATTTATACATACGAATCATGTATATACACAATATATATAGATTTATATATAAATATACACATATATACAAATATCATACATGCAAAATGTATTGCAACTTTGAAGACCAAAAGGAGCACACTCAAGGATTGCTTGGAGAGACCAAAAAGGCAACGGGGAGGCGGGTGGGACCGTGAGGAATCCACAGGTAGCTAATGTATCCACCAGAAAAGTCGTTACCGAAGGTAAGTAACCCGTTCTTCTGATGGATACAACTACCTGTGGATTCCTCACCTGATGAATAGAGTCCCAAAGCAGTACCACGCCCGGCGGTGGGTGCCTAAATGGTCAAACCAAGAAATCCTGCAGCACTGACCGTGCAAAATGACCGTCCCTTCTGACCTCAGAGTCCAAACAGTAATGTTTCACAAAAGTGTGAAGGGACGACCAAGTTGCGGCCTTGCAGATGTCGACCACAGGAACACCCCTGGCCAAGGCTGAAGAGGCCGACTTAGCTCTGGTGGAGTGAGCTCTAATGCCCTCAGGCGGATCCTTCTTTGCCAAAGAGTAACAGATTTTAATGCAAAGAACAACCCACCTGGAGAGTGTTCTCTTGTGGACTGCCTTTCCTCTCCTTTTGCCCACGTATCCGACAAACAGCTGATCCTCCAGCCTGATATCCTTCATTCTGTCGATATAGAAGCTCAACGCCCTTTTTGGGTCCAGGCGATGTAGTCTTTCTTCCTCCTTTGAAGGATGAGGCGGAGGATAAAACGTGGACAAAGTGATTGTCTGAGCCAAATGGAAGGGTGAAACAACCTTCGGAAGGAAAGCAGCCTTGGTCCTCAACACCACCTTATCCCCATAAAACGTTATATAAGGGGGTTTAACCGATAAGGCCTGCAACTCACTCACTCTCCTTGCAGATGTTATAGCTACCAGGAATACTGTTTTAATAACCAAATACCTTAAGGGGCAAGAATGCATAGGCTCAAAAGGGGACCCCATAAGGAAAGTCAGGACCAAGGACAAATCCCATTGAGGCATAACGAATGGTTTTGGAGGATATTGATTCAGAAGACCTTTCAAGAATCTGAGAACAATAGGGGATTTAAATAGCGATGGTTGGTCTGGAAGACAAATGAAGGCTGACAAGGCCGACAAATAACCCTTAATGGTAGCCACTGCACAACCTTTCTGCGCTAGAGACAGTGCAAAAGACAAAACATGTGACAGATGAGCATGTAAGGGATCAATCTGTCTCTCTCCACACCACATAACAAATTTAGACCACCTATTAGCGTAGATAGATTTAGTGGAGTGTCGCCTGGCCGCTAAGATAACATCCACTACATCAGGCGGGAGAGAGAAGGAACTCAGGTTGCCCCGTTCAATCTCCAAGCATGTAGGTGCAGACTCTGGAGGTTGGGGTGTAAAACCTGCCCCTGCGACTGCAAGAGGAGGTCTGCCCTGAGAGGGAGACGAAGCGGAGGGCACAGTGAGAGTTGGAGAAGGTCGGAGTACCATACCCTCCTTGGCCAATCCGGAGCTATTAAGATGACTTGGGCCCGGTCTTGGCGAATTTTCCTCAACACTCGAGGAATCAAGGGTATGGGGGGAAACGCGTAAAGCAACTGGTCGCACCAGGTTATCTGAAACGCGTCCCCCAACGCTCCCTGCATCGGATACTGGAGGCTGCAGAATAACGGGCAATGCGCGTTCTCCCGAGTGGCAAACAGATCTATCCGAGGAAACCCCCACATCTGGAAGATTAAACAGACTTGATCTGGATGGAGACGCCACTCGTGGTCTGCCGAGAATTGGCGACTGAGACTGCCCGCACGTACATTCAAGACCCCGGCCAGATGATTTGCCACCAAGCAAATCTGATGGTCCTTTGCCCAGGACCATAGCCGAAGAGCTTCTCTGCAGAGAAGGTACGACCCTACTCCTCCCTGTTTGTTTATGTACCACATCGTGGTAGTATTGTCCGTCAGGACCTGTACCGACTGACCACGAAGGGATGGGAGGAAGGCCTTGAGAGCCAGACGTACAGCCCGTAACTCCAACAGATTGATATGAAACACCTGTTCCTCTGGAGACCAAAGCCCTATGATCTCCAGATCCCCCAGATGAGCTCCCCATCCTAGGGTGGAAGCATCCGTTATGACCGTGGCCACTGGTGGCGACTGCGCGAACGGCTTTCCCTGTGAAAGATTGTTGCCCGCAATCCACCACTTCAATTCCACAGCAGCATCTCTGGAGATCTTGACAGTACCTTCTAAATCTCCCTTGTGTTGAGACCACTGCCTTCGGAGGCACCACTGAAGAGCCCTCATGTGCCAGCGAGCATGCGTGACCAACAGAATGCAGGAGGCGAACAGACCGAGCAGACGAAGGACCTTGAGGACTGGAACTACCGCTCCATTTCGAAACATTGGAACCAATTCCTGAATATCTTGAATCCGCTGAGGCGGAGGAAAGGCTCGACTCAATGTTGTATCCAGTACTGCCCCTATGAACAGGAGGCGCTGAGAGGGCTCCAGGTGAGATTTGGGCACGTTCACCGAAAAGCCCAGGTCGAACAACAACTGGGTTGTTGACTGCAGATGATGCGACACAAGCTCCGGGGACTTGGCTTTGATCAACCAGTCGTCCAAGTAAGGGAATACTGCTATCCCCTTCCTTCTGAGCTCCGCCGCAACCACTGACATCACCTTTGTGAAGACTCGAGGTGCTGAAGTAAGACCAAACGGGAGGACCGCAAACTGATAGTGCTGCGACCCTACCACAAACCGGAGATACTTCCTGTGCGACTTGAGTATCGGGATATGAAAGTAAGCATCCTGCAAGTCGACAGACACCATCCAATCTTCCTTGTTCAACACCAAAAGCACCTGTGCTAGGGTCAGCATCTTGAACTTTTCCTGTTTGAGGAACCAATTCAAGATCCTCAGATCCAGGATTGGTCTCAACTGACCATCCTTTTTGGGAATCAGGAAGTATCTTGAGTAACAACCTCGACCCTTTTCCTGCTCTGGGACCAACTCTACCGCGCCCTTTGAAAGGAGGACTTGAACCTCCTGTTCTAGCAACAGGAGGTGTTCTTCTGAACAATAAGATGGGCGGGGCGGGATGAGGGGCGGGAACTCCCGAAAGGGAAGGGCGTAGCCTTTCCCCACAATGCCGAGAACCCAAGTGTCCGTGGTGATAGACTTCCACTTGTGGAGAAAATGCTGTAATCTTCCCCCTACAGGAGAGGAGTGAGTGGGAAACGGTGGAAGCCTAAGGCTGCTTCCCCTGCTGCACCCCTCCAGAGCACGAGGAAGAGGCAGAGTGCTGTTGAGAGGCTCCTCTGGTACGGGCCCCACCCCTCCCCCTCCCTCTAAATGACCTATAGGGGAGGGAAGAGGCGGGTTGCTGGAACCTCCCCCGAAAGGAAGAGGAAGAAGAGCCACGCCCAAATCCCCGAAACCTCCTGAAAAATCTAGAAGAGGCAGAGGAAGAAGGAGCTTGCAGTCCTAACGATTTGGCTGTGGCTCTGCTCTCCTTAAATCGTTCCAAGGCCGAATCTGCCTTGGCTCCAAACAGTCTGTCCCCATCAAACGGGAGGTCCAGCAGGGTCGACTGCACATCCGCAGAAAACCCTGAGTTTCGGAGCCAGGCCTGTCTTCTTGCCACCACAGCCGTGCCCATCGCCCTGGCCACCGAGTCGGTCGTGTCCAGCCCAGACTGGATAATCTGGGTCGCGGCAGCCTGGGCGTCCGAGACCACATCCAAGAGACCCTGGGGGAGCTCCGTAAATGAAGACGAAATATCATCCATCAGAGCATGGATGTACCTCCCCAGAATGCACGTTGCGTTGGTGGCCTTCAACGCCAAACTGCATGACGAAAATATTTTCTTGGACTGCGCATCCAGTTTCTTGGAGTCTGTCTCCAGGCACCGTCGGGAAGGAACCAGGCGCTGACTTTGAGGAACAGGAGGCTTGCACCACCAAGCTCTCCGGCGTAGGGTGTCTAGAGAGAAAGCCAGGGTCAGATGGTGCAGCTCGATACCTCCTGGCCACAGCCCTATGAACGGCCGAGGAAGACACCGGCTTCTTCCACACCTCCAACACCGGATCCAGCAAAGCCTCATTAAATGGCAAGAGAGGCTCAGCTGCAGCAGAGGCCGGATGCAATACCTCTGTCAGCAAATTCTGCTTCGCCTCTGCCACCGGCAAAGGCAGGTCCAAAAAGCTCGCTGCCTTCCTCATCACAGCATGAAAGGAAGCAGCCTCCTCCGTATATTCCCCTGGAGATGAAAGGTCCCACTCAGGGGAAGTGTCCAGCCCACTGGCTGTATCCAGACCATGTAGTCCGTCTCCAGAGTCCTCAATCTCTCCCTCCTCTAAGACTCGCTGGTACTCCTGCTCTTCTAAAAGACGGAGAGCACGCCTCCTCGAATGAAGTCTCTCCTCGATACGCGGAGTCGACATGGCCTCTGCCGACGTCGAAGAACGGCGCCGATCTCCAGAAGCATCTGACGCCGCGTCCGGCGCCACAGGCAGCTTCGGCGCCGAGGTAGGAGCCGGAGGACGAGGTCTTGGAGCCGATGGACCAACCGGAGTCACAGGGCAAAATCCTGACTTCGACGGAAGGGCAACCTCCGGGGCCGAAACATCCGAAGCCACCGGAGCGGCCACCGATGCCGGCACCGGCGCCGAGCCCACATTCCCAAAAGAGAGAAAGGGCATAAAGGGTGCCGGCCGAAGAGGCGCAGGATCACCCAACGAAAAGGCCAAGGGCCCCGAAGGACCAGCCGGAGCAGCTCCTGGAGCCATCTGCTGAAAGATGGTATACATCGCATTAAGAAACGCGGTACTATCGGCTCCAGGAGTGGGAAAAACCGGATACTGGGGTGCCTGGATCGAGGGCGACCCCGACGCCGGCCTCGACGTCTGCGACGCCGGAGAAAACACAAGAGGCTGCACCACCTCAATCACTGACGCCTGACCAGGCGAAGTCGGTGACGCCGGAGAGGGCAACGGCGTCGATGAATGCGGCGTGACCGTGGGGCTGACCTCCCAAGTCATCCGACGCCGAGCCGAAGGTGACCTCGAACGAGACTCCTTGCTGGAATGACGTCGTGAGTCTCTACGGCGCCGGGAGTCTCGATGACACCGGTGAGACCTTGGCGAAGAGGACTTCTTATGATGTTTCTCCTTCTTCTTTGACTTTGCCATGAATAACTTGGCCTCACGCTCTTTGAGGGCCTTCGGATTCATGTGTTGACATGAATCGCAAGTCGAGATGTCGTGGTCGGAGCTCAAACACCATAGACAGTCGGAGTGAGGATCTGTAACTGACATCTTGCCCCCACACTCTCGACAGGGCTTGAAACCCGACTTCCTCTGAGACATTATTACCGCAGAGAAGACTACGCAGCAGACAATACACTGTAACCACGAAGGTAACAGTAGCTCCCTCGAAGATAACCGTTTCGAATGCACGGAAAAAAGGGAACTGTCATCGGCACGTCGGCGAGGACCTCTTATTGCCTGTATGACGTCAGACGGCGTCGCGTGGGCTAGAGTGACGTCCTCGTCGACGTGCAGAGACTAGTAAGAAGATTTCCGTCGAATGCTGGCGCCATGGGAGTATTCATCAGGTGAGGAATCCACAGGTAGTTGTATCCATCAGAAAAGGCCTGGCACCTGAGGGGGAAAAGGCCAGGCAGCGAAGGGGATAATACCCAACTTGAGGCGCATTTAATGTAACTTTTTGCTACATACAACTTTTAGAATGTTGCCACCCTGTTGCCAAAGTTTTCCAATGGCCAACTGTAGGTGCTGACCATGAGACAACTTTCTCTCCGGCTGGGATGACGTGTGAACATCTCCCAGGACAGGTAACAATAGAGGCCTGCCACTGAAAGAGGTGATACCTCCTCTTGGCAGGAAGCCACATGGGGTGTTAGCCCAAAAGGCGATCTTCAAAGGGAAGTCACCTTACAAGAGCAAATAGTGTACACACCTAAGAGGACTACTGTTTGGTCTAAGTAGAGAGGCTGGCATCGTGAACAAAGAGAAGAACACACAGGGCAAACTGGTTTTCTCATGAGTGTCTAGCCCTTAGGTAACCACAAATCTAGGACTGGCAACTGAGCTCCACATAACAAGAGAAGGGTCTGCCCTCTTGGAAGTGGATTCATTAGAGCATGCTGGGACAGCTAGATGCCACACTTCACCGGAAGTTGTCATTAGGCAGGAGGGAACCTAGTGGCCCTTTAGCAAGTGACTGAAACATCACCTAAGAGCATGTTCTTGGCATAAAATAGGGACCCATAACTCAGATCTCACCTGGATTGGAGAAAAAGATTGAAGGTGGACTACCCTGCTGACTGAGGACTTGACAAAGAGGGGCTGCACCAAAGTTGGAATGCATCCACTGCGAGCTGTCCTGCTTGTGAAAAAGTCATCCCCCCCCCCCCCAAGCCCAGCCAAAAGTGGAGACTCCAAGAGTCAGTTGACTTTGTTGAGCCAGGCGACCAGTAGTCCAGTGGCAACTGCACTTTTGCTGGATCATAAAGGATTTCGACTGATGTTGACACCTGTGGCCTAAGTAACCCCATCTGGACCGTGGAGTCGCTTGGGGAAGACCACAGTCAACCGCACAGCATGTTCAGTATCTTTGAGCAGCTTCAGCATCCTGTATCTGTTGCATCAGAACTGCTCTATAGAAGGCAATGGCAAGGGACCTCTGATTCTGGAACTGGAATGGAGACTGTTTTTCTTGCCAAGGTAACTGTTTCTTCAGGCTCTGCTGGCCCCCTTGACTGGCTCTGTACCAGAGTTGGTAGCCGCATTCACCACTGATGTAAAGTTTTCCAGAAACATTTTCCAAGTGTTAAATTTGTTTAACTTTCCACTGCTTGTTTGCGTTTATGTGAAAAGTCCTAATTTATTGCTCCTTGTAAAATCTATAGCACCGTAAAGAAGTTCACTACTGGTATTACACACCAGCACGTATCACCCAATGGAAAAGGGATAGGACTGCACATTGTTAGCAGGGCTGTAGTCAGGAGCAGACATGAACACACCTTCTTTGGCACTGTCCGAAGCTTCAGCGTTACTGGTATGAGGTATTGGACTCCATTGACTAAATGTATCACACTGTGATTCCAAGGTTCCCAAACTACATTCTTTTGGGCCTCCCAGATGTCTTGAACTATCCTCTGAAATCCCTAAGAGGGCGTGCTATTACATTAGTGCTATACGCAGCCAATCAAGTTTGAATAACTAGATGGGGTTCCGATACCATACCAGCGCACCTTGATTGGCTGTAAAAGCTTTTGGACTTACTTGATATGGAAAATCTGACTGCAATCATAGTACAGACACTGGCACAATTTGATAAAACGTGGGAACCCTGTTTTAAACATCTTTCACAAAAATTCCTGGAACTTACCTGACCCGCCTTCTTGAGAATTCTTCGCATCATGTCTATCGCCCTACACTAGGCTTAATTTATTTTGATACCAACGAGGTATTTGGGCAGAGAGACATTATAGAGGGCACCTCTTTCCTAATATTTAAGCTAATTATTTAGGGATTCATTCCTTCCTCTATGTTCCTTCAGTCTTTCTACTCCTTTCCTCTTTCTCAACTCACCGGCCAGTGGTTGTTGGTGAGATGTTTGTTTTGTTTCAAAAATTCAATAAAATGTTTAAACCTTAAAATCTATAGCTCCGGCACCCTCTCGTGGATCTTTTTTGTTTTAGTTTCCAAAAACCCATAAAAATGCGGTATATTCTTATAAATTGGTGTCAGGTTTCGTGAGAACTGTGCCTTTTTTCCTTTGATTTCTTTGGAGCTGTTCAAATGTTTTTCACCGTTCCTTTGTTGATTGTTTGAAGCCACACATAACCAGGATTGAGCTAATGTTTGACAAACAAAGCCACAATGGTCCTAGAGGGAGGTTCGTAGTGTATTATTACACAGTGAGATCTAACAACTACACCATCTAATAACCCTATCTCCTCACTGCAACATAAAGGGAGATATTGGACAAAGAGGCACCAAACAAGATAGTCGAAAACATATATCATTTTAGACCATTTAGTAGTAGAGTGCTTTGTATGTAATAGTTTTCATTTCACTTACCTGGCTTTCTTCAAGTTCCACATCTCGACCTCTGCTCTTCATGTCCTCCTCTACAGTTTTTTCAAAGTCTCTCAGAGCTTTCTCCACATCCGTCATCTCCAACTCCATCCCCTTAATTTCTTGTTGCTGCCTAGCACATTCCTTCTCAATTGTTTTCAGGCACTTCTTTGCTGTTTCTATTTTCCGTAAGTGGTGAGAAGTGTTCTCTTTGGCCTTAATATATTGTGGTCTTGTGTGGTTCAACGCAACCTCTTGAGCTCTAAATTAAAAAGGAAGATTTTCAAATTGGATACATAAAAATTAACTGACCACATTTTTTCATGATGGAACAAAACTAGCTTCGGTGATACAAAGCAGAAACAACTACTTTTTTAAAAAATGTTTGGAAATTCATATATTGTGTACTTGGCTCCAAAAAGCAATGGAGAGATTTATGGGCAACACTGATAATGCACAAGGGGGCATATTCGTATATTGCCACTGGATGTGCATACATTATTTGCACCCCCAGGGCTATCTAGAATTGCTGTATGAGCTACAGACGCTTCTGCGTCCCCTTCTGTAAATCAAATAGCACAGGAGCACATACTTCGCCATCTTAAGAAGGCAATACTCCATTTGCATGTAGGTTGCATGTAGGTGTGGCTCCATGCAAAGGATAGAAACACTTTGCTTCAGCTTCTGCACTGTGTGGATGAGGGCACAGAGGACATCAGAAGGAGCACTGACTGTGCACCACAAAAGGGTGGTGCACAGTCAGTATGCCCCTTGAGGGCAGCTCTGTGAAGGGGAAATAGGCACCTATGACACACCCGACCCCTAACATTCCACTGCAGGTGAGTGCAGTCACAGTGTTTTGCAAAGTAAAATAAAGATGGATTAGCATGTGGCTCAGGTAATTACTAGTGGCTGAGATCATTCAAGCGTTCCATCCATCTCTCTTTGTTTACGTTAGTATGTCGCCCTAAGTGGAATGGGTATGACCAGATGTGGGTCCCATGCATACTGTGTCTCCGGAACCATGCTATACCCGGCTGACGAGCCCATAACAAGGGCAAAACTGGTCCTGCGTTGCTTGTGTTCTGATTAAGGAACGACCTGGCTTGTCAGTTTGGGCTGGACTGTTTCCACTGGAGCAGGGTCAAGAATGATGTGCATATAGTGGCATGGTGTGCAAAATAACGATAGATTGGGATTCAGCCCAAATAATTACCTGTGGCTGAGATTAATGTAAGCATTCCATCCATCAGTTTTTTTTATACTTTACCTTGTAGTAGCACAGCACAAGATGGAGGGTCTGGATAGCTTCTCCTGACAGTAGAAGTGCATTACCTACACTGCTGTGGCTGAAAAGCACAGGCCCAGAACCTGGGGTGATAAAGCATGGAGACAGTTTTTTCCCTTAAAGTTTAATCAAGGCCTGATTGGCAATCTGCTGCTGATTTTATCTTTCTGACCACATACATTTTATAGATAGTAGGTGCTAGGGTTTCTGTTGATCAAGGTGAGGAAGTCTGTAGGAAAGCCCTGCCCTTTTGTCTGTCTTGGATTACAGCTTCAGGAAGGCAGAAGACAATTGGATGCAGAGGTCTCAAACATCTGTGTTGATGTTTTGGATACTCCTGCTTGGAGATAGCCCCCCAGCTACCTTCTATGAGAAGCATCAGTATGCACAAGGCTGTTCCAAACAGCTACTGAAACCACATCCCTTTTCTGGAAAATTTGTATAAAAGTGGAATCCCAACTATCCCACTTTATTCCAGTCCCAAATTCCTTAGGAGTGAGGAACAGACTGCACCAAAAAGTACTGCGAAAGCTGCTGTGCAACCAGGTGGCGTTTGCTCAATGGCCAGTCTCTCAAAGGCGAGGGGACATCACTTAAAATCTACACTTTCTACTGTAGGAGCTGGAGGTCTGTATAAAGCGTAAGGAAGACTACCTGCGGAGAGAAAGGGGTGTGCCTGGCCCTGAAGCAGGAGATATTATCCAGGAGGAGAAGACCAGAATGTTCCTGGTTTGAGGTGCGCCCAGAGAAAGCTAACTTTCCCAGGGAGTGAGGCCACGAGTGACTCGTACAATGAAGTGGTTGCACATATTCCAACCTCCTGTGGTGGAAGATTACAGGGACCTGAAACATCAGCATGGTCAAATAACAGTTTTAAGAGATATAGGTTTGCAGGGTGCAGATGGTCTAGCTGGTGTTTGGAACTCGGCTTCCATCCCATGGGGTCTGGTCATGTCTACCTCTTAAATTTCCTACTGGAAATGGCTGAGGAGGGTCGAGCTTACAGATAAGTAGATACATTCAAGTTGGTAATTTCTGGTGGTTTGTACATGATGTGAGAGAGTGGGAACATCCCATGGTGCATAAGCTGTTGAGAGGGGTGAGATTCTCATTTGTCCCTGATGCGAGGTATTCAGAAATGTGAAACCTAACCTGAGTGTAAACCAGTTTCTTTTTTTGTCATGCGTGGTGAACAGGTCTAGCATGGATAATCCCCATCTGTGGACACAGCTGATCTTAGTGGCACTCCCATTCGCAGCAGTCTATAGCGCACGGTAATATCCACCTAGTTGGAAATGTCGCAGTCCCATAGGAGCTGTGCCTCCTCCAACAGAGGCTGGGATCTCATGCTTCCCTGTTTCAGAATGTAAAACATCAAAGTCATGTTGTCTCCCTAGATTAGGACTGCTCGTCCTGCTAGTCTTGGGAGGACCAATTGTAGGCCTAGCCTTAAGTCCACTAGTTTCAGGATGATGATGTGGAGCGCCTTCTCTGTGTGGCCAGAAGGCACTGATCATGAACACCTGCATAGGAGATCTCCTGCCTTCCATGGACATAGACATAGTCAGTACTATCATGTCTGATGAAGGTTGGAATGAGAGGCTCACTTTGAAATTTGAGGGAAATCTCCATGACAGCACAACCTGCTTAAGACTTCTTGTGACTCAGACTGTAAAGGCCCACTAGACGTGCACTTGTTGCGGTTGACTGTTTTGCTTCTGCTGTATGGGTCTCACTGTGAGACGGCAAAAAGGGATCAGTCCTATGCAGGATGACATCAGTCATATAAGAGATTTCTATAGTCTAACCATTACTAAGTGCTTAGATGGGAAGGTTTTTTTCCATAGCTCAGAACTTCAATGCCCTGCTCACAGAGATAAAGGCCTTTCTGAAATGCGTATCCAGGACTGCTTCCAAGAATTGATATCCCATCACTGGTTCCACGGAGGACTTCTCAATGTTTAGAATCAGGCCTAATCTGTGAAAGATGGCGGTACAAGCCTTTGCCTCTCGCCTTTATGGTGCTTTGACAAGCTGGTCAACACAGTACAGACGCAGTTGGTGATCCCGTCATCTCAAGAAGGCAACAACTGGGGGTAGGCTCTTAGTGAAGATACAGGATGTAGACATGAGTTGATATGATGCCCAGTCAATGAAAAGCAGAGGTACTCCTTTTGTAGTGTGGGTGTATATGGATGGGGTAATACACATCCTGAAGATCAAGGAAGACAGGTAAACTCCTTCCCAAAAGACTAAGAAGGGCTGCCTTGTGAAACAACTATTTCTTTAGAAACGTTTAACTTTCTGAAATCTCCAATAGGCCTCAACTGACCGCTTATCACAAAGAATCTTGAATAAAATGCCTGATGTCTTAGGGATCTTGAGACCCGAAGACGGGGGAGTGTCCAGATGAAAAGCCTTCAAGTGCAGATGATGTAACTTCCTGTGTGGGCAGACCTGTGATCTCTGTACAAACTATAGAGTGTGTTCAGAGCATACAATCTGCTGTGCTTATCCAGGTGATGTTGTAACAAAAATGTAATTCTCTCCTTGACCTGCTGAATTGGGAGTAGTGAAGGAGTCGGGGCAAGTGGGTACAGCTGTGAAGAGTCAAATTCTCCTTTGGTTGTCATGGGAGTGTAATTGAGTGGTGCTCCTTCAGTCTGGAAGATCTGCCATACCCCTGTCATTGGGTTCTGTTGAGGGCACTATGGTCGCACTTCCTCTCCATACTGATTAAATCCTTCTCTGTATGCTTAGAAGCTTCTTCAGCCACTAAAGTGTTTGAACCAGGGCGCTGATATAGTGAGTCTAAAAGGGATTTTGCAGTGTTCTTCTTAATGTTTTAGAGGGTGTTGTCCAAGTGCCTCCAGAACAATGTAAGTCCATCAAAAGACATGTTCAAGATCTTGATTTTGACTTCTCAGGTGAAGATGATAGACCTTAGCCATCCTAGTCTTCTTAGTATGGCTGCTCCTGAGACCTGGCAGAAGCCAACAAAAGACACATCTATTGAAGCATTGATGAGGGCTGAAGACGTATTTGCATCCTCCCAGACAATTGTTTTTGGCAATCATTGTTTTGACCTCAGGAAAGAGGTAAATCAGTTGTGAGATGTCATGCCAAATCTGATGGTGATAGCAGCCCAAAATTACCAAAGAGTTAGTGGCTTTGATCAAGGTTGCCGCCAACACACTAAACTTTCTGCCCAGATTATCTATTCAGCGGATGTCTGTAAATAGGTGTCAACATAGGTTTTTGATGAAGTAACTTTTGAAAAGTAAGCATCATCTGTTGTTATGTTTTAATGAACGAAATAGGCATTTGTATGACCGTCGGTTCCCTGAATTTCAGGCAAGGTCCATATGAAGAAGGAGGTCTTAGAGCTCAGGACATAAGAGGAAGATAATTCCGATTTGCTTCACTGTATGACTGGCCCCTCTGCCAGTTTTTGCACCCGCTACAACGTACATCAGACGATCATCGACCATCCTTTAGATTACACATCTTGCGACATCAGCCTGCTCCTCTCTTCCTTGTTTCTGCCCCTACCCTGTTCCTTTCCCTACCTTGTTCAAGAGGGTGCTGCTGCTTTGTTAAAAAAAATACCATTATTGGGAAGCCAACTTACTTGCTGATTGTTTGCACCTTCCTCTGTGGTTAAACGAAAATTGTTTTAAAAAAAACAATAAAGGTTGTGGCCTCAAACATGTTGGCAATTTCTATTTTAATACCAGGATGGTTATTTCCGGGGGTATGGTGGAAAGGTAATTAAAGTATAAAGAATTCTAATTTACTGCTAATTAATTTTTCGTGTTTAAGTGTTTGACAATTGAGTACATTTTTATTTTGTAACTGTTAATTGTTCACTTTACAATATATTTAAACACTTACATTGTTGTTAATGATGTATGTTTTATTAGTGGTTTGTTGGTTTTTTAGAGGATTAGAGTGAAATGTATACAATTTATAATTTATATTATCTTCCACATTAATCAGGAATATTATTTAATTGTAAATTATGTATCCTCCTGGATGCCAGGAATACTACATATATAAATTGTTTTATGTAATAATTTAAATATAATGTTTGTAAAATGTATTTTTTTTTAAAAACACACGTCTTGTCACGTCTTGTTCTTCTTAATGTAATATTTTTAAAAACTGTTGTATTTATTATGTTAAGTATTTTTCTTTTGAGGCTTTCCTTCTTTATGGTATGGAAGTACATTTTATTGAAATTGATTGTACTTTGCAATTTTATAATTTGCATTTTCTTTTAGTTACATATGTATTTTCATTTCTAATATGCTTTATTTTTATTTTTATGTTTAGGTCTTTACACATTTTGTACAAAATGATGAAGAGTTCCTCCAAAGTCCTACATTTTCTGTACTGTTGGTTACAATGGAATGTGAAACTAAATCTAACCCTTCTGGAGTCCAAGTTTTCCTTTTGCTGTGTGGATGGGAATCTAATGCTTCTGGAGGCCAAATACATAGATTTGAGTGGAAATATTAAATTTAACCCCCTTAGAGAACAACACGTTCCTTACTGTTGCATATACTGTGGTGGGAATAGTAAATATAACTCGTCTGGAATCCAACACCTTCCCTATTCTTGTGTATACGAGAGAGGGAACAGTAAATTCAAGCCTTCTGGAGTACTACACTTTCCCTATTGTTGCTTAGATTGTAGTGGGAATAGTAAAATTAACTTCTACGAAATCCAATCTTTTTCCTATCTTTTTCTTACTATTGCGCAGAGTGGATTGGGAATAGTAAAGCTATCCTCTCCGAAGTCCAACACTTCCCCTATGGTTGCTTAGACTGGAGTATGAATAGTACATCTCACCCCTCCGGAGTTCACTACTGTCACTTAGACTGCAGTGGAAATAGTAAATATAACCCCTTTAGAATTCAATAGTTTTCTCACTGTCTTACTTGACTCTATAGCAGCCGGCAAGCACAGAAGGACTGGGGTAACCTCTTGCGGTCTTTCCCCAGTGACGTGTCGGATTCATCATTCTTTGGATGGTTTGCGTTAGTGTTGGATGTCAACTCTCGGCTCCTTCGGCTATCGGTAAGAGTTCTTGACAGCGTCTTTGGCAAGGCCATCTGCTGCGGCGGCCCTGACTTTACAGTGGCCCCCCCCATCTGGGTGCATGGGCTCCTCAGACTCCTGCTTGCATGCAGGATTCAACATGATCTTCACAGTGGAACACAGTGGGTCACCAACATTAGTGCGCACACAGGCAACAACCCTCACTTCATGGTGGCTCCCTTCTGGCACACAGGGGTCGCTAATAGCAGCTTTCACAAGGAGCTAGCTCTCTATATGGTGGACCAAAATAAAGTGCACTGCGCAAAGAGTCCAGGCAATCACCATTGGTATCACAGAGGCCCAAATGACATCCCAAGTCCTCTCTTTCTGGGTAGGGTAGTCAAGCAGACATATCAGAGGGTAGTGATAAGCAAGTAAGGCAAACACGCATGCAATAGGCGAGACACACACACTCAATAAAGAAATCCAACACCAATTTATAAAATACCATATACTTTTATGTAAACTTAGATACAAAAAGATCACCGGAATCAGGTGAGTACTTTTTGAGTTTTTCAAAAGTTGAAACAGTGCAATTTTTGGAGCGGTAATGTTATCCTATGGGGAAAAAACATATACCTCATACTGGTACTTAGCAACGACTTATAGGACCAATCTTCTGGAGTTAAGGTAAGTATAGGGCAAGGTCCAAAGCAGCATCAACAGATCACTTCGGGAGGCACTGAGGCGTTGGGGTGCAGAGGTGCTTTTCAGCTTCATGTTCCCAATGTTATCCTACAGGGGAAAAACATACACTGCAAATGGGCAATCAGCAACGGCTTACAGGACCGTTCTTTTGGACTTGAGGTGAGTACAGGACAAGGTCCGAGGCCACACCCACAGGTCACCTTGGTAAGCTCTGGTGCATCCAGTTGCAGAGTTGTGTTACGGCGTTGGGTGTCCCATTCAAGTCTAAGGGGATCGGTCCGGTTACAAAGTTGCTGCAGTAATGGACTGTAAGGACAGTCCAGGGAAACCAACAGGGATGCTCAACTGTCCTCGGGCATGTGGGGACACCGACAGTCCACTCCTCCCTCGGCTGTAGGGGGCAAGTGTAGGAGTGCCTTCTGGCATTGGATCCAGCACTGGAGTTTCTGACAGTTACTGGTGGGAGGCTGTAGGAGGCTGGCCTGGCTTATAGTGGGTACCAATGGTACTTACACCTTGTGCCAGGTCCAGTTAATCCTTATTAGTAGAGTAGTAGTGTTCTAACAGCATAGGCTGATGGAGGTAGCTATAGCAGAACAGCCAAGGCTGAACTAGAAGACATGCAAAGCTTTCACTATACTACTTATATCATATAGGTACTATATCATAAGAAAGACAATACTCGGAATTGATAAAAATAAAGGTATTTTATTTTAGTGACAATGGGCCATATGTACAAACACTTTTTCCCATAGACACAGAATGGGGAAAAACCTTTGCTACATCTGGCCCAATGTGCCAAAAATATCTCAGAGGATATACTCTGTTACAAGGTAAGTAAAATACACAAAATATACACACAAACCAAAATCAGGTAAGTAAAACAGTCAGAAAGTAATGCAAACACTGTAGAATACAATAGGATGCAATAGGATGCAATAGGCCTAGGGGGCAACACAAACCATGTACTAAGAAAGTGGAATGCGATCCACAAATGGACTCCTAGGCTAGTGTAGTGTGTAGAGGGTTGCTGGGAGTGTAAGAAAACACTAAGGGTCTCCAAGATACCCGACCCCAAGACCCTGGAAAGTAGGAGTAAAGTACTACTATTTCCCCAGAAACACACTAAAGTTGTGATAAAGGATTTTGCAAACACCACAACAGACTGCAAAGCAATGAAGATGGATTCCTGGACCTGAGGACGTGCAAAGGAAGGGGACCAAGTCCAAGAGTCATGAAAGTGTCCAGGGTGGGCAGGAGCTCCCTAAACCTCGGATGAAGGTGCAAAATGGCTGCCTCCGGATGGAAGAAGCTGAAGATTCTGCAACAACGAAAGGTGCTAGGAACTTCTCCTTCATGCAGAAGATGTCCCACAGAGTGCTGGAGGATGCAGAGTTGTTTCTTGGCAAAATACCGCAAACAAGCCTTGCTAGCTGCAAGGGTCGCAGTTGAAGAAAAAGGGTTCTGCCCGGGCCCAGGAAGGACCAGGATGTCGCCACTTGGGAGAGGAGACAGAGGGGGCCCTCAGCAACGTAGAGAGCCCACGCACAAGCAGGAAGCACCCACAGAAGTCCTTGAACAGGGGTTCAAGAAGTCTGAACACGTCGGTCATCTCAACTCTGCAAAAGAGGGTCCCACGGCGCTGGAGATCAACTCAGGGAGCTGTGCATCACAGAACGGAGTGCTGGGGACCTAGGCTTGGCTGTGCATGCAGGATTTCGTGGAAATGTGCACAGAAGCCCTTGTAGCTGCAGTTCACGCCGTGCACAGGATTACTGTCTGGAGAGGGGAGGCAAGGACTTACCCCCTCCAAAGTTGGACCACTGGACTTTCTGGGTCACTTAGGCCCACCACCTGTGTTCCAGGGGCCACGCTCGTCAGGGTGAGAGGGGTCCCAGAGCACCGGTGACACTGAAGTTTGGTGCCTGCTGAAGCAGGGGGAAGATTCCGTCGACCCACAGGAAATTTATTCGTGGCTTCCAGTGCAGCATGAAGGCAGGCAGCCCCCAAAGCATGCACCACCAGGAAACAGTCGAGAAAGCAGGCAGGATTAGGCGCTACAACGTCACTGGTAGTCTTCTTACTACTTTGTTGCAGTTTTGCAGGCATCCTGGAGCAGTCAGCAGTTGATTCTTGGCAGAAGTCGAAGAGAGAGATGCAGAGGAACTCTGGTGAATTCTTGCAAGTCGTTATCTGAGGAAAAGCCCACTGGAGAGACCCTAAATAGCCCTCAGAGGATTGGCCACCTAGTCAGGTAAGCACCTATCAGGAGGGGTCTGTGACGTCACCTGCTGGCACTGGCCACTCAGAAGCCTCCAGAGTGCCCTCACACCTCTGGATTCAAGATGGCAGAGGTCTGTGACACACTGGAGGAGCTCTGGGCACCACCCCTGGGGTGGTGATGGACAGGGGAGTGGTCACTCCCCTTTCCTTTGTCCAGTTTCGCGCCAGAGTAGGGACTGGGGGTTCCCTAAACCAATGTAGACTGGCTTATGCAAGGAGGGCACCATCTGTGCCCTTCAAAGCATTTCCAGAGGCTGGGAGAGGCTACCACTCCCCAGCCTTTAACATTAATTTCCAAAGGGAGAGGGTGTAACACCCTCTCTCCGAGGAAATTCTTTGTTCTGCCTTCGTGGGACTGGGCTGGCCAGACCCCAGGAGGGCAGAACCCAGTCTGTGGGGTGGCAGCAGCGGTAGCTGCAGGGAAAACCCCAAAGAGCTGGTTTGGCAGTACCCGGGGTCCATACTGGAGCCCCGGGGGTGCATGGAATTGGCTCCCCAATATCAGATTTGAATTGGGGGGACAATTCCATGATCGTAGAAATGTTACATGGCCATGTTCGGAGTTAGTGCACGCGTGTAATGGTGTCCCCGCATTCACAAAGTCTGGGGAAATGGCCCTGAACTATGTGGGGGCACCTTTGCTAGTGCAAAGGTGCCCTCACACTTAGTAACTTTGCACCTAACCTTCAGCAAGTGAAGGTTAGACATATAGGTGACTTATAAGTTACTTAAGTGCAGTGAAAATCGCTGTGAAATAACATGTGAGTTATTTCACTCAGGCTGCAATGGCAGTCCTGTGTAAAGGTTTATCTGAGCTCCCTATGGGTGGCAAAAGAAATGCTGCAGGCCTTAGGGATCTTCTGGAACCCCAATACTATGGGTACCTAGGTACCATCTATTAGGGAATTATAAGGGTGTTCCAGTGTGCCAATTGAAATTGGTAAAAGTGGTCACTAGACCATAGTGACAAATTTAAAGGCAGAGAGAGAATAAGCGGTTCTGATTAGCAGAGCCTCAGTGACACTGTTAGGTATTACATAGGTATACACATTCAGGCCACAAACTATGAGCACTGGGGCCCTGGCTAGCAGGGTCCCAGTGAGACAGGTAACACACTGACAAATAGGTTTTTCACTGTGAGCACTGGTGTACTGGCTAGCAGGATCCCAGTGAGACAGTAAGAACACACTGACATATACTCACAAACAGGCCAAAAGTGGGGGTAACAATGCTAGAAAGAGGCTACCTTCTCACAGAGGCTGGGTGCAGAAACACTCTGCAGGCATAGACTGGGGAGTCCAGTACGACCAAGCCAACAAGTGGGCACAGGTCTCACGAGGTAGGGAGACATGGGGGCACCCTTGGTTCTCCTCTTCTGGGTCTCGGGTGGAAGGATGCAGAGGTGTCCTCGGGCGTCGGGTTTTACCTCCTGGTCACTCGTGGTTACAGGGGGGGGGGGTCCCGCAGACACCATGGTGAATTCCACAGTGGGTGGGCACAGAGTGCGCTTCTCCTCTGGAAGGACTGGGGACCACGTGGACACCGTTGGCCCACTTCAACATGGGCTAGGCGGCTCGGGTGCAGTGGTGATGCTGGGCCTCGGCTTTTGGCACTCCTGGTCCTTTCACTTCTTTCTTGGGTGTCTGCGGATGAAGGGGAACAGCTCCTCCACTCCAAGGGAGTTTTTCTTGGCGATTGGAAAACACTGGCAGCTCTCCCAGTCTTCCTAGAGGCTGCAGTGGCAGGACAGGTCAGTTGTTCCTCAAGAGTAGAGTGTAGCAGGCTTGCAGGGCTGGCATCAAGTCAGTCGCACTCCTTGGTTTTCGGGGTCAGCAGGCGTCCTCCACTCCAAGGTGACTTACAGATATTACAAGCAGTGTTTTAGGGTACATGGCACAAAAGGGTGGGCCATGTCGTGTTTTCAATTTTGGGAGCACCATGTAACGCAACCTGCAGTGGCAGTCTGCTTGAGGTTGGTGCTGGGTCCCTCAGAGTGACACAAGTGTTGCTGCAGCTCTGGCGGGCCCACTTCAGTACCCCGACCCTAGGTACCAGGGGTACCACTTACTGGGGACTTACATGGGGGTTGAAGGGCCTGGCCACTTGGGGATCAAGTGACTAGGTGTCTCGTTTTAGGGAAAGGAACACTGGCCTTGGGGACATGGCTAGCAGGAACTCAGTGCACTTCAGTCAAACTTGCATTGAAAAAACAGGCAAAAGGTGTGGAGGGTACTGCAACCAGAACTCAGCTCCCTACAGGAGACACACTCGGCTTCAAGGGGGCCCCCTCCTGCTACACAGGGATCACCTATCTCAGCTCTTACAAGGATGACAGCACCTTGCACCTTCTGCGAGAGCAGGCAGACTGCCTGCTCTCTTGCAATGGTCCTAAATAGACCTGGTGTCTAACACCTTACTCATCAGGATCCGTTCAACAGGATCCCCACTAGGCGTCGCACCTCTAGGCACTCTCCCCCTCTTCACAGGATCCACTGGTCTTGGCAGGTGTGGCCGATGGCTGATGCTCTAGGCTCAGGGCAAATAGTCTTGACTTCCTCGTCCGGCAGGGAGACTTGGAGACTTTGTTCCCTAGTACTGGTTCCAGCAACAAGAAGTCTTGGTGATCTTCCCCCCCCGTTGAACCTGGCTGTAGAACAGTGCTACTTAACAACTTGTTGGACACATGCTTCCACCTTTATAGTCCAGGTCCAGACACAGATGTGGATTAGTGTCTGGTCCTTTAATATTCCTATGTGGATGTGAACTACCTTTGAAAAGACAGTATCATAGACAAAACAATAGCCCAAGGATGGGAGGCAAGCACTTCGATTAAGCTTAGATGTGGGCTGATTAATGTGCATGAAGCTATGGAATTGGATTGTTTGTTTGTGACTGAGACATGGGCCAGGGAAGATTCCAGGCCTGACTTTGTTGTAGCCACACCTCCACGTTATCAGTACGCTAGGCTGGATAGGTCTGGCTGGAGGGGAAGTGGTGTGGCAGTGATCCATAGAAGTAAATTTAATTGCATGTTAAAACAACTTATCATAAGTTTAGTTACAGACATACTATCTGGTCGGAGGGTCTTATGATTTACCGCCCTCCAGGTCCTAAAAATCCTTTTTGTTCAGAATTAGCACATAGCAGCTGAATTGCTAATTACCTCAAACGAATGCATAGTGCTAGGGGATTTTCATTTTCATCTTAAGCAGAAGTTGGACAATGACACTAATACCCTTCTTGATTTTATGTCCAACTTTGACTGGAGTTTAGGGATCACGTCTGCCACCCACATGGCTGCTCACACCATGGATGGGATTTTATCCAGGCATGAGGATTTTACCTTTATGGGAAGTCAAGTTCTTGATAGGATGGATCATAGTCTTTTATCTTTTAAGGTGGGGGAGGAACAAAGCATAGACCGTTGGCCTCTAAGAAGGTTAGAAAATGGGGTAAAATTGGGGGACAAGTCTTCATTAGGGCTCTTGAAAGACAATGGGTTTTATAAGGAGGTTGGCAAAGCTCGCTGGTCGAGAAATACGAGGGACAGGGCTGCGGTGGAAGATATTGTCTCCAAGAGAGAGGATAGATTGGTTGGTAGTAGGAGAACCTCAGCCCCATGGTATACTAAGGAGCTTAAGGAGCTTCAAAGATTGTATAGAAAACAGGAGTGCAAATGGAAACTAAATCAAGCTTTGACAGAGAGAGCTAAGCTTAGGAGACTTCTTTGCAATTATTACAAGGCCACCAGAAAAGCTAAAGCGGATTTCTTTTCTCAAAAGATTGAGGCGGCTGTCAATGTCCCAAAATAACTTTTTAAAGTTGTACGCTCCCTAGCATCTTCCTCTACTTCTCAAGATTTAGAGAATTCACACGTTTTCTGTGATAAGGTGGCAGGGTTTTTTAAGAACAAAGGCCCTCATTCTAACATTGCCGGTATATACTGCCTAGGCGACGGCTGCCAAAAAAAGACCGTCGCTGCGGCTACCAGCCGTCAGCCCTATTATAAACCACAGACAGATTTCCATCTGAAGGATGGCGGAAATCCGGCTGTGGCCATGCCGGCGGATGGCGGTAAGGTGGTGCTGGCAGCAGCGCCATGTCCCGTCTCCTGCCATAGGAGCCCCTCAGAAAAGGTAAGTCGGGTGCTCTGACAGAGGAGGGGGATGTGGGGTGTTGTGTGTGTGTTTGGGGGTGTGTGTTCATGTCTGTGGGTGTGTGTTGCGTGTTGTATGTGTGTGCATTTTTGGATGTGTGAGTGGGTGTATAGTGTGTTGTTAGAATGCGTGTGTGTTTGTATGTATGTAAGTGTGTGTGGATGTGAATAGATGTCTGCATGCGTGGTTGAATGTGGGAATGACTGTGTGAATGTGTGTGTGCATGTGTGTGAATGAATGTGCATGAGTGAAGGGGGGGTCTGGAGAAGGAGGGGTGTGTGGGATGGCAACCAGGGGAGGGTGGAGGGGGAAGCCACTATCAGTGACAGGGAAGGGATTCCCTATCACTGATAGTGCCTATCGCCATGATTTTCATGGCGGTAAGGAAGCCACGAAAACTACGGCGGTAGGCAGGTTCATAATCCCGCAGGCGGCTGTGACTAAAGTCTCCAGCCTGGCGGTCGTTATCGCCGTGGCGGGCTGTGTGGTACATTGGCGGTTTGGCCAATGTCTTAATATGGGGAAAGGTAACGCCAGTCTGTTGGCAGTACTTTTCTCCATTTTACCGCCGTTCGCCGGGGTCAAAATGACCCCGAAAGTCTTACAGATTAATTCTCATTTTCCTCAACATTTCTCGGATCTCGGTAACAAAGTCTCTAAGGCAGATGTACAAACAGATAGTGAAACATCATTAGTTAAGTTCACTCCAGTCTCTGCTGAAAGGATCAAGGCCCTTATCATGACATTGGCGGTAAATCCCACTTATCGCCAGAGTGACGACCGTCAACATACCGCCGCAGTGGCGAATATCCGTTCCACATATTATGACACACACACACACCAATCCGACAGAATACTGCCACATACACAAATCTGCCAGTCCAAACGTCAGTGTTAAACTGCCGGTACCAACACCCATACCCTTACGCCAACAAAACAACGCCCACTACATCATGACCCACGAATCACCATTGGCGGTACACACCGGCACGCTCAGAATGGACACCCAAATACTAAACCACACTCCATTGGCCAATACCAAAAACACACATGTGACACTCTTAAACACACCACCCCCACCCACCCACAGCACTATAAAACACACACCCACATTACCCACAACCCATTACGAATCAAAACTATTACCACCAGACTGACCCTAAGACCAGTGAGCCAACTAGACACACAAACCACATACAGCCATACATCCGTCACACACCCCTCATCACACACCTACCCACATTACTCAACACCCTCACACCAACACACACCACACAACACCCATGTCCCTACTAAGGCTCCCTGTTTCACTGAGAAGGAGTTAAGGGTCATGGTGGAGTAAATTGTCAGGGTAGAGCCACATCTGTTTGGAGCACAGGTACAGCAGATATCCATTGCCAGGAATATGGAGCTATAGCAGAGAATCGTGAACAGGGTGAATCGTGAACAGGGTGAATGACAGCATCCAAGAACAAGGGACGACATCAGGAAGAGGTGGAACAACCTACATTCCGTGGCAGCAAGGCACCAGCTCGCCATCCAGAGAACTGGGGGTGAACCCTCACCTCCTCCCCCACAGATCACAGCATCGGAGGAGCAAGTCTTGGCAATCATGCATCCTGAGGGACTCACTGGAGTTGTCAGAGGACTGGACACTGGTGAGTCAATACTTACTACTTTTCAACCCCCATACCTGCATGCCATCTCACCTCCTCACTCCAATCCATCTAACGCACTGCACCAACACATATGACTAACCCCAATGCCAAGCCGTGCATGCTATACCAATGCATGGACAGTCCTCCCAGCCCTGCATGGACACCCATCACCAAAGCATGCACAGCATAGGGGAACTAACAATCCCACAATACATCACCATACACAATCAAAGGTGGGAGGGTAACAGCAACGATAGGGGAAAAGCTAGGGATGTACAATATCTCACAGGCATGAAGAATAATACATCACTTACAACCCCTCAGGGGCCCCAGTCAATGTCAGCGGAGAGGAGGTGCCACGACTAGCCAGTCCCCCAACGGAAGATGCCCCCAGTGATGACAGTAACTCTAGACTTCTGGATCTGAATAAACAACCTGGCCCATCAGGGACCGCTGGACAGTCGGTCACCCTAGCCCACTCCCAGTCCACCAGAGAGCCTCTCCCATCAGTATCCAACAACACAGCAGCCACCCAGCGTCCCCACACCTCTTTCCCCAGACCTGTAACTGTCTGTAGTAATCACTTCAGGACACTGTTATCATATCTCCAACATCTGTAAAATTACAAGCCGTAGGTGACAGTAAGTTGAGATGTAAAGGAAGTGAATGCCATCATGCTACAGTCACACAGATGAAATCAATAGTCAGAGCAATGATCAGTTCCGCTGTCTCACCTGTGTGTCATTGGAAGTATTGACGTATAACTTATGCCCTGTTGTCCACATCCTCATACTCTGCATCCTCATCCTCACTGTCCTCAGGGCCCACTGCTGCCACAGGTGCAGTTCCAGTCTCCTCCTCCTGCAGAAAAGGCACATGTCATCTGAGGGCCAAGTTGTGCAACATGCAGCATGCCACTACTACATGGCAGACCTTCCTGGGTGAGTAGTACAGGGATCGACCTATCAGCTGGAGGCACCTGAACCTGACCTTCAGGAGGCGAAGGTCCTTTCGATTATACTTCTGGTTCGCCATTGTGCCTCATTATAAAGGTTCTTAGCCCTTGTCTGGCATTCCTCACAGGGGTCAGGAGTCACTATAGGTTTGGACAGCCAGAGTCACCTGCAAGTATTGAGGGACAAACATTAGCCTTACACAATGCTATGGAGATAACACCTGAAGGCATACACTGACATACAGTGGGTGGGGACTCTGGCTCACCTATTAGCCACACCCTGTGCCTCTGTAGTTGGGCCATCACATTTGGGATGCTGCTATTTCCCAGGACAAAGGCATCATGCACCAACCCAGGATGCTTGGCAGTGACGTGGGAGATGTACTGGTCCGCCAGACACACCGTTTGCACATTCAGTGAGTAGAAACTTTTCCGATTCTTGAACACCTGTTCATTCTGGTGGGGGTGGGAGGGGGACAAACGCAATATGTGTACAGTCAATCGCCCCAATAATATTGGGGATATGCCCCTTTGCATAGAGTCCTGCCTTCACAGTGGGCAAATCTTCCACCTGAAGGAAAGCAATGTAGCTGCACGTGTTTCATCAAGGCAGACAATACCCTTACCAGCATGATTGAGAACATTGGCTGTGACATTCCTGCTGCCAAGCCCAGTGTCACTTGGACCAGTTGCCAGGAAATGGAGCACTGATAGCACTTGCACAAGAGGGGGGGATCCCAGTGGGATGACGGATAGCTGATATTAGGTCAGGCTCCAATTGGGCACACAGCTCTGTGATTGTGGCCCTGTCCAGTCTATAGGTGAGTATAATGTGCCTGTCCTCCAGTGTAGCCAACTCCACAAGGGGTCTGTACACGGGGGTTGTCTCCTCCTCATCCACAGCAGTAGGTATCTAAGGGAGTGAGTAGGCTGTCACAATTTGTACAATGGAAAGTGCACATACAGCATTAATGTGATGGGACAGTGGGAATGGCAATGTATGAGCAATTCTAGGCAATGACGCAGTTATGAATAATCTGATCGTTGTCCATCACCATAAAATGGCGACCGCCTGTCCTGAATCTAGGGACAGGTGGAAGTGAGGTAACTCCGCCGATGTTGTGGCGGAAGGCGGTCTTCCACCGCCATGCAATTCCTCATTGGCTAATATACGGCTTTATGGGGTACAGTGGCCAATGAGGATCAGCCCTGGCAGTGACGGTGTACACTGCCGCGGACGTGAGCGCCATTTTATATCTAAATCCTCACTTGATTCCTGACTTTCCACAGGACAACACCTACACTGCGTGTGCTGCTGTGACCTGTGTCTGGAACCTACCATGGCCTGTGTGACCGGGGAAAGGGCCCCTGCCTTCACTTCGATGAAGGTGGAGCGACTGGTGGATGGGGTCCTACCCCAGTATGGACTGCTATATGGGCCTCCAGACCAACAGGTGAGTAGACCTTGGGCACGATGCATGTGGGAAGAATGCATGGAGATGTGTGTACAAGCATTGTGTCATCGGGGGGTCAATGTCTAGTGGTAGTGTATATGGTGGGCGCTGGGCGATGTATGTGCCAATGGAGATGGAAACGGGATTGGTGGGCCATATGTGTGACAGGCTGGATTGTATTTGTAATGGTGTCCTCCCGTCTGTATTACCTCTGCAGGTCAGCGCCCACCAAAAGAAGGGATTGTGGCATGCCATCGCCAAGGACGTGCGGACCCTGGGGTCTACAGCAGGCGGAGCACCCACTGTCGGAAAAGGTGGGAGGACCTGAGACGCTGGGCATGGAAGACCGCAGAGGCCCAGCTGGGGATGGCCTCCAAAGAGGAAGGGGTGCCCGTCGGAACCTGAACCCCTGATGGCCCACATACTGGCAGTGGACTACCCAGACCTGGATGGGCGCTTGAGGGCATCACAGCAGCCACAAGGGGTGAGTACATTGGGCGTTACAACACTAATTGGTAGGTGGCATGGGATCCGGGTGGTAGGTGTGAGTTAGGGGGTGCCCCTTAATGCCAGGTCAGACATTGCAGCGTGATCCAGCTCAAGGGTAATGGGTGTATAGCAAATCCAGGTAACCTAGCTAGGGTGCACTCCATGTCAGACAGGACTTACTGGGTCCCAGGAGGGTTGCAGTTGGCGGGGTTGGCCCTCATCTTGCTGTGGCATCAAGCTAATTGAATGCTAGCACAATGCATAGTGCTCAATCCTGATCCCTGTGTGTGACGGTACTGTGTATGCTAAATCTGGTGTTGGTGCTGTAATTGACCCAGTGCTCCCTTTCTCTCCCTCCCCCTTCTCCTTCTGTCATCCTGTTCATGTGTGCATTACCATCATCTGTCGGAGGAACAGGGGCATCGGTGACAGAGGGAGCTGCATCCCACAGGACCCAGGAGGCAGAGTCCACCAACACCAAGGGAACCAGTGGGACATAGGGCGAGGGGACCACCACGGCGGAGACAGGAGGTGACAACACAGACTCTGATTCCTCCTCTGACGGGAGCTCCCTGGTGGTGGTGGACACCTCTGTGACCACCGCAGCTGCAGGTACAGCCGCCAGCTCCCGTACCAGCACCACCCTCCCAGTAACCCCTCAACGAGTTGCTTGTGCCCGCTCACCCAGGAGGGTGGGCATCTTTTTCGTCCCAGGCACCTCAGGCCCTGCCCCAGTGAGCCCTAATGCCCTCAGTGAGGAGGCTATTGACCATGTGAGATCCAACTTTTTAGGGCAGTCAACCATTGTGAATGCCATCCAGGGGCTGGTATCCTAGATGCAGCAATGCAATGCATTCGTGCAGGGCATCCACAGCGGATTGGTGACCGAACAGAGATCGATTCAGGCTCTGGCCTCCTCTCTGATGGCAGCCATTGTCCCTGTTCCTATTGTCCCCCCTCCAATTACCACTTCCCAGTCCCAGTCTCCTGAACCCCAACCCATCCCATGCACACATACAGACGAGCATACACACAAGACATCAGACAAGAGTGGCACAGTCAAACACAGGCACCACACGTTAGTCCACAAGCACCTACACAAACAACAGACATCTGCTCATACAACAACATACAACCACTCCCCTCTTCCTCCACCTCCCTCACAGTCACGTCCACACTCACACCTGCATGCACTGCTTTAACATCCACCACCAGCATCACCACACCAAGCAGCACACACACCTCACTAGCAGACACCTCCACAACATCCATCCATGCGTCCCCTGTGTCCTCTCCCACCCTGTTTGTCACCCTCCTCCTAAAGGACACAAACGTAGGCACTCAGACACCCAACAGCCCTCCACTTCACATCAGCACACTGCCTATGCACCTGTACCCAAGTCCTGCAGATGTACACCTCCAACAACTACTCCCTCAACCTCCACTCCCATCCCTCCTCCCTCATCCCGTCCCACTGTTCCTAAGAAGCTTTTCCTTGCCCAACTTGATCTCTTCCCTCCCCTTCCCCCCGTCCTGGCCCTAAGAGAAGGGTCCCAACGACCCAGGCCAGCACCTCAGCCAAACAGTCCACGGGGACAGTGGAGACATCTCCTAGTTGTGGAGGCAAGACAGTGAAGGATCCCAGTCCACCAGCCAGGAAAGGGAAGGATCCCACTCCACCAGCCAGGAAGGGGGAGAATCCCAGTCCACCAGCCAGGAAGGGGAAGGATCCCACTCCACCAGCCAGAAAAGGGAAGAAGTCCTCACCTCCAGCCAGGAAAGGGAAGAAGTCCTCACCTCCAGCAGAGACACAGCAGCCCTGGCCTCCAACAGAAGCTGCCCAGGAGGCCCCTTCCCCTGCTGTGACACAGCAGCCCTCACCTCCTGCAGAGGGTGGCAGGTTACCAACACCACCACCAGTGGCCAGAGAGCCCTCACCTTCCAGCTAAGACAATGCAGCCCTCACCTCCAGCAGAGGCTGGCAGGGTACCAACACCACCAGTGGTCACGGAGCACTCACCTCCAGCTGAGACAATGCAGCCCACACCTGCAGCAGAGGGCATGTAGGCCACCCTCCAGGGACTGCTGTACAAGGAGCCCCCTCCAGAACCAGTGGGTAAATACCCCACCTCATAGACTGTGACCTTACACTCCCCAGCAATAAGTAATGGGCATGGAGCCCCCTCCAGAACCAATGGGAAAATACCCCACCTCAGAGACTGTGACCTTGCACTCCCCAGCAATGAGTAATGGGCATGGAGCCCCCTTGTCAACACCAGGACAGTGCACGCTCTACGGGCAACATAATGCAAAATGACAAACCTTATGAAATGTAATAATTCATGCATTATGTGTTGATATTGCATATTAACTTCTTTTGCATTGCAGGTATTTATCTTGAAATGTCATTAATGCTGTTTGTAATGTTTTGTTTATTTTCAAGCCTTTCCTGCAGCCTGGCTGGGTGTGGCATGTGGGCGGGGCTTGGGTCTATTTAAGGAACCCAGCCCAGCTCCACGTGCTCACTATTCAGAGGTCCCGGTGCAGAGCAGCAGCATTTTCCTGGGCTCTTATTCCAGAGGCCTACTTGGACATTTCCTGGCCCCATCCTCATTATCTTGCTGATCTTCAAGCAGGGCCGTAAGGCGAAGGTCGGGGTAGGCCCCCCGACTCCGTTTCTAGAAACATTTGAGTTTTTGGCTTTGTGATTTACAGTGTGCGTGATTTATTCGTGGCACTTAACCCTTGCAGTTCGGATCGGCAGAGTGCGCGATCATTTCGAGGCATTTGAATCTTGATGGTTGAATCAGCAACAGTGTGCGCGATTCATTTTTGGCAATTAACCCTTGCATTTCGGATTGGCAGAGTGCGCAATAATTTCGAGGCATTTGAATCTTGATGCTTCGATCGGCAACAGTGTGCGCAATTCATTCTTGTAAATTAACCCTTGCAGTTTGGATCGGCAGAGTGCGCGATTATTTCGAGGCATTTGAATCTTGATGGTTGAATCGGCAACAGTGTGCATGATTCATTCTTGGCAAATAACCCTTGCAGTTCAGATCGGCAGAGCGCGCAATCATTCTAGGTACTTGAGTCTTGATGCGCAGTCTGACAATAAGGTGTGCAATAATTTCTGGGCAATTGAATCTTGAAACTTAGATCAAACAGAGTGTGATCTTTCTAGACAAAACAAGTTTAGTCAGCTTGCCTATTCTACAGTATCATTCATGAATCCTATAGCAGTTAATTCTTTGGGAACGAATGTACTCATTGACTCTTGTTGTGACGTAATTGCTATTCTAAGGATTAACTTGAGAGAGTTCAATGTTCAGAGTATATGATTATAAAAATGTCACGTTATTGAAAAGTTATTGATCTCTCATGTTATTAGAGCATAAAGAATTAAAACAAAGTTCATGAAAATTAATATGAATGATCTTGCTATTCTGTTCCTAACTCTTGCTTCCACAGGTCTCCTTCCCCACTGTTCCCAACCTAAACCCCATCCCCGCTTGGCCATTCTTTAACTCTGTGCTATGATAGCTAGTAGAGTTTGGAGCTGCCAAGAGGTTGACATATTGGGAACAGGCGAAAACTGCGAGGATCCGGCCTCACTGACACCCCTCCAGAATCAGTGGGCAAGTTCCCCACCTGAGAGAATGTGACCTTGCACTCCCCAGCAAAGTATAACTGGCATGGAGCCCCCTCCAGAACTGGACTTTGTGAGTGTGGGGACACCATTACACGTGTGCACTACATATAGGTCAATACCTATATATAGCGTCACAATGCTAACTCCGAACATGCCATGTAACATGTCTAGGATCATGGAATTGTCACCCCAATACCATTCTCGTATTGGGGTGACAATTCCATGCATTCCCAGGTCTCCAGCATAGAGCCCGGGTACTGCCAAACTAACTTTCCGGGGTCTCCTCTGCAGCTACTGCTGCTGCCAACCCCTCAGACAGGTTTCTGCCCCCTGGGGCCTGTGCAGGCTGGTCCCAGGAAGGCAGAACAAAGGATTTCCTCTGAGAGAGGGTGTTCCACCCTCTCCCTTTGGAAATAGGTGTAAAGGGCCTGGGAGGAGTAGCCTCTCCTGGCCTCTGGAAATGCTTTGAAGGGCACAGATGGCATAAGCCAGTCCACACCGGTTCAGGGATCCCCCCAGCCCTGCTCTGGCGCAAAACTGGACAAACGAAAGGGGAGTGACCACTCCCCTGACCAGCATCTCCCAGGTGAGGTGCCCAGAGCTCCACCAGTGTGTCCCAGACCTCTGCCATCTTGGATGCAGAGGTGTGAGGGCACAATGGCCAGTGCCAGCAGGTGACATCAGAGACCCATCCTGATAGGTGCTTACCTTTCTCTGCAGCCAATCCTCCTCTGTGGGCTATTTAGGGTCTCTCCTGTGGGTATCTCACCAGATAACGAATGCAAGAGCTCACCAGAGCTCCTCTGCACTTCCCTCTTCGACTTCTGCCAAGGACTGACCGCTGACTGCTCCCGGACGCCTGCATACCCGCAACAAAGTAGCAAGAAGACTACCAGCAACATTGTAGCACCTCATCCTGCCGGCTTTCTCAACTGTTTCCTGGTGGTGCATGCTCTGATGGCTGTCTGCCATCACCCTGCACTGGAAGCCAAGAAGAAATCTCCTGTGGGTCGATGGAATCTTCCCCCTGCTAATGCAGGCACCAAACTTCTGCATCACCGGTCCTCTGCGTCCCCTCTCATCCTGACAAGTGTGGTCCCTGGAACACAGGAGCTGGGTCCAAGTGTCTTCGACAGTCCAGTGGCCGTTCTGTCCAAATTTGGTGGAGGTAAGTACTTGCCTCCCCATGCCAGACAGTAATCCTGCGTACTGTGTGAACTGCAGCTGCTCGGGTTCCTGTGCACTTTTGCAAGACTTCCTTCGTGCACAGCCTAGCCCAGGTCCCCAGCACTCCGTCCTGCATTGCCCAACTCGCAGAGTTGGACTCCGACGTCGTGGGACCCTCTTTTGTGGCTCTGAGTCGATCGTGGTCCTAAAATCCCAACTGCGACTATTGCAGCTATCAAGGCTTGTTTGCGGTCTTTCTGCGTGGAAACAACTCTGCATCCTCCAGCACGCCGTGGGACATCTTCTGACCAAAGGAGAAGTTCCTGGCACCTTCCGTTGTTGCAGAATCTTCGGCTTCTTCCACCCGGAGGCAGCCCTTTTGCACCTTCATCCGGGGTTTAGTGGGCTCCTGCCCCCCATTAACACTTGCGTAACTCTTGGACTTGGTCCCCTTTCTTTACAGGTCCTCAGGTCCAGGAATCCGTCTTCAGTGTCTTGCAGTCAGTTGTTGTCCTTGCAGAATCCCCTATCTCGACGTTACTGTCTTTCTGGGGTAGTAGGGTAACTTTACTCCTACTTTTCATGGTCTTGGGGTGGGGTATCTTGGACACCCTTATTGTTTTCTCACACTCCCAGCGACCCTCTAACACTACACTAGGCCTGGGGTCCATTTGTGGTTCGCATTCCACTTTTTGAGTATATGGTTTGTGTTGCCCACAGGCCTATTTCTCCCTATTGCATTCTATTGTGCTCTACATTGTTTGCACTACTTTTCTATCTGTTACATACCTGATTTTGGTTTGTGTGTATATATTTTGTGTATATTACTTACCTCCTAAGGGAGTATATCCTCTGAGATACTTTTGTCATATTGTCACCAAAATAAAGTACCTTTATTTTTAGTAACTCTGAGTATTGTGTTTTCTTATGATATAGTGCTAAGTGATATAAGTGGTATAGCAGGAGCATTGCATGTCTCCTAGTTCAGCCTAAGCTGCTCTGCTATAGCTACCTCTATCAGCCTAAGCTGCTAGAACACCTCTAATCTACTAATTAGGGATATCTGGACCTGGCACAAGGTGTAAATATCACAAGGTACCCACTATAAGCCAGGCCTGCCTCCTACATCCTTACATTATCATGACGTGTGTCCTGTGCCATTGTTTTTCGTCTGCCGCTGGCTGTGTGAATGGTGTGTTTTTGAATGGTGTGTGTTGTGCGTGTGTGTCACTCTCCTTTCCCCCCTCCCTCCCTTGTGTGCTAGGCAGCTGTACTCACCGTCGGCGTTGGCGTTCCAGGTGGAGCATGCAGTAGAAGAGCATTGGGAAGACTTGAAGTTATGGTTCCATGGTGGCGTTGATGAGTCTTTGGTCTTCTGTGATGTGATTCCGGCAGGATTTTGATGGCGTTGGTACCGCGCGGAAAAAGTGGCAGATTGCAGCATCATAATATGGTGGGCGGAACCTTGTCTTCCGCCTGGCTGTTGATGGCCACCACCGTGGTGTGTGGTGTTAAAGCCCTGGCGGTTGGTGTGGTACATTGGCTGTCTATGGGAGTTCTCACCGCCACGGTCATAATTTGGCGGTAATTACCGCCAGCTTGTTGGCGGTATTACAGCCACTTTTACAGTCACTGCCAATGTCATAATGACCACCCAAGTCTCTTCTTGCGGGGATCACTTCACGTTCTCCGGATGATCCCTGTCCGCCTAAGGTTGGCCCCAGATCATATCTCTAAGGTACTTGCAACTACCTTTGCAGAGGTACTGGAGTCAAAGGTTTTTCCAGCTACCTGGAAAAGAGGTGATCGTTATGCTGCTGAAAAAAAAAAACGGGGTTGAGCTTAACCATTTGAAACATTTACGGCCAATCTCTCTCCTGCCTGCTAAGATTCTTGAAAAGCATCTTAATGCTGAACTTACTATTTTCTAGAGAGTGGTTGTCTTGATCCTTCCCAACATGCGTTCCCGCAGTTCCACAGCAAACAGTCCACCTTAATTGCCACTTCTGATTCCATAAACAGACAAGTAGACCAGGGAGGAGTAGCCATCTTAGTACTTTTAGATCTCTCGGCGGCATTTGACACCATCTCTCCATAGCTGATGGTGCAGAGATTACAACAGGCAGGGATAAGAGAAGCTGCACTAGATATATCAGAGTGCTTTTTCAGTGAGAGATCTATTGTAGTAAGTTCTGCTGCCCCTTTTCAACTTCCTTGTGGTGTTTCTCAGGGGACGTCCCTTAGTCCGACCCTTTTCAATTTATATGTGGCACCCCTGGCGAAATTGCTTAGTTCATACGGTTTCCAGGTCTCCTAATATGCGGATGATCCGCATCTTATTAAGTCAGTAAGGACTGGGAAGAGATTCCACAGTTCTACTAGGGAAGTTAATAGATGGATGAGCCAGAACTGGCTAAAAATGAACAGAGAAAAGGCTAAGATTCTGGTATTTGGAACAGATAGGCCTATTTGGGACAACCGTTGGTGACCAGAATCCTAGTGGAGCTTTACCATCCCCCATGCCAGCAGCCACAAATGTAGGCAACATGTTCCACAGTTCCCTGACTTTCAATATACAGGTTAATAGAACTATCACTGCCTGTTTCTGGATTCTTAAAACTTTAAAGAAAGTTTCCCAACAAGCTCAGAATTCCTGTGGTCCTTGCTCCTATTATATCCAGAACGGAATACTGTAATGCATTACTTCTGAATATTATTCAATGTTCTTTGCATACGCTTCAACTTATACAAAATGCTGCAGCTCATTTAGTCTTAGGAATACCCAGGTCTGCAGCAGCTAGTGAGAGTCTTAAGACAACTCCAATGGCTTCCTATCAGGATACGTGTTACTTTCAAACCTCTTTGTTTTATACATAAGGCTTTTCATTCCCAGGAATCTGGATACCTCCAATCCACAATAAGGTGGTATACTCCGAGCTGCCTTTTAAGCTCAGCAGTCCTTCGGAAGATCTTTGTTCCCTGCAGTAAGAAAGCTAGATGGCGAGACTGGGCCTTTTTGTCTGCAGCAGCAAGGCTCTCTCCCAGTACATATTAGGAAGCTGGAGGATTATACAGCTTTTCGTAAGCATCTTAAAACCTGGCTATTCTCCCAGTAATTTTTGTTCCTGCTTACTCTGTTCTACTCAATTCGCTCTCCGCGCTTCGATGCTTATGGCCGGAACGCGCTTTTCAAATAAAAAATACAAATTTGAAGTGTACTCTCCTCTTTTCTGTCCTTTGTTAAAGGGACAGTCTGCTACAGCAGGAGTAGCTCCAATGTGGACTGACCCACAACACAGGCCTAGGGAGTAATGGGGGATAACACCTAGCTGACAGTCTCCTCTCAACTATGTCTCATAAAGGATTAAAGGCATAATCCATACCCTCTTTCATGATTCCTTGGTCCTACAGTGCCAACCTTATCAGACCCACTATTGCCCTGACAATAAACCCAGGTCCCACTGACCAGTAACTCTTCCTGGAATCCAAGAGACCACTAACGTGCAAAGAGGATGCCTTGTTCTACTTGTTCTACTGTGAATGGTCCTACCACATCCCTAAAGAATGCTAGCACTAAACAGCCCCTGCCTGCGACTTGCAGTCCTACCTCAAATAGCCTTTCCAGGCCCTGGGCTTCCAAAACAAAACCCAGAAAACCTCTATTTTATGAAACATGGACAGGCATATCTACATCCCAGCATGCACAATGAAGTATCAAGTGTTGTCTGGCTCTTCACCATGCAGCCAAAGAGTGAGTTAAGTCCCCAGCAGCGGAAATTTACATGAGTAGGCCGTAGGCAACAAATATGGCTAAACAGGTAAAAAAAGGCTGTCTCACATAACTGATTTACTAAACACAAAACTGGTAAGATACCACCAACGTGCTTGTTTTACTTAAGTCCTGGTAAGGGCAGCGGGTCTCTATCCTTACAAGGGTAGTGCGTGGTGCACCCCTCCCAGTCTAAAAAACCTAGCCATGAGACAAGTCTAGACTATAAGTAACAGGTTTCCAGATATTGATGCAGCTGAGGCACTAAGTACAGGGGTGCACATCCGCCATCATAGAGGGGACTTTCCGTCCCACTATCTACTGTCCTCCATTATAACTTAAAGTGTGCCCCACTATGCCATGGAACACTATGGATGTTGATATAATTGGGTGAATGCCGTGACATGGTTTTTCTGATTGTGTACTTCTCTAAATTGGCAGAGGTGGGAATGATAAAAACTCAACTCTGCTTCAGTGTTGACATTTCTCACTCCTAGGGTCTGATTCACACAGGGCCTCCACACTCGTGGCAGAGGCCCGGCAGTCATGGGGAAGTCTCCACACTCTGGGCAGAATCTCCACAGTGAGAATTCTTATTGCAGAGATTCCACCTCAAGGGTGGAGACTTCCCATGACAGCCGAGGCTCTGCCACAAGTGCAGAGTCCCTTTGAAAATCAGGCTGTACGTTTTTGTAACAGAAAGATTCAACAAGAAATCAATCTCTGACAAAGGTGTGCAGTTTAATTTCAGCATGTTTCCTGAGTATTTTATAAGGAATGCGACAGTGGAGAGGTTAATTGTCTGGTA
This sequence comes from Pleurodeles waltl, assembly GCF_031143425.1. Classification (NCBI taxonomy): domain Eukaryota; kingdom Metazoa; phylum Chordata; class Amphibia; order Caudata; family Salamandridae; genus Pleurodeles; species Pleurodeles waltl. The sequence continues at coordinate 253,272,981 of NC_090442.1, read as the reverse complement.
AAAGACATAGGCCATCATAACAACCCTGGCAGTCGGTGATAAAGTGGCGGTAATGCCACCAACAGGCCGGCGGTAAAAAAAAAAATGGAATTATGACCACGGCAGAACCCGCTCAGACAGACAGCCACTTAAACACAACCGCCAGGCTGGAAGCAACAAGCACCACGGCGGTAACCGCCAACAGCATGGCGGAAGCCAATGTTCCGCCCATTGAATTATGACCGGCCTATCCGCCACCTTTTCCGGGGCGGTACCAACGACATCAAAAGCCTGGCGGAAACATTGCACAGAAGGGAAACAACTCACCTCTGGAGACTCAAGGAAGAACCACGCAGCCATGGAGCCCGAGTTGCATGTCTTCCCCATGCTCGTCTATCTTCTTCTTCCATATAAACACCAACGCTGGAGAAGACGACCACAGTAAGTACTGCCGCCTAGCACACAGGGGAGGGAGGATAAAGAGAGTGACACACACACACACACACACAAACACACTCCCATACACACAAGCAGATGCAGTAACAGCACATACTCACCCGTACCCCTCAGGAATAATGCAAGGACAAAATGATTTGAAGAAAGTGAGTATAATACGTAAAAATACTATGAATAAGTGCAGCAAAAACAAAACGTATATATATATGTACAAATGTCGGGACACTGCCCAGTTCTCAATGTCAGTGGGCCACAGAGCCACAAAACAAAAGCCAAGGCCCCACCTCACTCCTGCAACAACATGGAGAGAAAACTGCAGGGGCATGAGGTCGAAAACAGACAGGCACCTCAGGGAGATGGAGAATAGGGGGCACCTCAGCCGGAAGATGGTACAACATCACTGGTCCTGGAGGGGGCTACATGCCCTGTGCGCTGTCCTGGCGAGTGCAAGGCCACAGTCTTTCAAGTGAGTGACTCGCAAACCGGCTCTGGAAGGGGCAACATGCCCTGTGCTCTGTCCTGGGGAGTGCAAGGCCACAGTCTCTCAAGTGGGTGACTTGCCCACTGGCTCTGGAGGAGGCATTGTGCCCAGTGAGCTTCATCCTGGGGAGGATGGGGTGAGTGGATGGCATCTCCATTTTTTATGGAGGGGGCATCTTGCCCAGTGAGCTTCATACTGGGGAGGATAGGGTGAGTGGAAGGCTTCTCCACTGGTTCTGGAGGGGGCATCGTGCCCAGTGAGCTTCATCCTGGGGAGGATGGGGTGAGTGGATGGCATCTCCACTGGTTCTGGAGAGGGCATTGTGCCCAGTGAGCTTCAGCCAGGGGAGGATGGGATGAATGGAAGGCTTCTCCACTGGTTCTGGAGGGGGCATCGTGCCCAGTGAACTTCATCCTGGGGAGGATGGTGTGAGTGGATGGCATCTCCACTGGTTCTGGAGGGGGCATCATGCCCAGGGATGCAGATCTTGGGGAGTGCAAGGTCACAGTCTCTCAGATGGGAGTCATACCGACCCGATTCGCAGGGGCCAGGCCGCACAACAGCCCATGGACGCAGGACTACACACTGTCCGCTGGCAGTGACAGCTGTTCAGTGGTGGCAGTGGTGGTGATGCTGCTGGCAGTGGTGGGGGGAGGCTCCAGCCTATCCCCGGCAGTCTCGGACGGCTGCCCACTGGTGCTGCTACTGCTGGTGGCGGTGCTGGCAGTGGGGGGGGGAAGGCCCCAACCCATCCCCTGCTGCCTCGGATGGCTGCCCACTGGGGCTGCTCCTGCTGGTGGCAGTGGTGCTTCTGGCAGAGCTGGTGCTGGCAGTGGTGGGGTGGGGGGGAAGGCTCCAGCCCATCCCCCTGCAGCCTCAGACGGCTGCCCACTGGGGTTGCTGCTCCTGGTGCTGTTGCAAGTGGTGCTGCTGGAAGAGCTGGTGCTGGCAGTGGTGGGGGGAGACTCCAGCCCATCCCCTGCAGCCTCTAACGGCAGCCCACTGGGGCTGCTGCCTCTGATGGTGGTGCTGGTGGCAGTGGTGCTGCTGGCAGAGTTGGTGCTGGCAGTGGTGGGGGGAGGCTACAGCCCATCCCCTGCAGCCTCGGACTGCTGCCCACTGGGGCTGCTACTGCTGGTAGTGGTGGTGCTGGTGGCATTGGTGCTGCTGGCAGAGCTGGTGCTGGCAGTGGTGGGGGTGGCTCCACCCCATCCCCTGCAGCCTCGGACGGTTACCCACTGGGGCTGCTGCTGCTAGAGGCGGTGCTGGTGGAGGTGCTGGCAGTGGTGGGGGAAGGCTCCAGCCCGTCCCCTGCAGCCTCGGACGGCTGCACCACCATGGATGGTGGTGTGGGCTGCGACTGAGTCCCAGCACCAGGCCTCTTGTCACTTCTGCCTGCTGGTGCAGGCCCCTTGCCCTTCCTGACAGTAGCTGGACGTGCCTCCTTGCCCTTCCTTGCAGCAGCTGGGGGTGCCTCCTTGCCCCTTCCTTGCAGCAGCTGGGGGTGGCTCTTTGCCATTCCTTGCAGCACTTGGTGCAGGCACCCTTTCCGTGTGGCTGCCTGGTCCCCGGGATCCTCTCCCACCTGGAATAGCTGTGGACACTACTGTGCCCGTGGACTGGGTGGCTGAGGTGCTTGCCTGGGTTTTTGTCACCCTGGCCTGACGTGAGGGAAGGGAGGGAGGAGGGGTAGGGAAGAGCTCAATGGTGGAGAGGAAAATCATCTTAGGGACATTGGGGCGGTGAGAGGGAGAAGGTTTGGGAGTGGAGGAAGAGGAAGTGGTTGTAGGAGGTGTTGGTATGCTGTGTTTGTGTGCAGCTGCATGGGCTGGATACGGTTGTGAGGTGGATGGCTGTTGGGTGTCTGAGTGCTTGCGTTTGTGTACTTTGGGAGGAGGGGGCACAGACACAGTGGGTGAGGACACAGGGGACGTGTGCATAGATGTGGGGGGTGACGACTGCCAGTGAGGTGTGCTCTGATAGGTGTGCTGGTGATAGTGGTAATGGATGAGGATGTAGTGCATGCAGGTGTGAGTGGAGACACAACTGGGAGGGAGGTGGATGACGAGGATGAAGGGGACACAGTGGAGGCAGTGGATGTTGGTATGTCTGCATCTGGATGGTGTTTGTGTGAGTGCCTGTGGGATGAAGTCTGGTGCCTGTGTCTGCCATGTCCACTCTTGTTTGTTGTCCTGTGTGCATGCTCGTCTGCCTGTGTGCTTGGGATAGGTTGGGGTTAAGGGGAATTGCATTGGGTAGAGGAAGTTGGAGGGGTGAGGCTAGAAACAGGGACAATGGCTGCCATCAGAGAGGAGGGCAGGGCCTGGATTGATCTCTGTTGAGCCGCCAAGCCAATGTAAATGCCCTGCAGAAATGCACTGGACTGTTGCATTTGGGCTGCCAGCCCTGGATGGCATTCACAATGGTTGACTGCCCAACAGAGATGGATCGCAGGAGGTCAATAGCCTCCTCACTCAGGGCAGCAGGGCAAACTGGGGCAGGGCCTGAGGTGCCTGGGGCGAAGGAGATGCCACCCTCCTGGGTGAGCGGGCACAGGCAACTTGCTGAGGGGCTGCTGGGAGGGCGGTGCTGGTACGGGGGTGGAGGCTGTACCTGTAGCTGGGGTGGGCACTGAGGTGTCCGCCACCACCAGGGAGCTCCCATCAGAGGAGGTATCCGTGTCCGAACTGTTCTCTCCGGTCTCCGCCGTGGTGCTCCCATCACCCTCCGTCCCACTGGTGCCCTCACCGTCGGTGGACTCGGCCTCCTGGGTCCTGTGGGATGCAGCTCCCTCCGTCGCCGGTGCCTCTGCTTCTCTGCCAGATGATGCTAATGCACATGACAAGGTGACAAAACAAAAAGGGGGGGAGAGACAAAGGATACACTTGATCAATGGGGGCACCAACACCACAGCTGGCGTACACAACACACTCACAAACCGGGAACAGCCCGACGCATTAGGTAATGCACTACCAGTCACAATGCTAGTCACCAGCCCATGGATAGGGACAATTAACGCCAATTGCAGTATTCCTGAGACCCACTGAGCCCTGCCCAGTAGTGGATGCCTACTAGCTTGGTTGGAGGACTTTCACACCAGAAACCTGCCCAACATGGGACTTACTCTGCAATGTCAGGCCTGGCTTAGGGGCACCCACAGGCCCACATCCCCCACCCGGATACCACCCCACCAGGCTTAAGTAGTAATGAAGGGCATTGTACTCACCCCCTTGGTGGTGCTGTTATGCCCCCAAGAGCCCATCCAGCTCCGGATAGGCCACCGCCAGTATGTGGGCCATCAGGGGGGTCAGGGTTCGAAGGGCACCCCTTCCTCATTGGAAGGCCATCCCCAGCTGGGCCTCCGCCGTCTTCCGTGCCCAGCGTCTCAGGTCCTCCCACAGTTTCCGACAGTGGGTGCTCTGCCTGCCGTAGACCCCCAGGTTCCACACGTCCATGGCGATGCATGCCATATACCCTTCTTTTGATGGGCGCTGACCTGCAGAGGAAATATACACAGGGAAAGGTATTAGTCTGACCGTCCTGCCTGTTACACTCATGGCCCACCATGCCCCATCCCATCCCCATTATCACAGACATGGCCCAGCATACATGCAGCACGCTGCCCAGGGCCCATCCACACCCCCACCCCCACATGAGGCCTTCACACACAGCACTCCATGCATTCAGCAGTCGGTACTGGGTTAGGACACCATCCACCAGTTGCTCCAACTCTGCCGAGGTGAAGGCAGGGGCCCTTTCCACAGTGACAAGAGCCATGGTCGGTTCCAGACACAGGTCACAGCAGCACATGCAGTGTAGGCCCTCTCCTGTTGAAGGTGAGGTAGCAAGTGAGTGAACAGATAGAAAATGGCAGTCACATCCGCAGTGGTGCATACCGCCACCACCGGCGTACATCACCATTGGCCACTGTACCCCATAGGGCCCAATATAACCCAATGAGAAGTTGCACAGCGGTTCTCGTCCGCCTCCTGCAACGCGGCACAAAGTCAGCGGAATTACCTCATTTCAACATGTCCCTCCATACAGGACAGGCGGACGCCATTTCAGGGGGGGGTGGGGCAGGCCATGGATCCTAACTGCGTCACAGTACACAAATACACTTTTTGGACATATCCCATCACAATATTGTAACAATCACAAAATGCATTGCCGTGTAGTGGTTAGAATGTACAGATAATGACCGACTACTCACTCTTTTGCCCCATAGGTTGAAACCGCTGCAGATGAATAAGAGATGGAGATATTCCCCAGTGTACAGACCCCTGCTGGACTTGGCAACAATAGAGGACATGCAAATTATCCTCACCTATAGACCTGACTGCTATCCGTCACCCCACTGGGATCCCCACTCTTGTGCAAGTCCTATCTGTGCTCCATTTCCTGGCAACTGGTTCTTTTCAAGTGACAGTGGGCTTGGCAGCAGGAATATCACAGCCAAGGTTTTCAATAGTGCTGACCAGAGTGTTATCTGCCCTGATTAAACAGATGTGCAGCTACATCGTTTTCCCCCAGGTGGAGGATTTGGCCACAGTGAAAGCTGAATTCTATGCAATGGGACATATCCCCAAAATCGTTGGGGCAATAGATGGGACACATATTGCATTTGTCCCCCCCCCCCCACCCGCCCCGGGCAAAATGAACATGTCTTCAGAAATCGAAAGAGTTTTCACTCCATGAATGCCCAGATGGTGTGCCTGGCAGACCAGTACTTCTCCCATGTCAATGCTAAGTATCCTGGGTCTGTGCATGATGCTTTTATCCTGCAGAGTAGCAGCATCCCAAATGTGATGGCCCAACTCCAGAGGCACTGGGTGTGGCTAATAGGTGAGCCCTGTTTCCTATCCAGTGGATGTTGGTGTATGGGTGTGATGTGGTCCCTAAGGGTGAGTGTGTGGCTAACAGGTGTCTCTCGATATTTGCAGGAGACTCTGGCTACCCCAACCTCTCATGGCTACTGACCCCTGTCAGGAATCCCAGGACAAGGGCAGAGGAACGTTACAATGAGGCACATGGGCGAACAAGACGGATTGTAGAAAGGACCTTCGGCCTCCTGAAGGCCAGGTTTTGTTGCCTCCATCTAACAGGTGGATCCCTGTGCTACTCACCCAAGAAGGTCTGCCATATCATCATGCCATGCTGTGTGTTGCACAGCCTTGCCTTGCGCCGCCATGTGCCCTTTCTGCAAGAGGAGGAGGATTGAGATGGCCGTATGGCAGCAGTGGACCCTGTGGACAGTGAAGATGAGGAGGCAGAGGATGAGGATGAGGACAACTGGACAACAGAAGTGCAGTCATTCGTCAATACTTCCAATGAGACACAGGTAAGACAGTGTTATTTAGCATATCATAGACAGTTTGATGTGTGACATTGTCAGTGGCAGGCTGTGGATTCCTACTTCTATGCCCACTCACCGTACCTTTTGGCATCTCTTTTTGCAGATGTTGGTGCCCCACTATAGCACCTGGTGTGTTCAGTGCAGTCAACTACAGGTCTTTGCTATGTAAACATTACAGTACAGCTGAATTGCAATGTTTGAACCTTGTTAATCGAATACATTTTTTAATGATTTGACGTACACCCTACATGTATTTTTTTCAAAGGGTGTTTATTTAAGTGCTAAGGAGTAACGGAGCAAGTGCATTGGGCTGGGGCGATGATGGAGGAAAGTCCAAGTTAGAGTCCAGTCTATTTGTAACACAGGTGCAGTGTCCAAGGGGGCATAGGAAGGGGAGCAGTGGCAGTTCAAGGTGGACAGGGTGACATAGTGGGACACAAGGGTGACATTCAGGAGAGTCTTATTTCCTGGCGGGGGTCTTGGCAATAGTCTTTGGCTTTGGCTTGGATCGCAGGGAACGTTTGTGGGGTGGTTCTACTTCTGCAGGGAGAGGGGTGCTGGTGGCCTGTTGGTCTTGTGGCAGGGTCTTCTGTCCACTAGCGGCAGCGGAGGTGGAGGGCTGTTCAGTGGTCTGGATAGTGTCAGGGGCCAGCTGTTGTGCCTCCCTCATAGTGTTTGCCATGTCAGCCAGCACCCCTGCAATTGAGACTAGGGTGGTGTTAATGGACTTCAAGTCCTCACTGATCCCCAGGTACAATCCCTCCTGCAGCCGCATGTTCTCCTGCAACTTGTCGAGGATCTGGCCCAGCATATCCTGGGAATGTTGGTATGCTTTCAGGATCGCGGTGAGTGCCTCCTGGAGGGTCGGTTCCCTGGGCCTGTCCTCCCCGTCACACAGCAGTCCTCCCAGCTTTCCTGTTGTCCTTTGCCTCTGTCCCCTGAACCATGTGCCCACTGCTACTGACCCCAGATCCCCGATTGTCCTGGGTGTGTGGGGTGGCCTGGGGTCCCTGTAGTGGTGGACACACTGCTGAATGACGTGTCCTGGGAACAGAGGTATGGGCCCGCTGGGAGGGTGCTGTGCTGGTATTTCCTGAGGGGGGAGGCTCTGTGGTGGTGTGAAAGTGTGCCTGGGTGACCGACTGTCCGGAGGTCCCTGATGGGCCAGGTTGGTCATCCAGATCCAGACAACCAGAGCTGCTGTCATCACTGTGGGCCTCTTCTGGGGGGGGGAGAGGGGGAACGACTGGATGTTGCTGGCACCTCTTTGCCGTTGACATTGGCTGGGTTACATGTGGGGATGTAAATGCAGTGTTATTTTATCTGCGTGTGACATCATGTGCATGGGTGTGTTGCCCTCTACGGTTGTTATTGCCCTGGCAGCTTTGTCTTGTGTGAGGTGTTATTTGGTGGGCTAGGTGATTCACTTTAGTGTGCATGCTTTAGTGATAGTTGTGCATGCAGGGCTGTGAGTGGTGTCCATGCATTGGTGGTACATGCAGGGCTTGGCATTGGGATGAGTGGGTTGTGATGGTGGGGTGTGTGGGAGGTGGTGGAGTGAGGGTGAGGGTGGGGGTATGTGATGGCATGCAGGTAGGGGGTGATAGTAGTTGAGAGTTTAATTAACAGAGTCCAGTCCTCCTCCTGCCAGGCCCTAAGGATGCATGACTGCCAAGACTTGTTCATCCCGTGTTGTTAGTTGTGGGGGAGGAGGTGAGTCCACCGCCAGTCCTCTGTACAGCAAGTTGATGTCTTGCTGCAATGGAATGCACCTTCCCCCGTAGGTCGTTCCACCTCTTTCTGATGTCATCCCTTGTTCTGGGGTGCTGTCCCACGGCATTGAATCTGTCCACGATCCTCCGCCATTGCTCCATCTTCCTAGCAATGGATATCTGCTGCACCTGTGATCCAAATAGCTGTGGCTCTACCAGGATGATTTCCTCTACCATGACCCTTAGCTCCTCCTCAGAGAACCTAGGGTGTCGTTGTGGTGCCATGGGTGTAGTGTGAGTGGTGTGGGTGAGGGTGTGTAGGATGATGTGTTGGGGTGTGTGGGTGGTGTATAAGTGATGGTGGTGTGTGGCTGTGGTCCTGTCTGTGGTCTTGCTATCTCTCTTGTGGCAATTGTTTGTATTCGTGAAGGGTTGTGGGTAATATGGGGGTGTGTTTTATTGTGGTGTGGGTGTGGTGTGTGTATGGGTGTCAGGTGTGTGTAGTCTGAATTGACCAATGTGGTGTCGTTTTGTTTGAATGTGTGTATTTTGAGCGCAGGGGTATGTTCTGCCAATGGTTTACCGCCACTCAATATCCGCAGTGGTGATTTGTGGGTCCTAATTTTGTGGGCGTTGTTCTGTTGGCGTAACGGTGTGGGTTTTGATAGCACCACTTTATCAATGACCTTTGGTGTGGGGGATGTTTGTGTGTGGCTAAATATTGACGGATTGATGTACGTGTGTCATAATATGGGTAGCGGATATGTGCCGCCGCCGCGGTATGTTGGCGGCAGTCGGCATGGTGGTAAGTGGGATTTACCGACAATGTCATAATGAGGGCCATAGTCCTTGAGTCCCTGATATACTTATATGTGAGTATGATTTACTAGGAGTTCCCTGTAGGACTGATCAGTATAGGGAAATTGAATAGACATTGTGACGTCAAGGGTTAATTAGTTTGAGCAGTGTAGATGAGCGTGATGACTGCTGAAATCACCGAACAACGTGGAAAGTTCATGATATTATTTTCAAGCTTGTTTGTGTAGAAGACTCTGTCTCAACCTTGAGAACGAGAGTACAGGGAGAAGATGGAATGAAAACAAAGGCTGGGGAAGGGCAGAGCAGCCAAGTGCTGATAACATAGTTAGGAAATGCCAGAAAGAGATAAAATCCAAGCTTCGAGTTATTTAAGCAGGGTGAGGGATCTGAAGCTCGCAGATGGGGTTGTGAAAGCTGCCATGGCCCAGCGCTGCCTCCCTGTTTTGCTGTTCAGAGACTGTGATGCTTGAGGGGGAGAGAGGTCCAAGCAGGCGGTAGAGGGCTTCCCAGCATGTCATGGACTAAGTTAAGTTCCCCACAGGGATGAAAGGCCTTTGTTTCTCTGCTCTATTATTATGATTGAATATTATGCTTGCACTGTGTTTATAATCTGAAGTATTCACCTTGTTTATATTTTGCTTTCTAAACATCGTAGTGTGAGCCTGCTACAGTAATTGAAACATACATTTTGGTATGCAGTTAAGCAAAACTAATCTGAAGAATTTAGCTTGTTTATATTTTGCTTTCTGAACATCGTAGTGTGAGCCTGCTGCAGTAATTGAAACATGCATTTTGGTGTGCAGTAAATCAAAGCTTATCTGAAGTATTCAACTCGCTTATATTTTACTTCCTGAACATCGTAGTGTAACACATTTTGGTATACAGTTATTCCAAGCTTATATCTGTCAATTAACTCTTTGTTCATATGTATACATATATGCTCTTTGTAGTGTACTTATATATAAATAGATGCTTTTCATTGCTATTCTTATTCCACTATTGTAAATGTGCTAAATGCCTACATTTACCTGAAATTCTAGTAAAGTTAAATTGTATTCATAATTGGTGTGTGGTCCTTCATTGAGCGTCCTTATTGACTTATACCGAACAGGTGTCAACCAGTCACCTGGATAAGACAAGGACCATCTCATGGAAACATATGGGAAGTGTAACTTCCACAAAAGTATTTTCATTACACCTGGGCAAAAAACAATTCTGCAACTCCACGTTCCACGGAGAACGCAGAGTTACCGACAGACTCCGCAACGTAGCTGAGTTTTTTTCAGTTTTCACCCATTGGCACGCTTAATGTCATTTTGCGCTTGCAGGAAGTGAGACAAGAGATTTCCAGTCACTCGGGAGCGCAAACAAGATTTTTTTACCAGCCCACGAGATTTAGCGCCACACCAGTGACTACTGGCACGTTTTTTGGGATGTAGGTAATCGCGATTGATCATTCCTGCAACCTGGCAAAGCTAAAGCAGCTAAAATCTATAACTTTGCATTGATTTTTTTGCAAGGAGTACTTTTTTTTCTTCCAACAACAGGAAGTGCCCCAGGGACTCCAACTTCCTGACCTGTCCAGCAGGCTCCTCCCAGTGCTTTGTCTATCTCCTGGTCAATTTTGACTTGAATTTCGAGTTGGAAAGATCACTTTCTTTGTCTCCTGGATGTACCGTTGGATTTACGGACTTTGTCATATTTGAGATTTCACAAGTAAATTTAAAAAAGACTTGTATACTTGTTTGTTTTGATTGAGGGCATTCACCAGGATTTATCTGTACTTTTATCCAATTTATTGTGGTGGGTGTTTTACTTGTAATTTTTGTTCTATAAAGGAAAAATGTTTTACAATTCACTACATTTTCTGCATGTTTTGTTTTGTAAATTTGCAATATTCATTTAATTCATTATGTTAAGTTTAACTTAAATGGCCTAGTCTGCTAATGGAACAGGCCTTCCAGCTGTAGGCCCAGTAATAGTCATGAGTGAGTGATGGAACAACTGTTTGTGGTGTCTGTTGAACTGAAACACCATGGATGGCATTAGATTAAATATAACAAAATGTTGTTAGGCGGTATTTCAAATTTGTTTTCTGCAAACAGTGTATGGTGGAGTAACAGTACTTGATACCTTTATATGATGTGTGTTGGTATTGGAAAATGTTTAGCCCCTTTAATTTCCGTTTTTGGAATTACTGACTTAATTATATTTGTTTCTCCTGTACCTATGCCTTCTTTGTCTGGTAGTGCATGAGAGTGTTTGTCATAGGCCACCATTTGTCTTTGTTCCCCATGCCATGTGGCCAGGGACCCTTTTTGTATAGTCCATTATAGTCCTACACCCAAATATGTTTTTTGTTTTCTATTCATCCTGCTTGTTGTTTGACCATGTGGCTGGTGACCATTTTATGTAAGCAACCAGTAGTCCTGCATGTCTTCTTTGTTGTGGTAGCCATGCCTCCTTGCTGGTTTTTGTTTGACCATGTGGCTGGCGGCCATTTTGTGTAGGCAGTAGTATGCTTTTAGGACTGCTTGTGATCTTCTTTGTTGTGGTGGCAATGCATCCTTGCTGGTTGTGGTTTGACCATGTTGGTTTTGGCCATTTTTTGTGTTATATTTCAGACCTAGTAGGTCTTAATACTAAATGTACTGTATGAGCAGTGTTTTATATTTTATTATATACTATTTTGGGGCATTTTTAATCTGCACCACCACGTGCCTACTCTTTTTGTTAAATTGTATTATTTTGGGTAATAATTTGTTTCACAAACTTTATTTTATTCAGTTTTATAATTACAATATAATAATATTAATTATTTTCTTTGTTTTAGACATGTTTTAAAAAATGAATTACAATTTCTTTTTTATCATTTTAGTTTATTGTTTTTTTTTCCCATTTTCCCATTAGCCCCATGTCGGCCACAGGTGTACAGCTGCACTACTACTATTACATTATCCAAGGATTACTGCATTTGGCACCAGCACCTCCCTGAATGCCACATGCCAACTTGATGCAAATAAAGCTAACAGTTACATTCTATATGTTGTAGTTGTTGCTCTTTCTAATCCTTCATGAGTGTACATGATAATGAAAGTTAATGTTGGTGTGGTTTTGCGAATGGATACACTGTATTATTTCATAATTATTTATAAGCTAAGCAACCATTAAATGATATTGTTTCTACTACTAATGCAACTGCAACAATGCCACGTTTCACTGATCCTTTTTGCATGTTTGCTTTTAGGTGCACAAAGAGAAAGAGACATCACCCACAGTAGTGCCAGACAGAAGTCCTGTGCACAATGTGACACATGACCACACTCACGACCACATGGTTATCTCTTCAGCTTGTGAAGCTAAGTGCTACTGCCAACTGACAGCTTCAAGATGGCCCCAAAGAAAGCTGCTACCAAGAAAGCGGCCATTGATAAGAAGGGGCTTCCCACCACTGGTATGTCGCCCCAGACCTTTTTGGGCAAAAACGTGTGTCTGCTGCACCAGCCTCTGGGAAGCAAGCTGGGAGCACCACTCCTGCATCAGCGGCCCCATTCCAAACTAGGCCCAAGCCCATGTCTGGCACGGAGGCAGCCTCCCTAATCACAGAAACGCCGATGAGCAGTGAGGTTGAATAGGACTTATCTCTTTCTCAAAGTAGTACTCAATCGTCGCCGGAAACTCAGGCCAGTGGCAGTTGCAGCCAGCAATAGCAGATCCTCGTGAAGCAGGAGCACATCAGGATGTTGAGCTTCATGCTGAGGAAGCCGAAGAACTGCCTCTTTCACAAGATCCACTGTCTTCCAGATCTCCGCCATCTTCTTTTTCAAGTTCTCCTTCTGATGATCAAGACTCCACTTGGATGCCACATCAGTCTGAGACACGCCAGAGAAGACAAGGAGTGAAAAGGAAGGTTTCTGAAAGCCTTAAGAGTTATGAATGAAGACGAGGAGGATGACGAGTCTGACGACAAACCAATCATCATGGATGTTAACCCAGCCCCAGTGGAGTGAAACATTACCCTATCTCCTCCACCTTGTCAAAAGGATGTGGCACAGATACCACCACCTCCACCAATTTCCATATTTCCAAGGCCCCAGCTGCGACCTACATTCACAGCCGAGAAAGTGTTTGTCGGGGTAAGCTTGGTACAAACTATGGAACCGGAGGCCAAACAATCCATTTCAGAAAACACCACGCAATCCCCTGGGAGACGCACCTTAGCGGCCAAAAGCCTGCAAGTGGTGTTAGTGAAGGTGATGAAAACATGGAATCTGATCCGATCATGGTGGAAGGTGAAGGTGAGAAGAGGGTGACATATTTGTTACACAAATCAGCCCTGTCCCCAGCACTGCAATAGTATTGTCACCTACATCAGCACCATCGCAGTGGCACAGGAATACTCATAGTCAGGTTGAAACAACAAGGCAAGAACATACAGTGGCTGCCCCCCTGAGACGCACATTGAGCCCCCGACCACCTTCTGCTTTGAAGTCGCCTGCATCAGTGGCAGCAGTAAAGAAAAAAATCCAGGCCACTATTACTGCCAGGTTTAGGCAGGATGGGCACTACGAACGCAACCACCCAACGGCACGTTTGTACAATAGGAAGGTGGCTAAAATGTTAACATTGGACCTCCCCCCTTTTTCTTTTGTGGATGGAGTGGGTTTTCTAGAATTTGTAGCAGCCATCTGCCCGAAATGCAAGGTTCCCAGCCATACCTATTTTGCTAGAGTTGCTGTTCCAGCACTACATCACCATGTGCTGGAATTAATTGGACAAGCTTTGCAGCAGAGTGCTGTCCACACAATCCACCTGACGACAGGCACGTAGACCACTTGCCAAGTCACTGATTACATAAGCATCACTGCACACTGGATCTGTTTTGTGGGGGTTAGAGACATTATGGGGGTCATTCCTAACCGCCGCCCGCCAAGCGGGAACCGCCGAATGACCGCAATGCGGTCAAAAGACCGCGGCGGCCATTCTGGCTTTCCCGCTGGGCCGGCGGGCGACCGCCAGAAGGCCGCCTGCCGGCCCAGCGGGAAACCCCCTTCTACGAGGAAGCCGGCTCCGAATGGAGCCGGCGGAGTCGAAGGGGTGCGACGGGTGCAGTGGCACCCGTCGCGATTTTCAGTGTCTGCAAAGCAGACACTGAAAATGTTTATGGGGCCCTGTTAGGCCCCACGACACCCGTTACCGCCATCCTGTTACTGGCGGTAAAAACCGCCAGGAACAGGATGGCGGTAAGGGGGTCGGAATCCCCATGGCGGCGCTGCAAGCAGCGCCGCCATGGAGGATTCCCTGGGCCAGGGGTAAACCGCCGGGAAACCGCCGGTTGCCCTTTTCTGACAGAATGGCCCAGGAAGCACCGCCAGCCTGTTGGCGGTGCTTCCGTCATTTCAGCCCTGGCGGTCGCCGACCGCCAAGGTTAGAATGACCCCCTATATCTGCTGGTGTTGACACTGGTGGAATTTTTAATGGTACTCAGAAGCATGCAACAGTCGCTATTTTTGCCACAGACTAATCCTCTACAGCTACAAACATCTTGGATTACCGGAACTATAAGGTCTTGGAATGTCTGCGCCCCAGAGAGCTTAACATTGGATTTGTTGCCACGGACAATGGCAGTAATATAGTCAAGGCCATGTCAGATGGTGGCTATTACAGGGTCCTGTGTTTGGTGCACTGCATAAACATCATTATATAGGATTTTGCCAAAAAGGAACCACGAGTCAGCAACTTACTGTCTACATGCAGAAGACGTTGCACTCATTTTAGCCATTCTTTTAAAGCCTGCAAGCTGTTAAGGAATATCCAGCATGATAATAGAATGCCAATTAAAGCTCTCATACAGGAGGTGCCAACATGCTGGAATTCTACTTATTACATGTTGCAACGTCAGTTTGAGCAGTATAGACCAATCAATGAATATGTCATGCAAAGAGGGGATGCAACTGTGGAAGGCATAATCACTGAGATAGACCAATAGGACCTGGTCAAATGCCTGACAGAGATGCTGCTTCCTTTTGAGATTTTCACACGGGAAGTCAACAAGGAGGACTGTCTCATGGACCAAGCTATCCCATTGGTGCATATGCTGCAAAAACAGCTAAAGAAGGTGTCTGAAACGTATACAGGTGTGGATGAAAAAACAGATGCGCAGGAGTTGGCAGAGAGCCTAATTCTTCGCTTATCTGTTAATACAAGGCTGCAAAGTGACATTGGCCCTCATGACAACCCTGGCGGTCGGTGGTAAAGCGGCAGTAAAACCACCAACAGGCCGGCGGTAAAAAAAATGGAAACCGCCAACATAGACAGACACTTTACCACTCTGACCGCCACGGCGGTACAAACAAACAGCATGGCAGTCACCGCCAACAGACAGACGGAAAGCAATGTACCGCCCACACTATTATGACAGGCCAATCAGCCACCTTTTCCGGGGCGGATTCAACGCGAACAAAAACACGGCGGAAACAGGACTTGGAAGGGGAAACACTCACCTCTACACATTCCACAAGGAACCAGGACGCCATGGAGCCTGAACTCCAAATGCTCCCTGCGATTTTCTTCCTGCTCCTCTACCAGGAGCACGACCAACGGCGGCGACGACCACGGTGAGTACTGCACATACGACACAGGGGAGGGGGAAGGAGGGAGGGAAAAGAGTGACACACACACGCAACACGCACCCACCCTCACCCACAACAACACACACATCAATATATGCTGAAACATTACATTTACACCCCCCAACCCCCGCAAGGACAAAAGGAAATGAGTTGAACGATCGTAATCATGTAAAATCCATTAATCAAAACTTTATATACAGTACACTATAAACAAATATGTACACCAAGAACTAAAGTCCAGGTACTGCACCAATATAGTCTGCGGACCACTGGACCCAAAATGCATGGGTGAGGCCCACACAAGATACCCGATTGAAACCGAGAGAACACTGCAGGGAAATCAGATCGAAAAAACACAGGCACCTCAGGGGGAAGGGAAGGGGGGGGCACCTCAGCTGGATGAGTGCACAACGCCAGCTCCACGAGGGGGCTCCATGCCCATTAATGCATCCTGGGGAGTGCAAACCCACAGACTCTCAAGTCTCCCCAGTGGGTGGTTTGCCCACTGCTTTATCCTGGGGAGTGCAAAGCCATAGTCTCTCAAGTCTTTCCAGTGGGTGGTTTGCTCACTGCTTTATCCTGGGGAGTGCAAAGCCACAGTCTCTCAAGTCTCTCCAGTGGGTGGGTTGCCCACAGCTTTATCCTGGGGAATGCAAAGCCACAGTCTCGCAAGTCTCTCCAGTGGGTTGTTTGCCCACTGCTTTATCCTGGGGAGTGCAAAGCCACAGTCTCTCAAGTCTTTCCAGTGCGTGGTTTGCCCACTGCTTTATCCTGGGGAGTGCAAAGCCACAGTCTCTCAAGTGGATAACAGTCTCCACTGGTTCTGGAGGGGGCTTTGTGCCCAGAGTGCTTCATCTTGCCAAGGACAGAGGTAGTGCATGTGATACTCCACTGGTTCTGGAGGGGGCTTTGTGCCCAGAGTGCATCATCCTGCCAAGGACAGAGGTAGTGGATGCCTTTCTCTACTGGTTCTGGAGGGGGCTTTGTGCTCAGAGTGCGTCATCCTGCCAAGGACAGAGGTAATGGATGTGATACTCCACTGGTTCTGGAGGGGGCTTGGTGCCCAGAGTGCTTCATCCTGCCAAGGACTGAGGTAGTGGATGTGACACTCCACTGACTGTGGTGCAACATGCAAGCTGGCCAGGCCCCTGGAACTGACCACCAGCCTCGTACGAATGACCACTGGGGATGGCAGCCATGTCTGCGGTGGTGCCACTGGCTCAGGATGTGGCATGGCCGCTGGCGGTGGGCTCAGTAGCGGGGACACAGTGGAGGCAGTGGATGTTGGTATGTGTGCATGGGTATGATGCTTGTGTGAGTGCCTGTGGGATGTGTGGTGCTTATGTTTACCAGAGCTACCCTTGTGTGTTGAGGTGTGTGCATGCTGGTCTGATGGTGTGCTTGGGATAGGCTGAGGTACTGGGGACTGGGTCTGGGTGGAGGAAGTTGGAGGGGGGAGGTTGGACACTAGGACAATGGCTGCCATCAGTGCTGAGGGCTGAGGCCAGAGTCTGAAATGCTCGCTGTTGGGCTGCCTGACCAGAATGAATGCCCTACAGGTATGCATTTGTCTTTTGCAACTTCCTCTCTACACCCTAGATGGCATTCAGAATGGTAGACTGCCCAATCACTGAGGGCAGCAGGGCTGACTGGGGCAGGGGCTGAGGTGCCTGGGGCGAAGAAAATGCCCACCCTCATGGGTGAGCGGCCACGGGGCACACGCTGAGGGGCTGCTGGGAGGGTGGTACTGGTAGGGGGGGTGGCGGCTGTACCTGTAGATGCGGGGGGCACAGAGGGGCACGCCACCGCAAGGGAGCTCCCATCAGAGGAGGAGTCGGTGTCGCTGGTCTCTCCTCCAGTCCCCGCCGTGGAGCTCCCCTCGCCCTCCATCCCACTGGTGAATTCTGACTCCGTAGTGTCGCCCTCCAGGGCCATGTGGGATACAGCTCCCTCCTGCTCCGGTGGCACAGCTCCTCCGCCTGATGATACTAATGCACCACAAAAGGGGGGGGAGAAAGACATGTTCAGTACATGCAATACCGCTACCGTTAGCGGACACTACAGACACAGCAGCCCTCTGCACAACACCATGCACTTAGAGTTCCCTAATTGCTCACAGGGACATGGGGTACATGGCCTATGCCCAATTGCTGCACACATGGAAGTCACAGGAGCCTGACTAGGTGTAGATGGCTCTTACTACTGTTGGGGTTGGGGTGCCACTTAGTCTGCCTCACAAAGGGTCCTTGCCTACAAGGTTCGCTCTAGCCTAGGGGAACCCACAGCCCACCTACCACACCCAGACACCTCCAATGCGCACAGAGTCAGATGGATGTGACTGTACTCACCCCCTTGTGGCTGCTGTGATGCCCTCAAGTGCCCATCCAACTCCGGATACGCCACCGCCAGGATCCGGAACATCAGAGGGGTCATGGTGCAACGGGCACCCCTCCCACCTTGGAAGGCCATCCCCAGCTGGGCCTCTGCCATCTTCTTGCTCCAGCGGCGAATGTGTGAGGAAGAAGCAGGGACGAAATCCAGGATTAAATCCTTTATTCAGTCAAAAGGTACATATGCGGCAGCAATCGCAAATCCTAGCCGCTCGCCACGACACTTCGTTGCCCTCCAACTGCCACCTACGTTCTACCTCCCCCGTCACCATTCTACCTCGCGCATTCTCTCCTCCACATTCCAATGCCACACACCTTCCCCCAACAAAGAAATAACAAAAGTAACATTGTCTAATATCGCAATACAAGAACATATAACTTGCATAAACAAAAACAGAACTGCATAAGAATCTTTACAATCATAACTCACAACAAATAAAGAAAATATACATATGGACCTATCTCAATCAGTTACATAGTCATTTAAATATATTGGGACTCTTCTATCTCTCGCACCACGACGAACAACCTCATCTATATTCACATGCGTCTCACGAGAACTCAATGCCTTAACAGAGGAGGCGCATTCATTCCCAAACAGATACCCACTACACTCATCTAAACTTTCATTACCATGTTTAACACCCGTATCCTCTTCTCTACAAATCGATATGCGTCTTACATTCCACACTTTGCCATCATCCAATTTCACTGCATTTCTCAAAATCTTAACAATTTTCCTAGGCTCGGACCACTGTGGTTTACTTTCTCAATAATTCCTGGTATTTTGACACGGACACTTTGCCCCACAACCAATTCATCCAAACTAGATCTGGTATCATGGCACAATTTGGTACGCAATTGATACTCTAATACCTTGTCCTTCATCACATTATCACAGACCACACCAAATTTCACCCGATTCCTTTCCATTAACCACCATGGAACCAACCAGGTGGACGGCTTCCTTCCTCTCAATAACTCGAAAGGTATCTTTCCAGTCACAGAATGTGGTGACGCCCTATAAGACGAGAGCATCTCTCTTGTGGCCAGTTTCCAAGGAATACCTGATTTACAAGCTAACTGTATAGTTTCCTTAACAACTCTATTAAATCTTTCAACTTGGCCCTTAGAGGAAGTATTATATAGAGCTACTCTAATATGTTTAATACCTTTCCTTTCCAGAAATGCAGTCATTCTCTTAGATGTAAACTGTACACCATTGTCCGACACAAGTGCTTCAGGAACACCTTCCCTAGCAAATATATTTTCCAAAAATTCAATCACACTTTCAGTAGTAATTTTGCTCACAAATTCCACCTCAGGCCATTTCGAAAAATAGTCAACCAAAACAATAGCATATGCCTCTGTCATAGGTAATGTAGAAAACGGCCCCATAAAATCAATACCTATTTTCCGCCAAGGTCTATCAAGTAATTCGACTGGTAACAAGGGAGCCGAACATGGTTTCGCACTCTTGTCGCTCCCGAGCACAAATAGAACAATTTCTCACATAACTGTCAACCATCCCATCCACACCCGGCCACCAGAAAAATTCCTTCACCTGCCTTTTGTTCCTTGACATTTCACCATGACCAACATGACTCCTACTTACAATAATCTCACGCACTCCCTTCGGAGGAATTATTCTGTCCCCACTTAAAACCACATCGCCTTCTAAGCTCAATTCATCTTTTAGTTTCCATAAAGATGCATTCTCACCATGCAAAAATCGCTCACTAGGCCAACCATTGATAATATATTTTCTTACCATTTGCAAATCTTTATCATTCATCATTTCTTCTTCCCATTTGCATTCAGACAACACAGTTTGATCAGATGCATCAAACGATTCCAAACCTGACAAAACATCCTCATATGTGTACGCAACATCACACTCAACATCAACACATTCGTCATCAATAGGCAAACGGGATAATCCATCAGCAATATTGTTGTTTCTACCCGGAACATACATTATTTCGAAAAAATACATTTGCAACTTAGAGGCTAGCCTCGCCAATCTTGGCGATACGTTTTTTCCACCCCCCAGTTGTAAAATATTGACCAAGGGTTTATGATCTGTACATAGTTTAAATTTCTTCCCCCATACATACATTCGAAACCTTTCAACAGCCCATGAAGCTGCTAACAATTCTTTTTCAATTACAGAATAATTTCTCTCAGACTGTGTTAATGTACGCGAAGCATAAGCTACAATCCATTTCTCGTATCCATTCCTTTGTGATAACACAGCACCAATACCATAATTACTAGCATCTACTGCAATCACACAGTCTGTATTGGTCTCAGAAGGTTTAAGGCATGGAGCCTGAACAATTTCATGTTTAATAGAATCAAAACATTTTGTTTGTTCCTGCCCCCAAATAAACGGAACATTCTTCTTCAATAATTTCCTCAAGTTCTCCACCTTAGTCGCGTAGTTTTCTATAAATCGCTAATAAAACTCAGTAAGACCCAAAAACGACATTAGTTGTTCTTTGCATTTCGGCTCAGGTGCATCAGTAATAGCCTTCACATGACTCACTTTGGGACGAATACCCTCACGAGAAATAATGTGGCCTAAATACTCCACTTGCATTTGACCAAATTTGCACTTATCTTTCCGAACTGTCAATCCATTTTCATTTAGTAAGTTCAAAACCTCCATTAACACACTATCATGTTCCGATCTGTCACGCCCATATATCAAAATATCGTCCTGAAACACTTTAGCATTTTGCACCTTACTAAAAATGTCGTTCATTTCTCTTTGGAACACAGCAGACGCGCTTGCAAGGCCAAAGGGCATCCTTTTGTATTGAAAAGCACACTCTGATGTTATAAAATGCTGTAAAGTGTTTTGAACCCTCATCCAATTCAATTTGGTGGTAAGCACTAGATAGATCAATGGTAGAAAAAACAGCAGCCTGACATACTGATGTTACCAATTCTTGCAAATTTGGTAAAGGAAAAGTATCTACCCAAATAGCATCATTCAGAGATCTCAAACAACACACAATCTTAGCTCCCCAGTGCTCTTAAGTGATAATACAACCGGAGATATCCAGTCCGAGCTTTCCATTGGTTCAATGACTTTTTTTTTACACAAGTCCTTCAGCAGATCTTTAAGTTTAGATCTATAATGCACCAGAACATATTTCGTAATTTGTGCCTCATTGGACTAGCATTTTCTCTTAATATAATTTTGTGTTTAAAATTCTTCAATTTGCCCAAAGACTTTGAAAAAACTGTTGGATAGCATTCGTCCAGCTCATCATATTGTAGGGCACCTTGGAAATCATAGTCCATTACTTCATACACCTGAAAAATGTTCGTAGAATTAATTTTGATATCCCGCTCCTTAATATGTGGCCATCCTAAGATCATCTGACCTTTCTCAGCAACATACAACCTCCCCTTACACCACTTACCCCCAAACTTAATGCATACATTAGTATATCCAACCATACGAATTCTATGACCAGTATAACTTCCAGGGTTGACATCTGTGGGTATTAAGTTTCTGCCCGGCCACAATTTCTCAAACATACTCACACACATGATGGTGAACCATGCACACAAGTCCACCACTGCAGTAACTTCAATACCATCAATGCTCAATTTGCAAGTCGGTAACCCAGAAGACTGCAGTGGTAAAACAATATTGTTATCCGATAACACACTTAAAACGAAATCCTGAAAACCGGTGGAATCAGAATCCTCTTGAGCTGCAACATAACTCACACCCTTCACATTCATACTGCTCTTACACCCCTTGCCAAAAAGGCCAATCTTTTTCCACAAATTAAAAATTTGTTAAATGCAGGACATTTTTTTGGAATTAGCAAGATGATCCCCAGCCCCACATCTGTAACAATTTTTTATATTGTTCCTTTTCCATTCATTTTTTTTTCCCATCCCTTTAGATTCATCACAGCACTAACAGCAATTGCCTCAGGGTCCAAGTCAGAAGTATTTTTCCTCACAGTTCGGATGCATTTTTCAGACACTTCCATTGTTCGTGCTACATCAATGGCTCCTTTCAACATCAAATCACTGCCACATGACCATCATTTCTCCTGAATTTTACGAGATTTCGTTTTTATTAGAATTTGATCTTGCAAAACCTGGTCATTAGATATTTGTCTGAAATTACAGGTAACAGATAAACCTCTGAGAGCAGCAACAAATTGATCTATTGTCTCATCATCATGCTGTGTTCTGGAATAAAAACTGTACCGTTCCAGAACCACATTAATCTTCCTGCCATAGCGTTCGTGGAGTTTCTTCTTTGCAAGCTGATAAACATCCACATTTCCTACATTGTCTATTGGAGGTAAGTTCTTAAATTCCCTTAAGCCAACCGCGCCTAATCTATGTTTCAGCAAGGCCAATTATCTGTCTGGCGTGCATTCTTGATCTTCCAAAACATCCACATAAGCTTCAAATAAGTCAATCCATAATTCCCATTAAATAGGAGGCTCACCAGGCTCTGCAGGAAAAAATGGTGGAGGTTGGATGCTTGACGTTTTGTTGCAGTTTAACAATTAGGAATAATGAAAGGAAGCCTTGAGAAATTGCAGTATGAACTTGAAACAGTCTTGAAATACTACTGCCAATAATGTACACTTCGCAAAAATTCATGCAGTATCCTCAAAATAGCTAATTTTGCCAGCATTAACTGAAACAAAAATACTTCCAAAATGGCCGCCAAAAATGCCACTATTGTGCATCATCCAAGGTTGCGCACTAGATGTTTAAGCAGTGTCGCATAATAGCCGAGAGATTAAAATTTACCGGTACACTTGCGCAGCAGGAATGTGATCGGCGCAGGAATAGAGGATCTTGATCCACCTAGCAACGGGAATGCGTTGCTATGAAATCCTCAGATCTTATATCGTAGACGCGTAAAAGAACCAGCAGATTGCTGCCGCTTCTAAGAAGAACTTCTTCCCGCTCGTCGCCAATGTGAGGAAGAAGCAGGGATAAAATCCAGGATTAAATCCTTTATTCAGTCAAAAGGTACATAAGCGGCAGCAACCGCAAATCTTATCCGCTCGCCACGACACTCTGTTGCCCTCCAACTGCCACCCACGTTCTACCTCCCCCATCACCATTCTACCTCGCGCATTCTCTCCTCCACATTCCACTGCCACAGAATGTACTCCCATCTTTTACGGCAGTGGGTGCTCTGTCTGTGGTGGACCCCCAGGGCCCGGACGTCCTTGGCGATGGCACGCCAAATATCCTTCTTCTGGTGGGTGCTGACCGGCGCTGACCTACAGGAATAGTACAGGGGAAAAGGTACAACATTAATCGTCCGGACCGTCACAGTCATTGGCCAACATTCCCACCCTTGCCCTGACGCACATACACTCACCGTCGGATCATGCACACCTCATCCCCCCCCCCCCCCTATCTCCCATCCACACCACTCCAAACAGGCATTTCCCATACAGCAGGCTCACAGTGTACTCACCTGTTTCTCTGGAGGACCGTAGATTAGCGTGTACTGGGGAAGGACCCCATCCACTAGTTTATCCAACTCCTCCGATGTGAAGGCAGGGGCCCTTTCCCCAGACACATGAGCCAACGTCGCTTCCATACTGAGGTCACCGCAGCCTTTGCAGTGTAGGTCCTCTCCTGTTGAAGATCAGGTATCAAGTGAGTGAACAGAGAGAAAATGGCGGTCACGTCCGCGGCGCTGCGTATCGTCACCGCCAGCGTACATTGTCATTGGCTCCTGGGACCAATAGGGTCCAATGTTAACCAATGAAGGATTGTGCCGTGGTCTTTGACCGCCTACTGCGACGGTGTACAACGCCAGCGCAGTTACCTCATATCCCCTTGTCCCAAATTACAGGTCAGGCAGCCGCCAATTCAGGGGGCCACATGCCATTATTTTTAATTGCGTCACACATATCTAGGCCTTGCATACACACTAAGACAGGCACATAGCGGATTGACAAATGTGTGCAATAAAGTTGTTGTATTAGTACCTCAGTATTTCCTGACCCTCTGCTCATCCACAGAGCACGTCCGCTGGGGCAGGTGATGAGATGGCGGCATCCTCCGGTGTACAGACCGCTGGTGGACCTGTCGACAATGGAAGAGCAACATGTAATTGAAACCTACAGACTTGAGTGTGCCACAATCCAGGAACTGTGTGCCCAGTTGGAGCCAGACCTGATGTCAGCTATCCGCCTTCCCACAGGAATCCCCCCTCTAGTGCGGGTCCTGTCAGTACTCCATTTCCTGGCAAGTGGGTCTTTTCAAACAACAGTGGCCATAGCATCAGGGATGTCCCAGCCTATGTTCTCAAACGTGTTGTCCAGAGTGTTGTCTGCCCTGCTGAAACACATGCGCAGCTACAGCGTTTTCCCTCAGGTGGATGATTTGCCTACAGTGAAAGGTAACTTCTATGCCCTGGGACATATCCCCAACATCATAGGTGCCATTGATGGGACACATGTGGCCTTGGTACCCCCCTGCAGGAGTGAACAGGTGTACAGAAACCGGAAGAGCTACCATTCGATGAATGTGCAGATGGTGTGTTTGGCTGACCAGTTCATCTCCCATGTGAATGCCAAATTTCCTGGCTCAGTGCATGGCGCTTACATTCTGAGGAATAACAGCATCCCTTATGTGATGGGGCAACTCCAGAGGCACTGTGTGTGGCTATTAGGTGAGGACAAGGACCCTATACAGCGTGAATAGTTGTCTGGGTCTGGGGTTGTCCCTAATGGTTAGTGTGTGTTTAACAGTTGTCCTTTGACATTTGCAGGTGACTCTGGCTACCCCAATCTGTCATGGCTACTTACCCCAGTGAGGAATCCCAGGACAAGGGCAGAGGAACACTACAGTGAGGCACATGGGCGAACTAGGAGGGTTATAGAGAGGTCCTTCGGCCTCGTGGAGGCCAGGTTCCGGTGCCTCCATATGACAGGTGGTTCCCTATACTACTCACCAAAGAAGGTGTGCCAGATCATCGTGGCCTGCTGTATGCAGCACAACTTGGCTTTGCGACGACAGGTGCCTTTTCTGCAGGAGGATGGTCCAGAATGAGGTCTTGTGGCAGCTGTGGAGCCTGTGGACAGTGAAGAGGAGGCAGAAGAAGAGGACATAGACAACAGAAACACCGTGATCCAGCAATACTTCCAGTGAGACACAGGTAGGAAGGCATCACTGCCTCCTACATCTGATAAAATTGTTCGACCTATCATCTGTCTGTCACATTCACCCAGTGTATGGACCCTAATTTGTCACTTTGCCTTTCGATTTCACAGATTTGGGTCCCACTGTGCGACCTATGTTATGTTACCTCATGGACTAGAACTATGGGACATAGGTATATTGACAATACAATGGACATTGATATTTCCCTCAGTTATTGCAAATACACATTTGTGAAAGCACAGACTGACTCCAGATTGTTTTGTGATTCAAGGGTGTTTATGTAAGTGCTAAATAGTGGAGGGGGTCTTAAAATGGGCAGGGTGATGGTGGAGGAATGTCCATGGCAGAGTCCAGTTATTTGTCTCACAGGTGCATTGTCCAAAGGGGCATAGGAAGTGGAGCTAGGGCAGTTTAAGGATGGCCAGGGTGACAAAGTGGGACAGAAGGATGACATTCAGGGTGGTCTCATTTCTTGGCATTGTTCTCTGTCTTTGACCTGGACCTCAGGGACCGCTTGCGGGGTGGTTCTCCATCTGCAGGGGGTGGGGTGCTGGTGTCGTGGTCCTGTGGTGGTGCCTCCTGTCCACTACCACCGGCAGAGGTGGTGGGCAGTTCATCTTCCAGGCTAGTGTCAGGGGCCCCTTGTTGTGCCACAGTGTCCCTCCTGGTGTTCACGAGGTCCTTCAGCACCTCTACAATGGTGCCCAGGGTGGCGTTGATGGACTTGAGTTCCTCCCCGATCCCCAAATACTGTTCCTCCTGCAGCTGCGAGGTCTCCTGAATCATGGCCAGTACCGTTGCCATTGTCTCCTGGGAATGATGGTACACTCCCATGATGTTGGAGAGGGTCTCGTGGAGATTGGGTTCCCTGGGCCTGTCCTCCCCCTGTCGCACAGCAGACCTCCCAGTTACCCGGTTTTCCTGGGCCTCTGTTCCCTGAACTGTGTGCCCACTGCCACTGCCCCCAGGTCCCTGCTGTTCTTCGGGTGGTAGGTTAGCCTGGGTTCCCTTTAGTGGTGGACACACTGCTGCTTGACGTGTCCTGGGGACAGAGGTATGGGCCCGCTGGGTGGGTGCTGTGCTGGTGTTTCCTGAGGGGGGAGGCTCTGTAGTGACTTGTGACTGTGGGAGGGAAACCAACTGTCCCAAGGTCCCAGATGGTCCGGGCTGGTCATCTAGATCCAGTTGGACAGAGCTGCTGTCATCACTGTGGGCCTCTTCTGTTGGGGGGGGTGGACATGTCTGGAACCTCCTGTCCGGTGACGTTGGGTAGGGGTCCTGCAGAGGTGTAAAGGCATGATTATTGCATCTGTGTGTGCCATGGTGTGCAATGGGTGGGTGACCCTGTACCCCAGTGCTTACATTCTTGCGTAGGACCTTGTGTGATAATTGTTTAGGGGTCTGTGTGGGTATCTGTAGTAGACATGCATTGGTGATGGGTGTCCATGCTTTGTTGTTGCATGCAGGGCTTGGTGTTGGGATGTATGGTTTGTGATAGTGGGACATATGTGAGGAGTTGGAGTGATGCGGGTGAGGGCGAGGGTGGGGGTATGTGATAGCATGCAGGTAGGGTGGGGGATGAAGTAGTGAAAGATTTGACTTACCAGAGTCCATTTCTCCAGCTACTCCTACGAGGCCCTCAGGATGCAGTATAGCCAAGACCTGCTCCTCCCATGTAGTTGTGGGGGAGGAGGTGGGGGTCCACCGCCAGTCCTCTAAACCGCAATGTGGTGTCTTGAGACCACGGAACGTACCTTCCCCCGTAGGTCGTTCCACCTCTTCCTGATGTCATCCTGTGTTCTTGGGTGCTGTCCCACTGCGTTGACCCTGTCCACGATTCTGCACCATAGCTCCATCTTCCTAGCTCTGGAGGTGTGCTGCACCTGTGATCCGAATAGCTGTGGCTCTACCCGGATGATTTCCTCCACCATGACCCTGAGCTCCTCCTCAGAAAACCTGGGGTGTCTTTGCAGTGCAATGGGGTGGTGTGAGTGATGTGTGAGGTGGTGTGGTTTGTGATGTGTAGGGTGATGTTTAGGGGTGTGTGTTGTTTTGTGCATGTATGTGTATGAGTGATGGTGTTGTGTGCCTCTGTATGCTGGTGTGGTCTTTGCTTTGCTGTCTCTCTGCTTCTTCCAAATTGTTTGTTGTAAGGGTTTGTGGGTAATGTGGGTGTGTGTTTTATATTGTATTGGGTGTGTGGGAGTGGTGTGGGTATGTGCATCAGGTGTGTGTATTTGGAATTGTCCAATGTGGTTTTGGTTTGTAAATGTGTGTGTATTTTGAGCGCAGTGGTGTGTACCGGCAATGGAATACTGCGGTTGAAAGACTGCCACGTGGATTTGTGGGTCGTGATAGTGTGGGCATATTCCTGTTGGCGTGACGGTGGAGGTTTTGTTATCGCCAGTTTATCACTGACCTTTGGTGTGGCGGACTTGTGTGGGTGTCTAGATTTGGCGGATTCTGAGCTGTGGGTCGTGATAGCTGTGGCGGGATTCCATGGCCGCGGTAGTGTGTTGGCGGTCTTCTGCACGGCGGTAAGAGGGATTTACCGCCAATGTTGTAATGAGGGCCATTATGTCATCCAAACATTACATCTGAGCCACAATGTTTGACCACCAGAACAAACAATTACTGGTCACTTTTATTCCTTTTCCAGACGGGAATGTTTCAACCTACAAGGCTGGAAATTAGAGGCCCACCCATGGGCAGAAGTTCTGGGGTACAGCCTACAACTTCCATAGAGCCTGAGGACAGTGCTTTTGGCTCACAACAGCCAAAATCAACACTAGCAACAACAGGAGCAGGAGCAGCAGCCCTAAAATCTTAATTTGATTGGTTTCTAAGGGCCGGGATTACGTCCACTGCAGAGGTGAAGGCAAAAAAGGGCAAGCAAGGTGGATCACCGATGACTATTGAGAGGATGTTCCAGGCCTACCTGGATGACCCAACAGAGGTCTATCTGGATCAAAACCAATTGGTGCATTGGTATGGAAAGAGCCCCCAATGGCCAGTGCTCAGCACGCTGGCAATATTTCTGGCTTGCCCTGTAGCCAGTGTGTCTGCTGTGTGTGTGTTCAGTGCAGCTGGTGTGGTTGTCACAGTGAGAAGGACCAGTCTCTTGCCCCAAAACGTCGAGAGATTGACCATGATCAAAATGAATCAGCACTTTATACCACCAAATTACAGCATACCTGAAGTACAACACTAAGTGGATAAGGGTGATTGGTCAGACGCAGGTGATGGTAGTATATTAGCTGACTAAATTGTGGACGAACCACCTGAGTTTGAGGACAAACTCCACTTCCATGACTAGACCGGGGACACCATAGAACTTTCTACTTTCTTCTATTGATGAAATGCTTTGAGAAAAAAATATAGCTAGCTGGGGGAACCTTATTATTTCATATTGTTTGTTTCTCTCTAAATGAATAACAAACCACAAGTGTTTTAGGCACATGTATGGCAGGATCCAAGTTGGACTAGTGTGCATTGAAGAAGCCCCCCACCCTCAAAATCACTTCAGGGAGATTTGAGAAACAATGCCTGCCTCCATTCTGTGCCTGTCCTTCCTTTTTGTCCCCTAGCAGGACTGCCCCAGATATTTGATTTACAACTTACTGGCCAATGTGTGTTTCGTTTCGTGAATCGAAGAGGATCAGCAATGTGTCACTATGCTTGATTGGAACAGATAAGTAATGCTACATGCCCCAACGAGTGATATGAGGGATACTTGTTTCAATGTTGAGATAGTTCATGTGACTCATGCCTAGTAGTGGCAGAAAGGGAGAGTGGGTGTTTATTGTTTAACTATATTATTACGCTTGCTTGTGTTTGTATTGTGACTGATTTACAATGTAGGTGGCCTAATAATGGGTGATAATTTTTTTCCTGAAGGTGTGTTTTTTTCCTTCCCCTATGACACTTAGCAAAATGTGTTTGCCGGCATTTTCACACTGCTTTGTTTTCTGGTTCACATTTGTCAAAGAAGACCCGACCAGTCCAGTTAGCTAACAAACATCTAGTCAAGAAAAAACATACTCAATGTTTCTCATGTTGTTAAACACAGCTATGCGCTACAGGTCGCTCTATCTCAATTGGGTTGAGAGACTGTGACTCTCAGGAGCAGTTAGTATGGAGTTGGACATAATCTTTAATCAGAGTCTGGAGGATAATGGAAAGAATCAGAGAGTGAACTGACAACTTAAGACCACTGCCAGAAGAAGGAAGTTATCAACTTCATGGAAATCTACATGCATGATGATGAGTCTAGGAGGCCTACTCCAATCTGTGGACTGGTGGTGAGAGATGTGTCAATTACTTGATTTGGGAAATGCAATGCTGCTGTGTGTGTGTGCTGGCTGGCTAAAACTTGAAACTATGTAGTTGGGTGGAGGGGCCAATTGTTGCACGTAACTGGAGGAGATGGACATGTGATGGATGATGTCACATTATGCATGTTCTCTATGCTAAATGTTATGATGATCATGACAGTTCAGAGTTTGATCATCCCGATACAAGCAGCCATAGGTCTGTGAATGTTGGTTGTTGTAATTGCTGTCACTTAATTGATCGTACATCAGTCATACAATGAATGATCGCAAGGGTCTTTGCTCTTGCTCTGCCCCTCTCCACCTCTGAGTCTTCTTGGTACACTACTCCTCATGTAGCTTACCTTCCATTCAATCCTTCTTGATTCTACAATATCATGATAATCATTTCTGTTTTACAATCCACAGGCCTTCTCTTCTCCTGCACCATAACACTCATGCTTACCTTATTGGAGTGCTTCAGGTAGGCACCCAAGAAGACTGACGGGGCAATACAAGAAGAATGCAGAGGGGGGCGGAGTTTGCCGCCAACAAAGATGACCGCAAACTAAGAAAGCTCATGCGCCGCCGCGGTGAGTAAGCCCCCAAAATCCAGCAAAATCCGGAAATTGTCAGGGCACAGTGCGAGCCCTGTGCCTTGCGACCCTGGTAGCTGCAAAGGAGCCATCAGCGAGATCGCCAGCGTGCTGGTGGTGACATAGGCAACGTCGACTGCCCGGCACTGCCAAGCACAAAATGGGGGATGGGGCGAAGTGGCCCGGCTGAAGCAGAGAAGGCCGGAGACAGACATTGAGGAGGTGGGGCAATTGGAGAGGCGGGCCCCCATCGCCATTTCTCCTCCTTTCCCCGGCAATCCCGCGACGAGAAGAGCGGGCGGAGTTAGTGAAAAGCCGCAACACGGAGCAGCAGTGAGGAGAGGTGGTGAGGGTACGAGAGACGGGCGACAGCCTATGGAGAAAGAGGCTGACCTTCGAGGAGCAGCAGAAGCAAGGTGACCAACACCTCTCCCCAGCCCCCTGAAGTTTGGAGTGCACCACACCGGTGCCCAGAGACAGGAAGGAGGAGACCCGTGGGGTGCAGCAGGGGCGGCAGGCTGAGCCAGGGAGGCAACCCCCGGGTAGGGAGGGGGTGGACCGGTGCCGCCCTGCCAGCGGGGGAGAGCCAAAAGGAGCAGAGGCCCCAAGGACAAGAGTGGGACATAAAGGCTGTGGGCCCTGGACTGAGGGGTCTAGGACTGGCCCCTTTGAAGCCGGGAGTTGCTGGTCCATAGAGAAGAGAGAGGCGGATCCCTCAGAGCCTGGCCCGAAAGCGAGGGAGGAGGCACCAGAGAGCTGACGAGGGGGGCTCCCACGGGGACTGGTGGAGAGGCCAGTGGCAGAAGAACTGCTACAGACAGTTGCAGCAGGTGGCCAAAGGAGATGGGAAAAAGGAGGCTGTGACTATGGTGAAAGGCTGCACTCCTAAGCATACACAAGCGAATAGTCCAGACAGATATACGGTGCACATGGAGGCGGCGGAGGGCCCAATCCAGGGAGGGGAGAGAACCCTGAGGCCAAGTTTTGAGCCCTGGGGGAGGAGCCCTCACTGAGCACGATCATGGCAGCCATACAGGACATTCAAGGCTCCATCTCCCCCCTGGATCGAAACAGGATGCAGTTCAATCAATGTCAACCTATTTAGGGCAGATATGGGCAAGATCTGAGCAAAAGTAGCCGTGGTAGAAACACACATAAGAGGGCTTAATTGCAACAACAAAACATTTGGAAGAGCAGATCCGGTCGCTCACCAGAAAGAGCTCAGTAATGGAAGCCAAGCTAGAGGAACAAGAGGGGCAGTCCAGGAGGAATAATGTGAGAGTGGTGGGTGTACAGGAGGGCATGGAAGACCCGAGCGCAGACTTATTCGTGGAGGACTTGGTCCTGAATAAACTCAAACCGAAACGACTGTCCAACTTCTTCACGGTGGAGATGCACACAGGGTGGCAGGCCTCCCACCAAAGCCAGGGGCCCCACCGCACACCATAGCTGCCAGGATTCTGAAATACAGGGACCAAGATGCCATCCTGCAGACAGCCAGAACTTTCGGGGACTTAAAACAAGATAATGCCGTCATTCGCTTCTTTCCTGACTAAATCCTCCATGTGCAGCACAAACAGAAGAACTTTGAGAAAATTAAAAATGCTTTGAGGGCCAAGGAACTGAGATACATGATGCTGTTTCCGGCCAGACTGGGAGTGGAGGCGGATGGCAAGACCTGGCACTTCGGGTCCCCAGAGGAGGCGTGGGACTGTCTGGAGGGCTGGAGATCATCAGGAAATAGACTGGGACATAGCCAGAAGCCCCAGCTCAATGGCGCTGATGGAGCTGTACAACCCGGACCGGGGGAAGAGCGGGAGGTGCCCCTCGCGGGCGGAGGACTGAAGGATTTTGGGGAGCCATGTTGGAGATTTGATGCTCCTGTGGTGAACGAAGTCCCTCGCGATTGAGAAGGCAGGGAGAAACAACCAAAGAACGCTTTGCTATATAGCGACCAAGGGCACAATAACTAGCTGAAGCAAGGGAGGGAGACACTGGACATTCGCCAAGATGAAATCCGCTGAGTGATAACATACAGGTGATGACACGCCCCTAGTGGGACATAGTTCTATTGGGACGACAGGATCTCTGCAAGTTGGGGTGGTGGGTAGTTCTGGACCCATGACGCAGAGTAGCTAGGATGGAGAGTTGGAGGTTTGAGTGTTGTTGTTTGAGCACTTAGGAACAGTTATGTTCTTTGAGCCTAGTTGGTGGGCAATTTGGGTTAATACAGCACTGTCTGGAGAAATCAAGACCCTTGTCAGGATGAGGGAGGACACACCATGGGGTAAGCACTCCCTGCCCCCATTACCAACTCAATGTTGATGAATGGGAAGTTCGGCACAAAATTTGACCATATGGTCCTGGAATGTTTATTGTCTGGGTAGGACCAAACGCACACTGGTCTTGCAGCATATAAAGCACCACGCGTCGGATATTGTTCTGCTCCATTGTGTGCTTATGCTTCCTGGTTCCGCAAAGCGGTCATTCATGCAAGAGGGATCTCAGACCACTCTTCGGTGGAGTTCAAGGTGACAGGTCAGCTGCTGGACTTCAAGCTACCGGCCCACCTGGACGCCTGGGGCCTGCAGGATAAGGAAACCAGAGAAAGCCTGCAGAGGGAGCAACTCTCTACTTCGGGGTTCGGTGTCATCAGCGGGAATGCTGTGGGAAGCCTTCAAGGCCTGACCTGACTTAAGGCCGGGATTCACCCTACACGCAAACACAGCTCCTCCTGTCTGCCTCTGTGCCCCCGACCCCACCCTCGCTGCTGCTGCGAGTTCGAGGCCCTCCACCACCCACAGGCACCCGTCTGTGCCTCATCCCTGGTGTCTAGTGGTTGCCGTAAGTATTGTGTGTCTGTCCTGTAATTTGTCTGTGTGTTAATTGTGCTGTTTTTCCTCTTTTTGTGCCTTTTCCATTCCCTGACTGTTTTATGTGCCTTTTCTGTTCCCTGACTCTGTCATGTAACTCTCCTAATCTTTTTTGGCCTTTCCTCGTCTTTTCTGCCTTTCCTTGTCTTTTTTGGCCATTTTCGCAGATTTTCCGGCTCATCCCATTCTCACCGTTGCATCCCCTTCGGCCCCACCCCCCTAGCGCCGCCATTTGTCCACCGCTCTCCGCCTCCTAGCTGCTCCTCCCTCCCATCTCCCCTTCTTAATGGCAGTTGATGCGCGGTGCACAGAGTGACCCCTGACCTGACTTAAGGCCGGGATTCACCCTACCCACCGCGCAGCTCCTCCTGTCTGCCTCCGTGCCCCCGACCCTGCCATTGCTGCTGGTGCGAGTTCGAGGCCCTCCACCACCCGCAGGCACCTGCCTGCGCCACATCCCTGGTGTCTAATGGTTGCCGTAAATATTGCGTGTCTGTCCTGTTATTTGTGTGTTAATTGTGCATTTTTTCCTCTTTTTGTGCCTTTTCTGTCACCTGACTCGGTCATGTTACTCTCCTATTCTTTTTTGCCTTTCCTCGTCTATTTTGCCTTTCCTCGTCTTTTTTGGCCTTTCCTCGTCTTTTTTGCCTTTCCTCGATTTTTTGGCCTTTCCTGGTCTTTTTGGCCATTTTCGACAATTTTCCGGCTCATCCTGTTCTTCCCGTTCCCGCCGCTGCGTCCCCTGCGTCCCCGTCCCCCTCACGCCCCCATTTGCCCACCGCTCCACGCCTCCCGCCTCCCAGCTGCTCCTCCCTCCTACCTCCCCTTCTTAATGGTGGCCGCTGTGCAGCCGTGCCGCTGGCGCGCCAGAGGCAAACTTATCTGCGCCCGCTCGTGCCTGGACCGTGCCTAGAGCCAGTCCCCTGGCCCAACGTGCCCCCCACGCCTCCAGATGCCGCTACACCGCCAAAGAACTCCACGCACTCAACCCTGGCCGCCCCACCGCCTGCATCCAGACCTCCCCAAGGCACACCCATGGACCATTCTCATGCCGGACGTGCAACTTCACCTGCACCCAAGCCACAAAGCACCACAACAACTCCACCCACAACAACCACCTCAGCTGCAACCTCCTCAACACCCGCTCCGTCGACAAGCACGCCATCGAACTCTGGGACCTGCTCACCTCAACCTCCCCAGACATCACCTTCCTCACCGAAACCTGGAAGGACCCCTCCTCGGAACCCGACATCGCCATAGCCATCCCTGAAGGGTACAAAATCACACGAAGAGACCGCACCAACAAACTAGGAGGAGGAATCGCCATAGTCCACAGGAGCAACATCAAGATCTCAACCAACACCCATGACACCTTCGATGCCGCCGAACACCTGCACTTCCAGATCTACGTCAATGCCAACACCACCCTGAGAGGAACCCTTGTCTACAGACCCCTATGCCCCTGTACACAATTCTGCGACGCCAACGCAATCAGCACCCACACCCTCGCCTCAACGGACTACATGGAGAACAAAGCAACTCCTCAGCCCTGCTCGACAACCTTGCCAACCTTGGTCTCAAACAACTCGTCACAACGCCCACCCACTCAGCCTGCCACACACTCAACCCCATCTTCTCCACCAGCAGCCACATCACCTTCACCCATACCACCGAACTCCACTGGACCGACCACAACTGTGTCCACTTCTCCTTCAAGAAACCCACCGCCCACCACCAACAACGGACCACTCACCGCAGCTGGAATAAGATCTCAAAGGACCAACTAATCTCCACCCACGCCCCGCCACCCAACACCAGCGACCCCAATACCGCGGCCCTCAACCTCAAACAATGGCTAGACAACTGCGCCAACACCCTCACTCCACTTAGGAAATCAACCAAGACCCGCACCAGAAAGAAAGCACCTTGGTTCACCGTCAACCTTCAGGCCTCCAAGCGGCAGTGCCAGAAAACCAAAAAGATCTGGCACCAAGAACAAAAAGAGAGCAACCACGCCGTCCTCAAGACTGCCATCTGAAAGCATCACCAGCTCACCCTGACCACCAAAAGATCATTCTACAAAGAACAAATCAACAACGCACACAACAGCAGGGAGCTCTTTTGCATCATCAAAAAACGCACCGACCCCAAGTCTTGCTCCGCTGACCCCCCCGCTCGCAAGACCTCTGCAACTCCCTACCCACCTTTTTTCACTGCAAGATCATGGACATCCACGGCAGATTTGCATCCCCGATCCCTACAACCACCATTGCCGATGCCAACCCCAACGCACTTAACCACACCCTGAGTGCCTGGACCCACACCAACGACGAGGAAACCACCAAGACCATGAGCACCACCCACTCCGGATCACCCACCTACCCATGCCCTCACCATGTCTTCAATAAAGCCAGCCAAATCATTGCCCCCAATCTCTGCACCATCATCAACAGCTCCTTTGAGACTGCCACCTTCCCGGAGAGCTGGAAACATGCCCAAGTCAACGCCCTGCTCAAAAAACCCAAGGCCGACCCCGAAGACCTCAAGATTTACGGACCCACCTCCCTACTCCCCCTCCCAGCGAAGGTCACCGAGAAGATAGTCAACAGCCAACTATCACGCTTCCTGGAGGACAACAGACTGCTCGACATCTCCCAATCCGGCTTCCACAAGAACCACACCACCAACACTTCTCTCATCTCCCAATCCGGCTTCCGCAAGAACCACACCACCAACACTTCTCTCATCGCTGCTACCGCCGACTTCAGGACCATGCCCGACAAAGGTGAAACCGTGGCCCTCATTCTCCTTGACCTCTCGGCAGCCTTCAACACCGTCTGTCACCACACACTTCGCACACGCCTCCACAACGCTGGAATCCGCCACAAGGCCCTGGACTGGATCACATCCTTCCTCTCCGGCAGTACTCAGAGAGTCTGCCTCCCCATGTTCCTGTCAAAAGCCACCAAGACCATCTACGGAGTACCCCAAGGATCCTCTCTCAGCCCCACCCTTTTCAACGTCTATGGCGCCGCTCGCCAACATCATCCGATCCCACGGCCTCAGCATCGTCTCCTACTTGGACGACACACAAATGACCCTCTCACTCACGAAGGACCCCGCCAAGACCAACCTCCACAACGGACTTCACGCCATCGCCAAATGGATGGAGGTAAGCCGCCTCAAACTGAACTCGGATAAGACCGAGATTGTCATCCTCGGCTTCAACAAATCAGCATGAGCCCGCCACTCTAGGAGCCGCTCCAACTCCCACCACCCATGCACGCAACCTCAGCTTCATACTGGACTCATCGCTCACCATGACCCAGCAAGTCAACGCCATGTCATCCTCATGTTACAACACCCTCCGCTTGCTTCGTAAGACCTTCAGATGGATCCAAATTTAAACCAGAAGAACGGTCATCCATGCCCTCGTCAGCAGTGGATTGGACTACGGCAACGCACTCCATGCAGGAACAACGGCCAAGCTCCAGAGAAAACTTCAGCGCATTCAGAACGCCTCAGCACGACTCATCCTTAACCTCCCTCGCCACTAACACATCTCAGCTCACCTCAGAGATCTTCACTGGCTCCCCGTCAAAAAAAGGATAATCTTCAAACTCCTGATCCACGCTCACAAGGCTCTGCACGACGCCGGCCCTGCCTACCTCAACAAGAGTCTCAACTTCCATGTCCCGACACGCCAGCTCTGCTCTGCCAAGCTCGCCTTCGCCACCGTCCCCCGCATCCACCATACCGCAACTGGCGGCAGATCCTTCTCCCACCTCGCCGCCAAGACCTGGAACTCCCTTACCGTCAACCTACGTCTGACCCAGGACCTTCTGACCTTCAGGAAGAGTCTCAAGACCTGGCTTTTTGAGCAGTAGCACCCCCCCACTTAGCGCCTTGAGACCCTACCGGTTGAGTAGAAAAGCGATACATTGCAGTCCAGGGAAAGGATTAAGGAATGGGATATATATAAATATAGATTTTATTTGGTACATTTGTCACAGACTATCCAAATCAGGAAAATCAAGACACTTACTTAGTACCACTTTACTCACTGTACTCATGACCACCCTCCACCACACTTTGTAATAACTACATTAAAAAAAATACAATTGCTTTGCAGTAAGGAAAGGAATGTTCTTAACTTACTCAACAGCAGGGTAAGGTAGAGGGGATTAGGATGGGTAGGTAGAGTACACACTTTACTGATCAATCAATTCCTCATCATCATTTTTTGCCTAAGGTTTGGCTAGTAGTGTGACTCACTGGAGTTGGCAAATGTTGAAATGGAAAAATATGAATAGAAGTAAATCCGTTATGGAAGCCATAACTAATTATATATATATATATCACTTGGCTAGAAAAATGTGGCACAAGCAAAGATTGGATTTTTTAAATTCTTTGGAAGGCATCACTGGGAAATAGCTTGGCAGGTGGCACTGTAGAAGCTACAAAAAATCTTCGTTCGGGGGAAGGAAGAGGTAAGGAAGGGAAAAAAAGAAAGCAAAGCAAAAAAAATTAAAAGTAAAAACATCACAAAAACCACAAAACAAATAGGAGAAAAGTTCAAATATAAATACACAAAGAGAAAAGGTAATATAATAAACAGA
This sequence comes from Pleurodeles waltl, assembly GCF_031143425.1. Lineage (NCBI taxonomy): Eukaryota > Metazoa > Chordata > Amphibia > Caudata > Salamandridae > Pleurodeles > Pleurodeles waltl. Next base: position 253,235,579 of record NC_090442.1, on the reverse strand, counting down.
AACTTAAGGGAAATAAGATTTTAAAAGCGTGGTATGGGACAGATATAGAGGGAAATAAAAGTAGGCCCCAGCACCATAACAAGCAAAACAAAAAACAAGATGGCTGCGCCCATGAGAACCGCGTAGTGCTGTTTGTGTGAAAATACCAACGCTAGGACGTTCTTTGCATTGCCAGTGACATTAAACATCACGCAAACGGGTATGGCAACAAACTCCGCCCGCTAGGGGAACTCCGCGTAGCGCGACGGAGTTTTTTAGCGACTTTGCAGATTTCAGCGTAGACTCTGCCCAGGTCTAATTTTCATGTAAGTAAATTATATGAAAGTGTTGTTAACAGTGGGAAACCACAACCTCCAGCATTTTTTGTGCCATTGAAATATAAACACTGGTAACCACTCAATTTAATAATTTCAGGGAGCACAGCAAAATACCCACTGAAACTGAAAAAATATAAACACTAAATCAGGATAGTTTAGTTGTAAAATGCTGAACACTACATCACGCTTTCACGTTTTCATTCTATCAAAAATCTAAGTAAATATTTTAAAAATATCAAAAGAGAGACCTGCAACAGTAAAGAGGGATTTCACATTCATTATCAAGTTTATGATGACAAATCAACAGTTTGAATGATCTCAGGAGTCTTCTTAACCCTCTTAGGAATAATATGGACTAGTCCGTATCAAAGAACTGTTCACAGATGGCACACTCTAACAATGCTGATACATTAATAGCTTTCCTTAGCTCAGTTCCCTAAGTAACAGGTAGAAGACATGATTGACTGTCAGTGTAGAATATCCACATGGCAGGTTGCCTGGGAGTCTGGCACCCTGACTTATTTCTCCCTTTTCCATGTCCAGTACTCTTGCCCCCCCTCTTGGTTCCCTCAAGGTGACCTTTTAGTTTGCATCACCTGAGTCTGCCTCATATGTCCAATATCACCATAACACAGACACAACATAGCCTTTTGCCAGCTTTCTTTTTCATTCTCTGTCAAAGGGCCCCTAAATGTCTATACTTGCAGAAGTTCCACAGGAAGCTCTGATCCATTGAAAATGTGGATCAATGGAACATTCACACCTGTGTACAGGGACCTCAGAAGACTTTGATTTCAAACTCAGAAAAAACATGCAAAGGATGTGGGAAAACTGCAATTTCCTGTGGAAAGTATGAAAAGGCTTTCATGTAACTGTTCTCTAAAGTACTAGAACTGGGGCATTTCTCAAGCATAGCTCGTAAATGCCTTTCCTCATATAGACAGAGTGTTTGGTTTTCAAATAACAGGCTTTTTGGTTAACTGACATCATGACAAGTACAAGAAACAATACATCTGGAAATAGACCACCTGGACGAAGCACATCAGCCACACATGATCCAAAGTGCTAGTTGGATTTGCTGATCTTTTTTGTTCTGTCACAATACAATGTAAGGACTCTCCTAACATCTGAGGAATGAAGGGCCTATTTGGGAGGACTTTAGATTTACTGAATAGCAAAGAATTATGTTAATGTGGAGGTCGGAAACTACTTTCAGCAAGAATGTGCGATGCATCCTCATCACTAAGCTGCTCCCATCAAAAACAGCGTGCAGTTCAGCCACACATAGAGCATGAAGTTCACTCAAGCAAAAGTAATGGCTACTACAAAAGCAACATTCCAAAACAACAATGACACACTGGGATGAAAATGAAAATAAGTTATTTCCCTGTGACTGTACTTCTCGAGTATTGGAATCTTTCATGGATTCACATGCTTGAGTCATTCCCTGTCATCGACGTAAGAGTCCCTCAGTACCTTATAATAGTAATGTAATGTTAAACATAGTGCATGCAGGTCCTAGGCCCTTCATTTTTGTAACATATCTTAGTGAACTTCAAAAAAGAGACCAAACATAGGTTTTAGCCAATCAGGCTGTATTGCCCTCTTGAACTCTTGAACACTCCTAAGCGAAGCTCCAGTCCCTCAGATTTAACACAGTATCTGTGCAGGACAACCAAAAGTAAAGAGAGAGAGGTGAGTTTCCCAGGGGAGGAGGGTGGGTCGCATGTGAATCTATGAAAGTTTCCAATACTGGAGAACTACAGTTACAGGTAAGTATAATTACTTACCTGTATTCCTAGTTCTCTTCCAAGGGAATCCTCAAAGTCATAAACACTGAATGCGTGTTCCAAACACATTTTCTCCAGAGATTTTGAACAGCGATAGCCCGAAAACTACTGAACAGAATTACACCAAATTTGGCATGAAGGTACGCCCTGATCCAGAAGGAGTGTTTTTCTTTTTTGTTTTGGTGAAATTCCGTTCAGTAGTTTTTGAGAAATGAAGGAGAAAACAAATTTGTATATCTAGGGACGCAAAGGATTCGCGACCCCTAACGATCTCGTGCTGAGATTTCACTGGCTGATAACACTTCAACAAGAGAAGCTGTTGAAGTGTTGTCCCCCATCTTGGGATTCCCAAGAGTCCCAAAAACAAAGTAAAAAAAAAAAAAGTAAAGGGGCCAGGGTACGAACACCCTGACCCATTTGCTCTGGTGCTGGGGTCCCAAAGGGACCCCTCCAGGGCTAAAAATAATTTTTTTTGTTGATTTTACGAACGGGCATGCGGTGGATCCGCAAATCTGCTCATAAAATCACCCCCAAAAAAAAAAATATGGGCCCCCTCCCGCTGCCCCGGGGCCCCCACCACCTCCCCGGGGCGATCTTGTAATTAAAGCGGGATGCCCGGGGCAAATGTTTTTAAAAAATAGAGGGAGTCCCTATGGGCCCCCTGTACCCTGGGGACCACCACCCCCTGGGGCTAAGATCTAGTTATGTCTCATATGAGATGTCATTAGTGATGTCATTGGCCATGTCGTGAGTGATATAATATGTGAGGTCATAAGCAGACAGTTATACTTAGCTGAGGTACCTTTTTTTACAAGTAAATTCAGAACCTGACTATAACGTCCATGTAACCTTTGTTTTTTTCAGTGAATTTCTAAGGTTTTTTTAATTCTATTTCCTAACTATGACGTAATGTATTTACATACATCTATGCAGCCTACGATAAAGGCAAAATATTCCCAATTTACATTGTGTTTTACTTTAATAAACATCTCCCCAGATTCAAGCATTTCTGTAACTCAGAAAGGAGAGAGAATAAAGTGAAAATTCATCCTTCATTGAGAAAAACACTGCAAGGAAAATGCACAGGTATTGTCAGCCACTAGGCTGCATCAAAATATACCAAAAGAATACTGGCACCGTGCCTTTAAGACCTCAATGGCCTCCTGTATCCCATCATGTCCCAAAGGTGACAGGTGACAGTTAGTTCAATACTTTTTTACGGTGCTCTCCAAAACAGGACCCAGACATGCATTAACTGCTGTATGTGTCATTCATACGGGTAGGGGGGTGGGTTGTTTATGGCTTTGATGAAGATTCCCCTGGAAGAGAACTAGGATTGCAAGTAAGTACCTTATACTTAGCATCCAGGGGATCCTCATCAATAGTCATAAGCACTCAATAGAGTACCAAGCCCAACCCACGTCACTGCGGATGAACCAAGAGCAAGCCAAAAGCAGCTGACATGTTTTTTTAAAGAGGTTTCTTAAGGAGGCCTGTCCTACTTAGGTGTCTCTCTTAGTATCTGAAGCTGGACAGTAATACATTGTGAAAGCATGCACAAATATCCAAGTGGCAGCTTTGTAGATTTCAGAGATGGGGACATTCTTTAGTAGGGCCGCAGTTGCTGCCCTCCCTCTAATAAAGTGGGCTTTGGGTCTGGCAGACAACTGCTTGTTGGCCAGCTGGTAAGTGAACATAATGCAAGGAACTATCCATCTGTGAATGGTTGGTTTAGAGGAGGCGAGGCTGACTTCATAGGGCCATAGTTCACAAACAGGTGGTTAGAGTGCCCTATCTCTTTAGTCTTATCCAGATAAAACTACAGTACTCTCTTCAAAGCTAAAGCGTGCAGTGTTCTGTCCGTTGGTGTGGACAGGTTAGGAAAGAACTTAGGAAGCAAATTGTCTGGTTAATGTGGAAATCACACACGCTACCTTGGGAAGAAAACTAGGATGAGTTCTCATCACTATCCTGTTGGCATTACACACTGTGTAAGGCTCTTTGGCACATAGAGACTGTATCTCACTGACTGCATGCTGTAGTAATTGCAAGAAGAAAAGCAGTCTTCCAGGTAAGATACTGCATGGAATCCTTATGTATAGGTTCAAAAGGTGGCCCCATGAGTTTTGAAAGGTCCACATTCAGAGAGAGGGAACATGCAGGTGGGAACACCTTTTTAGTCCGTGTAGGAAATCCTTAACTACAGGTATTTGGAAAAATGACCTTTGAGATGGCAATTTTTTGTAAGCAGTAATCGCTGCGAGGTGCACCTTAATAGAGGAAAATTGTAAACCAAATTTAGCTAGATGAAGGAGATACAGTAGTAACATCTCCTCCTGACCTAGAATTGGGTTGAAATGATTTTGAATACACCACATGTAAAACCTCATCTATTTGAAAGAGTAAGAACGTCTAGTCGATGGTCTATTCAACTCTTTGGGAATATTCATGCATTCATGAGGAAGGCCTAAGTGTCCATACTGCAGTAATTCAGGAGCCATGCTCACCAAAGGAAGGCTGGGATGGAATATCTTCCCTCCGAGCTTGCAAAGGAGATATGGTCTGCAAGGCTGTCTCCTGTGTGGTCCTTCCGAGAGGTGGAGAAGATCCTGATACCACCACCAGGGTGATCCTGGCTCTGTATAGTTTGTTGATGACTGTTGGTAACGGAGGAATGGGAGAAAACACATACAGAAATGTCCCTGACCAGTTTATCAAAAGGACAATCCCCTTTGTTCCAGTCAGTAGAACCTGGATGAAATGTCTGGGCATTTCTGTCTGTTTTGTTTACAACCATGTCTATTCGGAGGTGCACCCATTCTTGAAAAATATCTCTTATGACAACGTTGTGCAGTATCTAGGCATGAGAGTCTGTGAAGATTTGTCTTAGAGAGTCAGGCTTCATGTTCTGAACTCCGGGCAGATAAATCGCCAAGATGGACAGATTCCTCGCCAAGAGCCAGTGCCAGATGGCCTGTGTTTCTAGAGATAGGGAGTGAGAGCACGTGCCCCCTTGTTTGTTCATATAGTGCTTTTGCTGATGCCAAGTTTTGATTGAAAGTGTGCTGGGACCCTGCTAACCAGGCCCTAGCACCAGTGTTCTTTCCCTAAACTGTACCTTTGCTTCCACAATGGGCACAGTCCTGGCACTCAGATAAGTTCTTGTAACTGGTGCCCCTGGTACCAAGGGCCCTGATGCCAAGGAAGGTCTCTAAGGGCTGCTGCATGTCTTATGTCACCCAGGGGACCCCTCACTCAGCACATGTTCAATAATGGCTACACTGAAAACTGGGAAGTTTGGTATCAAACTTCTCAGCACAATAAAGCACACTGTTGCCAGTGTGGAATTTATTGTACAGAGCACCACGAGGGCATCTTAGAGGTGCCCCCTGAATACCAATCCGACTTCCAGTGTTGGGCTGACCAGTTTCTGCCAGCCTGCCACAACCAAACGAGTTGCTGGCCATATGGCGAGAGGGCCTTTGTCACTCTGTGGCCAGGAACAAAGCCTACACTGGGTGGAGGTGCTTCTCACCTCCCCCTGCAGGAACTGTAACACCTGGCGATGAGCCTCAAAGGCTCCTCCCTTTTGTTACAGCGCCCAGGGCATCCCAGCTAGTGGAGATGCCCGCCCCTCCTGCCACTGCCCCCACTTTTGGCGGCAAGGCTGGAGGAGATAATTAGAAAAACAAAGAGGAGTCATCCACCAATCAGGACAGCCCCTAAGGTGCCCTGAGCTGAGGTGACCCCTGCCTTTAAAAATCCTCCATCTTAGTTTTGGAGGATTCCCCCAGTAGGATTAGGGATGTGCCCCCCTCCCCACAGGGAGAAGGCACAAAGAGGGTGTAACCACCCTCCAGGACAGTAGCCATTGGCTACTGCCCTCCCAGACCTAAACACACCCCTAAATGTAGTATTTAGGGGCACCCAAGAACCCAGTAAATCAGATTCCTGCAACCTAAACTAAGAAGAAGGACTGCTGACCTGAGAACCTGCAGAGACGACGGAAGACGACAACTGCTTTGGCCCCAGCCCTACCGGCCTGTCTCCTGAGTCGAAAAACTGTAACATCGACGCATCCAACAGGGACCAGCGACCTCTGAAGCCTCAGAGGACTGCCCTGCACCTAAGGACCAAGAAACTCCAGTGAGCAGCAGCTCTGCTCAACAACCAGCAACATTACTGCAACTTTTCTGCAACTTCTAAAGACTTCACTTTCCAGTCGGAAGCGTGAAACTTCACCCTCTGCACCCGATGCCACCGGCTTGAGATCCAGAGAACAAACACCAGAGGGAAGACTACTCGGCGACTGTGACCCTGTGAGTAGCCTGAGACGACCCCCTGGACCTCCACAGTGACGCCTGCAGAGAGAATCCAGAGGCTCCCACCGACCGCGACTGCCTGTAACAAGGGACCCGACACCTGGACCAAGCACTGCACCTGCAGCCCCCAGCACCAGAAGGAACCGAACTTCAGTGCAGGCGTGACCCCGAGGCGACCCTCTGCCTAGCCCAGGTGGTGGCTGGCCCAAGAAGCCCCCCGTGCTCTGCCTGCACCGCTAGAGTGACTCCCTCCATTGAAACCAGTACAAACTGACGCCTGCTTTGTACACTGCACCCAGCAGCTCCTGTGCTGCTGAGGGTGTGTTTTGTGTGCCTACTTGTGTTCCCCCTCCCCAGTGCTCTACAAAACCCCCCTGGTCTGCCCCCCGAGAACGCGGGTACATACCTGCTGGCAGACTGGAACTGGAGCACCCCTGTTCTCCATAGGCGCCTATGTGTTTTGGGCACCTCTTTGACCTCTGCACCTGACCGGCCCTGAGCTGCTGGTGTGGTAACTTTGGGGTTGCCTCGAACACCCTACGGTGGGCTGCCTATGCCCAGGAACTGAGACTTGTAAGTGTCTTACTTACCTCACAAACTAACTATTACTTACCTCACACAGGAACTGTTGATTTTTGCAGTGTCCACTTTTAAAATAGCTTATTGCCATTTTAACAAAAACTGTATGTTATTGCTCTAATTCAAAGTTCCCAACTTACCTGTGTGGAGTACCTTGCATTTTATGTATTTACTTCAAATCTTGAACTTGTGGTTCTAAAAATAAATTAAGAAAATATATTTTTCTATATAAAAACTATTGGCCTGGAGTTAAGTCTTTGAGTGTGTGTTCCTCATTTATTGCCTGTGTGTGTACAACAAATGCTTAACACTAACCTCTGATAAGCCTACTGCTCGACCACACTACCACAAAATAGAGCATCAGAGTTATCTAATTTTGCCACTATCTTACCTCTAAGGGGAACCCTTGGACTCTGTGCACACTATCTCTTACTTTGAGATAGTATACACAGAGCCAACTTCCTACAGGGGTGCACTGGTTTGGATGGATAGGTAGAAAGCTTTGAGAGCTACATGTATTGCCACTAGCTCCAGCATGTTGATGTGATATTGCTGCTCCTTGGAGGACCATAGGCCTTGCGTTTGCATGGTATCCAGGTGAGCATCTTAGCCCTGAAGAGATACATCTGTGATGATTGACTGGGTAGGAGTTTTTTTCATTGCGACCACCAGGGAATTGATGCTTGCGCAGCCGGAGATAGGGTGATCCCTGTGTCACAGTGGTCTGAGGATTGATCCAACTTATCCTCTTGATTCTGCCTCATGTGGCATTGGGAACAATGAAGATACATGATGCCATGGATCCCAGAAGGGACGCCACTTGCCTGGCCTATAGATGCAGGTTGTGAAGGATGTTGGTACAGTTCTCTAAGTATGGGTAGACGAAAATACCTTTCTTTCTCAATGGTTTTGAGACAACCACCATGCACTTCGAAAATGTTCAGGGTGCTGACTTCAGGCCGAAAGGAAATACTCTGCATTGGTAATGTTTGGATGACACCCTAAACCTCAGGAACTTCTGATGTTCCTTGGGGATTGGAATGTGGACGTATGGTCGATGGAAGACACCCATTCCCCCTGATGGAGTTGTGGGTATTTGATGCAGAGTTAGCATTCAAAACTTTTCCTTCTTTATGTGTTTGTTGAGCAACTGTTATTCGAGTATGGGTCTGAAGTCTGCATTTGTGCCTTTTCTCTTTACAAAGAAATGTCATGAGTATATTCCTGTTCCCGTTTCAGAGAATGGAACCTCCTCTACTGTCTCCTTGTTTAGCAGAGCGCAGACTTCGAATGCAGGAGGTTTAGCTGGTGACCATGTTGCTTTGAAGGTGGAACGCTAAGGGGAGGAGACTTGAATCAAAGTAAGTATCCATTCTCTACAATATTCAATATCCAGTTGTCTTTGGTGACTGTGCGCCACTCGTCGAGATAGTTGATGATGCTCCCTCCCCCCACCAGAGTGAGTAACGGTAATGGAGGAAGTGGGATCTCATTGTTTATTGTGTGTCTTTGAAGAGGTTTGGGGCTGTTGAGTGGCTCTTCGTCCCCGTGCTGATCTGCGTGCCTGGTATTGACCCCTGATGGACTGCTGGTGTTGGTGACAAGGAACCCAGGGTGGGGTGTGAACCTTCTGATGGTAGGGACGCCTATCGAATTGCCTGTACCGGTGAAATAATTTCTTTCTCGTTTCTAATCCCATTGCTTTAAGGGTATCCAATTTCATTTTCATATTTGATATTTCATCATCTGTGTGGGATCCAAATAAATAGTTATCAGTAAACGGAAGATTCAAGATGCGTTATCGCCCCTCTGGTTACGGGCTGTGAGTTTAAGCTATGATGTGCATCTGGCGCAAATGCCGTGTGCTTAGCCATGTGCCACTAAGTCAGAACCATCAGTCGCCGCACTAATTATTTGACTTGTGACCAGGCCTCTTTCTTGCAGGATTTCTTCAAAGTCATGTCTATCGTCTGTAGAAAAGTGCCATCTTTCTAGCATAGATACCCCCACTTTTTGCTAGATGTCAGTGTGTTTAGCCTTTAGTTTACTGGGATCCTGATAAACGGTATCCCAGTGTCTGTGCTCTCTCCTCAAAATGTGGTTGCAGGTAAGCTTTTTACACCCACAATTAGCATAATGGCGCACCTATGTAAGTCCCTAGTATATGTTACTTAGGCACCAGGGCATTGGTACACCAGAGTCCCCCATGGTCTGCAGCATCTATTTGCCACCCATGAGGGCTAATGCAAACTGTGTCTGCAGGAGTGCCATGGCAGCCTGCATGAAATGGAGCATGCACCCTTTCACCACAGACATAAGGCTTGCTTATATCCTGGGCACTGGACTTAGATACTGCAAGTCACCGTGGGTGGGTCCTCAGATTTGTCGAGCAAGACTCTACAAAGAACTGCAAGATATCTTCTGCTCCTGGACTCTAGAACCGTTGCTGGTCTGCTTTGGAACCGAAACATGTTTGCTTCTGGTGGGAAGGATTCCATTGCAACACTGTTTCCCCGTATCCTGCAAAAATTCTGCAACATCCGAGGCTGTGCATCCTCCAGGGTCACAAGGACTCTGTTTGCACCTGGAAGTACGAAGGAATCTCCCTTTGAGTCAAGGAGTCACTCGACTGCAACCAGAGGCACCTCAAGGCAACGTCTACCGGCTGGTGGCATCTGCTGTTACATGAATGTCGAAAGGCTCTGCTTCACAGGTGGTGAGTCTGTGGCTTCCTCTGAGTCCTGCTTGTCTTCTGACCAACTTAGGAGACTGTGGGCCCCTGGCCCTGCCACTGGACCGGAACCCCTGCGCACAGTGACTGTTGCTCCTACCAAGGCTTGTTGACCCTTCCTCCAGGAGATCTTGAGGCACCCTGCAACTCGAAGATCAACCCCTGTCCTGCAACTACTGGGACGTGGGACTTCTGTTTTGTCGTGTTGCTAAGGCCTTCTTATGAATCCCGGTGTCCATCTCCTGTGGGTCACTCTTGGGGGCTCCAACGACTTCTGCTGGCCTTCCTACGTGCTGAGGGCCAGCCCTGACTCCCCCTCAAGGGCAGAGTCTCCTGGACCTTACTGGTCCTTGTAAGCTCCTGCTTGCATGTGCCAGTGCTGGTTGGTGACCAGGTTGGTCACTGGCCCTCCTGCAATCCAGTGACCGTCGAGGGACAACTCGTAGGCGGCTCCTGGGATCTTCTGCAGCTCCTAGACCACGCAGTTGGACTTCTCCCTCCAATGACTTGCAGGAACTTTACCTCTGGGAGGGTGGGCCTTTTCACCTGCACCACCTAGGTACCTCCAAGGGTGCTGGACTCTACCCCTTTATTTTTACGGTCCTCCATGTCAGGAATCTGTCCCTGGGTTCCACCGGCTTGATCCACGGGTCGTGACAGCAGCTGGACAATCCGAGGCATCCACCGAATTCAGAGAGAGCCCCTTCTCCCCTCTGCATCTAGGTCCCCAGGTGTAGGTACTTCTGTCTTATGGGTATCCTCAGGTGGGGGCACTCACCAACCTTCCTTCTGTCTGTTGATTTCCTCGAGTTCAGTTGGGATGGGTCCTGAATCCCACAAACTCCAACCACTACTCCTCCCTGTGTTAGCCTATGGGAGGACTAGGTGGGTAACTACTTTGCACCTGGTCACTGGGAACACTACCCGTACTTACCTTTGGTGTTTCTCTCTACCTCCAGCCCCTAGCTACCACACATATCTTGGTTGGGTTCACTATTTCACATTCCACTCTCTTAGTATAAATTTGGGCCCCCGTTTAGGCCCTACGCATTTTATGATGTTACTGTTGGTTATTTTGTGTACATATTGTGTGTAGGTATCTCCAATTCTAGTCTATTAGTAGTGCTGAAATAAAGAATCTTTTATTTTTAAAACACTTGTGTGATTCTTTCTTGTGAGTGAGTTACTGTGTGACTACTATGGTATTACAAGTGCTTTACACTCCTCCTGGATAAGCTTCAGCTGCTCGCCTCAGCTACCCCTAGAGAGCTTTTCCTATCTGGACACCTATTCACTACCACTAAGGGTTGCCTGGACTGTATTGATAATCAACCCTCCGTCTCCCCAGTGGAGGCGACCAAGGCAATTATGGAACCTACCTATCACTGATAAATGTTGTCAAAAATAACTGAAGCAAATGCCACTTGCTGGGCATGATGGAATATTTGTGGTCCCTGGGGTCTTAAAGGCACAGATGCTGTTTTAAACTCACGTGTTGACAACTAATAAGGCTACAATTTCCTACTATCCTTCATCTATCTACTCTTACAAAAAAGAGTTTGTGAAAGAGATTTGAGCTGTTTTTATGAAATATCAGCATTAAATTATATAAAGTATGTGTTTATGGACCCTTTTTTAAGTACAATATGAAGCATTTGGCTGCTGTAGCCTATTCCTATAGGCTGCATAATGTTTTTCTTCTGCAAAAAAGGCTAGCACTATGGAAAAGTGCTCCGGGATCCCCACATGCGGGCGGAACTATTCAGTGCTTATGACTATCAATGGAGACCCCATAAGAGACAATCCACGGTTATATAGAGCATACACCAGAAGAACGAGTTACTTACCTTCGGTAACGACTTTTCTGGTGGATACATTAGCTACCTGTGGATTCCTCACCTCATGAATACTCCCATGGCGCCAGCATTCGACGGAAATCTTCTTACTAGTCTCTGCACGTCGACGAGGACGTCACTGTCTCGCACGCGACGCCGTCTGACGTCATACAGGCAATAAGAGGTCCTCGACGACGTGCGGACGTCAGTACCAATCATTTTTTACGTGCATGAGAACAACCAGGCAATGCAATGAAAGAACAAAGCAACATCCATTATATTGTAAAAATACACCACATTGTATGAATAACTGTAAATCTTTTTATGTACATATATATATATATATATATAAAACTCTCTCTTTTAAAATATATACACACACCAAGTATATACATAAAGATATATACACATATACCTATATATATATAAATATATTATATATATACATCTATTGCACCCTCAAAGACCAAGAGGAGCGCACTCAAGGATTACTTGGCAAGACCATAAAGGCAACGGGGAGGCGGGTGGGACCGTGAGGAATCCACAGGTAGCTAATGTATCCACCAGAAAAGTCGTTACCGAAGGTAAGTAACTCGTTCTTCTGATGGATACAACTACCTGTGGATTCCTCACCTCATGAATAGAGTCCCAAAGCAGTACCACGCCCGGCGGTGGGTGCCTAAATGGTCAAACCAAGAAATCCTGCAGCACTGACCGTGCAAAATGGCCGTCCCTTCTAACCTCAGAATCTAAACAGTAATGTTTTGCAAAAGTGTGAAGGGACGACCAAGTTGCGGCCTTGCAGATGTCGACCACAGGAACACCTCTGGCTAAGGCCGAAGTGGCCGACTTAGCTCTGGTGGAATGAGCTCTAATGCCCTCAGGAGGATCCTTCTTTGCCAAAGAGTAACATATTTTAATGCAAAGAACAACCCACCTGGATAGTGTTCTCTTGTGGACTGCCTTTCCTCTCCTCTTGCCCACGTATCCAATAAACAGCTGATCCTCCAGCCTGAAATCCTTTGTTCTATCGATAAAGAAGCTCAACGCTCTCTTTGGGTCCAGACGGTGCAGTCTTTCTTCCTCTTTGGAAGGATGAGGCGGAGGATAGAACGTGGACAAAGTAATTGCCTGAGCCAAATGGAAGGGTGAAACAACCTTCGGGAGGAAAGCAGCCTTGGTCCTCAACACCACCTTATCCCCATAAAAAGTTGTATAAGGGGGTTTTACTGATAAGGCCTTCAACTCACTCACTCTCCTTGCTGATGTTATAGCTATCAGGAAGACTGTTTTTAAAACCAAATACCTCAAGGGGCAAGAATGCATAGGTTCAAAAGGGGACCCCATAAGGAAAGTCAGGACTAAGGACAAATCCCATTGCGGCATAACGAATGGCTTTGGAGGATATTGATTTAGAAGACCTTTCAAGAATCTGATAACAATAGGGGATTTAAATAAAGATGGTTGGTCTGGAAGACATATGAAGGCTGACAAGGCCGATAAATAACCTTTAATGGTAGCCACTGCACAACCTTTCTGCGCCAGAGATAGAGCAAAAGACAAAACGTCCGATAGATGAGCATGTAAAGGATCAATCTGCCTCTCTCCACACCACGCAACAAATTTAGACCACCTATTAGCGTAGATAGATTTAGTGGAGTGTCGCCTGGCCGCTAATATAACATCCACTACCTCAGGCGGGAGAGAGAAGGAACTCAGGTTGCCCCGTTCAATCTCCAGGCATGTAGGTGCAGACTCTGGAGGTTGGGGTGTAGAACCTGCCCCTGCGACTGCGAGAGGAGGTCTGCCCTGAAAGGGAGACGGAGCGGCGGGCACGTTGAGAGTTGGAGAAGGTCGGAGTACCACACCCTCCTTGGCCAATCCGGAGCTATTAAGATTACTAGAGCCCGGTCTTGGCGAATCTTCCTCAATACTCGAGGAATCAAGGGTATGGGAGGAAACGCGTAAAGCAACTGGCCGCACCAGGTCATTTGAAACGCGTCCCCCAACGCTTCCTGCATCGGATACTGAAGGCTGCAGAACAACGGACAATGCGCGTTCTCTCGAGTGGCGAACAGATCTACCCGAGGAAACCCCCACTTCTGGAAGATTAAACGGACTTGATCTGGATGGAGACGCCACTCGTGGTCTGCCGAGAAGTGGCGACTGAGACTGTCCGCACGCACGTTCAAGACTCCGGCCAGATGGTTTGCTATCAAGCAAATCCGATGGTCCTTTGCCCAGGACCATAGTCGAAGAGCTTCTCTGCAGAGAAGGTACGACCCCACTCCTCCCTGCTTGTTTATGTACCACATCGTGGTAGTATTGTCCGTTAGGACCTGTACCGACTGACCACGAAGGGAAGGGAGGAAGGCCTTGAGAGCCAGACGTACAGCCCGTAACTCTAACAGATTGATGTGAAAAATCTGTTCCTCTGGAGACCAAAGACCTTTGATCTCCAGATCCCCCAGATGAGCTCCCCACCCTAGAGTGGAAGCATCCGTTATGACTGTGGCCACTGGTGGCGACTGCTGGAACGGCTTTCCTTGTGAAAGATTGTTGCTTGCAATCCACCACTTCAAATCCACAGCAGCATCTCTGGAGATCTTGACAGTACCCTCTAGATCCCCTCTGTGTTGAGACCACTGCCTTCGGAGGCACCACTGAAGAGCCCTCATGTGCCAGCGAGCATGCGTGACCAACAGAATGCAGGAGGCAAAAAGACCGAGCAGACGAAGGACCTTGAGGACTGGAACTACCGCTCCATTTCGAAACATTGGAACCAAATCCTGAATATCTTGAATCCGCTGAGGCGGAGGAAAGGCCCGACCCAATGTCGTATCCAGTACTGCCCCTATGAACAGGAGGCGCTGAGAGGGCTCCAGGTGAGATTTGGGCTCGTTCACCGAAAAGCCCAGGTCGAACAACAACTGGGTTGTTGACTGCAGATGACGCAACACAAGCTCCGGGGACTTGGCTTTGATCAACCAATCGTCCAAGTAAGGGAATACTGCTATCCCCTTCCTTCTGAGCTCTGCCGCAACCACCGACATCACCTTCGTGAAGACTCGAGGTGCTGAAGTAAGACCAAACGGAAGGACCGCAAACTGGTAGTGTTGCGATCCCACCACAAACCGGAGATACTTCCTGTGTGACTTGAGTATCGGGATATGAAAGTAAGCATCCTGCAAGTCGACAGACACCATCCAGTCTTCCATGTTCAACGCCAAAAGCACCTGTGCTAGGGTCAGCATCTTGAACTTTTCCTGCTTGAGGAACCAATTCAAGATCCTCAGGTCCAGAATTGGTCTCAGACGACCATCCTTCTTGGGAATCAGGAAATACCTTGAGTAAACTCCTTGACCCCTTTCCTGCTCCGGGACCAACTCCACCGCGCCCTTTAAAAGGAGGACTTCCACCTCCTGTTCTAGCAACAGGAGGTGTTCTTGTGAACAATACGAAGGGCGGGGCGGGATGAGGGGCGGAAACTCCCGAAAGGGAAGGGTGTAGCCTTTTCCCACAACACTGAGAACCCAAGTGTCCGACGTAACAGTCTCCCATTTGGTGAGAAAATGCTGTAATCTTCCCCCTACAGGAGAGGAGTGAGTGGGAAATGGTGGAAGCCTAAGGCTGCTTCCCCTGCTGCACCCCGCCAGAGGATGAGGAAGAGGCAGAGTGCTGCTGAGAGGCTCCCCTGGTGCGGACCCTACTCCTCCCCCTAAAAGATCTATAGGGGTGGGAAGAGGCAGGTTGCTGATATCTTCCCCGAAAGGAAGAGGAGGAAGAGCCACGCCCAAATCCACGAAACCTCCTGAAGAGTCTGGAAGAGGCCGTGGAAGAAGGAGCTTGGAGTCCCAACGACTTAGCCGTGGCCCTGCTCTCCTTAAAACGTTCCAAGGCCGAATCAGCCTTAGCCCCAAACAGTTTGTCCCCATCAAACGGGAGATCCAACAATGTGGACTGTACATCTGCCGAAAAGCCCGAGTTACGTAGCCAGGCCTGTCTCCTTTCCACCACAGTTGTGCCCATTGCTCTGGCTACCGAGTCGGTGGTATCCAGTCCCGTCTGGATAATTTGGGTCGCAGCAGCCTGGGCATCAGAGACAAGATCCAAAAGACCCTGGGGAAGCTCTGTAAACGAAGAGGAGATGTCATCCATCAGAGCATGAATATACCTCCCCAGGATACAGGTCGCATTAGTGGCTTTTAACGCCAGACTGCAGGACGAAAAAATCTTCTTCGACTGCGCCTCTAGCTTTTTTGAGTCTCTGTCCCCAGGCACCGTCGGGAAAGAACCAGGCGCTGATTTGGACGAACAGGAGGCCTGCACAACCAAGCTCTCCGGCGTAGGGTGCCTAGATAGGAAACCAGGATCAGTTGGAGCCGTCCGATACCTCCTGGCCACGGCTCTGTGAACTGCTGGGGAAGATGCCGGCTTCTTCCACACCTCTAAAACCGGATCCAGCAGAGCGTCATTAAAAGGTAATAGAGGCTCCGCCGCGGCTGAGGCCGGATGCAACACCTCTGTCAAAAGATTTTGTTTCGCCTCCACCACCGGCAAAGGCAGGTCCAAAAAACTAGCTGCCTTCCGTACCACTGTATGAAAGGAAGCCGCTTCCTCAGTATATTCCCCCGGGGACGAAAGGTCCCACTCAGGGGAAGTGTCCAGCCCACTGGCCGACTCCAGTCCACGCAGCCCATCACCCGAGTCCTCTAGCTCTCCTTCCTCTAGGGCTCGTTGGTACTCCTGCTCCTCTAGTACCCGGAGAGCACGCCTCCTTGAATGCAGTCGTTGCTCAATCCGCGGAGTCGACAACACCTCCGCCGAAGTCGGAGATCGGCGCCGATCTTCCGAAGCCACCGACGCCGCATCCGGCGCCACAGGTAACTTCGGCGCCGACTGAAGAGCAGATGGAACGGATGGACCCACCGGAGTCACAGGCCGAAATCTCGACGTCGACGGGATGGAAATCCCTGGGGCCAATCCCTCCGAAGCCATCGGAGCGGCCACCGGCGCCGACACTGGCGCCGAGCCCACGTTCCCAAACGGGAGAAAGGGCATAAAGGGTGCCGGCCGAAGAGGCGCCGGATCACCCAAAGAAAAGGCCAAAGGCCCAGCCGGAGCACCCCCTGGAGCCATCTGTTGGAAGATGGCATACATCGCATTCAAGAATGCGGAACTATCAGCTCCAGGGGTGGGAAAAGCCGGATACTGGGGTGCCTGACTCGGAGGCGACCCCGACGCCGGCCTCGGCGTCTGCGCCGGAGAAAACACCTGAGGCTCCAATACCTCAATCACCGACGCCTGTCCAGGCGAAGTTGGAGACGTCGGAGAGAGCAACGGCGTCGAAGGATGCGGCGTCACCGTGGGGCTGACCTCCCATGTCCTCCGGCGCCGATCCGGAGACCTGGAACGAGCCTCCCTTGAATGACGCCGAGATTCTCTACGGCGCCGGGAGTCTCGATGACGCCGATGTCTTGGAGAAGACTTTTTCTTGTGATGCTTCTCCTTTGACTTGGCCATAAACAGCTTCGCCTCGCGTTCTTTAATGGCCTTCGGATTCATGTGCTGACACGAATCACAAGTCGAGACGTCGTGGTCGGAGCTCAAACACCAAAGGCAATCGGAATGAGGATCCGTCACCGACATCTTGCCTCCACACTCACGACAAGGCTTAAATCCAGACTTTCTCTGCGACATTATTTCCACAGAGAAAGAGTACGCAGCAAGATATACACTGTAACCGCAAGAGTAACAGTTGCTCCCTCGAAGATAACCGTTTCGAATGCACGGAAAAAAGGGAACTGACGTCCGCACGTCGTCGAGGACCTCTTATTGCCTGTATGACGTCAGACGGCGTCGCGTGCGAGACAGTGACGTCCTCGTCGACGTGCAGAGACTAGTAAGAAGATTTCCGTCGAATGCTGGCGCCATGGGAGTATTCATGAGGTGAGGAATCCACAGGTAGTTGTATCCATCAGAAAGAGTATCACAAAGGCAATTGACTTCCTCTTCTGATGGATACGTCCAACTGCAGATTTCCCACCATTAAAAAGATACAACACGCCCTTCCGAAGGTGGAGGAAATGAGGAATGGACTTAGATTTTAAATCTAGTAGGATGGAATGCGCAAAATGGCTCATCAATCATACCATTCTCTCAAGGCAGTATTTGTTTGTGAATATGTGCACCAACACCCACATAGCACCAGTGTTGAATGGTCCTACAGGAATAAGTTCGGAGGCATTATGGGGTTTTCCTCTAATCCAACAAGCTGCAATGCAGAGACATATCCACACTGACTAAGACCCCTGTTGCACTGCCTTGCCTTTCTCAGTCTTAGTGAACCTCACATAAAGTTGATCATCCACATAATGCGTTCTCCTACAGTATATGTAGAAACTAATGGATGTCTTAGGGCCAACCCAATAGAGCCTTGATGCCTTTTTCATGGGTGTGGCAAGGCAAAAAATGTCAGAAGTGTAATTGATCAACAGACATAGAAGGATGATTTTACCCTTGGTAGAAAGGAGTCCTCAGCACCAATTTGTCCAGGAAGAAAGTGGTGTCGGGCGGTCGCACATAGAGTGCCTATAGTTCACTCATGTGGCATGTAGAAGTGATGGCCATAAGAACAACTGTTTTGATTAGCTCTGAAGCTTCTGACAAAGCACACAAAAAAGTGATGAATGTTATGCTTGAATTAATCTCTGCAACTGGGCTGCAATCCGTCCTTTCCTTAATTTGCATACTCATGCCACTTCGGTTAAGCCTGGAACACAAGCAGCCTAGGACTGGTCTCCTCCTAGTTAGGAATCATCAGTCAGGTATAGCTTGTTCCAGTGACACACACAGAAAAAGTCCTAGGTTGCTTGTGTTATGCTTTAGGGAGGACCTGGCCTGGTAATTAGGGCTGGACTATTTCCACTGGAGCAGGATCAAGAATGATTTGCATATGGATGAGGTGGCAGGGTGTGCAAAATAATAATGGACTTTTTAGGCCACCCGAATGATTATCGGTCGCTGAAATTAATTCAAACATTCCATCCATCACTCTTTTGTATACTTTGGAAGCTGCAGAAAGCAATTGTGCATAGGCTCGAATGGCGTGTACACAAGTAACGCCTGAATTATATTTAGATCATACAAAGGTACAACTAATGGCTGTGGAGAGAACATGTGCGCCAGGCCCTTCAGAAAACTCATCAAAACCAGTGACTTATAAAAGAAAGGGTTAATCAGGCAAACATTTAAAGGCCAAACAGTTGGCAAATAACCCTTAAATGTACAAGGCCTTGCTAGCCCAATGGAAACATGAACAATACATCAGAAAGTTAGGTCTACACGGTTTGACATGATGGTCCCCACATTAGGCCACAAAGGTTTCCTAGTGCCCAGCATATATGGATTTCAAAGACGGGTGTCTGGCTGAAAAATGATATCTAACAATTCAGTCAGCCAATTAAATTAATTCAACTGTCACTACCAAACTCCATGCAAGGAGGTATGGGTTGTGGAGATGCAGGTGCACGCACAGAACGTACTTAGGAAAGTTTTATCGGTTATCAACATCATAATGTTGGATTGTTTTCTGGAACATTAACATCAATATTGTCCCAATCCATGATAGTTTTATATCGTTGGTTGTTATGTTGTAATGAGTAAGAAAGCATTGGTTATTGGTTGGTTTGTGCAAGAACTGAATGTATGTTGTGACGCTTACAAATGTTGTAATGGTGTTTTGTTTCCCAGGATGTGATGTGCATCAATGTTGGCCTGCTCCAAGGCAGTGTTTGATACGTGTCTGCTAAACACTGTTATTGTGCTTTTTTGAGTAGGAAGCGCCTAGTTGACTGTGGTACTAAATTGCACTACTGTGTATTGCGAAGGGAAATATGATAGTAGCGAAGGGATATTTACAATGAATAGAACTTAGAGTGAAGTGATGTTAGGTGGTCACGATATACCTGAGTGCATTACAGCAATATCGGATATCGCTTTTTACAAGATATAGCACTTGCTGTACAGTCCAATTTTTGATTGAAACAGTTTTGGGAGATGAAACAATGTGAGACAGTAATATGAATAATGGGGCGCTATAAAGGTGGTCATTAAAAGCAAACGTAAAATGTGCCCCTAAACAAATGGTACTTAGTGGTGTTTTTATCTCTAAAGGATGTTTTGTGTTTCTTACCTTTGTGTCTAGCAGAAGAAAACAATAATATGATGTATGAGAAAACAATTTACTTACCTGTAACTAATTATCCAGTATTGGTATCTTTCATACAGTCACACGCTTGAATCATCCATTAAAGGTTCTACAAGAGCAAATTATATCATACCTCCTCGCTCTATCCAAAACTGGGCTCAGACATGCCTCAGTTAAAGTCCACCTGGCAGCTATATCCTCATACATAAGCTCTGCAAATGCACCATCCCTTGGGTCATCCAGGCTCATAAAACAATTTATGAAAGGTCTGTTTCGCACTTTTCCTCCTGTGTGACCACCTCCTCCTCAATGGCATCGAACCCTTGTTCTTTCACAATTAGTGAAAGCTCAGTTCGAGCCCATACACAGAGAGGATCTGAAGTATCTCACATAGAAAGTGGCAACCCTCCTTGCACTTTCATCTACTAGGAGAGTCAGTGATATACAAGCCTTTACCATCAAGGAACCATTCCTCACTTTCTCAGACAACTTTGTTCTTCTCAGAACAAACCCAAGATACATTCCTAAAGTGCCTTCATCTTTTCACCTAAATGAACCAGTGATACTGAGAACTTTCTTCCCGAATCCATGGCCGAAAGAACTCACCACACACTGGATATCAAACGGTGTTTGAAGTGTTACCTTCAGCGTACTAAACAACTCCGTAAGACAGACCCACTACTAGTCTCTTACAGACAAGGTCATCAGGGTACAGGAGTTACTAAAGCAACTATAGCCCAATGGACTGCATCCACCATTAAATTGTGTCATATGAAGGCTGGAAAACCACTAACCAGCCCGCCTAAAGCACACTCTACAGGAACAATTTCAACATCGGTTGCTCTGTTTCAAGGCACCACCTTAGACAAGATATGTCAAGCTGCAACGTGGAAGACACATTCTTTCGTGCAGCATTATTGTTTGGAATCGACACAATGAACCGATTCAGTTGTGGGATAGGCGGTCCTACGTCATTTATTTCACTAAGGTGAGCCTCTTTTGAATGTATATGTCTAATTCTATATACTTCTAACACCAGCGCAATTATTGTCTATGTATTAAAAAAAAAAAAAAAAATAATATATATGGAAAATTTCACTTACCCAGTGTACATCTGTTCTTGGCATGTTCCGCTGCAGATTCACATGCTATGCACAGGTCCTGCCATCTAGTGTTGGGCTCGGAGTGTTACAAGTTGTTTTTCTTCAAAGAAGTCTTTTCGAGTCACGGGACCGAGTGACTCTTCCTTTTCAGCTCCATTGCGCATGGGCATCGGCTCCATCTTAGATTGTTTTCCCGCAGAGGGTAAGGTAGGAGTGATAGAGTGTAAAGAAAGAGATGTCCATGCAATGGAATAGAGATGTATATACAGAGTTTAAATAAAGAGGTGTCCATGCAATGGAATAGAGATGTATATATATATGTACAAATTTTAAATGTAACTTAAACGGCTACAGGCTCCCGGGGAGGAGGGAGGGCGCATGTGAATCTGCGGCGGAACATGCCACGGACAGATGTACACTGGGTAAGTGACATTTTCCATTCAATGGCATGTGTAGCTGCAGATACACATGCTATTCACAGACTACAAAGCAGTAATCCTCCCCTAAGCGGTGGTCACCCTGTGGGAGTTGAAGTTGCCTGAAATGTTGTTCTTAGTACAGCCTGTCCTACTGTGGCCTGTTGTGTTGCTAACACATCTACACAGTAATGCTTGGTAAATGTATAAGGTGTCGACCAAGTGGCTGCTTTACAAATTTCTGTCATTGGTATGTTTCCTAGAAATGCCATTGTTCTCCTTTTTTCCTAGTGGAATGTGCCTTTGGCGTAATTAGCAGTTGTCTTTTAGCCTTTAGGTAACAAGTCTGGATACATTTCACTATCCACCTGGCTAGGCCTTGTTTTGATATAAGATTACCAGTATGGGGTTTTTGGAATGCGACAAACAATTGTTTCGTTTTACAAAATGATTTTGTTCTGTCAATGTAATACATTAAAGCTCTCTTAATATCTAATGTATGTAGTGCTCTTTCTGCCACTGAGTCTGCTTGTGGGAAGAAGACTGGGAGCTCCACTGTTTGGTTCAAATGAAACGGTGAGATGACTTTAGGTAGAAATTTAGGGTTTGTGCGAAGTACAACCTTATGTTTGTGTACTTGTATAAAGGGTTGTTCAATAGTGAATGCTTGTATTTCACTAACTCTTCGGAATGAAGTGATTGCCACTAGAAATGCTACTTTCCAAGTTAGGAATTTAATCTGACAAGAGTGCATGGGTACAAAGGGTGGACCCATGAATCGTGTAAGTACAATGTTAAGATTCCATGAGGGTACTGGTGGCGTTCTTGGAGGTATGATTTGTTTAAGACCCTCCATGAAAGCTTTAATGACTCGCACTCTAAATAGAGATTTGGGTGGTGATTCTAAGCTTGGCGGGTGGCGGGAGCCGCCCGCCAAGCGGGAACCGCCAGAAGACCGTACCGCGGTCAAAAGACCGCGGCGGTCATTCTGGGTTTCCCACTGGGCTGGCGGGCGACCGCCAAAAGGCCGCCCGCCAGCCCAGCGGGAAACACCCTTCCACGAGGAAGCCGGCTCCGAATGGAGCCGGTGGAGTGGAAGGGGTGCGACGGGTGCAGTAGCACCCGTCGCGAATTTCAGTGTCTGCTAAGCAGACACTGAAATTCTAAGTGGGGCCCTGTTAGGGGGCCCCACGACACCCGTTCCCGCCAGCCTGGTTCTGGCGGTCAAAACCGCCAGAACCAGGCTGGCGGGAAGGGGGTCAGAATCCCCATGGCGGCGCTGCCTGCAGCGCCGCCATGGAGGATTCTGCAGCCCAGGGGAAAACCGGCGGGAAACCGCCGGTTTCCCTTTTCTGACCGCGGCTTTACCGCCGCGGTCAGAATGGGCCTGGATGCACCGCCAGCCTGTTGGCGGTGCATCCGCGGTCCCCTACCCTGGCGGTCTCGGACCGCCAGGGTAGGAATGACCCCCTTGGTTTGCTTATTTTGCAAATAAGCAGAAATTGCTGTGAGATGCATTTTGATGGATGAAAAAGCTAAATTTGCTGCAATGTCTTGTATGGACGCATCTAAGGGTGTTATGTGTTTTGCTTGACAGTAGAAAACAAATCTTTTCCATTTGTTAGCATAACACTGCCTAGTAGTAGGTTTTCTTGCCTGTTTAATGACTTCCATACATTCTGGTGGAAGATTTAGATACCCAAACTCTAAGATTTCAGGAGCCAGATTGCCAGATTGAGCATCGCTGGATTGGGGTGTCTGATCTGCTGTTTGTTTTGTGTCAGCAGGTCTGGTCTGTTTGGGAGTTTGACGTGTGGTACTATTGACAGGTCTAGCAGTGTGGTGTGCCAAGGCTGGCGTGCCCACGTTGGTGCTATAAATATGAGTTTGAGTTTGTTT
Organism: Pleurodeles waltl; assembly: GCF_031143425.1. Lineage (NCBI taxonomy): Eukaryota > Metazoa > Chordata > Amphibia > Caudata > Salamandridae > Pleurodeles > Pleurodeles waltl. Next base: position 253,212,378 of record NC_090442.1, on the reverse strand, counting down.
TGACCCAGTTTGTTGACCAATAATGGAATGAGCGGGAGAGGGGGAAAAGCGTAAGCAAATATCCCTGGCCAGTTGATCCATAGAGAATTCCCCTTGGATAAAGGGTGTGGGTACCTGGATGCCAAGTTTAGGCATTTTGCGTTGTGTTTGGTGGCTTAACAGATCTATGTCTGGTGTCCCCCACTGACGAAAGTATTTGTGAAGTACTTGGGGGTAAATTTCCCACTCGTGAGTTTGTTGGTGATCTCGACTGAGGTCGTCTGCTAACTGATTGTGAATCCCTGCAATGTATTGAGCTACCAGGTGTATGTTGTTGTGAATTACCCAATGCCAATTTTTTTGTGCTAGAAGGCAAAATTGTGATGAGTGGGTTCCTCCCTGTTAGTTTAAGTAGTACATTGTTGTCATATTGTCTGTTTTGACAAGAATGTGTTTGTAAGGCAAAAGAGGTTGAAAGGCTCTTAGTGCTAGGGAGACTGCTAGCAGTTCTAAGTGATTTATGTGAAACTGTTTCTGTTTGTTGTCCCATTGTCCCTGAATATTGTGCTTGTTGAGGTGTGCTCCCCAACCAATCATTGATGCATCTGTTGTGAGAATGGCGTGAGGCAAAGGGTCTTGAAATGGCCGCCCATAGTTTAAATTTGTGGGATTCCACCACTGAAGCTAAATGTGTGTTTGGCGGTCTATCAACATTAGATCTTGGAGATGACCATGTGCCTGCGACCATTGTTTTGCGAGGCACTGTTGTAAAGGCCGCGTGTGTAACCTTGCGTTTGGGACAATGGCGATGCATGATGCCATCATACCTAGCAGTTTCATGACAAAACGGACAGTGTAGTGAATGTTTGGCAATATGTTGTGGAACGATTGCACTCTTTGTGGGCTTGGACTTGCAAGCGCCTTTTGAGTGTTTAGTGTAGCCCCTAAGTACTGCTGAATTTGTGATGGTTGCAGGTGTGATTTTTGGTAATTTATTGAGAACCCTAGATGTGTAGGGTGTCTATTACATAACGTGTGTGATGTTGACACTGTTTTTGAGTGTTGGCTTTTATTAGCCAATCTTCGAGATATGGGAATACATGCATATGTTGTCTCCTTATGTATGCTGCGACTACGGCAAGGCATTTTGTAAAAACTCTGGGGGCTGTTGTTATCCCGAAGGGTAATACTTTGAATTGGTAATGTTTTCCTTGTATAACAAACCGGAGGTTTTTTCTGTGAGCTGGATGGATGGGTAAGTGAAAATATTCATCCTTTAGATCCAGTGTTGTCATAAATTCTCCCTGTTGTAGCAGTGGGACTACATCTTGTAGTGTTACCATGTGAAAGTGTTCTGATCGGATATAGAGGTTGGGAGTCCTGAGATCTAATATTGGTCTTAATGTTTTGTCCTTCTTGGGAATAAGGAAGTACATGGAGTAAACCCCTGTTCCTTTTTGATGATGCGGCACTAGTTCTATGGCTTGTTTGAGTAATAGTGCCTGTACTTCCGTTTGCAACATGAAAAGATGTTGTGATGAAAGTTTGTGCGCTTTTGGGGGAGTGTCTGGAGGAAAATCTGTGAACTCTATGCAGTAACCATGTTGAATAATGGATAGTACCCATGTGTCTGTTGTGATGTTTAATCATTGGTCGTGGAACATTTTCAGTCTTCCTCCCACAGGGGAAGTATGTTGAGGGAAGGTGATGATAAAGTCACTCCTCCCCTCCCCCTAGCACCTCGAAACCCTTACGGGTACATAGCGCGCTTTATAAATCTAATGATTGATTGATTTGCTTGTTTTGAGGATTGGTATTTTCCTCTAGATTTGGAGAATTGTCCTCTGTAGGATCCCCGAAATCCCCCTCTTTGGTATTGTGTCTGGTAAGAGGGCTTGGATTGTGAGGTAGATGGCTCGGAGGGCTGTGGCCTGAAGCCTCCCCTATATTGAGGCTTCCGAAATGAGCCTCTGTATTGGGATGAATAAAGCGCTCCCATCGCTTTGGCAGTGTTGGCGTCTTTTTTTCATCTTATCTATGGCTGTGTCCACCTGTGTGCCGAATAACTGTTGCTGATTAAAAGGCATGTTGAGGACGGCTTGTTGGATTTCAGGTTTAAAACCTGATGACCTGAGCCATGCATGTCACCTAATGGTGACAGCCGTATTTATAGTACTTGCGGGTGTATCTGCTAAGTCTAGCGCCGATCTTATTTGACTGTCCGTAATTGCCTGCCCCTCCTCTACTACCTGCTGGGCTCTCTTCTGTTGGTCCTTGGGGAGATGCTGAATAATGTCCTTTATCTCATCCCAATGAGCCCTATAGTATCTAGCTAGAAGGGCCTGCAAATTAGCTATGCACCACTGATTGGCTGCCTGTAACACCACCCTTTTCCCTGCAGCATCAAATTTTTTGCTTTCTTTAGCTGGAGGGGGTGCATCTCCAGAGGGCTGTGAGTTAGCCGTTTTCCTCGCTGCGCTGACCACTACTGAATCGGGGGCAGCTGTTGTGTGATATAAACAGGGTCCGAGGGTGGTGGCTTGTACTTTTTCTCTACCCTTGGGGTTATAGCCCTTCTTTTAACCGGTTCTTGGAATATTTGCTGCACATGTTTGAGCATACTGGGGAGCATGGGCAGGCTTTGGTATGTGGCATGAGTTGAGGACAAAGTATTGAACAAGAAGTCGTCCTCTAGAGGTTCTGTGTGCATAGTCACGTTGTCAAAAGCTGCTGCCCTAGCTAGAATCTCTGTATACGAGGTGCTATCCTCAGGTGGCGATGGCTTAGATGGGTAGCACTCTGGTCTATTGTCTGAGACTGGGTCGTCAGAGATCCCAGGGATCTGTTTCCTGATGTGACTGCATAGCGTGTGATGGAGACTGTGCAGTGGGTGTAGCATGCGGAGAGACAGTCCCTTGAGGAGAGTGAGGAGGAGACTGGTGAGGAGAAAACTGGGGAGGCGGAGATTTGTCTCTTGGCACTTTAGCCATTGGCTGATCAGTGTCCAAGCGTCCGTGGAAGGCCAGTTTTCTTTTTATTTTGAGAGGAGGTGCTGTGAGGATCTTGCCAGTGTCCTTGTGGATCTGTATCCAGGGCTGTTTGTCATCGAAATACTCCATTTGTTGTAATGCTTCCTCAAATCTCTGGCTTTCTTTTAACTGTTTCGAAAGTCCATGCTCCTCTGTATAGGAATGTCTTTTCGTCCCGAAGCCGGTTTTTTCGGCACCGAAGGGCCTGGAGTAGTTGTTGGCCTCGGTTTCGAAAGTGACTTCCGGGGTCTCGACTCGATGGGTCGGTGTCGTATGCTTTCGGAGCCTGTGCCTCAGCTCGAGTCCGAAGGCTTTGTTACGGGTGTGGCCTTTTTCAGTGCTGAAGATGTTACTTGTTCACCGGTTGCTTTTTTACAGGTGGAGTCATGGCCTTCCAGCAGTGGCGTCCCCAAGGCCTGCTGAAATGCTCGTACCCACCATCCTCCACGGGCATAATAGTTATTGTGAGTACTGCTAGCTATTCAGATTCAGGCATTTGAGTTTATGAAAGATCCAATACTGGATAAGAAAACAAGTTACTTACCTGTAACTACAGTTATCCAGTATCGGTATCTTTCATAAATTCACATGCAACCCACACTCCTCCGCTTTGAGGCTCACCTACCTTTTTGGGTACATACTCTTCACTCTAGTGCTAGAAAATCTGAGGGAATGAGCCTTTTTTGGGAATATTCTAGAGGGTGCTGGCGCCTGATGGGTCATAAGTCAAGTTTGGTTCTTTTTTACAAAATGACATGGATAGGCTGTATGTTTGAGTTTCTAGCATTATAGCCTATGGATATTCTTACTTACTACTTTTTAAGATACCGTGGGACTCTCACTTCGACAACGAGGATGATTCAAGCATATGAATTTATGAAAGATCCAATACTGGATAAATTAGTTAACTTCTGTGCCATACCTACTGGCATGAAAAGGATTGATTTTGGCAATAAGAATTAATGTTAGATCTCGCTTGTGATTCACATATTGGAAGGCACATATTTAAACGTATTGGAAAATTTGGGTACACCTTTAAATATCATTTTTGTGTTTTTTCTTTATAATTATTTACACCTCTGATTGATTATGTTCTATTTTAGATTTACAGGAAATTTGTGTTTGATCCTACTATTGGATATTCATATGAACAGAAAGTCAACTTTAGCCTTTTCGATTAAATAGTAAAATAAGAAAGATTTTATAGGTAGAAAATATTTAGTAAGGCTACACAGAGAGGATTTAAATTGTGTGGTATGGACACAGCTAGTATCACCCGTGCAACCTACCAAACTGCCTTAAGCTGCTTAGGTGATGACAAATAAATAGGGACCTGCTTGTGTAATTTAATAATACACTGTGTCTTGACAATGAAGTAGGTATTGGATTTGGCCCCCGATCGGACCAAACAGTGGATCTTGGGTGGGCGACGGTGCTGAGGTTGGCCAGTTCGTAGACCTGTCGGTGTTTCGGCATCATCAGGTTTACACAAGCAATGGTTAAGAAAATGCAGTACATGCTATGATGATCTGCTGGAGGGCAGTGCCTTAAAAAGGGAACTGAAACATGCTTTAAAAAATGTACCATGCAACTTAGATGCCTGGCAATATACAGAAACAAACCAGTTCTGCCAAAAACAGACTGCACTCAAACTCATCTTGGCAAAGCTGGCCAATCCTTAGCTAGCTGAAAGTTCTTGTTGGAGCGACAGGTGCTCTGCAAGTTGGGAGGGTGGAGAGATTCTAAGCCTACTATGCAGGGTAGCAGGGTGGGTGGGAGTTTATGGGGGGTTTCAATGTGTAGTTGTTTTGAGGATTACACATGGTTTATCGCGTTCTTGCTCAGCGATGAGCTATCTACAATTCCGGGAGGACTTGGCAATAAAATTAAGCGCACCATTGTCCTACATACATCCACAAACACTCACTCAACATTGTCCTATTACAGGAAACCCACCTGAAGGGAAACAGATACAGGGCACTGGCTTTAAAAGTGGTCCTGTGTCGTCATGCCCAAGCCCTGATTGGAAGAATTAAAAAGAACAAACTCCCCACTATGTAGAGTTAGAAAAAGATATAGCCACTCTAGAAGTAGAAATACTGCAGTGGGGACGACAGAGTCAGGAACAGAGTTATAGGCTCTGGCTTCGACAACAGGAGCTATTAGATTTAACAGAGAACAAGGCCAGGAACATACACTAGCTGCGCAGCACCACCTCTACAACGGTGGCGTCAAGGCTAACAAACTCAAAGCCTGGCTTGAAAGAAGGGACGGAGGAGGAACTGGGTACTGGCATTAAGAGATGAAGAAGAGGTAACACACACCACTGGGGACGCAATAGCAGAAGCCTTTGAGAAGTACCATGAACAGTTATATACTTTTATGACTATACTTACAGGTGTGGAATGTGCAGACCTTTTGAGAGATATCGCCCTCCAGGCTCTCTCTAGTGATGCTAGGGATGGTCTGGAGCAAGAGGTAAGAGGCCAGAGGCTATTAGTTTATACAGGCACATATCCCTCTTAAATGTGGAGGTCAAGGTTTTGGCAAAGATTTTGGCCAACAGACTGAAAAAAGTAACAACTGTGATCCACCCAGACCAATCCATGTTTCTGCGCCACAGAGGCACTAGATTCAATCTGAGACGTCTCTACAGGGTCATGCATATGACTGGGTCACCCGGACATTAGGAATCAGTTTTCCCTCCTTGGACGCACGGATAGCATTTGATAGTATTGGATGGCCATGCCTTTTTGCAGCTCTCGCCAGGTTAGGCTTCGGCTCCAAGTTTTGCAAATGGATTAAACATCTTTACCAGGCCCCCTTGGCAAGGGTAGGAGTAAACGGTGTGCTCTCCCGCTCTTTTACCCTTTATAAGGGAACAAGACTGGGATGCCCCTCTTCCCCAATGATTTTCGCCCTGGCACTGGAGCCTTTGGCTACCTGGATACGTCAAGATCATCTTGTATGGGGGATAGTAGGAGGGAGTGGATGGGAAGAGTGTATCTCTCTCTAAGCAGACAAAATTCTACTATATGCTACTAGACCTCGAACCATGGTGGAATGACTGCTCCATATATTCCAGATTTTTGGAACTTATTCTGGCTATCAAATTAACTGGGACAAGTCCCTCCTCCTCCCTCTTGTGAGGAACACCCCCACATTGCCATCATGTTGTATTGCCCCGTTGGCGACAGACAGATGGGTTCCGAAATTTGGGCATACATATAACGTGTAGTGTGGATGGATTCATCGGGGAACACCTGCTCCCCCAACTTGGGCGCCTTCACAGTGATGTGGCGCACTGGTGGAAGCTCCCTGTCTCCCTGATGAGATGCACTGTTCTCTTCAAGACAATGGCCCTCCCTCGTCTATTATATATTCCCCAGAACACTCCATATATGGTGCTGCCAGAGCTATTTAGGTACATTAACAGCAAGCTGCGTAGCCTCTTGTAGGAAGGAGATAGTTTGCAAATCTCCCTAACTAAGCTCCAACGCGGAGTATTTGAAGGTGGGTTGACAGTTCCCGACATACGTACCTACTGTTGGCAGCACAACTTGGCACGATAAATGATTGGGTGTTTGCACACAATGACGACCCTACATTTTGAGTGGGCAGGAAGGCAATAGGAATAAGAGGCTACCCGTCAATTCTATATGGCAAGAGGCAGGAGGACCCGTTGCCACCACGCACTCAATCGGTGGTTCAAGCATGGAGGGAGGCAAATACATTTCTGGGCTAGGAAGGCAAGCTCACAGGCAGGAACCCTCTATGGGACAGTAAACTACTTCGGGAGGTCAGACACCTGCAAGGCTTTCGAAAATAGGGACTGATTGGTATTGACCATTTGGGGGACGTTTGGAGGGGGGATCCACTGATGACGCTTGCAGACCTGGAGAAGGAATATGGGATGTAAAAATCCGAGCGCTTTAAACATCTGCAGCTGGGGTACGCGTTGGGATGCCATATACCAGAGGGGGAGCAATTGCTGGAATCATCTCTACTAGAGGACAGGTTACTATTGGATCCCATGACGAATAAGGCCATCTTCGTGACATATAAGAAAATAATGAACAGCTCCCTTGATCCCCTGCGGTCATTATGGACAGCCTCGGAGGGCAGAATTGTGATAATCGAAGATGATGACTGGGCAGAGGCGATCCAGAGCTCGGGAGAGATTACAATAAGGGCCCGCTTCAGACTAAAATAACTCAGGGTCCTACGTACAGCATACTGGGGAGTGAGCGGGCCCCTGGGGATCCCTGACTAGGAGCATGATCTAGACTTGTGCCAGCATGCAGAGCAAGTGCTATATCAAAGCCAGGGCTGCACGGAGAAATACAAAAAAATATGGGCACAATGGACCGCATACAGAGACACAGCTGGATAACTGAGAATAAGGCGGGGCGGCTCCAACGGTGGAGGAAGGATTGGAAGAAACTCTTGGTAATGATTTCAATGAAATACTGTGTTTATAAATTTCACATTGTAACTCATTACTGCCTATATCAATGATGTGGTAGTGTAACAACAGTGATATTATACACTTTGTCATGTCTGAGTCATGTAAGGTATGCTGAGCAACTGTTGAAAAAAAAGGTTGGTTTAAAAAAATACAGAAAGGTCAGTAAGCTTAGATATAGTGGTATCTTCAGTTGTGTGGAGAAGGCCTACAATTGTTCCATCACCTTTCTTCTGTACAATAGGAACTGAATGATGGATTTCATGTTTAATTGACCCAAATGAAAAAATGACCTAAATTAGATGTATGCATTGGATTATTAATGTTTCTTTTGTTCTCTTTGGCCAGAAACCTTTCATCTGATGCGGATGATAGTTTGTCCTGGTATTTAAACTCAACTTCATTTATACTGCTTTAGTTTTGACTTTATATTGTTAAAAATATATCCATGTAGATTTATAGAGTGCCTTTGAGTCAGTCCTTTTCTGGAACTGGTCTGTTTGAATGTCTTTTAGGTTCTGCTTCAATCCATAAAACTGCATTTCCTGGGGGTACAGTATTCACTCCACATCATTGGCTATCTTGTCCTCTGAATGGCAGCATTTTCTGATCCAGTATGTACATCCATCTGAAAATGAGTGTGTTTCACTACCAGGGCTGGTTGGCAAGTCCTTTAGTTTTCAGTTTTCTCCTTATAAAGCCCTCTATTCCTTTCTTTCCTTTTTATTTTGATATTTCTAAAGAGGATACCACAGCTCTCCAGGCAGTATGTTCTGCTACAGGTAGGAAGAATAGGATGCTAGTAGAATGTTGGGGTCTGGTGTTCCAAAGCTGAGGCTCTTGTGCCACTGGTGTCATTTGGAGCTGTTGAGAGGGTTCAAAAGTAGTGGCTTCATTGTGTGTACAACATTGCTAATAACAGTGTTCCTAATTCACAACATAATTTGGCGATGAGAAGCCACAGCCAAGAATCCATGCATATCTCGCTGTGGTGGTGATGGATAAGTTACTTACCTGTAAATCCTAGTTCTCTTCCAGGGGTATCCTCATCAAAGTCATAAACATTGAATATTCCCGCCCTTGTGCGGGGACCCCGGAGCATATATAAAATATATACACATTATACATGTGTAACAAACAGTCATGCAGGCTATCATGTTAAAAACAGGCTAAAATGCTTTATTTCTATGAAGTTTTTTTTTTTTTTTTTTTTTTTTTTTTTTAAATACTACAATAGAGCATAAATAAGTACCCAAGCTCCTAAAACTAGGCTTGGGGAAGTAAGCAGTAGCAAACTCTAGTGAAAAAATAGAGAAAACTGCATTGAAAAACAATGAAGCATTCTTAGCCAATAGGCTGCATGTAGGTTAACACAGGAGAACCATAAAAACTTTGGCACTGTGCCTTTAAGACCCTGAGCACCTCCAGTATCCCACCATGCCTCAGGGGTGAAGGAAAGGTGACAGTTGGTTCACAGTTAGGTCAGTTCTTTTTACGGTGACAATTTGTATAATTGAATCAAAATACTGTCTGTCCTGCACTTCCAGTAGACGTGTGTCCGGGGAGGAGGGTGGGTTGTTTATGACTTTGATGAGGATACCCCTGGAAGAGAACTAGGATTTACAGGTAAGTAACTTATCCTTCTCTTCCAGGGGATCCTCATCAATAGTCATAAACATTGAATAGATTAGCAAGCCCATCCCTAAACCCAGCGGACTGTCCGATAGAAGTGCAGGAATAGACATGTCTTACGCAAATAAATTCCTTAGAGAGGCCTGCCCCACTTGGGCATCCGCTCTTGCATCTGAGTCTAAACAATAATGTCTTGTAAAAGTATGTACAGACTTCCATGTAGCAGCCTTACAAATCTCAGATATAGGAACATTGTTAAGGAGAGCAGCTGTAGCCGCTTTTCCCCTTGTGGAATGCGCTCTAGGCCGCGCTAGCAATTGTCTATTAGCTAGCTGCTAAGTATTAACAATACAAGAGACTATCCATCTTGATATTGTTCGCTTAGATGCTGCTTCTCCTGCCCTTAAATGACCATAGTTCACAAACAAGCGGTTAGAGTTTCTAATCGATTTTGTCTTGTCCAGATAAAATTTCAGCACTCTTTTCAAGTCTAATGAGTGCAATGCTTTCTCAGCCGGAGTTTCCGGATTGGGAAAGAACGTCGGTAAAGTTATGGTCTGATTAATATGGAATTCTGACACCACCTTCGGAAGGAAAGATGGGTGAGTTCGCAGAACTACTCTATTGTCATGAAAAACCGTGTACGGTTCTTTTGCAGACAAGGCCTGGATCTCACTGACCCTCCTCGCTGAAGTAATGGCCACCAGAAAAGCTGTTTTCCACGTAAGGTGTTGTAAGGAGGCCTTATGGATAGGCTCGAAAGGAGGGCCCATAAGTTTTGCTAGGACTATTTTCAGTTCCCACGGAGGAGAAGGCCTCCGAATTGGCGGAAAAACTTTCTTCAAACCTTCTAAGAAATCCTTGACTACAGGTTTCGTAAAGAAGGATTCCTGAGAAGGTGACTTGCGATAGGCAGTAATAGCAGACAAATGTACCTTAATAGATGATACCTGCAGACCGGATTTCGCTAGGTGAAGCAAATAGGACAGTATGACGTCCTCCTGCGCCCGTATGGGATTATGGCCTTGCTGACAGCACCATATGTAGAATCTCTTCCACTTAAAAGCGTAGGAACGCCGCGTGGAAGGCCGTTTGGACTCTTTCAAGATGTTCATGCACTCCTGCGAGAGTCCTAGGTGCCCATACTGCAGGAATTCAGGAGCCATGCTGTTAAGCTCAGAGAGGGTAGGTTGGGATGCAGAATCCTGCCCTCCATTCTGCTCAGAAGATCCGGTCTGCACGGCAGCCTCCTGTGAGGTTTTTCCGACAGGTTGAGGAGATCCGTGTACCAGAATTGTCGAGGCCATTGTGGCGCTATAAGAATCATTCTGGTCCTGGATCCGTAAAGTTTGCTGATCACTGCCGGAATGAGGGGAATCGGAGGAAAAGCGTAAAGAAATGTCCCTGACCAGTCGATCAACAGGGCATTCCCTCGAGATCCTGGACGGTAGAACCTGGATGCGAAGTCTGGGCATTTCCTGTTTACATCGTCTGCGAAGAGGTCCAGTTGAGGCCGACCCCATTGCGCGAAGATGTATTCTGCGACTTCGTCGTGCAGGACCCAATCGTGAACGTCCTCCAGGTGTCTGCTTAGAAAGTCTGCTTCTACGTTCTGCTGACCTGGCAGGTGAACTGCTGTGATTGACATTCCTCTGGCCAGGAGCCAATGCCATATCGCTTGGGACTCTCGTGAAAGGGGTAGGGATCTCGTTCCCCCTTGTTTGTTCAAGTAATACATCGTGGTTGTATTGTCCGTCTGTATCAATAGAGTTTTCCCCTGAATTAGCGGTGTGAAAGACTTGAGAGCCAGATGGACCGCTCTGAGTTCTAGCAGATTGATGTGGTACTGCTTCTCCTTGTCTGACCACAGACCCTGCGCTTGAAAAGGACCCAGATGAGCCCCCCATCCCTGAAGAGACGCATCCGTTACCAGAGTGTCGGATGGAAGTACCTGGTGAAACGGAGCGCCCACTGACAGGTGAGGTCTGTGCATCCACCATCTCAATGACTGCAGTGCTACCTCCGGTAGCCGCATTGTGTCTTCCCAGCGACCTGTTCTTTGGCTCCAATTGGCCTCCAATGCCTCTTGGAGGGGTCTCATGTGGAGTCTGGCATTTGGGACAATAAAGATGCACGATGCCATGGAGCCCAGTAGTGATGTCACCTGACGTGCCGTAGGTGCGCTGGCTCTCAACAGGTCCTGGCACTTCATGTTTATTGAGGACAGTCGTTCCTCCGAAGGATACACTTTTTGTAGTTCTGTGTTTATGATAGCTCCTAGGTAGTGAAGACTCTGCGTTGGAGTCAAGGTTGACTTCTGGTAATTGACCTGAAGACCTAGAGCTTCGCAAACTCCTAGTACAATGTCCCGATGGCTTCTCGCCTGCTCCGGAGAAGAAGCCTTTAGTAGCCAGTCGTCTAGGTATGGATATATGTATATCCTTTGTCTTCGTAGATGCGCCTCCACCACTGCCATACATTTCGAGAAAACTCTTGGAGCAGATTTCAGGCCAAAGGGTAGAACCCTGAACTGGTAATGCTGTAACGCTACTCGAAAGCGCAGGAATTTTCGATGCTTTGGAGCTATTGGGATGTGGAAATACGCATCCTGCAGGTCGATGGAGCACATCCAGTCTCCCTGATGCAGTTGAGGGAAAATTTGGTGAAGCGCTAGCATTCTGAACTTCTGCTTTCTTATGTATTTGTTCAGCAGTCTTAGATCCAGGATTGGCCTGAAAACGCCCTCTTGACCCTTCTTTGCTACTAGAAAGTAACGGGAGTAGACCCCCTTTCCTCTGTGGGCAGTTGGAACCCTTTCTATGGCATTCTTTCTTAGGAGGGCGAGAGCCTCCTTGCGTAGCAAGGTGAGATGAGCCGGATTGTGTTTGGTTGGTGGCAAGTGTGGTGGAGGCTGCTTGAAAAGGAGAGAATAGCCCTGTTCGACAATATTGAGCACCCATTTGTCTCTTTTGATAGAGTGCCACTCGTGAAGATGAGCAATAATACTTCCCCCCACCGGAGTGGTGTACAGTGTCGAGGGAAGCGAGACTTCATTGCTTAGTGGGTGCTTTTGGAGTGGACTGTTGAGGTCTACTTGACCCTCGCTCCCTTGTGTTTCTTCGCTGAAACAGAGGGCGTCCCTGTCGTTGCTGAGACCTTTGCGACCAATGAGGGGTTTGAACCCTCTGTTGGAAAGGGCGTCTATCGTACGGTCTGTACCTCCGCCTGAAATCTTTCCTTCTTTCGAGGCCTACCGCCTTCATGGTATCCACCTCGGTCTTCATGCGGGCCATCTCTTCGTCTGCATGGGCACCGAATAGAGAATTCCCGGCAAATGGGAGATTCAGGATACGTTGTTGTGCCTCCTGTTTCAAGCCAGTGAGCCTCAGCCAGGAAGATCTCCTCGCACAGATACCATGTGCGTACCCATGAGCCGCCAAATCCGCCCCATCCGCTGCCGCGCTGATAACTTGGTTAGATACCAGGCATCCTTCCTGTAGAATCTCTTAGAAATCTTGCCTGTCTTCTCTGGGCAGTTTTTCTGTAAATCTACTGAGGGAATCCCACAGAGAACGATCGTACCTGCCCAGGAGCGCAGACGCACTAGAGACCTTCATTGCTGAAGCCGCTGTCCCACACATCTTTCTTCCCAGAGAGTCTAAATGCCTGCTCTCTTTATCCGGGGGTACCGTGGATGAAGATGCCACCGAGTGGGTCTTTCGGGCGGCAGCTATGATCACTGAGTCTGGTGGCGGATCCTTCCTAAGAAATAAAGGGTCTTGCTCTGGAGCCTTGTACTTTTTAAGAATCCGAGCCGGGGCAGACTTAAGCGAGGCTGGGGCCAGAAAAGTGTCCATGGTCGGCAGCAACAAACCAGGCACTAGAGGCAGCAACTTTTTCGACGCTGATCTCTGTTGTAGTGTCTCAAAGATGATTGAAGAGGAGGTAGATGGTTCTGGAACCTCTATATTGAGTTTCTGTGCTCCTCTTAGCAACACCTCGTTGAAAGTGGTTATGTCATCCACTGGTGAGACTCTAGCAGGTGGTGAATCTGTAAGAGTAGGTGAGTAACGCCTGACAGAAGAACCTGATGAAGACCAAGAGGGTGATCTTCTTGAGCGCGACCTGGATCTCCGTTGAGAGCGAGATCTGCTGCGGGACGCTGTAGCCGAGCGCCTAGGCCTCGCGGTCGGCTGTCGAGGAGCTGAACGAGCCCGTTCTGCCCCGGCTGTCGGCGATGGCGTTCTTGGCGGGGAGGCAGTGGGTGAATACATTCGCGAATATTGCGAATCTGGGGAGGCCGCTGGTCTGTTGAGGCTCTCCAGCCATCTCGGAGATAGGTTGATGGGCGAGACATGCCCAGGAGATGCTCTTGACCGAGAAGAGTCGCTCGGTATGGAGACCACTGGAGACTGAGCCTTGTCTGGCGAGGGGCGATGTTCTGCTCCCTGTTGGACAGGTAAAACCTGCGTCGACGTCGATGGCTGTTTCGACGTCGAAGGACGCCCAGTCGGTTGGTCCTGCCTCGACGTTGATTGCCTCGACGTTGAGTGCCTTGACGTCGAACGGCGTTCCTTGGACCTCGACCTGCTCGCCGTCGTGTGCCTCGACGTGGAGCGATGGGAGGTTGACGGCGGATGTTTCCCGTGCCGTCGTGGAGATCTCGACGTCGTGTGTCCTGACGTCGGGGGGCGCACAGCCTTTGGCGGCGACCGGGCATGCCGGCGGTGGCTCGACGTCGATCGGCGGGCTGCCGTCGACGGAGACCTGCCCCTACTCTGATGTTCCCTCGACGCCGTTCCCTTCGACGTCGGGTGCGTCGCCGTCGACGGCGATCTATGCCGGTGGGACGGTGGTAGCGACGACGTCGACGGTGAACAAACAGGTATTTTCCTACCTGTCGACGTCGACCGGGCCATTCTCTCCTGAGAATTCTTCTTCCCACAAGCAGGGCATTTGACAAAAAGAGAAGGCATTTTTCTGTCAGAAAAAACCTTCCTAGCTCAGACAAAGATGTTACTTGTCGAGTGAAAAGTGAAAAAACGCTTTTTTAAAGAATTTTTCTGAGGAAAACTCAGAAAAACTGAGAGCTCAATGCTCCAGGATCCTCTCAGAAGGAGCCGGAAAAAAGAACTGACCTAACTGTGAACCAACTGTCACCTTTCCTTCACCCCTGAGGCATGGTGGGATACTGGAGGTGCTCAGGGTCTTAAAGGCACAGTGCCAAAGTTTTTATGGTTCTCCTGTGTTAACCTACATGCAGCCTATTGGCTAAGAATGCTTCATTGTTTTTCAATGCAGTTTTCTCTATTTTTTCACTAGAGTTTGCTACTGCTTACTTCCCCAAGCCTAGTTTTAGGAGCTTGGGTACTTATTTATGCTCTATTGTAGTATTTAAAAAAAAAAAAAAAAAAACTTCATAGAAATAAAGCATTTTAGCCTGTTTTTAACATGATAGCCTGCATGACTGTTTGTTACACATGTATAATGTGTATATATTTTATATATGCTCCGGGGTCCCCGCACAAGGGCGGGAATATTCAATGTTTATGACTTTGATGAGGATCCCCTGGAAGAGAAAGACCATTCGCGGACATTCAGAGGAGGATGTGTTGCCATGCAATGGCTGTCAGACAAGCCCTACAATGGTGAGGTATGGCAGATTCATCTTAAGCTCGAAGTGAGCATCCCATCCAGGTCTCAGAAAGTCTGTTGACTGCTGTATGAGCTGCTGTTTGTGTGCGAAGCATGCCTGGCAGGCTGCAGGCGCATGCATACCATTCACCAAGGATACAACCTGTAAATGCATGTAACTTTCCAGCACATTTTCAACTGCCCATATTGCCTTTGGTTAAACAAGTTTACTTAACTCAGGAGCGTTTACAGTTTCATTGGCGAACTGAATACTGATTAGTTATAAAGCGTGCCCAGGTCGAATGGGACGGTGGTTACACGTTCAATCATACTGTGTCTACTATTACAAACATATTAAAGAAGGCACGTATCCAGGATGTGTGGAACAACAGTGGTGCATACACACCTACCTTATTTTATTTTGCGGCAACTATTAATTGAGCGAGAGTAGTGATACGTAGGAACTTATACCTGTGTACTTTAAAGCTTAGAGTGTGTGGTATTTAATCCAATATACTGTCTACAGCACAGCTTACTGCAGGGTTTGTTGCTCTTGGGGATGCAGTCGGTAAACCTACCACCACCATAATTTCTGGAATTTCCAGGAAGTCCAGGGATTCTGTGGAAGCAGTACTTTGATGCATTCAAAATATATATAGGGCAACTGGAGCATCGCACTTCAGGGCAGAAAGGACAAAGCTCCTTTTATCACATTCACTGGGTTTTGAAGGTAGGGTAGTACTCAAACATCTGCCCAAGTTAGCAGTAGCTGATGGTGAGGAGTTGGATGAGTATCAAGCGGTGGTCAAAAACCTGGAGGGAAAATTTGACATCCAACCTTGTTTGATGGTGTTGCCACACAAGTTCTTCGAAAGAGAACAAACACAGTATGAAAATGTAGACACTTACATATGCATTTTAAGAAAATTGTGCTATCTATGCCAGTTTGGGAAGTTCAATGAACAATTAATTGGAGTTCAGTTCACTAGTCACTGTCAACCAAAGGAATTCAACAAAAAATACTCACTATGGACAATGCACCTCTGGATGAAGTCATCAAGGTAGCTAAATGTATAGAATTGGCACAGATATCTTTTATGGAATTGAATGTAGCTAAACATATTAAGACAATGCAAATATTGTTCATTGGGGCTGCAGATACAATGAGAAAAATATGTCTTTAAACATTCTACTATATGTTGCAGGTGTGGCAACTACTCATGTGGGAGAGGTGGCAAGGGGTGCCAGGCTAGAAATATCATGTTGCAAGTGTGCTAAAGTAGGACATTTTGCAAAGCTGTGCCAAAGCAGTCAGGCTATTGTGTACAAGGTGAGCAGTGTGTTTAAGGATGAAATCCTGGATTAAGAAGATCAGCATATCATAAAAGAGGTCCAGGATATAATTCTGGAGTTACTGTAGGAAAGTAGCCTCTTTGTGTGTTTGACTTGTCTACTGGGGTCCTGCTAACCAGGACTCCAGTAGTTATGCTCTCTCACCTAAAATTGGTTGTTGGTTACTATTATAACAGTATTCCACCCACAACTGACATACTGGTGCCCCCTTATAAGTCCCTAGTATATGGTACCTAGGTAGCCAGGGCACTGGAGGTTCCAGGGAATCCCTATGGGCTGCAGCATATCTTTTGCCACCCATAGGGAGGCCATGCAAAGGGTTCTGAAGGACTGCCATTGCAGCCTGCGTGAAAAGGTGCAAGCATCCTTCCCCTTCCATTTTCACTGCACCAGGTCACTTATAAGTCAACCATATGGCAGGCCTTCCAGTCCAGAGGACAGGGTGCAAAGTACCTGTGTGTGAGGGCACCCCTGCACTAGCAGAGGTGCCCCCACGAACTCCAGGCTCATTTTCCCGGACTTCGTGTGTGTGCGGGGACGCCATTTTACGCGTGTACTGGACATAAGACACTATCTATGTCCAGCTACATAAAACATAATGGTAACTCCGAACATAGGCATGTTTGGTATCAAACATGTTGGAATCATACCCCAAGGCTTTTGCAAGCATTGGTTGTATGATTCCATGCACTCTGGGGGCTCTTAGAGGACCCCCAGAATTGCCATTTCAGCCTTCTGAGGGCTTCCAGGCAGCCCAAGCTGCTGCCACCTCCCAGACTGCCCTAAGCAGGTGGTAGTATCACCTAGCTTACCTGTAGACTGTCTTTTAGGAAATGACCTAGAGGCCTCAGGTTGGGCTGAAGTAGAGTTTCTTATCCATGCTGGATATTCCCAAACAATTGATTTCCTTAATCTCAAGAGAGATTAAGAAGCAAAAACGGGAAGGAGCCCTGGAGCCTGAAATAATGGCCCAGGACACTCCTAAAAAGACAGGCATGCAGGATAGACAAGTATCCCCTGCCCACCCTTCCACTAAGGATACCATTCCTCTGAAGGAGGATACCATCCCCCAGGGTTGAGCCTGTACAACAGGAGTCAAAAGCTATCACAGCTAGAATCCCAGAGGTAAAAGTACCTCTCTGTGATTAACTTAAGACAGAACAGTAATCCTGCCCTGCCTTACAAAACCTGGAGCAACCCTCCAGCCCTCTCAGAGAAACCTTAGTGCAGCACCCCTGCACTACCTCTGTCCTTATGTACAGCCCTTGGGACAGCAACCCTGTCCTGCTCTACCCCATTCCAGGAGATCCATATGGGCTGCCGCACATCATTTGCCACCTATACAGAGCCCATGCAAAGGGTTCTGCAGGACTGCCATTGCAGCCTGCGTGAAAAGCTGCAAGCAACCTTTCACTGCACCAGGTCACTTATAAGTCACCCTATGACAAGCCCTTCAGCCCAGAGGGCAGGGTGCAGTACCTGTGTGTGAGGGCACCCCTGCACTAGCAGAGGAGCCCCCACGAACTCCAGGCCCATTTTCCCAGACTTCGTGAGAGCGGGAATGCCATTTAACACGTGTACTGGACATAGGTCACTACCTATGTCTAGCTAAATAATGGTAACTCCGAACATAGATAGGCATGTTTGGTATCAAACATGTTGGAATCATACCCCCAAGGCTTTTGCAAGCATTGGATGTATGATTCAATGCACTCTGGGGGCTCCTTAGAGGACTCCCAGTATTGCCATTTCAGCCTACTGAGGGTTTCCAGTCAGCCCAAGCTGGTGCCACCTCACAGACAGGTTTCTGCCCTCCTGTTGCTTCAAAAGTTCGAGCCCAGGAAGGCAGAACAAAGGATGTCCTTTGGGACAGGGGTGTTACACCCTCTCCCTTTGGAAATAGTTATTACATACTGGGGACGGGTAGCTTACCAAAGCCACTGGAGATGCTTTGAAGGCCACATTTGGTGCCCTGATTGAATAAACCAGTCTACACCGGTTCACGGACCCCCAATTCCTCCTCTGGTGCGAAACTTGACAAAGGAAAGGGGAGTGACCACTCCCCTGTACATCACCACCCCAGGGGTGGTGCTCAGAGCTCCTCTAGAGGGTCCCTGTGTATTGCCATCTTGGATTCAAGGTTGCCAGGGAACTCTGAGTGGCCAGTGCCAGCAGGTGACGTCAGAGCTGTCCCCTGATAGGTACTTACGTGGTTAGGTAACCAATCCCCCTTTCAGGGCTATTTAGGGTCTCTCCTTTGGGTGGTTCCTCAGATTCGGATTGCAAGACTCCAGCAGGAATGCTCAGCATTCTCCACTTCGACTTCTCACTGAAGAAACTGGATCTGGACCCTCCAGGAACCTACAAGCTGCAACAAAGCAGCAAGACACCTCCTGCAACATTGTATCTCCGGCTCCTGCCAGCAACTGCAACAGTTTCCCGGTCGTGAATCCTCTGTGGACAGCCCGTCTTCAGCCTGCATCAGAAGGAAGAAGGAATCTCCCTTGAGGTGAAGGAGTCACTGCCCTGCTTCTGCAGGCACCAACTGCAATGCCGACCAGCTGCGTGGATCCCCTCTCCTGCTGAACTGCATGGATCCTGCATCACTGGTGGTGGACTGAAGTTGTCCTGACTGTCCTCTCTTCCAGCTGTCCAACTTTGGTGGAGGTAAGACCTTGCCTCCCAAAGCAAGACAGTACTCCGTGCACCATGTCTCCTGCAGCTGCCAAGGCTTGTTGGCATACTTCTTCCAAGATCTTCGTGCATTTTGAAGCTAAGGCCCCAGCACTCTATCCTGCGTTGTACAGCTTCCTGAGTGATTCTCCAGCGGCGTGGAAGCCTTTGTCGTAGTGCTGAGTGGGCCTGTTCCGCAAACTTTCTTGTCCCCGTCCTGTGGGACTCTTATGAGGGCTGCCTGGTGTTATGTGGTCTCTCTGTGTCGCTGAGGGCCCCTTCTGACTCGCCCTCCTGGGTAGAGTCCACTTGGTCCTTCCTGGTCCCCAGCAACGCCATTTTCCACTAACCTCGAGCTTTGCGTGTGCCAAGGCTTGTTGGCAGACTCCGACGACGCAAACCCGACTGCAATCCTCCATCTGGCATGTGACATCACTTGCACCCTCCAGGAACCCGACTTCGTCTTGGTGTCTTGCAGTCTCTTCTGGGCTTTGCATAATTCTTCTTCTTCTTTCTATGTATGACCTGGGAAACCTACTGGTATTTACTCCTGCTTTCCTGGCCACTAGGGTAGGTGGTGGTACTTACCTTTGGGCTTTTCTAGTACTTCCAGCTCCCCTCTATACACTACACTTGCCTAGGTGGGGAACCGACATTTGCATTCCACTTTCTTAGTATGGTTTGTGCTCCCCCTGGGCCCATTTCTAACTATTGTGATTTTCACTAATTGCACTGTTTTCTTACTGTTTTTATGCCTATTTCTGCACAATAGTGTATATAATTTGTGTATTACTTACTATCTAAGGGAGTATAGTCTCTATGGTATTTTTGCCACCAAAATAAAGTACCTTTATTTTTGTAACACTGAGTGTTTTCTTTCATGTGTGTAAGTACTGTGTGAATACAGTGGTATTGCATGAGCTTTGCATGTCTCCTAGATAAGCCTTGGCTGCTCATCCATAGCTACATCTAGAAAGCCTGGCTTCTAGACCTTGCCTACACTACACTAATAAGGAAAAACTGGACCTAGTATTATGTGTAAGTACCTTAGAAACCCACTACACACTAGGCCAGCCTCCTACAGTTACCGAAGATAAAGTAGTAAGCAGGGATCCCAATTGTGTAGCTCCATATACTGACATCTTGGTTGGTGACAAGTGCTTACATGTTTTGGTGAACTAAGGAGCAAGAAGTACTAGAAACTCCTAGAAACGTAGAAACGTAGGGTCATAGGAAGTTATTCTCTCTTGATAGATCTCCTGTGTCATACAAGGGCAGGAAAATGTACTTGAAAGGTTATTGAAGACATTCTGGAGTTCAAGTGGCGCAAGATCCAGGGACAACGTTGCTGTAAAAGGCCTTAATATTTTGGGTTGGTTCCATCAGGGCCTCTTTGAGCTGGTGCTTAAATCTGGCATGAGTGAGCAAGTACTTGTCATCAAAGAGCTGCAGTTTCCGAGTTTCTTCTCTACAAATTTAGTAAAAATAGATGGGTTTAAGCATAGAATAAAAGTAAAACACTGAGCTATCCTAGTAAAGCACAAGATCAGATCTGTGATGTCTAGTCTAAGGGATGGTCTAGAAAAAGAGTTTGGCAGCCTGCAAACCAGAGGTGTTATTGAACCTGTTGAGTAAAGTTTGTGGTTGTCACCTTTAGTTGTGCCTGCAAACGCACTGGTGATATGCGGTTTTGTGTTGATTTGAGGAGCTTCAACAAGGTTGATTTTCACCCTTACCCAGACTTAGTAACTTGTTAGAAAAACTAGGGAGGGAGAGGGACTTTGTGGTTTTCTAAGACTGATCTGGCCTCTGCCTATCATCAGGTGTTGAAAGAATCCCCCAGGCATTATACTTCATTCAGTTCTCCTTTTGGTATGTTCCAATGTTTGTCGAATGCCCTTCGGCTTGCATCCATTACCTCTGTTTTTCAGTGCATTATGCATTAGTTGTTGAAAAATGTCCAAGGAGCCCTTGCGTTTCAGGACGATGTGTTCATCTATGCCAACTGGATGGAAGAACACAATAAGGTGCTCAGCTGTGTTCTCCAGAACTTTTCTGAAAAAGGGATGGTTGTGAAGAATGAGAAGTGTGAATTTTGGAAAAGAATATGAAGTTCCTGGGTTACAATATTTCTGGTAAGGGCATATGTCCAAGGTCTGGGTTGGTGAAAGCTGTGGTGGAATGCCCAAACCCTAAAAACAAGGATGAGATGCATACTTTCATTGGTATGTGCAAATTTTATTCCAGGTTCATTCCGGGATATGCAACAAAGATGAAAAGACCTAGAAGAAGAGACACTCCTCTCTATTGCTAAATACAAAACTGGTATCCCAAGGCCTTTAAGAAATATACACCACCACAGCAAGACCTAACATTTTCCTATAGCACAAGCCTAAACCAGATTCATTGATACTGTGGGCAGTGAGACATAACCATGCTTATGTAATGTAGATGTTACCCCTGCCCTGATACAGAAATGAAACAAATATATGCTCTATACATCCAGTTCAATTCTCCTCCCTCCGGTGATCCCACTTTAGTTTAAGTCAAAACCCCAAGTGCATCTTCTGTGGAAAAAATCTACAACATTACCTCTGAAGAAAACAAAGTAGTTGATTTCATCCTCTCAGAAAGGCATCTACTCAAGGTATATTATGGTATTCAGAAATACCCCACACACAAGAATTTGGACCAATCGTGGATCTCCAGCTGGCCAACTAATGGACCAAAAAAACGAATTTATATGCCAGCACTACATCAGATTTTTCTCTTGTTCCAAAGAGGGGACTCAATGCGAGAAGTCAGTCTACAGCATGCCCACATAACATCTCAACAGCACAGGAGATCAGAAGGTTGATGAAATTCACTCTGGGCATTTCTCTTTAGAAACTGCCCCTGCCAGGAACCTCAGAAAAATCATAAACAGCAAACTGGACATCACCCAAAAGTCAACATAGTCATTCCACACTCTAAAGATGCTGAGGAAGCTCTTTAAATGTCTCCCTAGAAATACTACAAAAACTATAACTCACACCCTAGTCACCAGAAAGCTGGACCACAGGTAAATCCTCTACGCTGGGATCACCAATTAACTCACTAGAAGATTAAAAACAATCCAGAACTCATCAGACAGGCTCATCCTCAACCTCCCACACAGAACTCACATCAGAGCACACTTCACACACACACACACACACACACGCACTACACTATGTAGGACCCACCTACTTAAAAAGTTGCATCTCCTTCCACCAACCACCTAGATAGCTGTGCTCCACTAGACTCCCACTCGCACACATTCAAAGTGTGCACAAAACCAGATCAGGGGAATGGGTGTTCTCTTACATCACTCAGAGCCTCCACCTCTCTTCTTGAATTCCCCAAAAAGCTGAAGACCTGGCCTTTCAGTTAGCCAACCTACCACGGGCAGGGTTAGGCACACACACCTGCTCAGCACTAGGATACTTTTGTGGGTACATTTACAAATACACATAACATAACATAACATAACAACAATAAATGTGCTGCTTAAGACATCTCATTGTTTTTCTTGGTTACTCTCCTAGTTTAGTTTAGCTTTCTTACCTGCTAATACCTGGAAGCCCTGTTGGATAGCAGCAACACTCTAAAAACTCTCATTCATTCAGATGATATCACACATTGCATTATAATTGGCAGCACAAATATCACATACGGAATTCCATACTCAATTACAACTACCTGCCAATACACTGCACATGGCTTCACACCTGACATCACATGCCATTAGAGAACATTAAATCCGAAAAAAACAGAGCTATCTGTATATTCGGACAAAAAACTTACTTGACTTCTTTCTCAATTTGTTGTTGTTCTCTGCTTAGCTTTCCAAGGTCTTTCTTTTTAGACTTAAAAGTTTCTTCAGCCGCAGAAAGGCGGCTTCTGTGGTTATTTAGACCCACCATTTTTTCATCAAAAGTACTGTTAA
Source organism: Pleurodeles waltl (assembly GCF_031143425.1). Lineage (NCBI taxonomy): Eukaryota > Metazoa > Chordata > Amphibia > Caudata > Salamandridae > Pleurodeles > Pleurodeles waltl. The sequence goes on along the minus strand of NC_090442.1, from coordinate 253,189,646 downwards.
ACAAATCAATGCTCTTTTCGTTGTAATAAAGACGAAAAAGTTGCAACAATATCTTGCTTTCTTTCAGCTCTTTGAGTAGTATCTGATAATGTTCTGCCTAAAAATAGCAAAAAACATGAGTGAACTCCAAAGAATATGCCTTGCACAATAAGATAAAAGGAATAGTGTCTTACCTGTAACTCCAGTTCTCTAGTAGGGTAATCTCCACTGAAGTCATAAGCACTGAATAATCCTGCACACGTGCGGGGACCCCAGAGCACTTTTCCAAATATATCTTTTTAAGTGTAGATGCTCGCCTTTCTTCGGAAAGGCCTGCATAGTCACTTAAGAAAGAAAAATATTATGCAGTCTATAGCAGTAGGCTACAGTGGCCCAATTCTAAATCTTGTAGTTAAAAAAGGGGACAGGAGAAGTGGATATGCATTAAAATGCATGATGCTTCTGTAGAACAGCATAAATCTCCTTTCACAAAACCTTTTTAATTAGAGTATGTAGATGAATGAGAACAATGCAGTGTAGCACCATAGGCTGTCATTATAAGAGTTACAAAAAGAGGATGTGTCTTTAGTTTAAGACCTTAAGGACCCTAAGTATCCCATCATGCTCAGCTGGTGACAGTTGCTTCAGTTCTTTCTTTTGGCTCCTACGGACGGGAACTTGGATGACTGAATGCAGCTTTTTTAGGCTTTTTTTGCTTCAAAATTAATCTATAAATTTTAGTGACAAAGAAAGTCTTCTACCAGTGCTCTGTCATCTTCCTCTCGTGGATGTGGAAGAGACAAAAAAGAGGTTTTCAGCCTAATAATGATGTCATTCCCCTTCGACGTCGAGGACACTGACGTTGAGAGCACCGACTTTCTCACCATCAAGGCCTGCATCGACGTAGAGAGAGATAAGATCGACGTTAAGACTGGCTGGGTCGACGTCGAAGACTTATACGTCTTCGACACATAGGCTGAGATCATCATCGAGAGGCAGGTCGATGTCAAGACACACAGTCCTATCAACGTCGAGGAGCAGGTCGATGGTGAGACACATACAGTATTATCAACATAGAAGAACGGTTCAATGTGGAGGAGGCGACGGAGAGCAACATCAATGAACATATCAACCTCGAGGCATCACAGGAGGTCGACGTTGAAGAGCATATCAATGTCGAGGATACATCAGTGGAAGTGCAGATGCATTTTTTCATCACCAGGATCTGAGTTTTCTAGGGTATAATCTCCATCTGCACCTAGTCTTGCCAGAGTTTCCACCTCTGCCTCCTCCTCCCTTCTCCTCCATCAAGGAGTCACATGTAGCTTAATGGTTAAGGTCACAGACCATCACGCTGAAAATTGAGGGTTCTACTCCAGATATGTCGGTCATTTTCCTTCTTTACTTTCTTTTCCACCTCCACCATCATCACCACCTCCTCCACTGTCTTCAGCACCAATCACACTGAGACTATTCATTGCTTATGACTATCAATGGAGAGCCCCTATGAGAGAATGTTGGCTTGCGCAATAATGAAAAATTCTGACATTAACAGTAATCCTACAGCAAACCTGTCTCTATTGATTGACATGAACGTCACAATATTCCACAACAACATGAATGACTTCCTAGCCTAAACATTATATTGGGAGTAGAAGATTAAGCTTCACTATTGCTGACAGACCTGTCTAAAGACCAGCCTATTTTGCACTAGGCCTATATTTTCTGTATCTTTCCTTCTGTTATTCTGTACATCTCCTGACTGTGAAGTCTGTGAGGGAAAGAGGCTGATGGCGGGAGGGAATGAGTGCATGCTGACAGCACCTTCCTGCACGTGTTAATGGGGTGGCATAAGTCTGGTGTACTGAGGAAAGACAGTACATCTGTTTTCCTTACAGCCTGTAGGCAGCCCGGGCTGGATTCTCATGAGCGAAGATTGTGTGAAGTGTCAGTCACTGTGAAACATTACAATGTGTAACCAGTGCATGAAAATGATATTCTGCCATTACAACAATAACACCCATCTTCCTGTGTATGGCATGTTTGGGGAGCGCTGCATTACGCAATTGTGGTCAGTTGCCAACCTTGGTGCCTGTCTGCTCACAATGTATTTCTACTATTCCCCCACAGAGAAGTGTGACTACCTAATTTTCGGGAGTATACTATCTCCTGATTAGGGAATTAAAAAATGGTATCAAACAAGTGTCTTCAACCAAATTACATCTCTGTGTTCCTCCTCCTACTTCCCCCTCATCCAGCTTTGCCCGCCATTTCTCCCATCAGTCTTGCTCATATTACACAAACTGCTCCACCACCTGATGAAAGAAAATGACAAATTCCTAAAAACAAATGAGGGGAATTCTAATCCAATGGAGGGTAGGGTGGCCTTAAAGGAAAGGGCCTATGTGTAGGAGCATGCACTGTGTGTGCAGTTCAGTTAACAAGAGCTGTTAACACTGTTCATTGAAGCTAGCAAGTGGAAGCTCCAAAAGATGAGTCAGGCAACCCCCTCATGACATATGAGCTCTATGAGGCTTTCTCCTTGGTTTCATGATTGGATCTGTTCAGGCTTTTCACTGTGCCGGATGGTCTAAAATACCCTTTCATTTTAAATCTACCACCAAGGAAGGAACTATGCACTCACACATATTAACAAATAATGAACATGTTGTAGGGTTGAAAGACCATAGCACTTCAACTACATGTTCCTCATTTTAATATTTATAGCAGTTCTAGTATGTTTACTTGTGTAGGAGACCAGTGCCAGACATCTCCAATAAGGTGCTCTCAATGCTTCAGCATGCTAAGAACCAGTAAGTGCTATATACTGTCTGGTAACAGGGGTGCAACCCTCAGAAGCAAGAAATTACATTGCTAATGGCAGCTGATCATAATAGGAGGAAACTTGTTAGTCAGGCCTCTCAAAAACCTACCAACTATAGGAGACTTAAATAAGGAAGGCTGATCAGGAAGGCACAGAAAGGCCGACAGCACTGATACATAACCCTTCACAGTAACTGCACAACCCTTCTGTGCCAAGGAAAGGGCGAAAAGCAAAACATCAGACAAATGGGCCTCTCTCCAGAACAAGTAACAAATTCTGCCCATGTTTTGGCATAGACAGTTTTGGTGGAGTGTCGCCTGGCCGATAAGATAACATCCAACACTTTGGGAGGGATAGAAAAAGAACTCAGATTGCCCCGTTCAATCTCCAGGCATGTAGGTGCAGGTTCTGGAGATGGGGGTGTAAAACCTGCCCCTGCGACTGCAAGGGGAGGTCTGCCCTTTGAGGAAGATGGAGCAGAGGGCACAGTGAGAGTTGGAGAAGGTCTGAATACCACATCCTTCTTGGCCAATCCGGAGCTATTAAAATGACTTGGGCCCGATCTTGAAGAATCTTCCTCAGAACCCGATGAACCAAGGGTATGAGGGGAAACGCGTAAAGTAACTGGTCGCACCAAGACATCTGAAATGCGTCCCCCAATGCTCCTTGCACCGGATACTGGAGGCTGCAGAACGACGGGCAGTGCGCATTCTCCAGAGTGGCAAATAGGTCTGTGGAAAATCCCATATCCGGAAGATGTGAAGAACCAGGTCTGGATGGAGACGCCACTCGTGATCGGCCAAGAAATGCCGACTGAGACTGTCCTCACATACATTGAGAACCCCGGCCAGATGGTTTGCTACTATGCAAATCCGATGGTCCTGCCCAGGACCAGAGCCGCAGAGCCTCTCTGCAGAGAAGGTACGACCCTACTCCTCCCTGCTTGTTGATGTACCACATCGCGGTAGTGATGTCCGTCAAGACTTGAAATGACTGACCGCAAAGGGACGGGAGGAAGGCCCTGAGAGCCAGACATATCGCCCGTAATTCTAACAGATTGATGTTAAACATCTGTTCCACTGGAGACCAACAACCTTTGCTCTCCAGGTCCCCCAGATAAGCTCCCCACCCTAGAGTGGAAGCATCCGTTATGACTGTGGCCACCGGAGGTGTTAGACAAAACTGCCTTCCTTGGGAAAGGTTTCTGTCCACAGTCCACCATCGCATATCCGTTGCAGTGTCTCTGGAGATCGTTATCGACTCCTCCAGATCCCCTTTGTGTTGAAACCACTGCTTGCGGAGGTACCATTGGAGCCCCCTCATGTGCCAACGTGCATGAGTGACCAACAGAATGCAAGAAGCAAACACACCGAGCAGACGTAGGACGTTGAGGACCGGAACAACCGCTCCGTTTTGAAACATTGGAATCAACGCCTGAATGTCCTGAATCAGCTGAGGGTAGGCCCCATTCAATGTGGTATCCAGTACTGACCCTACGAACAGCAGGCGCTGAGAGGGCTCCTGGTGAGACTTGGGCACGTTTACCCTAAAGCCAGGTTGAACAACAACCGTGTTGTCATTTGCAAGTGATGCAGCACAAGCTCTGGGGAGTTGGCTTTTATTAGCCAATTTTACAGGTAAGGGAATACAGATATTCCCTTCCTTCTGAGGACTGCTGCAACCACCGCCATCACTTTCGTGAAGAACCGAGGTGCAGAAGTAATACCAAAAGGAAGGACCGCAAAATGGTAGTGTTGTGACCCTACCACGAACCGGAGATACTTCCTGTGCAACTTCAGAATGGGGATATAATTATTATTATTTTTTTTAAATATGTTTATTAGGTTTTAAATGTTTACACAATTAGTATTTCACAATTACATTATAGTGCCACCTCTCCTCCGTCTTCAGAGGAGAGGCAGTCACAACAGGATAAACAATAGTGGAACAGACAGTTCCCATGCACCAATATAAATACACTGAACTCCCACCACCTTACTCATAACAAAACTTGGGGCAATTTTTACTAGTCTATCCTGTTAATTGTCATGTATCTTTGGATAAGCGTGTTTTTTAGCACCGGTGGATCTAACTCGGGGTAACTGGGCAACATTGTCCTCCGATATTGCTTGTTAATTGTGCTGAGAGGAGGGGGGCCGCGTTTGTATTGGGGGGGTATGTGCGTGTCTCAGTGGTGCGCATTGTCTGCATGTTGTTGGTGTGCGTGTGTATTCCTCCCCTGGCCCCTAATTCTGCTTGTGCTGGTCACTGAGGAGAGGGGGGCGGGTTCCGGCTCTTCCACACGGTGTGCTCCAGATGCATTTGCTTGATCTGGCACTATAAGGGGGTCTGCCACTTTTTATACTCTCCCGTCATCTCCATCTGTATCATGGCGGCCTTTCATCACTTTTGGCTACTAGACGGGTGATCACTGTTTCCCAAGTTTCCTCTCCCGTGTGGTGTTGTGCCGCGCGTGCAAGTTTGCTCAGTACCATGGCCTCCGCCCTGGTCCAGCATAGCGCGTGGGAGCGCCAGGCCTTCAGGTCGGGGACCCAGGTTGCCTTCCAGTTCATTGCGATCAGCCTTTTGTATAACACGAATGCTAGGTCTGCAAACTTATGTAAATGTCAGTGTTTCTTTTCTCTGACTCTCAGCCCTAACAAGCATGATTTGGGGTCTGCTGCGAGTGTCAGGCCTGTTATTTCCGCTATCTCCTCTGTCAGGCTACTCCATTCTCTGTTTATGTGGGCGCATTCCTATACCATGTGGTAAATATGCGCTCCTGAGGCGCCACACCGCAGGCAGGTCGGCGTCGAACCAGGAAATATACGGCTTATCCTGGCTGGGGATAGGTATGTTTGATACGTGTAGTTGAATTGTGTGTAGCGAAACCTGGAATTTCTAGACACCCCTCTTATGTGATAGAGGGCTTTCAGCCACTCCTCTTGCGGGATCGGGTCGGTGAGGACTGCATTCCACCTGTCCCTTGGCCTCTCTAGGTTGAGCTCGGAGGATTTGTTCAGTGTTTTGTACAGGTTTGTCACTATTTTTGTTTGATTATCGAAATGCAACATGTGGTGCAGGGTGGGAGAGCTCTCAGGTTCAGCGTTCCCCATGGCCCACGCCTTCTGGATCAGGTGGGTTATTGCATAATAGGACAGAAATTGTCCGGGGTTCACTGCTGTTAGGGCTTGGATGGCTACAAATGTCATCAACTTTCCATCTTCGAAGCAGTCCCCGGCTGACGTTATCCCGGCCTCGGTCCAGGTCTTAAGTGTGTGTGAGCCCACCGCATTGGCGCAGCCTGGGATTAATTCTAGTGTTAGGAGTGGTGAGTATGGGAGTGTTTTATGGCCCTTTTGTATGTACCTTTGCCAGCATAGTTGCGCTACCTCCATGAGCGGGTTACCTGGGGTACCCTTTGGTTTCCTATTCATTAACCATGTAATCAGCGGTACCCCGTTCAGCCGCGCTAGAAGCCATTTGGACTCCGCCTGAGTTGGCCTGTGCAACCAGTTCAGTATCCACTGTAGTTGTGCAGCTGCGTAATACAGTTCGAAGTTGGGGGCTCCCAGACCACCCGCGTCTATCGGGCGCTGCAGGACGGCAAGTGCAACCCTTGTCCTGCCGCCACCCCATATTAGTTGCAGTAATACTGTGTTCAGACCTTTGAAAAAACTCCTGGGGACCCAGATAGGTAACGCCGCGAAGTAGTATAATAACCTAGGCAGCAGCAACATGTTTGCCACCGCCACCCTGCCCAGGGGCGACAGTGGGAGTTTGGTCCAGAATCCTAGTGACCCCTTCATGGAGGTCAACGCCCTCCCTAGATTCCCATCTCTGAGGTCCTCTTTTTTGTGGTATATATGTACCCCCAGATATTTGGGTGTGACAAAGCACCATTTCAGCCGGCCCACGGTAGCGTTCTCTTGTCTTGCCAGAGACTATCTGGTTAACGGAAATATACATGATTTGTCCCAGTTCACCACCAACCCCGATAAGTCCCCGTACTTAGTTAGCAGCGACATTACTGAGGGAATTGTCTCAGGCCCTTTTCGCACATATATTAGCGCATCATCTGCATACAACGATATACTGTCATACTGACCGCTCCTAACCACCCCCATCTCCTCTGCGCAGCACGTATACGAGTGGCCAGCGGCTCCATTGCTATGGCAAACAGTAGGGGGGACAATGGGCAACCCTGTCTTGTGCCCCTTGTGATTGGGAAACTGTCTGATATGACCCCGCCTGTTTTTACCCTGGCGTGTGGTTTGGTGTACAGTGTCTGCACCCACTGTATAAAGTTAGGCCCTATCCCCATGCACTGCATTGTAGCAAACAGGAAGTCCCACTCCAGAGTGTCGAATGCCTTCTCGATGTCTAGTGATAATACCATCTCATCATGAGCCTCCGGGGGGGTGTCCCCCAGTACTCCTAGGAGCCTGCAGATATTTAAGAAGGTGTTGCGTTTTGGGATGAAACCGTTTTGGTCTTCATGTATCACAGTGTGCATTAGTGGGGCAAGTCTGTTAGTGAGGATCTTGCCCAAAACCTTACAGTCTAAGTTCAGGAGTGATAGAGGTCTATAGGATTTAGCATCGGTGGGGTCTCGCCCTTCCTTGCGGAGGACCACCACCATCGCCTCTCTCAGTGTAGAAGGTAGGATTTTATTGACCCATGCCTCCTCAAACAATTTCATCAAGTGTGTTCTCAGGTGTGGCGAGCATGTGGAGTAATATTCTATTGGGAGTCCGTCCGTGCCTGGGGCTTTATTCCTGGGCATCTGCATCACTGCTCTATCGATTTCCTCCATTGTGAGTGGGGAGTCTAATTGCTGCCTGTCTGCTAACGACATTTGTGCCATTAGAGAGTCCTCTAGGAAGGACCTCAGTTGCAGGAGGGTGCATGTTGTGCGTTTGGTGTATAACTTAATGTAGTACTCCCTGAAGGCCCCATTGATCTCATCCTGTGTAGTGAACATTTTGCCTGCATGCCCTTTTATGGACCCGATCGGGGTGTGTTGCCGGTTCTCGCGGAGAAGCCACGCCAGCATCCTACCAGACCTGTCTCCCTCTGCGTGTAGTCGCATTAAGCGATATTTATGGTCGTGTTTTCGGAGGTGATCGTCTACTTCATTATATTTCGTTCATGCCTCTTTCAATGTTGAGTAAGGGGCCGCTTTGTTTGCCACCGCTTTTTCCAAGTCTCCCATTTCCTTCTCTAATTTATTTATTTCCATGTGCAACGTGCGCCTGACTCCCCAGCTGGTTGAGATGCAATACCCTCTTATTACCTTATGTGCCTCCCATTCCAATGCTCTGGAGTTGGTTGATTCCTTGTTTATTTCCCAGTACTGTTTCACCGCTGCGTTTAATCCCTCTCTGAACGCTTGGTCCTGTAGAGCCTCCCCCTACATCCGCCAAGTGGGGATCTGCGAGCGTCTCCTGCCCCAGTTCAGCGTTATTCTTAGTGGGGGATGATCGGGTAATGTTTTAGCCAAGTATTCTGCCTTGTTTGTCAGGGCGCAAATATCCACGGTCCCCCACATGGTGTCTATTCTTGTGTGTACCTTATGAGGTATTGAATAGAATTAATATTCTCTCCGTTGTGGGTATTTCGTGCGCCATAAATCAAATATACTCAAATCTGCTGCCCATTCGAACAGGGGGCTTCTGGCTGTTCTGTTTGGGTTTGCTTTTGGGGGATTATTAGACCTATCTAGCTCTGTGTTTGGGATGCTGTTAAAATCGCCTCCCCATATAGCTGGGGATTCGGGGTGCACCAACAAAGCTGTGGTAAGTGTACCCAAAAATTTGGCTATAGCACTGTTAGGGGCGTAAACTCCAACTATTGACAAGTGTCTACCATCCAGGTCCCCCTCCAGTGCCACATATCTGCCACCTTTATCGATCGTCTGGTGTGTTATAACAAAGGGAACCCCCCCTGCTGTCCAGACCAGCACTCCCCTGGCATATGCCGAGTACGTAGTGCCCACAAGCTGACCACCCCATCTTCCACGTAGCTCGCATAGGTCAACTTCCAAGCAATGTGTTTCCTGCAGGATAGGCACGTGATTATGTCATATTGGTGTGCGGTGGGGTTTGCTCTTAGCGCTATTTCACATTATATGTAGTTGCCTCCCATCCCCTCGGGCCAGCTGCATCCCCATAGGTCCCCTCCTGCTCAATCAATTGTGTCCTCCTGTGTGTCAGCGCTAGCAATATTTCCGGTGTCTTGTGTTGACCATTTGAATTTGACTTAACTGTTGATCCCCCTACACACCCACTACTTACACTCGATACAAACCTATTAACTAACAACAAACTACTAATCCCGTTAACAAACAGCAAACTCGGTGTCCATTCGAACACTCGTGGGGCAACCATATTAGTGACCAGATGTGGCCCGTATACATGGCCCACACCCTTCTGCAGCCGTTGGCTGCCTGTACTCCTGGGCACCCCCGGGGCAACCCCCCTCCCCAGCCCCCCTCCACACCCCCGCCCGGCCGCCAAAACCAAACAATACCGTCCATAAAACAGTTGAGGCCGCTCGAGGCCCGCGGCAGCATTCACCAGCATGTGGACAGGCATGGCTTCGTCACAGGCTCCTCAACCGATTTGCCCCCCCCCTGCAGCTGGGGGGGGGGGAGGAAGGGGGGTAAGAGGGGTGAGCGGGGGTAGAAGGGGGTCGAAGCAAAAAAAGAGAAAACAGGGGGAGAGGGGAGAGGGGAGAGGGGAAAGGGGAGCGGGAGGCTGTCCGCGTTTACAGTTCGTCCGCCGCTCTAGGGGTGAGTTTTGGCCCCGCAGGCGAGTCCGTGAGACCGGATGCCGAGCTGATCGAGTCGGAGTCCGGGCTGTCCGCTGAGATCTCCCTCAGAGCCGCAAAAGTGTTCTGCGTGTGCAATAGAGTGGTCCTCAATATTTTTGCCCTTTCCCCCGCCGCCTGCTCCTCTGTGGGCTGGCCTTTTGGCCTTCTCTTGGAACGCTTCCGCATTGGGGCATTTGACCATTCCTCTCTGTCCTCCGTTCCGGATTGGGGTCGCGCCAGGCCCTTGGCATGCAACCACGTCCAGGCGTCCTCGGGGGATATAAATACATGGACGCGATCATCCGATGTGACTCTTAGCTTTGCAGGGAATAGCAATGCATATTTTATGTTGTGTTCACGGAAGCGTTGTTTCACCCTTACAAATGAATTGCGCTGTTTTTGTACTTCCTGTGTGAAGTCTGGGTAAGCATTAATTTCTGAATCTTCGTGTCTGAATGGGCCTTTACTGCGGAATAGCTGCAGAATTAAATCGCGATCCCTATAATTTAAGAATCTCGCTCTGAGAGGTCTCGGTGGCTGGCCCAGGGCCGGGGGCCTCCCCGGTATCCTGTGCGCTCTTTCCACCGAAAAGAGACCCTTTCAGCACTTCCTTGATCAACCATTGCTCCAGGATTATTTCTGTGCTCTGTTCTGCTGGTTTTTCGGGGAACCCTATGAAGCGCACGTTGTTTCTCCGTGATCTGCCTTCCGCCTCTTCGGCGCGGCGCCAGAGTATTTTTACCTCTGCGTCTAGCCGCTGTATTTGTTTTTGATTAGCCAAGACCGAAGGATTCATTTCCTTTATCTCCGCCTCTGCTGATTTTACCCTTTCCGCTAGGTTGCGATGATCCACTTGTAGCAAATTCAGATCTTGAGATACTGAATCAATCCTGTTCTCCAGGGAGGTTTTAGTGTCCATAATTGCTTGCAGTACTTTTTCGAACGGGGTTGAGTGGGTTTGCAGAGTGGTTTTCAATGCTTGTAGGGTTGGAGCTAGCTGCTGGTCACTTGTTGACTGGCCCTGTGCGTGACGGTCCTGGTTTTTCGTGGATTTGTTTCTTGCAGCCATGATGTGCGCCAGACGGGCAGCTCGCCGTGAGCGGGGCCGTGTAGTAGTGCAGCTGCTGTGTGGTACAGCCCTCCGGCGTTGTCCTTGAGCACTGCTGGTCGACCCTCCCCCTATGACGCTGCCAGCCCAGTCCTCTGCGCACGCGGAGTGAGGGGGGGGGAGGGCGGACAGCAGGCGGTCACCACTCCAAGTAACCCGCAATCTCCCCTTGATCGCAGCACTCACGAGATGGGGGGGGGGGGTTCCGTCCAGTCCCCCTGGGCCGTGGGCCCCGCTTGGTCCTCCCAAGCGGTCCGAAGCAATCGATGCCTTGGGGGGTGGGGGGAGATATTCAGGGTAAGGGAACCCCCCCTCCGGTCCAGCATCACCCGCGCCCCACGGGGCGTGCTTCGCGCTCCCTGCAGGCGGCCTCCACCGGCGCCCCCATCTCCACTCAAACGGGGGGAGAGGGGGTCCACGATCCGGAGTGTCTCCCTGCAGCCTCCCCGCAGGTCCCTCACCTCCTTTTGTTCCTGCTGCTGCACCCGCCTGATCCCGGACAGCCGGATGACCGCCGCCCTCGCCGCATCTGGTTTAACTTCTTCTCTGGGGGGAGGGGCGGCCCACGCGCGGGTCAGCACCCGCTATTTTCACTGCGTGCAGAGGAGGAGAGGGGGCACCCCCATGTCCTCACCTCCCGTTCTTGCCGCTATTGTGCCGGGGGGTCCGCCACCTCCCGACGATCGGCCTCTCAGCTCTGCCGCTCCGCCTCAGGGCACGCCGCACGATCGCGGCCGTCTGTCTGCCGCAGCCCGCCCCTTCTCTCGGTCGCGGGGCAGCGAGGGCAGACAGTCAGGGGCTCCGGGGGGTCGCCGGGTGCCCGATCCGGACCCCACATCGACCGCGCCCCCCTCAGCAGCCCGGGGGGCACCCACAGGATATTTTCTCGAAAGGCACGAGCCGGAGCTCCGACTCTAAGCTCCCGTCCCGGCCGCCATCTTGGCTCCTCCCGGGGATATAAAAATAAGCATCCTGCAAGTCGACAGACACCATCCAGTCTTCCCTGTTCAACGCCAGAAGCACCTGTGCTAGGGTCAGCATTTTGAATTTCTCCTGTTTGAGGAACCAATTCAAAATCCTCAGGTCCAGGATAGGCCTCAATCGACCATCCTTCTTGGGAATCAGGAAATATCTTGAATAGCATCCCTGACCCCTCTCCTGATCTGGAACCAACTCCACTGCACCATTTAACAAAAGGATTTGCAACTCCTGCTGAAGCAATAGGAGATGATCTTCCGAACAAAAGGAATGACGGGGGTATGGGAGGGGGAAATTCCTGGAAAGGAAGGGCATAACCTTTCCCCACAATATTTAGTACCCAAGAGTCCAATGTGACTAACTCCCACTTGTGGAGAAAATGTAATATCCTGTCCCCTACGGGAGACGCATGATCCAAGATGGGTAGAAAACAAGGGCTGCTTTCCTTGTTGGGTTCCCCCAGAGGAAGAGGATGAGGCAGGATGTTGCTGGGTGGCTCCTCGTGTTCTAGCCCTCCCCCACCCTCTAAAAGACCTAGAGAGAGGGTTGGCAGGCTGTTGAGTGTTGGACTGTGGCCTTCCACAAAAAGAGGACCCACGGCCAAATCCCCTAAAACCTCCAAAAGGATCTGAAGGGTGTAGATGCTGAAGCCTGTAGCCCCAAGGATCTTGCAGTAGCCCTGCTGCCTTTAAAATGTTCGAACGCAGAGTCGGACTTGGACTCAAACAAATTCTCGCCATCAAACGGAAGGTCCAACAAAGTTGTTTGAACGTCTGTGGAAAAGCCAGAAGACCTAAGCCATGCATGCCTCCTGGTCGCCACCGAAGTGCCCACTGCCCTGGCCACTGAATCCACTGTATCCAGACCTGACTGGATAATCTGTTTGGACACCACTTGAGTGTCCAAAAGGAGCTCATCAAACTGCCCCTGCACATCCTAAGGCAAGCTCAGCACCAAAGCTCTTGCCGTGTCCATCAGGGCATGAACATACCTCCCCAGCACACAGGTAGCATTGACCGATTTCAGGGTCATACTGCACGAGAAGAAACCTTTCTTGGCTGCTTGCTCCATTCTCTTAGACTCCCTGTCTGATGGAGTGGCAGGAAACGAGTCAGGTGCAGATCGGGCAGAACAAGAAGCTTGAACCACCAAGCTCTCAGGAGTCTGATGTTGGGATAAAAATTGAGGATACCCAGCAGCAATTCTGTACCTCCTAGCCACAGTCCTGGAAACAGCTGGAGTCATTACAGGTTTTCTCCAAATGTTTAAAATGGGCTCAGTAAGGGCATCATTAAAAGGGAGTAGGGTCTCTGCAGACATAGCGGAAGGATGCAACACCTCCGTCAAAATGTTTGTCTTCACTTCTGATACTGGTAACGGAAGTTCCAAGAATACAGCACCCTTCCTTATAGCAATGTGATAGGATGCTGCCTCCTCTGTAAATTTGCCTGGGGATGATAAATCCCACTCAGGGGAAGTATCCAGTCTACTTGTAGAGTCCAGACCCTCAAATTACCCCATAGGCTCAGGAATCTCTCCTTCCTCCCACAGCTGTTGCTGATATTCCTGCTCCTCCAAGAGCCTCAAGGCTCTCCTCCTTGATCTCAATCTGGCCTCCAATCTCGGTTTCAACAGAGAGATAGCCGATGTCGACAACGCCGGTTTCAAAGCAGATGGACACTCTGGTGGAGGAGATGGTGGAGATTTACTGCGTCCCGACTGGGATCAATCCGGCGGCAGCATCAACTCCATCGGCACGGTCGTTAACATCATCTGGGGCGACGACATCATCGGCGCCGAACCAGCACTCTCAGATTGATAGAAGGGTACAAACGGAGCCAAAGAGAAAGCTAATGGACCCGTGGGACCAGCCGGTGCACCAGCAAGGGCCATAGCTTTGTTGAAAATGCTAAACATTGCATTAAGGAAAGCCGCTGGATCTGCTCCCGGAGTCGGGAAGGCAGGAAACCTCTGCTCATCTTGAGGCGCTTGGGTCGGATCCGAAACTTGCGCCACCAGCTCCTGAGCCAACACGGGTGAAAAGTGAGTCGGAGGACTCGCCGGGGACTCAACGACCTCAATTAATGACGGCACCGGAGAAGCCTGTGGAATCTGCGGCTGGGGAGTGATCGGTGTACTGACCACCCATGCCGTATAAGGCATTGTCTCAGAGGGGACCGAGACCGATCTCTGGAAGAACGGCGTTGAGAATCGTGCCAGAGCCGCTTCTTTTGAGATCTCGAGGACTTGTGTGAAGAACAGTCCCTTGCCTTAGATCTTCGATGACCCTTGTGTCCCCTCTTAGCTTTTGCTAAGAAGAGCTTAGCCTCTCTTTCTTTAAAGGCCTTCGGGTTCATCCGCTGGCAGGACACGCACCCCTCCAAGTCGTGGTCTGAACTTAGGCACCACAAGCAGTCCTCATGAGGATCTGTGACTGACATTCGAGCCCTGCATTCATGACAAGGTTTAAAACCTGATTTCTTTGGTGGAGACATTGTAACTATTACAACAAGACACTTCTGAAACAGTAGGAAAAAAGGAACTGACGTCAGCACGCCGGCAAGGACTTCTTATTGCCACAATGACTTCAGACGGAGTCGCGTGCGGAGCCGTACAATTGTGACGTCCTCGGCGATGTGAAGAGCTGGGAAGAAAGTTTCCGTTGAATGCTGGCGCATTGGGAGAATTCATAAGGTGAGGAATCCAAAGGTAGTTGTATCAATCAGAAGAGAAGTTACAGAGTTACCTGTGCCAACAAAGAAGTCCTGGAATTACTTGTGTCACTGTGTCGAAAGACAAAACTGTGTGAAAGCAGAACCTCATCTGCGCTGATACATGGCATTTACTGGCACCTGAAAACCCACCACTTGTCTGGTCAAAAATCTGATGGAAAATCTGCCGACTACTGAGTGGAGCCTCCCCAGTCACCGAATGATGTGGAGTATCTGTCTATTCTGGGACGTTAATGCCTGAAGAGGCCCTGACAAGAAATGCCTGCTGACGCAAACGGGAGAATAGGCGAGCAAGGAAAAAGCCATTCAGCTGTCTGAGTCCAAAAACCCAAACACGGACTGAGAAACCTTGCTTGGTGACTTGGGGCCAGATGTATCATTCTTTACAATAGTGTTTACCTAGTTGTGATTTTTTGCGAATCGCAATCAAGTAATCGCTATTGGAATGTATGAAACTCCTGGAGTTTCATACTGCAATTCGCAAGGGCTCGCAATTGGACCTACTTCATTAATATTCATGAGGTAGGTCGCAATTTGCGAACCATTGCCAATGGCTACAATCACAGGGATGGTGGCCTGCTGGGCTCAGCAGACCACCATATCTGTGATTGCTTTTCAATAAAAGCAATCTTTTTTTTTTTTTTTTTAATGCAGCCCATTTTCCTTAAAGGAAAACAGGATGCATTTAAAAATGAAAATTGAAAAGTTTTCTTTTCATTTGTTAAGAGCAGGCAGTGGTGCCCTTGTAAAAAACGTTTTTGCGAATGGGTTACCACCAATTTGAAATTGGTGGTAACTGGAATTGTTTTGCGATCGCATTCACGGTCACAAAATATTCATACATACCTCTGCGATTCGGTATTAGAAAGAGACACCCTTGACACGCCCCTTCGTAATACCAAATCGGTATGTAGTTGCAAATTGGACTTGTTACATACCAAAATGCATTTTTGCAATCACAAATGGTCCATTGGGCCGTATGCGATCGCAAAAATGTTTGATACATCTGGCCAAAAGTGACTGATGAGAGAGGCTGTGCACATTGAAAGAGTACAGAGATAATCTATCCAGAGCCTAATAACACTTCAAAGTTATGCTCTGAGGGAGCCACCCGAATTATAAGTGACAAGAACTGTGTGTACAAACCCCTACATCCTGTGTGCTCCATTGACAAGAGAGGAGACACAATTGGCCATAGAGTTGTCTGGAAGCCAATATACAAACAAGAGTGACAGCTTCAGTGTGGTGGGTTGCCATGGAGCTGTAGTGCACCTGAAATTAAAATGCAGTTTGTCAGTATCAGTTGCTGGCTAAAGATAGGCTACAAACTGGAATCTGAAAGGAAACTGAAATTCAGGCTTACTACCCAAAAGGAGATATGTTTGCCCAATGCGCTTTTCCAGTTTTAGAAATTGGGTTAATGGTCCACGTAATACGTACTGAAACCAAAGCCTTTCACTACAAGGCTGCTGGTGCAGAGGAATCTAGGGGGAACCAACAAGAGAAGACAGATGTTGGAAGTATAAGTAAATTTAATTTGGCCAGCTTGGCGTACCTCGATCCCAAATGGCACAAGATGAAGGGAAATGTGCATGTAGCTGCATTATTAATAAAACAGGGTTAGGATCAGAGAAAAATTAGTCTGTTGCCATGATCTTGAAATGAGGAAGATGAAGACCTTTTTTTATCTTTCATGATGCCTGTTTTTAAAACATAAAGGGCAGCTCCCTTGAGAGAAGAGTAGCTGCAGAGTGAAGCCCTACTAAATTTATGCCCCATATGTGAGGCCATAAAAACCCTGGACTCTGTCTAATGCCATTACAAACATAATGAAACTCAAGGTGTATGTGCTCACCTCAGCTGGGGCATAAGTGACAAAGGCAGAGGGGATGAGAGTAAGATTTCAACATCTGTCGATGGGAACTAAGGCATGGGTTGAATCCAACGCATTTTAAAGTCATGGTATTGAAAACAATCAAAACGTTTAGGGAAACAAAATGATGAAACAATGAGAAAAATTGTGAACTCGCAGTCCCAGCATGTGAAAAATAGTATAGGAAATCACTGGTGTTGGTGGTGCCCTTTCGGATCAGCTTATTGACATCTGAAAACGTGGTCCATATGCTCCAGGGTGGTGCTGCACCAGGACCACCTAGAGCCCGTTAGCTGACTTTGCAGAACAATTCCCCAATTAAGGCTGAAGGGGTAATTTCTGATTATAAATAGGCAGAACATTGATTCGAATTACATATTTGGTTCTACTAAAACAATGCTACTAGTGTTCTGCTAAAAAATTATACTAGACCATAAGACCGTAAAATGTGGGTAGCCCAGGAAATCTGCTGACTGGACAGACTGACACATACATATGGTAATCATTTTGTGTTATCCCTCCCAGATGCTGAAATCCTGTTTTCTGTTCATCAAGACCAGAGTACGATGCTAGGAAGAGTTTATAAGTAGCCACTTTATCACATATGAGAAGCCTACGCAGAAATAGAGTAAGGGCCAGATGTATGAAGACCTGGATGCAAAATACTGATCGCAAACTTTGTGACTTTTTTTGTGACTAGTAAAGCTTTTTAACAACTGACCTATGTACTAACAGGTTGGTTCTTCATCCAATTCGTAACAGGTCTTAATCTGACCTACCTCATTATTACATTAATGAAGTAGCTTAGAAAAGCAGTCCTATTGCGACTGGAGGCCACCACAGGGATGATGACATGCTAGGGCCAGCAGACCACCATGTCAGTGACAGGCTTTCAATAAAGAAAACTTTTTTTAATGCAGTTCATTTTCCTTATAGAAAACGGGACTGCGTAAAAAAGAAAAGTTATCTTTTATTGTTCATTTAAGAAGTGTTGGCACTCGGCAAATTGATCACTGCCTACTCTTCAACAAACGTTTTTTTTTTCTTTTTTACAATCATAAAGGGAAAAGGGGACCAAAGAGGCCCTTCGCTTTTCGAATG
The DNA here is from genome assembly GCF_031143425.1 of Pleurodeles waltl. NCBI lineage: Eukaryota > Metazoa > Chordata > Amphibia > Caudata > Salamandridae > Pleurodeles > Pleurodeles waltl. The sequence continues at coordinate 253,172,238 of NC_090442.1, read as the reverse complement.
CATTATTACCTCCTTCAGTGTGTCAGTAAAATATAAAAACTTTGCCACAGGATTTTCTTCGCAAAATATTGATACATTAGGTACCGATTCAGTATTTGGAAGAGATGATTACAAGAAGCCCCTTCCAGATACCGAATAAGTATCCATTCACAATCCCATTTCAGGAATCGGAAAACCTAGTACATAAGAAACTGCATTTTAAAGGGAACACACTCGAATTGTAGCGTTTGCGACTGCCGAATTGCAGCATTTGTGACCGTTAAAATGCTTAGTGCATCTGGCCCTTATAACCGTGCATAAACCTGACATTACAATACTCCAGATTTGGAGAAGACTTTGGATACTGTCCAGTAGGTGGCACGGCTCCACACACCTCATATATAAGAGTAACTAATGAGCAAAATAGTGGATAATCACGTAGGAAACATGTTGCACCACACCTCTTCCTTCTCTTGTTTTGCGTGTTTACGCTCAGCAGCTGCATTTTTCTTCTTCTTGTAACTAAATTGCGCATCTTCCTCTGCTTGTTGCATCAACTTTTTCTTTTTCTCATACTCTTCCGCAAGCTCCCAAGAATTGCTAATCTGCTCAAAAAGGCGAGTCCTTTCTTTGGGTTTTGTCATTGCAATTGATTCCACTTCCCCCTACAACAGTAACCGAAAGTACATGTTAAAAAAAGACAAATCAAAGAAACAAAAGTATTTTTTTTAATTAATTAGACTCTATTCTGATTAAAAAGGAGGAGGAGTTACTTATTTGTTTTAGTAATTTCAAAAACAAAATCTCTAAAGACAATATCCTGTTAGGAGGCAATATGTGTTTTTTACTATAATATATCGGCTGAAAACCACTCTAAATTTAATTTCAAAATAAAACAAGCATGGGCAAAGCCAATAGGTCTCCTCTATACAACAGCTATTGGCTTAGCCAATGTGTTTAAACCATATTGTACACCAGCGTGGGAGCAGTTCAGCATGGCTTCAAAAGTTAGGGGTGTAGAGGAGAGTTGCGTGGAGTGTTGTAGAGTGAAATGAAAAAGAGTGGAGTAGACCAGTGGTTCCCAACCTTTTGACTCCTGAGGACCCCCACTGAATCACTACTGGAAGCCGGGGACCCCCAAACAATTTGTATAATTTAAATTTCAAACATTAAAACAGTAATTCAGAAAAAAATACACAAACCAGTACACACCAAACAAATACTCGAATTACTAATGATATAATTATTTTATATTGAAAACTTATGCAGAAATCAAAAAAATGTAATGAGAAATTTGCTGCTGCATCTTGGTGACTAACTTTTCGTTATTTGGTTTTATTTATGATAGCTTACTCCTCAGGTAAGATTCTACATTTCCCAAGCGATTTCGGTTTTTATTTTTTTAGGTATATAAGATCAGAGAAAGCTTTTTCACATAAATATGTGGTGGGGAAAGGAAGTAAAACCATAAAGATCTCTCATGTTTCCATAGCCTATTTGTCACATGTAATTCGTTTGTTTCATAGCACGTCGCATACCAGTGTAGGGTTTTGGAGCACTTTTCGAGTGACTACAAGGTGTAGAATTCCCATGTCATTCACAATGGTAGGCCTTTTCTAAGAGTGCTTGGTCTGGAGAAGCACAAACTCAGGATTCAGTACATAACACAGTGGTTAGCATTGACTTTAATAAGAATGTATTTCTACGCAAGCAAACATTTTTTTATTATCAGCATAAGGATAATGAAAGGCAGAGAAAAAAAGAAACTTTCTAATTTGTGCCATGAAGTTTGCATACAACTCTTTGATGGCAATTCATAGCTCACTGTGCTAGAATACGATTGTAACTTATGAACTGCACAATAACAAAATAATCTCTGTGACAGAAGCAGTAACCCACTGTGTTATGCACATAAAATAATTTTCTTTGCATGATACACATTCTCTGTATCAGGCACATTAACCATCTGACTACCTTAGAAACTGTCACTAGACAAAACTCTCATCTCTCGCCAGCAGGTACATTATCTTGACGCTTTTATTTTCATCCGAAAGTTGCTTGTTGTACAAGGAACTTTGAAGTGCTTTTACAACTGCTGCACAAATAAAAACACGCACATGTTTCTGTCAGGCACCAGCTGGAGAAGTATCTTTCTGTCATCCCAGGGCCGCGGACCTCCTGAGAATGTGTCACGGACCCCTGAGGATCCACGGACCACAGTTTGGGAAACACTGGAGTAGACTATTGTAGAGTGTAGTAGCAGGGAGGGTCGTGTATTGGAATAGCATAATGTGGAGTTGCTTAGAGTGGCATACACTGCAGTGAGTAGACTGGACTGGTATAGACTGCATTGGCTTAGAGTTTTGCAGAGTATAGTGGCGTAGAGTGCAGAGGCATTGAGTGCAGTGGCATTGAATTCAACTGCATACAATGCAGCGTAGTAGAATGCGGTGGTGCAGATTAGACTGGTGCATAGTAGAGTACAGTGGTGCAGAGTGGAGTGGAGCAGAGTGGTGTGGCGTAGAGTGGAGTGATGCAGAGGCCAGTGGCGCAAAATAGAGTAGAGTAGAGTGGCATAGAGAGCAGTGGCATAGAGTGGAGCAGAGTAGAGTAGCACAGAGAGGTGCAGAGTAGAGTATAGTGCTGTAGTGTGCAGTAGCACATAGTGGAGTAGCGTAGGGTGGAGTACTGCAGAGTAGAGTGGTATTGAGTTCAGTGGTGGAGAGTGCAGTGTTGTACAGTAGAGTGTCAGAGTGCAGTGGAGCAGAGTGGCATAGAGTACAGTGATGTAGAGTGCAGTGACAGACTGCACTTGTGTAGAGTGCAATGGTGGAAACTGCAGTGGTTAAGAGTAAAGTGGCGAAGAGTGCAATGGCATAGAGTGGAGTGTCCCAGAATGGAGTAGAGTGGTGTACAGCGCAGTAGTGTACATTAGATTGTTTCAGAGTAGAGTGAAGTGGTATACAGTGGAGCAGGACAGAGTGCAGTTGAGTAGTGTGCCATAGAGTGTAATGGCGTAAAGTAGTGTAGAGGGCAGTGGCAAAGAGAGAAATGGTGCAGAATAGATTAGAGTGGCACACAGTGAATTGACATAGAGTGCAGGGCCCAGAGTTGAATGTTGCAGAGTAAAGTGCATTGGTGTAGACTGTAGTGGCGAAGAGCGCAGTGGTGTAGAGTAGCGTGGCAAAGAGTGCATTGGCACAGAGTGGACCAGGACAGGGTAGAGAGGTGTATCTTGAAGTGGCATAGAGTGCAGTGGTGTATAATGCAGTTGCATGGAGTGGTGTAAAGTGGAGTGCTACAGAGTAGAGTGCAGTAGTGTGGAGTAGTGCAGAGTAACGTCACGTGGCATAGAGTGGAGTATGTATGGTATGGTAGCACACTGCCATTACAGACAACACGTTTGCAATTGAAATGACCAATTACATTTACACAGACTTACAGTTTTACTAATAAAACTATACCATGCACAAATGAAAATGTGTGGAAATTGGATCACCTAGTGTAATGATTGTTTTGATCATATTAAAGTATTTGTTTCCAACACATTTCAGAAATAACAAAAAATGTGCTTCATTTGTGTTACTAATTCTGATATATTCTGAAATACTTGAACAGTTCATTTAAATGATGTGTATTAGAAAAAAACACTTTCCTACCCCAGTAAACAGCAATATTGTCACATAAATCCTCTCACCATCATGTCACAGAAAGAAAAGTAAACAAGCACCCTCAGAAGACAATGCCTCACGTTTGATCTTCGTCTCTGAATGCACAGCACATGTGACAACATAAAAGGAGATTTCAAGATTTAAAGAAAGGGAGTTCGTGGAAGGATACAGTAAACATGGTTCAGGCAATGGGAGGGACAAACTGAATCTGGGGGTTCTAAAGCAAATAAAGCCCGCAAATAGAAAGCCAGAAAATGTGCCTTACAAACCACAAAGCCAATGGTAATCAACGGGCGTAATGCAATCGTAGGTCAACTTTCTGAAAGTCTCCAAGATGTAATTTGCAAACTGTCTGACCTAAAAAGCATAGGCATAACCAACAGGTGTGACCTTTGGAAGTTGGTGTGATGGATTTTTCTTTTTGTAGTTTATATTGCATGCACTTGTCACAAATATAAAATTAAAATTCTGCTGCCTAAACGTGGTGCCATAAGCTTGCAATAAATATTTTAAAGAAAGAATAAATAGTGCATATAATTGAAAAGGTATTCCTTCATTATGATGAAACAACATTTTCATTTAAGTGAATGGTACAAAATTTCAGGTAATTGTCATACTGCCTAGTTAAGGAAATAGAAGGAGTGGAATTATGTAGCACGTCATAAAATCATTTGGCATGGAATTGTGTGGTGTGGAACTGTGTGACGTGGAGTGCAATTGAGATGTGGAATTGTGGAGTGTAATTGTGTGTCATGTAATACACTTATGTGGAGTGAAATTATGTAGCACAGTGTAGAATGGACATATGTGGCATGGAATTATGTGCTGTGTATTGGAATTGTGTGGTGTATGGATTTATTTGTTGTGGAACTGTGTGATGTGGAGTGGAATTGTGTGGTATGGAATTTGGTGCAGTGGAATTGTGTTGGGTTGAGTGGAATTATGTGGAGAGCAAATATGTGACATGAGTGTAGCGGAATTATGTGGAATGGAATTATTTGGCATGAAGTGGAATCATGTGACATGGAGTGGAATTTTGTTTCGTGAAATATGTGTTGTGGGATGGAATTACGTGGAAATTATATGAAATTATTTGGTGTGAAATCTTGTGGCATGGCGTAGAAGTGTGTGCAGTGGGGTAGAATTGTGAGACGTGGAATTGTGTGGAGTGGAATTATGTGGTGTGGAATGGAAATCTGTGGCATGGAGTGGAATTGTGTGGTGTGGTATGTCATAGAATTGTGGCACAGAACTGTGTGTGAAAAGAACATTCCTGCAATGAAACTGCAGAAACGATGTGCTCCTCCTTTAAGAGATTCCGTTGTGGCTTAAAAGGTGCCTATGCTGTATTTGTTTGCATCCAAAAGGACAGCATTGTAAACGAGCAAAACAGAACATGAGTGCAAAGTGGGAAAAGAAGACTTGGCAAAATAAAATAAAGTTAACTATACAAACAACAACTTTTTAGTTTTTTTGTTTTGTTCTGCTGGGCACGTTTTTGCCAGTCAAGTGCCTTCAGTTTGCAAGGCACCAGAAGTGAAAAAAACAAAACATGAGTGGAAAGTGTGAAAAGAAGACTTGGCAAAATGAAAAAAAACTACAGAAAATGTAACTTTGCAATGTTGTTTGTCTCTGCTGGGCACGTTTTTTCTAGTCACATGCCTTCTGTTTACAGGGCACTAGAAGTTAAGAGAAGAAAACAGTACCTAAATTACGTCATAAGCAGAGGACTGATTCCGTTGAATCAATCAGTGCTTGGTCCCTGCTCCACGGACAGTAACAGAAATAATGATATGGCCTCTAGTGATAAATTACAGGGCTATAAAGCAGAGTGCCACACAAGCCAACAAATTGAAAGCATGAGTTTGCTCCTAGCCCTTTTCTAACTTCAACAGCATCTCACTAGTGATACGCATGCACTAGCGTATGCTATTGCAGGCTCGACCCTAAAAAAACAGCTTAAAGGAAGCGTACCATGTTGAAAACTCTTTGGAAACTGTGCTTTGGTTATCTATTTCTCAGCTCGACAAACTAAAACTTGATTATCACCGGCATGCTGACCAGCTAAGCTAAATGACTGTAAGTATAAAGCCACTACCATCCCAATGGGTAGATCCTATAGCAGACTCATTGGACCTAAATGACCTGAAAGTAACAGAGGCGGTTGTGTTGCAAAAAAAAATGCATTTGTTGATGATTCAGCCAATAAAGGGCCCACGTGAGTTTAACTCTAGCCAGCACATGAAGGCACTGTAGTGTGCGTGTCAGGTGCACACATGGAGCGCTTGGCTTAGAAAGCAGCTCATATGCAACAAGAACCACCAGGAGCCTGAGCTGTGTGTTCTGCCTATCCGTGACTAAACTAGCCACGTCCAGGCTCTCTTTATAAACACCCTGGCGTACACTGGGGTAAACCAGTATGCACCATGTACGCGGGTGACCAGAATGAGACCATCCAGTCAAACATGACGAGGTGGTACGGTACATTCCTTCCCAACTTTAAAAAATAAAAGAAAAAAGGCAACTATTATGCAGTACACAGTCCTCACAAATATAAACATAGCCATATTGCAGACTGCGACTACCTTCTTCGTTTTCACACTAGGAAGTCCGCTAGCCGGATGATGGTGGAGGGTTCTGATGCAGGTGATATCTTGGGTGTGCGCCACGGCACTCCGTGTTCTGGCTGAGATTCCCTATCCCGCTGAGTCAGCGGAGACTCCTAGGTCTGACAGGCAGACGTCGGAGAAACTCCTGAGGGTGACTGACAGTCCCGTGACGCTCAAGGCTTAGGAGATATTGGGGTGGTCGTCCAAGTCGGGCTCTCATCTGAGGGGTCCTGGCTGTCACTAGGATTTGGAGGGTCTCCGAGGTATCTCTGAACCTTTTTGAAGAACGACACATTCTTTATGACAGTATCATTACCCTGACATGCCGTGACCACGGTACCCAGTCTTTTGACTACCCTCCACAGGCTCTGTTCATATAGCACCCTAAGCTTACTACCAGGATACCGGTCCTTGACAAAAACCCAATCCCCTGGCTGAATCTCACTGAATTGAACATTCCTCTTGGCACTAGCTCTCTTCTCTGATTAGTGGCTTTTCTTTTGTTGAGGACCTCCAAGTCATTGATCATAGGCGGAGACCATGTGTGATGATGGGGAATTGTGTTGGCAGCTACTTGGCCCAAACCTGCGTGTCCCGGAGCTCAACCGGTTGTCGAATGAGGTCTTTGGCAGCATTCACGCTCCAAGCTGTAAATGGATCTTTCAACCGGCTGGCCATCTGCGTGAGCGAAACGAATCACTTCTCTGTTTGCCTAAGGCCATTTTGCCATTAACTTCCTATGTTGGATGCCCCAGGATTTAAGATACCCTGCAAATCCGTGCCCATGGGTGGGAGGCCTGTTGTCCGAGTTCACGACTTTCATTATACTTTGTGTAGCAATAAACCTTTCCTGCTTCGTAATTACATCTGGGTCTGACTGTGACCCTACAACTTCAACTTCTGGATACTTGGTGTAATCATCTATGACGACCACCGCGTTTGCGTGTCTGCCATCTGGGAGTCCATACTAGCATGTTCCCATGGTGTGTGCAAGCCTTCTTTGGTGATGACATGCAGGAGTGGTACGGATGAGCCCGTTACTTGACACCAATGGTGGGATCTTACTGTGGCTTTCACCAGATCAGCCATGCCCCGGAACCAGACTTTGGTGTGGAGTCTATTTTTTGTTTTGGTGATCTTTTGATGTCCGTGATGGGCCAGTTGAACTGCTTGCTGGGTCAGACTAGCAGGAATGACCAGGCGACGCCCTCTCAACCTACACTCACTATCATCAGCATACAGCTCTTGGCGAACATAGATCCAGCTCTTGGCGAACATGGATTCCAGTGTTTTCCTTGCTTTTGGGGTAAAGATGTGCCTTGAGGGTTCTCCAGTTGTTCGATCTGACTGCCTTAAGTGTGAGCTGTAAGCATTCATCTTCCTTGGTGGCCGTTGTAGTATTTCCAAAGAGATGGTAAGTGGCGAGATCGTACAGCAGAGGCTCCTGTCATTTCCGCTTCTTCCTCTTCCTCAGGGTGCTGCTGCTCGGGGATGCCTGGAGAGATAGTCAGCTTGATTGGTGGAGTCGAGGCGAAATCCAATGTGGCAGTCATACTCTTGGAGCTATAATATCCACTTTTCAATGCATGGCAGGGGCTTGGACGCTGACGCTTGGAAGAGTGGGCTCTGACTAACCTCTGGGTAGTCATTTCCAAGGAGACAATCAAGGGGGAGGTCTGTACTGACTACCACCCTTCTCCAGCTAAAAGTCCCACCCACTTCTATGGGCACAAAAGCCACAGGCCTATCAGTGACCCTGTCTGGGCTAACTCTTACTCTGGCCATCTCACCTGGGATGTACTGGTTGGAGAACACCAGCCTGTCATGCACAATAGTGTGACTGGCACAAGTGTCTCTCAGGGCAGTGGCTGGGATTCCATTCACCAGTAGTAGGTGGTGGAAGTGTCTACTTCCCTCTGGAATCTCCAACTCACCTGTTGGGCCCTTTTTCCAGTTGAAGGCTATGAAGACCTCCTCATCTGAGAAGTCATCCCCAATGGCTACACTGGTCACCCTTGGGATTTTGCTAGGGGGGTTGTTTTTGGGACAAGAAGTGTCCTTGGTGTGGTGCCCTGTCTGTCTACAGTTATGGCACCATGCCTTAGTGGCATCCCAGTTCTTACCCTGGTACCCACCTTTGTTTTGGGTTGTGTCTCGGGGCCCACCCACCTGGTCTGGTTTTTGGGGGCCTACAGAGGACTCTTTTTCTTTGTTTCTAGTGTCACCCACTTTCTCCTGAGGAGGTTTTGTAACCCCTTTCTTTTGGTCACCCCCAGTGGAAGTTTTGGTTACCCTAGTCTTGACCCAGTGGTCTGCCTTCTTTCCCAATTCTTGGGGAGAAATTGGACCTAGGTCTACCAGATACTGATGCAACTTTTCATTGAAGCAGTTACTTAAAATGTGTTCTTTCATAAACAAATTATAAAGCCCAACATAGTCATGCACTTCATTTCCAGTTACCCAACCATCCAGTTTTTTCACTGAGTAGTCTACAAAATCAACCCAGGTCTGGCTCGAGGATTTTTGAGCCCCCCTGAATCTAATTCTATACTCCTCAGTGGAGAATCCAAAGCCCTCAATCAGGGTACCCTTCATGAGGTCATAAGATTCTGCATCTTTTCCAGAGAGTGTGAGGAGTCTATCCCTACACTTTCCTGTGAACATTTCCCAAAGGAGAGCACCCCAGTGAGATTTGTTCACTTTTCTGGTTACACAAGCCCTCTCAAAAGCTGTGAACCATTTGGTGATGTCATCACCATCTTCATATTTAGTTACAATCCCTTTAGGGATTTTCAACATGTCAGGAGAATCTCTGACCCTATTTATGTTGCTGCCACCATTGATGGGTCCTAGGCCCATCTCTTGTCTTTCCCTTTCTATGGCTAGGATCTGTCTTTCCAAAGCCAATCTTTTGGCCATCCTGGCTAACTGGATGTCCTCTTCACTGGAGTTATCCTCAGTGATTTCAGAGTTGTTGGTCCCTCCTGTGAGGGAACCAGCATCTCTGACTATTATTTGTGGAGTCAGGGCTTGAGAGGCCCTGTTCTCCCTAGATAGGACTGGTGGGGGGGACTCACCCTCCAAGTCACTATCATCATCCTCTGAGTTGCCATCCTCAGAGGGGTTGGCTCTTTCAAACTCTGCCAACAGCTCCTGGAGCTGTAGTTTGGAAGGTCTGGAGCCCATTGCTATTTTCTTTAGTTTACAGAGTGACCTTAGCTCTCTCATCTGTAGATGGAGGTAAGGTGTGGTGTCGAGTTCCACCACATTCACATCTGTAGTAGACATTATGCTTCTAAAAGTTGGAATACTTTTTAAGAAACTAAAACTAGTTCTAGGATCTAATTCAAACTTTTACCAAACTTTTAAACTCTAAAAGGAAATGCTAACAGGGACTAACACAAGGCCCTAGCAGGACTTTTAAGAATTTAGAAAAATTTCAAATTGCAAAAATCAATTTCTAATGACAATTTTTGGAATTTGTTGTGTGATCAGGTATTGGCTGAGTAGTCCAGCAAATGCAAAGTCTTGTACCCCACCGCTGATCCACCAATGTAGGAAGTTGGCTCTGTATGTGCTATTTCAAAGTAAGGAATAGCATGCACAGAGTCCAAGGGTTCCCCTTAGAGGTAAGATAGTGGCAAAAAGAGATAATACTAATGCTCTATTTTGTGGTAGTGTGGTCGAGCAGTAGCTTATCCAAGGAGTAGTGTTAAGCATTTGTTGTACATACACACAGGCAATAAATGAGGAACACACACTCACATACAAATTCAGCTTGACTAATGAAACCGCTCTATTTTATAATGTTCTTATTCCTTTAAAAACATGCCTCTTGTCTCCTCAAATTATGTCATACGACTTTATATGATACGATCTAATGATGCCACAGTAGTTATGTCATATGTTGGGCTAAGTGGTGTTTTCCAGGTAGGACTGCGATCTTGTCTACCTAAGGCCGTTGCCAACCACCTGCTAATGTACATTGGCATGTGTGGTGGCTCTGTCACGTCATGTTAGATCACAAGGCGTTTGGTCAACGGCATTTGTATGTCCTGCCTTATCTTGTGCCACTAACTATGCAGACGTGGGCATTACCATAGGAGGTGCACAATGTCACATTAATTTTGCCTACCTCTCCGACAATGTACAGAGCTCTTTCCCTAAATTTGTTGTGATGCTTGACACAATTGGATACACTCTTACATATCATTGTAAGTCCCCAGTACCGAGGGCCTGGGATATTAAGGGTAGGCCCCTGAGGGCAGCAGGACTGACTGTGCCACCCTCTAGGGCCCTGCACCCAGATGCACCCAGCACTGCCATTGCAGGCTGAGTGTACTGGGGCAAACCTAAAAAGGAAAACTCAACAGGGCACACTCCTGGTATGCCCTGTCCACCCTACACTGCATATGTTATGGGTGTCACCCCTCTGGTAGGCCTTACAGCCTTAAGGCAGGGTGCACCATACTATATGTGAGGGCATAATTGCCCCCACTGTATCCTTGCCAAACCTTGGACATGGTGAGTTAACAGAGCAGCCATTTTAAGTACATGTACTGGGCAATGGTCAAACACAAGTTTCCCAGTTACACGATGGTCACTCTGCACCCTGGGTTGTTTGGTATCAAACAACTCAGAATGATAAATCTAAACTGGCACCTGTATTGGATTTATCCAGAAGTGTACCCAGGGGTCACCTTAGAGGTGCCCCCTGCAAAAGCTAACCAAACTGGCATGGTTGCTGACTGGTCCCATCCAGCATGCCACCTCCAGACAGCCAATATACAAACCAGGGGGAGAGCCCTCCTCTCTGGTTTGTAAAATAATGCCCTTCCTGGGTGGAGGAGCTAACACCCCCTCCCTCAGGAATGTGAAGATGAGCTTCAAAGGGTTAGCAGAAGATGGCTTCCCCTTTTATCAACCCGCACTTTTGGCAGGAGCAAAGGCGGGAAACCACGCAAAGGATAGGAGGAGGGGTCTCACTGAGCATGCACCACCACAAGGGGCTTGCAGGCAACGTCAACCCTCCATTTACCTTTCCTCCATGTTAGATGGCAGGAAAATAGCCAATGAGGTTTAGGGAAGTGATCCCTCCCATAGGAAGTGGTCAATGTAGTGGGTGTAGACACCCAAGGGTAAGTGTCCCATTGGACACTACCAGGTTCCCCCAAAAATGCCCACTAAGTTCAGTATTTAGTGGGCTCCCCTAGATTAAGAAACTAGATTTGTCAGGAAGAAAATAAGACAGCACCAAAGAACCCCACAGGACGGGAACAGAGGACCTGCTGCACCAGAAGAGGCTACAAGACCCCTGCTTGCTGCATCAGAGTCCCGCCAATCGCCGCTGCAGAGGAGCTGACCACTGGACCGACCTCAAAAGTCCCCGAGGACCTCCAGGCTTCGCAAATAGCCTGAGATCTCCATGCTGAGCGGAGGCACCACTCCAGAACCAAAGAAACCTATAAGGAACCAACAAACCGGAGAGGGTCACTTTACAGACTGGCCGATATTTCTGCAACCGAAAGTCGCAGCCAGACCCGACGACATACCAACGACAGCCCAGACGAGACCTTTTGGTGCCACAGCACTCTCCCGTGGCCGACTTGTGCCAATACCCCATGTACTGGCCAGTGCTTGTCGGACACCACCAAAAAGAGCTCACCCAGAGCTGCAACTGGACCAGGCGGAAGCCCAGTCGAGGGACTTCAGAGACACCCCAGACCACCCACCAGAGCACCCTTGCCGTCCTGCAAGGCCCACAGAAGAAAACTTACCTCCAGCTCCAAAGGGCTCCATTTGGCACAGCACCCAAGACCTCCAACTCGCCCTGCATCCGGCTGCCCTGAGCCCTGCATCGCGGAACCTGCTGTGTACCCCGGATCCCTATCCCCTTGCGACCTCAACAGCCCAAGGGGGCCCAAAGGCACCACCATTAAACCTGCAAACCAGCTCCTTTTCCAAGAGGCCCCTACAAGTGGCCCTGTGCCTGGGCTAAGAGACTTTCCAGCACTGCACCTGCCGGAACCGGGAGCTACCCGACATTCTCCTGCTGGCACGGTGCGCCCACCAAACTCATCGGCCATCCTGCAAGAGAAGAGACTGGTAACACACCTGTGTGATTTTATATGCATTTTTCTTGGTGCCCTTTCATTGATTCCTATAGTGTGTAATTATACACAGAAAGACTAACTTTATTAATACGTTTAAAAATCATAACTCAAAAAGTACTTAACGTATCTTAAAGATCTTGGTCTTAAAAATTATATAAAAGTCTGAAGTATTTTGTATAAATTCTGGTCTTGAGTTATTCATTGAGTGTGTGTGGTGCATGATTGGATTTGTGAGCACAACAAATCCTTAGCACATCTCCTGGATTAGCCTAAATGCTCGACCAGCTACCATAAAAATTGGAGCATTAGGGGTATAATTTTCACCTCTGGAAACCAACGTGTGGCTGTCTGAACCCCCTGCGCAGTATGCCTAGTTTTGCACACTACAGCCTCTTACAAATGTGGATTTCTGAAATGGTAATTGATCAGTTCTAAGTAAGTGCTGAAGTCAATGGGTCATTTACATGTGCAGCCAATACTGAGACCGTGGAAGGTTGTATTCTTGTCTTACTGCTTGAGAGGATTTAATTTAATGGCAAGACAGGAGGCTCATATTATGCTTCTCTTCTTGCTTTATTTTAAATAGCAGCACAGTCAAGAACGAAGAGAACTACAAAACCCAGAAAGCTAGAGACATATAAGCCAATAGGAAAACAATAGTAATATACAGAACCACCAATCAGGGTGAAAAGGCCCCTAATAATACTTAACTTGACTGCAACCAGCCCTCTTTCCTTGCTGCTCACAGTCAAAATAAGCATGTCTCCATAAATGTGCTACTTTACTGATAACCTTGTTGGTATTTTATAATTAGTTTTAGCCTTTTTACTGTTTTCATTTCTCTTTATAGACGTTTGCTTGCCTTTCCTTGAGCGCAAGCATAGTTCTCCTGATAATCTCTGTTCATTGGTTGCGTCTGCTATTGTTCTGGCGCGTAGCAACATTTCTTCTCAAACATTCTGCTTCGATTTTTCTCTTCAAATAAAGAAGAGGTTTACCCAACTACCCTACCTGACCTGGGTAAGAGAGCACATTATAACAAGAAAATTGGTCATAAGGTCGGGATAAATTGCCCTATTTTCTATAAAGAGAAGTGATCAATACTGTCTTTGAAATAAAATAATTTATTTTCGAAATGTATTAATACGTGATTTAACAGCACGAAGAAGCCATACACGAAGACAAAATATCCCAATAAACCAAAACATAGCACCTGAAATAACATTTACACAACATCCACAAATATGGACCATATAAAGAATAGTCACGAAAGTGCAAAGAATACATCGTTTGACTGTTGTCCCAAATAAATCTCCTCCAGAAGAGGTGGTGGTACGAGAATCGCTTAAAGTCGTGATCCACTAGAGAGCGATGGTTGTGGGTAACTGTACCCACAAGTGCTAGACCCTTAATTTCTTCTTAGGGTTCCTGGCACTGTGTGATGTAATTTTAATAAAACAAGTCCACTTTTACCCAACCTTGCCACAACCAACAAAGGTGTTGACGCGTTTCGGCCCCTTAAATTCTGGGCCTCATCAGGACTACAGAGGGACAACATTGCCTAATAATGAAACCCAAAAAGACAACATAAGCTAAAAACACTTTAAAACGTAACAAATTCCTAAACAATTAAACACCCATTGCAGGCTATGTGGCCAAAACGAGTCTTAATATCCCAACGTGGCAGTCTGCGTCATCATACTGATTTCGTAGTACTTATGAAAACCAAAGCTCTGGCTGAAACGACTCGTGTAACACCCTTGTGAAGAATCCCATTGTGGCAGAAAGTACAATTTATTGTACGTGTGATACTAAAATAGGGAGTAATTACCTTGACTATTCATGAGACTTGTAGCAGTCAAGGGGTTCCTCGTTCAAAGAGAACCTATATACAGGAATAAGCCAAGTTATCACTAGCGTCGCACTAACCCACTGAAAGGGCAAGGTTGAGTGGTAACGGAGAAAAGTTGAAAGGCCTGTTACACTTACTGTGCACATTAAGGGGGTCATTCTGACCCTGGCGGCCGGCGGATTGCTTGCGGGAACACCGCCAACAGGCTGGCGTGTCCCGGCAGCAAGTATGACTGTGGCGGAAAAGCCACGGCCATACCGCCGGCCTCTCAATTTTCCCTCTCATAATCCCGCTGCCCTGGGGATTAGGAGTCCCCGACCGCCAGCCTGTCCATGGCGGTAGACACTGCCATGGAAAGGCTGGCGGTAAGGGGCCGCACGGGGCCCCTGGGGGCCCCTGCACTGCCCATGCACTTGGCATGGGCAGTGCAGGGGCCCCCAGGCGTAGCCCCGTCGCGCTTTTCACTGCCCGAATTTCGGGCAGTGAGAAGCGCGAAGGGTGCTACTGCACCTGCTGCACATCAACATTGCCGCCGGCTCGATTACGAGCCGGGGGCAATGTTGATGTGCCATTTCCCATGGGCCAGCGGACATGTCGGAATAGGGAGGCATGAATACCGCCGGCAATGGCGGTATTCTGTCTCCCCCGGCCTCGGCGGTCTTGAGAAAAGACCGCTGAGGTCGGAATGACCTCCTAAATATGCAAGGTCCTGTGGCCGTCTTGCCCCTCAATTATGCGGGGAGCCTCTACCCAGTGCTCGAGTATTTTCTCATTCCTTTTTTAGGAATCGGGGAGTCATTACAAGCCGGCAGTTCTCGGAAAATACATTGCTCGGCCAAACTGTGAGGCTCGGTACTTAAGGAGCCGATACGTCGGCTCGTCACCGTGTAGGCAAGAAGGGGCGGAGCATCCCCAAAGGATCGGCCATCTTAGAGTGGCATTAGGCGGCTAGGGAGGGCGGGCGGAAGACCAAATTTAATCAGGTAACGTAATCCTATATTTCTAAAGATTGTGCAATACTAAAAAAGGGGGAGAGGGAAGGAGCAGCGGTACATACGGAAATGTAAAAAAGACTACTCCTTCAGTGCGTTTATTGCCTGACAATGCAACTTACTATTTGCTGAAGAAGACAGCTGACAGACCTGGTGACATACTGGCAAGAACACAATGGTAATTGACTCATCGCGAAACAAATTGATTCCAGTGCCCAAGCTCTGCAATCTATTGTGGACCAACCCCTACAACAAAATGAGGCAAAGTCAATGTAGGGGAGAAACCAGGTGTGGAACCCACTGTGTCCACACATTGCTGCCTACAAAAGTGGGGGCACCTGCAAAAATACAGTGTCACCTAAATGTACAAACTCACAATTATAGAGAAAAAACAAAGAGGAAAGAGAGAACAACCAAGTACAGTCTTTTAGATTAGTGCCCAGATTTCATCAATGTAATTTAGTCCTTGATGGGGCAGTTTGATATTTTTCAATTAGCTGTGCTTCCAATATCAGTAATTTATCACTTGTAGATTGTCCATCTGTCTTGGTTTGTACAACCGCCAACACTGTCTAACGGATGTCCTCTGCTGTATGTTTCAATTCTTTGAAATGTTCCACCAGTGGTGCTCCTCTTGTTGAGCACTTTATCCTCGATCTGTGTTGCAGAATGCGCGTCTTGACCAGCTGGGAAGTTTGGCCGATATATACTTTTTCACATGGACGCATAATGTAATAAATAACTTTACTCCAGTATTGGAACTTTCATAGATTCACATGCTTGAATCATTCCCCGTCGTCAAGATGGGAGCCCGCGGTACAATTTACACAAGTAGTGTTGAAATATATTAACAAAAGGGCCCTAGGCCTCTTCAATTTAACAGTCTATCAGAGTCATTTTAGGAAAAGGACCAAACTTGAGCATCCACCAATAAGACGACACCACCCTCTAGAATTCTCCTGAGAGAAGCTCCAGTACCTCAGATTTTCCAAGCACAACTGCGTTGAAGATAGGAAAAGGGAGAGAGAGAAAAAGGTGAAAGTGAACTTCTCCGGGGAGGTGGGTGGGTTGCATGTGAATCTATGAAAGATTCCAATACTGGAGAACTACAGTTACAGGTAAGTAACTAATTTTCTTACTCCAGTATTGGAACTTTCATAGATTCACATGCTTGAATCGGAGTAGCGAGCAGTACTTAATCCCATTGTAGCCATGTATGTCACAAAACACCTGCATATATAATACATATGTATATACATATATACAGGGAGTGCAGAATTATTAGGCAAGTTGTATTTTTGAGGATTAATTTTATTATTGAACAACAACCATGTTCTCAATGAACCCAAAAAACTCATTAATATCAAAACTGAATATTTTTGGAAGTAGTTTTTAGTTTGTTTTTAGTTTTAGCTATGTTAGGGGGATATCTGTGTGTGCAGGTGACTATCACTGTGCATAATTATTAGGCAACTTAACAAAAAAAAATATATACCCATTTCAATTATTTATCATTACCAGTGAAAGCAATATAACATCTCAACATTCACAAATATACATTTCTGACATTCAAAAACAAAACAAAAACAAATCAGTGACCAATATAGCCACCTTTCTTTGCAAGGATACTCAAAAGCCTACCATCCATGGATTCTGTCAGTGTTTTGATCTGTTCACCATCAACATTGCGTGCAGCAGCAACCACAGCCTCTCAGACACTGTTCAGAGAGGTGTACTGTTTTCCCTCCTTGTAAATCTCACATTTGATGATGGACCACAGGTTCTCAATGGGGTTCAGATCAGGTGAACAAGGAGGCCATGTCATTAGATTTCCTTCTTTTATACCCTTTCTTGCCAGCCACGCTGTGGAGTACTTGGACGCGTGTGATGGAGCATTGTCCTGCATGAAAATCATGTTTTTCATGAAGGATGCAGACTCCTTCCTGTACCACTGCTTGAAGAAGGTGTCTTCCAGGAACTGGCAGTAGGACTGGGAGTTGAGCTTGACTCCATCCTCAACCCGAAAAGGCCCCACAAGCTCATCTTTGATGATACCAGCCCAAACCAGTACTCCACCTCCACCTTGCTGGCGTCTGAGTCGGACTGGAGCTCTCTGCCCTTTACCAATCCAGCCACGGGCCCATCCATCTGGCCCATCAAGACTCACTCTCATTTCATCAGTCCATAAAACTAGTAAAAATCAGTCTTGAGATATTTCTTGGCCCAGTCTTGACGTTTCAGCTTGTGTGTCTTGTTCAGTGGTGGTCGTCTTTCAGCCTTTCTTACCTTGGCCATGTCTCTGAGTATTGCACACCATGTGCTTTTGGGCACTCCAGTGATGTTGCAGCTCTGAAATATGGCCAAACTGGTGGCAAGTGGCATCGTGGCAGCTGCACGCTTGACTTTTCTCAGTTCATGGGCAGTTATTTTGCTCCTTGGTTTTTCCACACGCTTCTTGCGACCCTGTTGACTATTTTGAATGAAACGCTTGATTGTTCGATGATCACGCTTCAGAAGCTTTGCAATTTTAAGAGTGCTGCATCCCTCTGCAAGATATCTCACTATTTTTTACTTTTCTGAGCCTGTCAAGTCCTTCTTTTGACCCATTTTGCCAAAGGAAAGGAAGTTGCCTAATAATTATGCACACCTGATATAGGGTGTTGATGTCATTAGACCACACCCCTTCTCATTACAGAGATGCACATCACCTAATATGCTTAATTGGTAGTAGGCTTTCGAGCCTATACAGCTTGGAGTAAGACAACATGCATAAAGAGGATGATGTGGTCAAAATACTCATTTGCCTAATAATTCTGCACTCCCTGTATAAATATATAAAGGAATACTTCAAACAAAATACCGTCTGTCAACCCCATCTTTACTTCTCTCCCTTTTCTGTTTTTTTTTTTTTTTTTTTAAAACATGAAAAGCATTGGATCTGTATCCGAAAATAACAGACATAAACCATGTGCATACCTGATCTAGGATGGAGGGATGAAAGAGATGGCTCACTTTCACCTGAAGAGGTTCCTGAGGACTGCTTGACCCACTGCTACCTCTCCCTGAGATAGTCCGTCCAAGCAGTAATGTCTTGTAAATGTATGGCAGCTCTTCCATGTTGCTGCTCTACAAATGTCTTGCAGGGAAACCCCCGCAGACAGCGCTGCTGAGGAAGAGACTGCCCGCGTAGAATGAGCACGGACCGATGAATGCAGTGGTTTGCCCGCTGCTTGATGGCAGAATCGAATGGCTGAGGCGATCCATCTGGCTATACTCTGCTTTGAGAGCGGTTGACCTCGTCTGGGTGCACTGTAAGCTACGAACAATTGATTAGAGCGGCGAAAGGACTTAGTTCTGTTCAAGTAGAATTGAACACATCTCTTAACGTCTAAGGAGTGTAATGCTCTTTCTGCAGGAGTAGATAAATGTGGAAAAAAGGTTTTAAAAACTAAGGGCTCATTCATGTGGAAGTCCGAAGGGACCTTCGGGATGAAATGCGGGTTTGTGCGCAGCAGTAGTTTGTCTTGTTTAATCTGCAAGAATGGCTCCTGTACGGAGAGGGCCTCTATCTCACTTACCCGTCTGGCTGATGTGAGAGCCACCAGTAAAGCAACCTTCCAAGAGAGGAATTTCAGAGAGGCTCTATGAATCGGTTCAAACGGATGCTTCATTAACTGTGCTAAAACAATATTCAGGTTCCACGAGGGAGGAGGAGGTCTGAATGGAGGAAAGACCCTGAAAAGTCCTTTCAAAAACTGTTTGATTAAACAAGAGGAATACAGCGGAGGTGAAGAGTCTGAACGCCTGTATGATGCTGTTGCCGCCAGATGCACCTTTATGGAGGAATGCGCCAGGCCTGATTGCGCTAAATGCAATAAATGCAGCAATATTTGTTCCGGTGGTGAGGACAGTGGATTAATTTGCTGCTGGTGACATCAGAAACAAAGGGCCAGATGTACGAAAGGATTTTACCCATTCTGTGTCTATGGAAAAAAGCTTTCGTACATATGGCCCAAAATCTTTTCCATTTGCAAGAGTAAGCCTTATTAGTGCTATCTGCTCTAGCTCTGGACAAATTGTCCCTACATTCCTGTGGGATATTCAGATGTGCATACTCCCTTTGCCCAGAAGCCATGCTGACAATCGCATCGACTGAGGATCCAGGTGCGATATTTGCCCTTTGTTCACTGTTAGTAAGTGCGGAGACGGTTTCAGTGGAATGTAAGGCTTCATTAATAGAAGAAGAAGCTCTGCAAACCAGTGGTGGCGAGGCCAGTACGGAACTATCAATATCAGGATGCACGGCTCTGCCTTCATCTTCGTGAGGACTCTTGGGATCAATGGGATTGGAGGAAAGGCGTAAGCAAAGATGTCTGACCAAACTATGGAAAACGCATTCCCCCAAGATCCCTTTTGGTGATGCCAGCTTGCGAAGTACTGGCATTTGGCGTTCCACTTGCTGGCAAACAGGTCGATTTCTGGCATTTCCCACTGGGAAAAGATGTAGTCCACTGTGGACTGGTCCAGCTCCCATTTGTGGCAGCTCGATCTTTGCCTGCTGAGCGAATCCGCTATCTTGTTCTCTATCCCTGGCAAATGCACCGCTGTGAGTCTGATGCCTTGCTGCGAGACCCAATTCCAAATTCTTTGGGCTTCCCTGGAGAGGGTGAGAGATCTTGTGCCTCCTTGTTTGTTGAGGTAATGCATTGTAGTGGTGTTGTCTGTTCTTATTACTACGTCTGATCCTGCTATTTTCAGAAGAAAAGCCTGCAAAGCAAGATAAACTGTTCTGAGCTCTAGCAGATTGATGTGCATCACTCTCAACTCTAGTGGCCACTTGCCACTTACTTGAAGATCTTGCAACACGGCTCCCCAGCCCTCCAGAGATGCGACCGTAGTGATGGTCCACGGAGCAGAAAGGAAAGGCCGATGGACAGATGATGCTTTTGAGACCACCATGTCAGAGCTTTGGCTATTGCTGGGGTTATGTTTATCCAATCTTCCCAAAATCTGGCGCCATTGAAGGTTGAGTTGCTCCTGTAGCGGTCGCATTTTTAATACAAGGGAGGTAGTAAGTAGTATTATTTGCACATCCATAACAGTGTCCACAGTGGCAAAATGTGTCAGTGAGAGAGATGATAGGTGCGTGTGGATAGGTGCCCTACTACCCACGAGGCACTGTATAGTTTATACACTACATGTAATGAAAGAACAGAACCACCGCACTCAAATAGCGTATTGCTCAGATAAAGTACAAAACATCATTAAATGTAGTAGATCTGAAAGAAAGCAATTCAGAGTTCTTCTTATGTTCCAGTGGGTCTTTTTATTCGGATTGTAAATCCACAGTATGGTCCAAGATTGGGCACAGCCAACACGTGTTTCGTCACACCTGTGACTTTATCAAGGCTATATAGGTTGTGTAAGGAGCGGTAACGACCAGGATCACGTATGAGATGTACCTGGGGTGTGCTGTAATGGATGAAATTAGATATGAATCCATATCCCGTAGATAGTAGAATGGTCTTGGTAGTGGTAAATTGGAATAAACTGCATATAGAGCCCCGAATGTATGGGGAGGCGCGGACCCTGGTAAGTCCGATACAAAAACAGTGAATAGGTCTGTCCGTCCTGTATGTCGCATTTTTAGTCTGCAGAGAGGAACCCGAGGTATGCATGATGACATCATGCCTAACAAGGATTTGAAAAGGCAAACAGAAACGCAGTTTCTTCCCTGTATTGACATTGCTAGAGTCAGTAACCTCTGTTGTCTCTCTACTGTGGGACACGCCATGGTGGATTGCGTGTCCAGGTCGCCCCTAAAAAGGTGATACTGCGTGCTGGTAGAGGTTTGGACTTCTCCCAGTTGATGGTGAGGCCTAAACTGCTTAGCAAGGAAATGCACCTTCTTGTTGATCTGCGCACTCCTGTGTAGGTGTTTGCTTTTATCAGCCAATCGTCGAGATATGGAAATATCTGGTGTTTTCTCCTCCTGAGGAAAGCTGCGATTGGCGCTAGGCATTTGGTGAATATCCTGGGAGCTGACTTCAGGCCAAAAGGGAGGACACGAAATTGAAAGTGGCTTCCAGCTACCATAAATCTCAGATACAGTCTGTGGGTAGGGTGGATGGGAATGTGGAAATATGCGTCTTTTAGGTCTAGTGTAGACATGAAATCTCCCTGGTTCAGACGCAGGAGGACATCCTGCAGGCTTATCATGCGGAACAACAGCTTTTTTAAGTAGATGTTTAGTTCCCTTAGGTCGAGGATCCGCCTCCAATCTTTCCACTTCTTGCAAATGAGAAAGAACCTGGAATAAAACCCTCTTCCTTGCTGTGACAGAGGTACCTTCTCTATAGCTCTTTTGAGGAGCATCTTAATGATCTCCTTCTTGAGTGGCTCTGGATACCTTGAAGGAGTCCTGCAAGGAGGTAGCTGGATAAACTCCAGAGTGTGGCTCTGTTTCACTAATTGGAGGACCCACTTGTCTGATGTAATGACTTGCCATTGCTTGAGGAACAGGGATATCCTTCCGCCTAGAACCAGAGGAGGAGAGTTGGGTGTAGCCGGCGCCTTGGATGTATCAGGCTCTACGAGCCGAGTCCTTAGCAGGGCGAGTTGAGCGTTCTCTAGTGCCAGATCTACCATAAGCTGCTTGTGGTGGTTGTCTTTGTGGGTAGTATTGACAGAACTTCTGAGAGGAGGAAGGATAGGTTGAATATTTATATTGTTGATAGCCTCCTCTATATGAAGGCAGTCCACTTCCTCTAGCTCGAAAGGAAGGCTTTCAAAACTGGAGAGTCCCTAATGATCTTGCTGTATCCGTGTCGGATTTGATAGATTGTAAAGCCTTGTCAATATGTTTACCAAATAATGCCTGGCCATCGAAAGGTAGGTCTAAAATCTTATTCTGTACCTCAGGCCGGAATGATGTAGCCTTTAGCCAACCTTGCCTCCTAAGTACAGCCGCACTAGCGAACTGTCGAAATGCAGTCGTGGCTATGTCCATTGCACAGTCTATGAGTTCCGCTGACGTGCACTGACCTTCCTGCAACGTCTTCCTCGCCTCTGATCTTCCGTTCTCCGGCAACTGGTTAATAGGTGGAGCGATGTCTGCCCATAGCTGTCTGTCAAACCTGGCTAACACCGATAGTGAGTTAGCAGCTCTTACCACTAGGCTAGCCATTGACAAGAACCTCTTTGCAATATTGTCCAGCCATTTACCTTCTTTGTCTGGAGGTGCAGAAATCGGAGCAGACGGATTCTTGGACTTCCTTTGTGCCGTCTGAGCCACCACTGAGTCCGGATGAGGATGACCAATTAGACATGCTGGGGCATGGGTCTGGTGCCTTGTATTTTTTGTCCAATCGGGGGAGCACTGCTGTGACAGTAGCAGGATTGTGCATCACTTTTAACCCTTCTTCCCATAAGTAGCTGACCAGCGGAATAGAGCACACAGATTTCTGGAATGGCTCTTTAAAATCATAAAGGAAGCAATCTGTCTGTTTTGACGGCATTGGCAAAGCCAAACGCTTAGCTGCTCTCTCCAAAAGATTATAAAATCCTCTGATGTCGTCTGGAGGGGACTCCACCTTTGACTGGGAAGGAGAAGGAGGAGCAGGAATAATTTATTCAGCCCACTCCGAATGAGTATCAAGGAGGTGCCCTTCTTCGTGATCACCTTCCGACATGTCAGTGTCCTGAAGTAAAGTCATATCCGGCGTGGCCACATTTGTTAGAGGTAAAGAGGCCGGTTTCTGACGTGGACTGGTAACCCCGGAGACGGGCGATGGAGGAGGTTGCTCCCTTTGAGGAGGAAAACGCCTACTGAAATCAGCCAGCATTGCTCGGAGGTCAGATAGCAAAGAGGTTGGAATGTATGCCCCTTCCTGATATTGTTGGTCTCCTCCATAGAACTGAGGGTCATACGTTTCATCAAATTCGTCTTCGTCCTGATATTTCACGTTCAATTGAGATGGGCTGTTCCAAATGGACCCTCGTCGTCTGAGTGTTCATCCCCCTCTAACAAGTGAACTGGTATGAGAAGGGTCACCTTACTAGGTGAGGTGTGCTTTGCGGTAAGTCTTTCTTGTGTTTTCTGCTGTTTTTCCCTCGTCTACGATGTCGTCGACGCCGTAGATATAGTCTTCATTGACGATGGAGTCGTCAATGACGAACGCATGGAGATCTTGATCGTCGACAGCCTTACCGAAGAGTCTACCGTTGACGAGGCCGTCGACGATGGTAAAGCAGATACCATTGTCACCACTGTTGACGATGATGAGGTGTAGATCTTCGTCGACGATGACGTCGACGTCGCTCTCGTCGACGGTGGGGCACACGTTATGGACGAAGTCGTTGTCACAACTGTTGTTGTTGACGGTGAAAAAGCACTCACCGACGGTCTCGTCGACGATGAGTTCGTCGTTGATGGTACCTTTTTAGCTGTAGAAATAGATGAAGACCTTTTGAAAAGCACAGATGGAGGTACAGAGGAAGACTTCTTATGCCTCTCAGAACTGCTGGCATGACCTCTCTCACCTTTCCTGGAAGATTTTTCAGGTAAAGTAGAGGGGCTGCTGCCCTTGTAAGACCCTGAGGCAGTCTTTTTGTGGGCTTTTCTCGATTGTTGGGAAGGAGATCTTGTGTCTGATCTCGCCCTTTTTGATTACTTTTTGGAAATTGAAGAGTCATCACTATCAGAATCAGAGACTAGTTTATCTCTGTACTTAAGTTTTTGCAGCCAAATCAATAATCTGCCTTCTCTATCCTTAAGAGTATTAGAGGAAAAGGTACGACAAACCTTACAGTCCTTGGCTAAGTGGTCCGGATAGAGGCAGTATATACAATCCTGATGAGGGTCTTCAGAATGTAGTCTTTTCTTACCACAAGTTTTGAAATTTCTGAATAAACCCTTCTTCTCCTTGTCAGACATGTTGTAGGTGTTATCCCCAATCAGTCCAAAGAAGTTTTTAGCAGAGAAAAAATAGCTTCAAGCTAATCCAAAAGGTGTGAAGAAAGAGCAGAGCTCTGAGGAGACTTCCTAGAACGACGTGCGGTAGAAAATCTGAGGCGCTGGAGCTTCTCTCAGGAGGATTCTAGAGGGTGGTGTAGTCTGATTGGTGAATACTCAAGTTTGGTCCTGTTCCTAAAATGACACTGACAGACTGTTAAATTGAAGAGGCCTAGGGCCCTTTTCTTAATATATTTCAACACTACTTGTGTAAATTGTACCGGGGGCTCCCATCCCGACGACGAGGAATGATTCAAGCATGTGAATCTATGAAAGTTCCAATACTGGAGTAATGTTATTTATTGCATTATGTGTCCATGTGAAAAAGTATATATCAGACAAACTTCCCAGCTGGTCAAGACTTGCATTCTGCAACACAGATCGAGGATAAAGTGCTCAACAAGAGGAGCACCACTGGTGGAACATTTCACAGAATGGAAACATACAGCAGAGGACATCCGTTGGACAGTGTTGGAGGTTGTACAAACCAAGACAGATGGACAATCTACAAGTAATAAATTACTGAGATTGGAAGCACGGCTAATCGAAAAATAGCCAACTGCCCGTCAAGGACTAAATGACATTGATTAAATCTGGGCACTAATCTAAAAGACTGTACTTGGTTGTTCTCTCTTTCCTCTTTGTTTTTCCCCTATAATTGTGAGTTTGTACATTTAGGTGATGTAGGAAGTTGGCTCTGTATCTACTATTTCAAAGTAAGAAATAGTGTGCACAGAATCCAAGGGTTCCCCTTAGAGGTAAGATAGTGGCAAAATTAGATAATTCTAATGCTCTATTTTGTGGTAGGGTGGTCAAGCAGTAGGCTTATCAGAGGGTAGCGTTAAGCATTTGTTGTACACACACAGGCAATAAATGAGGAACACGCACTCACTTACTCCAGGCCAATAGGTTTTTATATTGAAAAATATATTTTCTTAATTTATTTTAAGAACCAAAGGTTCAAGATTTACATTCAACACTTTAAATGCAAGGTACTTCACTTAGATACTTTAGGAACTTTGAATGAACACAGTATCATGTACAGTCTTTGTAAAAATGGCAATAAGCTATTTCAAAATTGGACACAGTGCAAAAATCAACAGTTCCTGGGGGAGGTAAGTAAAGGTTAGTTTTGAAGGTAAGTAAAACACTTACAAGTCTCAAAGCTGGGGCATAGGCAGCCCACCGTTGGGGGTTCAAGGCAACCCCAAAGTTACCACATGAGTAGCTCAGGGCCGGTCCGGTGCAGACGTCAAAGAGGTGCCCAAAACCCATAGGCACCTATGGAGAACAGGGGTGCCCCGGTTCTAGTCTGCCAGCAGGTAAGTACCCGAGTCCTCGGGGGGCAGGCCAGGGGGGTTTTGTAGGGCACCGGGGGGGGACACCAGAAGGCACAGAAAGTACACCCTCAGCGGCACAGACACGGCCGGGTGCAGTGTGCAAACAGGCATCGGGTTTTGTATAGAAAGCAATGGAGAGACCAGGGGGTCACTTCAACGATGCAGACAGGCACAGGGGGGCTCCTTGGGGAAGCCACCACCTGGGATAGGCAGAGGGTCGCCTGGGGGTCGCTCTTGCACTGGAGTTCGGTTCCTTCAGGTCCTGGGGGCTGCAGGTGCAGTGTTGGTTCCAGGCTTCGGATCCCTCGTTACAGGCAGCACCGGTCAGGGGGAGGCTCTGGATTCTCTCTGCAGGCGTTGCTGTGGGGGCTCAGGGGGGTCGTCTCTGCTTACTCACAGGCTTGCAGTCGCCGGGGAGTCCTCCCTGTGGTGTTGGTTTTCTGCAGGTCGAGCCAGGGGCGTCGGGTGCAGAGGGTGAAGTCTCACACTTCCAACGGGAAACGTGAAGTCTTTGGAAGTTGCTTCTTTGTTGCCAAGAAGTAGCTAGTTTTGAACAGAGCCGCTGTTCACTGGAGTTTCTTGGTCCTTGGGTGCAGGGCAGTCCTCTGAGGCTTCAGAGGTCGCTGGTCCCTGTTGGATGCATTGCTGTTGCAGTTTTCATCGAAGTTGGGAGACAGGCCTGTAGGGCTGGGGCCAAGGCAGTTGTGGTCTCCGTCTTCTCTGCAGGGCTTCAGGTCAGCAGTCCTTCTTTGTTAAAGTTGCAGGAATCTAGTTTCCTAGGTTCTGGGGTGCCCCTAAATACTATATTTAGGGGTGTGTTTAGGCCTGGGAGGGCGGTAGCCAATGGCTACTGTCCTGGAGTGCGGCTACACCCTCTTTGTGCCTCCTCCCAGTTGGGAGGGGGGCACATCCCTAATCCTATTGGGGGAATCCTCCACTCTCAAGATGGAGGATTTCTAAAAGCAGGAGTCACCTCAGCTCAGGACACCTTAGGGGCTGTCCTGACTGGTGGGTGGCTCCTCCTTGTTTTTCTAATTATCTCCTCCAGCCTTGCCGCCAAAAGTGGGGGCACCGGCCTGAGGGGCGGGCATCTCCACTAGCTGCGATGCCCTGCGGTGCTGTAACAAAAGAGGTGAGCCTTTGAGGCTCACCGCCAGGTGTTACAGTTCCTGTAGGGGGAGGTAAGAAGCACCTCCATCCAGTACAGGCTTTGTTCCTGGTCACAGAGTGACAAAGGCACTCTCCCCATGTGGCCAGCAACATGTCTGGTGTGTGGCAGGTTGGCAGAAACTAGTCAGCCTACACTGGAAGTCGTGTTGGTATTCTGGGGGCATCTCTAAGGTGCCCTCTGGGTGTATTTTACAATATATTGCACACTGGCATCAGTGTGCATTTATTGTGCTGAGAAGTTTGATACCAAACTTCCCAGTTTTCAGTGTAGCCATTATGGAACTTTGGAGTTCGTGTTTGACAAACTCCCAGACCATATACTCTTATGGCTACCCTGCACTTACAATGTCTAAGGATTTGCTTAGACACTGTAGGGGCATGGTGCTCATGCACATATGCCCTCATCTGTGGTATAGTGCACCCTGCCTTAGGGCTGTAAGGCCTGCTAGAGGGGTGACTTACCTATGCCACAGGCAGTGTGAGGTTGGCATTGCACTCTGAGGGGAGTGCCATGTCGACTTAGTCATTTTCTCCCTACCAGCACACACAAGTTGTGAGGCAGTGTGCATGTGCTGAGTGAGGGGTCCCCAGGGTGGCATAAGACATGCTGCAGCCCTTAGAGACCTTCTCTGGCATCAGGGCCCTTGGTACAAGAGGTACCAGTTACAAGGGACTTACCTGAGTGCCAGGGTTGTGCCAATTGTGGAGACAAAGGTACAGTTTAAGGAAACAACACTGGTGCTGGGGCCTGGTTAGCAGGGTCCCAGCACACTTTCAAATCATAACTTGGCATCAGCAAAGGCAAAAAGGCAGGGGGGAACCATGCCAAGGAGGCATTTCCTTACAGGTAATACTGTATTTTTGCAGGTTCCCCCACTTATGCAGGCAACAGTGTGTGGACACAGCTGGTTCCACACCTGGTTTCTCCCCTATATTGACTTTGCCTCATTCTGCTATAGGGGTTGGTCCACAATAGATTCCAGAGCTTCTGCACTGGAATCAATTTGTTTCGCGATGAGTCAATTACCATTGTTTTCTTCCCAGTATATCACCAGGTCTGTAAGCTGTTTTCTTCAGCAAATAGTAAATTGCATTGTCAGGCAATAGACGCACTGAAGGAGTAGTCTTTTTTACATTTCCGCATGTCCTGCTGCTCCTTCCCTCTCCCCCTTATTCAGTATTGCACAATCTTTTTTAGTATTGCACAATCTTTAGAAATATAGGATTATGTTACCTGATTAAATTTGGTCTTCTGCCCGCCCTCCCTAGCCGCCTAGTGCCACTCTAAGATGGCCGATCCTTTGGGGGTGCTCCGCCCCTTTCTTGCGTACACGCTGACGAGCTGGCATATCGGCTCCTTAAGTACCGAGCCTCACAGTTCGACCGAGCAACGTATTTTCCGTGGACCGCCGGCCGTGTAATGACTCCCCGATTCCCAAAAAAACAAATTAGATGATACTCGAGAACTAGGTAGAGGCTCCCTGCATTATTGAGGCGCGAGACGCCCACAGGACCTTGCATATTTAATGTTCACAGTAAGTGTAACAGGCCTTTCAGCTTTTCTCCGTTACCACTCAACCTTGCCCTTTCAGTGGGTTAGTGCGACGCTAGTAATAACTTGGCTTATTCCTGTATATAGGTTCTCTTTGAACGAAGAACCCCTTGACTGCTACAAGTCTCATGAATAGTCAAGGTAATTGTTAGGATACAAAGGCGATGCCAGAAATATGTATGAAAAGTCTTCTTTATTAAGTTTACAGGAACAACCCCTGCCAGGGTTCACAGGAAGCACCCAGCTCCATAGATAACTCCGTCTTCTCCTCCCGTCACCCTTCAAGTAATAACATTCCAACCCACATTCTTAACAGACCTGCAATGGTTACTAGGATACAACACATCTCCCCCTTTACTAAATTTTTAACAAATGCTGTTGAACTAAACAATAAGGTATAAAATACTATTGGGCTAAACAATATGATATAAGAACTACATAGACATTTTTTTTTTAAAACTTATATTAATGACAAATGTTCCCAGGAACACAGACGCCAAACCGTGGACCGCCTTAGCCACCATAGTAAATCCTTGTTATTACACAAGCTTAGTGACATGATAATCTCTCATCCACGATGGCTTGACTTTAGTTCTACCGCTTTTCATCACATTGCAATCCATTAGATTTGACCTCCCTCTGTTAACCTCCTCATCCTTCACTTCACACTCCTTCTCATTACAGCTCGTAACCTTTCGCACATTCCATTTCTTACCATCACTTAACCACACGCTGGTTCCTACCCCAACTTCAACTTGTTTGGGTTTAGACCATTTTGACAAACTCTTCCTTTGTATATTCGGTACCCAAGACCTGACCCAGTCCCCTTCTTTGTACTTATAATTCGTTCTTTTCACACTGTCATTGTGTCTTGTCGACATATTTGTCCTGATACCTTTCAACTCTTTTCTCTAACTCCTTTCCGTTAAATGTCTTAACCTTGGCCTTGTTCATCCATGGCAGTGTTAATTTAGTACCTGCCACTCTCCCCTTTAACAGGCAAAACGGAGTTTCGCTAGTAGCTGAATGAGGGGTATTGCGATAACTCCACATCATCTCTTTGACTGCTTCCTTGCAGTCCATGCCCTGTTCTTCACTCAACTGCACACACTCTTTCAACACTCTATTGAATCTCTCTACGAGACCATTCTCTCTGGGGTTGTATACAGCGGTAGTATAATGTTCCACCTCCAAATTCTTCAAGTAATCCTCAAACTGTTCTGACAAGAATTGCGGACCATTATCAGTAACCACACATTCTGGATAACCCTCCCTTTGAAAGACTTCTTCACAAAAATCAATTACATTGTCAATCTTCACCTCTCTCATAAACGCCACTTCTGGCCATTTAGAAAAATAATCTACCAACACTAGGGCGAATTTTCCAGTTATTCCTTTGGAAACAAATGGACCACAGATGTCCATGGCTACCTTCTGCCAAGGTACTTCCGAGAATTTGGTCCCCGATATAGGGGATTCCCTTACCACATGGGATTTGTCGATACACATGCAAAAACATCTCTCTATATCTTTGTCCATACCCGGCCACCAAAAATCCACAGCGCTCTCCTTTTCATCCCTGTCATACCACCATGACCATCATGTAATAGATTCACCAGCTTTTCTCTCAAACTCACGGGCACCACTATTCTTTCAGCCCTTCTCAACACTCCACTTATCGTAGATAGTTCTGGCCACAATTTACTATAATCGCGCAGCACGTCCTTAGGATTGTGTATTTTAGTGGGATTCGTAATATAGTCACAAAACGTGCTCAAATCTTCACCATCCTTTAATGCTTTCAACCATTCCTCCATTCCTATGCTACCTCCACACGATTCACTGACACCGGCCACTACCCATTCTTCGTCATTCTGATCATCCTCACCTTCCTCTACATCCTGCAAGGGAATGCGCGACAAACAATCAGCATATCTGTTACTCAATCCCAGCACATATGTCAAATCAAAGTCATAATCTTGCAAACAATAAAGCCATTTAGCTATCCTTGGAGTAGCATTGCCGGCTTCTTTGGTAGAAAATATATAAACTAGTGGTCTATGGTCTGTTCTAATCTCAAATCGATTGCCCCACACATATCTTTTGAAGTCATTGACATCCCACCAACATGCCAGAGCCTCTCTCTCAATTACCGAATACGTGGCTTCCGCTCCTTTAAGAGTGCGTGACACAAAGGCCACCACTCTTTCTTGACCCTTCTTTTTTGCATCAATACCACCCCAATACCGTGCGCACTGGCATCCACAGCAATGAATGATTGATCATTGGGATAATGCGGTTTCAGACTCACGGATTCTACAATTTCCTTTTTTATAAAGTCAAAAGCTTCCTGACACTTCCTTTAGCAGAGAAATTGAACTTTCGATTTCATAAGTGTTCTCAATACATACACCTTTGTGGCAAACTGAGGAACAAACTTTGAATAATATTCTGCCAGGCCCAAAAAGGATCGTAGTTGATTCTTATTCATCGGAGCTGGCGCATTTTTAATGGCATCGAGCAATTATTTTTTTTGCCTCACACCATCTTCAGATAACGTGTGACCTAGATATTCTATTTGCTTTACACCAAACTTGCATTTATCTGCCCTGATGGTGAGTCCGGAATCTTATAACCTTTGCAGGACTTCCACCAATATCTCGTTGTGGTCACTTATATCCTTGCCCCATACCAAAATGTCATCTCGGAACACTACCACTTTCTCAACTCCTGCCAATATACTGTTCATAACTCTTTGAAAAACTGAGGATGCTGATGCTAACCCAAACGGCATGCGAAAACACTGAAACATGCCCTCATGCTAATGAAAGACGTTAATTTCTTAGATGATGGATGTAACCGTACTTGATGATACGCATTAGAAAGATCGATCGATGAAAAATACTTAGCCCCCCTCACAGATGACAATAATTTACTGATGTGCGGCAGAGGATGACGATCCACTAATATACATTTGTTGAGATCTCTCAAATCTATGCACATGCATAATTTCCCATTAGGTTTTCACGCCAAAACAATAGGACTGAGCCACTCTGATGACTCAGTTGGCTCAATTACTTTATTCTTGCACAATCTCATTAACTCCTCCTTCAATGCGAATGGTACATTTCTCACCTTGTGTATTTTAGGAGTGCTATCCGATTTGACCACAATTTGATGCTCAAATTTATTTAGACAACCTAAATTCTCTGAAAATAGATTTAGAAACCTTCCCCGCCATCTGTTCTTTTCCTCGTCATTTACTAATAACACCTGTTCAGGATGGTTGGGATTTAGCACCATTCCTAAAGACTATTGCTCACTCCATCTCAATAAGCGCTTTCCATGTTCTACCACATACACAGGTAATTCTGCACTCCTTTCATTGAAAACTATAGTACACATTATGTAGCCAACAAGGGGTAATTTGTCTCCACAATATCCTACCGGTTTGATGTTTGTGGGCATGAGTTCACCACACTCCAATTCTTTCCACACTTGTTTGCTAACAATGGTATATGGTGAACATGAATCTACCCACACTTCCACCACTTTATCATTCATTTTAACTTTGCACTTTGGAGGAGGAGTATAGTTAGCTCCAATTGCCCCCACACACTCCTCTATAGTTAACACTTCAACGTTTCCCTCATCATCATTCTCATCCTCACCGTTTGACTGTGCATCATCACATGCTTTGATGCTGTTCACCGACAGTTTTTGTCGTCGTTTCTGCAAACGTCCCAACCTGCATACACGCGCAAAGTGACCTATTTTCTTACATTGGTAACACTTCATAAACTTCACAGGGCATTTGTTTGCCTCCGCAGTATGATTACTACTACTGCACCTATATTACAACATCCCCTTTATTTGCCTTGGAAATAACGTTCACATCTCTCGAAAAACTGTAATTACTGAGTTGCTTCAGATTAAGTTCAGATAAGTATTTGGAAGTGTCCTCTAACCGTCTTGCGATATTGACTGTCTTTTGTAACGAGGGATCCTTCAACTTCAGTAGTCGTTCTTAAATTTTAGAGTTGTTTGTTTTGTTAATAAATTGGTCTCTAATTAGTTCTTTCTGCAAATCTCTAAATTTAGCCGCGTCGTAATGTTCTCAATTCGGCAACATATTGCTCTACAGTTTCTCCTTGTGCTTGAATCCTGGAGAAAAATGTGTGTCTTTCCACTACCACTCTGACTTTATTGCCATAGTTGTCATCTAATACTTTCATAGCTATACTGTATTCATCCCCACTGAAGTTGTCAGAAGGTGATGACGAGTCATCATCTCCTTCTCCATCTACATTTGAAGAGATGTTCGACTGGGTCTTGGTAGTGTTTTCAGTACTCTCCGACCCTCGACACACAAACAGTGTTTTAAAATAGCTAACTTTCGCAATGGTTCGAACGTGACCCCTCCAATTGCCTCCAAATACGTCTCAAAAGCTTCGCACCAGTCTCCCACACCATGCACGTAGGGCCCGGACTTTGTACGAATTTCACTGGCGCCAAAATGGACGATATTTCCATATTCTTATCCCTTTAGTTTTATTCAATAGTTAAGCAAAACAGTTAAGCAAAACAGTAATAGTTA
This sequence comes from Pleurodeles waltl, assembly GCF_031143425.1. Lineage (NCBI taxonomy): Eukaryota > Metazoa > Chordata > Amphibia > Caudata > Salamandridae > Pleurodeles > Pleurodeles waltl. The sequence goes on along the minus strand of NC_090442.1, from coordinate 253,139,350 downwards.
AGAAAGTTCATGCCTAAAACAAAAAAAAACAAATCTATAATATAATTACATAAATAATGACGAAACACGTGTTGGCTGTTTTTCTGCAAGACGAAACTTACCTACGACAAACGTTGTCTAAGAATAAAAGACTTTGTTCAACACCAACTTGGAATCAGCGCTTTCTTCTCCGCTTCTGGACTCACACTACCAGGGATACCTTTTCCTACAAACTTTGCTGGACTCTGCTCCTTCGAGTGCCTTGGTCATCTTGCAATAATTGTCATTGTGTATCTTGGTACACAACTCTCAGTGCCTATTGGGTAGTTGGGCACTCGACCAACATGGCACCAGTCTCTCATACTCTCTGACTTTGTTGCTTAATATAAACTGTAACGATACGAAGGTGCGGCACTTTGACCGCCACTACCCTTGTACGTTTTGTGTTTGCTTGGCTTTGTCCAATTGTGGTAGGCTGCACTCCGTTTATTTTGACATATGCTATACTATATTTTTTCTGTATACCTTTGATTTGTTCCTTACCAGGTTCCAAGGCATGGCTTCTTTTGACGACAACAGAGATATCTTAGCTGCTGAACTATTTTCCAAAAAATCTCTGGCTGCACACACAATGAACCCCACACCACCCAAAGAGGGACTCAAGCATAAATTTATCAAACTAGAAAGACTAAAAAAACAGGAGCTAGCTCGTTGGTGGGACATCACAACTCTTAAAAGATATCTGGAACTCAAACAAATTCCTAGGGGACTACGGGTCATAATATTTCCCTCATTTGAAGACCTTGACCCAGATCTACTTGGGGAGTGGGAACACCTTATCTCCTCCACTTCATTCAGCATGATTAACATACTTATTAAGCATGCTGACAGGAAACGTAACAAACTACTTTTGGACATTGCTTCTCTGGAAGAAGAAATCAAGAATTTAAACCTCACAGAAGCCACTGATAAAAACTATACCATCATGAGAGACATACTAAATGGGTACCAACTATATGTAAAAGACAAAAAGATGAGAAAGCTTATTAGGGACGAGAATGACTACAGCAGTGGCAGAATATACACTTTTGCACGCAAATTCGATCAGGTAAATAGAGACACCAATAAGCCTAACATAAATGCCACTCCGGCAGGTTCCATTTCTGAGCCTCTCTGATATTTCCAATCTCTCTAGTGACGGTACAGACACTCCCTTGAACAGACCCACTGGCAACACAGCCCCCACCAATGCCTCTCTCCAATCGAATTCTTTTTTAGAGGAAATAGGACGATACAGAAGAGGGATACAGCAGGGTTTCAACAGACCAGGTACAAACCTAAACCCACCCGTAGGAGAGGGTTCAAACACGACAAACAACACAAGGGGGGGCGTAACAACACGATCCACCTCGAGGACTCAGAAGTCTCAATAAACAAACCAGACCATGTTCCATCAACAACATTAGATGACTCCGTGCAAGTCATTAACCTATCAAGCTCTTGTTTTTCTACTTATGAAATAAAGGTTCTGAAAAAAGGTCTGGGCTTCTGACCTACTTCAACGCCTAATTACACCAACATACACATCGACCTTTTTAAATTTGTACGGAACCTTAAACTAAAGAAGTTTTTCCACAACAAAACAGTGACTACTAAAGACTCGCCCATTCCCACACCAACCAGCAATAGATCTATTAAAGATCTGAAAGACATACAGACAGTTCTTTCACTTGACAACCCCTCTTTGTTCCCCGTATGTCTTGAGGAATTACTAGTCCATCTCGACATCCCTTCCAATTTAGATCTGGACAGTGGACTTAAACCCAAATCTACCTTTGTCCCAATTTTATCTCCAGATAACTGCATCGACGTTTTTCACAAAGCAGTGAGCACGGAACTTTTCCAGCTTGAGGATAAACTTGGGACACGTCCGCATAAACACAAGAACAATCTGACACATAGGGAATCAATGGCCTTGCAGGAACTTTCCAATCGCACAGATTTAGTAATCAAAGAAGCTGACAAAGGGGGTAATGTAGTGGTCATGAACAGATCTGACTATTTTTTGGAAATCAATAGACAACTTAGTGACACACAGGCATACATTGCTATTCAGTCCAACCCTCTCCCTGACATCTCTACTCTAATAGAAAGTAAACTGACCCATTGGAAGAATATGTGTCTCTTATCTGACCTCGAGTATAGGTACTTGCGGGTTACAGCACCCCGAGCCCCCTATATTTACATCCTACCCAAGGTACACAAATCAGGCAGATTTCCACCTGGGAGGCCTATCATTTCAGGCATTGGTTCTCCCACAGAACACATCTCGGAATACATTGACTCCTTTCTCCAACACTTGGTTCGGAATCTTCCATCCCACATCCAGGACACTAGAGATCTACTTTGTCAACTGGAAGACATTGAATGGACGGATGACTGTACATTTGTTAGCCTAGATGTCAGCTCTCTCTACACATCAATCCCTCTGGAAAGGGGTCTTGAGATGCTTTCAATGACTCTCAGCTTACGTGATGCCACCCTTTATGAACACACGCGTATGCTCCTCGACCTCACGCGCCTGGTACTTGAGAACAATGTATTTTTACACAATGGTAACTGGTACCGTCAATGTCAGGAGGTAGCGATGGGTGCAAAATTTTCTCCATCTTATGCCAATCTGTACATGGGTCAATTTGAAAAGATACATCTGTGGTCCAATTGCCCAACACACATCACCCAACATATTCTTTATTGGGGGAGATACATTGACGACATCCTAGCAATCTGGACGGGTAACACCTCTGACCTTGACACACTAATCCATCACCTCAACACTAATGATTTCAACCTAACTTTCACACACAAGGTGGACCGTACCCAAATCGAATTTCTAGACCTTCTCCTTTATATCACCAACTACAGGATCACCTCCAGACTATACAGAAAACCAAGTGCATGTAACTCTATCCTACATGCGCAGAGCGCTCATCCGTTGACACAAATCAGAGCAATTCCCTATGGGGAAATGATCAGTGTTCGACGCAACTGCACCGACTCTGACATCTTTAAACAAGAACTAAACAAATTGACTCGCCGCTTTCAAGCACGCGGCTATACTAAGGAACTCATTTCCACGGCAATCAAGCGTGTATCCTCTAAGGACCAACACTCGCTTCTCATTAGGGGCTCCAAGAAACCACCCAAAACTTCCAACAAACGCCCTATCTCTTTCATCACGCAATACAGTCCCGCTAGTAAAACCATATTTCGTGTCCTCAAAAAACACTGGCATCTATTACTACTGGACTCTTGTCTAAAGAACTATGTCAACAACTCACCAACCATGACTCATAGCAGGGGACGTACACTCAGAAACATCCTATGCCCCAGTTTTCTCATGCCCCACACACAGACACACTCCTCAACATGGATTCCAGCCAAACCAAGTGTTTTTTTTAAATGTGGTAGCTGCATCTCGTGCCAAATGGCTCTCAACAAAACCACTTCTTTCTCATACAATACTAAAACTATTCACAGAATCACGAGCTTTATCAACTGCAACACCAGATTTTCAGTCTATTGTATAATATGTGTGTGTGGTTTGATTTACGTTGGCAGCACGATACGTCCATTGAAAGAACGTATACAAGAACACATAAGAGCTATCAGGAATTGTAACAGCACATACCCAATTGCTGTTCATTTTAACACTATGCATGGCGAGAGGGATCTCCTAAACATCAGATTTCATGGTATCGCTCAGGTCACTGGTTCACCTAGATGGGGTGACAGAACCAGGGACCTACGTAGATGTGAGGCCAGGTGGATTCTGAAACTCCGTGCAGTGGAACATGGACTGAACATGACCATGAACTGCATTTCTTCCTTACCTAGCTCTGTGATGAATTTTTTGGGCTCTATGAATATTCACTGTAGTTGATCAACTGTCTCTTTTCTGATTGAACATTTGACTAAGTGTGTATCGAACAGCTGTTATATGAACGTGCATGTGTAACTATACTTACCTGGTATCTTTGCTGTACTCCGTGTTAATAATAAGGATTGCAACTCCATTTTTAACTGTACTATTGGGACTCTGACTTTCTGTACGTGTTACGGAGTCTACATATTGCTTCTCTCACGGTCCTACCAGCACTCGGTGTTTTTTGACTCTCATAATGCTTAACCTACACACCATACATTGCATACACTGTAATGTATCCGTTTCTGAGGTTACATGCTGCGCACGTGGACTTAACTTCAACATATAGTGATATATGCATTGTTGTTTACTTTTCATTTTTGTCTCCATTATATCTGTAAAAACCCATTCCATTGTCTGCCTTGTCGCACCAATCAGCTGAGGACAATTTTGTCCACACATCCCTACATTCCACCACTCACTCACAACAGCATGCTTGACTTTTGTTCGTCTTCCCTGTCTCTTAAATTACATAGGATAATTGGGATTAATTTGAGTACTTCTGCCTCTCGGCTATTTTTCCAGTCTTTCTCTCCCATTTCCGACTCTTTTTTAACCTTTACAAAATGGCCGCCTCTTTCTCCCAGCACTAACGTCATCTACTCGTAGTTGCTCGACAGCGTAGTCCTTTCTCTATGACGCTGCAACTGACTGCTTATTAGAAACGCGCGGGGCTCGTAGACCCCAGACGCGTTTCTACAGACGGACCGGTGGGCCATGCATTTCTACTAAGGTAAATCTTTAACCCAAATCGGACCTTACGTCCAGCTTACGGGACATGTGCCCCCTCTTAGTTGTGTTTATCCTTGCTGCCTTATTTACGTACTATGCCGTATTTTCACAGCTTTAAATTGGTTCCTTTTCTCTCTTTTCAAACGTGGAATACTTTTATCATCAATTTAGCAAACCGTTACCCAATCTGTGTACCCAGCTGCGGGCAGCTCCGTTCATTCGCTCCAAACATTGTGTGATGTTAACATGCGGACCTTATATCCCTTAGCAGTCAACTTTAAGACCTAAATTGGACGGATCGTCCAGCCCACAAGACCCTTGCCCCCCCCCCTTACCCTAATCTCATTCGTGGTGCCTGCTCTAAACACTGTGCCATATTATCGACGTTTACATCTTGCCGAATGCGTGTACCATCCAATAAGCTAATCGTTACTTAGTGTGCACACCCGGTCTCTGGCAGCTTTGTACACCTGCTCCAGATACCCTTGGATGGTAGCAGGCGCACGTAATCTTGAACCGCCCTATTACCCAATGCACATATCCATGTTATATGGCTAACCTTGCTCCTTATGGACACGCACTACCATTTGTTTGTGTCTATATTTGCTTATCTTCAGTTAACAAGCACTACCAATGAATCCACGTCCATCAGGGTTATTAGTTCTTAATACTAGCAAGCACCTCCTGTCAGGCCCCTTGTCCCCCCTATTTTTTGGATATATATCTTATCCACAGGGGTTCTCTGCATGGACAACCCTAATACTATATATATTATATATATATATATATATATTTCACCTTAGACTCTCTCATGTTTTAGGACCTTGTTTGGAGGCTTATCAGGGCTTCCTCGTCTCTATCTTCGGTTACTGGAAGAATAAACACTGACCTTGCCAGGCTCAGCACATACCTTCTACCTACCTGCATACCAATTGCGGTCATATTTTCCTTGGCCAGACGGGCCCAGGTATGTTATTAGGATTACTCACTCTTATCACGTTTCTCTTTCCACCGCGCTCCACAGCGCATCTCTTCTTTTCCCTGGATTGGAAGCTTCTGTGGGTTATCTCCTCTCTTCTTAACACCTCGCGTTTTTCATGTCCACTATTTAGTACTCGTGTTTTATGGTCTTTTCCTCGGATGCACTAGCATCAGCACTTCCAATGTTATATAATCATTACTGGACGCTCTCTGGTGTCTAATTCACTCCCTTCTCTTTTTTTTCTCTCACCTCGTAACCAACTGAGAACACACAAGATCACTTAGCTTGCCATGCCTTTCACTTTCTCTTCACTAGCGTGTGCATGTTCACACATTTATATAAGCGGATCACGGACACATTATAGTCTCTTATAATTTTTACTGACACAACGTAGGATTACTTTTACAACTGTACATACCATTCTGTATCGATTACTGTTTTGCAGCCTTGATAAAGTCACTTGTGTGACGAAACACATGTTGGCTGTTTTTCTGCAAGACGAAACTTACCTATGACAAACGTTGTCTAAGAATAAAAGACTTTGTTCAACACCAACTTGGAATCAGCGCTTTCTTCTCCGCTTCTGGACTCACACTACCAGGGATACCTTTTCCTACAAACTTTGCTGGACTCTGCTCCTCTGAGTGCCTTGGTCATCTTGCAATAATGAATTAAAGTGGTCACCGTTGTCTGCGTTGCTTACTTTAGTCACTTTCAATAATTGAAATCATGTGCACGTTGTTTTTCCATGTAATGTTATTGTTGTGTTTGCCAAGCACCTTCCACGTTCGCACTGTGCTATCACAAATATCTCTGCTCATTTACTCTTCCTCCGCTACGGCCGTTGCCATGGTTACATGTAATCAGGCGTCCTACGCGCCCTCTTCCTACGTTACACTGACTAGCCAGTTGACGTCACCGCGTGACTGCACTTGCACCACACCGATACTTGTTGTGGCTTTGGTTGCGCTGACGCTCTTCGCGCTTCCTCCTCAAGCCTTTCCACGCTCGCCACCACTTTCCAACGGAGCACAGTAAAATTCTCTAGTTTAAGTTCAAACGACGCAAAGGAACGCGCAGATACTGTTACGCTCTCCCTTTTTAACTGTACCAATGTACGCGCATTAACATTATTACAGATAAACTTGAATTGCTGAAGCGCCGTAAATTGTGCCGCAGAGACACCGCACCTTACAATGTTCATGTCCTTCCATACTCTTCTATTCTTTTCGCAGTGTGACAATCCTTCTAAGTGTGTCACGCTCTATCTCAGCTTCGATCTTTTCCAGAGGTTCCCACAGATGCAGGTAAAGATCTAACAGGAACTCTCAACCCGCAAGGAGGTCTACCTATTGGCCCTCTTTTTGTAGGGAGGCGCCTAAGGTTTTTCCTTCCAAAATGGCAATCTCTCACCTTCAGATCCCTGAGTGACCCCAGATCCGAGGGCTATTTCATAGAACTTTACAAACTACTTCTCAAATTTCCCTCCCTCCTCCTCCCAGGTTTTCAAAAAAACTACTTATCCTAATTCCAGGAAATTCTTTCTCTTCTACAAAAATAAGCCATCGCACTTGCCTGCCTTCATCCTACAGGTTCCTTAAGCTCGCTCTTTCTAGTACAAAGACAAAAAAATTAGACCAGTCATAAACCTCATACTGTTCAACCAGTTTGTCATTTATCGCCATTTCAAAATGGAAACCATCATTCATCTCAAAGATGCTCTATTCCAAAACAATTGGAAGGTGCATTTGGATTTGCAGGATTCTTATATTACCATACCTATCCATCACAATCACAGAAAATACATCCAATACCAATGGCAAAACAAAATGTATCAGTTTTCTTCTCTTCCTTTCGGTCTCTCTTCTGCATCTTGTCACTTTACAAAACTTATGAAACAAGTGATTTCCCACCTCAGGTCTCAAGGCATCAGGCTAATTATTTACCTACACCACATCCTTCTAATGTGTCAAAACCTTCAAACTCTTCATTTTAAGGTCGCCATTTCCTGCTCTCTCCAAACAGATCTACGATTCATCAACAAAGAGAAATCATTTTTCATTCCATCCAGGCAGGTGGAATTTCTAGGTTTTCTAATAAATTCTTCAGACACAACTCTTCACTTACCACAAGCCAAGGTCCAAGCAATCAAGTCGAAACCTCGCACACTCTTCAGAACTCTACCATTTCTCTTTGTTCCCTAGCAAGTTTAGTAGGTCACCTCTCCTCTTCATTCCAGGCCATTTTTCGGGGCCCTCTTCATTATCAAGCCCTACAGAGATTAAAAATGTGTCACCTCCGCAAAGGCCTTGCCTACTCCAACATCGTTCCCCTAGACCAAGAATATCAGTTAGGACTGCAGTGGTGAGTAGACCATTTAGATGCCTGGAATGGCAGAACTATTTTCGCTCCGACCCCAGATCTTATATTAGAATCCGAAGGAAGCCAGACAGGCTGGGGCGCCCTGCGTGGACAGATCTTCACTGGTCTTATATGGTCACCACAGGAGTCTTAATTGCACATCAACGTTTCAGAGATTCTTGCAGGCTCCTTTGCAATCAAAAGTCTTCCAAAAAACAAAGTACATTGCTCCATCCTTTATTGCATGGACAGGATACCAGCGGTAAGACACACCAACCACTTAGGTGGCACAATATCCAGACCCCTAGCAGAACTGACGAAGAGTTTTGGGGAATTTTGTTTCCCTCACAAAATGTCTGTTCGAGCAGAGGGAATCTGAACACAATAGTGGACTGAAGAGAAAGTTACTTACGTTCGGTAATGCTTTTTCTGGTGGATACAGTAGCTACCTGTGGATTCCTCACCTTATGAAATCTCCCAGTGCATCAGCATTTAACGGAAATGTTCTTCCTAGCTCTTCACGTCGACTAGGACGTCACAATTGCGCGGCTCCTCACGCGACTCCATCTGACGTCATTGTGGCAATAAGAAGTCCTCACCAGCGTGCTGATGTCAGTTTCACCATTTTGTTACAAGCCTTCGAGGTGAACAGGTGAATCCCGACTTCACAAGAAAAATATATAGCAATCCAAATACAAATATAAACCGCAACATTTGTTTATACAAAAACACCAAAAACATATATCCATTTATAAAAGAACTCTTGGTATGACTAGACAGGCAACCGGTAGACGGTTGGGACTGGGAGGAATCCACAGGTAGCTACTGTATCCACCAAAAAAAGCAATTCCAAAGGTAAGTAACTTGTTCTTCTGATAGATACAATTACCTGTGGATTCCTCACCTTATGAATAGAATCCCAAAGCAGTCGTGCAATCAGAGGTGGGTGCCTGACCGGTCAAACCAAGAAATCCTGCAAAACAGAATGCGCAAAATGACAGTCCCTCCTAACTTCAGAGTCTAAGCAATAATGCTTTGCGAAAGTGTGCAGGGAAGTCCAAGTTGCTGCCTTACAAATTTCAGCAACTGGAACACCTCTAGCCAAGGCCGAAGTAGTAGACATAGCCCTGGTGGAAAGGGCCCTAATACCTTCAGGAGGAACTTTCTTTGCCAGTGAAAAACAAATCTTTGTGCAAAGAATGACCCACCTGAATAGGGTTCTCTTGTGGACAGCCTTACCCCCTCATCTTGCACACATATCCAACGAATAGTTGATCATCAACTCGAAAGTCTCTTGTCCTCTCAATGTAGAAACTCAGAGCCCTTTTTGGATCCAAGCGATGAAGTTTTTCCTCCTCGTTTGATGGATGAGGAGGAGGGTAAAAGGATGAGACTGTTATAGACTGAACCATATGAAAAGGAGTGCCCACATTAGGAAGGAAAGCCGCCCTGGTTCTCAGCACCACCTTCTCAGCATAAAAGGACATAAAAGGAGGTTTCACACTAAGAGCCTGGAGCTCACTCACACGCCTACCAGACGTGATGGCTGTGAGGAAAACCATTTTCCAAACTAAAAATCTCAACAGGCAAGAATGCATAGGCTCAAACGGTGAACCCATTAAAAAACGTGAGAACCAAATTCAAATCCCACTGAGGCATGAGAAATGGAGTGGGAGGAAACTTGTTAGTCAGGCCTCTCAAAAACCTAACAACTATAGGAGACTTAAATAAGGAAGGCTGATCAGGAAGGCACAGAAAGGCCGACAGCGATGATAAATAACCCTTAACAGTCATAACTGCACAACCCTTCTTTGCCAAGGAAAGGCCAAAAAGCAAAACATCAGACAAATGGGCCATTAAGCGATGAATTTGTCTCTCTACACACCAAGCAACTAATTTTGCCCATCTGTTAGCATAGACAGTCTTGGTGGAGTGTCGCCTGGACGATAAAATAACATCCACCACTTCTGGAGGGAGAGAAAAAGAACTCAGATTGTCCCGTTCAATCTCCAGGCATGTAGGTGCAGGCTCTGGAGATGAGGGTGTAGAACCTGCCCCTGTGACTGCGAGAGGAGGCCTGTGAGGGAGACGGAGCGGAGGGCACAGGGAGAGTTGGAGAAGGTCTGGGTACCACATCCTTCTTGGCCAGTCCGGGGCTATTAAAATGACTTGAGCCCGATCTTGGTGAATCTTCCTCAGAACCTGAGGAATCAAGGGTATGGGGGAAACGCATAAAATAACTGGTCGCAGCAAGTCATCCGAAACGAGTCCCCCAATGCTCCTTGCACCGGATACTGCAGAACGACGGGCAGTGCGCGTTCTCCCGAGTGGCAAACAGGTCTATCTGTGGAAAAAATGGAAGATGTGAAGAACCAGGTTTGGATGGAGACGCCACTCGTGATCGGCCGAGAAATGCCGACAGAGACTGTCCGCACGTCCGTTGAGAACCCCGGCCAGATGGTTTGCTACTATGCAAATCCGATGGTTCTGTGCCCAGGACCAGAGCCGCAGAGCCTCTCTGCAGAGAAGGTACGACCCTACTCCTCCCTGCTTGCTGATGTACCACATTGTGGTAGTATTGTCCGTCAAGACTTGAACTGACTGACCGCAAAGGGACGGGAGGAAGGCCTTGAGCGCCAGACGTATCGCCCGTAATTCTAACAGATTGATGTGAAACATCTGTTCCACTAGAGACCAACAACCTTTGATCTCCAGGTCCCCCAGATGAGCTCCCTACCCTAGAGTGGAGGCATCCGTTATGACCATGGCCACCGGAGGTGTAAGACAAAATGGCCTTCTTTGGGAAAGGTTTCCATCCACCGTCCACCATCATAGATCCGCTGCAAAGTCTCTGGAGATCGTTATCAACTCCTCCAGATCCCCTTTGTGTTGAAACCACTGCTTTCGGTGGCACCACTGGAGAGCCCTCATGTGCCAACGTCCATGAGTGACCAACAGAATGCAAGAAACAAACAGACCGAGCAGACGTAGGACCTTGAGGACTGGAACAGCTGCTCCATTTTGAAACATTGGAATCAACGCCTGAATGTCCTGAATCCTCTGAGGCGGAGGGTAGGCCTGATTCAATGTTGTAACCAGTACTGCCCCTATGAATAGGAGGCGCTGAGAGGGCTCCAGGTGAGACTTGGGCATGTTTACCGTAAAGCCCAGGTTGAACAACAACCGTGTTGTCATTTGCAAGTGATGCAGCACAAGCTCTGGGGACTTGGCTTTATTAGCCAATCGTCCAGGTAAGGGAATACAGGTATTCCCTTTCTTTTGAGGTCCGCTGTAACCACCGCCATCACTTTCGTGAAGACCCAAGGTGCGGAAGTAAGACCAAAAGGAAGGACCGCAAACTGGTAGTGCTGTGACCCTACCATGAACCAGAGATAATGCCCGTGCAACTCCAGAATGGGGATATGAAAATAAGCATCCTGCAAGTTGATAGACACCATTGAGTCTTCCTGTTCAATGCCAGACGCACCTGTGCTAGGGTCAGCATTTTTAATTTTTCCTGTTAGAGGAACCAATTCAAAATCCTCAGGTCCAAGATAGGCCTCAATCAACCATCCTTCTTGGGAATCAGGAAATATCTTGAATAGAATCTCTGACCCCTTTGCTGCTCTGGAAAGGAATGATGGGTAGGGATGGGAGGGGGAAACTCCCAAAAAGGAAGAGCATAAACCTTTCCCCACAATATTCAGCACCCAAGAGTCCGATGTGGTTAACTCCCACTCGTGGAGAAAATGAAATAGCCTTCCCCCTACGGGAGAAGTATGATGCATGATGGAGAGAAAACTAGGGCTGCGTTCCTTGATGGGTTCCCCAAGAGGAAGAAGATGGGCCGGGAGGCTGCTGAGTAGCTCCTTACGTTCTAACCCTCCCCTGCCCTCTATAAGACCTTTAAAGAGGGCTGGCAGGCTGCTGCATGCTGGACTGTGGCCTCCCACGATAAGAGGACCCACGGCCAAAACCACTGAACCTCCAAAAAGATCTATAGGGTGTGGACGCTAAAGCCTGGAGTCCCAAGGACTTTGCAGTAGCCCTGCTGTCTTTAAAACGCTCCAAAGCTGAGTCGGCCTTGGATCCAAACAACTTCTTGCCATCAAATGGAAGGTTTAACAAAGTTGGCTGAAAATCTGTGGAAAGCCAGAAGACCTAAGCCACAAATGTCTCCTGGTCGCCACCGAGGTGCCCATTGCCCTGGCAACTGAATCTGCCATATCCAAACCAGACTGGATAACCTGCTTGGCGGTCTCTTGAGTGTCCAACAGGAGTTCATCAAACTGCCCCTGCACTGAGGCAAGCTTGGCACCACAGCTCTTGCCGTGTCCATCAGGGAATTAATATACCTCCCCAGCACACAGGCAGCATTGACTGAATTCAAGGCCATACTGTACGAGGAGAAACCCTTCTTTGCTGTTTGCCCCATTCGCTTAGAACAAACCAGGTGCAGACTGGGCATAACAAGAGGCTTGCACTCCCAACCTCTCAGATGTTGGATGCTGAGATAAAAACTATGGATCCCCTGGAGCAACTCTGTACCTCCTAGCCACAGTCCTGGAAGCCGCTGGAGTCATGACAGGTTTCCTTGAAATGTCTAGAATGGGCTCAGTAAGGGCATCATTAAAAAGGAGTAGGGGCTTCAAAGTTGTATAGGAAGGATGCAACACCTCAGTCAGGATGTTCATCTTCACCTCCGATGCTGGTAAAGGAAGTTCCAAGAATTCAGCAGCCTTTTTTATCACACTGTGATAAGATGCTGCCTCCTTTGTGAACTCGCCAGGGGATGAAAGATCCCACTCAGGGTATGTATCTAGGCCACTTGCAGAGTCCAGGCCCTGAAATTTACCCAGAGGCTCAGGAATCTCCCCTTCCTCCAACAGCTGTTGCCGATACTCCTGCTCCTCCAAGAGCCTCAAGGCCCTCCTTCTTGACCTCAGTCTGGCCTCCAATCGCGACAGAGAATTAGCAACATCGACAACGACGGTTTCAAAGCAGATGGACACTCCGGCGAAGGAGAGGGCGGAGAGACACTGCATACCGCTCTTGACCCATCCGACGCTGGCATCGACTCCATCAGCAACATCATCTGGGTTGACGATGTCATCAGCGCCGAACCTGCACCTTCAGCTGGATAGAAGGGTACAAACGGGCCTGTTTGTATGGCGCCGGCGAACCTAGTCTGAAAGCTAATGGACCCGTGGGACCAGTCGCTGCACCAGCAGGGGCCACAGCTCTGTTGAAAATGCTAAACATAGCATTAAGGAAAGCTGCTGGATCTGCTCCCGGAGTCGGAAGGCAGGAAAGCTCTGCTTGTCCTGAGGCGCTTGAACCGAATCTGAAGCTTGTACCACCGGCTCCGGACCATGAGTTGCCACAGAAGAAAAGTGAACCGGAGGACTTGCCGGGGAACGACAGCGCCGGAGAAGCCTGTGGACTCTGAGGATGAGGAGTGACCATTGGACTGACCTCCCACACTGTAGTCTCGGAGGGGACCGAGACCGATCCCTAGAGGAACGGCGTCAAGAATCGTACCGGTGCCGCTTCTTATGTGACCTTGAGCACTTATGTGAAGAAGAGTCCCTCGTCTTAGATCTTCGATTACCCTTATGCTCCTTTTTAGCTTTTGCCAAGAAGAGCTTAGCCTCTCCCCTCCACATCGTGGTCTGAGCTTAGGCACCACAAGCAGTCCACATGAGGATCTGTGACTGACATGCGACCCCCACACTCATGACAAGGCTTAAAGCCCGATTCCTTTGGTGGAGACGTTGTAACTCGACAACACCACCACCTTCAAAACAGTAACTGTTCGAGAGCCAGGAAAAAACGTTATCGTTGAAGGCGCGGAAAAAAGGGAACTGACGACAGCACGCCAGCGAGGACTCCTGATTGCCATGATGACATCAGACACAGTCGTGTGCGGAGCCGTGCAATTGTGACGTCCTCGTCAACGTGAAGAGCTAGGAAGAAAATTTCCGTCCAATGCTGGCGCATTGGGAGAATTCATAAGGTGAGGAATCCACAGGTAGTTGTATCCATCAGAAAATCTTGTTTTATCCACTACTCCAGCGACTGGAGACTCCATTCCTCTGTCTTCAACATACTTCGCCACAAATGGGGCCCTTTCCACATAGACCTCTTTGCATCACGTCTCAACTCCCATCTTCCTCTATTTTTCAGTTGGCATTCAGATCCGTTAGCATTCGCACCAAACGCTTTTCTTCAGGACTGGTCTCAGTATACCAACTATGCTTTTCTTCCCTTCCTCAGGATGAACAGAGTCCTCTCCCAATTTTGAGGTCAGAACGTGATACTAGTAATCTTGGAACCCTTCTGGCACTAGCAGGTATGGTATCCCCCTCTTCTAGGACTGGCAATAGACTTTCCCATCCTACTTCCGACCTTTCCCAATCTCCTCTTGAATCCACAAGGTCAGATTCACAACCTTATTTTGAACAACTCTCGGTCCCTTTCTGCCTGGAAGGTTGTGGGTCTTCCCAACCTTATCCAGGCATTTCGACAGAAGCATCTAAATACATCAACAAATCCTGGGCCTCAGGCATTACCAAAGCTTACAAATCAGCATGGGCTATTTAGTCATGCTGGTGCCTGGGAAAATCTGCCAATCCCTTTTCAATAAATATGGCCTTGACTGCTATTTTTTTTAGCTTTCCAAGCTAGAGCGGGTAAAACGTATTGCACAGTGAATTTACATTGTTCAGCCATTTCTATGCATCACCCTCACATTGATGGAAAACCTGATGGGGAACATCCACTCATCTGTCGTCTTTTGAAGGGAGTACAATTTTCTAATCCTCCTATTCCAAAGTACAGTATACTGTGGGATGTTAACGTAATTCTGAATATTTTCATTTCCTGGCCTGACAATGTGTCACTTTCTTTGCAAATGCTTTTAGCCAAATTGACAATGTTATTATGTTTCATTTCCATTAAACGTCTATCCACTGTAAAAGCTTTGAATGTTTCTGCTCATCATTTTACTCCTATAGGTATTCTCTTCAACATCAGGCAGCGTTAAAAAAACTAATTTAACATCTGTTAGCTATCTGTATCTTCCCAACCAACCCAAATTATGTGTTGGTAATTTTCTCAAAACCTACAAACAAAACACCATGCATCTCAGAACGTCCTTGGACTCCCAACTACTGATTTCTTTCAGGAAACCTAACAAGCCTTTTTTTCCCCGACCCTTGCCTGCTGGGATAAATAGGTAACGTCACTCCCTGGTATTAACATTGCCATTTTCGGTGCCCATTCCTGCCAGGGAGCCATGGCCTCCAAAGCCTTTTGGGTGGGTTGTTGACTGGAGGACATTCTATGATTGGAGGACAGGTCTAACAATGTTACATTCCGTGCTTTTAATTGTAAACCTGTTACAACTGCAGCATCTGTTGTAATTGGTATGCTTTAAACAAGCATAATATGTTATGTGTAAAATGTAGATTTTGCTAGTAAGCTATGAAGTCAAGGTTTAATTTTATTAAAGACCCACCGCAAAACTGTACGAAACCTATTTTATTCACCATCCGAACAGTTTCGTATAAATCTTCATAACAAATTCTCTGATGCTTCCCTGTCTTCTTCAGTGGATCTTGCAGAAAGAGTTTTCCACTTCTGCCCTACAAATCAACTTCGTCGCAGCCACTGTTGGCTGAATTAAATTTCATAATCTTTGTTCAGGAGATGTTTACACCTATTTTGGCATTTTCCATTGTGTGCTGGATCGTTCCTTTGTTCAATACTCACCATTAACTTCTTGCACAAAAAAAGAGGCCTGCTTACAGTCAAGTTAGGTATTAGTAGGGACCTCTCATCCTGATAGGGGTGGTACTGTATACTACTATTGTTTTCCCATTGGCTTATTTGTCTCTAGCCTTCTGGGATTTGTAGTTCCTGTTATACTTGACTGTGCTGCTATTCAAAGTAAAGTAAGAGAAGCATATTACTTGATTCCTTTCGTTCATAAAAATTCAAACTTTCCTTCAGAATTTACTAGGAAAATCTACATTGCTTCCTCTTCTCTCAAGGCTTCTATACACTGTATCCCCCTATCTATCCATGTTATCAGTGCAATTCACCCTGCCTCATTTGTAGCACTGCACTGTATCATGTAGGTGCATTCAAGTGGATATATCTACATAATTTGAGTAATGTGTGTACTTTTTGTCATGTTAATTGTGAAAATTGAATTACAGTATTTTCTTCATGTTCAATTTGATGGCTCCCCAGGTAATAGATACCTAGTTCATTCATTGATTTCAGTAATACCCTTTGCATCAGAGAAGTGGCGGCTGCAGAAATTTTAAGGTGTAGGAGCATAAGCCCAAGTTCTGAGTTGCAAAGTAAAAGCAACTTAAATTGTCCCTGTGGTTTGGGCCAGCTGACCACAAAGAAAACTTGAAAAAAAAGATTTCAAACATCTCCTTGAGCAGCTTAGGGCAAGATTATCTGAACTGTTGTAGTGGTGCCATATTGCTACTGAAAAAGTCTACATATACAAAATACAAATAAAGATTTTTGCTGCCACAAAAAAGAACAGACTAATGGAAAAGTAAATGGGGCAAGCACACTCTTATACAATTGATCCATGTTTTTGAGTATTATATCAGTCATGAGGTCATGGTCACAGTGTAGAAGGACCCACACTCCAACAAATCGAGACTCTGCATTATAAGAGCATGTCACTTCTAATGTAGGTCGTGTACAATTCCGGCTGATTATTGGATCCAGTCCTAACTACCAGTGTATAAAGCAGACTTGATATTTGTACTTTGATTCTTAGAGCACGTCTGTTGTGGAAGGGTTATAAATGGCAACACCGATAATATTTTACCACCAAAGGTTATATGGCATTTTTTTTTTTTAAATGCATGCATTTTGTAACCAAAATAAAATTTGCAGGGCGCAAGCTATAGTTACCTTATGGCATGAGTTATAGTTGCTTTAACGGCTGAATTTCTATGGTTTTGCGTCTGTAAATTCAAGTCAGGCCTTGCAGCCAACCTCCCCACAAGCATCCAGCCCCATGCCAGAGGCCGTGTGCGGCAGGGGGTTGCCTACAGGGCCTGGCCTGCATCTAGTATGACCAACTCCATGCCACGCACGGCCTCTAGCCAGTGCGCAGCGGGGGTTGGTCGTAGGGCCTGGCTTGTGGCACATCCCCCAAGTGCATCCAGTCCCACACAGCAGAGCTTGGCTTGTGGCCAGGTCCTGCCCCCAAACCATGTGCTGCCAGCCCCATGTGGGGTTGGTTGAGTGAGTGTGTCTTATTTTCTTTTTTTCATTAGGCTCTGGATCCGCCGATCTGTTGTGGATTTACACTATGGGTCGCGCTGAGCCCCATGGTGGATCCACAGATCGGCCACAAAAAAATATTTGGGGCCATTGTTTGCCCATGAGTGGATCCACCATGGAGGGTCCACTGTAGATTTGTCCCTTAATATCTATATTTCTTTTTCCTTTAATATCTCCAAAACTACTGAACATATTTACATAAAATTACAAAAAGGGCTCTTTCTGGGCCAAGAGCTAACTTTCTGCCAAAGTTGGTGAAATTCCATCCAGCGGTTCAGGCTGTTATTTGTGTTCCCTATAGGAAATTGCATGGGGAAAACGTGTTTTGGGAACCCACCACTTTTTCTCTGCCTCCGCTTGATGAATCACCCTAAAACCTTCAAGACAGGATCTGAAGTGAGTGGTGTACTAGTTTAGAAACGTTTGTAGAGATTTGTCAAATGACATCAAAGGTATTGGCAAAAGACAAAACGCTTTTCCTATGGAAACTAGGTCCTAACTATAACTATCTACTGTCGACTGGCATTAGTAGGTAATATACACATATATACAAAATACCTACTGGCGGTCGCCCGCAGGTAGTTAGTTAGGACCATGTTTCCACTGTAAAAGCATTTTTTGACTTGCCTATATCTTTTACACCGTTTGACGAATCTTCACGCAATTTTCCAAAACAAATGTGTGACAAAGAATCTTGTTGTGCATAGGAAGTTTTGGGGTGATCTGTCAAGCGGGGACTGAGGGGTTTAAAAAAAAAAAAAAGTGCATTTTCCATGTTAATTCCCATAGGAGCTTTGAACATGACTACAGCCCGCACCACTGCACAGAATGAAACCAAATTTGGCAGAAAGGTAGCTTTCAATATGCAGATTACGCTTTTTGTTATTTGCTGTGAACCCACTCAGTACTTTAAGAGAAGTTAAAGGAAACACAAATTTGTATATCTAGAGGCGCGAAGGCTTCGCAAATCTCCTGATCTCATGCAGAAATCAGATTGGCTGCCAACTCTTCAATCAGGAAGTATTGGCAGTCATCTTGCGACTCGACCCCGAAAAAGGGGGAAAAAAAAAAAAAGAAAGAAAAGGGGCCAGGCTAGGGGCACCCTGACCCCTTCGCTCTGGTGCTGGGGTCCCAGAGGGACCTCCCATCCCAAAAAATACTTAAAAAAAAAAAAAAAAAAAACATTGCAGCAATTTTTCTTTTTAAAAAAAAAAAACCCACTGTGCCCCGTGCTTCTTTTACTAAAGCCCCCAGGTGGGTCAGGTCCCAAATGGATTTCAAATATAAAGGAGGGAGGGGGCACCAGGGACCGCCACCTTCCCAGGACTTAAATCAAATAGAATTGGGGGGAGGGGGGCTGTAAGGTTAGGGGCATGTGGCCCTCCCTGCACCCTGGCGACCGTCACCTCCCCAGGGCATAGAATCTTTTAATTTTATTGGGGGAGAGGCTGGCACAGCATACACCCAAGCCATGGGGACTGCTACTTCCTGGAAATAAAGTAAGATGGGAGGTAGGTGGGGGGGGGGGGGGGGAGTTTTGTGGACACCCGGCCCCACGGACCACCACCTCCCTGGTGCTAATTTAAATGTTGGAGGGGGGCTGCGCACCCCACCCAATGGAGCCTATAATGGCCCTGGGGACTGCCACCTCCTAAGGCTGGCTCCAGCTATTCCCCGGTTGTCTACTCCCAGAACCTAGCTGTTTGCTCTGACTTGGCAGAAGCTTTGACAGCTCCGGCCAAGGCAGAGCAAACACAACTCCGTTCCTCGGTAGTAAGAGCTTTCAAACAACACTTGCTTGCTGGGAGTGGAGGTTTTCTCTGTTTCCCTGCCCGCAGGCATGCAGGAAGGGAAACAAGAGGAAATGGTTGCTCACACAGACAGGGAGCTAAATGTTTTACCAGCTCCCTGTCTGTGACAGCAATGCAGGCTGCCGCAGGAGGTGTGAGCCAGCAAGGACCGCTGGGGCATTTAGGCTCCCCCTTTGTTCCCCAACAGTGGTGAGTGGGTACCTTGGGGAGCATCCAGGTGACATGGCCGGGCCCTGGGAGATGGGTCCCCGGGGCAGAGACTGGCCGGGTGGGGGGAGGGGGATGGGGGGGGGGGGGGGGGGGTATGGTGAGGCTCTCCTCCCCCCTAAAAATATATGTTAAGGCCAGGCCCCGGAGGATTGGGTCCCCGGGGCGAAAATGGCCCAAGGTGGGGGGAAGTGTGGCCCCATCCAACATTGAAAATAAATTTTGAGGCTGCGCCGGGCATGGGGTCCCCAGGACAGACATTGTTTTGTGGAGATTTATGCCCTTGTAGTCTCGTTGGTCACTCTACAGGAGGAGTCATGTTATAACAGAATTCTAGAGAAAGGCCCAAGGAACAATCACATTGCAAAATGCACACAAGCTCACTGGTGACATTTACTCTTGGTCCATTACCCAGCTGTAGTGTAGAATACACAGTGAACATTTACCCAAGGAGGCAGAAAGAACTGCACTTGGGTAGATATTTTGTGCAAAGCTGTGGACTCTTGCTGGATAAAAGGGCAGGTGGGATCCATTTGTTGGCCGAGTCACTCACATAGCTTCTAACACACCCACACAAACACACACCCACTCACAGACCCACTCTGACACTCACTCATCCACCCACTCACAGACTCACTCAGAGACTCGTACTTACTCACAGACCCATAGACACTCTCAGACATTCATGCACCCACTTACAGACCCACTCAGGCTCACGGACCCACTCAGAGACTCAGGCACTCACTCACAGATCTACTCAGAAACTCATGCACTCACTCACAAATGCACTCAGAGTCGCATGTACCCACTTACAGACTTATGCAGACACACATACCCACCTAGAGACACACACACCCACTCACAGACCCAATCCGAAACTCATGCACCCACTCACAGACTCACACACCCACTCTCAGACCCACTTAGACACTCATGCACCCAGTCACATACCCATTTGGACAATCACAGACCCACTCACAGATGCTCACACACCCACTCACAGAGACACACTCACAGACTCCCTCTCACACCTACTCTCACACCCAGACACTCTGACACCCTCATAGACCCTCACACACACTCACATCCAGAGACTGTCACAAACACTCGCACAACCAGAGACACCCTATCACACCTATTCTCACACCCAGAGATACAGGCTTTGTGGCCAACCCCCACGGCACATGGCCTAAGGCTGTGCTCGACGCAGGATTGGGTGGTTAAAGGGGGTTGGCCTCCAGGCCCTCTGGCATGCGCAGTGGTGGCTAAAATAACATATAGTAATTTTAATTAATTTACGTTAAAAAAAAAACATAGAAATTCACTGAAAAAAAAAAAGGTTACACACATGTTATAGATAGGAAATAGATTTTTTTTTTAAACATAGAAATTCACTTAAAAAAAACAAAGGTTGCAGGGACACTATAGTTAGGTTCTGATTTACTCACACAAAACCATAGAATTTCAAGAGTTAGAGTTATTTCAAGTAACTATAACTCACGCTCTATCTATAACTTGCACCCTCGCCAGGCATCACTAATTACCCCAGATATTACAGTACCCACGACAACTTTTATAGCATTAATAAAAATAGCAATGAAACTTTAGCAGTCATTTTATTGAAGAAAAAAACTGAATTGCGAGCGCCCAAGTTATAGGCAAATGAGATTGACAGAAAGTCATCTAGTCGTAAGCAAGAGTAAGACTGAACTCTAAGGAGTATTGCCTACAATGTTGCCTGAGGGTAGGCAGCCGGAGCTGTAGGTAACGAGACCACTCAATGCAACTTTTGTGCAAGGTCTGCTGTGCGTTATCTCACATTTCAGGCATACATGAGAGACATGAAATCTTAATGAATCAATTTTCATTTCTGAGAGGCTGATATGAGTGGGGCAGTCAGCCGTCATCTTGCATGTGGTTCTGATAGGCCATCCATTTAGTACCAGAGATAAAGTTACAGGCTGATGTTTCCCACCTTCCACCCTCACAAACCTGGCGCAAGAGTCCCGATCTTGGCTGAGAAGAAGGCATTGTCTCCTAGGTTGACTTGATATTGGGCTTTGCAATTTCTGTCAGGGGGTCCCCTGTTTACCACATCAAACGCCATCCCGTCATTTGAAAAGATCGTTCTTTTACATTTCTTAAGTCTGATGGTGGCGTGTGTGGGGGCAGGGGGGGTGGTGGTGACCCCCCCTCCACTCCCTTGGAGTCAGGCACGTCCATGGTGCCCCCTATGGCAGTGTTTCTATTTTTTCCACAGTGCAAAAATCTCTATTTTATTAACCGTGATTAACAAAATGGTGGGGGATCCCCTTCATCACCTAGTTACATTTGAAAACAAATTCACGTGTGATTAACATAATTCTGTGTTAACCCTGTAAATCCTGCCCGCCAATCCGTTTAAATGCTTATATCTTAGAAAGTACCTAACTGATTTAAATTAAACGCGCTGTTTCTGGGTTATGTTCTATGTGTAACATTTTTTAATAAGCTCAAGCAAACGTTCCTATTGGAGCAACTCAGAACCCTTGTGTATGAGTGTGTTACTCTTAAACCTCGCCATCTACTTGTTGTTATCTAGACTTTAATGAATTTAAACTTTGCTGTGAAGATTCTCTCTGATTTTGTTTTTGTTTT
The DNA here is from genome assembly GCF_031143425.1 of Pleurodeles waltl. Lineage (NCBI taxonomy): Eukaryota > Metazoa > Chordata > Amphibia > Caudata > Salamandridae > Pleurodeles > Pleurodeles waltl. Next base: position 253,117,335 of record NC_090442.1, on the reverse strand, counting down.
TACAAAATACCAATTTTGAGACGGATTTTTGATCCAGAGTAAGTGGAGATGTTATTATGAGATACATAGCATAGATTGTTTCCGTGGTTAGTAATTTATAATCGCTTGGAAGGACTGCACAATAAAGCATGACAGTTACATGAGTATCAATATCTGACTTCTCTAATAAGTGCGGGGGAATTAAAAGTACAAATATGGGCAACATTTTCATGGGGATTGCAGGTAAGTCTTAAAGAGCATCAGGTTTTCATTACGATGCTGTTAAAAAAAATATGCTTGATGTTTGAATATGCCCACCTCTTGTTACAAATGTATTTTCGTTTTCAGTGATTTAACTTGTATACATTTGATTGTGGGAAGATGTATCTGACGTATCAAAAAAGGATGCTGCGTAATTGATTAAATGGATAATCCTTACATTGTATTTTTATACACGTCATGTGTGTTCTTTTCCTCTCTGTTCTTTCTGTGTTTTTCTAGGGTTTGCCAATGATTGTCTTTGGTATATTACGATTAAACTGTTGGATGGGTTCAGTAGGGTATTCAATGTGCATGGAGACTAGTTATTTTATTCATATGTAATGGATTACATAAGTGGTGAAGTTAAAAGATGTTTATGTATGTAGAAGGATGTATGATGAGTACGCAGTGCTTAATTTGTAAATAAAAATGTGCCGGTGCCCAAAGCCCTCCTCTTAAGCGCGCGGCTGCTGCATTTAAATGTGCGAGCACGAAATACCGAGGCAGCGTAATCCTGAAGCCATCTCGGCATCTTCAATCCATGTGAAGACACTTCCTGTACCTTCAGCTCACTCTTGCAGCTTCCTGCTTTCTCCTATTGTGAGGCTTTTCCGTTTTTCTCTTCCTCCGTCTTTCTCTTATGTGTCTTTTGTTCGCAGCAAATGCTTGAGGCAGAACAAGCCCCGGCCCTCAAAAATAAGTGCCGGGTTGTTGTAATGTATGTAATTCTTTACACTTATGTATATTGATAGATTAGCACAGTCTTGTGCTATGATGTAACATTAGAACCTTTGGTGTGGGGAATTCTATGGGTGGCGGTTGGAGTGGAGGAAGCTGGTGGTGAAGGATCCTCTGCCTGTACAATGTTGTCTGGGGCTGCTAAATAAAGAACCTACATCAAAATAAGACTGCAGTGATTACTACAGAAATTGGCGACGAGAGTGGCGCAGCCCTGGACGTGGTGAAGCAGATTGTGTTGATGGAGAGGCAGTGACACTACTCTGCCTGTTGCAATGATACTGTAGGCCCTACCGTAATCAAGCTTGGCAGGTGAATCGGACGCAGTACAGGATTGAAGAGGACCAAGGAAAATGTTAATTAGTGAGCCACAAAATACTCGTTCGTTCCCACATGAGTCCTCTAAACATACAAGGAATGAACTTCGACAGTCTCAGAGGACTGATTCAGCTGTGGCAAGTATACGCTTAATTCAGCACGAACGTGAATACATTTAAAATCCATTACCTACTTTATGCGTCTCCCAGCCAGTCCTCAACTGCCGGATCTCGAGGATTGTGTATCCTCATTACCATATGATATAACTGTACTGTGAACTTACCCACAGTGTCTCCTCGTGGCAGACATATTCCTGGTACATTTGCTGTTACACACAGCTTGTTGGTTAAATTTCAGCATTACAAAGATTCGCTGATCAGCACAGCTTATATTGTTGACAGATAAGTCAATCATTCTCTGATGATCATCACAGCTGATTACGAACACGAACGTTCGAACATTAGAGTTTAATATCATTAAAATGGTATACAACTCCGCCACCTACTGGGCTTTTATGTAATAACAGCATTTTACACAATTGGATTATTACAATCAACTGTTCACATGTTAGTTGATCTCTATTACTAACACATTGCTGTTTATTATCAAATTTAACCAATATATTGTGCACTTGTGTTATTTTCTTTGTTTCTGCCGTCTCATTACAAGCAGTGAAACATGCGTGCATTACACTCATTGAACTTATCCAATCCTCAACCATTTATTCCTGCGAAAGGAGAGCCAACTATTCCTTGGAAGGAATGGAAAGAGTACTTCTGTAGTTATATAGACACTTTTGAGGAAGAGGAATTTTCACAGGAGAAAAAAAAAAAAGGTACTGCTGTATTGCTTAGGTCCAGGAGGGCTTAAAACATACAATCAGATTGAAAAGAAACCCAGAGAAGGAGGGAATGTATTTACGCATGCTTTGGAGGATCTTGATGCACATTTTTCACCTATTGTGTGTGTTGCTGTAGATAGGTATAAGTTTTTCCAGAGGAAACAAGGAAAAACTGAGAATGTTGATGACTACGTTGCTGCACTTCGTGCTCTGGCATTACATGTCGTTTTGGTCCACTCCAAGAAGAACTTATTCGTGATCAAATTATTATGCATGCGAGCAACCCAAATATTCAGGATAAACTGTGGCTCAACAGTGAAGCACCTCTAAAGGAAGTGATTGCTCTAGTAAAGAAAGCAGAACTCACAGGTAGATGTGCCAAAGCGGTAATGGATGAAGTACAAGAAATAAAAAGTTAACAAAATATCTAATGCAAAATACTGGAAAGGTGGTGAAACTAAAAAAAAAGCTTCAAGAAGCAACCGATTATAATTGCAAACCCATAAGTGTGGAACAAAAGAAGTGTTATAGGTGTGGGAGCGCTGACCACTTCGCATTTTTCAAAAAAATGCCCCGCAAGGAATCAAAAGTGTTCTCATTGTGGTGTTGTAGGTCACTATGCAAAGGTTTGCAGGAGGAAATCTGTTAACTCAAAAGTGAATGTTAAATACATGAGGACAGTGACTCTAATTCCAATGATTTGGAGAATACGAATGTTCATCAGGTGTTTTGTATAGATTACGACATTTTAGGTGTAGATCAAGTTAAAAGGATAAAACCATGGTGTGAATTGGCGGTAGGAGGGGTGATGATTAAGGTGATTGCAGATTCAGGTTCACCCTTTATTATAGTGAATGAAGATGTATGGATGGATAAATTGTTGGAAAAATTAGGCACACATCTTGACAAATCTGAGGTTGTTGCCAAGAGCTATACTGGAGACAAAATTGAATTTGTGGGTTTCCGGGAGTTAGAATTTCAGTTTAAAGAAAGGAAAGCACAGTGCAAATTGTACGTTTCTAAAAAGGGACCTTCAGTCTTAGGTTGGACGGACCAGGGTGATTTAGGAATAATTCTGAACCCCAACAGTCCAGATCCAGTGTTGACAATTAAAGAAAATTGTGAGGGAAAGGAAGAAATATTGGATTCTTACCCAGAATTATTTTCTGGTAATGTGGGGCTGTTGAATGATTTTCAGCATAAAATAGAATTAAAATCATCAGCAATTCCATGTATTCATAAGGTTAGACACATACCTAACTCTATTAAGGAGGAGGTTCATGATGAATTGAAAAAACTGGTGGAGGGTGGCATTATTGAGCAAGTTGAGTCAGCAGAATGGGTTTCTCCATTAGTAGTTGTAAGGCGTTCCAATGGTAAAGTAAGATTATGTGTGGACCTTAGGGAGCTGAATAAAAACATCTTAATTGACCAGTATCCATTACCACGCATAAATGAAATGTTTTCCGCAACAAAGAATATGTGTTGGTTTTCAACTATCGACCTAAAATCTGCTTACCATCAGGTGCCATTACACCAGGATAGTAAGAAATACACAACGTTCATAACGCCTTTTGGATGTTATCAATCAATCAAGGCATTTATAGAGCGCGCTACTCACCCGTGAGGGTCTCAAGGCACGGGGGGGATTTACTGCAGCTCAAAGAGCCAAGTCTCGAGGCATCTCCCGAAGGCGAGGTGGTCCTGGGTAGTTCTAAGGTGAACGGGGAGGGAGTTCCATGTCTTGGCCACCAGGTAGAAGAAGGATTTGCCTCCAGCGGTGGTTCTGCGGATGTGAGGGACGGTGGCGAGAGCGAGGCTGGCTGAGCGGAGCTGGCGCGTGTAGAACGAGAGGCGTCTGTTGAGGTATTCGGGCCCTTATTGTGGAGGGCTTTGTGTGCGTGGGTGAGGAGCCTGAAGGTGATCCTTTTGTTGACGGGCAGCCAGTGCAGGTGCTTCAGGTGGGCGGATATGTGGCTGTGGTGCGGTATGTCAAGGATGAGGCGTGCAGAGGCATTCTGTATTCGCTGGAGACGATTCTGTAGCTTGGTGGTGGTTCCTGCATATAGGGTGTTTCCGTAATCCAGTCGGCTTGTGACGAGGGCGTGGTTAAAAAAAATTCTAATATCGGTGGGGATCCAGCGGAAGATCTTTCGGAGCATGCGGAGGGTGTAGAAGCAGGCGGACGAGACGGCGTTGACTTGCTTGGTCATTGTGAGGAGGGGGTCCAGGATGAATCCGAGGTTGCGAGCGTGTTCTGAGGGGTTTGGTGCGGTGCCCAGTGCCGTGGGTAACCATGAGTCGTTCCAGGCGGACGGGGAGTGCCCGAGGAAGAGGACCTCCGTCTTGTCAGAGTTCAGCTTCAGGCGGCTGAGCTTCATCCATTATGCAACGTCTTTCATTCCATCATGAAGGTTGGCTTTGGCGGTGGCTGCGTCTTTGGTGAGGGAGAGTATCAGCTGTGTGTCTTCGGCGTAGGAGATGAGGTTGATGTTGTGTTTGCGAGCGATGTTCGCGAGGGGGCTCATGTAGATATTGAAGAGTGTAGGGCTGAGCGAAGAGCCTTGTGGAACGCCGCAGATGATCTCGGTGGGTTCTGAGCGGAAGGTAGACTCTTTGGGTTCGGTCAGAGAGGAACGAGATGATCCAGTCTAGGGCCTGACCTTGGATTCCAGTGGAGCGGAGGCGGGTTATTAGGGTGCAATGGCATACGGTGTCGAAGGCAAACGAGGTCCAGGAAGATGAGGGCGGTAGTTTCTCTGTTGTCCATCAGGGTTCTGATGTCGTCGGTGACTGCGATGAGGGCGGTTTCCGTGCTGTGGTTGGTGCGAAAACCAGATTGGGAGGGGTCGAGCAGGTTGTTGTCTTCAAGGAAGTTGGTCAGTTGCTTGTTGACGGTCTTCTCAATGACCTTGGCCGGGAAGGGGAGAAGAGAGATGGGGCGGAAGTTCTTCAGGTCGTTGGGGTCAGCCGTGGGTTTTTTCAGGAAAGCGTTGACTTCCGCGTGTTTCCAGCTCTCGGGGAAGGTGGCAGATGCGAACGAGCTGTTGATGATGCTTTCGAGATAGGGGGCGATGATGGCGTCACCCCCCTAGTATAATTAAAAACATTCCACAAGGCGAATATAGAAGAGCCAAAGTCAACTGCTCTAAATCCAGTGATTATGATCTGTTCTCTTCACAAATAACTGAGACACTCCTGACCAGGGGATACAAACAAATTTCATTGACCACTTCCCACAACAAACTGGGTAAAATGGACCGTAACAAGATGATTAACTCATCACAGCGACGTAAAGAAGACACCACCATCCGATTCATCACCCAATTTCACAATGGACATTACCTAATACGGAAACATCTTCGTAAGCACTGGTATCTTATCAGCAATAATCCTTCTATTCAACCATTCATTACCCAGCATCCACAAATAGGGTTCCGTCGGGCCTCCAATCTTCGTGACAAACTCTGTCCCTCCTTTTTTCAACAAACAGTTCCTGAACCTTATTTTCCCAAACCTAAGGGATTTTTCACCTGTACTAAGTGCTCAATATGCAAGTTGGGTCTTAACAGAACAACTACACTGCACATCAATGACCAAGAACTCATAATTAAGGACTTTATTAATTGTGAAAGCAGGAACGTGGTGTACTTGATATTCTGTCCATGCCAAAAGGCTTATATTGGTAGCACGATCCGCCCCTTAAAACTTCGAATTCAAGAACATTTCTGGAACATTTTGAAATTGGAGACCAAGGCACCTCTAGTGGAGCATTATAAAACTTTTCACCATAATGCACGTTCCTTCAAATTCAGTGGAATACACCGCATCACTCCGTCTCCACGGGGTGGTAACCTACATTTACATCTACAAGAAAGCAGGATGATCATTCAATATGATACGGTGAACAATGGTTTGAACCAGGACCATGAATGACACTACTGGTTATTGTAAATGTTGTACTGTTATAGCTGTTTCTGATGGACGATAGTTCAAAAATGCTTTATTCGAGCTACTACTGTTTTTTCTTCCTTTCAAACTGTTGGCTCATACTATAACATTCTAACATGTCCCTTCTTTTCCTTTTCATCCCTTTTCCTTTGTTCACTTCCTCAACTATTTTTTCCCTATAATTACTCTACAATATGCTTATTTCTCATGACTCAAGTTATAGCTTATTTGGCAAAGTTCCCCTTGTGATTATTTATTGATCACTTTCTGTTCATCTCTACTTTTTATGTCAATATTCTCCTTTTTAATTTATTGTTCCCACATAGAGTATTGTATTTGCCGCTGCTAATTTAGACTCTTTTCTAGTGACCTTTTCTTTTCAACAATCCTCTCCGTAAATTGTCTTCTTGCTTTTCCTCCATTCATGTTCTATCTTTTTCCCAGGTTACAATTTTTAAATTTTCTTAATCTTTACTATTTTGTTAATTCTCTAATATTTTTCTTTTTTCTGCTGCACTTGTGTTTTAATTTTTCAACCTTTGAACTGCTTAGGTCTGTAGCCCTTATCTCTGTCCTATGGGGTTTATCATTAGCTGGTAGCGTTAACCTGTTCCAATATGGCCGCCACTATTCCTTTACACATTGTATGTAGTGTCCTTTCTCTGTTTCGCTGCCCGCGAGGCAGAGAAGGGACGCGCAGCTATGTAAACCGCGTTGTTGCCTGACGGCGCCACAGCGATTTACCGCGGGACGCGCCGGTGATTCAACGGCAGATTTTCTTTCTTCTTAACATTCTACAAGGTAAAAATAACTCCGGTTACTTGCATTCTGAGATTATCTTTCTACAGGGAGGCTGGGTCTCAGCTACCGAGCTACCTCGTTAGAAACGTTCGTTAGACAAGGAGCTCCACTTAACGATCTATAGGTTGACTGGAGTTCGTTACGAGCCTGTCGCCTATATATTTTTTCTTGTTACACCATGATATTCTCTTTTCTTTCCTGTTGCATATATATAATTCAATACTGTTGGTTTACTGTTTAGTGTTATGGTGAAAGGTGGCAAACTTGATTTCATAAATATTTCGGCGCTCTTATTTGTGTTATTTGGTATACACTGTCTTTATTCGGATGTTTTCATAATATATTGTACATAATCTTATGTTTAGATTTCTACCTACAATTGAGACAATTTATGTCAGAAGTTTTTGCACAATGTTCTGAATTGGGTATGTTATCCACTCTTCAAATTCCTTCTCTTACTAACATCTATCATAGGATGTTTTTGGTAATTTTCCCTTATATGTACTTCTTCCCATCATATACTAACAGCATGCGAGTGCCAGCATGTATTTTCTTGGTCTTACTTCTTGCCTTACCTATCATTTAGATAGCACAAGTAACATCTTTTCGTTTTTCCAAAAACTAATGAGTAGTAGAATATAAGCTCTTAATCTCATTACTTTAGCTTTTGGATCACATTTGGGAACATGGTATGGGTTTCTCTTAATATCCACTGGTTTCACCCAGAGGGAGCACAAAATGCATCGCACAATTTGCACCCGAAGCATGCTATCACACCTGACAGCATTTGCTTGACTTGTGACTTATACTGTCTATATATATTTTCTACAGCCTTGAGAAAGCCCCCGCTTACTCGCCAAAGGGGCGAAACACGTGTTGGCCGTTACTCCATCGTATACTTCTACCTGATCTCTTTCCAACCTTGGGATTATTTGATTGGACTTTAATGTTGCTGATCAATGGAACCATACTTTAATTTCAAGATCGTCTTTATTTAATTGGACTAAAAACCCTTGGAACTGATTTTCTTTTCTATAACGAAATAAAACAACTTTTGAAGCATTGTGCCTATTATAAGAAAAAAATCTTTGATGTGGGAATTCACCTCTTCATTAATCTCAGCGATGATGGCGTCGGCTTTGTTGAAAATGTGATGGGGGCATGGGTCCGATGGAGAGCCGGAGTGGATGGTGTTCATGGTGATTCTGGTCTCTCCTGTGCTGACGGGGGTCCAGGCGTTGAGGGTAGTGGCTGGAGCTGTTGGTTCAGTGGTGGGTGGGGGGGTTTGGGGTCCGAAGCTGTCGTGTAGGTCGGTGATCTTTCGATGGAAGAAAGTAGCGAGGGAGTTGCAGAGTTCTTGTGAGGGCGTGATGGTGTTGGGGCTGGAGAGCTCTTTGACAATGTTCACGAGTTCCTTGCTGTTGTTGTCAAGTCTCTCTTTGAAAGATGCCCTTTTGGTGGAGCGGATCAGCTGGTGGTGTTCGCGGGTGGCGATCTTGAGGGTTGACATGTTTTCTGCGGTATGTTCTTTGCGCCAGGTTTTTTCGAGGGTACGGCAGGATTTCTTGGATTCCTTGAGGGCTTCAGTGAACCACGGGGGTTTCCTGATGTTGGTCTCTCTTGGGTGGCTCCTGAGAGGGGCGAGGTCATCGGCACAGTTGGTGATCCACTGTGTGAGGCTAAGGGCTGCATTGTTGGCATCGGTGGTGTTGGCTGGTTGGTTGGTTGTGGTTTAGAGTTGCGAGTAGCTGTTCTGTGGAGATTTTGTTACAGGGTCTGCGGGGGATTTGTTGTGTGCGGAGGTGGTGGGTCTCACGTTTGAAGGTGAAGTGGACGCATCTGTGGTCGGACCAGAGTAGCTCAGAGGAGTGGCTGAAGGATATGTGGTTGCTGGTGGAAAAGATGGGGTCGAGCGTGTGGCCAGCGGAGTGGGTGGGGGTGTTCACCAATTGCTTGAGTCCGATGTTGGCGAGGTTGTCGAGCAGGGTGACGGTGTTGGTGTCATTGTTCTTCTCCAGGTGGAAGTTTAGGTCCCCGAGGAGGATGTAGTCTGGTGAGGCTAGGGCGTGCGGGGTGATGAAGTCAGTGATGGATTCGCTGAAAAGGGCGCGTGGGCCAGGGGGCCTGTAGACAAGAGTACCTCTGAGGGTGGTCCTGGGGTCGGTGTGGATCTGGAAGTGCATGTGTTCGGCGGCGAAGGGGGTGTCTTCGGTGGTGGTCGTGATGTTGATAGAGTTTTTGTAGATGATGGCGATTCCTCCCCCGATTTGGTTGGCGCAGTCTTTCCGGGCGATCTTGTAGCCGTCGGGGATGGCAATGGCGATGTCGGGAGCTGAGGAGGCGTTCATCCAGGTTTCTGTGACGAAGGCGACGTCAGGAGCCGTAGTGTCCAGGAGGTCCCATAGCTCGATGGCGTGCCTGTGGATGGAGCGCGTGTTGAGGAGGATGTACGTGAGGTGGTTGTCTGTGCGCGGGCTGGTGGAGAGACTGCAAGCTCGGTGGAATGTATACTTGCAGGCTTGACAGGCGAAGGGTCCATGAGTGCGTTTGGGGCTGGCCTGGTAGCAGTTGGCGGTTTGCCCGGGGTTGAGTGCGTAGAGGGAGGCAGCGTTGTATCTGAGATGGGGGGTTTGGGTGCGGTGGGGGCCAGGGGTTCTGGCGCTGGGCGCGGTCAGGCGCAGACGGGCTTGCCTTTGGCGCGCCCGCACAGCGGCCGCCATAAGAGGGAAGGGGGGGTGGAGGGGTCATCTGTGGGGCGGGAGGCGGGGCAGCGAATGGGCGCAGGGGAGGGGCGGCACGGGGCAGCGGCGGGAGAGCGGGAGGCGGGATAGCGGGAAGACAACTAGAGGGAAAAACGGCTACAAGAAAAGGAATTAAGAAGGAGAGGCAAGAGGGGCGAAAAAGATGGAGGAGTCAAGAGAGAAAGGCAACAAGATAGTTAGTTAGCAAGGCAGCAAGAGAGAAAAACAATATGGAAAATGGGATCACGAGAGAAAAGGCAGCAGAATGGAGAAGGAGTCAGGAGAGAAAAAGGCACCAGATGGAAAGGCAACAAGATCGTAGGTCAGCAAGGCAGCAAGAGAGAAAAGAGAGAAAAACGATATGGAAAAAGGAATCACGAGAGTAAAGGCAACAAGGTGAAGAAGGAGTCAGGAAAGAAAGGCAACAGGATGAGAAAGGCAGCCAGATGGAGAGCAGCGACAGGAGAGAGAACGGCAGACTGGAAGCAGGCGCAGAGAGGACCTACACACAGGTGGCAGGGGTCAGGGCAGGTGGAGCTGCAGCGGCGGGGGAGCGACCTACCCAAGGGTCGCTATCTCTGCCGCGCAGGGGCCGCCGTAAGAGAGAAGGGGGGGAGGAGAGGTCAGCTGGGGGGCGGGAGGGAGGGCAGCGAATGGGTGCGGGGGCGGGGCGGCACAGGGGCAGCGGCGGGAAAGCGGGAGGCGGGAGAGCTGTATGGCAACCAGAGGAAAAAACGGCTACAAGAAAAGGAATTAATAAGGAGAGGCAAGAGGGGCGAAAAAGATGGAGAGGAGTCAAGAGAGAAAGGCAACAAGATCGTAAGTCAGCAACGCAGCAAGAGAGAAAAACTATATGGAAAAAGGGATCACGAGAGAAAAGGCACCAGAATGGAGAAGGAGTCTGGAGAGAAAAAGGCACCAGATGGAAAGGCAACAAGATCGTAGGTCATCAAGGCAGCAAGAGAGAAAAGAGAGAAAAACGATATGGAAAAAGGGATCACAAGAGAAAAGGCAGCAGAATGGAGGAGTCAGGAGAGAAAAAGGCACCAGATGGAAAGGCAACAAGATTGTAGGTCAGCAAGGCAGCAAGAGAGAAAAGAGAGAAAGACTATATGGAAAAAGGAATCACGAGAGTAAAGGCAACAAGGTGAAGAAGGAGTCAGGAGAGAAAGGCAACAGGATGAGAAAGGCAGCCAGATGGAGAGCAGCGACAGGAGAGATAACGGCAGACTGGAAGCAGGCGCAGAGAGGACCTACACACAGGTGGCAGGGGTCAGGGCAGGTGGAGCTGCAGCGGCGGGGGAGCGACCTACCCAAGGGTCAAGGGTTATCAATATACCCGAGTGCCTTTTGGACTAGCATCAGCTGCGGCGAGGTTTCAAAGGATTATGAGTAATATATTTAATGGAATCTCTGGGGGTGATGTTTTTTTTTTAAGATGACATCCTAACCATGGGTAAAAATAGAGAGGAACATGACAATAAGTTGAAACAGGTTCTAGAAATCCTTAAGAGGAAAGGTTTGACAATAGAGTATATAAAATGTAAATTGGCTCAAGCAGAAGTGGTTTACTTGGGTCATAGCATCAGCAAGAATGGCATTAAACCAAAGCAAGCTTTAGTGGAAGCTATCAAAGAGGCTCCTTGTCCTGCTGGGAAAGAGGATGTGAGAGCTGTTCTAGGTTTAATTGAATTTTATTCCAAGTTCATTAGGAACTTTTCTGAAAAAACGTATCATAAACGACAATTACTCAAGAACAAATCCAAATTTATTTGGTCAGATGAGTGTCAAAGGGCGTTTCAGGATTTAAAAATTTAAATTTGTAAAGCACCATTTCTGAAGGGATTTGATCCCAAATGCAAATCCATTGTGACAACAGATGCAAGTAATAAAGGTTTGGGGGCGGTACTAACACAGTGTGATGATGAGAACAATGAATGGGTTGTTGCCTTTGCATAACGGTCTTTGACCCCAGCTGAAGAGAGATACTCAGTCATAGAGCGAGAAACAGCTTGTGTGTGGGCATTGAACAATTTTCGTCAATTTGTGTGGGGACTGCATGTCTTGTTGAGGTCTGATCATAAACCTTTAACAAAGGTTTTGACGACTGCTGGATTACAAAATGCATCTCTGAGATTGAGCAGGATGTCGGTAAAATTGTTGGATTTTACTTATGATGTACAGTATTGGCCTGGAGTCAAGAACAAAGTGGCTGATTTTCTAAGTAGAATGTCATTACCAATTAAAAATGTAGATGAACTAATGGGTGAGGAGAGTTGTGTGGCTGGATTATTTGATGAGGGAATGGAAGGTATTGATATTATGGAATGGAAGGAAGGATGGATTAAGGATGACAGTTTAAAAAGAATAGCTGGTTACATTAATGGAGGTTGGCCTGAAAAAAAATCTTGGGGCAGATGGAATAAATTTCTGGGAGGTGAGAAATGAACTTTATTTAGAAACCAATATGATGTACAGAGGTGGAAGAGCTGTACCTCCAGGTTCTCTTAGGCGAAAGATGGATAAGTTACTTACCTGTAAATCCTAGTTCTCTTCCAGGGGTATCCTCATCAAAGTCATAAACATTGAATATTCCAGCCCTTGTGCGGGGACCCCGGAGCATATATATATAAAATACATACATATTATCATGTGTAAAACAGCAATGCAGGCTATAATCATAAATAGGCTAAAATGCTTTATTTCTATGCAAGTTCTTTTTTTTTTTTTTTTTCATATTATAAAATCACAATAGATCATAAATATCTACCTAAGCCCCAAAAACTGGACTTAGGGAAGTAAACAGCTGTAAATAGCAGAGAAAAATAGAAAAAACCACATTGAAAAACAATGAAGCATTCTTAGCCAATAGGCTGCATGCAGGTTAACACAGGAGAACCATAAAAACTTTGGCACCGTGCCTTTAAGACCCTGAGCACCTCCAGTATCCCACCATGCCTCAGGGGTGAAGGGAAGGTGACAGTTGGTTCACAGTTAGGTCAGTACTTTTTTACGGTGACAATCTGTGTAACTGATCAGAAAGATAATCTGTCCTGCACTTCTAGGAGACTTGAGTCCGGGGAGGAGGGTGGGTTGTTTATGACTTTGATGAGGATACCCCTGGAAGAGAACTAGGATTTACAGGTAAGTAACTTATCCTTCTCTTCCAGGGGATCCTCATCAATAGTCATAAACATTGAATAGATTAGCAAGCCCATCCCTAAACTCTGCGGACTGTCTGAAAGAAGTGCAGGAAAGAATACATATTCATGCAAATAGATTTCTAAGAGAGGCCTGCCACACCTGGGCATCCGCTCTTGCATCCGAGTCTAAACAGTAATGCTTAGTAAAGGTATGCACAGACTTCCATGTAGCAGCCTTACAAATCTCGGAAATTGGTACATTGTTAAGGAGGGCAGCAGTAGCCGCTTTTCCCCTTGTGGAATGCGCTTTTGGCCTAGCCAGTAATTGTTTATTAGCCAGCTGGTAAGTGTTAACAATACAAGACACAATCCATCTTGATATCGTTCGTTTAGACGCTGCCTCTCCTGTTCTTAAATGACCATAATTCAGAAACAAATGGTTAGAATGTCTAATCGGTTTTGTTTTGTCCAAATAGAATTTCAGCACTCTTTTCAAGTCTAAAGAATGCAATGCTTTCTCAGCCGGAGTCTCCGGATTGGGAAAGAAAGTCGGTAAAGATATAGTCTGATTGATATGGAATTCTGACACCACCTTCGGAAGGAAAGATGGGTGAGTTCGCAGAACCACTCTATTATCGTGAAAAACCGTGTACGGTTCTCTGCAAGACAGAGCCTGAATTTCGCTGACCCTCCTCGCTGAAGTAATGGCCACCAAAAAAGCCGTCTTCCACGTAAGGTGCTGTAAAGAGGCCTTGTGGATAGGTTCAAAGGGAGGGCCCATAAGTTTTGACAGGACTACATTCAGTTCCCATGGAGGAGAAGGTCTCCGAATGGGAGGAAAAACCTTTTTCAAGCCTTCTAAGAAATCCTTGACTACAGGTATCGTATAGAAGGATTCCTGAGAAGGCGACTTACGATAAGCTGTAATTGCAGACAAATGTACCTTAATAGATGATACCTGCAGACCAGACTTCGCCAGATGAAGCAAATAGGACAGTATGACATCCTCCTGAGCTCGTATGGGATTTATACCTTGTTGAGAGCACCAGATGTAAAATCTCTTCCACTTAAAAGCGTAAGAACGCCGCGTGGAAGGTCGTTTTGACTCTTTCAAGATGTTCATGCACTCCTGTGAGAGCCCTAGGTGCCCATACTGCAGGAATTCAGGAGCCATGCTGTCAAGCTCAGAGAGGGAAGGTTGGGATGTAGGATTCTGCCTTCCATTCTGCTCAGGAGATCCGGTCTGCACGGCAACCTCCTGTGAGGTTTTTCCGATAAGTTGAGTAGATCCGTGTACCAGAATTGGCGAGGCCATTGTGGCGCTATCAGAATCATTCTGGTTCTGGAGTTGTAAAGTTTGTTGATTACTGCCGGTATGAGGGGAATCGGTGGAAAGGCGTAGAGAAATATCCCTGACCAGTTGATCAACAGGGCATTCCCTTGAGATCCCGGACGGCAGAACCTGGATGCGAAGTCTGGGCATTTCTTGTTTACTTCGTCTGCAAAGAGATCCAACTGGGGTCGACCCCATTGACCGAAGATGTCCTCGACGACTTCGTCGTGTACGACCCAGTCGTGCGCGTCTTCTAGATGTCTGCTCAGGAAATCTGCCTCTACGTTTTGCTGACCTGGCAGGTGTACCGCTGTGATAGACATTCCCCTGGCCAGGAGCCAATGCCATATCGTTTGGGACTCTCGAGATAGAGGTAGTGATCTTGTTCCCCCCTGTTTGTTCAGATAATACATTGTGGTTGTATTGTCTGTCTGAATTAGGAGAGATTTCCCCTGAACCAATGGAGAGAAAGATTTGAGAGCCAGATGGACCGCTCTGAGCTCCAGTAGATTTATGTGATAGTTCTTTTCCTTGTCGGACCACAGACCCTGAGCTTGGAAGGAACCCAGATGAGCACCCCAACCCTGAAGAGACGCATCCGTTACCAGAGTGTCGGCTGGAATTGTCTGGTGAAACGGAGAACCTATCGACAGGTGAGGTCTGTGCATCCACCATTGTAGTGATTGAAAAGCCGCTGCTGGTAGTCGTACTCTGTCCTCCCAGCGACCAGTCTTTTGGCTCCAGTTGTTCTCTAATGCCTCCTGAAGGGGCCTCATGTGTAGCCTGGCGTTCGGGACAATGAAGATGCATGAAGCCATGGAGCCCAGAAGCGATGTCACCTGACGAGCAGTAGGTGCATCGGCTTTTAATAGTTGTTGACACTTCCTGTGGATCGATAAAAGTCGTTCCTCCGAAGGATACACTCTTTGGAGCTCTGTGTTTAGTATAGCTCCCAGGTAGTGGAGGTTTTGTGTTGGAATCAGGGTTGACTTGTTGTGGTTGATTTGAAGACCTAGAGACTCGAAAGTTCTTAGTACAATGTCTCGATGTTTTCTCGCCTGATCCGGAGAGGAAGCCTTCAATAACCAGTCGTCCAGGTAGGGGTAGACGAATATTTTTTGTCTTCGAAGATGTGCCGCTACCACTGCTACACATTTTGAAAAGACTCGGGGTGCAGACTTCAGGCCGAATGGTAGGACTCTGAATTGGTAGTGCTGTGACGCTATTTGGAAACGTAAGAATTTCCGATGTTTGGATGCTATTGGGATGTGAAAATATGCATCCTGTAGGTCGATGGAGCATATCCAGTCTCCCTGATGCAGTTGCGGAACAATCTGGTGAAGGGCTAGCATCCTGAACTTCTGTTTTCTTATGTACTTGTTCAGGAGCCGTAAGTCCAGAATTGGCCTGAAGATGCCCTGTTGACCCTTTTTCGCCACCAGAAAGTAACGGGAGTACACCCCTTTTCCTTTTTGTGCCGGAGGAACCTTTTCTACAGCTTTCTTTTGTAGGAGTGCAAGAACTTCCTTGCGTAGCAGGCTGAGATGAGAAGGAAAACATCTTGCTGGTGGCAAGTGTGGAGGAGGTTTTTTGAAAAGGAGAGAATAGCCATGTTCGACAATATTGAGCACCCATTTGTCTTTTGTGATGGAGTGCCACTCGTGAAGATGATGCGTAATACTTCCCCCCCACCGGAGTGGTGCACAGTGCTGAGGGAAGCAATGCTTCATTGCTTTGTTGGTGTCTTTGCTGTAGACTGTTGAGGTCTACTTGCCCCTCGGTCTCTTGTGGGTCTACGCGCCTGAAACAGGGGACGTCCCTGTCGTTGCTGTGGCCTCTGAGACCAGTGAGGGGTTTGAACCCTCTGCTGGAATGGGCGTCTGTCGTACGGCCTGTACCTCCGCCTGAAGTCTTTCTTACGTTCCAGGTCCACTGCCCTCATAGTGTCCACCTCTGTTTTCATTCGGGCCATCTCTTCATCCGCGTGGGTACCGAACAACGAATTCCCGCTGAATGGGAGGTTTAAAATACGTTGTTGTGCTTCCTGTTTCAGACCAGTGAGCCGTAGCCAGGAAGACCTCCTAGCGCAGATTCCGTGCGCATACCCATGCGCAGCCAAATCCGCCCGTCCGCCGCCGTGCTGATGACCTGGTTAGATACTAGGCCCCCTTCCTGCAAGATTTCCTGGAAGTCCTGTCTATCTTCCCTGGGCAACTTCTCTGTAAATCTGTGGAGTGAGTCCCACAGAGAGCGGTCATATCTGCCCAGAAGTGTTGAGGCGCTGGAGACCTTCATAGCAGATGCCGCCGTACCGCACATCTTTCTCCCCAGGGAGTCTAGGTGTCTGCTCTCCTTATCCGGGGGGACTGTGGAAGATGATGCCACAGAGTGTGTTTTTCTGGCTGCGGCTAAGATAACAGAGTCCGGTGGCGGATCCTTCCGCAGGAATAAAGGATCTTGCTCCGGAGCTTTGTACTTCTTTTGAATCCTAGCCGGGGCAGACTTGAGAGTGGCTGGAGTCAGAAAGGTGTCCATAGTAGGTTGCAGCAAACCCGGTACTAGTGGCAGCAGTTTTCTCGAGACTGATCTGTGTTGTAGAGTCTCAAAGATAACTGAGGATGAGGTGGCCGGCTCCGGTACCTCAATATTTAGTTTCTGCGCTCCCCTTAAAAGAACCTCATTAAAAGTGGTGATATCATCCACCGGTGAGATCCTAGCAGGTGGAGAATCTGTCAGCGTGGGGGAGTAGCGCCCAACAGACGATCCTGAAGAAAACCAAGAGGGTGATCTTCTGTGTGGTGTTCGCGACCTGGTTCTCCTTCGGGAACGAGACCTGCTACGAGAAGCTGTAGCAGAGTATGCAGGTCTTGTGGTCGGCTGACGAGGAGCAGAACGAGCCCGTCCTGCTCTAGCTGTAGGCGATGGCGTTCTAGGTAATGAGGCAGTAGGAGAATACATCCTAGAGTATTGGGAATCCGGGGATGCTGCCGGTCTATTCAGGCTCTCTAACCATCTAGGTGATAGAGTGATGGGAGAAACATGCCCCGATGAGCCCGCTCTGGAATGGGATGATGCACTCCGTATAGAGACCACCGGTGAGGGAGCTTTATCCGCTGGCTCTACTGCCTGTGACACAGCTGAAGGTTGTGTCGACGTCGATTGCATCCTCGACGTCGAAAGGTGCGATGGCTGGGCTGTTCTCGACGTCTAAGGTCTTGATGTCGAAAGCCTTGACGTTGAATGTCTCGACGCCAAGCGTCGATCGCGGGATCTGGACCTACTCGCCGTCGTGTGTCTCGACGTTGAGTGGCGAGTGGTCGACGGCGGATGTTCATGCCGTTGTGGTGAACGGGAGCGCCGTAGATGGCTCGACGCCGAACGGCGGCCTGCCGTCGACGGAGATGTACCCCTGTGCTGTCCATGCTTCGACGCTTTGTCCCTCGACGGCGGTCTGGTCACCGTCAACGGCGATCTATGCCGGTGAGACGGTGGCAACGATGACGTCGATGGAGAACAAACAGGCACAATCCTACCTGTCGACGTCGATCTGGCCATTCCTTCTGTTGGAGGCCTGGGAAGTGAAGAGGATGTTGACTTTTTCCTCTCCTGAAGCCCATGCAGCCTGATTTTCTCTCTGTCTTTGAGAGTCCTCCTTGACATCTTCTTACAATACTTGCAGCTGTCAGGACAGTGACTCTGTGGCAGGCAGACAATACACAGAGAGTGTGGGTCTGACTGGGCTTTCTTCTTCCCACAAGAAGGACATTTTACAAAAAGATATGGCATTTTCTGTCAGAAAAGACTGCCAAACTCAGACAAAAGATGTTATCTGTCGAGTAAACAGGAAAAACACTATTTTTTAGGGATTTTTCTGAAGAAAAACTCAGAAAAACTGAGAGCTCAATGCTCCAGGATCCTCTCAGAAGAAGCCGGAAAAAAGAACTGACCTAACTGTGAACCAACTGTCACCTTCCCTTCACCCCTGAGGCATGGGGGGATACTGGAGGTGCTCAGGGTCTTAAAGGCACGGTGCCAAAGTTTTTATGGTTCTCCTGTGTTAACCTGCATGCAGCCTATTGGCTAAGAATGCTTCATTGTTTTTCAATGTGGTTTTTTCTATTTTTCTCTGCTATTTACTTCCCTAAGTCCAGTTTTTGGGGCTTAGGTAGATATTTATGATCTATTGTGATTTTATAATATGAAAAAAAAAAAAAAAAACTTGCATAGAAATAAAGCATTTTAGCCTATTTATGATTATAGCCTGCATTGCTGTTTTACACATGATAATATGTATGTATTTTATATATATATGCTCCGGGGTCCCCGCACAAGGGCGGGAATATTCAATGTTTATGACTATTGATGAGGATCCCCTGGAAGAGAACCTAGATTTATGTCATGAAGGACATCTTGGAATATCCAAAACTAAACAAAGAGTCAAAAGCAGGTATTAGTGGCCTGGTCTTTACAAGCAAATTGAAAAATAAAATAAGAGACTGCATAGAATGCAATAGTTCTGATAAGTGTCAGAAAACATTTAAACCACCTTTATTACCCATTGCTTGCCCCAATATGCCCTGGGAAAAGATAGGTTTGGATGTTGTGGGACCAGTGGAATGCAATAATGGTGAATACAGATTTATTCTGGTCGCAGTGGACCATTTTTCAAAATGGCCAGAGATTGAAATAGTTCATAAGGCAGAATGTGAAAGAATTATTACATTTTTAGACCAAATATTTACAAGAGAAGGTCTACCTAAAACTATGATTACTGACAATGGTCCTTAATTTCGGGCTGAGAAATTCAAAAAAGTTTTAAAAAGAAATGGTATAATCCATATCACTACCTCATTATACCATCCAGAAGGAAACGGTTTAGTGGAACGATTCAACAGGGTCATCAAAGGGAGTATCCAGTTGGCCAAGAGTAATGGTTTGAATTGGGAAAGTGAGCTATGTAAGTTAATTTAGGCTTACAGAATTACTCCCAGTAGCGTCACTGAGGAAAGTCCATTTTCCTTGCTGAGAGGTCGTGAACCTATCAGCAAGGATCTTGGTTGGCTATCGTCTGGTAAGCAAGTCGAATGGTCACCTGATCAAGTAAGATTGAAAATCAACAACGCTCAACAAGCATATAAGGAGTGGTATGACAAGAAAATCTGAACAAGAGAATCCAAAGTAAAATGTGGAGATTGGGTTAAAGTGAGAAAAGAGACAAAAGTCAGAGAAGGAGAAAGCAGATATTCAGAGCCTCTGAAAGTATATGAAGTATTCCGTAACCCAGTTAAATTAAGTGATGGGAAAGTGTGGCATTTGGGCAGGGTTTCCAAGTGTAGGAATGTTAAACAAGCTGAAACAGAGAATGTCAAGAGTTATGATTGGTTGGAAACAGATGAAAAGGCGAGTAGTGAAGAGGTAAATTTATACAGTAGATTAGTGAGGAGTGACAGTAAAACGCGTGCGCTTGAAACACCAATTCATGATAGTATTCAGCATTCGCTGTGTGAAAGTGAAGCGACAGGTACACAAAACTTACAAAACAGTACAAACAATGACAGTCAAATTAAAACTGGAAGGTTTGGTAGGATTATTTCCAAACCAAAGAGGTTTGATGACTTTGTATGTGTTAATACAGCTTAATGGAAAATATAATGTTTGTTTCTGTTAGATTTGTTTTACATTTCTGTTTTTATCAAACTGTATGAATTTAAAAAGAAAATGTGTAACTTGCTTGTAGTGTATTTATGTGATAAGATATACGTGTATGAAGTTCCACTATTATTTTTTTTATTTTTTATTTTTAAATATAAAAAGGGAAGATGTGTTGTAACGTAGGTAATGTATGTAATTCTTTACACTTATGTATATTGATAAATTATCACAGTCTTGTGCTATGATGTAACATTAGAACCTTTGGTGTGGGGAATTCTATGGGTGGCAGTTGGAGTGGAGGAAGCTAGTGGTGAAGGATCCTCTGCCTGTACAATGTTGTCTGGGGCTGCTAAATAAAGAACCTACATCAAAATAAGACTGCAGTGATTACAACACCGGTGCTCAGCAAGGGAAACAATAAGCACAAATTAAGCACTGTGAGTACGCGATTTGAATATAATTAGTTGGTTCTGTACTAATGACAGAACAGGAACGGTGATTTATGAATAGTGAAGTAATAAATATACCTGCATCTAATAAGGATCTTAACTGAAGTGGATTATCATTTTTGGGAAGAGCCATACGGCTGACTGTGACAGTTCAAGAAATATGTATACTGTCATTGGTGAACAATTTTGAATCTAGTAATTAGTTTATCTGTAGTCGTTTCCCAACGACCATTCACTACCATTTGAGAAATTATAATTGTTTACCAGTGAGTAAGTGCCACACAACCAGTTGAGAAGAGCTGGGTAGAGGAACTGTTTACCCTGTTTAAAAAAAACACACACCCATTTGAAAGCATTTGTATTTACCAGTAACTGCTAGTACCTACGTGTTATAGGCTGTCATAACATACTTAAATTAAAATCAAGAAATTTATTGAAATGTGCCTGAATAGTACAGCATCCACTCTGTTGCATCTGTTAAGGTAGGTTTCCTGGATGCAGGGTGCTGGCATTGGAGAAATCGCTGGCTAATAAGGCTGCTGTTTACGAGCCAGGACCTACTCGGGAAGGCAGTGACGCAAAGTAGACTTGGAGCAGGCCGCAACAACAGCATGTTTCAATACCCGAAGAGGACACCTCACTCGCTGAAACACACAAACCAGCAACCCACACTGAGACCAACCACTACTCATGCAACACCAGAGACTTGCATGCATGCTCCTCAAAACCCATCCATTCACTAAACGAGTCACACAGATATGAGGCCTACTCCTCAACCATGCTCTAGACCTGCTCATCCTCTTAGAAAAACTCAAACTCTGCAACTGACACCACTACTGCCATCCCTGCCAGCTAAAAGTTTGCCAGGCAGGACAAGCCTTGAGGAGAAGTCCTCATCATATTCAAAGACACAATCAGCTGCACCATCTACACGGACAGCCCCAACAAAAACCTCACATTCATTATACCCATCACACCAACTTCTCCATTGGCAGAACCCTCATAAGCAGACCACCAGGAGCCCACACCAATTTTGCTAGTGACATCACAAACTTCATCACACCCCTCATTATCAATAAAAGCACCTTCATCCTCCGAGGACACCTTTACTTTCACCTAAAAGACCTCAGCGACCCAAAGTTGCCTCACCTAGCACGTTACTGAATACACACACACTGACAAACAACGTCTGGATCCGGTTTTATCAGAAACATCAGTCAACAAGTAAGCCACTCTAACCTGGACAGATCATGTCCTCATCAGTTTCATTGTACCCATCCCTCACCACCACAGCCCTACCACCACTGGACCCGCCCATTGCGGTAGGAAAAGCATCACAGATGAGGACTGGGCTTATACCCTCGCCAAGCACATCAACAACTTGCCGAAAATCATCAAGAACAACGGCTGGATCACTGTATGCGCAGATACCCTGGATTTTTTTAAAGTAAAACCCAAATGCAAGTGTCTGACCATATGCCAGCTTGCACACAGAGAAACCGAGGCTGATGAAACGCCACAACTCCACTTCCCATCATGGATGGAGAAAGAAACCCTGACCTAATGGCCTGCCATCACCACTGTCAAAGCCACTGCCACTATGAAGACTATCCACTTGAGGGTCCCATCTGACCTGTGTCCCACCACGTCATCACCAAAAGACTCTTATCAATCAGCAAAGCACCAACACCTTAATGCCACGAAAAACTCAGCTACATTCCTTGACACCTAGACACGCACCATTGTGATGCCCCTGCTCAGGGAACCATACACTCACCCAGGCACACTCTTCAACGACAGACCCTTGTTCCGCCTCCATACCTGGCCAAGAAGAAAACCTAATTAACCAATGACTCATCGGTCACCTCTGCAACCACCAGTTCCTAGAAGCCATGCAGTTTGGATTCAGATCCAACCAACATACAGAAACAATACTCATCGTCACCACAGATGACATCCACATGATTCTTGAGAGGAGACACACAACCCTTATTCTCTTATCAGAATTCAACATGTTCTCAATCCCAATCCTCATTAGGCATCCAACGACACGCCCTCCACTAGATCTGCTTCTTCTTAACAGACAGAACACAACAGCTATCACTCTGGCACCTTACTCCAAGAAACCTGCAAACTCATCTTTGGAGTGCCTCAAGGTACATCGCTCAGCTCCATACTCTTCAGTGTATACATGACTCTTAGGCCAACGCTATGAGCACACAGCATCAACATCCTCTCTTAAGCCGACAACACCAAACTAATACTCTCCTTTTCAGACAAGACCCCAAACAAAAGAAGCAAGCTTACCGCCCGCATGACAGAAGTTGCTAACTGGATGAAAGTCAACTGTCACAAGCTCAACACACCAGCAAGACAGAAGTAGTGATCTTCAGCAAGAACAACTCACCATGGGACTCCACCTGGTGGCTGGCCGAACTCAGAGCCATCCCAACGCCAGGTACCTCAAACTAATCATCAACAGCAAACTGGACATGATCGCACAATTCAGTGATGCCACTACATCTTGCTTCCACACCCTGAAGATGCTGAGGAAGATCTTCAAATGTCTCCTAAGCAACGCAATGAAAACTGTCACTCACGCTCTAGTCACCAAGAGGTTTAATTACGTAATACCTTCTATGCCGGGATCACCAAGCAACTCACCAGAAGACTACAAATCATCCAGATCATAGCTGCTAGAATCATCCTGAACCTCTCACAGAGAACTCACATAATACTACACCTCAAGGAGCTCTACTGGCTACCAATACACAAAAGAGCTAATTTCGAACTCCTTCCATGCATTCAAGGCACTACACAACTTAGGTCTCACCTACCTGCACAGTCACATCTCCTTTCACCAACCACTGAAGACACCAGAGGTTCCCTACTCGCACACATCCCACACATACACAGAACCAGATCAGGAGAATTGGGGTTCTCTTACATCGCTCCTAAAGCATCAAAAGATCTCCCACTCCACATCAACGTCTCTTCTCTTCTTGAATTTTGCAAGAAGCTGAAGGCCGGGCATTTCAACTAACCAGCCTACCTAGGCATGGCTAGCCACACACACCTGCTCAACGACACGATACCCTCTACAGTGATATTGTGCTCTACCAAAACACAAACATGTCATGACTTTGAAATTAGAAAAATAAGACGAAAGACTGACAAAGGCAAAACAAAATTCTAGTATGATGAAGGTGAACTTAAAACAAAACAGGAGAAAACGTTGACTATGAGAAAGATTTTGAATGTTATCACTGCCAAAAGTTAAGATCTTGAATTGCTGTATACAAGGTATCCTGGAATCAAAGTACAACCTCCTATTGACCCACCTAATAATCTTAAGACATCTAAAGTTTGTAAATAGAAATGTGGCACCACAATCAACCGGACAGAAATGTGCCCTATCATTCTTACAAGAGGAGGGCGTCATTTATGCCATGCTCCACCTGGCCCCGTTCGACAATTTCACACTAAGACAAGCAGCACATTTTTCAAATCCATAACTACAGACAAACATTTTTAAAAGAGTGACACATGTAAACTTTCAGCAGCAAAGGTCTGCTCGTCACCATCCAAAGCAGAGAGGCTGTGAAACCAGCATAGACTCAATCTACCCACTCATGCATGAACAGGGTTTGGTATAATACAACATCTCAACTGGATCACCCTTAGTGGCTGAGTGGCTATAATATTCCCATATTCCTTTAGCTGATGCTAATTAATAAGATGTCCTGAGTTTAAAGTCACATGTGGTGATTGTTAAAGCAGTGGCCACTCAGAAATCAGAAGTAGATGTTTCGATATCCTGGGTGTCTAACTGGTTCCCTTCTGGCCTTCTCCAATATATTGGAGGGAAGGGGCTGGCCTCGTATGTTTTTACTCAGGGTTTCAACGTTATAGGTGTTAAAATGTAGGATGCAAACTCAAACTTGAACCAATCAGATTGCCTCACCCCTTTAGAACCTCCTGTAAGGAGCTGCCTTCCCTCAGATTTTCCAAGTATAAATGCTGTAATAACAAAGAACACTGAGAAGAGAGAAGGTGAGCTCCCCCAGGGAGGCGGGTGGGCCGCATGTGAATCTATGAAAGCTTCCAATACTGGAGAACTACAGTTACAGGTAAGTAACATTTCTTACTCCAGTATTTGAACTTTCATAGATTCACATGCTTGAATAAGAGTAGCAAGCAGTAACTAATACATTTTCTGTATTAACAAATACTGTCCATCCCAATGTCGGAGAACGTTATCATTAGACAGTTAAATGCAAAGCAATAAAAGTAAACCTTTTTAAGCATACATGAATATGCAAGAGAGGTACATTAATACTGAACAGAAAATGTGATATTATATCAAAAGCGGATGCTGGGAAACAAACAGCTCACCTTATCTGAACAAATGTCTAAGAACTGCTTGACCCACCACAGCATCACAAAGTGTCTCAGCATCCAGGCAGTAATGCTTTGTGAAGGCATGCGTTGTTTTTCACGTGGTTGCTCAACAGATGTCTGGCAGAGATACCCCAGAGAAGAGTGCACAAGAAGTCGCCACTGCTCGGGTAGAATGTGCACAAACCTTAGTGTCCAGGGGTCAACAAGCTTTCTGATGGCAAAAGGCTATAGCACTTGAAATCCATCTAGAAATGGTTTGTTTAGTAACAGGATGACCTCTTCTGGGCGCACTAAATGCTACAAACAATTGATTGGACTTCCTGATCGAGGATGTTCGCTACAAATAAAATTTAAGCATCGTTTGAGGTCCAAGAAACGCAGCGATCTTTCTGCCCCAGTCTGAGGCTGTGAAAAGAAAGTCTTTAGCACTACTGGCTCATTAATGTGGAAGTCAGATGGTACTTTGGGAATATATTTTGGGTTTGTCCGTAGGATGACTATCATCTGTAAACTTCATGAAATGTTCCTGGATGGTAAAGGCTTGGATCTCGCTTACTCTACGAGCAGATGTTAAAGCTAAGAGGAGCCCTACCTTCCAGGTAAGATACTTAATGTCTGACTTATGAATAGGCTCGAATGGTTCCTTCATCAGCTGACTAAGGACTGTATTCATCTGCCAAGTTGGAGGCGGTTGTTTAGCTGAAGGAACAAACCTTTCATAAACTGCTTGATAAGCCGATGAGACCAGAGGGATGGTCCTTTGGATAGTCATTTCTATCTGGAGATGGCAGCTAGGTGAACCTTAATGGATGCATGCGCAAGACCAGACCGTGCCAGAAGGAGAAGGTATGCTAAGACCTGCTCTGGAGCAGATGTAAGCGGATGAATGCCATTTGTAGCACACCATAAACAAAACTGTTTCCATTTTAAGGGATACGTTTTACTAGTGCTATCAGCACATGCTTTGGCTAAAATGGTTTGACAGTCAACAGAAATATTAAAATGTCCGAACTCATTAAACTCAAGAGCCATGCACATAATCCGAGAGACTTGGGATCCAGATGTCTCACTTGGCCCTGGCTGATGGTGATCAGCTCCGGTATAGGTGCTGACCTGATGGGAGGACAAGAAGACAGCAACAGAAGTTCTGTGTACCACGGTTGACGTGGCCAGGCTGGAGCAATTAGAATTATCTGTCAGGGCTCCGATTTGATCTTGCTGACTGCCCGTGAAAGAAGTGGTATCGGAGGAAAGGCATAAGTATAAATCCCTATTGGCTGTCCGGACAAGCACTGATGAACCTCAGATTCTTGGCAGAAAAGCCTGCAGTTCAAGGTACACAGCTCTGATCTCGAGGAGGTTGATCTGCAGGGTAGCATGAGAGTGGGGCCACCTGCTGCTGACTTGAAGATCTTGTAGACATGCTCCCCATCCCTCCATAAAAGCATCAGTTGTGATCATAAACGGAGGGACCTGAGCCAAGAATCCTAGACCCTCTGAGATGTTTGCTGGTGCTGCCCACCAATGGAGGGAGTCAACCATCTTTGTCATTATCTGAATGATGTCCCCGAAGGAACCTTGAGTCTGCTTCCACAGTTTGTCGAGCTCTTCCTGAAGAGGGCGCATCCGAAGGCGACAGTGTGGAACTAGATTGGTACAGTAGGACATCATCCCCAGAAATGACTTGAACGTTCGAACTGAAATAACCTTTTTTCTTTGAACTGTATCCGCTAGGGTCAGAAGCTAGAGTTGACGTTCCTCGACTGGGAATGCATTCACTAGAGTTGTGTCCAATATAGCACCCAGAAATACTATTCTTTTGGTAAGCTGAAGCTGGGACTTGTCTCTGTTCAGAGTGAGACCTAGTTGATGGAAGAGACGTAACGTGGTCTTGAGAGAGTGGCGTAGTTTAGAGATGTCTGGAGCCTTCAGCAACCAGTCATCCAGATATGGGAATATCTGGTGATTGAAACATCTTAGATATGCTGCAACAGGGGCTAAGCATTTTTTGAAAATCCGGGGAGCGGATTTGAGTCCGAAGGGTGGCACTTTGAATTGAAGGTGCCAGCCGGCTACCATGAATCTTAAAAAAATTCTGTGTTTGGGGTGAATAGGTATGTGGAAGTAAGCATCCTGCAGATTTAGGGAAGCCATGAAATCGCCTCTGTTGAGATGCTGCAGGACATCCTTCAATGTTACCATACGGAATGATTGCCTCTTGAGATATTTGTTGAGCTGCCTCAGATCCAGGACGGGTCTCCACAAACAAGACTTCTTTCTGATGAGGAAGAAGTGAGAATAGAAACCGCTTCCTTTTTGCGAAGAAGGGACGACCTCTATCGCCCCTTTGGATAACATGACATCTATCTCCAGGAGGAGAAGATGCAGATGTTGTGGATGCTCCCGGGAAGTTAGAGTCTCAGGAGGCATGCAAGTGAACTATAGCAAGTGACCATAAGTTATGATATCTAAAACCCACTTGTCGCTTGTGATCTGCTGCCAATGTTGCAGGTGACAAGTCAAGGAAGGAGAGGTAGCCGTCCCCTGGAGGTTGTCATTGCCTACGCGAGGCATCCTTAGACTGTCTCCCTGACTTTCCTCTAGGAGGAGGCCTGTTGTATGCCGCCGTCGGAGGTTGCCTCTAGTGGTACTGGGGTCTGGATGATTGGTACTGGGAGGAGTAGGCTGGATATCTAAAAGATTGGTAGCCACCTCGAAAGGAAGAGTGCCCTCTACCCCTGGCTCCTCGAAAGGGAGTGCGCTTATTCTGCAGCAACCCCAAAGACCTGGTAGTATCAGTCATCTTTAACTGTCTGAAGAGCATCGTCTACATGCTTGCCAAACAAGTCTTGGCCATTGTAAGGGAGGTCCAGGATCTTGGTTTGGACATCCGTTCTGAAATGTGTGGCCTTAAGCCATCCTTGACATCTTAAGATGGCTGAACCAGCCAGTAGCCGAAACCCCATTGCTGCAATGTCAAGGGTGCAGTCAATCACCTCTGCAGACGTCCACTGACCTTCCATGAGGATCTTTCTTGCTTCCGGCTTGCTGGTATCCGGAAGATCATCAACAGAGTGTGAGATGTCTGATCACAGCTGCCTGTCGTACCTGTACAGGAGCGCCAGGGAATTTGCGGCACAGACCACAATGGCAGACATAGAAGAAAACCTATTCCGATGTTGTCAAGCCGCCTTCCGTCTTTGAAAGGAGGTGGCGATAGAGGTGCTGAAGAGATCCTGGAGCGTCTCTGGGCAGCCTGAGAAATCACTGAGTCAGGTTTTGAGTGACCACCAGACAAGCAGGAGCATCCTCTGTCACTTTATATTTTTTGCCCAGCTTTGGTAACACCGTTGGCACTATCGCTGGGTTCTTCATTATTTTAAGTCCCTGATTCCAGACATGGTCAATAATCGGTATTGCCCGGACTGATTTCCTGTGCGGCTCTTTAAAGTCATACAAAAGCAGTCCTGCTGCGTAGATGGCAACTGCAGCTCAAACCTCACCACAGCTTTTTTCAAGAGGTTATGAAAAGAGCCAATATCCTCAGGAGGAGACTCAACTGCCATTAGTTCCGGTGAAGTGGGTGCTGGGAGTACGTAATCATCCCATTCGTCCTGGTCTGAAAGAACTTCCCTTTCCTCCGCTGCCTCATCTGAAGAGGCCTGGACTTGGGGACTCTGTGGAGCCTGAGGAGGAATTTGTGGTGCCGCAGGAAAAGCTGCAGAGGTGCTGGAGTAGCTGGGGCAGTCACTGTTGCCGTGGGGTCCTTCACCAATTGAGGATAGAAGCGCTCTCTATAATCTGCCAACATGGCCTGGAGATCGGAAACAACACCGGAAGGCAAGCATAGCGTTCCCTGTTGTTGTTGTGGGACTGGGTCATAATACTGCTGACCATAATTTGAGTCATCATCCGAGTACTCCTGACATTTAACGTGCAACTGCGAAGGACTCCTAGCCACCCCAAACTGTGCATCCTAATCTGAGTCTTTGTCATCATCGCCATCCAAAAACCTAGATGCAAGAGCTTTGACACCTTGTTTGGTGATGTGACAGACTGTGTCAAATGAGTCTTTGAGAGCCTTTTGAGAGGAGTATGCTGTGCAGATTGACACAAAGGCAATGTAGATGGTCTTTGCCTCTTCATTGGAAACATTTGAATAGTTAATAGAATAGAAGACAAGAAACCAGTTGTCGTCGACGGGGGCGTTGACGATATCGGCATCACTGGAAACATTGTAGCTGATGACTGTTGAACCGCCGACGGAAGCGTCGATGTATGCGTCATCGGAATCATCGTCGACAGAGGTCTCATCGGCGATGGCATCGTCGATGAGGGCATCCTCGACGAGGGCACCATCGACGGGAATGTTGTAAGGTCAAACCAACGGGAGTATCGTCGGCGAGAAAAGCATCGACCAGATGGGGTGCCCCGTCTACGAGGATGATAACGTCATCGACGAAGATCCTGCAGCCGCTGTCGTCGACATGGAAATAGTGACTACAACCGGCGTCACCGATAAAACAGTCGTCGACGAGGGTACCGTCGAAGGTGCTGAACTAGGCTTCTTAAATTTGTGCAGAACTTTAGGAGGTGGAGTAGCCGGTTTAGAAGCAGTCTTTTCAGCTGCTTTTTTTAGGGTTTCTGCGCCTGCTTTTTTTTTCTGTGGAGAGCCATGACTCTCAGCAGAAGCCCCTGCTGTCTTTTGTGCCATTTTCCTAGGTGGCTCTTGAATCTCTGAGCTTTCCTGTTTTCTCTTCACAGGTGTTTTAAGGACAGAAATGGAAGCAAGAGGCACTGTCCTCATCAGAGGCAGAGCGTCCAGTCTTACCTCTTTGAAGCCACAACAGCAGGTGACCCTCCTTGTCCCTCAAGGTCTTTGTAGAAAGTTTTCTACAGATTTTGCAGTCCTTTGTCTTGTGGCTGGGGTATAGGCAATAAATACATTCCTCATGTGGATCCTCCAAATATAATCTTTTCTTAAAACATGAGGCACAGGATCTAAAAAGGCCTTTTCTTAGTGTCTCTGATATGGGAGCCAGTTTGATGCCCTAGAAGCTGTAGTAACAGATCTTCTGAGAGACCAATATTGAGCAGAGCTCAAAGGAGACTCCTCAGCACAATGTGTGGTGGAAAATCTGAGGGAAGGCAGCTCCTCACAGGAGGTCCTAAAGGGGTGAGGCAATGGTTCAAGTTTGAGTTTGGGTCTGTTTTACAAAACAACTATGATGGGTTATTCTATTGAGGCCTAGTCCATGTATTGTGTGCATACATTTTGAGGCCTAGTTTTTATATTCCATAGGTGACTCCCATCTCGACGACGGGGAAGTATTCAAGCATGTGAATCTATGAAAGTTCCAATACTGAAGTAAGGGGGCAGCTTTAACACATCAACTATTGGTCCCATAGTAGATGATCCAAACTTTACATTGACTGGTGGAACCAAACGCTGTCAGTTTAACCTCAGATACTGTTGTCGGGGAGTGATTTTCACTGCACCCTGCAGGTGCAGATCGACAGATTACCAAGCCAGCTCCTTGAATGCTATCCTAATGAAACACAAATTGGTAACCATCTGGTAACATAGATACCCATTAGTAACAGCATATATTTCCCCTCAGTACACAATATTTGGTCAAAGCTAGGCTTCTGTTTGTCCACAGGCGATCCCAGCTTCTGGGCAGTCGAGTTGCAACACGTGGCTAGTACGCTATCAGAGTGGCACCATTACAGTAACTGGGTCAACCTTTTAGCCTGTTCTTTCGCTTTTAAAACTCGCCATTTTATTTTAACTAGAACCCTGTGAAGACCACTGTGTTAGAGTATTCCTGGAAATACCTCTGATGAAATACAACTGTGTTTGTATTGAATCATTGCCAAATTTTGCTGGGAAATCAAGTGTTGGGGGGAGGAACTTACCTACCCGGCAGCCATATTTCTGGGCCATTTCCACAGAGCTGTTAGTGCTCTAGCATTCTGCAGCCATTTTTCCTTGCTCCCGGCCAGCATGCATATTTAATAGCAGCAATGGCCGGACGTATAGCAGACGTGCCAAAGGCAAGCCCGTCTGTGCCCATCCGCACACGAATGGGACAAGGGCCAGGAATGCTGGTCCACCCTTGTCAGGTAGGCTGATGTACTTTGCCCCCCACGTACTGAATCTTCACCCGACTTCCCCAGGAGCCAGCCTCTCCTTCTTAGACCCTGACTCAGTGGGGGAAAATGCTCATAATGCAACTTTATATTTACCTACAATCACTCAATGCCTAAAACCTTGAATGATACCCTAAATCCACATCCTAAAGGTACTGGAGCCCAGTCCCAGCTGGTTTTGGTTCTTTAATATAAACTGTTGTTCCTTAGTCAAACACCAATCTGACATTTTTGATTTTTTAATTGACAATGGTTCCGATGCTGTTTTTCCAACAGAAATGTGGCTTAATGATGCCTCAGTACCAGACATTATTAAAGCACTGCCCTCAGACTATTGTATTCACAGAGATGATTGCCTAGACAAGAAAGGAGGTGGTATTGTGATCATCTTTAAAGCACAATTTCTTTGTAAAATGGACAAATTTATAATCCCTGACTGTGAGGCCTTACTTTTCTCTCTGTCTCTAGATAAGAATGTTACTATGTACAGAGCCCCAATTTATCGCCCCCAGGATCTGTGGGTAATTTGAGCTTTGCTGAGGCTCTTTCCCTGTTCATGCTCAAATATGCCAACTTCACGATTCTTGGTGATTTTAATATTCACTTTGACAATTTTGCCTGCAAATTGCCTCCTCTCTGATTGAAGACTTTATGGCTTTGGATATCCAGTTCTTCAATTACGCTCCTGCCCATGAGGTTGGACATCTACTTGATCTTCTATTTACCAATCTCAAAAGCCTGCAGGCTGACCAGCCAACTCCCCTATCTTGGTCCGATCATTTTGTGGGGCCCCGCTCACAGGAGAACCTGTCACTCTCCACAGGCAGGAGCTGGGCAAAACTCAAGTCCCTTCTCTAAATTCCATTTTAGGGTCCAACCACACTACGCTGAGTAACTCAATGGATTACGATACATTCATTATTGATACCTGGATCAGGTCTTCGCTTGACTCTTTAATTCCTATTACGAACAGACGCACCATAGAACCCTCCCTCCCCATGGTATAATGACTTTCAGCACGAAAACAAAAATATTTCAAAAAAGCTTGTAAAGAGTTTGGCAGAGCCTCCTATATATTCTGCTAGTATAATTCTGGCTCCAAACAGCCCTAAAACTCTTTCACGCAGTGAAAACACTCTCAGACCCCACTAATATTGCTTCAGTTACTCCCCCCCGCCCCCCCACGCTCCCCCCAACACCCGTGTGATGAGCTAACTGGTGTCACTTAAAAGAAAAGTGGCGGCCACTCAGGCCTCTTTCTTTGCCACACTTGATCCCAGCACCCATACAGTACAATCTGGCGTACCTTGTACCCTAAGAGTGGTTCATCCCATAGACTTCTTCACTTTCACTCCGCTTCTTGCTGACATTAAATCAGGTTCTCCTCTCAAACCCTGTCCATCTTTTGTGCTCAGAGAGTTTTCCCCCAATCTATGGATCAACTTACCTAACTTGTGAATGCATCTCTTTCAGAGGACATTGTTCCTAAATAGGGGAAATATGCTTGTCATGCCACTGCTGAAAAAGCCACATCTTGATCCTTTTTTGTGGTCTAGTTACAGGCCAACCCCTCTCTTGCCTATTTTGGCCAAAGTGTTAGAAACACATGCGAATAAACAGCTTACATTGTACATCGAACTAAAATGCTTACTCAGCCCTTCTCAGTGTTGCTAAATATCTGAGGCACCAGATATACAATGGTGGTGCTGTTGTGCTCATTCTTTTAGATCTCGGTGCTGCATTTGACACAGTAAATTACACCACTTTTCTCCTAAGATTAAGTGAATAGAGTGTGCAGGGTATAGCCCTGTCTTTTCTGCAAGACCGTGTCTCCCAGGTACATATACATCAACATTGTTCAAAGCTTCAAAGCCTTACCCTTTACCATCTAGCATGCCTGAAGGTTCTACTCTTAGTCCGACCCTTTTCATTCTCTATGTAAGGCCATTGGCAGAGATTGTAGAAACATGTGGTCTTTAGCCTTTTTTCATACGCAGACGATAGTCAGATCGTGGTATCCCTGTTATCTAAGGAGAATCGTAAAACAGTAGCTATAAACATCTGCCTTTCTCAAGTTTCATGGAGGAAAAATGCTAATTCCCTAATGTTAAATAGGGATAAGACAGGGGTTCTGTTGGTTGGCAAAATCCCTGCCTATTGGGGACCTCACTTATGGCTTGCAACCATGAGTAATATTCCTACTCCAGTATCTGCGGTCAAGAATCTAGGGGTCTGGTTTGATGACAGGCTGTCCATGAGCCATCAGATCACAAAGGTTGCTGCCACCTGTTTTGGTATTATTAGATGGCTCAGAAAAAATCTTCTATGTCCTCCTGTCTCAACCCAGAGAACTGTAATCCAAGCCTTGATTATTTCTAGGCTGGAATACAGCAATATCCTATACTTGGGTATTGCTAAGACTTTGCTTAGCGGCTCCTGTAAGGAAATGCCTCCTTGGCATGGTCACCTCCTAACCTTTTGCCTTTGCAAATGCTAAGTTTTGATTCAAAGTGTGCTGGGACCCTGCTAACCAGGCCCCAGCACCAGTGTTCTTTCCCTAAACTTTACTTTTGCTTCCACAATTGGCACAGCCGTGGCACTCAGATAAGTCCCTTCCAACTGGTACCCCTGGTAACAAGGGCCCTGGTGCAAGGGAAGGTCTCGAAGGACTGCATCATGTCTTATGCCACCCTTGGGACCCCTCACTCAGCACATGCACACTGCCTCACAGCTTGTGTGTGCTGGTGAGGAGAAAAAGACTAAGTCGACATGGCACTCCCCTCAGAGTTCCATGCCAACCTCACACTGCCTGTGGCATAGGTAAGTCACCCCTCTAGCAGGCCTTACAGCCCTAAGGCAGGGTGCACTATACCACAGGTGAAAGCATATGTGCATGAGCACTATCTCCCGACAGTGTCTAAGCAAAACCTTAGACATTGTAAGTGCAGGGTAGTCATAAGAGTATATGGTCTGGGAGTCTGTCAAACACAAACTCCACAGTTCCATAATGGCTACACTGAAAACTGGGAAGTTTGGTATCAAACTTCTCAGCACAATAAATGCACACTGATGCCAGTGTTCAATTCATTGCAACATACACCCAGAGGGCATCTTACAGATGCCCTCTGAATACCAATCCCACTTCTAGTGTAGGCTGACCAGTTTCTGCCAGCCTGCCACACACCAGACGAGTTGCTGCCCACATGGGGAGAGTGCCTTTGTCACTCTGTGGCCAGGAACAAAGCCCGTACTGGGTGGAGGTGCTTCTCACCTCCCCCTGCAGGAACTGTAACACCTGGTGGTGAGCCTCAAAGGTTCACCCCTTTTGTTACAGCGCCCCAGGGCATCCCAGCTAGTGGAGATGCCCGCCCCTCCAGCCACTGCCCCCACTTTTGGCGGCAAGGCTGGAGGAGATAATGAGAAAAACAAGGAGGAGTTACCCACCAGTCAGGACAGCCCCTAAGGTGTCCTGAGCTAGTGGGTGACCCCTGCCTTTAGAAATCCTCCATCTTGAGTTTGGAGGATTCCCCCAATAGGATTAGGGATGTGCGCCCCTCCCCTCAGGGAGGAGGCACAAAGAGGGTGTAGCCACCCTCAAGGACAGTAGCCATTAGCTACTGCCCTCCCAGACCTAAACACACCCCTAAATTTAGTATTTAGGGGTACCCCAGAACCTAGGAAACTAGATTCCTGCAACCTGAAGAAACAAGAAGGACTGCTGACCTACAAGCCTGCAGAGAAGATGGACGACGACAACTGCTTTGGCCACAGCCCTACCGGCCTGTCTCCAACTACGAAAACCTGCAACCAGCGACGCATCTGACAGGGACCAGTGACCTCTGAAGCCTCAGAGGACTGCCCTGGACTAAAGGACCAAGAAACTCCCATGAGCAGCGGCTCTGCTCAAAACCAGCCACTTCTTTGCAACAAAGAAGCAACCTTCAAAGACTGCACGTTTCCCGCTGGAAGCGTGAGAGTTCACACTCTGCACCCGACGCCCCCGGCGTGAGATCCAGAGAACAAACACTACAGGGAGGACTCCCCGGCGACTGCTAGCCCGTGGGTAGCCAGAGACGACCCCCCTGAACCCCCACAGCAAATGCCTGCAGAGAAGATCCAGAGGCTCCCCCTGGCCACGACTGCCTGTAACAAGGGACCCAACTCCTGGAGCAAGCACTGCATCCGCAGCCCCCAGGACCTGAAGGAACCGAACCTCAGAGCAGGAGTGACCACCGGGCGACCCTGTGCCTAGCCCAGGTAGTGGCTGTCCCGAGAAGCCCCCGCTGTGCCTGCCTGCACCGCTAGAGTGACCCCCGGGTCCCTCAATTGATTCCTATCTGAAACCCAACACCAGCTTTGCACGCTGCACCCAGCCGCCCCTGTACCGCTGAGGGTGTGTTTTGTGTGCCTACTTGTGTCCCCCCCCAGTGCTCTACAAAACCCCCTGGTCTGCCCCCTGAGGACGCGGGTACTTACCTGCTGGCAGACTGGAACCAGAGCACCCCTGTTCTTCATAGGCACCTATGTGTTTTGGGCACCTCTTTGACATCTGCACCTGACCAGCCCTGAGCTGCTGGTGTGGTAACTTTGGGGTTGCCTATGCCCAGGGACTAAAACTTGTAAGTGTCTTACTTACCTCACAATCTATCCTTTACTTACCTCCCCCCAGGAACTATTGATTTTTGCACTGTGTCCACTTTGAAAATAGCTTATTGCCATTTTAACAAAGACTATATATAATATTGTTTTCATTCAAAGTTCCTAAGTTACCTACGTGAAGTACCTTGCATTTTATGTGTTTACTTCAAATCTTGAACCTGTGGTTCTTAAACTAAACTAAGAAAATATATTTTTCAATACATAAACCTATTGGCCTGGAGTAAGTCTTTGAGTGTATGTTCCTCATTTATTGCCTGTGTGTGTACAGCAAATGCTTACCACTATCCTCTGATAAGCCTACTGCTCGACCACACTACCACAAAATAGAGCATTAGCATTATCTAATTTTGCCACTATCTTACCTCTAAGGGGAACCCTTGGACTCTGTGCACACTATTTCTTACTTTGAAATAGTATATACAGAGCCAATTTCCTACAGCTCCAAATAGTGCAGACTCAAACAGTATGAAATGCTGAAGCCCATCTCCTACTTTATCCCCCTAAATTTACATCCACAGGCAGCTGCTCCATGACCTACACTTGCTGCCAATTAAACGCTCTGTGCAACTTAAAGCTTTATGCTACATGCACTAATGCCTATCCAACTCTGGGCCCATTTATCTTAGATCCTTGGTGTCTTTATACTCACCCAAGTTGTCTCTGCTCTCTCAAGTTGGCCTGGAAGTCCCATCAGAGAGGTCAAGCGCTCTTTTATCTGGGTCCTAAACTCTGGAACTCCCTGTCTCTGATCTTGAGAGTTTGTCACTTGCTTTCAATCTTCCGTAGACTCCTAAAAACTTGGCTGTTCTAAATTCTCTGAGAATAGGTGTGACATGTTATTGTGATGAGCTTAGCACTGGGAAACATTTTTTTAGGTAGTCATGTGCTTTACAAATCAATCAAGTAGTACTTGTAGAGCGCACAGCTACACTACAGAGTGTTACAGGACTAAAGGTTCATCAACCACTGCCCCAACAAATAATTTAGAAGGGAGAGTTAAACAACCAGTTTTTTAGGCTGTTTAAAGGAACGTTCATTTTTAGTGGCATGCAGATCTTGAGGAAGGGCTTTCCAGCCAGAGGTGCTCAGAGCAGAGAATGAGGTACCTCCCATTTCTTCATGATTTCTGGCACCACAGCCAGTAGCGCATCCAAAGAGTGCAAGGATCTTGCCAGCTGCTAATGTATGAGTCTTTTGGCCAGGTAGCCAGGACAAGATCCATACAACTCTTTGGGCCAACCCAAGCCCCTTGAACTGAACTCTTTCCCAAACTGGTAGCCAATGCAATTCCTTAAAGTGTGCATGAACTGAGTTGTTGGAATGCTTAGGAGGAGCCATTCTGCACCAACTGGCATCTCTTAAACTGGTACAATGGGAGACTCCACTACAAGGCATTGGCATAGTTCAGCTGAGAGGTTATAAGAGCATGAATTACCATCTTCTGCCAGTGTGAGGGAAGCAGGAACAGAAACTGTCTCAAGGATCTAGAAGGCTAAAACTTGTTCTAATCACACTGTTCACCTTGGAACCTAAGGACAATTTGTTGTCAAACTTCACCCCAAGATTCCAAACCATTGTGGTAGGAGAAGTAGCAGAGCTAGGCCAAAATTCAACGCCCCAAGGAGGAAGAATACTAAAAAGTAAAATTTAGTTTTTGCTGGTACTGCACTGGAGAACGCTGCAGGGCATCCACTGGAATACTGCTGACAAAAGTGCTTCAAATATGTTGTGGGCATTAGAAATATTACCATCACAGGTAAGAATAATCTGTGTGTCATCAGTGTATAAGACCACCTGCACACCAAAAGATTCCACAAGGCATGCCAAAGGAGTCATATTGACGTTAAACAATGTTGGACTTAAGGTAGATCCCCGAGGAACATCAAATTCGAAAGGTTCGGGATCAGAAGCAACTGTGGCGGTCCAACCTCCACACCTGAGTTGGCGGAATGAGGGGAAATGGGGTACAAACCTAACTTTTTTCTTCATTCCACTAACGTTTTTGACTGGACAAGACCTTTGGTTGTGGCTGCCCACAAGACCACAGAGAAAACACACACCCCACCGGAGGGAACCTGCACTGGCTGAGTACAGTGTGTGTTCAACGCATACGAGCTCCAGACCACTTCATTCATATACTTGTCACAGTATTATTTTTTTATTACTGTGCCATGCATATGTCGGGAGCACATTTGTGTGGGACATGGATGGGGACACACTGGTACTTGATAAATATCACTTGCAAACGCAACTTTCATTTTGGTGTCAGTATTCATTGCCAAATGAATGCTGGTACCACAGTTACGTTACATTTAAACTTGTCCACTACGTCCATGTGTGCACATTGCAAGGGGACCTGTACCTCTGATGTTGTGCTGATAGGTGTGTATTTGAGTCATTACGTTTATGTGTGCGTGATTCGAATGGCTGGTTGAGGCAGAGGGAGCTGGAGTGGGTGATGTGGTTGTGTCTGTATGTGTGCCAGTTGCAGGTGGGTTCAATATTGTTGTGTATGTTTAGTTGTGAGATGGGATGCTGTGTACAACATTCAGGTGAGTGCTGTTGTGTGGTTGTCATGAGGCGTGTAGTTGTGCTTGTGTGTGTCTGTCAGCAATCCACCGCCAGTACACTGCCTGCAGGACTGTAACATCTGAATTGGGGTGGTGGGAACCCGCCAGCCGGATAGCTAGAAAAAACACTCCACCGTGGCTGTCTGTGGCAACACATCAAAATACAGCAGGTGTAACACTGTTGACATGAAAGTGTTTTCAGGTCCGCCACTGAGGTGGTTTGGCAGTTGTACCACCAACATCTAAATCAGGCCCAGAGTTTTAAAGTTAAAATAGATGCAATCATGAGTTATAAACATTTAAAGTAAGACGTGACAAGCATTAAATCAGGCCTGGCGCGTGGTATGTCCATTTTTAATGAGTGTTTGAAAGCCGGATAGAAACTTTACTGACAGTTTAGCAAGGTATCCTCTGGATTTAGATAGGCAATGATGGCTTGCCTGAAGGTACATATATACCTCTTTAAAAGGTCTCTAAAGGTGACTTTAAAAATGTTTGCATGTTGCTTGTTTTAGTCTAGGGCAGATGCAGACCAGGAGGATTAGGTCCTCTTCTGGCGCCTCACACAGTCTGCCTGTGGCTCCTGCATTTGCTAGCCATGGCGACTGCCCTACTAGCGACAGAAACGATGCAAACCATAGGGTCAGGAAGTTATTTTGCGGCTGCTGAATAGGTGGAACTAAAGTGAGAGGCGTGTTTCAAGGACTGAAATATATTGCTCAACATCCAGGCGTGTGAACGTTTTGCCAGAACCAGTTTGTCCTCAATGAGTGATTTTTCCCTCATGGATTTATTTAATATTTTTTGAAAGCCGCACATGGGTTGTAGTTGCATACTGCCAATGCATTTTATTAAGTAGGCTTTAAAAGGTGCCAATAGGAAGTTTGCTATTACAGAACACAATATATTATCAAAAGAGCTTTCTTCAGAGTGGAGAATCCTAAAGCACACCTTATAAAGAAAGGTACGCAGCTGATGATTTGCTTGGTTAGGCCAAATTCTGAACTAATCGGAGCTGGTGATGCCATCCTTGGGCTCTTGAAAACTTGCCTGTATATTTTAATTATCTTTCCTTCCAGCAAGGCTATATTTCTGCCTCTCATTGCCTCACTACCATAAATGAGAGTTGGGATGAGCTTTGTGGCTATTACTGTCAGCATAGGGAACAACTTGGGACCATTCAAGTTGCTATATAACGTTGAAAACTCAGCTATCAAGGCTGTTGCCTTTCTTTTAGATGGTGCTTTTGCGGCAGAAAAAACCTTTATCAACCATGACCCCCACATATTATAGACATCCACTCTCTCACGAGGCTTTAGAAACCAGCTTTTAGTACGATTGTTGGTAGTCGAGATTATCATGACTTGTATTCTTATTCCTGTTGACTTCTAGCCTGTTCTCATGGGTGTGTATATAGAAAGTGCATCTACTAAGCGCTGCAGCTCAAACTTTGTTAGGCTACAAAGCAACACTTCATCTGCATACAGTAGGTTGCTTAGCCGCAGTGGACCCAGACGAGCAGCGAGACAGTTTGTCTGATCAAGTGACTTTGTTAGGTCGGACAGAGACAGATGGAAGAGAACCACTGCAAGGACGCAACCCTGTTTAGGGCCATGATATTCCCGTACTTTCCTTGATACTCATGTCCCATTTCATATTTTTATTCGTATCGAGGTACTGGAGTTTAATTGCTGTATCACTCTTAGGAGTGGCCGTGCGATGCCCCAGTTAAAATATTTTGACCATAGTTTCTCACGAACAACACAGTCAAAAGCCGACAAAGTCTACAATACATAGACACAAAGGTTGTTTCTGTTTTAATGTATCAATGATATGCGTTAGCGCTGAGATGTTTGTAGTCGTGCCTGACCCTCACATGAACCCTGTTCGATTTAGGGGGTTAATGTAACGTTTTTGCGCCTGGCAAGGTGGTTAATTCAGTCAGGAGAGCTGATGCGAAATAGATTGCTTTTGCATCCATTAGAGCTATTATGCTGTAATTTTCCGGTTTTGGCCTATCTCCACCTTTATGGATTGAATTTATATTATGATCTTCTTCTGCGTGGCTCCCTCGCTTTAACACTGTGCAATAGGGGCAGGTAGTTTAGGGGGCTGTTAAGAGGCAGTTAGCCAGATCTGACTGTAGATGTTTGACCGCTGTATTATGCGCTTCAAGATTACTATAGTGTTTGTGGTCCACCAATTGAGAATTTGGCCTGACATGTGCCCAGCGCATTTTTGAGCTTTACTTTCTGGATTGGTTAGGGTTGGGCTTGCTTGATTTGGGTGAAGAGAATCTTGTGAACGGGGGGTGGGTGATGGTGTCAGTGGCTTTTACACCAACTCCCAAGCAATCTTGCTCAAGGTTTCCTTGTTTTACAATGACTGTACTATCTGTAAAGATATTGTCATTAGATTGATAGTGACATAGCTTCATTAGATTTTGACCTGAGATTTGTGTCTATTTTCTTTAGCTATGGAGCAACACACTAGTTGGCTGTTAAACTCCGTTCTTTTAGATTTATTCTCGAAGATTGGGTATGTTACCTAATTCCGTGGTCCTACTTGTTCTTTTATTCTTTGCTA
The DNA here is from genome assembly GCF_031143425.1 of Pleurodeles waltl. Taxonomy (NCBI): domain Eukaryota; kingdom Metazoa; phylum Chordata; class Amphibia; order Caudata; family Salamandridae; genus Pleurodeles; species Pleurodeles waltl. The sequence continues at coordinate 253,076,759 of NC_090442.1, read as the reverse complement.
CCCTTAATCTTTTTTGTTGTTGTTTACTATAAATTGGGCAGACTGATTTATTGCTTATGTTCAAGATTTGAATGCCTGTAGTAACAGAGGTACCTACTGTGGGTAGTTATTTGGTGCTAATTCTCTATTGGATAATTGTATACTCTGTGACTCTTTGATGGTGATATCTGCCTTATTGTGTGGGGGAAAACATTCCCTGGATCAAGGCTGACGTGTCTGGTTCCTCAATGCCTTCTATCACCTTTTTCTGTACTTTCTAAGTTTGTAATATAAAGAAGGGCTGCAGAAGTGATGACATATATACTTTCATGTCTTCTAGCAGTGCAGCCAGGGTATGTGGTAAGGCATTTAGGTAAACTAATCAATTAAGCTGGTCAAGCACATTTAGCAGGTGGGAAGGTGCAGGCCACTTGAGCTCGAGTAATTAAGTTATTCAAATTTGCCAGTCTGGTGTCTATTCTTGAGATAAAATCTGTGATCATGTTTAATAAATCAACTTGAACATTGTAAGGAAATGCCTCCTTGGCATGGTTACCCCCTGACTTTTTGCCTTTGCTGTTGCTAAGTTATGATTTGAAAGTGTGCCGAGGCCTGCTAACCAGGCTCCAGCACCAGTGTTCTTTCCCTAACCTGTACTTTTGTTTCCACAATTGGCACACCCTGGCATCCAGGTAAGTCCATTGTAACTGGTACCCCTGGTACCAAGGGCCCTGATGCCTGGGAAGGTCTCTAAGGGCTGCAGCATATCTTATGCCACCCTGGGGACCCCTCACTCAGCACAGACACACTGCTTGCCAGCTTGTGTGTGCTAGTGGGGATAAAACGACTAAGTCGACATGGCACTCCCCTCAGGGTGCCATGCCAACCTCACACTGCCTACAGGTATAGATAAGTCACCCCTCTAGCAGGCCTTACAGCCCTAAGGCAGGGTGCACTATACCATAGGTGAGGGCATAAGTGCATGAGCACTATGCCCCTACAGTATCTAAGCAAAACCTTAGACATTGTAAGTGCAGGGTAGCCATAAGAGTATATGGTCTGGGAGTCTGTCATACACGAACTCCACAGCACCATAACGGCTACACTGAAAATTGTGAAGTTTGGTATCAAACTTCTCAGCACAATAAATGCACACTGATGCCAGTGTACATTTTATTGTAACATACACCCAAGAGGGCACCTTAGAGGTGCCCCCTGAAACCTTAACCGACTACCCGTGTAGGCTGACTGGTTTAAGCAGCCTGCCACACTCCAGGCATGTTGCTGGCCACATGGGGAGAGTGCCTTTGTCACTCTGTGGCTAGTAACAAAGCCTGTACTGGGTGGAGGTGCTTCACACCTCCCCCTGCAGGAACTGTAACACCTGGCGGTGAGCCTCAAAGGCTCACCCCTTTGTTACAGCACCCCAGGGCACTCCAGTTAGTGGAGTTGCCCGCCCCCTCCGGTCACGGCCCCACTTTTGGCAGCAAGGCCGGAGGAGATAATGAGAAAAACAAGGAGGAGTCACTGGCCAGTCAGGACAGCCCCTAAGGTGTCCTGAGCTGAGGTGACTAACTTTTAGAAATCCTCCATCTTGCAGATGGAGGATTCCCCCAATAGGGATAGGAATGTGCCCCCCTCCCCTCAGGGAGGAGGCACAAAGAGGGTGTAGCCACCCTCAGGGCTAGTAGCCATTGGCTACTAACCCCCCAGACCTAAACACACCCCTAAATTCAGTATTTAGGGGCTCCCCAGAACCTAGGAACTCAGATTCCTGCAACCTAAGAAGAGGAGGACTGCTGAACTGAAAAACCTACAAAGACGGAGACACCAACTGCTTTGGCCCCAGCTCTACCTGCCTGTCTCCCCACTTCTAAAGACACTGCTCCAGCAACGCTTTCCACAGGGACCGGCGACCTCTGAAGCCTCAGAGGACTGCCCTGCATTTAGAAGGACCAAGAACTCCAGAGGACAGCGGCTCTGTTCACCAAAGACTGCAACTTTGCAACAAAGAAGCAACTTTGAAACAACACACGTTTCCCGCCGGAAGCGTGAGACTTTGCACTCTGCACCGACGCCCCCGGCTCGACCTGTGGAGAACAAACACCACAGGGAGGACTCCCGGGCGACTACGAGACCGTGCGTAGCCAGAGTTGACCCCTCCTGAGCCCCCACAGCGACGCCTGCAGAGGGAATCCCGAGGGCCCCCCTGACTGCGACTGCCTGCTTCAAAGACCAGACGCCTGGTAAAGACTCTGCATCCGTAGCCCCCAGGACCTGAAGGATCCGACCTCCAGTGCAGGAGCGAACCCCCGGTAGCCCTCTCCCTTGCCCAGGTGGTTGCTACCCCGAGGAGCCCCCACCCTTGCCTGCATCGCTGAAGAGACCCCCTTGGTCTCCCATTGATTTCTATTGCAAACCCGACGCTTGTTTGCACACTGCACCCGGCCGCCCCCGTGCCGCTGAGGGTGTACTTTTTGTGCTGACTTGTGTCCCCCCCGGTGCCCTACAAAACCCCCCTGGTCTGCCCTCCGAAGACGCGGGTACTTACCTGCTGGCAGACTGGAATCGGGGCACCCCCTCCTCCATTGAAGCCTATGCGTTTTGGGCACCACTTTGACCTCTGCACCTGACCGGCCCTGAGCTGCTGGTGTGGTAACTTTGGGGTTGCTCTGAACCCCCAACGGTGGGCTACCTTGGACCCAAACTTGAACCCCGTAGGTGGTTTACTTACTTGCAAAAACTAACACTTACCTCACCCAGGAACTGTTGAAAATTGCAGTGTCTAGTTTTAAAATAGCTATATGTAATTTATGTGAAAACTGTATATGCTATTTTGCTAATTCAAAGTTCCTAAGGTTCCTACATGAAATACCTTTCATTTGAAGTATTACTTGTAAATCTTGAAGCTGTGGTTCTTAAAATAAACTAAGAAAAGATATTTTTCTATACAAAAACCTATTGGCCTGGAATTGTCTCCGAGTGTGTGTTCCTCATTTATTGCTTGTGTATGTACAACAAATGCTTAACACTACTCTTTTGATAAGCCTACTGCTCGACCACACTACCACAAAATAGAGCATTAGAATTATCTCTTTTTGCCACTATCTTACCTCTAAGGGGAACCCTTGGACTTTGTGCATACTATTCCTTACTTTGAAATAGTGTACAGAGCCAACTTCCTACAAATATCAAGCTTCTTTGCCTGGCAGTTCAAGTCATCAACCAATGCCTGAAATGTGGTTAATGATCTAATCCAAATGTCATTTGATACTTGTAAGAAAACTGGACTGATTGCAGAAGTCCCCTAAATTTTGCCCCCATTTTTAGGTTAAGCGGCAAGTGCTTTGACCTGTTGTAAGTAATGTGGACTTTTAGCCACGCCCATTGCACACCCATCACTTTCATTCGTTTGTGGGCTGGCATTTAAAAAAAATCACACGATATCATGGTAAATGCTTTAAAGTTTGTCCCTCCTTGGGGCGGTTTTGTTACCGCCTTGAAGACTAACCCTGTTCCCTGGATAAGTGCACGAGTGCCAATATGTTTGGCTGTGAACAAACTTCTTTTTCCTTTTGTGTCTCTCCTTCGCGCTCATGGGGGCCATGGCCCTTTGAAGCGGCTCGCTTATGTCAACTAATGTTTATGTGGCAAGAAAAGTCCAGTTAGGAATTTACAACGCCAACAGCCCTAACTGAAGCAAATGCAAGACCCATTGCATTGCAAATGCTTGTTCACTTATGTTAGTGTTTTTCTGACGCTGATGCCGCCCTGGGCACTGCTAAACAGTGCCAGGGCCTGTGCTCTGATTAAAATGGATATGCAAGTTAGGCTTATCATAATTGGCTGTACCAACCTACCTATACGCCCCTAGTATATGATAGAGCATGTAGGTTTAGGGGCCCAGCATAGGTAGTACACCCATAGGTGCACTGCTGTTGGGCCCAGTCTAATTTTAAAGGCAGGCCTGCCTTGCTGGCTGCTTTTAAGTTAAAGGTAACCCCAACTTCGATTTTGGAATTACAAGTACTTCCAAAGTCCTAAGCTACCTTATTTGTAAATATACGTCACCCCTAAAGTATGCCCTGAGTGTCCCCAGGGTTGGGTGCAGTGTAACTATCAGTAGGAACTTTAAAAAATATGGTTTATAAGACCTGGTGAGGGAAAAATAGCAAAATATGTTTTTTCTCATTGTAGTGAATGGGCTCCATAGGCTAACATGGGGAGACTTTGTTTTAAAATAATAAAGTCTTATTTTCCATAAGAAGGTGCTAAACATGGCATGTTTAGTATCAAATTAAAAGTTATGATTCATCCAACGACTTGACACTGTTGAATTTAATATAACTAGTACCTAGAAAGAGTTTTAGGACTCTTACTAAAAGTTACTAGTTTCAGCCCTGCAGTGCCCTGCTCTGCTTGGTCAACCTCTGGCAGCCTGAGCCAAGCTGCCTTGATGAGGTGTGAAGTGGCCTGGGCTGACACAGAGGAAGCATTTGGTGGGAGGAGATCTGCCTCAGCAGATGGTGGAACAGGAAGGGGGAGAGCAGCCAAACTGGTCTTCAAAGGAGGGAAGGACATTTGGGATAGACACTGTACCTCCCCCATTTCCTGCAAACCCAGGCAGCCTGGTGCACGCTGATTTCATTAAGGAAGTGGAGGGGGTGAGGGGAGGGGGGGAGGTTGTTAAGGGAAACTAAGCCACACCAGTGCGTGGGCTCAGTCAGACCTAAACTCTAAGATTAATGTTTGCCATCTTGGATTTTGGAGGATAGATTTTTTTGTCACACTTCCCAAGAAGTGGTGACTCAAGAGAGTGGTGGCCTGCACGTGATAGGACAGAGGCCCAACTGCTTTCCACCCCAGAAGCAAGGATAAAGTTGGCAGAGCTGCACCCCACCTCAGATCCCTACAGGAACAAGAAAATAAGAAAAAGGATTGCCCTGATGAACCCCTGGCCTGAACCTGGACACTGCACTCAGAAGGACTGCACCAGCTGCACACTTTGGCTTCACAAAGAAAAGGACTTTGCCTATCTTCTACTGCTTCAAGAAGGGACTCCCTGTATGCTGCAGTTAGAAAATAGCTGACCAGAGGCCCCTGCATCAAGCCCTGAAGACATGGATTTGAACCAGATGCATTCCGAGAGCTGCAGTCCTAAGCCCCAAAGGAGCAACTCAGAGCTTCTGGAACCTTGGAATGAGTTGTGAACTCCTAAAGGACCCTCAAAACCGCTCTTGAAGAAGATCCAGAAGTTTGGAGAAACTTTGGAAAAAAGATCCATAAGTGGACTGACATCGTGAGTCAAGCCAGCTTACGTCAACCACAACCGGGCCTGACTTACAGGTTCGTCCTGCTGAAAAGCTCTGGAGCCCCAGACTTCCAGGATTTCACCAGGGGCTCATGGAAAGGCAATCCGATGACGTTGAATCAAAACCGGTTTGTTGTAGAGGGTTGTCTGATGTCGGAGAAGAAAAACTCCAAAAAAGCTTCTAAGTCCAAACGCAGAAAGCTGACCGAGGCTTCCTGTGCAGTGGATCTGAGGAGGTTGCCAGGGAGGTCGGCTTCAATCTCAATTTGGGCCCGGATGAAGATTTCTGTCCCAAAAAATCATCTAAGTCCAAACATAGAATCCTTGACGGAGGTTTCCTGCGATGCGTATCTGAGGAGTGATCCAGGGAGGTCGGATTTGACTTGTGACTTCATCCCGGTCCAGAAAATCTTCAAGAAGACGACTAAGGGGGTCATTACAACATTGGCGGTAAAAGGCGCTTACTGCCGTGCAGAAGACCGCCAAAACAGCGCCGCGGAATACCGCCACAGCTATTATGACCCACATCTCGGAATCCGCCGAAATTCAGACACCCACACAAGACCGCCACACCAAAGGTCAGTGTTAAACTGGCGAAAACAAAACCTCCACCTCCACGGCAACAGAAACCCGCCCATGCTATTACGACCCACGAATCCACGCGGCGGTCTTTCAACCGCGGTATTCCATTGGCGGTACACACCACTGCGCTCAAAATACACACACATCTCCAAAACACCGCCACATTTGACAATTCAAAATACACACACCTGATACACATACAAACACCACTCCCACAGACCCAACGCAATATAAAAACACACCCACATCACCAACAAACCCCTACGACCAAAACTTACTCACGAAGGCCAGAGAGACAGCTCAGATTAGACAATCCCACCACACAGAGGCACACAACACCATCACCAACACAACATCCACGCACAAAACACCACACACCACTACACATCACCACACTCATCAACACATACACCACCCCACACATCACCCACACCACCCCATGTCACGCCAAAGACACCCCCGCTTTTCCGAGGAAGAGCTCAGGGTCATGGTGGAGGAAATCCTACGGGTAGAGCCACAGCTATTTGGCTCACAGGTGCAGCACACATCCAAAGCCAGGAAGATGGAGCTATGGCACAGAATAGTCGACAGGGTCAACGCTGTGGGACAGCACCCAAGAAATAGGGAGGACATCAGGAAGAGGTGGAACGACCTACGGGGAAGGTGCGTTCAGTGGTCTCCAGGCACAACATCGCGGTTCAGCGGACTGGCGTCGGACCCGCAACCTCCTCCCCCACAACTAACAACATGGGAGAAGCAAGTCTTGACCATCATGCATCCAGAGGGCTTCGGAGGAGTCGGTGGAGGAATGGACACTGGTAAGTCAATTAATAACTTTCATATCCCCCACCCTACCTGCATGCTATCACACACCCCCACCCTCACCCCCTCCCCTATCACTCCAACTCCTCACTAATGTACTCATAACACAAACCACACATCTCAACACCAAGCCCTGCATGACACAACTAAGCATGGACACCCATCACTAAAGCATGCTCACTGCACATACCCACAACACCCCCCCAACCATCATCACCCAACCCCCAGACAGGAATGCTTGCACTGGGGTACACGGTCACCCACCAATTGCACTCCATGACACACACACATGCAATAATCACCGTCACCACCCCGGAGGGTCCAGACAACTCCACTCCACCCACAGAAGAGGCCCACAGGGACGATAGCAGCTCTGCCCTACTGGATCCTGATGACCAGCCCGGACCATCGTGGGCCTCGGGACAGTCGGTTCCTCTTGCACAGGCACAGCCCAACACTGACCTTCCACCCTCTGGTAACACCAGCTCAGCACCCATCCAGCGGGCCCAAACCTCCGTACCCAGGACAGGTCAATCAGCGGTGTGTCTACCACTACACGGAACCCAGGGTAACCCACCACCCCAACAACAACAGGGACCTGGGGGCAGTGGTAGTGGGCACACGGTCCAGGGGACGGAGGCACAGGAACACAGGGGAACTGGGAGGGCTGCTGTGCGACAGGGGGCGGACAGGCCAAGGGAACCCACTCTCCACGATGCCCTATCCTCCATCATGGGAGCATACCACCACTCCCAGGAGACGATGGTGACGGTACTGGTCAAGTTTCAGGACACCCAGCGCCTGCAGGAGGACCAGTATTTGGGGTTCAGGGAGGAGCTCAGGACCATCAGCTCCGCCTTGGGCACCATCGTAGGGGTGCTGAAGGACATACAGCAGACCTTGAGGGACACCGTGGCACTCCAAGGGGCCCCTGACACTAGCCAGGACGATGAATTGCCCACCACCTCCGCCGGCGCTAGTGGACAGGACGCCCTGCCACAGGACCACCACACCAGCACCCCACCCCCTGCAGACGGACAACCACCACGCAAGTGGGCCCTGAGATCCAGGAACAGGACAGAGCAAGATGGCAAGACCCCCGCCAGGAAATGAGACCACCCTGATTGTCCTCCCACTGTCCCACTTTGTGATCCTGTCCATACTTAAACTGCCCCAGTTCCACTTCCTATGCCCAGATGGGCAGTGCACCTGTGAGACTAATAGACTGGACTCTGCCATGGACATTCCTCCACCATCACCACTCACCATTTTACAACCCCCCTACATTTTTGAGCACTTCAATAAACACCCTTGAACCACAAAACAATCTGGAGTCAGTCTGTGATTTAGTAAATATGTATTATCAATGACAGTGTCATAATGCGTTTCCTATTGTAAAGCCAACATACCTATGTCACACATCACAAGTCCTTGAAGGATGCAAGCAGATGACACGTTGGTAACCACACCTGTGAAACCGTAATGGAAAGGTACAACTCAGTTACCAAATACTGGTTGAAATCGACAGACAGGATAGAGGTAGACGTGTGAGAGTTAATGTAATGGTAAAAATGAAAATTTTCTCACCTGTGTCTCACTGGAAATATTGCTGTATGACTAACTTCCTGTTGTCGTTGTCTTCTTCCTCAGCTTCCTCCTCATCACTGTCCACAGGCTCCACAGGTGCTACAACACCGTCATCTGGACCATCCTCCTGCAGAAAAGGCACCTGGCGTCGCAAAGCCAAATTATGAAGCATCGAGCAGGCGATGATGATCTCGCACACCTTCTTCGGTGAGTAGAATAGGGAACCACCTGTCATATGGAGGCACCTGAACCTGGCCTTCAGGAGGCCGAAGGTGCGTTCGATCACCCTCCTAGTCCGCCCATGGGCCTCATTGTAGCGTTCCTCTGCCCTGGTCCTGGGATTCCTCACTGGGGTCAGTAGCCAGGACAGGTTGGGGTAACCAGAGTCCCCCAATAGCCATACACGGTGCCTCTGCAGTTCACCCATCATATCAGGGATGCTGCTATTCCGCAGGATGTAGGCCTCATGCACTGAGCCAGGGAACATAGCATTTACCTGGGAGATGTACTGGTCTGCCAAACAGACCATCTGAACATTCATTGAATGATAACTCTTCCTGTACACCTGTTCACTCCTGTGTGTGTGCGGGGGGGGACCAGAGCTACATGGGTCCCATCAATGGCACCTATGACGTTGGGGATATGTCCCAGGGCATAGAAGTCACCTTTAACTGTAGCCAAATCTTCCACCTCAGGGAAAATGATGTATCTCCTTACGTGATTTAGGAGGGCAGACAACACTCTGGACAAAACGTTGGAAAACATAGGCTGGGACATCCCTGATGCCATGGACACTGTTGTCTGAAAAGACCCACTTGCAAGGAAATGGAGCACTGACAGCACCTGCACGTCAGGGGGGATTCCAGTCGGATGGCGGATTGGTGACATCAGGTCTGGCTTCAACTGGGTACATAGTTCCTGGATTGTGGCACGGTCAAACCGATATGTGACGATGACATGTCGCTCTTCCATTGTCAACAGGACCACCAGCGGTCGGTACACCAGAGGATTCCGCCATCTTCTCACATGTCCCAGCTGACGGTGCTTACGAAGGATAACAGCGACGAATCAGTCATTTTTCATCCAGGTATGTACCCACACTTACACACAAGACTACACCACTCACAAAACCCTTCCTGTATGTGTGTTGAGTGTAGGCCTAGCTATGTGTGACGCAGAGGTAAATATAGCCATGTGGACCCCTGAAATGGCGGCTGCCTGACCTCTAAAGTGGGACAATGGGATTGTGGGCTAACTGCGCTGGCGTTGCACACCGTCGCGGTAGGCGGTCGTAGACCGCGGCGCAATGCTGCATTGGTTAACATTGGACCCTATGGGTCCCATGAGTCAATGAACAGGTGCGCCGGCGGTGATGATGCGCACCGCCGCGGACGTCACCGCCATTTTATATCTGTTCCATCACTAGATACCTGACCTTCGACAGGAGAGGACCTACACTGCAAGTGCTGCTGTGACCTCGGTCTGGAAGCGACGATGGCTGCTGCGTCTGGGGAAAGGGCCCCTGCCTTCACTGCTCAGGAGTTGGAGAAACTGGTAGACGGGGTCCTCCCACAGTACACGCTACTCTATGGTCCTCCAGACCAACAGGTTAGTACACAGGGAGCACGTTGTATGGGCTAGGCCTGGGTGGAGAGGGCTGGTTGGAAGAGGGAAGGAGGCAGAGTTCATAGAACATTAATGCATGTGAATGAATGGGCCACATGGCCAGAGTAGGGAGGGGGCCACTCACATCGACGGTGCAGTTGGTAATGACTGTCCCTCTTCCCTTGTGCATGTCATGTAGGTCAGCGCCCACCAGAAGAGGGACATCTGGCGAGCCATCGCCAAGGAGGTCCGGACCCTGGGGGCCCACTGCCGGAAAAGATGGGAGGAAATTCACCGCTGCAGCAAGAAGATGGCGGAGGCTCAGCTGGGGATGGCCTCCCAACGTGGGAGGGGTGCCCGTCGCACCATGATCCCCCTGATGTTCCGGATCCTGGCGGTGGCCTACCCGGAGTTGGATGGGCGCTTGAGGGCATCACAGCAGGCACAATGGGGTGAGTACACTAGCATTCTGCGGACTTTGCGCGCAGTAGAGGGGTCTGGGTGGGGGAGGAGGCCTGTGGGTGTACCTAGGCCAGCCAGAAACACGAAGACTAGGCCCCTCTGTAATGCAGCCCATGTGGCACTCTACCCCACCTCAGTCGAGTGCCAAGTACAGGTATAGTTGCCCCTGTGGCATCCATGTGTGCAGATGTCCACCATTGCCATGTAGGCCAGAAATTGCATATGCAGAGGGCAGGAGCACGACGTAATGCAGGGGGCTGCTGTGTCTGTCTTGTCCGCCAACGGTAGCGGTATGCCATGCACTCAAACTGTCTTTCTTCTGCCCCCCCCCCCCCCCCCCCCCATCATCAGGCGGAGGTACAGTGGCACCGGAGCACGAGGGAGCTGCATCCCACATGGCCATGGAGGGCCACACCACAGACTCTGAATACACCAGTGGGACGGAGGGCGAGGGGAGCGTCACGTCTGCCACCGGATCACCAACCAGCGACACAGACTCATCCGCCAATGGGGGCTTCCTTGTGGTGGCGGCACCATCTGTGCGCCCCACTTCTACAGGTACAGACGCCACCTCCCCTACCAGCACCGCCCTCCCAGCAGCCCCTCAGTGTTAGCCCCGTGCCCGCTCACCCAGGAGGGTGGGCATCACCTTTGCCCCAGGCACCTCAGGCCCTGCACCAGTCACCCCTGCTGCCCTCAGTGAGGAGGCCATTGACCTCCTCAGGTCACTCACTGTTCGGCAGTCTACCATTGTGAATGCCATCCAGGGTGTAGAACGAGAGTTGCAACACGGTAATGCATTCCTGGAGGGCATTCATTCTGGTCAGGTTGTCCTTCAGCGAACCCTGCAATCTCTGGCCTCAGCACTGATGGCAGCCATTGTCCCTGTTTCTAGCCTCCCCCCTCCAACCTCCTCCACCCAGACCCAATCCCCTGTACCCCAGCCCATCCCAAGCACACCTACAGACCAGCATGCACACAAGTCAGCACACACAAGTAGCTCAAGCAAACATAGGCACCACACAACCCACAGGCACTCACGCAAGCCTCACCCACGTACAGACACAGCAACATCCACTGCCTCCACTGTGTCCCCCTCCTCCTCTTCTCCCAGTCCCGTCTACACTCTCACCTGCATGCACCACATCTACAGGCACCATGAATCGCACAAGGACACCCAGCACCCCAAGCCGCTCACCTGCACTCACCACCTCCACTGACATTTACACGTCCCCTGTGTCCTCTCCCAGTGTGTCTGTGACGCCCCCTCCCGAAGTACACAAACGGCAGCAATCACACACCCAATATCCATCCACCTCACAACAGCTTCCAGTACCTGCACCTGCACCCAAAACACCTAAAGTGACACCTCCTAAAACCACTTCCTCTTCCTCCACTGCCAGACCCCCTCCAACTACCCATCCCAGTGTTCGTTAGAAACTGTCCCTCTGTAATGTTGACCTTTTTGCCCCCACCCCCCCCGCCCTCCAATTCATCAGTCCCGTTGTAGCGCCTCAGCCAAAAAGCCTCCAATAACAGTGGTGCCTGTTCAAGGTTTGTGGAGTGCACCGGCCACCAGGGGAGGCAGTGTGACCCGGAGCCAAGGCACTGGCAGCCCACCCCCTGTCAAGGCTCTGAAATTGAAGAGTGGACGACGGGACCGTGTGAAGACTCCTGGTGGGAAAACAACTGACATGGGTTCCAAGGGGATTGGAGAGTCAGCTGTGACTCCACCAAAGGTGGGGAAGGGCCAAAGGAAGTATCCCCAGCCTGTTGTGAGTGTCACGGCGAAGAAGGGCGGCATCATTCTCGGCGGTCAAGACACAACCGCCAGCACCGTCGTCACTGGTCAGGAGACCACCGCCGGAGTCACAGCCCAGGAGGGCCCAAGTATCGTCACTGGTTAGAAGACCACCGCCAGAGTCACAGCCCAGGAGGGCCCAAGTATCGTCACTGGTCAGGAGACCACTGCCGGAGTCACAGCCCAGGAGGGCCCAAGTATCGTCAGTGGTCAGGAGACCACCGCCGGAGTCACTGCCCAGGAGGGCCCAAGTATCGACACTGGTCAGGAGACCACCGCCGGAGTCACAGCCCAGGAGGGCCCAAGTATCGTCACTGGTCAGGAGACCACCGCTGGAGTCACAGCCCAGGAGGGCCCAAGTATCGCCACTGGTCAGGAGACCACCACCGGAGTCACAGCCCAGGAGGGCCAAAGTATCGTCACTGGTCAGGAGACCACTGCCGGAGTCACAGCCCAGGAGGGCCAAAGTATCGTCACTGGTCAGGGGACCACCGCCGGAGTCAGTGCCCAGGAGGGTCCCGGCTGCCACAGCCCAGGTGGGCTATGAGGGAACGTCATGCCACAAACCAATGCCCAGTGTAAGGAACGTCATGCAACACACCAATGTCCGTACCAGAACCGCCATGGCAAAGCCCTGCTGAACAGTCCAGAACTGTCATGGCAAAGCACCGCTGAACAGTCCAGAACTGTCATGGCAAAGCACCGCTGAACAGGGCAAAGACTGCCATGGTGAAGACCGCTGAACAGGGCTAGCACCGCCATGGCAAAGCACCGCTGAACAGGGCAAAGACCGCCATGGCAAAGCACCGCTGAACAGCCCAGAACCGCCATGGCAGAGCACGGCTGAACAGGGCAAAGACCGCCATGGCAGAGCACCGCTGAACAGGGCATGCACCGGGTAAGAATGAATAGACCGCCACATCAAGCATCCTTATCCCATGTGCAGCTGGGACAGTGACAGGACAGGAACCTTCACGGGGAGACTAATCCAGTCTGGGCACGAGTCCCCCTCCAGAACCAGTGGAGACATGCATCCACTACCTCAGTCCTGCACAGGATGAAGCACTCTGGGCACCAGTCCCCCTCCAGAACCAGTGGAGAATGTTATCGACTTGAGACTGTGGCTTTGCACTCCCCAGGATGGAGCAGTGGGCAACCCACCCACTGTAGAGACTTGAGAGACTGTGGCTTTGCACTCCCCAGGATGGAACAGTGGGCAACCCACCCACTGTAGAGACTTGAGACTGTGGCTTTGCACTCCCCAGGATGGAGCAGTGGGCAACCCACCCACTGTAGAGACTTGAGACTGTGGCTTTGCACTCCCCAGGATGGAACAGTGGGCAACCCACCCACTGTAGAGACTTGAGAGACCGTGGCTTTGCACTCCCCAGTATGGCACAGTGGGCATGGAGCCCCGTCGTGGATCTGGCTTTGCACTCCTCCGGCTGAAGTGCCCCCCCTTCCCTTCACCCTGAGGTGCCTGTAGTATTTCTATCTGATGCCCCGGCAGTGTTCTGTCCGATTGTGGTCAGGTATATTTGGTGGGCCTCGTCCATGCATTTTTGGACTGTTGGTGCACGGACATTGTTATGTACATATCTGCACTACTTCTCGTAATGTATATATTTCTGCCTGAATTTCGTATATATCTGTATATTTTTGCAAGACATGTATATTGCAACATTACAATGTTTGAACAGATTTCGCTTTGTCTTTTCATTCTTCCAGGGGGATTGTGGGTTGCTACTGTGATTTTTGTGGATGCATTGGTGTGTATGTTGTAATATGCGAGGGTGGGGGTGTTTCGTGGGTGTCCCCCTAACATTTGCCTCCCCCCTCCCCTATGTCGTAGGTGCAGTACTCACCGTTGTCTTCGGCGCCTACGTAGATGGTGGTCGTAGAGGAGCAGAAAGACAAGCGCAGGGAGTATTTGGAGTTCCGGCTCCATGGAGTCCTCGTTCCTCGTGGGATGTGTTCAGGTGAGCGTTTTCCCATTGCAGCAACTGTTTCCGCCGTGTTTTTATCCACGGTGAATCCGCCCCGAAAAAGGTGGCGGATTGGCAGGTTGTGATACTATGGGCGGTACATTGTCTTCCGCCTGTCTGTTGGCGGTGACCGCTGCGCTGCTTGTCTTTACCGCCGTGGCGGGCGGTGTGTTAAAGTGGCTGTCTTTGTTGGCGGTTTCTGCCAGGGTCATAATTCCCTTTTTTTATCCGCCGCCCTGTTTGCGGTATTACCGCAGCTTTAACACCGTCCACCAGGGTTGTAATGACCCCCCAAATGTATAATTTTTGTGATCTCCAAGAAGCTAAGGTTTTGATTGATCAGATAAAAGGGGAGAGCTAGCGGATTGCGGAGGGCTGGGGCCTAAGGGTAGTATGTGCCACCCAATAAGGTTTCAAGGAGGGTTCCCAAGGGAGGGTTTGTGGAAGGGCAGTGCATTATTTGTCTTAACGATCCGATTAAGGTCACAATGGGTGGGGAGCAGATGGGGAAAAATGTAGAAAAAAAATTGAGTCCTTGCACAATGGTGTAACTGTTGGGATCAGACAAGAGTTTCTTATTCTTAATTGGATAAGAACACAGTGATGCACTCTGTTGATATATTTAAACTTTAAAAAAAATCCCGGAATGTAAATGTCCTTAGAGTGAGCAGTAGAAGAAAGAGAATTCTGGAGTTCCTAAGATTGTCTGATAGCCAGATTATTCTCCTGCAGGAGACCCATTTAAGACATTAGGAGTGGATGAACACTGCTTGTACTAACCAATCTTGCATTGTGAAAGGGGTCACGATTATAGTAAAGAATAGCGTTCGAAGTCAGCTGACAGATAACAGTGCTGATCCTAGGGGGAGATGGGTGTTAGCAAATATTAAGTTAGGAGGGCTCCAACACACTTTAGTATCCTATTACGGTCCCAACATAGGTGACCCGGGCCCACTTAGGGATCTTTATGAGCAACTGATTGGAAGAGCTCAGAACATGATAATTGCTGGTGGAGACTTTAATGTTTTGCTTAATCCTTCCCTAGATAGTCTAAACCCTGACCAGCTTTTAGTACGCCTAATATGAGAGCTTACCTACATAATATGATGGAAATTTTTGGCCTGACAGATCCTTAGCAAAGCCGAATGGGACAAACCAAGGAGTTCACTTTCTGGAATAAGAAACTCGGGAATGCTTCCAGAATTGACTTCTTCCTGACAGATATTAAACTTCGAAATAACCTAACGGCGATTTCCCACCAGCCAAGCCATCTCTCGGACCACTAAGCTGTTCAGCGGACTATAACTCTGTCTGACTCTCTTGCACTAGATGGACACTGGATTGTTCTCTTCGGAGGGAAGATGATATTGTTTTAAAGTTGAAAAGGGACTCCAAGGAATTGTTTGAGATCAACTTAGGTTACGCCCCAATAGCCACGGCTTGGGAAACACATAAGGGCTTTATCTGTGGAAAACTGATTTGCTATGCTGCTTTTAGAGCCAAGAGAACCAGAACAATAGAGACTCTTGAGGATAAACTTCATACCCTGCAAGCCCAAAGACTATCCTCTCAGAACGCAATAACGCAGGCAGACCTACAGTATCAAATCCAGGAAGCCCAAAATTCACTTGAGGTCTTGTTAGAATCAATTGTGAAGAGTAGATGGGAAGCCAATAAACAGGCGCATTTTGAGTACAGCGAAAGCTGTGGCAAGTTATTAGCTTGGAAGACTAGGTCTGATAACATTAGGAATACGATTAAAGGAGTAATACTAGGTGAAACTGGCAGAGCCTCCTCAGAAGACCAAGACATTATAGGAGAATTTGTCTCCACTATATAGAGACGACTCGGTGATTTCAGCAGAAGCGATTGAAGAGTGGTTGAAGGGAGACGTACTTCCCAGATTAGATTCAGTTAAGAATTTGAGCCTCAATCAATGCTTTCTCTCTTGCGAGTTAGACGGTGTTATGGCTGGTTTGAATAATGGGAAGGCTCCCGGTCCAGACAGAATACCTGCCGAAGTATATAAACTTCTGAGAGACGAGCTTGCGCCAGTCCTGATCCAGTTAATGAATTCGATTTTTATAGATTCCTCTCCGGTTCCGTCCTCCTGGAATGAAGCTATCATCACTTTAATACTAAAGCCGCAGAAAGATGCTAGAAAATGTGAGTCCTACAGACCTATTTCTCTGCTCAATAATGATTATAAAATGTTTGCGCAACTGCTTGCAAGGAGTTTGGATAATGTGATCAGTGATTTAGTGCATGTTAATCAGAAAGGCTTTATGAGAAATCGACATTTAGAGGACCTGACCCACGATCTAGCTGCTGCAATTGATATTGCATCCACTTTTAACATCCAGCTTACTGTTTCCACAATTAATGCTGCCAAGGCTTTTGCCCGAGTGAGTTGGCTCTTCCTCAGGCGGTAATGGACCGTAATAACTTGGGTGAAAATGTTCTTAATGCAATTAAAACTATTTACAAAGATCCATCAGCTCGGGTTCTAGTTAATGGCATTCTATACCCACATTTTGAGATCGAACGGGGGACACGACAGGGTTGCCCTCTCTCCCCTCTTCTCTTGAATCTTTATATTGAGCCTCTGGCTAGGAGAATCAGGGCAGATCAGAGAATTACACCTTTTCATTACCACGGCTGGGCCCTGAAGGAAGCTCTATATGGGGACGATTTTTTGATATACACACACAGAACCCCCAATGTGCTCTGGCAGTACTTTTGGAAATTATTGTTAGTTTTGGAGAAATTACAGGTTACTTAATTAAAACAGATAAATCCGAAGTAATGACTTGGAATGGCCCTTTGGACAACCCATTGGGGAAAGACGAAATCCGATATTTAGGGGTCAAAATGGTCAAGAATTTAGCAGAGATGGCTCAAGTGAACTTCAAACATCACCTATGGGGAACAAAGAAGTTACTCCTTCAATGGTCACACCTACGTCTCTCTATTCTAGGTAGAACTAATTTAATAAAGATGGTGGTACTACCAAAATTCACCTTTATCTTTAACGCTATACCTTTATCTTTTAAAAATGAATGGCTAAGCCGATTGCTTTATTAGTAAGCATGATTTCTTAGCTTGATTTGGTCGTATAAAAAATAAAAAAAACAGAATAGCATGGAAGAAACTGAGAAAGAAAAAGCTAGATGGAGGAATTGCACTTCTGGATTTTCAGCTCTACTACTGGGCATTCCAGCTGAAAAATGTTAGATCACTTCTTTATAAGGAGTATCTTCCCCCTCTACATCAGGCTCGGATAGGATGTTTCCGGGACCAGGGTATGCAGTTTCTTTATAAATTTGGCCATCCCAAGTACTACAAAAAAGTTGAGACTAAAAACTCTTTTTAATGTCTGCAGTATCTGATATGCAGTAAGAAGAAGACTGGGTATCCCATATTACAGTGAGCTGGCCACTAGCTAAGCCATTGATAGAGGGAGGAATTGTGCAGTGGAGACAACTAGTCAGTAGGGGCTCCGTTAGCTCTTGGGAATCCTTATCTGAAGTAACTAACGCTAAATTATCTAGGTTCAAATACATGTAAATTAAAGGTTGGTTGCAAGGAGAACCTGAGGCTGGATGTTCTACGGGATGGGAGAAGGAAGTATTTTCTTGCTTAACCATTCTGTGCCTCTGCCTGTCGGCTGGAGTACACTTCAGAGTCAGGAGGAAAGGTGGGCTGCTTGTGAATTCCCTCTAGACACTCACCCAAAGGGAACTGAGGTGTGCCCTGCATATCCTGATGGATTTTCCTGGGATAGAGTGGTGGGAGGACATGACACTAACACCTGAATAAGGCTGTGCCTGTCCTCACACAAAGCACTCTCCAACCCCCTATAGAGTGTCTGGGGCCAGGGCAGGGTCTTGTGAACTACAAAGACTTCCCTTTGAAGTTTGCCTATTTCAAAGGCAGTAAGGGGTATAAGTACTGCACCTGTGACCCCAAATATGTATAACACTTCTGGACTGAGAACATTCTTCCTGGAAGAAGAGCTGGGTGCTGTAGGTAGGACTGCTACTCTGACTGCTGCTTTGCTGAGCTGGCCTGCTGCTTGCTGCTTCTGTCCTGGGAGTGAAAGGACTGGACTTTGCTTTCTACACCTTGCTTTTCAAGGTTCTCCAAGGGCTTGAACTGACCTTGCCTCTTGTTAAGAAGTCTCAGGGACATCAAAGACTTAATCTGCCAGAGCGTAGGTTTTCCTGCTGAGAGTCCTGACTTGTCAAGTGTTGCCAAATCCAGTCCCTGGGCCCTTGGAAGTGGAAGCTGGTGACCTGAAGGAGAACAAATCCATGCATTGATGCGCCGCAGCAGAAAAATTGATGCAACGCGAGCCCAGCAGCATAAGAACCGACACAGCTCCTGTTTCAGAATGAATCGATCAACATACCGCGTCTTCATTTTCCACACATCTCCCCTAGGTGTCATTTTCTCAATCGACCCCGCACCACAGTAAGGAACAAATACATTGCCTCACCTGCGCTGTAAGGAATCGAGGCTACGCTTGCTTTTCCGACGCATCACCTCCTTTGCAGCACGCATTGTCTGTTTTTTGGCACATCCCAAGTACTGTGTGTTAAAATGATCCACTGGAATCAATGACTGTATTAAGACTCATTTAAACCTTTAAAAAGTGATATCTCTACTTGTGCATGTTGGATTTTTGTCATTTTGGTCTCGTTTTATACAGATAAATATTGACTATTGTTCTAAACTGGCGTGGAGTCATTTTGTAGTGTTTTCACTGTGTTAGTGTTAGTGTGTGTGTGTGTGTTAGTGTGTGTTAGTGTGTGTTAGTGTGTGTTAGTGTGTGTTAGTGTGTGTTAGTGTGTGTTAGTGTGTGTTAGTTAGTGTGTGTGTTAGTTAGTGTGTGTGTTAGTTAGTGTGTGTGTTAGTTAGTGTGTGTGTTAGTTAGTGTGTGTGTGTTAGTTAGTGTGTGTGTGTTAGTTAGTGTGTGTGTGTTAGTTAGTGTGTGTGTTAGTTAGTGTGTGTGTGTTAGTTAGTGTGTGTGTGTTAGTTAGTGTGTGTGTTAGTGTGTGTGTGTTAGTTAGTGTGTGTTAGTTAGTGTGTGTGTTAGTGTGTGTGTGTTAGTGTGTGTGTGTTAGTGTGTGTGTGTTAGTGTGTGTGTGTTAGTGTGTGTGTGTTAGTGTGTGTGTGTTAGTTAGTGTGTGTGTGTGTTAGTTAGTGTGTGTGTTAGTTAGTTAGTGTGTGTGTGTGTGTGTGTTAGTTAGTGTGTGTGTGTTAGTGTGTGTTAGTTAGTTAGTTAGTGTGTGTGTTAGTTAGTGTGTGTGTTAGTTAGTTAGTTAGTGTGTGTGTGTGAGTTAGTTAGTTAGTGTGTGTGTGTTAGTTAGTTAGTGTGTGTTAGTTAGTGTGTGTGTGTTAGTTAGTTAGTTAGTGTGTGTGTGTTAGTTAGTGTGTGTTAGTTAGTTAGTGTGTGTGTGTGTTAGTTAGTGTGTGTGTGTGTTAGTTAGTTAGTTAGTGTGTGTGTGTTAGTGTGTGTGTTAGTGTGTGTGTGTGTGTGTGTTAGTGTGTGTGTGTGTTAGTGTGTGTGTGTGTGTGTGTGTGTGTTAGTTAGTTAGTTAGTGTGTGTGTGTTAGTGTGTGTGTTAGTGTGTGTGTGTGTGTGTGTTAGTGTGTGTGTGTGTTAGTGTGTGTGTGTGTGTGTGTGTGTGTGTTAGTGTGTGTGTGTGTTAGTGTGTGTGTGTGTTAGTGTGTGTGTGTGTGTTAGTGTGTGTGTGTTAGTGTGTGTGTGTGTGTTAGTGTGTGTGTGTGTTAGTGTGTGTGTGTGTGTGTGTGTTAGTGTGTGTGTGTGTGTGTGTGTGTGTGTGTGTGTGTGTGTGTTAGTGTGTGTGTGTGTGTGTGTGTGTTAGTGTGTGTGTGTGTGTGTTAGTGTGTGTGTGTGTGTGTTAGTGTGTGTGTGTGTGTGTGTGTGTGTGTGTGTGTTAGTGTGTGTGTGTGTTAGTGTGTGTGTGTGTTAGTGTGTGTGTGTGTTAGTGTGTGTGTGTGTGTTAGTGTGTGTGTGTGTTAGTGTGTGTGTGTGTTAGTGTGTGTGTGTGTGTGTGTGTTAGTGTGTGTGTGTGTGTTAGTGTGTGTGTGTGTGTGTGTGTGTGTTAGTGTGTGTGTGTGTTAGTGTGTGTGTGTGTGTGTTAGTGTGTGTGTGTGTGTGTTAGTGTGTGTGTGTTAGTGTGTGTGTGTGTGTTAGTGTGTGTGTGTGTGTTAGTGTGTGTGTTAGTGTGTGTGTGTTAGTGTGTGTGTGTTAGTGTGTGTGTGTGTGTTAGTGTGTGTGTGTGTGTTAGTGTGTGTGTGTGTTAGTGTGTGTGTGTGTGTTAGTGTGTGTGTGTGTTAGTGTGTGTGTGTGTTAGTGTGTGTGTGTGTTAGTGTGTGTGTGTTAGTGTGTGTGTGTTAGTGTGTGTGTGTTAGTGTGTGTGTGTGTTAGTGTGTGTGTGTTAGTGTGTGTGTGTTAGTGTGTGTGTGTGTTAGTGTGTGTGTGTGTTAGTGTGTGTGTGTGTTAGTGTGTGTGTGTGTTAGTGTGTGTTAGTGTGTGTGTGTGTGTTAGTGTGTGTGTGTGTTAGTGTGTGTGTGTGTTAGTGTGTGTGTGTGTGTGTTAGTGTGTGTGTGTGTGTGTTAGTGTGTTAGTGTGTGTGTGTGTTAGTGTGTGTGTGTGTTAGTGTGTGTGTGTGTGTTAGTGTGTGTGTGTGTGTGTTAGTGTGTGTGTGTGTGTGTTAGTGTGTGTGTGTGTGTGTGTGTGTGTGTGTTAGTGTGTGTGTGTGTTAGTGTGTGTGTGTGTTAGTGTGTGTGTGTGTTAGTGTGTGTGTGTGTTAGTGTGTGTGTGTTAGTGTGTGTGTGTGTTAGTGTGTGTGTGTGTGTGTGTGTGTGTGTGTGTGTTAGTGTGTGTGTGTGTTAGTGTGTGTGTGTGTTAGTGTGTGTGTGTGTTAGTGTGTGTGTGTGTGTGTGTGTGTGTTAGTGTGTGTTAGTGTGTGTGTGTGTGTGTGTGTGTGTTAGTGTGTGTGTGTTAGTGTGTGTGTGTGTGTGTTAGTGTGTGTGTGTGTTAGTGTGTGTGTGTTAGTGTGTGTGTGTTAGTGTGTGTGTGTGTGTTAGTGTGTGTGTGTGTGTTAGTGTGTGTGTGTGTGTTAGTGTGTGTGTGTGTTAGTGTGTGTGTGTTAGTGTGTGTGTGTTAGTGTGTGTGTGTGTGTTAGTTAGTTAGTGTGTGTGTGTGTGTGTGTTAGTTAGTTAGTGTGTGTGTTAGTTAGTGTGTGTGTGTGTGTGTTAGTTAGTGTGTGTTAGTGTGTGTTAGTTAGTGTGTGTGTGTGTGTTAGTGTGTGTGTGTGTGTTAGTGTGTGTGTGTTAGTGTGTGTGTGTGTTAGTGTGTGTGTGTGTTAGTGTGTGTGTGTGTGTGTGTGTGTTAGTGTGTGTGTGTGTGTGTTAGTGTGTGTGTGTGTGTGTTAGTGTGTGTGTGTGTGTGTGTGTGTGTTAGTGTGTGTGTGTGTGTGTGTGTGTGTGTTAGTGTGTGTGTGTTAGTGTGTGTGTGTGTGTGTTAGTGTGTGTGTGTTAGTGTGTGTGTGTTAGTGTGTGTGTGTGTGTGTTAGTGTGTGTGTGTGTGTTAGTGTGTGTGTGTGTTAGTGTGTGTGTGTGTGTTAGTGTGTGTGTGTGTGTTAGTGTGTGTGTGTGTGTGTGTGTTAGTGTGTGTGTGTGTGTTAGTTAGTTAGTGTGTGTGTGTGTGTTAGTTAGTGTGTGTGTTAGTTAGTGTGTGTGTGTGTGTGTGTTAGTTAGTTAGTGTGTGTTAGTTAGTGTGTGTGTGTGTGTGTTAGTGTGTGTGTGTGTTAGTGTGTGTGTGTGTTAGTGTGTGTGTGTGTTAGTGTGTGTGTGTGTGTGTGTGTGTGTGTGTGTTAGTGTGTGTGTGTGTTAGTGTGTGTGTGTGTTAGTGTGTGTGTGTGTGTGTGTTAGTGTGTGTGTGTGTGTGTTAGTGTGTGTGTTAGTGTGTGTGTTAGTGTGTGTGTTAGTGTGTGTGTTAGTGTGTGTGTTAGTGTGTGTGTGTTAGTGTGTGTGTGTGTGTGTTAGTGTGTGTGTGTGTTAGTGTGTGTGTGTGTGTGTTAGTGTGTGTGTGTGTGTGTTAGTGTGTGTGTGTGTGTGTTAGTGTGTGTGTGTGTTAGTGTGTGTGTGTGTTAGTGTGTGTGTGTGTGTGTTAGTGTGTGTGTGTGTGTGTGTGTGTTAGTGTGTGTGTGTGTGTGTTAGTGTGTGTGTGTGTGTGTTAGTGTGTGTGTGTGTGTGTGTGTGTGTTAGTGTGTGTGTGTGTGTGTGTGTGTTAGTGTGTGTGTGTTAGTGTGTGTGTGTGTGTGTTAGTGTGTGTGTGTTAGTGTGTGTGTGTGTGTGTTAGTGTGTGTGTGTGTTAGTGTGTGTGTGTGTTAGTGTGTGTGTGTGTGTGTTAGTGTGTGTGTGTGTTAGTGTGTGTGTGTTAGTGTGTGTGTGTGTTAGTGTGTGTGTGTTAGTGTGTGTGTGTGTGTTAGTGTGTGTGTGTGTGTTAGTGTGTGTGTGTGTGTTAGTGTGTGTGTGTGTGTTAGTGTGTGTGTGTGTTAGTGTGTGTGTGTGTTAGTGTGTGTGTGTGTTAGTGTGTGTGTGTTAGTGTGTGTGTGTTAGTGTGTGTGTGTGTTAGTGTGTGTGTGTTAGTGTGTGTGTGTTAGTGTGTGTGTGTTAGTGTGTGTGTGTGTTAGTGTGTGTGTGTGTGTGTGTTAGTGTGTGTGTGTGTTAGTGTGTGTGTGTGTTAGTGTGTGTGTGTGTTAGTGTGTGTGTGTGTGTTAGTGTGTGTGTGTGTGTTAGTGTGTGTGTGTGTTAGTGTGTGTGTGTGTGTGTTAGTGTGTGTGTGTGTGTGTGTTAGTGTGTTAGTGTGTGTGTGTGTTAGTGTGTGTGTGTGTTAGTGTGTGTGTGTGTGTGTTAGTGTGTGTGTGTGTGTGTTAGTGTGTGTGTGTGTGTGTTAGTGTGTGTGTGTGTGTGTGTGTTAGTGTGTGTGTGTGTTAGTGTGTGTGTGTGTTAGTGTGTGTGTGTGTTAGTGTGTGTGTGTGTTAGTGTGTGTGTGTTAGTGTGTGTGTGTGTTAGTGTGTGTGTGTGTGTGTGTGTGTTAGTGTGTGTGTGTGTTAGTGTGTGTGTGTGTTAGTGTGTGTGTGTGTGTGTGTGTGTGTTAGTGTGTGTTAGTGTGTGTGTGTGTGTGTGTGTGTGTTAGTGTGTGTGTGTTAGTGTGTGTGTGTGTGTGTTAGTGTGTGTGTGTGTTAGTGTGTGTGTGTTAGTGTGTGTGTGTTAGTGTGTGTGTGTGTGTTAGTGTGTGTGTGTGTGTGTTAGTGTGTGTGTGTGTGTTAGTGTGTGTGTGTGTTAGTGTGTGTGTGTTAGTGTGTGTGTGTGTGTTAGTGTGTGTGTGTGTGTTAGTTAGTTAGTGTGTGTGTGTGTGTGTGTTAGTTAGTTAGTGTGTGTGTTAGTTAGTGTGTGTGTGTGTGTGTTAGTTAGTGTGTGTTAGTGTGTGTTAGTTAGTGTGTGTGTGTGTGTTAGTGTGTGTGTGTGTGTTAGTGTGTGTGTGTTAGTGTGTGTGTGTGTTAGTGTGTGTGTGTGTTAGTGTGTGTGTGTGTGTGTGTGTGTTAGTGTGTGTGTGTGTGTGTTAGTGTGTGTGTGTGTGTGTTAGTGTGTGTGTGTGTGTGTGTGTGTGTGTGTGTTAGTGTGTGTGTGTGTGTGTGTGTGTTAGTGTGTGTGTGTTAGTGTGTGTGTGTGTGTGTTAGTGTGTGTGTGTTAGTGTGTGTGTGTTAGTGTGTGTGTGTGTGTGTTAGTGTGTGTGTGTGTGTTAGTGTGTGTGTGTGTTAGTGTGTGTGTGTGTGTTAGTGTGTGTGTGTGTGTTAGTGTGTGTGTGTGTGTGTGTGTTAGTGTGTGTGTGTGTTAGTTAGTTAGTGTGTGTGTGTGTGTTAGTTAGTGTGTGTGTTAGTTAGTGTGTGTGTGTGTGTGTGTTAGTTAGTTAGTGTGTGTTAGTTAGTGTGTGTGTGTGTGTGTTAGTGTGTGTGTGTGTTAGTGTGTGTGTGTGTTTGTGTGTGTGTGTGTGTGTGTGTGTTAGTGTGTGTGTGTGTTAGTGTGTGTGTGTGTGTGTGTGTTAGTGTGTGTGTGTGTGTGTTAGTGTGTGTGTGTGTGTTAGTGTGTGTGTTAGTGTGTGTGTTAGTGTGTGTGTTAGTGTGTGTGTTAGTGTGTGTGTTAGTGTGTGTGTGTTAGTGTGTGTGTGTGTGTGTTAGTGTGTGTGTGTTAGTGTGTGTGTGTTAGTGTGTGTGTGTTAGTGTGTGTGTGTTAGTGTGTGTGTGTGTGTGTTAGTGTGTGTGTTAGTGTGTGTGTGTGTGTGTTAGTGTGTGTGTGTTAGTGTGTGTGTGTTAGTGTGTGTGTGTTAGTGTGTGTGTTAGTGTGTGTTAGTGTGTGTGTGTGTGTGTGTTAGTGTGTGTGTTAGTGTGTGTGTTAGTGTGTGTGTTAGTGTGTGTGTTAGTGTGTGTGTTAGTGTGTGTGTTAGTGTGTGTGTGTGTTTGTGTGTGTGTGTGTTTGTGTGTTAGTGTGTGTGTGTGTGTGTTAGTTAGTTAGTGTGTGTTAGTTAGTTAGTGTGTGTTAGTTAGTTAGTGTGTGTGTGTTAGTTAGTTAGTGTGTGTTAGTTAGTTAGTGTGTGTGTGTTAGTTAGTTAGTGTGTGTGTGTTAGTTAGTGTGTGTGTGTTAGTTAGTTAGTGTGTGTGTGTTAGTTAGTGTGTGTGTGTGTTAGTTAGTTAGTGTGTGTGTGTTAGTGTGTGTGTGTGTTAGTGTGTGTGTGTGTTAGTGTGTGTGTGTGTTAGTGTGTGTGTGTGTGTGTTAGTGTGTGTGTGTGTTAGTGTGTGTGTGTGTGTGTTAGTGTGTGTGTGTGTGTGTTAGTGTGTGTGTGTGTTAGTGTGTGTTAGTGTGTGTGTGTGTGTTAGTGTGTGTGTGTGTGTGTGTGTTAGTGTGTTAGTGTGTGTGTGTGTGTGTGTTAGTGTGTGTGTGTGTTAGTGTGTGTGTGTGTTAGTGTGTGTGTGTGTGTGTTAGTGTGTGTGTGTGTGTGTTAGTGTGTGTGTGTGTGTGTTAGTGTGTGTGTGTGTGTTAGTGTGTGTGTGTGTTAGTGTGTGTGTGTGTGTTAGTGTGTGTGTGTGTTAGTGTGTGTGTGTGTTAGTGTGTGTGTGTGTTAGTGTGTGTGTGTGTTTGTGTGTGTGTGTTAGTGTGTGTGTGTGTTAGTGTGTGTGTGTGTGTGTTAGTGTGTGTGTGTTAGTGTGTGTGTGTGTGTGTTAGTGTGTGTGTGTTAGTGTGTGTGTTAGTGTGTGTGTTAGTGTGTGTGTTAGTGTGTGTGTGTTAGTGTGTGTGTGTTAGTGTGTGTGTGTGTGTGTTAGTGTGTGTGTGTTAGTGTGTGTGTGTTAGTGTGTGTGTGTTAGTGTGTGTGTGTGTGTTAGTGTGTGTGTGTGTGTTAGTGTGTGTTAGTGTGTGTGTGTGTGTGTTAGTGTGTGTGTTAGTGTGTGTGTTAGTGTGTGTGTTAGTGTGTGTGTTAGTGTGTGTGTTAGTGTGTGTGTTAGTGTGTGTGTTTGTGTGTGTGTGTGTTTGTGTGTTAGTGTGTGTGTGTGTGTGTGTGTGTTAGTTAGTTAGTGTGTGTTAGTTAGTGTGTGTTAGTTAGTTAGTTAGTGTGTGTTAGTTAGTGTGTGTTAGTTAGTTAGTGTGTGTGTGTTAGTTAGTTAGTTAGTGTGTGTTAGTTAGTGTGTGTTAGTTAGTTAGTGTGTGTGTGTTAGTTAGTTAGTTAGTGTGTGTGTGTTAGTTAGTTAGTTAGTGTGTGTGTGTTAGTTAGTTAGTTAGTGTGTGTGTGTGTGTTAGTTAGTTAGTGTGTGT
Source organism: Pleurodeles waltl (assembly GCF_031143425.1). Lineage (NCBI taxonomy): Eukaryota > Metazoa > Chordata > Amphibia > Caudata > Salamandridae > Pleurodeles > Pleurodeles waltl. Next base: position 253,050,722 of record NC_090442.1, on the reverse strand, counting down.
GTGTGTGTTAGTTAGTGTGTGTGTGTGTTAGTTAGTTAGTGTGTGTGTGTTAGTGTGTGTGTGTGTGTGTTAGTGTGTGTGTGTGTTAGTGTGTGTGTGTGTGTGTTAGTGTGTGTGTGTGTTAGTGTGTGTGTGTGTGTGTTAGTGTGTGTGTGTGTTAGTGTGTGTGTGTGTTAGTGTGTGTTAGTGTGTGTGTGTGTTAGTGTGTGTGTGTGTGTGTTAGTGTGTTAGTGTGTGTGTGTGTGTGTGTTAGTGTGTGTGTGTGTTAGTGTGTGTGTGTGTGTGTTAGTGTGTGTGTGTGTGTGTTAGTGTGTGTGTGTGTGTGTTAGTGTGTGTGTGTGTGTGTTAGTGTGTGTGTGTGTGTGTGTGTGTGTGTGTGTGTGTGTTAGTGTGTGTGTGTGTTAGTGTGTGTGTGTGTTAGTGTGTGTGTGTGTGTGTTAGTGTGTGTGTGTTAGTGTGTGTGTGTGTGTGTTAGTGTGTGTGTGTGTGTGTTAGTGTGTGTGTGTTAGTGTGTGTGTGTGTTAGTGTGTGTGTGTGTTAGTGTGTGTGTGTGTTAGTGTGTGTTAGTGTGTGTGTGTGTTAGTGTGTGTGTGTGTTAGTGTGTGTGTGTTAGTGTGTGTGTGTTAGTGTGTGTGTGTTAGTGTGTGTGTGTGTTAGTGTGTGTGTGTGTGTTAGTGTGTGTGTGTGTGTTAGTGTGTGTGTGTGTTAGTGTGTGTGTGTGTTAGTGTGTGTGTGTGTTAGTGTGTGTGTGTGTTAGTGTGTGTGTGTGTTAGTGTGTGTGTGTGTTAGTGTGTGTGTGTGTTAGTGTGTGTGTGTGTTAGTGTGTGTGTGTGTTAGTGTGTGTGTGTGTGTGTGTGTGTTAGTGTGTGTGTGTGTGTTAGTGTGTGTGTGTCTGTGTGTGTTTGTGTTTGTGTGTGTGTGTGTGTGTGTACGTACTTTATATATTGCCTCTGAGCTAAGCCCGACTGCTTGAGTAAAGCTACGAAGGGGGTGAGCAGGACTTAGCTGTGCAACTCCCAGAACCTGACTAGAGTGAGGGTCCCTTCATTTGTCAGGGTGAAAACCACTGCCAACTAGAGATCTCTTTTCTAACAATCATTCCCCTGGAACTCTTTGGCATGATCAAGGTAGAATGATAATGCTCTTTTTGGGTTTATGCAGTAGAGCCTTTCCTCTTCCTTAGAAGGGTGAGGATGTGTGTAAACATAGACAGGGTGATGGATTGGCCTAACAAAAGAGTGCAATCACTTTTGGCAAAAAGGAAGCTCTGGCAAGAAGCACTACTATCAGAATAGATGGAAAGGGAGGGAGGCTTATATGAAAATGCCTACAGCTCACTCACCCTGGGGGCAGATGTAATGACCACAAGGAAGGCTGTTTTTAACATCAAAAACCTGAGAGGACAATTATGGAGCAGCTCAAAATGAGCACACATGAGAAGGTAAGAACCAAATAAAAATCCCATTGGGGCATTATAAATGGTGATGGAGGAAACATAGGAATAGGACCCTTACAAATCCAACTAATTATAGGAGAATTAAACAAATAGTGTTGGTCAGGTATTCCACAAAATACAGAGATAGCAGACAAATAACCTTTGAGGGTGCCAAAAGCGGAACCCTGCTGGGCCAAAACAAATATAAACAAAAGGATCTCAGAAAGAGGGTCAAGAGACTTGTCTGTGCACCATGCTACAAATGTATTCTATCGACAGGCGCATAGTTTTGGTGGAGATACGCCTGACTGCCAAGATAACATTACAGACTTCCAGTGGAAGGTCAAAAGCTGTCAACTGCTGCCGCTCAATGTTCACGCAAGAAGGCAGAGACTGGACAGTTTTAGGTGGAGAACCCTCCTCTGCTGCTGCGACAGAAGATCCTCCTAAAGGGGCAGTCTGATCTGTGGATCGATGGCCATGCCCAATAGCTCGGGATAGCAGACTCTTCCAGCCCAGTTCAGAGTCACAAGGATTACTTGGGTCCAGTCGTTCGTGATCTTCTTAATAACTCTGGGAAGAAAGGCTATGGGTGGAAAGCCGTACATGAGGCCTGGGCTACACTTGAGATGAAAAGCTTTACAGAGCGAGTGTCGGCGTGGAAACTCCAACGAGCAAAACTACTGACATTGTGTTATCTCTGCGGAGGCAAACAGATCTAACCAAGGCTCTCCCCACTGCTGAAAGAGACCTTGTGCCTCCTCCTGATGGAGACACCATTCGTGATCAACCAGCCATTATCGGCTGAGTTCATCAGCTCTGGCGTTCAGCGAGCCCACCAGGTGTTGAACTACTAGGAAAATGCACTGATGTTCCAGCCACAGGCACAGAGCCTCCTGACAAAGGTTACTGCTTGTTGCAGTACCACATGGTGGTGGTGAGGTCCTTGAACATCTGCACTACTTTCTCTTTGTGAGAGGGAAGGAATGCTTTCAATGCAAGTCTGATCACTCTGAGCTCCAAAATGGTGACGTGGAGCCCAAACTCCGCCAGAGACCAGACACTTCTGATCGCCGCCTCTCCCATGTGGCCACCGCTTCTCAGGAGTGGTGCATCTGTCAATATTATCAGATCTGGTTGGGGCAGGGAGAGGGATCTGCCTCTGACCCAATCGCAGTTCAAGGGCCACCACTGTAGATCTTGCGCAGTTCCCTCTGAGATCTGGGCCTGGTCGGAAAGATTCCACCGATGCTGCACCCATTGGAATTTCAGGTCCCACTGCAGAGAAAGCATATGCTTATATGGCCTGTGTCACCAGCTGGATGCAGAAGGCCATGAGGACCAGCAGTCTCAGAGTAATTTTCACCGAAATCCAGGATATAGTCTGAAACCTAGGTATCATAGCCTGAATATCCTGGATTCGACGCTTGGGAGGATAAGCCCGAAACAGCACTGTGTCTAGCACAGCTCAGATGAAGGGGAGCATCTGAGTGGGAATCAGGTGTGACTTTGGCATGTTCATAGTGAACCCTAAGTGCGTTTGAACCCTAACAAACGCAGGAGGTTCACAGTAGTCTAGAGGTGGGAGACAACATACTGGGGTGAGACCGCTTTCAACAACCACTTGTTGAGGAAGGGGAAGACTGAAACCCCTGACCAGAGCAGAGGAGCTGCAATCACCATCATCACCTTGGTGAACCCCTGAGGGGCGCTGGTAAGGCCAAAGGGGAGCAGAGTGAATTGAAAATGCTTGTAGCCTACCGTGAACCACAAGTAAAGTATGTGGGCAGGCAGGATGAGAAAATGAAATAATCGTCCTGCTACCATCCAGTCTACTGGGTCCAGGACAGATAGAACCTGAGCCAGGTGAGCATTTTGAACTTCTCTTTCCTGAGGAAGAGATTGAGGGACCGAAGGTCTAGACCAGGGTGGACATTCTTGTCCTTTTTGGGCACCAGAAAGTAGAGGTAGTAACTAGTATGACCTACTTCAAGCACATGGACCCTCGCTAAGACTTCCTTGGCCAAGAGAGCAGTAACCTCCTCACGGAGAAGTGCCAAGTGATCTTCCATCATCCGATCATAGGATGGTGGCATAAATGCAGGTGTGGTCACGAAGGGGAGGGAGTAGCCCCTTTGGACAATCTGCAAAAAACCCATCTGTCTGGACTGCCAGTGGGGCAGGTGATCATGAATCCTGCCTTCGCCTGCTAGGGGAAGGATCAGACTAGTAACATTTGGAGGGCGGGTGCAGGGTTAGGGAGAGGAGGGGTGAGGGGCTAGGTGGACTGGCTTAGTTTATGGTGTCCACCTATGAAGTGGCACCCTATACTGAGTCCAGGCAACGCTCATGATAGTGTTTTGGTGCCCAGATAACCAAAGCTCTCTAGGGGTAGCTGTGGAGTGCAGGAGGAGTGTAAAGCATTAGCAATACCACAATAGTCAGCCAGTGATGTTCACACAAGAAAGAACCACACCAAGTGTCACCAAGTAGTCTTTAAACAATAGTATTATCCTAACGTTGGTGTATCTCCACTTGGAGATATCTACTCACAATAAATATAGTTAGTAACAAGAAAGAAAAAGCATAGAAATACATGGGGCCCTATGGGGGTGCAAAACCATGTACGAAGAAAGTTCTTTAAGAATGGAGGTGTGCAACCACTGCAAGTATGTTAGGATCCCGCGGCTGGGGGAGTACGACAATAACCAAAGTAAGTAGGAGAAATCCCCCTGGCGCCCCTAAGCAGAGGTGTTATCTAGCCAGGTGTCCAATAGGCTAACACAGGGCCATTGCAGTTGGAATTTTCTGGATTCAGGACCCTTCCCAGAGGAAACCAGTTGGCACAAGAAAGGTTCAATAGTACCTCACCTGAGGATACCCAGGAAGACAGAGTCCCTAAACCAGGGAGCCTAGGTGCATAGGCATGAAGTGACATTGAAACCTTCATTGAAGTCAAATGGGCCCTCGGTTGTCCGGCAGTTATTGCGACCTGTGGACCAGGCCGGTGGAACCCAAGGACTGATTCCACACAAGAAGAACATGAAAAAAAAAAAGGGCTGAGCCCAGGCCACTCGGAGATCTCCAGGCAGTGCAGTTAGGCTATGCCCACCCTTCATGGGAAGAAGTTCCTGCAGGACAGTGATGGAAGAAGCAGAGCTGCAGAGTCCAGGGGATGCCGGAGATCCTTGGAGTCACCCGCGAACTGTCCCATGTCAGACACCGGATTGCAGAGAGGTCAGTGGTCGGCAGAACCACCAACACACCTTGGTAAAAGCATAAAGAAGATGCAGGGAAGTATGCAGGACTTTTGGAACCAGCAGGATCCAAAAGACTCTCTGTTCTACCACATGTGAGGGCATAGCTGCATGAGCAATATGCTCCTACCGTGTCTAAGTCCAATCTTAGACATTGTAAGTGCAATCTGGCCATAATGAGTACATGAGTTTGTCATTACGAACTCCACAGCTCCATGATGGCTTCAGTGAAGGCTGGGAAGTTTGGTATCAAACATCTCAGCTCAATAAACCCACATTGATGCCACTGTTGGATTTACTGAAAAATGCACACAGAGGGCATTTAGAGATGCCCTCTGTATTTCACCCAACCCCTTAGTGCAAGGAGGACCGGTCTGTGCCATCCTGCCACTAACAGACAAGTGCCTGACTCCATAGAGTGAGAGCATTTGTGCACTGTGGAGTCAGGAACAAAGCCTGCTCTGGGTGGGGGTGCTTCACACCTCCCCCTGCAGGAATTGCGACACTTGGCAGTGAAGTCAAAGGCTCAGGCCTCCTATTACACTGCCCCTGGCCACTCTAGCTAGTGGAGATGCCCATTCCCCAAACCAAGCCCCACTTTTGATGCCAGGTCTGGTGGGAACATTAGGAAAAACAAGGAGTGACCACTGTAGTTGGGACCACCCCTAGGGTGTCCAGAGCTGAAGTTACCCTCCCGACCCCTTGCAGAATCCTTCATCTAGCTTTGGAAGAAAGCAGCCAATAGGGGTAGGAATGTGCCCCCTCCCTAAAGGGAGTGGGCACCGGAAGGGTGTAGCCAACCTCAGGGACAGTAGCCATTGGATACTGCCCTGTGACCCCAGTAATGCCCCTAAACCTAGTATTTGGGCCCCCCATGAACCTTGCTCTTCGGATTCCTGGCAAAATGAAGAAGTAGAAGGACTAAAGAGCCGAGCCCAGAAGTGAAGACTCCAGACAACAAGTGACTCAGCCCCAGCCCTACGGCCTGTCGCAAAATCAGAACTCCTGCTACAAATAGGCAACGCATCCTGCAAGACCAATGACATCTACAAACCCTTAGATGACTTCCTGGCCACCAGGGGACCAAGAACTCCAGAGGACAGCTGCCCTGTCCACAAGAAACCTTCCAAAAGGAGTCCAGAACCTCCCAAGATCTGCGAGTCCTACCTCCTCTAAACCCGACACTCACGGCCCAAATCCTGGTGGCCCAACACCCAGAGAAGGTCCCCAAGCAATTCTGACCTCGAGTCCACCCTGGTTTAACCCCTCCTGGCCAACACAACAACACCTGCAGCCTAAATCCAGAGGACCCCCCTTGACTGCGACCAGATCTGACAAAGATTACTGACGACCAAAGGTACCCCTGCATCCAAAGCCCCCTGGCCTTGGGGAATCCGACTGATGATCCCGCAACATCCAGCGGGCGCCTCTCCTACTTGTCCAGCCTTTGGTTTTCCGCATCAGACTCCCTCGACCCAAACTGCAGCATCTTTGTGACCCTTGGGGTTCTCCCATTAAAAAGCACTGGGCGCCCCACACTGTGTTAGCATCCTGCCGCCCAGTGCCTCGCTGAGGGTGTGTTTGGTGCTGACCCGTGACCCCCACCCCGTGCTCATCTAAACCCCCCAGGTCTGTGCCCTGAAATCACGGGTACTTACCTGCAACCTGTTTCTTTCCAAGAACCCCCCCGTCCTCATAGGATACCATTAAAAAACCAGTACCAACTTGGACCTCTGCATCCAGCCAGCCCTGTGTTGCTAGTGGTGTGCTTTTCAGGTCAACCTGAATCTTAACCTGTGGACAGCCCAACACCCTGAAGACTGGGATCATAAGTCAAGTTCCTACCTGTAAACTTTTAACACTTTTCTTCCCTTAAGACTGCAATGCTTCCTAAGAGAAATTGCACTGTCTACTTTTGAAATTGAAAAGTGTTACTTCCTTGAAAGCTGTTTTATCTGCAAAACCTAAACAAAGTGCATTTCATATTATAAGCCTTATACAAACTTACAACTGTTCTTACCTGCAACAAAGATCATTTTGGTTCTAGAAGTAAAGTAACAAAATATTTTTGCTACATAAATACATTGGCCTGGAGTTAGCCATTGAGTGTGTGCCTCATTTCTTAAGTGTGCGTGTACAACAAATGCTTAGCACTACCCTCTGATAAGCCTAACTACTCGACCACACTACCACAAAAGAGAGCATAAGCATTATCTACTTTAGTCTTTGTAAAGACTCTGGGGATTGACCGGACTCTGTGCACACTATACCTCATTTTGCTATTGTATATACAGCGTCTACCTTTAATACTGAAAAGCATTACTTACCTGAAAACTGTTTTAATGTGAATTACAAAGTTAATTTGATACTTGAAAGTGATACATTCTTAAAACTGGACTTACCTGCAACATAGATCCTCTTGGGTCTAGTAAAAAGTATATTTTTCATACATAAATTATTTGACTTCAGTTAGTCACTGTTTGTAGGGTGGGGTGGCCTCTAAATGTCACTAGACTACTTTGAAGGGCACATTTGGTGTCCTCCTTCATAATCCGATTTGCACCAGTTCAGGAACCCCCAGTTCCCACTCTGATGCAAAACTACACAAAGAACGGGGGAGTGACACACACTCCCCACCCCTCACCCCACCTTTAGGGAGGTGCACAGAGCTCTGCCAGGTAGCCACTTGATTCTGCCATCTTCTAAATAAGATGTGCAGAGGCCCCAGGGACCATCTGACTGGTTAGGCCAGGTAGCTGATGGCCCTGACCCACTCTGATAGATGGGTCACTGCAGAGAGAGGCCAACCCCCTTTTAGGGTTACTTAAGAGCTCCCTTGCTCTTAAGGAAGCGGCTGGCCTGGTTTGTAGTGGGTACCTAAGGTACTTACACCTTATACCAGGTCCAGTTATCCCTTATTAGTGAAATGTAGTCAGTGCCTAGAAGCCAGGCTCTCTAGGGGAAGCGTGGAGGAGCAGCTAAGGCCTAACTAGGAGACATGCAAAGCTCATGCAACACCACTGTAGTCACACCGTACTCACACACATGAAAGAAAATACTCAGTGTTACAAAAATAAAGGTACTTTGTTTTGGTGACACAAATGCCAAAAATATCATAGAGACTAGAAGAGTGGACCCAAGCCACCGGTTGTCGCTGCAGAGGGGCGCCTGATGAAGCAGGGAAGTGACTCCTTCACTTCAAGGGAGATTCCTTCGTTCTTCTGGTGCAGGCTGAAGACAGGCAGTCTTCGGAGGCTGCACAACCTGGAAACAGTTGTATCTGCTGGCAGGAGCTGAAGATACAATGTTGTGGAACTCATCTCTGCTTCTTTGTTGCAGTTTGTAGAGTTCCTGGAGGGTCCAGATGCAGTTTCTTCTGTAAGAAGGTGAAGTAAAGGATGCAGATGATTCCTGTTGGAGCCTTGCAATCCAAATCTGAGGAAACACCCAGAGGATAGACCCTAAATAGCCCTAAAAGGGGGACTGGTTAGCTATCAGGGGAGGGCTCTGACGTCACCTGCTAGCACTGGCCACTCAGGTGCTCACAGAGTGCCCTGCCAACTTGGAATCCAAGATGGCAAAACACAGAGACCCTCTGGAGGAGCTCAGAGCACCACTCCTGGGGTGGTGATGGAAAGAGGAGTGGTCACTTCCCTTTCCTTTGTCCAGTTTCGCACCAGAGCAGATGGAGACTGGATTATGGAAGGATGGCACCATCTGTGCCCTTCAAAGCATTTCCAGAGGCTCTAGGAGGCTACCACTCCCATGCCTGTATCACCTATTTCCAAGGGGAGAGGGTGTAACAGGCCTCTCCCAAAGGAAATCCTTTGTTCTGCTTTCCTGGGCTGGAGCTGCTCAAGGGCAGAAACCTGTCTGTGAGGTGGCAGCAGCAGGGACTGCCTGGAAAAACCTCTGAAAGTGTAATGGCAGTGCTGGGGGTCCTCTAAGGAGCCCCCATAGTGCATGGAATCATACAATCAGTGCTTGTAAAAGCCTTGGAATATGATTCCAACATGTTTGATACCAAACTTGGCCATACCTGGCGCAGTGTAAATGGCAGTGAAAGTGTGCATGCACCTTTTCACACAGGCTCTAAAGGCAGTCCTGCAGAAGCTTTTGCATGGGTTCCCTATGGGTGGCAAAAGAAATGCCTTAGCCCACAGGGATCCCCTGGAACCCCAATGCCCGGGGTACCTAGGTACCATTTACTAGGGACTTATAAGGGGACACCAGTATGCCAATTGTGGGTGGAATACTGGATTACCAGTATCCTATAACCATAATTTAAGGGACAGAGCATAACTACTGGGGTCTTGATTAGCAGGATCCCAGTAGACACAGTCAAACACACTGACAAACAGGCGGGGGTAACCATGCGCGAAAGAGGCTACTTTCCTACAAGTGGGTCCTCAGATTAGTCAAGCAAGACTCTACAAGGAACTCTCTGCAGGACATCTTTTGCTCCTGGACTGTGGAACTGCGGCTGGTCTTCGTTGGAACAAAACAAGTCTGCTTCTGGTGAAAAGGCTCCCAATTGAGAAACATTGTTTCTCCGGATCCTGCAAGGGTTCTTCAACATCCAAGGCTGTCACTTACTGTACTTACCTCCAGTGTTCCTAACTGCCCCTAGCTAACTACCACACTTACCTTGGTTGGAGTCACTGTTTCACATTCCACCTCTTTTAGTATATGGTTTGGCCCTAGCCTGGAGCCCTGTGAATTTTTATGCTGTTTCTGATGTTTATTCTGTGTATATACTGTGTGCAACATCCCCAAAAAGAGATATAGGAATGTCAGTTTAGTAGTAGCTGTATTAAAGCATCCTTTATTTTTGCAACACTTGTGTGGTACTTTGTCAGTGGGTTACTATACGACTACTGTCGTATTGCAAGTACTTTAAATTCCTCCTGGATAAGGTTTAGCTGCTCGCCTCAGCTACCCCTAGAGAGTTTCTGCTATCTGGACACCTATCCACCATCGCTAAAGGTTGCCTCGATTCAGTATAGGGTGCCACACCATAGGTGTACACCATAAACTGAGTCAGTCTCCTACACGAGTAACTGTAGTTTTCTAGTATTTATATCTTTCATAGATTCCCATGCTTAAATCATTGCCTGTCGTCAAAGTGTACGGCTGACTGTGCCATAGAAATCAGTACATAAAAGTCTACGTAGGAGTTAGTGTTAAAGACATTCACTTCAATAGCTTATTGGTGTCATTTAAAAAGACTCAGAGTCCAGCCAATCAAGTGACAGCACCCTTTAGAAATTGTTTAGAACCCTCACCACGGATGCTCCAGTCTCTCAGATTTTCCAGCGCAAGTGAAATGTATTGGAGGTGGAAAGAGTGTGAGCTTCTATGGGTAGGTGTGTGGATCGCATGTGAATCTATGAAAAATAATACTGGAGTACTAGTTACAGGTAAGGTATTTTCTTCTCCAGTATTGGATCTTTCATGGATTCACATGCTTAAATCAGAATAGTTATTATTTGCAAATACAACGCATTATAATTACATTCCGGCAGGTGGGAAAACAGAACTGGCTTGCCTTATTCAAACAGATGCCTTAAAACTGCTTGTCCCACTGCTGCATCACTTTGGTCAGCAGAATCCAGGCAGTAATGGTGGGTAAAGGTGTGCCTGCTAGACCATGTTGCTGCTCGCCATATCTGTTGAATGGGTACACCAGCAAAGAGTTGTGGTAGTCGAAACGGCCCTAGCAGAATGCGCCGTAACGCTGTAGGTTAAGGGTTTTCCTGCTTATCTGTGGTAGACCTGAAAGGCGTTGCAATACATTTTGCTATAGACTTTCGGTACTAGAAATCCTTCACTTAAATTTCTTTACGCAACAAACAAGTGGTCTGTTTTCCGGAACTGTTTTGTTCTGCGTAGGTACAATTTGGGACATCTTTTGACATCTAGAATATGGAGAGATGTCTCTGCCATAGGATTGGGGAAGAATGTTTTCAACACTATCGGTTGAATTAAGTGGAAATAACTTGGAGTTGGTTCTTACTATCAGACCATCCTGCTCGAATTGGATGAATGGTTCTTTTATAGTAAATGCTCCAATGTCACTAACTCTTCTTGCTGATGTTAATTCCAGAAGTAGTGCTGTCTTCCATGTAAAAATATTTTTAGTCTTTTTTGTGTACTGGCTCGAATGGGGGTTTTCTTAACTGGCTCAATACAAAATTGAGATTTCAAGGAGGGGGAGGCTCTCTAACAGGAGGAAACATTCTGAAAAGTCCCTTGAGGAACTGTTTGATGATCCCCGCAGATTAGAGTGAAGGTAGTTTATCTGATCTCCAAAAGTGAGATATTGCTGCTAGACGCACCCTAACAAATGTATGTGAAAGTCCAGAATCTGCTAAATGCAGGAGATACGGTAGGATGTCTTCTGCGGTAGAAGAGAATGGATGTATAGCTTTGTCTTGATACCAGAGACAGCAACATTAACACTTAAGTTTATACGTTTTGTTGGTGGTGTGTGCCCTAGCTTTCACCAGAATCTCCCTGTAGTCTGTTGGGATGTTAAGTTTGTGAATTCATGGAACTCAAAAGCCAGGCTGATAAATGTAGTAAAGTCAGATTGGGATGTAGTACGTGGCTGTTGTTCATTGGTAATAATGTTGGAATGGGCTTCAGTTAAATGTGTGCTTGTTCCGAAAAAGCAGGACTTTTGTGAACCAGAACTGTCTCGGCCATCTGCGATCAACGAGAATTAACCAGAGTGGTTCACTTTCATTTTCTTTAGAATCCTTGGTATTAACAGGATCAAGGGAAAAGCGTATGAAAAGATCTTCAACCATCTGATCGAAAATGCATACCCTTGCAACCCTTTTTGGTGATACCAGCTTACATAATGCTAGCATTTCCAGTTGTTGGTTGCAAAAAGATCTAGCTTTGGTTTGCTCCAATGAGTAAAGATGGTCTCTAGTCTGTTGATTGCGCTCCCACGCGTGACAGCTGATGGTGTTCTGCTCAATGTGTTTGCTAGCACGTTGGACTTTACGGGTACATGCTCCGGCATTATCTGGCGCTGCAGGGCCCATTCCCAAATCGTCTGCACTGTTGTGGCAGAGCTAATGATCTTGTTCCTTCCTGCTCGTTGATATAGTGAATGCTTGTGGCAATGTCCATGCAGATGAGCCTGATACTCTGGCAAGGAACAATAAAGCGAGCTGTATGGCCTCGAGTTCTAGCAGATTCATATGCATCATCTTTACAAGATATTCTACTTGCCACTGATGTGAGAGATCCTAGAGATGAGCGCCTCATCCACATAGGCTGCCATCTGGGAGAGAAACGTTAGGCCCCGAGCAATGTTTTCAATGTGAGACCACAATTGCATTGATGTTATCATGGTCCGGACAATTCGGATGATGTCATCGAATGACCCTTGGACCTGTGTCCATTTCTTGTCTATAGTTTTTTTTGCAGTGGATGCAACTGTAGTCTGCAAATTGGGATCCGTGGAATGCAAGAGGATAGCATTTCCTAACGCTGGATTGAAACGGACCCTCTCTTGCTGAGGTCTTGGGCTCGCTGTTGAATCCTGCACCACCATTCCTGTGAGGGCTATGCCTTTTCTCAGATGGTATCTATGAATGCACCTAGTAAAGTCAACTTTGTTGCTGGAGTGACAAAAGATTTTTGCAAGTTTACTGTGAGGCACAGTTTCTTGAAGAGTGAGAGGCATCGGGTTGTATCTGTTGTGGCTTGTTGAGACGTTAAAGATTTTATTAACCAATCATCCAGGTAAGTTAATACCTGGACACCTTCGTGTCTCAGGTGGGCTGCCACTTGGGTCAACTACTTGCTGAATATAGGTAGGGCGGATTTGATGCTAAAGGGGAGGACTCCGAATTAGTGGGTGTCACCTACCATGAACAAGAAGAACTTTCAATGTCTTGGATGAATCAGAAAATGGAAATATACATCCTGTAGGTCTAAGGGTGTCCTGTGGTCCCCGTGCTTGAGTAGGTGTAAAATGTCTTGCATGGCATTTGTTGAGCTTTCAAAGGTCTAAGATACAGCGCCAGTCTCATGATTTTTCCCTTATGAGGAAGAAACAGGAGTAGAAACAGATTTCCATGATCCAGGACCTCTTCTACTTCACCATTCGTCTGCATGATAGATATTTACATCAAAAGCTGTTTTGGATGGGGACGTGGCAGCCCTATTGGAGGAACATTTGATGGTTTGCTGATGAACTTGAGTGTATGTCCCCGATCTATGACATCTAGGACTCATTTGTCTGTAGTGATCAGGGTCCACTGATGGGAGGTAGTGGGGGGTGGGGGGGAAAGGGGGTCACTGTTTTCTAGTTGTGGCTCACAATCTAGGGCACTGCTTCCCTCTTGTTGGTTGCTTGCACGGTGCAGATGGGGGATGCCAGTACTGTTATGTGTATTAGGGGCGATACTGACTCTGGAAAGGCTGCAATAGTTGTTTCTATGATTGGACTTCTCCTCAATAAGTGTAGGAGCTTCTGCCTCAAGCCCCACAAAAAGGCTGCCTTTTCATTTGTAGAGTGACTAGAGACTGTTGTGGTCTTATCAGCTTTATTAGCTTGCAAAGCATCAATATACTTGCTGAGCAAGGCTTCTCCGTCGTACGTACAGAATGTCCAAGATCTTACTTTGGACCTCTGGTCTGAAGCATGTTGCTTCTTCTAAGTACTGACTCTATGGCTAATTCCCTGACACCTTTAATGAAATATCTATGGCACAGTCAATCTCAGCTGAGACTAGTTCTCCCTCTTAAAGAATCTTTTTGGCGTCCAGCCTTACATCTTCTGGAAGGAGGGCTATATATTGAACCATATCAGATCACTTCTGTCTATCGAACCTCCCTAAGTTTGCCAGAGAACTGGGTGCTCGAACTGTGATGGCTGCCATACTAGAGAAACATTTGCCGATGTTATCAAGGTGACATCCATCGCTATCTGGTGGTGCAGTGGAACGGGTTGATGGATTTCTTTTAAAGCCTTTGGGCAACTAGTGTATTAACAGAATCAGGCGTAGGGTGACCCACTACACATGCTGGTGAGTCATCCAGTGCTTGATAATTTTTATCTAATCTGGGCATTACTGCCAAGAACGTGCCTGGATTCTTCATAGGTTTTATTCCTTCCTGACAGACAAAATCCACAATGGGGAAGGTTCTTGCGGATTTTTTTATGGGCTCTTTAAAATTGTACTGAAACAGTCAGTCTGTTTAGTGGTAATAGGAAGTTGAAACCTCTTCACTGCTCTCTCCATGATGTTATGGAAACCACCAATGTATTATGGTGGTGAGTCGACTGGCAGTGTAGGAGAATCATCTGCTGGTAGGTCTGCCAAAGTGTGGGAGTTTTGGTATACGAGCTTCAGGTACCTGTAAAGTGCATGGAAGAGGGGTTAGTGTTTGCACTTGCGAAGTTCTCAGAGGTGTCTGTGGTTGTAATATAGGGTTAGCTTTTGTTGGCTCTGGGAACCTGCAGATTTGAGATTAGTTCAGTAGCATCTGGACTGAGTGTTGTTCCTGGTGGCCAAAAGCAGATAACTGTTCTTCATAATGTTGTGGCTGTTTAGCAGTGTAGTAGTCATCACAGCATTATCGTCGTCATCAACTTGACACTTTACGTGTAATTCAGATGTGCTAGGAGCCACCCCAAAGAGACCGTCCTCGTTGGGTTGGTCTTCATTAAGCAAATGTGCTGGTGGGAACAGCAAAACATTGCTTGGAGATGTGTGGGGAGGAAGAATTATATCTTTAGCTGATTGTTCAGCAAGTGTCATTATAGATACAGGCATCAATGGTGTTACTGGTGCCCCTGTGGACTATGTTAATGTTTCTGTGAACTTGGATGTCTTAGTTGTTATTTTCTTTGACAGTGTTGCTTCTTGTGTACTCATCGACGGGGCTGTCGTCAACAGTGCTCTTGTCAATGGTGTCTTCGTCGACTGTTTCCTTTGTCGACTGTGTCCTTGTGGACAGGGCCATAGGTGATGGATGTTTCGTCAACGATGGTGTCGACAACCGATGTTTCAAAGGTGGTTTAGCAGCATGGTTGAAGATTTAAGAGTCTTCTCAGACACCCTCTTTGATGATGGCGTTGTCATCGGTGACAGTGTACAAGAGAAAACGGTCGTTGACGCTGCTGGGGATGATGATAGTATCAATGGTGACAGTGCTGAGGTAAACGTCAATATCACAGTAGTATGTGTCACCGTCGATGGTGACAATGTCGAAAAAAATTGGAATATTGGTTCAGAAAGTGATTCTGTAGTCACTGGTAGTGATTTTTAAGATCTTTTTACAGAAATTTCCCTTATAGAGTTAAAAGTTCAGATGGAATCTTTAAGGAAAAGGTTTTTTTTTCTCGGCGGTGGTAGGTGTTCATTGCATTTTTTATGGTGCATAGAGGACTCATGAGTTTTCTTTGAAGCTTTTTTAGATGATTCAGAATGCTCTTTCTTGTGAGGTCTAGCCCTCTTGCAGGACTTTTCAGTTCTAGAAGTCTCGTCAATTTCTTCTTCAGAAAGAGGTTCTTCCATAGATTTCAGCTTCTCCAACCATGATACACTCCCTTTTTCTATCCTTGAGAGTTTTCCGGGATAATGTGCAGCACATTTTGCAGTCTTTCACTGTATGCTTTGGGTGAAGACAATAAATGCACTCTTTATAAGGGTCCTCTGAGTGTAATCTTTTTTTTGCCACAAGTACTACATGGTCTAAATAATCCTTTTTTAGGTTGATCTGACATGGTCAGGAAATTTAAGCTATAAAAAGAATAGATACATATTTATGACCTAAAGAGAATTCTTCATGAACTAGCTTTAATGAGGGAAAAACTAAGCAGAGCTCAGGGAGACTCCCATCACAAGACGTGTGGTAGAAAACCTGAGACTGAAGCCTCTGTGGTTAGGGTTCTAAAGGGTGCTGTTGCCCAACTGGCTGGACTTTGGGTCTTTTTAAATGACATTAATAAGATATTGAAGTGAATGTCTAACATTAACTCCTATGTAGAATTGTCTCTACTGCTTTCTATTGTACAGTAGAGTTCCCACTTCGATGACGGGGAATGATTCAAGCATGTGAATCTATGAAAGATCTAATATTGGAGAAGTTAAGAATGGTTTTTTTTTGGTTGCTCCAGTGTTTAACAATTTTAACTGTTTAAAATGTTTAACTGGACCATGTAATTATTAAATGACCTCAGTCATTTATCCCATGTAATTGTTGTCCCCCAGGCTCCAGATCAAATTGTGGGGGATGAGTGCTAACTGCATGTTAATGACCTGAATGTCCTACAAGCTCCAGATACCTTTACGAAAATTGCTCATTTCTGTCAGCAAGATAGAAATTTGGTAAAACGGGCTAGGAGGTGTAGTGCAGTGATGAGGTGATAGGCAGGATGTCACTACACACAACTGAAGCAGCTTCTTTTTGACAGTTATAATTTGCACAAGAGAGAGGCTTTTAATGACATGTAATTAAATGTGTGCAGCACAAGTAATGCCCAACAGAACCAATATCTAAGACCTTTATTTGAAGAGCGGGATGACAATCAGCACCATATGTCTCAGAGAGCTCCAACTTGTGCAACTAAAATGGCTATCATTCTCGTTTCACTGGTTACCCAAGGTTGTCAGCACAAAGATGATCCTTTTTTTAACATCAGATGATTAATCAAGTTGATCAGAATGCTAATCATGCAGTTTCAGGTGGTTGCCGGCATGTACCTGCTCATACCCTTGGGTAATGTATTGCTCAAAGACAGTCACTATTCTGGTCACACAGTGCTCAACTTTCATCCTTCTGAAGTGACTAAAAGGACTACAATTGGGTTGAGTACCGCTTGACATCTAGGGCCATAATAACCTAAGTGCCGTGGGGGTGCAACAGGTGTTTGTGCCTGCCTCTAGTGCCTCCTCAACACCTTGATAACTATACAAAATGCCACATATGTTTATGCAGATTCTTCTACAATGAGGATTGCACAACCACAATCATTAGGGGCTTTACCCTCATTTGCATGGGAGCATGGCCCAATGCAAATGAGGAAACACTAACTATGCTGTACAGACGCAGATGAAGAGGCAAAGAGACAGTCAAGAGGCACAGAAGGTGGTGTAGGAAAACACAATTTCTGGCATGGGTAGCAACCACTTTTTGGCTAGTATCTGATGTGATTTTAACTGAAAGTGCACTGGGTTCCTGCTAACCAGGTCCGCAGTGCCAGATCTCTTTCCTTAATATGGGACAGTTGTTTCTCTCAATTGGCAACACATTTAGTATCCACTGTAAGTCCCTAATAAATGGTATTCTTGGTACCTAGAGCTGGGGGTACTAAAGCAGGTCCTTGAGGGCTGCAGCACAAATTGTGCCACCCTCAGGGAACTCGTCCCAAACACACACACCGCTGCCATTGCCGGCTGCGTGTCATGGTGCAGACAAAATTGAATACATGATCTGTCATACATCCTGTGTGCCAGGTCCCCTACCACTGCATGTGATATTTGTAGGTCACCCCTAAAGAAAGCCTACTAAGGCAGGGTGCGTTATATCAGATGCGAGGAAGTACGTGCTTCAGCATATATGCCCCTACCATGCATTTGTCAATTCTTACACATAGTAAGTAAACAGGGAAGCCATTTGAGTGCACGCGTTGGACACTGGCCATTAGGAGTTTCACTGAAACCAGAGATGTTTGGTATCAAACACCTCGTATTAATAAGCACTCACTGAATCCAGTGATGGATTTATTAATACATGCACCCAGAGGGCAGCTTAGAGGTGCCCCCTGAAAACCTACCCAACAGCTAGTGTGATAACTGACTGGTCGAAATCAGTACAGCTACCCTAGACAGATTTCAGACATCCTGAAGTGAGAGCCAGCGCTCTCAGAGGCCAGGAACAAAAGCCTGCTCTGAGCAAAAGTGTTATCACCTCTTCAAGGCAGGATGGACATTCCAGAATAGGAAGCTTCAAAGAACGAGCCGCCTTTGGTATGTGATCCAGGATTCTCCAGATGGTGAAGATGACCAACCCCCCTGTCCTGACCCCACTTTTTGCCAGCAAACAGGCAGGAAAATTAGTAAGAATAGGAGGTGTGCCCACCTCATGCCAGTCCCACCCCCATGGTGGTCCAGCTGATGTGGGGCACAACGTTGTAAACACCTCCATCTTGTTTTTGACAGAATTAGTATTCTAGGATCAGGGTTATGCCCATTTCCCAAGAGAAGTGGTCATAAAGAGGGTGTAGTCACCTTACAGGTGGTCAAGCTATTTGCTGCTGCTTAGCACTCCCTGTAACACCCCTAAATTGAGTGTTTAGGTGTCACCTCTGAACCCAAGAACTCCCATTCGACAGTGTAGTAAGCCGGGTTCTGGTTGTACTACCCCCACTTTTTTTTCCCCATGGTGTCAGTATGTCTTGGATTGTAGTGCACTGGGATCCTACTAACCAGGGCCCCAGTTGCCAGTACTCTCTCCCCTAAATTTGGTTGGTTGGTAACTTTTTACACTCACAATCGGTATACTGGTGCCCCCCTGTAAGTCCCTAGTATATAGTACTTAAGTACCCAGGGCATTGGTACCTCAGAGGTCCCCCGTGGCCTGGAGCATGTATTGTGCCACCCTACATTGCAGCCTGCATGAAATGGTGCATGCACCCTTTCACCACAGACATAAGACTTGCCTTATATCCTGGTCACTTCACTTAGACATTGTAAGTCACCCTCACACTTAGGGACATGAACCAAACCCTTTGGCCCAAGGGCATGGTGCATTGCCCTAGGTGTGAGGGTACCCCTGCATGGGGAGTGTGTACCTACAGAACCCAGGCACCATTTCCTGGACTCAAAGTGTGGGGAAGCAATCTTAAGGTATGGGTTGGAATCTGGTGAACACGAGTGGCCCAACTACATAATGGCTTCTCCGAACCTAGGCATGTTTGGTATCAAACATGTTGGAATCATGCAACTACACCGATTCGAGTGCTAGCAGCATGACCTCCTGTGCTCTGGGTGTTCCTTCGAAGACCCCCCAGTTCTCCCCATGCAGCCTTACGGGGTCTGGCTGCCAGCCCACGCTGCTGCCGACCCCAGACACTGATCTGCCCTCCTGCTGGTCAGCCTGGCAGAGGAAGGCGCAACAAAGGCTTTCCTGCTAGGGAGAGGTGTGACCACCCCCACCCCCGTGTACGGTCACCAATGGCCACGGTGGGGTGGCCTGTGAGCGCCACCAGAGTGCACTGAAGGGCACATTTGGCACCCTCCTTGCATAATCCGGTTAACACCAGTTCATGAACCCCTAGTTCCCGCTCTGGCTCGAAACTGCATTAACGACAGGGCAGTGACTACCCCCATGTCCATCCCCTCCCTAGGGAGGTGCACAGAGCTCTGCCAGGTGGCCACTTGATTCTGCCATCTTGGAAACACGATGGGCAGTGGCCTCTGGGAGTATCTGACTGGTTAGGCCAGGTGGATGATGTCCCTGACCCCCAATGATAGGTGGGTCCCTACAGAGCGACCAACCCCCTTTTAGGGTTGCTTAAGGGCTCCCCAGTGGATGGGTTGTTAGATTCGCCAAGCAAGACTCTACAAGGAATTCGCTGCAAGACATCTTCTGCTCCTGGCCTCTGGAACTGCTGCTTGTCTGCTTTGGAACCGAAACAAGTCTGCTTCTGGTGGGAAGGCTCCTACTGCAACATTGTTTCTCTGGATCCTGCAAGAATTCTGCAACATACAAGGCTGCGTGTCCTCCAGGGTTACAAGGACTCTGTTTTCACCTGGAAGCACAAAGGAATCTCCCTTGGAGTGAAGGTGTCACTCCTCTGCATCTGCAGGCACCTCAAGACAATGTCGACTGGCTGGTGGGGTATGCTGTTCCACAGACTCTGCTTCACAGGTGCCTTCCTCTGGGTCCTGCTTGTCTTCTGAACAACTTGGGAGACTGTGGGCCCCTGCTCCCGCCATAGGACTGGAACCCCTGTGCACTGTGACTGTTGCTCTTGCCAAGGCTTGTTGACTCAATTGACAGGAGCAGAGAAGCCCTGGCCTCCAGCACTCAAAGGTCAGCCACTGTCCTGCAACTCCTGCGATGTGATCCTTTGGTTTTGTTGTGCTGCTGCTGTGTCCTTGAGACTCCCTGTGTCCATCGTCTGTGGGTCACACTTCTGCTGGCCTTCCTGCATGCTGAGGGCCAGCCATAAGACCCTCTTGAGGGTAGAGTCTCCTGGGTCTTGCTGGTTCCGAAAACTCTGCAGATACCTCTTCAGATACTGCTTGCCAGTGCTTGTGGGTGACCTGGCTGCCCACTGCCCCTCCTGCAATTCAGCAATCGTCAAGGAACAGCTCGTAGGTGACTCCTGGGATCTTTTGCAGCTCCTGGACTCCGCAGATGGACTTCTTCCTCCACTGACTTGCAGGACCTTCACCTCTAAGAAGGTGGGAATTGCCAGCTGCACCACCTGGGTACCTCCAAGGGTGCTGGACTCTATCTCCATCCTTTTCAGGTCCTCCACGTCTGTAATCTGTCCATGGATCCCACTGGCCTGGTCCAGAGGTCGTGACAGCAGCTGGACAATCTGAGGCTTCCACTGACTTCAGAGAGAGTCAGTTTTCCTCTCCGCATCCGGGCCCCTGGTGTAGGTACTCCTGTTTTCTGGGTATTTTCAGGTGCGGGCACTCTCCAACCTTCATTTTGTCCATTGGTTTCTCAGGGTCCACTGGGAAGGGTCCTAAATCACACAAACTCCAAACATTACACCCTGTGCTAGTACATGGGACAACTGGGCAGGTAACTACCTTGCAAAAACAACAAGTGATGGACGGAATGCTGAACATTGTCAAACACTCACCCCCAGTCATAGATCTGGGTTTAATCCATCGTTCTTTTGCTCACCATGCCACCCCAGCTTGGACCCAGCCATATGCAAATCAGTATTGAACCTGTCCCTCATGGGAACAGTTCAGCCCAAACTGCCAAGCCAGGTCCTCACTTGACCGGAAACAAGCATCCTGGGACCGGTTTCGGGGTTTCACCCCTCATCAGCCAGGCTACCTTGACTCCAGTGGCATGGGAAGCACAGGACCCACGTCTGGGCGTACCCTTCCCACTTAGGGCAACAAAGCAAAAACAACAAGTGATGGACGGAATGCTGAACATTGTCAAACACTCACCCCCAGTCACAGATCTGGGTTTAATCCATCGTTCTTTTGCTCACCATGCCACCCCAGCTTGGACCCAGCCATATGCAAATCAGTCTTGAACCTGTCCCTCATGGGAACAGTCCAGCCCGAACTGCCAAGCCAGGTCCTCACTGGACCGGAAACAAGCATCCTCTATTTTCAGAGAGAGAGAGATAGAAAGATAGAAAGATAGAAAGATAGAAAGAAAGAGCCAGCCCGCACTGTCGAGCTCCACTTCGGCCCAGCTGTCCCTATGCAGTTCCTGCAGAATTTAAACCAAATCTTTTGGGATCTCATATCTCTTTAATATCTCCCACAGCAGATCCTGATCAACTAAGTTGAAAGCAGAGCTAAAATCAATTAAAAAAAAAACAATAAAGTGCCCCACTCTGCCCAATGGATTTCTTTGCAATGGCCCATAAACTAAGAGTGATCCACAGTCAAATGACTCTCCTTAAAACTCCCTTGCTCTAGGGGAATGATCGACTTTCCTCCACCCAATCCTTAATCATCTTTAGTAATTTTTTTGAAAAAATCTTAACACCTATGTCCAGCAGGTTGATTTGCCTATAATTCCCCGGAAGACTATAGACTCCTTTTTTTCTGATTGGTTTAATCACTGCCCCCTTCCAACTCTCTGAGAATCTTCCAGTTGCCAGGATTTCCTAGAAGACAATATAAAACAATCTAGACCACCATGCAGTATTAATTTTTATTACCACTGCCGGAACATTATCTGGCCCTGCAGCTCTAGTGAGCTTTATCCTCTCAATAGTTTCCATAATTATTAGATTGGAAAATCTCATCTTTGTTTCCTTTTTAATACTAAAAAGTGGAGGGGCTTTGCTTTGATGGGACGCCGTAATAATATGTCTCCTCTAAAAATTTAACCTTTTGTAGGAAGCCTGACCCACACTGTAACAACCTCCAAAAGTTTCCTAACATCGTTGAACTCTATACTTTTATCAAATCCCTACATTTTGCCTTCGATTCTCTTTTCTTTCGCGGCACCAAAATTCTGAGTTCCCTTTTATAACATAAGATGCTGCAATCCTCCACATAAATTTCTTGAACGCCTTTGGTGTCTTTCCAATTTCCTAATATTACTTTTTAGTAACCTGCAATATTTATCAAATCAATTATTTGTTTCATGCTTCCAAGCTTTACTTTTAGTTGGTCTAAAATTAAAATTCCTAACTTCGGGTTTAAAGCACACCAGCACCTTATTTATTACATCCACAATACCCAACTAAGTAATCTAAGAGAACTAACTCACTATAATTATACTGCAATTCCTTCACTAAACTTAGGTGCTTTTCTGAGAACCTAGGGCCAGATGTACCAAAAAAGCAATTTGCGACTTGCAAATTGCGAGTCCCTGCGACTCGCAATTTGCAAGTCGCAAATTGCTATGCAGTACGGTGTCTCAGACACCGACTGCAACTCGCAATGGGGTCGCAAAGACCCACCTCATGAATATTCATGAGGTGGGTCGCAAATTGCGGCCCCATTGCGAGTATAGGCACTCGCTAACATGTAGGCCTGCTGACGTCAGCAGACCTCCATGTTAGCGACCTGCTTTTAAATAAAGCAGTTTTTTTTTTTTGAAGTGTAGCCCGTTTTCCTTAAGGGAAAACGAGCTGCACTTAAAAAAATAAAATAAAAAAAAAACCTTTAGTTTCGGTTTTTTTTCAGGGCAGGGAGTGGTCCCTTGGACCACTCCCTGCCCTGAAAAAATATTTTGGGGGCCAGTCACAAACTGGAAGGGGTCCCATGGGGACCCCTTCCAATTTGCGATTGGGTTACCATCCACTTGAAGTGGATGGTAACTGCGATGCCATTTGAGACCGCATATGCGGTCGCAAATGGTATTGCATCCCAATGCGACTCGCAAATAGGAAGGGAAAACCCCTTCCTATTTGAGAGTCTGAAATGCATTTTGCGAGTCGGTAACGACTCGCAAAATGCATTTCTGCATTGGGATACGCGTTTTGCGACTCGCAAACGGCAAATTTTGCCGTTTGCGAGTCGCAAAACGTTTGCTACATCTGGCCCCTAGTTCTTAAACGCTTGGAGCAATCAATATTTAGCATAAGTTCCCTTGTCTGTCTAGGAGCAATATCCATTTTAATAATAGTTCTTACAGGATAATGGTCGCTCCTCTCCACCCGAAGGACCTTAAAGTTCATCACCCTCAAATGCCCATATCGGTACCAACACAGTCAATTGGGCACATCTGATTGTTTAAATGTTTTCCTACAAGGGTTATGTGAGGGCATACAACCATTTAAGTTCACTAATCCGTTTGACAAAATAAAATCTAATAAAGCAATGACCTTCCCAGATGCCACATTATACAGCATATAGACAGGTTGTATATTGAAAGCATTCAGGCACTCCCCATACTTTCCATTCCAGCAACTCGGAAAGCAATGTATGATTGAAATCTCCATCATAATGATCAGGGTTTGGGGATACAGCGCATCTATGGTGATAACATCATCCTTGAACAGTTCCATCTATCCAGTATAATCGGAGGTACCACATACATTCATATAAACATTTCAAATGATAATATATTTCTTTCTCCTGCCTATATCCAACAGTTGAATGCCACAGGCCATTATCCAATTGTACAGCGTTTTTACCTTCCATACCCTAGTGGCAATTTGTGTAGAGACCAGAGTTAACAACCTGCATTATTTTCTACGGCCTTTTGATAGATCCCCAGGAAACCATATCCCTCTGGGGGTTCTCTGCACAGCTATGTGTCCTGGAAACATAGATAGAATACTGCCTTATAATTCCATCAGCATCGTGTCATTTCCTTGCGGTACTAAACCCATATATGTTCCAGGGGAACAAACTAATGCTGTGCAGAGAAGCCTGCTCCTAATCCACCCACTTGAATCACAAGCCGCCTCCTCACTCTCCAAACAATCGTACCTATTTGGTTCAAGCGGAATTCCCGATTTCATTTTTATCATGTGAAGGAATAGTGACCATAACCCTACCTACTCTATTTTCCCTAATTAATCTATTACCAATAGAACCTTCATGCAGCCCCCATTTTACTTGATTAACTTTAATCCACTGTGATGATTCATGAACCCTAGAGTGTAACTTGAGGAATATACCCCAACTATTCCCCCCGCCAGATCCCCAGATATTTTCACCCTATGGTTCTGTAACTCCCTTTCAGAGTTGAGAATGGTATATCTAACGAATACTGAGTATAACAGGAGCGTTGTAACATTTTTACCATCTCTATTCTTCAAAAAGCCTACCTGTTTCAAGTTGGATGTTGAAACAGCCTTTAAGCTAGGACACAGGGAGAAAACTTGAAGGATCCTTGATCTATTTAAGCGATTTAACTTCTATACCCTTTTCCCTCGGCATCCACCTGAGGTTGGTTCCAGATAGACCTATAAAGAGTTTGTCTCCTCATCAGCTTCCAAAGAACTGGCTATTGAACCCCCTACTTTGGGCTACCCCCTGGCACTATGCGCCTGTAGATCTATACTTATTATTTCATTAATATGTGCTATTCTACAGACTTTCTCCTGATCACCAATTTCACATTCATCAGAGGATGCCTCCCACTGCCCATCATTACACACTGGTTGCACTTTCTGGCGTCTACCGGTCAAGTCCACTGCAATGTCATTGAAGTACAATTCGTTATCTTATGTTTACTGGTACTTTCTTTTACCTTGGTATTAGCCTTAGACTAAGACAGGGTTTTTAAGCCTTCTTTAAATAATAAACTCCCTCTACCCTTTACACTGTCACCCATTCGATGGCCCCCTGTAGGATTAAACTGACAAGCTTTCTTTATTCTCTCTCTGCCTAGCCTCTCCTGCCCTCATTTCTTTGATCTTTTACACCTCCCTCGAGGTCCCAGGTAAGAGAGGGTCCTATACCCATACCTACTTCCCCTTCTTTTTATTAACATTGGGCATTTGGAGATATAGACAGAGTGCTTCTACTCTAATACGGGTTCTTTATCTTTTGGGCTAACGAATTCACTCTCCTCACACACTGAACTTCCAACTTTACCCTTCTTGTCCGGACCTGCTTACCCACTTCCCACTTAGACAGGTCTCACCAGGTTGTCCATACAGTTATTAATTTGCTTTAACTCAGAGGCTGGGGAGTGGACACGCGATCCTAGATGTCGGACGCGTAGTCCGAGAGCTCCGGCGGGGCCTTTATTTCTCCGATTGAATGGAGCCCTGCCCAGGAGCCGCCACCACAACAGACCTGTGCCGCGCTGAGCGGAGGAGGCGGCGGAAGGCGTCGGAGGATCGACCAGCTACGGAGCAGGCGGATTCGGCGGGGCGTTGCTGCCACACCCGGAATCCTTGATAGTGAGCCGGGGGCTCGATTAGGCGCGCTGAGAGCAGCACAAGGGAAACGGCCACGGGAGGAGCAGATGCTTGCCGGCGGGCCCCTGGAACGGGAAAGGGGGGGCCCGCGCCTGAAAACTGCAGCAGGAGAAGGACACCGGGGGAAACCCGTGGAGCTGTGAGAAGCCTGGTGGAGGCCCCCTTCCCCTACGTCAGGAGGAGGCAAGGTGAGTGGGGCCCAGGCCAGTGACTTGTGAGAAGGGACAACTCCAGGCCCTACCTGGCAGAGAGAGAGCAGTGCCGGCCCGGTGTTGGACTGGAGCTGGGGGTCTCCCTGGGCTCTCAGGAGCAGAGGGGCAACGAGGAGAACATGGCCCAGGCAGTAGGACTGGTCCTCCTGGAAAGGAACGAGATGTGATCCCTGAGCCCACTGGAGCTGGGTGGGGGAGTCCGCACACGTCAAGCACAATGAGGAGGGGGCCATGGGATCGCCCCGGTGAAAGAGCAGAGGGGACCAGCGAGTGTCCCACCCCCCAGTGAAGCGGACCACAGGAGTGGTGGCCCGACGGGGCCTAGTAGGGGGGAATTGAACCCGGACCTCCTCTTGGAACGGGGGAGAGGTGCCGACCAGGAACCGAGGCGGCATAAAGGAACCACCTGACCCCCACAAAACAGAAGACGGCGTGGAGAGTGCATGGTGGGCGACAGGACCGGGCCCATAGGGGGCAGACGGAGGTCCTTTGGCGGCACCCCTCTCCCCCTTGCCTTTGCTTCTCCACTGTGCTGCGGGGGACGACTGAGGGTCCCTTGGGGGGCCAGGCGGCTGGCAGCCACACCGGGCGGGCACCGGAAAAAGAGGACCAACTGAGACTTGGGACGTTAGACGGGCCCCTCTGGGAGCACGGGGGTGGCCCGCGCGGACCTCTGGTGCAGTGTCCACACCTAGGTACTAAAGGGAGCCTGGTAGAAGTCCTACAAGTACGAACGAGAACAGTAACAGTCCCAACGAGGGAAGTAACGGCCGACCGGAACACTGGTGGGCTGCAAAAAAACACAGGGAGGGCCCGCGCGGGACCAAATGACGTCTGAGTAAAGACTGCCAGCCGCGGTGCGTGGCCGGACGTCCGGTCTTTCAGCGCCCATGACAACAAGACGCCATCGCGGAGGGAAGAAAATGGACCGCCCAACAACCAGCGAAAAGAAAGGAGAAGACATGCGTGACCCAACACAGCCCTCAGTGCAAGACACGCTAGACAAAATCTTAGGAGCGATGAAGGACACAAAAACCACCCTACAACGCAACATCAATCAGGTGGCAGTGGAGGTTGGCCTCCTCCGAGCAGACCACCAAAAGCTAAGAGACAGGGTCAAAGACACGAAGGCCACGCGAACAGACATAGTCCAGAGGCAGAAGGATTTGGAGTCCACCATGCTACACCTAACAGAGAGAATAAAACGACTAGAGCAGAGGGCAGAGGATGCTGAGGGGAGGAACAGAAGGAACAATGTACAAGTGGTGGGTCAACCGGAAGGATCAGAAGGCACAAATATGGTGGAATACCTGGAGGAATGGATGCGTAAGACGGTGGCCCCTGGACACCGTTCTTTGCCCTGGAGAGAGCGCACCCGGTACCCACGAGACCCCCGGCACCTGAAAGGCCAACCAGAGTAGTGATAGCACGCCTGCTACACTATAGAGATAGGGACATCCTGCTCCGGAGGGCCAGGGAGGCAGGCCCTTACAGAGTGGACAATGGACAGGTGACCCTCTTCCCGGACTTCACCATTGAGGTTCAAATTGAGAGCGCTCAGAGAAGAAGGAATTCAATACTCACTCCTCTTCCTAGCCAGACTGAAAGTGATGGTGGAGGGCAAGTCCACATTCTTTCAAAAGCCAGAAGAGGTATGGGAGTGGTTGGAGGCCCAGGGAGGACGGAGAAGATGGAACGGGGGACTGGATGGGGCCCTGCACCGCCCCCCTGGAGGAGGGGCGGGGGGGGGGGGGTTGTGACGACGCCAAACCCGCTCCGAACCATCACAGTCCCAGAAAGACTTAGGCAAGAAGGAGGCCCTGAGGGCGTCGGCATCAGTGGGCAGAGAGCCCTCCTTGAAGGGAAGCGAAGACAACGATTCGGACGGCACTGCAGCATCGTCAGTGGAGGACTCCGGCTGCTCGGAGAACCTGCCAAAAGTTACCCCACAGACAGCAGACGAATTGGGGGTGACCAAGGCGCTGTTGGACTCTGGGGCGGGGCACACTGCTTAGGAGAATGGCCCCAATGCACATTGTACCACCCCCACCGACCGGTTTCTCGTCCAATCAGGAGGAATGGCGACAACTAAACGTATTTGTGGGTCTATGTTGTTTGGTTGCATGGTTTTCATGGGCAGCCTACAGTTAGGGAGTTAAGTTTGAAATTAGATGGTGCCAGAGGGAAATAGGTTACACACATGAAGGTGGTTGGAACATACAAAGTAGATGGGAGGACACCGAGAGGAGGTGGGATCTGCACTTTTTACATGACATACCCAGATGGCTGACTATAATCTTTTAACGTGGAATATACAGGGTATGGGTTCACCTGCAAAAAGACCTAGATTACTGTCCCACCTGAAGAGGAGAGGCATACACGTAGCAATGCTCCAAGAAACTCACTTGACCACGAGTGAAGTGGAGAAGCTAAGACGCAGATGGCGAGGGTAGGTGTTCACCACTAGATACTCCTCTTATTCTAGGGGAGCACTAATATGGATCTGCGCCGGCGTGCCCTTCGAAGCGATATCCATAGATATAGACCAGGAGGGCAGATATGTAGTGGTGGAGGGGAGGCTCCATGGGATCCCAATAATCCTAGGAAGCATATATGCCCCTAACCAAGACCAGGCTCCCTTCCTGCAACACCTCTCGAGTCGCATTACCCTGCAGCAACATGGGGAACTGTTATTAGCAGGAGACTTTAATAGTGTCCTGGACGTAGACTTGGACCGTTCCTCACCCCCACTACCAGGTGCAGTGACACATAAAATAGCCAAGAAAGTAAGTGAGTAGGTGAAGGCCTGGGGAATGGTAGATATCTGGCGCGAACAACACCCGCACAATAAAGACTATTAATTTTACTCCCCTTTGCATCAGATACATACCAGAATCGATAGGGTGGTGTGCACTCCCGGGAAGTATGACTCACTCCGAGTACTTGGGGCGAACCATATCAGACCATAACCCATTACTAGTAAAGTGGAGGGCGACTAAGGATAGGCCCCCCCCCCCCATACCGCTTTGGAGAATGTCACCGACAGAGTTGGAAGACCAGGCATTTAGAGAGGCACTCCGATCTCATTTAACTGATCAAATAAATATAAATAAGGTGTCAACTTCCTCCAGGGCTATGGAATGGGAGGCACTAAAGATAGCGACGAGGGGCTATAGCATAGGCCAGACAGCTGGGATTAGACGTACGTTAGACCTAGAATTGATCAAGCTCGAGGAGACTATACATGAATGGGAAAAAAAAAAAGGACATAGAGGCACACAAGAACAGGAAGAATACTAACAGGCGAGGAGATCCCACTCACAGGTGGAAGAACTCCGTTGCCATTGCTTCTGGAGACATTTAGCTTCAGTACTTCAACCGGTTCTACTCCCTTTATCAGCCCTACTTCTTTCCCTGTCAAGTCCCACACCTTCTCTTGGACTGTTCCCTGTAAGTCTGCCGGGAGGTCAGCCAGAGGGTAGGTCGGGGAGGATGCTGGCATGGTTGGTGAGATCAGGGGGGTGGGGGGGGGGGGGGGGGGGGATATAGTAAGCGTACGTGACATGAAAGGGGACCACAGATTTAAACCCCGGCCCTATAAATGATGCCTTTAAAGAGAACTACACTTTCCTGTACAGGGAGCCAGGAGAACAAGATAAGGATAGACTGAGGGAATTCTTGCAACCACTTCCTCTGCCGACCCTACCCAGCGGAGACGCTGAAGAGCTAGGGGGCCCGGTGACAACGGAGGAGGTACTGCAAGCTATCTCACAGCTGGCCTCAGGGAAAACACCAGGCACTGATGGGTTGCCAATGGACTTTTATAAGAAGTATTCTAAGTTACTGGCTCCACAGCTGGTGAATCTCTATGCAGAAGCACTACAACGCGGCCTACTCCCAGACACACTCATGGAAGCGGTGGTGATACCTCTACCTAAAACGAAAACAGGCGAAGCGTAGGTCACCAATTCCAGACCACTCTCAATGCTGAATAGCGATTTTAAAATTCTTAGTAAAATATTGGCTAACCGTCTGCTCCAGCATATACGCAATCTAGTACATGCGGACCAAAATGGGTTTGTACCAAACCGTAACACGTCACTCAATCTTAGACGTCTCTTTGCTATCCTACAGATGCCAGGAACAGTGAAACCCCCCAAAGGGATGTTACTGGCAATAGATTTCGAGAAAGCCTTTGATTCGATCCGCTGGGACTACTTGAGGACAGTGATGTTAAGGATGGTCATGGGAGCCAAGTGGGTAAAGTGGGTGGACCTGCTCTATACAGCCCCACAGGCAAGAGTGAGTACGGGAAAAACCCCTACCCCATACATAGGGGAAACAGGCAGGGATGCCCTTAATCGCTGCTATTATTTGCTCTAGCTATTGAACCCCTGGCTGGGCATGTGCAGATGGAGGGTGTGGGCAGGGGGGTGACATGGGGAGGAACCGAACATAACATCTCACTATACGCTGACGATATCAGAGAGGGGGACTCCGGGTTGCCCTGTGCCTTACAAGCAGTGGATCGCTTTGGAGATCTCTCGGGCCTACAACTCAATAGAGGCAAAACATACGTCTTCCCGATAACAGTAGGAAGCGACCAACCCTCTGCCTTCCCGGAGGTCGTGGTATGTGCTCCTAATACATTTAAGTACCTAGGGATTCAGGTTTTTTACGACCCAAGGGACTTAAGGGACGGGAATCTCGGCAAAGCGCTTAGCTCCCTTAGCGCATCAGTGGGGTTTTGGAGGTCATTGAAACTATCCACAATGGGCAGGATATCACTGTCTAAAATGATCATGCTACCTCGCCTACTTTATTATTTTACTAACTTACCGGTACAGATACCGGCGTCATGGTTCAAAGAGTTGAACTCGTTACTCAGGGATCTAGTGTGGGACTGAGGACGGCGCCGCATAGCACTATCGATCTTATGGAGACCAACTAGTGAGGGGGGACTCGGAGTCCCGGACTTCGAACTATACTACTTAGCATGTCAACTACAGTGGACTGCTAAATAGTTTGTGGGCGGGGGCAACCTGGATAGAAGCACAGAAAGGCGAGAACCGGGAGTTGAGGAGAATGTCAGACATGGTGGGCCGGAAGATTAAGTCACAGGAAAAGAGCACGCTGACGAAAGTGGCTCTGACCTGCTGGAAGAAGTGCTCACTGCGAGTAGGAGTGGGGGAAGGCCTATTCCCCTGCATTGCCGCAGAGCATGCTGAGGGTAGAAACGACTGCAGAGGACCGGGTGGACTCTAACTTGGGGATGTGGACGAAGGCAGGAGTAGAGACAATAGGGGACCTATTCTGTGTGTGGGGGGCGGGGGGGGAAGAGGGAGGGGAGGTGCTGAGCTCATTCACTGAGCTGATGGACAGTAAAGGGGTCCCTAGGGGGCAGTTCCTGGTGCACCAGAGACTAACTCATATCATAAGGGAACATTGGGAAACGATTAACGTGGAACCCGCTACGCACCGGGTGTTACATCTACTACTGACATCGGGCGCAGATACCCACCTAATCTCAAAAATATATAGGACGCAAATCGAGGACACGCTAGATCAGCTAAGACCGCTGAGGGATAGATGGGAAGGGTCCATCGCACCAGAACTGTCAGACATGGAATGTAGGAAGTTATTGGCATACCCCAAGATAGTATCAAGGAACACGCGACTGAGATACATTCAGTACAACTACACATACAGGACATACCTCACCCCACTACGCTTCACCCGTGTATATGGAGGTACCCCTAAGGGATGCCCCAAGTGTGGCGCAATGGATTCCAACCTTGATCACATGATCTGGCACTGCCCAGAGATCCAGGCTGGGTGGGGAATTGTGGTGAGAGATTTGGAGAAACTGTTGGGAATGCCCATACCACAAACCCCGGCAGTGTGTCTGGTGGGCTTGAAACCGGGACTAAAGCTTGGGAAGGTACAGGAGCGCTACATGGACATTACACTAGTACTATACAGGAGACTAATTGCTATGGGTTAGAAATCGCCCAGGAGTCCGAATATGGTGGACTGGAGGCGTGAGGTATTGAAATAGTCCGGGCCGAATTACAGGTCCTGAAGAGTGAAGAGGCCAGAGGCCTGCACCAGACACCAATGGCTCCGGCCTGGGAGGAAGTACTGACAAAGTGGAGGAGACTTGTAATGGACGAAGACAGCGATACAGGAGAACCGTGTTGACAGATCAGTCAGACAACTGGGATAGCTGAGGGATGAACCCACTGTATTAATTAACATCACGGGGGCAGGCTGCGGGAGCACGAGGTCACTAAAAAGCAAGAGGAAGATACAGAACACAGGAAGGGCGTAGAAGAAAGAGGTGGAGAACAGTAGAGAGACAATTAGGTGACCTAGCACATACAGAGAGACCACCGGGTAGCAGATAAGAGTCAACTACTGCAGAGGCAGTGTCCCCTCATGACGCCACCTACAAATAGATTACAGGGAACCATGGCACCATCGCGTTTTTAGATGTGTTTATGTTTATATTAATGTTAATGTTGACAAATGCCGGCTTATGGTCAGTATGGAAGGAATTGCAAATGAAGGGATGTCATCGGAGCCACAATATTAAACAATTATAAGTACAAAGTAGATGGGAATAATAAGAGCTCTGATGCACCTGAGACGAAGCAACCCAAATACCAGCCTTCAACATGGGTTAAAGTTAAATAATATCAAGAACTTATAGCAATGATTGAAATTGACAATGCTTTGAATAACTTAACCTGTATAACAGCAAAATGTTAACAAAAATTATTTTAAAAAACAGAGGCTATACACTGCAGGTAAACTTGTGTGACTTCAACGTATCTGAGTTCAATACCACAGCTTCAAGGATACCCTGTAATATTTTTGGGATCAAAACCATTACATCTAACATTGAAGCTGAGGAACAGGGGGTCAACTGCAAAGTCCGATGGAAACATGGGAGAGAGGTTTTCACCCCCTCCAGCGGATCGAACTGGCAACTATCCCGGCTCCCCATTTACACTATGTCCAGTGGCCTGAGTAGTGGATCCACTTGAGACAACTTCCTCCATATCCAATCTTTCTTGGCCCCACAGTTCTTGCAAAATCTCATGGGAATGAACACTACCAAAGCTCTTTACTGGGAAGCGAGGTGATGAGGATAATCTTGGTTCCAAATGGTACATACCCTTATCTAGTGAGTACCCTAACGTTTCCTTGACTGACGACTGAGAGATAACACTGCCAGATTATGAGACATTTTTTCAGACCTTTCCTAGTTGAGACACCCTTGAAGTGTTTCCCCACAAACTCCCTAAAAGACCTCACCATCGGAGATACCCCTTGTGGATCGGCAATAACCTCCTCCTGTAAACCTCCTAGGCCGGCATGACCCCTCTCCCCCAATGTTTTATTGTCCTCCTCGTCCTTAATGCTGGGGGAGGTTACTTGAAAAAATGTTACTCCCCTTCCTTGCTCCTGCAGCCTTGTGAGCTTTACCCAGAGCCACAGGGTAATACAAGCAAAGTTGAATAGGCCAATTGGGCTTACCAGCCCGCCACCTCCACCCCAGAGTTGTAATGCACGTCCAGAAACCAGTCACTCAAAACTTTGGTATGGTGGATTTTCCAGACACACGTTTAATAGGAAGCATAAACTTTCATTGGGTAGCTAACTACTAAAGAGCAGCTCCTTACACTCTTGTGGCCCCACGTAGAGACCGAAAATTCCAGCTTCTGCCTCATCCGACCAGAACAGGGAAGACAAATCCCAACGCTGCACGTCTCGTACTGCCACAGCTATCCGAGACAGGCTAACACGATACAATATCCCACCCCCTCACCCGAAAATAACTTAGGCTGGGTGAGAGTTGGAGGGGAGAAAGTTAGAGGGGAGGTAAGATGGACAACCCTCCCCCTTCCAACCACTCACTAGCTGCTGCAGACACAGCAACGTTCAGGCAGGAGAACTCCAAGCAACAAGAAAGCACTACGAGCGCTCAACACCAGGAAAATCCAAGGCTCCATCTCTGCAGCATGGGACGGATATTACGAAACAGGCAGCCTCTGAGGGCATGCAAGCGTCTGAACGGAGCGTCAGTATGCCATCCGGCACGTACTACGGTTCCGATGTGCTTCAGAGGTGGGGGCGGGCACGAGCACGGTCAGGTTCATGGTCCAGCCAGAAGTTAAGGGACACGCCACTTGTGTGGTTCTTTCTTGTGAGTGAGTTACTGTCTGTCTACTGTGGTATTGCAAGTGCTTTACAATCCTCATGGATAAGGTTTAGCAGCTCACCTCCGATATCCCTGGAGAGCTTCTGCTATCTGGACACCTATTCAGTATCACTAAGGGTTGACTGGACTCAGTGTAGGGTGCCACACCATAGGTGTATCCCATATACTGAGCCAGCCTCCTACAAACGGATCAAGAGAATAAGGGCAAAGAAGATCAACTTCCTTTTGAGAACAGCAGAAGAGCTGTTGACATTTTAGCGGAAAA
Source organism: Pleurodeles waltl (assembly GCF_031143425.1). Taxonomy (NCBI): domain Eukaryota; kingdom Metazoa; phylum Chordata; class Amphibia; order Caudata; family Salamandridae; genus Pleurodeles; species Pleurodeles waltl. The sequence continues at coordinate 253,016,754 of NC_090442.1, read as the reverse complement.
CCCTGCCTGCCCACACTGCTCTCGACAATTGTGACAGAGTGACTTGTCCTGCAAGCTGGAGAACTACCAAAGCCTCGGGTAGCCTGCCAGCACTTCAAACACCACTGCCAGCCTCCCTTAGAGTAGAGGAGCTATCTACCTGCATCCTCGGGCACCAAAGAGCAGAGTCTGGTCCACTACCTTGCAGTTCCGCGGCCCTGACCAACACCACAGGACCAGGACTGTCCCCTCACCAAGTGTGACGACAGCAAGACCCACCAATGCCATTCAGACCCAATCCCCGGGGTACCAGATGCCCTGCACCATGCATCAGTGAGAGTCCAGTTGGGATTCTCACTACACCAGGACCAGGCAGCCATCAAGGAACATCAGCAACACAGACCCACCTTGTGAGTAGCCCAGCTGCCCTGATTTTGCCCCTGCTAGCTGGCTGACTGCGACCGCGAGGAGCCCTTTTGCAACAGAGCCCAGCCACCATACCCACTCTGCACTGGAGCTGCCTGGCCCACGTCACGAAGAAATGGCTGTGCCTTCTTACTCTAAGGCCCCTTGTGACCCAAGCCCAAGTTTTGGGAGCTCCTAGACTTGTCCCCAAGTCCCCTTGTGTAGCATGTTTTTAGATGGGCCAGCCCTCCTTTGCAGCGTACCCAGCTACAAAAAACAGCACCCTGCTCCCGGTGGAATTCGGGGAGCTTCGGACGAACTGCTGGCTGTGCTTTGGACCTTGGGCTAAACCCAGAAGGTGAACCCCCAAAACCGACTGTACTTACCTTTATGCAATTCTTCTTTTTTTACTTTACTCTCCATAGAATTGCATTGTGTGCAAAGGCACACAGGTGTGAACTCTTTACTTACCTGTAACTTTTAAACATGAAATGAGTACTTACTCTTTTGCAAAGTACTTTGGTTTAAAAATATATATAAAAGGTGTTATTTTTCTAAACCGGTCTCGGATTCATTCGTTGAGAGTGTGTCTCATTGCCTCTGTGAGTACAACAAATGCTTAGCACTACCCTCTGATAAGCCTAACTGCTCGCCCATACTACCACAAAAGAGAGTGCTACTGTTATCTACTTTCGACTCTATCAATCAATTAGGGATCACTGGATTATCTGCATGGAGACCTTCTTTTTAGTGCACCATATAGATAGCCAGCTTTCTGCAAGTGCACTCAATCAGTGCACCTCTCACTCCCAGAGTGCACCCCTTGAAAGGGAGGAAAGGGGGTCCCTGGGCCAATTTCTACCCATTCCCCCTCACCACCACCAACACCTGCAGGTGATCTGCATCAGCATGAGCTGCAGGAGGGGTGACTTTTGCACAGTGATTGGCGGACTGGTGGCTTAAAATAGCTGGTTTGTCTTTCACCAACGTGTTGTTTCCATTGAGGTGAAAGATGTCAACTGCATTGGGAAACAGAGCACGCAGTCAAGTAGGGTGCACTGTCTCGATCTGCGTCTCCTGCGCTTGGTTAAAGCTGTGCCACAGAACAGACTGGGACCGAGCACCCTATTTGTAATAACCGCCCTTTTATTCAGTGACAAAGTACTTCAGGGTAAGGACTTGCTCTTTTAAAATACGTTGCAATGGCAAACACTTTGAATATGCTAGCAAGTGGCTTAAGTGCATCATGAAAAAGAAAGAAATGTTTATAGAGAAATATATGAAGCAACAATATTATTTACCTGAAACACTAAGCAGTTTCTTGCTTTGACAATGATTCCTATTTTTTGCAGCTCCTCTATATAAACAGATCGGCTAACAATTTTGTCATTGAACCTGAACTCAGACGATCCACCTACAGAAATAAGTTTAACAAAAAATAGTGAGGACTGTGTAGAATTCAAATGATAAAAAAAAATACTGCGTGCATTGTAGATATGGTTAGGTACTGCTACTAGTACATTTAATGTATTCACCTCTTTATTAAAAAACATACAAAGTAATTATCTTATTAATAAAAAAGTACTTCTGTCAAGCAAGCAGATAGTGTGAGGTCCAGTAATGAAAAACATACCAGTTATCCATTTTGTTGCACTTTTTGCCATTATTTTTTTATTAGTTGTTTAATCCAGCATGTGATCCTTATATCAGCATTTTACAGTTTTACCATTAAATCATGGTGAGAACTGGCTGCTTGAAACTCCATCGGACCTAGATCCTAATGTGGCGTTCCTCGAAAATATGGATGGTTGGCCCTCTGGAAAGGAGAGCACTCGCGGGAGGAAATTTATAGGTTAGAAGAGGACCACTGCTAGGTACTGAAGAAATAACTCCCCGCCGACTAGGGACTCCTATTGACCAATGGACTGTGTTGCAATGGAAGAAAAAAAAATAGTGTATACATGGAAAGATTGTGTTGGGAAGCACTATAAGCTATACGGTGTTCACCTATCTAGTACTGAGAGGGATGGATGACTGGAAGCTCCCTCCTTTAATTGAACTATTGCAAAGGATAATGAGGGGTTTGGCTATGGGATCAAGGTAATCTGCTAGTGCTGTTTGTTCTTTGAGTTTTATGCACAACAATGAAGATATAGTTAAAAAAATTAAATTAAAAAAAACCCTAATGTGAGCTAACACTTCCAGGCAACGTATTCCGCTACAGCTCACAGAGCCATGCAACTAGACTCAAACTTTAGGGCTAAAGCGCTGGCATGCAACCAAACTCAAACTTTAGGGCTCGTCCTCTAGTCCTCCTCTTTGCTAATCTATCACATAGAGCTAAGGTGGACTTTGTTCTAGGAAAGCAGTATAGTCCCCATGCACTATGTTTCTAGGGCAGCAAAGGATCTTTCCATATATGTATGCCTATAACCACCTGGTCCATAAGGCACTCTCTCCACCATTTATCTAAGTTGGGCGGTCTGTTAGTTTGGGATAACATCAGGAACACAAAGGCCATCCTCAGCTATAGACCAGTTTATGATGCACTCACGGTCTCTGTCCACCCCAGACAAAGCGATGGAGCGTAGTCTAGCGTCCTATGAATGTTTCAGAGCAGCTGTAGAGGGAGTGTCTGAGTCACAAACAAGATTTGAGGTAGGGTGTGTGAAGTTGTTAAATGAATAAAAGAGCAATTAAGTGAAGATTAGCGAGGGTTTATTGTAAACACCCCATCCATAGACAGACTCTTTGACCTCCGTCCAAACCAATAGTCACAGACCAACCCTACCATTCTACAAGGCTGCATGTGATTCTAAGTGTAGAATCACATGCAGAGAACATCACACATCTCCCTCCTTCATTTTAATACATAACAGAGAATACATTGTAAGAAAATAAACCTAAAATCTATAAGTAACAAAACATAGAAAATGGTCATTATTTTCCTTTAACAACCTATTATTTCAAACTATATTCTTTAAAATATTCTGGAGTTATTTTTTACCAACTACTCCTTTTCCCCACTCACATCAACACGTTTGTTAAGCTTGGCCATACATTTTGGTCTCACCAGATGTTGAACATCAGCGTCTTAACCCCTCTTAACCCACTCAAATTCTCTCGAACCATTATTTCAAATGGTACCACTCTATTCTTATTCCATATCTTGCCAGCCGTTTTTACAGCATCACAAAATAATTTGATAACTTTATGAGCTCTTTTGTACTTTGACCAAGTCGCACAACCAACCGAAGTTTTGATTTTTACAACATCACCCACTTTTACTTCCACTTCGCAAGCCTTATCGTCAAAATCTTGTTTTCTTTTGAGCATAAGTCTTTCTTCCCTCTTCCTCCAGTCGTTCTCAACTATATAAAAATTATTTTTTCTCCAATCTATCCTGGACACAAATTTGTCTTGGGTACTCTTCCTCTCAACAGTTCAAACGGTGGCTTCCCGGTCGTCACGTGTGGAGAAAAACGGTACGCTGTTATCCTTTTTTGAAGCTCTTTCTTCCAATCCAAACAGTTCGCTCTTGCCAACTGTATACTCTCCTTTACATATTTATTGAATCTCTCCACGGTTCCACTGGTTTCAGGGTGATAAATCGCTGATTTTTTGTGTATAATACCATAAGTCTCCATATATTTCTTAAATTCTCTTGAACAGAACTGTGGACCATTATCAGACAAAATACTATTAGGAAAACTTTCTCTCCTGAATGTGTCTTCTAGAAATGTTCTCACACTAAAAGAAGAAATATCTTACACCTTTCTTCAACCCATCTGGAATATAAATCCATCAACACAATCCGATATGGAATGGATTGATCACCTTGCAAGGGACCCACAATATCTATGGCCAAGTCATCCCACAGTTTGCTTGGCAATTTCCTCCAAATCATGGGTACTTGTCGAGTTTTCAATATCTTGTCACTACACGAACACTGCACACATTCCCGGACTACCCGTTCTATTTCCAGATCAATTCCTGGCCACCAAAAACTGTCTCTCAACTTTTCTTTAGTTTTGACAATCCCCAGATGTTCTTCGTGTGCTTGCTTTATTATCCTATTTCTAAGGTTCAAAGGTGGAATTAACCTGGTTCCTCTTAACAGATCTGTCTATATCCAGTTCCCCTTTTATTAAATTCCAGACCTTTATTAAATTGTGAACATTCCCGTGTTTCAGCGCTTTCATAACCTCCCCCAGCTCCTCATCTTCACCTAGTGCATCTCTCCACTCTTCCTCCGTTAGAACACCAAAAGTAATTTCATTCACACAACAATTAACTTCACATACATCCTCTTCCACATCTTGTTCCTCTTCTTGTTCTGCACTAGTTTTACCAACATCAACTAACCTTGACAGTCTGCACTCACATTTAATGTACCTGGTAAATATTCAACTTTAAACTTAAACTCTTGAAGTCCAATTATCCATCTTCTTATCCTGGAAGAGATACAATTTAACCCCTTATTTCTAAAAACGTCTACCAGAGGCTTATGATCTGATAAACCCACAAAATCAATTCCCCATATGAAATGCCTAAACTTCCTGAGAGCCCAAAAAATGGCCAAAGACTATTTCAATTACTGAATAATTTTTCTTTCCTCCACACAATGTTTTTGAAGCACACCCTATCAATATTTTCTTTCCCTTATCTTCTTGTACTAAAACAGCTCCCAAACCTTTTGCACTTGCATCAGTGATCATAAACGTCTGCCTGCCAGGAATAAACACCTGTAAACACAGTGCCTCTTTTAATTCTTCTTTTATCCTCTGAAATTCTTCCACACACAACTCAGCCCACAAGAACTATTTTTCTTTTTTCAACAAACTCCTCATGTTCACAGATTTCTGTGCCAAATGTCTTATGTACCTTCCATAATATTCAACCACCCAAAGAAACGAACTCACTTCCTCTTTACACTGAGGTGTCACAAGATGTTTTATTGTGTTGACTAATTCTGGTTTGGGTCTTATTCCTTCTCCTGACATCAAATGTCCCAAATACTCAACTTCGGTCATGGCAAACCGACATTCTTTCATCTTGAGCATGAGACCTGCCTAACTCAATCTCTCTAATACCATCCCCACATAACAAATATGTTCCTCTGGTGTGTCACCAAAAATCAACACATCATCTTGATAGCATCTAAGCCCTTCTAAGTTTCCCAGAACGTTGCTCATAAGGTGTTGAAACACTCATGCAGCTGAGACAAGACCAAATGGTATTCTTTTGAACTTAAATGCACCAAAGGGTGTTATAAAAGCAGTAAGTTCCTGTGAACTCTCATCCAGCTCCACCTGATGATAGGCAGATGCCAAAGCTAGTGTGGTGAACAATTTTGCTCCTCCTACCATCAACACTATCTCTTCAATATTGGGTAGGGGAAACCTGTCAACCACCACTTCCTTATTCAATGCTCTGAGATCTACACATAATCTAATGTCTCCATTACTCTTCTTCGCAACCACAATGGGAGCTAACCATTCAGTTGCTTCTACTTCCTCAATCACACCTGAACTTTCCAGCCTCCTAAGTTCTTCAACCACTGACTCCTGTAATGGCAAAGGAACTCTTCTCACCTTTGCTACCACCGGTACAGCATCTTTCTTTAATTTAATCTTATGTTTGTAACCTTTAAGATAGCCTGTAATTTTCTCCCTTTTGTGCATACTCTATTAAAATATTGTTTTGAAATGATGGTTAACTGTGAACACGAGTCAAATCGCATTAACAGTTTAACTCTATCCACAATGACATGTTTGCTGGGATGATCACTCTTATCGGATTTCAAGTCAACTTGAAAAACAAGTTATTGAGAAATTTACTTAACTTCTTTCATCACATTGCCATTCTTTTTTTTCCTCCCACAACAACATTTATAAAAGTGTCCTTTTTTTCCACACCCATAACATCCAACATCCAAAGCTGGACAACAACTTGCATTCACCTTATGTCCACTATTTCCAAACCGGAAACACTCTCCTTTAAATTTCCCACCTGCATCACTTTCTCTTCCTCTTTCATTCATCACACCCTTGTTTCTTGCTTCACATACTACTTCTTCACTCCTTCCTATTTCACTACCTGTATTATTTTTAATAGAACTCAATTCTGTAACACACTTCAGCATGTGCTCAGCTCTCTTTGCCACCATCACAACCTCTTCTAAAGGTGGTTCATCCTTCAACCACAATTCTTATCTAATCTTATCACTACTACACTAAGACAAACTGATCAGGAATCTTTTCGTCCAATACAGTGACATTTGCATGGAGCCGCTTATTTCTGTAAACTTGTTTTGTACTACTCTACAGACACATCCTTTCCTTTCTCTCTTTTCCCAAAGTAATATCTTTCCATAATCTTGCTCACTCTTGGTAAATAGTGTTTATCCAATTTCATTATACATATTTCAAATTCGTTCAGACTCCTTTCTTCCTCACCATTCAAGTCAGGTAAATTTTCCAACACCTCCTGCCCTTCACCACCTAGGCAATGCATTAATAATGCATGTCTTCTCTCCACTCAGGGTGGGACCGCATACCCTTGCATGATGATTAAACATTTTCTTCTATTTGCTCCACAGATACACAGCTTCCCCAGGACTACTTAATAAAAAATGGAGGTGGTGTATCATTTTGCAGTTTCCTTTTTTTTTTTTTAAACAATTTGCTTAGACACACTACAATTACCGCAGTCAACTACTGTAACTCCTACATGTGTGACACTAAAAATTGTTTTTTCACTCGAAAACAGGAACAAAGACAGGCTGTGGTGTGCTTGTCCCCGTTCACGTCCAACTGTAATTCAGTCCCTCATATAACAAGTTTGATAGGCACACCACAGCCTATCACCAGATACTAACAATTGTCCTCCATATCTGGAAAAAAATAAAATAAAATTGTACCTTTGTTTTTTCCTTGAATTGTTTGGTTGTAACCACACTCAATGAATCTTCGATAAACTGGGAAAAAAATAAAAATAAAAGTCATCCGACTAACTTTCTTTACACTTATTTTTCTCAGCCGTATACAATTCACTGCAAAAGGCGGCTCATCCAAAATTGCCCCCACGTTGTTGACTTACAGTCGTCATGGGAACTTAGGCTCAAACTTCAACCTCAACAAAAACGCATGCAAAATGGCTGCTAAGTTGTTTACACACGATTTCCATGGAAATTTGGGCTGATCGCACACACCCTCCGTGCTGGGACGCAATGCGTTCCAGTGACTCGATACAAGCGTTCCAATGACGATCTCTGACCTGAGTGAGCCCGATCCCGCAATTCCTCAAACAGTCACAATTGAGATCGCCACAGAATGACTCCAACACCACACACCGTCAGATATTCAGGATTACCATCAGCAACGACGTCGCCTCTCTTACAACGTAAGTACCATTCGCTTCGCTACATGCATTGTAGCACACCACTTTGTGCCATGTTGAGGTGCTTCTTACACATCGTTTGTCACCAATGTGAAGTTGTTAAATGAATAAAAGAGCAATTAACCCCTTGTGTGCCCAGGATGAGGTGATCTCGTCCAAGGCGCCGGTTCCCCCGTGCCTTGGACGAGATCACCTCGTCCTGCTATGGGCCCCAGCGGGGAGCGCTAGCGCTCCCCCGATGGCCATGCACACCCCTCCCCTAGGCAGGGATGGAAGGGGAATCGCTTCCGCTTCCCCTTCCACCCCACCCCTTCCCCCCTCCCCGTGGCATCTGATGACATCAGCACGCTTTCGCGCGCTGACCTCATCAAAGGCCTTCCCTCCGGCGCTGGAAGCTCAGCTTCCAGCGCCCGATCGGAGGAGAAATGCAGTGCATTTCTCCTCTGATCACGTGGAGGGGACAGAGAAGCCTGAAAGGAGAGGAAAGGCCTTTCCTCTCCTTTCAGGCTTCTCTGAACATTGCGATCGGGCAGCAGAAATACCACTATACACCACGATTTTTATTTTTATTTTTTATACTAACGCATAAGGGGAGCAGGCCCTTTGGCAGAAACCTCTAGACACCAGGGATATATAATTTTTTTTTATCTACTGTTTTTATGTATGGGGAGCAAATTGTATTTAGGCCATTTCTGCCCCCATTGGGAGTCAGATCAGCCTATTTTTGTTAGGCCAATAAACCTGTAGAAACCATGGATTGGTGTGTGTGTGTGTGTATTTTGTTTGGAGGGGGCACCCCCTTGGGAAAGGATCTCTCCACTTGGGGGTATATTACTGTTGGCCATAACTGCCCCCCTTGGGGGCAGATTGGCCTATTTTAGAAGGCTCGTCTGCCCCCAAGGGGGGCAGAAAGCACACCAGAGAAGATTTTTTTTTTCAAAATAAGAGGTTGGGGGTATGGCCATACCCCCACCCCAAATAAATGAGGCCAAAGTTGTTCTGCACACCAGTGGGCAGATTGGGCAAGTACCCCCGATCCACACCACGGGTCTACTAGATGCCAGGGAATAAAAAAAAATAAAAGAAAATAGTGGGGTGGTGGCTGCCAACCAGTATGGGCCTGGTTATGCCCCCACCCGAACTGAAGGGGCTAACAGTCTTTCAGCTCTCCCTCGCACACTAAAACATCTTATCCCATGGCAAGCAAGAGGACATTTGATTATTTTTGGTTTTTGTTTTACATTTGGGACATGAGAGCTTGGTAACTTTCAAAATCGTCCCACTTGGAATGGTGAGGGCTGCACTTTTTTTTTTTTTTACTTTGGGATGCTGCCATGTAGAAAAATCCACAAGACCTAGACACATCTAAAAACTAAACATCTAGTTGATTCCAGGGTGGTGTGCTTCACAAGCACCCCCCACCACTTCCTTACCCACAATGCCCTGCAAACCTGCAACTTTGCTTGAAAGCACACATTTTTGTGATGAACCTTCCGGAATCTGCAGTAATCCACAAAATTCCTACCACCCGGCATTGTCTCATCTATACCGATAAAATTTCTGCTGCACTTGTCAGCCTAAAAATGTTTTTTTTCAAACTGCCCTTTTGGACCCACTTTGGTTCTCTCTCAATTTTGACGTGTTTTTGGCTCTTCCCTGCCACAAACACTTGGCCCACCAACACAAGTGAGGTATCATTTTTACTGGGAGACTGAGGGGGAACGTTGAGTGGTAGGAAATTTGTCCCGGTGCAGTGATCCCACACAGAAATGTGGGAAAAATTAGATTTTTTTGAGCTAAATTTGCGGTTTGCTGAGGATTCTGGGTAAGAAAATATTGTGGGATCCACGCAAGTCACACCTCCCTTGACTCCCTCGGGTGTCTAGTTTTCAGAAATGTCTGGGTTTGGTAGGTTTCCCTAGATGGCTGCTGAGCCCAGGTCCAAAAACGCAGGTGTCCCCCACAAAAACAGGTAGTTTTCTATTTGATCATTTTGATGTGTCCATGTTGTGTTTTGGGGCATTTCCCGTCGCGGCACTAGGCCTACCCACACAAGTGAGGTACCATTTTTATCCGGAGACTTGGGGGAACGCTGGGTGGAAGGAAATTTGTGGCTCCTCTCAAATTCCAGAACTTTGTCACTGAAATGTGAGGAAAAAGTATTTTTTTTTAGCCACACTGAGGTTTGCAAAGGATTCTGGGTAACAGAACCTGGTGAGAGCCCCACAAATCACCCCATCCTGGATTCCCCTAGGTCTCTAGTTTTAAAAAATGCACAGGTTTGGTAGGTTTCCCTAGGTGCCGGCTGAGCTAGAGGCCAAAATCCACAGGTAGGCACTTTGCAAAAAACACCTCTGTTTTCTGTAGAAAAATGTGATGTATCCACGTTGTGTTTTGGAGCACTTCCTGTCACAGGCACTATGCCTACCCACACAAGTGAGGTATCATTTTTATCAGGAGACTTGGGGGAACGCTGGGTGGAAGGAAATTTGTGGCTCCTCTCAGATTCCAGAACTTTCTGTCACTGAAATGAGAGGAAAAAGTGTTTTTTTTTGGGCCAAATTTTGAGGTTTGCAAAGGATTCTGGTGAACAGAACCTGGTGAGAGCCGGACAAGTCACCCCATCCTGGATTCCCCTAGGTCTCTAATTTTAAAAAATGCACAGGTTTGGTAGGTTTCCCAGGTGGCGGCTGAGCTAGAGGCCAAAATCCACAGGTAGGCACTTTGCAAAAAACACCTGTTTTCTGTAGAAAAATGTGATGTATCCACGTTGTGTTTTGGAGCACTTCCTGTCACGAGCACTATGCCTACCCACACAAGTGAGGTACCATTTTTATCCGGAGACTTTGGGGAACATAGAATAGCAAAACAAGTGTTATTGCCCCTTGTCTTTCTCCAAATTTTTTCCTTCCAAATATAAGACAGTGTGTAAAAAAGACGTCTATTTGAGAAATGCCCTGTAATTCACATGCTGGTATGGGCACCCCAGAATTCAGAGATGTGCAAATAACCACTGCTCCTCAACACCTTATCTTGTGCCCATTTTGGAAATACAAAGGTTTTCTTGATACCTATTTTTGACTCTTTATATTTCAGCAAATGAATTTCTGTATACCCCGTATAGAAGGAAAACCCACTGCAAGGTGCAGCTCATTTATTTGCTCTGGGTGCCAAGGGTTCTTGATGAACCTACAAGCCCTATTTATCCCCGTAACCAGGAGAGTCCGGCGGACGTAACAGTATATTGCTTTACAAAATCTGACATTGCAGGAAAAAGTTACAGAGTAAAACGTAGAGAAAAATTGCTGTTTATTTCACCTCAATTTCAATATTTTTTTTATTTTCCTATAGGAAACCCTTGTAGGATCTACACAAATTACCCATTGCTGAATTCAGAATTTTGTCTACTTTTCAGAAATGTTTAGGTTTCTGGGATCCAGCATTGGTTTCACACCCATTTCTGTCACTGACTGGAAGGAGGCTGAAAGCACACAAAATTTTTAAAATGGGGTATGTCCCAGTAAAATGCCAAAATTGTGTTGAAATGAAAATGTCACTTACCCAGTGTACATCTGTTCGTGGCATCAGTCGCTGAGATTCACATGGTCTGCATTAGCTCGCCATCTGGTGTTGGGTCGGAGTGTTACAAGTTGTTTTTCTTCGAAGAAGTGTTTTCGAGTCACTGGACCGAGTGGCTCCTCCTTCTGTGCTCATTGCGCATGGGCGTCGACTCCATCTTCGATTGTTTTCCCCGCAGAGGGTGAGGTAGGAGTTGTACTATAGTAATAGTGCCCGCGCAATGAAATGTGTAAGTATGTACCTATTAAAGGTTTAAATAATATATATACAAATGTACAAAATTGAAGGTAACTTCTGAACTGCTACAGGCTTCCGGGGAGGTGGGTGGGCCCATGTGAATCTCAGCGACTGATGCCACGAACAGATGTACACTGGGTAAGTGACATTTTCAGTTCGATGGCATCTGTCGCTGTAGATACACATGGTCTGCATAGACTAGTAAGCAGTTATTTCCCCATAAGCGGTGGATTAGCCTGTAGGAGTAGAAGTTGTCTGAAATAGAGTTCTTAATACAGCTTGACCTACTGCGGCTTGTTGTGCGGATAGCACATCTATACAGTAGTGTTTGGTGAATGTGTGAGGCGTAGACCATGTGGCTGCCTTACATATTTCATGCATTGGGATGTTTCCTAAAAAGGCCATTAAAGCACCTTTTTTCCTGGTTGAATGTGCCCTGGGAGTAATGGGCAGTTGTCTTTTTGCTTTAAGGTAGCAGATTTGGATGCATTTAACAATCCATCTGGCTATACCTTGTTTTGATATTGGGTTACCTGCATGAGGATTTTGGAATGCAATAAATAGCTGTTTAGTCTTTCTGATGTTCTTTGTTCTGTCAATGTAGTACATTAATGCTCTTTTGACATCTAATGTATGTAGTGCTCTTTCAGCCACAGAATCTGGCTGTGGGAAAAAAACAGGTAGTTCTACCGTTTGATTTAGATGGAACGGTGAAATAACTTTTGGTAAAAATTTTGGATTAGGTCGTAGGACGACCTTATTTTTATGTATTTGTATAAAAGGTTCCTGTGTTGTGAACGCTTGAATTTCACTTACTCTTCTCAGAGATGTAATGGCGATGAGAAAGGCAACTTTCCAGGTTAGGAATTGTATTCCGCAAGAGTGCATGGGTTCGAAAGGTGGGCCCATGAGTCTTGTTAGGACCACGTTTAGGTTCCATGAAGGAACAGGTGGTGTTCTTGGTGGTATAATTCTTTTAAGACCTTCTATGAATGCTTTGATGACTGGTATCCTATACAAGGAAGTTGAATAGGTAGTCTGCAGGTATGCAGATATTGCTGCAAGGAGTATTTTAATAGAAGAGAAGGCTAGCCTTGCTTTTTGTAAATGGAGCAAGTAATTTATTATATGTTTTGGAGTTGCGTCTAGTGGTTGTATCTGATTATGATGGCAGTAACAAACAAATCTTTTCCACTTACTTGCGTAGCAGTGTCTAGTGGATGGCCTTCTGGCCTGCTTTATGACCTCCATACACTCTTGGCTAAGTTGTAAGTGTCCGAATTCTAGGATTTCAGGAGCCAGATTGCTAGATTCAGCGATGCTGGATCTGGGTGTCTGATCTGTTGGTTGTGTTGCGTTAACAGATCTGGTTTGTTCGGCAGTTTGATGTGGGGTACTACAGAAAGATCTAGCAGTGTTGTGTACCAGGGTTGTCTTGCCCACGTTGGTGCTATTAAAATGAGTTTGAGTTTGTTTTGACTCAATTTGTTCACTAGATAAGGGAGGACAGGGAGAGGAGGAAAAGCGTAAGCAAATATTCCTGACCAGTTCATCCATAGGGCATTGCCTTGGGATTGCTTGTGTAGGTATCTGGACGCGAAGTTTTGGCATTTTGCGTTCTCTTTTGTTGCAAATAAGTCTATCTGAGGTGTTCCCCAGAGTGTGAAGTAGGTGTTCAGAATTTGTGGGTGGATTTCCCATTCGTGGACTTGTTGGTGATCTCGAGAGAGATTGTCTGCCAGTTGATTCTGGATCCCTGGAATAAACTGTGCTATGAGGCGAATTTGATGGTGGATTGCCCACTTCCATATGTTTTGAGCCAATAAGCTTAACTGCGTTGAATGTGTTCCTCCTTGTTTGTTTAGATAATACATCGTTGTCATGTTGTCTGTTTTGACAAGGATGTATTTGTGGGTTATGATTGGTTGGAAAGCTTTTAGTGCTTGAAAAACTGCTAATAATTCTAGATGATTTATATGCAGTTTTGTTTGATGTATGTTCCATTGTCCTCTTATGGTGTGTTGATTGAGATGTGCTCCCCACCCGGTCATGGAAGCATCTGTTATTACGTACTGTGGCACTGGGTCTTGGAAAGGCCGCCCTTTGTTTAAATTTATACTGTTCCACCATAGAAGCGAGAGGTAAGTTTGGCGGTCTATTAACACCAGATCTAGAAGGTGACCCTGTGCTTGAGACCACTGTGAGGCTAGGCATTGTTGTAAGGGCCTCATGTGCAGTCTTGCGTTTGGGACAATGGCTATGCATGAGGACATCATGCCTAGGAGCTGTAGTATTGTTCTTGCTTGTATTGTTTGATTTGGAGACATGTGTTGAATGACTCTGTTGAAATTGTGAATTCTTTGTGGAGTTGGCGTTGCGACTCCTTTTGTCGTGTCTATTATGGCTCCTAGATATTGCTGTACTTTGCTTGGCTGAATGTTGGATTTTGCAAAGTTGACGGTGAACCCTAGTTTGTAGAGGGTTTGTATGACTTGATTTGTGTGGTTTGAGCATTGTGTGAGCGAACTGGTTTTGATTAGCCAGTCGTCTAGATACGGGAATACATGTATTTGCTGCCTTCTGATGTGTGCAGCGACTACTGCTAGGCATTTTGTGAATACCCTTGGAGCGGTTGTTAAACCGAAAGGCAATACTTTGAATTGGTAATGTATTCCTTTGAATACAAACCTTAGATATTTTCTGTGTGATTGATGTATTGGTATATGGAAATATGCGTCTTTGAGGTCTAGGGTTGTCATGTAGTTGTGTTTTTTGAGCAATGGTAACACTTCTTGTAGTGTGACCATGTGAAAGTGGTCTGATTTGATGAATGTGTTTACTACTCAGAGGTCCAGAATTGGTCTCAGTGTTTTGTCCTTTTTTGGTATCAAGAAGTACAGTGAATAAACTCCTGTGTTTATTTGTGTGCTTGGTACTAATTCTATTGCATTTTTTTGCAGTAGTGCTTGAACTTCTATCTCTAGAAGCTGTGAATGGTGTTTTGATAAATTTTGTGATTTTGGTGGTATGTCTGGAGGGAATTGCAGGAATTCTATGCAATAACCATGTTGGATAATTGCTAGGACCCATGTGTCTGTAGTTATTTCCTCCCATGCTTCGTAATATTGACCTATCCTTCCCCCCACTGGTGTTGTGTGGGGGGGTGAGTGACGTGTGAGTCACTGCTTGTTGGTAGTGGTTTTGGGGCTTTGAAATCTTCCTCTATTCCTAGGGAATTGCCCTCCTCTATACTGGCCCCGAAAGCCTCCCCTGTACTGTCCCTGGTAGGTGGACGGTGCGGACTGTGAGGTACTGGCTTGTGTGGCCTGACCCCGAAACCCTCCTCTAAAAGGTGTTTTGCGGAAGGTGGTATAAGATCCTCTGCTCTGCGGGGGGTAGAGTGCGCCCATGGCCTTGGCAGTGTCAGTGTCCTTTTTGAGCTTTTCTATGGCTGTGTCGACCTCCGGACCGAACAGCATTTTTTCGTTTACTGGCATGTTAAGTACTGCCTGCTGAATTTCCGGCTTGAATCCAGACGTTCTGAGCCATGCGTGCCTACGGATGGTAACCGACGTATTAATGGTCCTTGCGGCTGTGTCTGCTGCATCCATAGAGGAGCGTATTTGATTGTTGGAAATGTTTTGACCTTCTTCAACAACCTGTTTTGCTCTTTTTTGTAGATCTTTTGGGAGATGTTCAATGAGATGCTGCATCTCATCCCAGTGGGCTCTGTCGTATCGCGCTAGCAGCGCTTGTGAGTTTGCGATGCGCCACTGGTTTGCTGCCTGGACAGCGACCCTCTTCCCGGCTGCATCAAACTTTCTGCTTTCTTTATCTGGGGGAGGTGCATCCCCAGAAGTGTGTGAATTTGCCCGTTTTCTGGCAGCCCCTACCACCACAGAATCTGGTGGCAGCTGAGAGGTGATGAATACAGGGTCCGTAGGAGGCGCCTTATATTTTTTGTCCACTCTAGGCGTTACTGCCCTGCTTTTGACTGGCTCTTTGAAGATCTCCTTTGCATGGCGAAGCATGCCTGGGAGCATAGGCAGGCTTTGGTAGGAGCTGTGGGTGGAGGAGAGGGTGTTAAATAAAAAGTCATCCTCTACTTGTTCAGAGTGTAGTTCCACATTATGGAACTGAGCTGCTCTAGCCACCACTTGTGAATAGGCTGTGCTGTCCTCAGGTGGTGATGGCCTAGTTGGGTATGTGTCTGGGCTGTTATCAGACACTGGTGCATCGTACAAGTCCCACGCGTCTTGATCTTGGTCGTCGTGGCTCATGGCGGTGTGAGCTGGCGAATGTGACGGGGTGTAAGTTGGTGAAGCCGGAGTTACAGGTGGAGGCGAGGGAGGAGGTGTTACCGTCTTTGCTGTTTGTTGCTGAGGAGCCTCTCGTGCTACAAACTGAAGTGTTCTCTTTCTTTTGACAGGTGGAAGGGTACTGATCTTCCCTGTCCCCTGCTGAATAAAGATACGCTTCTGCGTGTGATCCACTTCAGTGGATTGCAGTTCCTGTTCGAATCTGTGTCTTTTCATTTGTGAAGACATAGAAAGTTCTTCAGTATAGGAGCCTGAAACTAGGTCTGTTGGTGCTTTTTTCGGCTCCGAAAACCCTGTTGTTTGTTTTTTCGGCTCCGAGGTAACCTTCCTCTTCTTTTGTGCCGAAAAATCTTGGCCTCTATGATCTTCGGCGCCACTGTCTCGGCGTCGATCCGTGTCGACACCGAACTCTCGGTGTCGATGCTTCTCTTTAGCACTCTCTCGGTCCCGAGGAGGCTGCGTGCCGGTGTCTCGACCGGAGTCGGACGATCTCGACACTGAATGGGCCTTTTTCGGTGCCGATTGTTGGTCACCGTGAATTTGGGTTGAGCCATGGCCGGTTGGCAGTGGCGTCCCCTGGGCCTTTTTGCCTTTTTTAATTTCTGATCTCGACGTCTTACTCACTGTTTTTGGATGGTCGAGTTCGTCGGAGTCTGAATCCTGGATGGAAAAGGATTCCTCCTGTTCCTCTTCTGTCTCAAACTGTCGATGCTCTTTTGGCGTGGACGCCATCTGCAGTCTTCTCGCTTGACGGTCGCGCAGAGTTTTTCGGGACCGGAACGCCCGACAGGCCTCACAGGATTCTTCGCTGTGCTCGGGTGACAGGCACAGGTTACAGACCGAGTGTTGGTCCGTATAAGGATATTTGTTGTGGCATTCAGGGCAGAATCGAAACGGGGTCCGTTCCATCGGCGTTGTTCTCCACGCGGTCGGGCCAACTAGGCCCCGACGGTGTGCCGAAATCTACCCCGAAGGGCACCGAAGCGCTTCGATGTTCAATGCGTTGTCGTATGTGTTTATCTCGAACCGGATCGCAACGATACCGTCGAAAATCTTCCGTTTTCAGCTATCTTTCCGTTCCGAAACTCGGAGCGACAGGAACACGTCCGAACCCGATGGCGGAAAGAAAACAATCGAAGATGGAGTCGACGCCCATGCGCAATGAGCACAGAAGGAGGAGCCACTCGGTCCAGTGACTCGAAAACACTTCTTCGAAGAAAAACAACTTGTAACACTCCGACCCAACACCAGATGGCGAGCTAATGCAGACCATGTGTATCTACAGCGACAGATGCCATCGAACAATTGGGTTTTCTGATTCAAGTCTGCCTTTTCCTGAAAGCTGGGAAGCTTGTGATTTTAGCACTTGAAACCCTTTGTTGATGCCAATTTCAGAGAAAAAAACCACAAGCCTTCTTCTGCAGCCCTTTTTTCCAATTTTTTTTTTTTTTTAAAAACGAAATTTTTACTGTATTTTGACTCATTTCTTGGTCTCCTTCAGGGGAACCACAAAGTCTGGGTACCTCTAGAATCCCTAGGATGTTGGAAAAAAAGGACGCAAATTTTGCATGGGTAGCTTATGTGGACAAAAAGTTATGAGGGCCTAAGCGAGAACTATTTCAAATAGGCAAAAAAAGGGCCTGGCACAGGAGGGGGGAAAAGGCCTGGCAGCGAAGGGGTTAAGTAAAGATTAGGGAGGGTTTATTGTAAACACCCCATCCATAGACAGACTCTTCAACCTCCGTCCAAACCAACCATCACTGACCAACCCCACCGTTCTACATTCTACAAGGCTGCATGTGATTCTAAGAGCAAAATCACATGCAGAGATCATCACAGGGTGTTCAATTTTAAAGCGACAATCCGCCCAAAACAAAAAGATCTCAAAATGCTATCAAAGGAACATCTGAACATTTTAAGCTGCCTCTGCAGCTTAAAATGCTGCAAAGGAAGAGATCTTGTTTAACTTGGTGATGAGGCAAGCAGTATTTGCGAGCCAAGTAAAGAAGTCTCAACCAAGGCTATCGAAAATTGAGCTTGGAGGATATGCTGCTGAGCAGGGACAACATTACGGTTATGGTTGAGAGTCTGCTATTTCTGGAAATTGTTTTAAAGTCTGAAATGTTCCCGAAGTGCATCTACTAAGGGAGGCACAGAGATGCGATTGCCAAGTGCAATTAACATGTTGTCAGGATACAAACTGACACTAAGTCTCCCTCCTCCCTGAGCCCCATCCCTGTGATACACAGATTATCATTAACGTGTGGCGACAACGGCTTCACATAGAGAGCAAAAAGAAGCAGGGTCAACGGCCACCGCTGAATGGAGAAAGGACTTGGACGGGTGCTGTTCACCCTCACTGAATACCAAAAACATAAGTCACCTTTAAACCGACGCAAACCTGGGTAATACCATGATGCTTGAAAACAGTGGCTCACAGGGATATCATTTAGAAAATGTTTTTGTCAATAGCTCAATCCCTTTACTAAATAGTTGTTATTCAATAAACTTTCACGCAACGCAACCTCATAGTTTGAATCCAGAAATATAATCAAGATTACAAAAACATATATTACATCTCATATATATTGAGATGCTCAAATTCTCAGTGATGTGTACTGTTGGAAAATAGCCCACTTTGAAGGGTCATCCCAAAGTTTTTGCCTTCCTCCTCCTTTTTCTGACCTTGTTTTTGCTGGTTTTAGCACTCTGCACACAACCACTACTAACCATTTCTAAAACGCTTATGCTCTCTCCCATAAACCTGCTAACACTGGCTCATACCCAACTGACATTTAATTTACTTGTAAGTCCCTAGTAAACTGCATTACAGGTGCCCTGGGCCTGTAAATTAAATGCTACTAGTGGGCCTGCAGCACTGATTGTGCCATCCACATAAGTAGCCCCTTATCCATGCCCCAGCGTTGCCATTGCAAGGCCTGTGTGGCAGTTTCAGTACCACCTTGATTTGGCATTTAAAAGTTCTTTCCAAGCCTTAAATTCCCCTTTTCTTATACATGTCATCCCTAAGGTAGGCCCTAGGTAACCCATAGGGATGGGTGCTATGCCATTAAAAGGCAGGACATATACTTGTAAGTTTTACATGTACTGGCAGTGAAAAACTCCCAAATTAGTTTTTACTACTGTGAAGCCTGCTCCTCTCATAGGCTAGCATTAGGAATTCCCTAATATGCTTTTAAGTGGTAATTTCTTATCTAAGAGGCGTAGCCTTGTCATTTTTGGTATCGTTGGAATGGTAGGGATTACTTACTTGTAAGGCTGGATTTTAGAAATGCCACTTTTACAAAGTAGGCATTTCTCTGCCCTCACTGCCATCTGTGCTGTACAGCCTGTCTCCGATCCATGTCTGGTCTGTACTGGTTCACAGCTCCCCTTGTGAATTTCACCCACAGAGCCATATACACAGGACACTCAGCTGCATACAGATGGGTCTCCCTGGGAAGGAAGGGTGGAGGGGCTCTCTTTTTACACTTCAAAGGGCAGTTGTCTGCCCTCACACAAAGGACTGATAACCCCACACAGGTCTCCTGGCAGACAGGGCTGGATTAAAAGGGGAACTTGTGCACTTCAAAGGTACTTTTGGGTGTGTGTGTATATATATATATATATATATATTCTGGGTCTGTGACCCCACCAAATCAGACACTTCTTGACCTATAACTGGACTCTATCAGAGGGACTTCCTGGCTGCCCAAAGGACTTCTTGCTGCTCTGCTTGAAGAACTGCTCTCCTTCTTGCTGCACTGCTGGCCCCTGACTCTGCTGGAAGGAATCTGCCTTACCCCACAAGTGTCTCCTGTTCCGAAAAAAACCTGTGCGTCGAATAAGCAATCTAACGCCTGCTGAATCGATGCATCACTTTGCCACGCTGAAAGAAATTGCCTTTGCCGAGCCAGAAAATCCGATGCATCGCCTTACTTTCCGACGCATCTACTCCTGTGACGTTATTTTTAACGCATCCCACGTACTGTGAGTTAAAAGGATCCAACCACTAATTCTTAAGGATTGAGACTCATTTAAATCTTTAAAAAGTCACATCTTGACTTGTGCATATTGGATTTTTGCCATTTTGGTCTTCTTTTATTCAGATAAATATCCATCTAAACTGGTGTGGAGTACTGTCTTACTGTATGAGTTATTGCACAAATAGTTTACACTTTGCCTTCTACGTTAAGCCTGCCTGCTCAGTGCCAAGCTACAAGAGGGTGAGCACAGAATAATCTGGATTGTGTTTTGATTCACCCTGACTAGGATTCCGGTCCCTACTCAGACAAGGTGCATACTTCTGCCAACTAGAGACCCAATTTCAAACAGTACCCAATGCATAAGTGCCAAAACCACAACTAAAAAGTGAAAAAAGACATGAAAAACAATAAAAAAAATAAAAAAATGTTAACAAAAAATAACGCTTGATCCATGATATTTTCTAAATGTTGTTAATTTTATTTTGTGTATTGGTGCCATATGTATTGTGGAGCTCTACCCCCCACTGGAAGAACATACACAAATGTTTCTGTATGAGAAGTGGCCAGTGAACTTTGTCAAAAGCTTTCTCTGAATCAACTGCAAAAAGCAGGGTTGCCTTTACAGGCCTATACACCTTGTCAATGATGTGTAGCATATGTTTGGTTTTGTCTCCCTGGGCTAGGCATTTAGTGGTTCAGTCTGGCAGCAAGGATACTTGCGAAAGGTTTGCCATCAATATTGTACAGCAAAATGTGTCTATATGAACTACATTGCTCCGAAGTTTTGTCGGGCTTGAGGATAACCGCTATGGATGTTTCTAGTGTGGATGGAATCCGTGTTGAAGAGCTTGGTAAGTAATAGGACTAATGTTTGGCAGAACTTTTATAATAACATGTAATAAAGTCTCCTGGGGATTTTAAGAGGGTTCAGTCTGGCGATGGCAGGATTACTTCTTCCTTTCTAATGGGTTTCTCTAGATGGTTATAGTGCCCTTGAGTTAATCTAATTAAATTGATTTCTTGTAAATAGGGGCTATGTCAGTGTCATTATGGGCTTGTGAAGAGTAAAGGGTCTGACAGAAGTTGAGAAATATTCCTGTTATTTGGCTGTGAACTCCATACCCGCCGGGTCCCGATTCTACACTATCACCTTGGAACATATAATATGTGCTAAGAGCTTCCAGAATCTGTTGCCACTCACATAAAACTTTTTGTTGGAGATGGGTGTATTCACTCTGCCTAAATCTAATCTTAAATTGTGCCCCAGCTGCATCCACTTTCTGCAACACTCTTGGTGCTCCAGTCCTGTTGTGAAAGGATTTCAGTTCCTTCACCAGTTTTCCCAAGTCCTCTCTTTTCTCACTCCTAATCTTACTTTCCCTGCTCGATACAGCAATCAGCTCCCCCCTGATCACTAACATCAGCGCATCCCAGACAATGCCCTGAGAAAAATCCTGTTTCTTATTTTCTTCCATATAATGAACAATGGTGCTGTTCACGGTCTCTAGTTTTGCCTCTATTGTAGGATGCTATAATGTAATTTTCATGTGCAGAGTCTTCTCCTCCATCCCAACAACTGCAAAAGACACTGGGGAGTGATCGGACAGACACATGGCCTCTCTGCCCTCCCTTTGTATGGTGGCCCAAAGGGCTGGTGCACCCAGAAAGTTAGCTATTCAAGCGTATGTTTGATGGGCTGCTGAGAAATACGTGTAATCTCTCTAGGTGGGCTAGGCTTCTCGCGACAAGTCATCCAAGCCACATTCCAGTTACTAGGTTATCCCATCTTGGTGAAGGCTCCAATTTGGCCAAGGTACTGACTTCATTTAGCTCATTTCATTAAGGGCAACTCCCACCAGACAGCAGTGACTGAGGTGTGTATAATGTTTGAGATGGCTCTTCCAGGAACTACCCACAATTCTTGTTAGGGGTGCTGACAATGACTATACTAAAGTACTGATCCCCCACTTTTATGTCGTAGACTGCCATTTTCACCCTGACTTTGCCTAGCTTATATACCACCTCTCAGTGCAAAGGTTTAGAGATCACTATAGCTACCCCTTCCCTTATTGCTGGCTCAGGACAGATACTGACAGGAAACCATTGGGAGTTAAATCTACGCCAATCTCTGGAGAGAAACAGTCTTGTGAAGCAGACGGTTATCACAACCTCCCCACTTCAACATGGATAACACTGGTAGTCACTTTGCAGGTCTATTTAAGCAGCGAGCGTTGAGACATGTTTTTTTTAATAGCTGTCAGAGATTCAATGCCTACTGTAGCGCTCTGTTGTCCAGAAAAGGGGGTCACGAAACATGATTGGGAGCTAGGCAAGATGTAGATGGCCTGAGTCCAAAAAAAAAAAACATGCAGGGGGCAGGAGGGAGTGGAGAGGGTTCAGGACACCTTTACCTTTAACTCCTGTTCTCTTGTAGGGGAATTTCCATGATAAGTCATAAGCAATGAATAGTCCCGCCCACGTGCGGGGACCCCGGAGCAGTTCTTTAATATATCTTCTTAAGTGGCGATTTTCTGCCTTTCTTCGGGAAGGCCTGCAAAGACACTTCAGAAATAGACAGATAATGCAGCCTATATATCTAGGCTACAATGGACAAATTCTTTTTCATGAAGTCAAAAAAGGGCTAATACATAAAATAACTATAATTTAAGATGTTTTGTAAATAGTATAAATCTCATTCACAAACCCATTTTTATGATAGAGACGAGGGAGAGCAAGGCAGAATAGCCATAGGCTGTTATTATGTGGCTAAAATAGAGGCTGTGCCTTTAAAAACCTAGAGACAACCACAATCCCATCGTACCCAGCTGGTGGCAGTTTCTTTAGCTCTTCCTGAGGCGGTGTGAGATACGTAAAGGTTGCAAGGATACCTCTGTCCATTCCACCAGGTAGGAGGAAAGGTTCCCTTATGGCTATCATGGAACTTCCCTTACTAGAGAACAGGAGTAACAGTTAAGAAACTATTCCGCCTCTCGTAAGGGATTTCCATGTATAGTCATAAGCACTGAATGGAGTAGCAAGCCCATCCCCACATATCGCAGTGAACAAGACAGAGGGTCACTTAGGCAGTTTAAGAAAATAGATTTCTGAGGGAAGCCTGTCCTACTTGAGCATCTGCACGAGCATCAGAGTCTAGGCAGCAGTGTTTGGTAAAAATATATACTGAGATCCAGGTAGCTGCTTCACAAATTTCTGTAATCTGGATATTGCGTGGTAAAGCAGCAGAAGCTGTTTTCCACTAGTAGTTTGTGCCTTAGATTTAGCTGCTAGGGATTTATGAGCTTTTTGGTAGCATAACAAAATACATAAAACTATCTATCTGGAGATTGATTGCTTGGAGGTGGCTATTCCAAAGCGGACTGGACCATAGTTAATAAACAATTGGTCCATTCGACAAATACCGCTCATCTTGTTGAGATCAAATTTAAGAACCCTTTTAACATCCAGTGAATGGAGAGATCTTTCTGCTGGAGCAGAGGGATTCTGAAAGAATCTAAGCAATGAGATAGTATGGTTTACATGAAAGTCCAACATTACTTTAGGAAGGAATTTCAGGCGAGTTCTCATAACTAATTTGCTAGAATGAGAGACAATGTATGATTCATGAGAACATAGAGCTTCTATCTCGTTCACCCGATGAGCTGATGTTATTACGTGGAAGGCAGCTTTTCCTAGTAGCTATGTGTTGTAGGGAAGCTTTTTGGATGGGTTTAAAAGGATCCCACATTAGAGGAGAAAACACTATGCTGCGTTCCCAGGGAAGCAGGGACCCCTAATGGGAAGGGAAACCTTCATCAACCTAAGAAATCCTTTATGACAGGGATTTGGGGATAAGAGGTTTGTGGCGGACATTTCCTGTTGGCAGTAAAAACTGCCACATGAACATTTATGGAAGAGAATTGCAAGCCAGATTTAGCAAAGTGCAGAAGGCATGGCAGAAGGTCCACATTCTTAAAGTTACACCAGATGCAAAATCTCTTCCATTTGAAGGCGTAAGCGGAGCAAGTGAAAGGTTGCTTAGCCTCCTTGAGGATCTCCATGCAGTCTTGTGGCAAGTTCAAGAGTCCATACTGCACTAGCTCATGAGCCATGCCGCCAAATTCAAGGAAGAGAGCTTGGGGTACACCATCTGTCCTCCAAATTTCCTAAGTAGATCTGGAGTGCATGCCAGCTTCAGATGTGGAGTCTGTGACCAGTGAATAAGGTCCAGGAACCACAATTGCCGGTGCCAGTCTGGAGAAATTAGGATCATCTTTGCTTTGGAATGGAACAGCTTGAGGAGGACTGCCGGGATCAGAGAAATCAGTGTAAAGATGTAAATAAATTTGCCAGACCAGTTGATCCACAGGGCATTCCCCAGCGTGTCTGGATGATAGTACCCTGAGGTGAAGTCGTGGCATTTTCTTTTTTCCGCTGTGGGAAACAGGTCGATAGAAGGGGTGCCCCACAAGAGAAAGATACTTAGAACACCTTCTTGGTTCAAGACCCAATTGTGATTTTCATCGAAAGATCTGCTGAGTGTGTCTGCTTGAACATTCTGAACACCTGGGAGGCGAGTTCCTCTTACTCTCAGGTTCCTGGCCAAAAGCCATTTCCAAATTGTCTGGGCCTCCAATGACAAGGCTCTGGACCTGGTACCCCCTTGCTTGTTCAGGAAGTACATGGTGGTTGTATTGTCCATCTGAACAAGCAGGGTGTTGGTGGTGAATGATGGTTGAAAGACCTTGAGCGCCATATGAACAGCACAGAGCTTGAGAAGACTGACATGTTATGTTACCTCTCTCTGAGACCATGAGCCTTGAATCTGGAGGTAATCCATGTGGGCTCCCCATCCGAACAGTGATGCACCCGTAACAATGGTTTGAAAGGTGTAGGAGGCTGGCTCAGTTTATGGTGTACAACTATGGTGTGGCACCCCATACGGAGTCCAGGCAACCCCTAGTGATAGTGTTTAGGTGTGAGGATAGCAACAACTCTCTAATGTTAGCTGTGGTGAGCGGCTAAAGCTTATCCGGGAGAAGTGTAAACCACTTGCAATACCACAATAATCAGTCAGTAACTGTTACACAAGAAAGAACCACACCAAGTGTTGCAAAAATAAAGTATTCTTTATTGCAACACTAGGGCTATACTAACATTGGTATATCTCCACTTGGAGATACCAACACACAAAATATACACTTAGCAACAAGCAAGAAAAGCATAGAAGTACATGGGACCCTAAAGAATGCCAAACCATATACCAATAACGTGGTACAAGAATGGAGATGCCCAAACAAGGTAAGTGTTTTAGGAATTCCAGGGGCTGGGGGAGTAAGAATGTACCCAAGGTAAGTACCAGATATCCCACAGGTGCCAGGTTGCAGAGTCATCAAGCCAGATATCCTTTAGGCTAACACAAGACCATCGCGATTGGGTCCAGGACCCCTTACAGTGGACCCCGAGGAAACCAGTTGGCACAAAGGAGGTTGGAGAGTGCCCCCACCTGTGCAAACCCACAAGACTAGAGTACCTACACCAGAGAGCCCAGGTGCATAGGGGTGAAGTGGCATTGGAAACCCTTGTTAAAGTCAATGGAAGTCTCGATTGACCAGCTGCTGTCGCGACCCGGGGACGAGATCGGTGGAACCCAAGTGTGGATCCCGACGTGAAGAACCTGAAAAAGAGGGACAATGTCCAGTTCACTCTGATGTCCAGGCAGTGCAAGTAGGCAATGTCCACCCTCTTGGAGGTGAAGTTCCTGCAGGACAGTGAAGGAAGAAGTCCCACAAGCTGTCCCACGTCGGTCGCCGGGTAGCAGGAGGGTCAGTGGCCAGCAGGGCCATCAACAAGCCTTGGCAAACGCAAATAGTGGACGCAAGGAAGATTGTAGGCTTTTGGGGACCAGCAAGGTTCTAGTGACGCAACCTTTGGAAGAGAGTCAGGGCAGGCCTTTAGCAGGGAGGAAAGTCAGCCGGAGATGGAGGAGCTCCCACGAGTGACCCACTGGCAGCAGGCACAATAAAAGAGGAGTCCTACATCCCTGGCACTGCACAGTGGAAGCTGATCTTCGAATTGCAGAGTGCTGGAGGCTAGGGCTTCTTGGAGCCGAAAGATCTCCTGAGTCAACAAGCCTTGGCAAGAGCAACAATTGTGGTGCAAAAGGGTTCCCGTCCAATGGCTGCAGCAAGGGCCCATCGTCTCCTAAGTTAGGCAGAAGACAGGTTAGACCCAGAGAGAACCCAGAACACAGCCACAGATGCTGCAGAGGTTCTTGCAGGAGCTGGAGTAACAAAGTTGCAGTGGGAGCCCTCCCAACTGGATACAGTTCCAAAAAAAGACCAGCATCGGTTTCACAAGCCAGGACCAGAAGATGTCTTGCAGAGAGTTCCTGGCAGACAAATCTGAGGACCCACCCTCAGGGGAGCCCTTAAGTAACCCTAAAAGAGGGTTGGTCACTCTCAGAGGGGGTCAGGGAGGTCATTCACCTGTCCTAGCCTGTCAGATGCTCCCAGAGGCCACTGCCCATCTTGTTTCCAAGATGGCAGAATCATGTGGCCACCTGGCAGAGGTCTGTGCACCTCCCTAGGGGATGGGCTGGACAGTGGGGTGGTCACTCACCTGCCCTTTGTGTGGTTTTGAGCCAGAGCGGGAACAAGGAGTTCCTGAACTGGTGCAAACCGGATCAGGCAAAGAGGGCTCCAAATGTGCCCTTCAAAGCAGTCTGGGGTGCTCAGAGGCCACCGCATCAAAGCCCAGAGACACCCATTTCAAAGGGAGAGTTAGTCACACCAGTCTTTCAGGAAATCCTTTGTTCTGCCTTTCCCTGCTGAGTTAAGCTCATCAGCAGGAGAGCGGAAAGGTGTTTGGAGCTGCCCAACGTGTGTGCTGTGAGCCAGACCCTGTGAGGCTGTAAAGGCAGAGTTGGTGGATCCTCTAAGGAACCCTCAGAGTAAATGGGATCATGCAACCTGCACTTGAATCAGTGTAGTTGCATGATTCCAACATGTTGGATACCAAAAGCTCCTAGGTTTGGAGAAGCCATTATGTAGCTGGACCACTCATGTTGACCAGTGTCCACTACACACCTTAAGATGGCTTCCCCGCACACAAAGCTCAGGGAATGCAGTCAGATGTCTACAGTTGTACCCTCACACTTAGGGACATGCACCCTGCCCTTGGGTTGAATTGCCTACCAGAGGGGTGACTTACAGTGACCAAGTGCAGTGACTAGCTGGAGGAAGCTGGCCAGGTGGTGTCTCTAGACTCTGCATCAGTCGTCTGGATCGTCTGTGCCAGATATAACATTATGGGGCATAAATAATCACCACCCTGGTGTGCTGACATCAGTTCTTTTCATTCCGCACTAACCAGCGCAGACCTGAAGAGCTGCCCCTCAGTCACTTTTTGACTGCTCTTTTTTTGATGTTTTGCCAAAGGGTCTTTGAGTGTTGACACTGCTGGTGTGTTGAGGATGTTGTCATGTAACACTAATTTCAAGCCTTGCAGATCCTGTCACAAGGCAATGTCTGTTGTTGGAAGATGGCTCTCTATATACTATAACAGAATCCAGTGGTTCCCCAGAGGCTTTATAGAGGCCCAAGTAATTAATACTAATGCTCTTTTGTGGAAGTGTGTTCGAGCAGTTAGGCTTATCAGAAGGTAGTGCTAAGCATTTGTTGTACACGCACAATCAAGAAATGAGGCACACACAATGAATACATCCAGCCCAATGTTCTATGTATAAAAAAATATATATTGTTGCTTTATTTCTAGAATCAAAAGGATCTTTGATGCAGTTAAGTCCAGTTTCAAGAATGTATCACTTCCATGTATTAAATGCACTTTGATTGTAAATCACAGACCATACACGTTTCAGGTAAGTAATATGTTTCAATGCAGTCCGGGGGGTGAGGCAGGGGAGTACATACACAGTTTAAAGATAAAGTACTCAACTTACGGTCCTATTCATTGGGGGCTAAGGTGTCCACAGAGCAAGGTTCAAGAAGACACTAATAGTCCACTAAAAGCAACACAGGGCCGGCCAGGTGCAGATGTCAAAGTTAGTGTTGGGTGCCCAATGGAAACCAATGGAGATTGTGGACACTTAGAAGAAAACAGATTGCAGGTGAGTACCCACAACCTTAGGGCACAGACCTGGGGGTTTTAGATCAGCACTGGGGAACCAAAGGGCATCACCAAATATACAACCTCAGCAGTCCGGGGGCAGCTGAGTGCAGGGTGCAAACAGTGTTGGGCACCCAATGCAATTCTATAAGGATCTCCAGTTGCACAAAGAGGCTGCAGGCTTGAACCAGGGAGGTCGGTGAGGTGAACCAGCAGCTGGACAGGAAAGTTGAGATGCCACTGGACGTTGCTGGACCATCTCCAAGGTCAGGGGCTGGGGTTGCAGGGGTCCCTTTAGGCATTAGAACTTCACAGATTAAGTTGTGGTCAGGGGGTCCTCTGGATCCAGGCTGCAGGCTGCAGGCATGATTTTGTTAGTCAGGAGGGGTCAACCCAGGGTGGACTCAAGGTCGGAATCACTTGAGGACCTTCTCTGGGCCGGCAGGCCACATGGACCCGGGCTGTGGGAGTCTGGTGCAAAGTGGGCAGGACTCCTGGATCTGGATAGCTCTGGAGTCCTTGGAGGTTTCTTTGTGGACAGGGCCACTGTCCTCAGGATTTCTTGGTCCTTAGCGTAGGCAGGAAGTCATCTGAGGGTTTGTAGAAGTTGTTGGGCCTGCAGGACAAGTTCTCTCTTTGTAGCAGGAGTCCTGAAGCTAGACAAGCTGGTAGGACTGGGGCAAACTCAGTTGTTGTCTGGAGTCTTCACTGCTAGTGCAGATCTTCAGTCCTTTTAGGTTGCCAGATCTGAAGAGTAGGTTTCAGGGGTGCCCTTAAATACTAGATTTAGGGGTGTTACAGGGGTCAGAGAGCAAGAGCCAATGGCTACTGACCCTGAGGGTGGCTACACCCTCCCTGGGCCCACTCCCTTTCAGGAGGAGGGCACATCCCTAACTCTATTACCCTCCAAATCAAAATGGAGAATTCTGCTGAGAGGGGTTCACCTCAGCTCCGGGCAACCTAGGGGTGGTCCCACCTGGGGTGCACATTCCTTGTGTTTACTAATTTTCCTGCCGGGCTTGCTGCTAAAAGTGGGGCATGGTCTGGGGGGCGGGCATCTCCACTGGCTGAAGTGCCTTAGGGCAGTGTATCAAAAGGCAAGAGCCTTTGAGGCTCACTGCCAAGTGTTGCTGTTCCTGCAGGTGGTAGGTGTGAACCACCTCCACCCACAAAGTAACCTCTTTTTGGCCTGGTTACCCACACTTTTTGTCTGAATGCCTCATGTTTTGACAGGGGTCACTGGGATCCTGCTAACCAGGACCCCAGTGACTGTGCTCTCTCCCTCTAAATTTGGTGGCTGGGACTTCACACACCCTACATTTGGCATACTGGCGTCCCTATATAAGTCCCTAGTTTGTGGTACCCAGGGCATTGGGGCACCAGGGGTTCCCTATGGGCTACAGCATGTATTATGCCACCCATGGGAGCCTATGTAAAAATGTGTCTGCAGGCCTGCCATTGCAGCCTGCGTAAAAGGTGCATGTACCCTTTCACTTCAGGTCACTGCACCAGGTCACTGTATGTCACCCCTATGGTAAGCCCTCCTAGCCATTTTACCAGTGTACTGGACATAGGTCACTACCTATGCCCAGCTACATAATGGTAACTCCAAACCTGGGCATGTTTGGTATCAAACATGTTGGAATCACACCCCAATACTGTTGCCAGTATTGGTTGTAGGATTTCATGCACTCTGGGGGCTCCTTAGAGGACCCCACCCTTGCTCCTACCAGTTTGCAGGGTTTTCCTGGGCAGCCCACACTGCCATCCTACAGATAGGTTTCTGCCCTCCTGCTGCTTGACCAGCTCAAACCCAGAAAGGCATAAGAAAGTATTTCCTTTGGGAGAGGGAGCCAAACCCTCTTCTTTCGGAAATAGGGCTTACATGGCTTTGAGTGGTAACCTCTCCGAGCCACTGATATGCTTTGAGGGGCACATTTGGTGCCCTCCTTGCATTAACCAGTCTGCACTGGTTCAGAGACCTCCATCCCTGCTCTGGCACGCAACTGGACAAAGGAAAGAGGAGTAATCACTCCCCTGTCCATCACCACCCCAGGGGTGGTGCCAGGAGCTCCCCCAGAGGGCTCCTTGATGCTGCCATCTTGAATCCAAGATGGGCAGAGGCCTCTGGGTGCATCTAAGTGGGCAGGTGACATCACAGCCCCCCTCCTGATAGGTGGTCACCTTGCTAGGTGACCAATCTCCATTCCAGGGCTATTTAGGGTCTCCATCTTGGATGGGTCCTCAGATTCGACGTCCAAGATTCCAGCAGGCCTTCTTTGCATCGTTTACTTCGATTCTGGTCACTAGAACCACAACTGGACATCAAAGGAACCTACAATCTGCAGCTACAGCGATGACTCTGCTCTGCAACATTGTTTCTCCGGCTCCTTTCAACAACTGCAACATTTCCCCGGCATCCTCGGAGGGCGGCAACTCTTCAGTCTGCACCAAGAAGGAATCTCCCTTGGAGTGAAGGAGTCACTCACCTGCAGGCACCAACTGCAACGACGACCAGCTGCGTGGATCTCCCCTCCTCCAGAGCTGCATGGGTCCTGCATGACTTGTGGTGTTCTGTAGTGGTCCCCTTGGTCCTCATTACCAGCTAACTAACTTAGGAGACGGTAAGCCCTTGCCTCTCCACGCAGGTCAGTCTCCCGTGCACCGTGTCTCTTGTAGCTATCGGGGCTTGTTGGCATCTCCGCCAAGGGATCTTCGGCCTCATGTAGCCCCAGCACTCTTCCCTGCGACACACAGCCCACTGCATACTTCTCCTGCGATGTTGGACTCCTTCAAAGGTGTGTTGCGTGGGCCTCCCAGACTACTGTGCTTGCTGCCTGTGGGTCGCCTGTGTAGGCTGCCTCCTCTTACGGTGATTCTTCTTACTGCTGAGGGTCACCCAGGACTCCCCTCCGTGGGTTGAGTCCCACTGGACCTTGCTGTACTTTACCTTTTTCTCCCCACCAACACACAACCTGCAGTGGCAGCATGCGTGTTTGGTGAGGGGTCCCTTAGGTTGGCTTAATACATGCTGCAGCCCTTAGAAACCCTTGGTACCACTGGTAACCTTTACAAGGGACTTAGCTGTGTGCCTGAGGTGTGTCAATTATGGAAGCAATGGTACACTTTAGGGAAAGAACACAGCTGCTGGGACCTAGTTAGCCGGATCCTAAGATACATTGAGTAAAGTTAGCATCAGATATCACGCACAAAAAAAAGTGTGTGTGTGTGAGAGAGAGAGAAGGGGGGGGGGGGCAGAACCATGCCAAAATAGGCAATTTCCCACACAGAGCTAAAAGGCAAGCCTTATATCTGAAGTGAAAGGTGCATGCACCATTTTACACAGACCCACAGACACAGTTTTCATGGGCTCCCATGGGTGGCATATTACATGTTGCAGCCCATGGGAGACCCTTTGTGTGCCAATGCCCTGGGTACCCAAGTACCATATACTAGGGGCTTACATGGGTGCACCAGTATGCAAATTGTGGGGTGTTTAAGTTTACCAGCAACCAAATTTAGAGGAGAGTGCACAGACACTGGGGGGTCCTGATTAGCAAGATCCCAGTGTACTACAGTCTAAAAGCCCTGACACCAGGCAAAAGTGGGTGTAACTATGTCAGAAAGATGCTACATTTCTACTGAAGGGACCTGTTGGTGGAATGGCATCTATTGGAGGAGACTGCTTGGAGAACACCACCACCACCACTTTAGGGATCGTACTACATGTAAGGAGTGTAGGAGGCTAGCTCAGTTTATGGTGAACACCAAGGACAACCCTTAGTGACAGTGAATAGGTGTCCAGATAGCAAAAAGTCTCTAGGGGTATCTGAGGCGAACAGCTGAAGCTTACCCACGAGGAATGTAAAGCACTTGCAATACCACAGTAGTCAGACAGTAACTCACTCACAAGAAAGAACACACAATTGTTGCAAACATAAAGGATTCTTTATTACAGCACAAACTACTAGACTAGCAATGGTATTTCTCCTTTTGGAGTTATCCACACAAAATATATCCACAAAATAACCATCAGAAATAGCATACAATATACAGGGCCTTTTGCAAAACCCCAAGAAAGTGGAATGTGAATGAGTGAACCAAACCAAGGTAAGTTAGCTAGGGGCTTTGGGGGTTGGGCGACAAGTAGATTAAAAGACCTGAGGTAAGTATGGTAAGTGTCCCCAGCGACCAGGTTCAAGGTAGTTACCTACCCAGTCGTTCCATAGACTAGACTAACACAGGGAGTAGTGGTCAGAGCTCGTACGATTCAGGTCCCTTCCCAGTGAACCCCAAGGAAACAAACAGACAAGAGGAAGGTTGGACAGTGCCCCCATCCAAAGGTACCCAGAAGATAGGAGTACCTACACCAAGAGACCCGGATGCAGAGGGGAGAAGGGACTCTCTCTGAAGTTAATAGAAGCCTCGGATTCTCCAGCTGCTGTCACAACCCGTGGACAAGGCCAGTGGAACCCAGGGACAGATTCCGGGTGTGGAGGACTGGAAAAGCAAGGGGACACAGTCCAGCACCCTTGGAGGTGCAGGTGGCAACACCCACCCTCCCAGAGTGGAAGTTCCTGCAAGTCTGTGGAGGAAGAAGTCCAGCTGCGGGGTCCAGGAGCTGCAGAAGATCCCAAAATTCATCTACGAGTGATCACTTGGCGGTCACCAGAGTGCAGGAGGGTCAGTAACCATCCAGATCCCCAACAAGCACTGGCAAATGCAAGCAGTAGCTGAATATGTATTTGCACAGGCTTGGGAACCAGCAAAGTCCAAGAGACACTATCCTTGAGGTGGGAGTCAGGGTTGGTCCTCACCACGCAGGAAATACAGCAGATGCCGTTGGAGCCCCCACGAGTGACCCACAGGTGATGGACAGGGAGTCCGGAGGAGGCTTGAACAGCACAACAAAACAGAAGTCACGCGTTACAGGAGTTGCAGGACAGGGGCTGATCTTAGAGTTGCAGAGTGGTGGTGGTCAGGGTTTCTTGGCAACTGAAAATCTCCTGGAAAAAGCACTAGTAAGAGCAACAGTTGCAGTCCACAGGTGTGCCAGTCCAGTCACAGGAGCAGGGGCCCACAGTCTCCCAAGTTGGTCAGAAGTCTAGCAGAACCCAGAGGAAGCCACAGATCAACCACCTGTGACGCAGAGCCTTTCAATGTCAGTGAAACCGCAGACCCCACCAGCCGGTCGACATTGTCTTGAGGTGCCTGCGATAAGGTGGAGTGACTCCTCTTCACGCCAAGGGAGATTCCTTCGTGCTTCTAGGTGCAGAGTCCTTGTGAACCTGGAGAATACACAAGCCTTGGATGTTGCACAATATCCAGAGAAACAGTGTTGCAATGGGAGCCTTCCCAGCAGAAGGGTTTCGGTTCTAAAGCAGAACAGCAGCGGTTTAAGAGGCCAGGAGCAGATGTCTTGCAGAGAGTTTCTTGTAGAGTCTTGCTCGATGAATCTGAGGATCCCACCCACAAGGGAGCCCTTAAGTAACCCAACTATCAGATGGAGTCATGGATGTCATCTACCTGGCCTAATCAGTCAGATGGTCCCAGGGGCCTCTCCCCATCTGGTTTCCAAGATGGCAGAATCAAGTGGCCACCTGTCAGAGCTCTGTGCACCTCCCTATGTGAGGAGCTGGACAGGTTGCTGGTCACTCCCTGTCGTTTGTGCAGTTTCGGGCCAAAGCAGGAACCGGGGGTTCCTAAACTGGTGCAAACCAGATTATGCCAGGAAGACACCAAATGTGCCATTCAATGCAGTCTGGTGGTGCTCAAACGCCACCCCACTCCAGCCCTTAGACACCTAATACACAGGGGAAGGTGGTCACACCTCACCCTTGCAGGAAATCATTTACTTTGCCTCTCTGGCCTGAGCCAGGCTTGCCAGCAGGAAGGCAGACAGTGTCTGGGGTCAGCAGCAGAGATGGCTGGCCGCTAGACCCGTAAGGCTGCTCATAAAGGGTTACCCTCACGCTTAGGGACATGCACCTTGCCCTGGAGCTGAAGGGCCTACCATAGAGGTGACTTACAGTGTCTATGTGCAGTGACCAGGATATAAGACAAGCCTTATATCTGTGGTGAAAGGGTGCTTGCACCATTTCACGCAGGCTGCGATGGCAGACCTTCAGACAATTTGCATGGGCCCTCATGGATGGCACTATACATGCTACAGCCGATGGGGGACCACTGGTGTACCAATGCCCTGGTTACCTAAGTATCATATACTAGGGACTTGCATAGGTGCACCAGTATGCCAATTATAGATGTAAATTTTTTACTAGCAACCAAATTTTGATGAGAAAGCAAAGACACTATGGTCCTGATTATCAGGATCCCAGTGAACTACAGTCTAAACACACTGACATCAGGCAAAAAGTGAGGGTAACCATGCTAGAAAGATGGCACTTTCCTACAACCCCTGGCTACCAAGACCCAGCAGGATGCAGGAGGCCATGAGTCCCAGCAGTCTCAGAGTCATTCTCACTGAAATCCAGACTAGAGGCTGAAACATAAGAGTCATATCCTGGACTAGCCACACAGTAGGACATGCCTGAAACTGCAATATGTCCAGAAGCTCAGATGAAATGGAGCATCTGAGAGGGAGTCAGGTGTGACTTTGGCACGTTTATAGTGAACCCCAGTGAATGCAGGAGGTCAGCCGAAGTCTGGGGTGGGAAACAACAGCCTGAAGCAAGCCCGCTTCAACAGCCAATCGTCGAGGTAGGGGTAGACAAACCCGTGACCTGCGCAGATCTGCGACTACTGTCATCACGGTGGTGAACACCAGAGGGGCACTGGTGAGACCAATGGGGAGCACTGTAAATCTAAAGTGCTTGTGACCTACCGTAAACTGCAAATAACGTCTGTGGGCCGGCAGGGCAAGGATGTTAAAAGAAGCGTCCTGCAAATCCAACGCTACCATCCAGTCTCCTGGGTAAATAAAACCTCAGCCAGTGTGAGCATTTTGAAATTCTCCTTTCTAAATAACAGATTGAGAGACCGGAGGTCTAGGATAAGGTTAAGGAACTTCTCCTTTTTGGGTACCAGAAAGTAGCGGGAGTAACAGCCACAACCTACTTCTGGCACAGGGAACCCTCTTTATGACTCCTTTAACCTCCTCGAAGAGAAGTGCCAAGTGATCCTCCATCATGCGATCATAAGATGTGGCATGGGCGGAGGGGTCGTCTCAAAGGGGAGGGAGGAGTCCCTTCGGACTATTTGCAAAACCTACCTGTCTGACGTGATTATCTGCCAGCAGGGCAGGTGATGGCAATTCCTACCTCTGACTGGTCCCCAACAGCTGAAAGAGGGGGTGGTGGAGTGGCTAGACTGTTGGCTGCCTGATCCAAGCGGACGCTGGATCCCACGTCCCCAGCCACGCAGAGGCTGGGCAGCATGCATGGCACAGTGGCAGAAGGGGTACGGACATGGCTGGACCCCCCCTTCCGTAGCCACAAAGGGGACGAAAAGCTGACAGAGGGGTGAAGGGGCAGCTGTGAGGCCTAGGAACCAGGCCATAGCTCGGGACTCCTTAAAGCAGCAAGGTGCCAACAAAGAGCATGTCCAATGAGGGTGGACTGGACATCCCCCGAGAAGCCAGATATCTTCAACCAAGTGTGGCACCTCAAGGTCTCTGTCATAGCAACTGATCTGCCCAGCAAGTGGGTCGTATCCAGCCCAAATCATATTATGAACTTAGCTGTGTCCCTCCTGTCTGCAACAGCTTCAGAGAAAATGGCCCAGGCTTTATTCTGGACTTGTTGCAGCACCTATGCTACCGTGTCCCATAATGTATGAGACTAACTGCCCAAAAGGCACGTTGTGTTCACTGCCCGCAATGCCAGGCTGGAGGAAGAAAACAACTTCGCAAGACGATCCAGCCTCTTGAATTCCCTATCTTGTGGTGTGGAAGTGAACACGCCATGGGAAGTACAGGCTTGGATAACCAAGCTCTCAGCGGTGGGATGTTGGGTTAGGAACACTGGGTCATTAGGCGCAGGGCTATGGTGGTGCGCAATTGTCCCGTTTATAACAGCCCCTGAGCTAGTTTTGGGTCAGGTCCCCAGCAGGACATCAGTGAGGGTTTCACTGAAGGGCAAAAGGGGTTCAGAGGTGAAAGCCCCGGGTTGAAACACCTCCGTCAGGAGGTTCGCCCTCACAGCCATCGAAGACATCTCGAGGCCCAGGTCCTCAGCCGCTCTGCACACCACCATAGAATAAAACACTCCCTCCTCCATAGCCACAGTAGAGGGAGAAAGCATGCCAGCGTCAGATGTCCAGA
Organism: Pleurodeles waltl; assembly: GCF_031143425.1. Classification (NCBI taxonomy): domain Eukaryota; kingdom Metazoa; phylum Chordata; class Amphibia; order Caudata; family Salamandridae; genus Pleurodeles; species Pleurodeles waltl. Next base: position 252,980,443 of record NC_090442.1, on the reverse strand, counting down.
TAGCTAGCTTCATAGGGTCAAGCTGGTATTCTAAAGGCTCCAGCGACCCCTCCATATTCTCACTAAAACCATACCCTTAAAAAGAAGGGTCAGGAGCAAGAGCCCCACTGAAGTCGGAATCTGTGAACGATACAGGTCCGGCTAAGTGTCAGAGTCAGCAAGGAGTATGTGATCGAGGCCGACCACGGGCCCAGACTGTGTCGGGAATGTCAACGTCAGAACTGTTGTCAGGGAAGACCGCGGTGGCACAATCGACACCGGTTCGGATCTGAAAGCAGATCCCTGGGTGCTCTCTGGAACCAAAGCAGCAGGTGCAGATCCCGAGGGGGCCCAAGGGCACCTCAACAGGGTCAGACTGCCCAAAGATTAGGTGCATGGACTCATAAAATTCCTTCAATTGGGCCGGCTCCCTGAAACTCAGGGAGGTGCAGAGCCAACCCAGAAGCAGGCTCAGAGGACAGAGGCATAGAGCATCGACGCTCCTTCTACCGCATCGCGTCATCCTACCGACGGTGGTGTTCTTTGACTTCTTATGCTTACCCAAGCATCCTGAAGATCTTGCATGGGATGACAACAAATGGTGAGAGCTCCGTAAGCGGTCTCGAGATATTCCTCTTGACTGACAGCGACGCTGAGCATTATGCTGCAAGTAGTTTTAGGGACTGCTCGGTCAAAGCCTTCGAGTTCATGGCCCGGCACCCGGAGCACGATTTCGGGTTGTGCTCCCAACACCAGACATACAAGTTGTGTATCTGTCATGGGCATCATCTGGTGACAGGAGTTGCAGGGCCGGACACACCAAGAAGTCAATAAGCTTTGACAAAAGTAAAACATTCCACTTAAAAAGTGAGAGCAGGGGCTGTAGGAGTAACTCTTCAGATCTGCATGTGGGCTGGCGTAGAAAGAAAAGAACTGACACCAGCGCACTGTGAGAGTGTGTGTATATGTGACCCGCAACTTCACATCAGGTGACCACGACGCCTACAAGGAAACGCAGAGTCAACCAACACCATCTGACAGTGCACAGGGGTACTGCTCGAGAGAAATCTCTGGATCCCAACTGACGCTTGGGGGATCTTCTAAAGTATGGAATCTGCAACTAGACGTCTCTATCAGATATATAATGAACCCTTCCTTAGATCTGTAAGGCCTGCTGTAGGGGTGATGATTCAGAAACATTACAGGCAGTGTTAGGGGACATGGCACACGTGTGTGTCATGTTCTCACTATTTAGACCACCATGTCACACAGCCTGCAGTGGCAGCGTGCGTTAGTTTGATGCTGGGTCCTTTAGAGTGGCACAAGTTATGTTGCAGCTCTTAGACAACCGTCTTTAGTACCTATGCCCGAGGACCAGACAGGTCTTACAGAGGGTGTTAAAGGTCTCATCACTTGGGGATTAAGTGACAAGTGGTCTTGTTTTTGGGGAAGGAACACTGGCACTGGGGACCTGATTGTCAGGAACCTTGTGCACTTCAGTCAAAGTGGTATCAAACACCAGGCAAATAGTGGGGGGAGGGATTATAAACCAAAACCCAGTTTCCTACACCAAGGTTAGTGGTTAGTCCAGTCTTATGGATTTTGGGGAGAGGGAGGTGGAAGGATAAGTGACATGAGCTCGTGCACATGGTTGGAGGGATTAATGGTTGAGTTAGAGGAGATGAGGAATTGTTAGGTCGGGTAGTTAGGACACTCAAAAAGGAGGGGATACTGTAAATGAGTTGGGGGGGCTCTTTGCAGAAATGCAATAATAGTAAATAAGACAAAGATGTATGTGTCAGTAGGTTGTGCTCAGAGAAAGAAGGCATGCAGAGGTTGGAAGTGACAGAAAGGGACATATTAAAGAGGAAAAAAATTGGAAAGGCAACAATCAGAAGTTTTAATTAAAGGTCAGTTTTTTATGTCAGATCTAAGGAATTTAACAAAAAAGCATACTGTTCCGTAACAAAAACTGGACACCATCCTATATTAAGGATCTTACTATATCTGTTATTCCGGTCAACATGAGGTGAACTTCTGTAGTAATTAAAGTATTTTAATGAATTATATGAGTTCCAGGGTACTTTCTCAAAACACAGAGGAGCCTCCTAGATGCAGGGTTAGGGGCTAACGATATTAACTAATCTTGTGACCTATGTATGATATTTATGAAAGAAAAATCACGTATTTTGGATTTCCCTAGTCTTATTACTATCTAAGAACTCTTGACTAGTGTTGTTATCCCCAACAGCAGTGTATAAAAGACCCCCAAAATACAGAGGTGGTCTATGTCCTGCCCACTTATCCCAGGAACTACGAGGTGTTGTTAATGGGGACCACAGAAATTCATCATTCAATTCTTCAATCCTTGCGATGTCTTCCCAGTCTGAACACCCATCTCTGCTCTTTTGGTAAGAGGACAGTTTGTCCTACACGTCTGCTATTGTCACAAGTATCACCACCTCAAGTTGTTGGGACCATGTTCTTTTTCAATAAAATGGGTTGATATTCTTTGTTGCAGTACTTTGTCACCTAATGGTGCTCCTGTATTTATTTCTGAGTGTATGCAGCGGTCTTGGGAGTCATACTGTAACCCACATGGAAATACACTCATATAGACTGTTTTCTGTGCTGCAGTTAGTAAGAATGCATAAATGCCATTTGATAATCCAACCCATCTCTAATTTCTTCGTAGATAGGGTTAAATCACAAACATTACAGTGGCCACAAGGGTGGTCTCTCTCAACTGGTGGAATCTCCCAATTTTTGAGTAGGCGGTTTCTGGTCTGTGGTCTCCTTGGTCTTGTACATACCAAGATGTCGCACAAGTTTGTTGATCGCTTCAACAAGACTAGTGGTTTCCTCAACTGTAGACCTCCTATTTCTGAAATGTTTCATGTTCTGATAATGTTCTTGTTCTCGTTCGACTGTAGGGTTAATGTGGTTAGACAAGCTTATTTTGGGGGGGGGATACACAGTATTTTCTCGATTGTAATAGAGATTCCGGTTATTATTTCTCGCTCTCTTCCTAGCTCCCTCGATAGTAGTCTTCATTTAGTCCCTTTGATGTACTTTAGTGGTGAATTTGTTGGCTTCTTTGTCAATCTGTAAGTAGGCTGCACTTTCTCTGGATAACTAAATATTGTCCAAAAGGTAACTTGGATCTTAATGTCTGTGGTTGATGACTACTGAACAGAAGTAGACCATTCCAATCTGTTTTCCTATTAAATGTATTTGTTTCAGGAACCCTTCTTTGATAGCGATAGAGGGACCAAAAAACAATAGCTCTTAATCCACAATTGATTGTGTGAATGTTAGATAGGGGCTCAGTGTGTTAATCCAGTTGCAAAGTTCTTTGGATTGGGATTTCTCACCCTTCCACATTATTAACATATCCCTGTGCAGTATCCTGTGGAATATTTGTATATAATACCTCTATGTCAAGTGATATCAATATGTCCGTAGTTCCAAGTTGGTCAATCTTGTTGATCAAATTCAAAACATGTTTTGTGTCTTTTAGAAGAGTAGGAGTTTTCCAACACTGGTTATAGGAAATGATCACAAAATTTGGACAATGGTTCTAACAAAGATCTGATCGCAGATACAACTGGCCTCCCCAGGGGAGGGACTATTCCTTTCTGTATCTTAGGGAAAGTGTAGAAGTAAGGAATTTTCAAGATTTGGTTAACGAGAACCCCAATTTCTCTCTTAGTGATCCATTCATTTGTTTCTGCCTCATTCACCATTATTTGAATGTGTTGGCTCAAACGGGGAGTTGGATCTTCCGTAATAATTTTATAATATCTGGTGACTCCCAATTGTCTTAGACATTCTTGCCTGCAGGCAGATGTTGATTGTACAACTATAGTTCATACCTTATCATTTTATAGGGACGGTCACACACTCCGGTAAGGTCTTAATTGCTCATGTCTCTGCGCTGGTCAAATTTGAATGGAGTTTTTGTAGGAAGTTTCTTGATGTCATTCAATACAGCCTGTTGAAAATGTCATAACTTCATGTAGTATGGATGTCACTGGAGGTACAAACGTAAAGGGATTTCTATATTTGCAGAGCGGGGAATTGGTCATCTGTGTTTTATCGTTTAAATAAAATAAAAATCTTGTCATCTAATTTTTCTGAATAAAATCCATAATTCATAGTGTAGTCTGAATGAGTCTTCTGAAGGTATAAGCCCAAAACCTTTTTTGACAACCTTCTTCTCATCATTGGATAATGGTCTAGCAGATATTTACAGGCAAGTAGGTTCAAGCCCTTGCTCCATGTAATCATCTGAGATTCTTCTGGCGGCCACTGGACTTGAAGTACTCTCCCTCGTTGCTTTCCTCATCTGCCCCAGCCTCTGCCTTAAAAAAAACATTTTTTTTAAAAGTTGTATGCTCAACCTTCCCTTCTTAACCACAGGTCGGGGAGGGAAGAAAGGGAGATGTGTGGGGTCACACTTGCTGATACTGTTTGAAAGGGTAATGTCCCAAATTAAATCCATAGAATTTTTTTGGGGGGGAGCAATCCTGCCTGCGTTTCCACACTATTTGTGACCAATCTTTGCAAAACACCAAATCTTCCAAAAATATGTGTGGTGCATTAGTGAACAGAAGGCTGTTAGGGGCAATATTAGCTCAAAGATATTCCTTCATGGTGGCTCTTTGAAGCGCCACCATTAATAGAGATGGGGATTTCAGGATGTCAGCTGCAATGTCACCAACAAAACCCAAACCCTGGAGTTCAGCTATAGCTCTACCTTATTCAGAGTCCGTGGCCAAGACCAAATTGAGTTGAATCTTCTACAAGTTCCTAGTTGAATTTTTCTTCTCTTCACTAGTGTTCAGTGACTTACTTCTATCAGCCCTGCAGTTCAGCTGCTGCACTACATCTATAAATCCACAAGGGGCAAAGGGTTAATTGGTCCAAACCCTGTCTTCAATTTAACAACAAAATCAAACAAAAAAGCATACTATTCCATAACAGAGACAGGATACCAGCCTATAGTATGGATCTGGAACCATCTTGGTCATCAAAGGGTGCTGAAGTACAAGCCCTCACCCACCAATGGTGACATGATTCATCATTGGTCTGTGCTTGTCGTTGGGCCCATGCTGCAATGCCCAATGGGCCACTCAGGGAGGCACTTTGCTGGAGATCTTTTATTAGTACCTCTAGGCTAGGAACCTCAATAATTGCATTGCAAATCTTTAAAGTCAATGGAATATATATATATATATATATATATATATATATATATATATATATATATATATATATATATATATATGTATATGTGTGTGTGTGTGTGTGTATATATATATATATATATATATATATATATATATATATATATTTGACCCCGAAAAATTAGGACAGCATAGTGCCCCTAGACGTCCCAACCACATACAGGACATGTGATGTCATGCAACAATTGTGTAAGGGGCTGCCAGGGAACTGAAATATGGTGCAGCAAAGTAGTTCTCTCTCATTCAGGAAGGCGGGGAACGTTTTTGTGGCCACGTTCCCCTTTAAAACATGTCAATATATTTCCAGATGACCAGCAAGAAAGTTACAGATTCCGCTATTACTATGGAGGACTTTTACTTCTTGATCAGGGACAGATTATCTAACATCGGTACAAACATTTTAGTCACATGGGGCTTATTCTAATCTGCGTAGTGACCGATCAGATGTGAAACTTGTAGGGACCTGGCTTGGTGTGTGGTGAGCACCTATGGTGTTAGCACCTTATACCAGGTATCCCCTATGTGTGAAGTGTAGGCAGTGTCTACGAAGCCAGGGCTCTCTAAATGTAGCTGTGGATGAGCAGCCAAGACTTATCTAGGAGACATGCAAAGCTTATGCAATATTACTATAGTCACACAACACTTATCACACATGAAAGAACCACACAGTGTTACAAAAATAAAGGTACTTTATTCTAGTAACTGTTAGACCTGACAGCCTTAGGGTGGTCATCCCCCAAATTTTTGCCTGTCTCCCTCCACTTTTCTGACACTGTTTTTGCTGGTTTTAGAACTCTGCACACTTTACCACTGCTAACCACTGTAAGTGCATACGCTCTCACCCTTAAACATGGTAACATTGGTTTATTCCCAACTGGTATATTTGATTTACTTGTAAGTCCCTAGTAAAGTGCACAACATGTGCCCAGGGCCTGTAAATTGAATGCTACTAGTGGGCCTGCAGCACTAGTTGTGCCACCCACATAAGTAGCCCCTTAACCATGTCTCCAGCCTGCCATTGCAAGGCATGTTTGAGCAGTTTCACTGCCACTTCGACTTGGCATTTAAAAGGTACTTGCCAAGCCTTAAACTCCCCTTTTTCTACATATATGTAACCCCTAAGGTAGGCCCTAGGTTCCCATACGACAGGGTGCTATGTAGGTAAAAGGCAGGACATGTATGTTTTATATGTCCTGGTAGTGGAAAACTCCTAAATTCATTTTCCACTACAGTGAGGCCTGCTCCTTTCATTGGATAGTATTAAGACTACCCTCATATACTGTTTTAGTGGTAGATTCTGATCAGAAATGGGTAACCAGGTCATATTTAGTATGGCCAGAATGGTAATATAAAATCCAACCTCACAAATAAGCAGGATTTTCTATTACTATTTTAGAACTGCCACTTTTAGAAAGTGAGCATGTCTCTGCACTTAAAATCCATCTGTGCCTTGCAGCCTGTCTCCAATCAACATATGGGCTGGTCGACAGCTTCTTTGTGCACCTCACCCAGACAACCAAAAACACAGGACACTCAGTCACACCTGCACTCATCTGCATTCTGAATGGATCTTCCTGGGTGGGAAGGGTGGAGGGCCTGATACTTACATTTCAAAGGCTAGTGGCCTGCCCTCACACAATGGACTGTCAGACCACCAACTGGGACCCTGGCAGACAGACCTGTACTGAAATGGGAACATGTGCACTTCAAAACCACTCTTTGAAGTCTCCACCACTTCATAGGAACTTTAGGGTATATAAACTGGGACTCTGACCCCATCAACTCAGACACTTCTGGACCTAAACCTGCAAACTGTGAAGAGGATATGCCTGGCTGCCCAAAGGACTCATCTGGATTGCTTTGCTGAGAAGGACTGCTGCCCTGCCTACCTCTGGCTTTGGATTGATCTTGCCTCCTGTTTTCTGAAGTCTAAGGGCCAAAAAGACCATCTCTTCAGGGACCTTCTTGTGCGCCAAAAATCGACACAGCGTGCCAGAAACGACACACAGCCTGCCTTGCAACCAAGAAATTGCAGCACAGGTGAACCAAAACGACGCGGCCCAACTTCAACACAGCGCCGGCCTTGCGACAGAAAATTAGACACATCCCTACTGGACTGACGCACAGCCAAACCGTAACGACGCAGATGATTCCCCGAGTGGAAAATCGACCCAGCACCTGCCAGACGTAAAAAAAAACTGACACATCGCCCTACCGGATCGACACAACCTGTGAGTTCTTCCAGCGTGCCCAGGATTTCCCCACATCGTCCCTGGGTGTCAAAAAGATCCCCGCATTACAGTGAGGAACCAGGACCGCATGGCGTAAAATGACACAAGACCCTTGCAGCTTGGAAAGAAACAACGTAACATCTGTGCCGCGTGGGAAAACCCTACGCACACTTTATTTTTCCACGCATCTCCTCCTCTGCAGTCTCCGTGTGTGCTATTTTTGATGTACACCAGGTACTTTGTGTAATCAAGAGACAACTGTTGATTTCTAAGATTTAAGACTCTTTAAACTTGCAAAAGTGAGATTTCAACTTGTGCTTATTGAATCTTTGTCGTTTTACCCTTATCTTATTCAGATAAAATATTAACTGTTTTTCTAATCCTGTGAGGTGTATTGTTGTGGTGCTATCACTGTGTCACTGAATGATTTATTGCACAAATACTTCACACATTGCCTTCTAAGTTAAGCCTGACTGCTCAGTGCCAAGAGAGTGGGTACTGGACAATTTGGATTTTGTGTGACTTACCCGGACAAGGATTGTGGTCCCTACTTGGACAAGGGTGTATACCTAAGCCAACTAGAGACCCCATTTCTAACAATAACACAAACACTAAAATACTGTATAAACAATCCCCCAACCGGAGGTAAATAAACACACTATTGTATGCGCATTAGCACTCAGTAAATAGCATAGAAAGCAATAGGCATTGGTAACAACAGTAGCAAATAGTGAGGGCCTACTAAATAAGTGGAATGTGAAAGGCAGTCCCCCACCCAAGGATGTGGAATAAGGAGAAGGGAGCTGGAGAAACTAGGAAACCCCAAAATGTAAGTACCAGGGTACCCATCAGCAACCCGGAGAACAGAGGTAAGTAAGCTGGTTTTTCCCAAACCCAACAGGAGGACTTTAGAAAACTATTGTGCAAGACCCAGACATGACTTGAAGAACCCAAAGGTGGATCCTGACAGAAGAGGACTTGCAAAGGAAGGGGACAAAGTCCAGTTTGTGATGGAGTGTCCGGTTGTGGCAGGAGCCACTACCCACCATTCTGCGGATGCAGGACCAGGTCGGCGGAGGACAAAAGTTCAGCAGTGCAGCACAGGAGCAGAAGAGGAGTTCCAGAAGTGATGCAAGTGATGTCCCACGTCGGCGGTCGTGATGCAGTCAGCCAGAGATGTTGGAAAACCACCAACAAGCCTTGGCAAATGCAGAAGTCAGGGGGAAAAGGTTTTGCAAAGCTGAAGAGGACTCTACATGAGGAGGTGAGTCCGGGGTGACCCTTAACAGTTGGAGGAGCCACAAGAAGAGGAGACAGACCCCACAAGCAACCCACGGGCAGCAGGCACAGGAGTTTCAGTGTGGCCGGCTCAGCACACCTAAAGGCGTGTCCCATGCCGCTGGAGCAGCAGGCAGGAAGAAGTGCTGGAGGCCGGGGCTACACAGAGCCTGAAGATCCCTTGGAGAAGGAACAAACAAGCCCTGGTAGCTGTAAGAGTCACTGTGCACAGCGGTACTGTCCTGCGACTATCCAGTTAGACTGCTGGCAGAGGACCAAGGGAACCACTTCAGACCACCACCTGTGAGGCAGGATCCATGCAGCTCCAGAGGAGATAAGATCCACACAGCCACTCATCGTTGCAGTGGATGCCTGAAGATGCAGGAGAGTGACTCCTTCACTCCAAGGGAGATTCCTTCTTACTTCTTGGGCAGGTGGAGACTCCTCCTCCTCAGAGGATGCACAGCCGGAGAAATGTTGCAGTTGCTGGAAGGAGCCAGGGAAATAATGCTACAGAGCGGAGTCATCACTGAAACTGGAGATTGACGGTTCCAGGAGGGTCCAGCTGCAGTCCCAGTGGCCAGAAGATGAAATAAATGATGCAGAGGAGCCCTGCTGGAATCGTGCATGTTGAATCTGAGGACCCACCCAAGAGAGAGACCCTAAATATCCTAAACATACCTGACCTGGCCACTCAGATGCTCTTAGGGATCTCTGTCCACTTCAGATTCAAGATGGCAGAATCATGCAGCCACCTGGAGGAGCTCTGAGCACCACCCAAAGGATGGCGATGGACAGGGGAGTGGTCACTCCCCTTTCCTTTGTCCAGTTTCTCACCAGAGCAAGAACCGGGGGTCCCTGGACTGGTGCAAATCAGTTTATGAAAGGAGGGCACCAAATGTGCCCTTTAAAGCATACCAGTGGCTTGGGGAGGCTACCCCTCCCAAACCATATAACACCAATTCCTAAGGGTGTTGCCTCCCTCTCCCACAAGAAATCCTGTGCCTGAGCTGGTCAAGTAGAAGGAGGGTAGAAACGTCTGAGGGGTGGCAGCACCGCAGGCTGCCCCTAAGGCCCCCAGAAGACTGGTAGAAGCAATGCTGGGGGTCCTCTAAGGTGCCTCCAGAGTGCATGGAATCATACAACCAATACTGGCAACAGTATTTGTGTATGATTTCAACATGTTTGATACCAAACATGCCCAGGTTCGGAGTTACCATTATGTAGCTGGACACAGGTAGAGGCCTGTGTCCAGTACACTGGTAAAATGGCTTCCCTGTACTTACAGTACAGCTGCTGGAGCTTGTAGGGGTACATCTGTTCACGAACGGATGCATTCACACACAGGTACCTGCACCCTGACCTCTGGACTAGGAGGGCCTGCCATAGGGGTGACTTGCAGTGACCTGTAGTGTAAGGGTGCATGCACCATTTCATGCAGGCTGCAATGGCAGGCCTGCAGACACATTTTGCATGGGCTCCCATAGGTGGCACCATATATGCTGCAGCCCATGGAGAAGCCCTTGTGCCACAATGCCCTGGGTACCGAAGTACCATATACTAGGGACTTACATGGGGCACCAGTATGCCAATTGTGGGGTGTGCAAAGTCCTAAGCAACCAAATTTAGAGGAAGAGTGCACAATCACTGGGGTCCTGGTTAGCAGGATTCTAATCAAAACAGTCAAAACACTCTCGCAGCAGGCAGTAAGTGGGGGTAACCATGCCAAAAATATGGTACTTTCCTACTCTTGTCAATCTTGGCTTTAATGATCAGGGAATCAGAATTATTAATGAGATATACTGTGGGGTTTAAATCTAGACAGTCTAAATACCAAAATACATTGAATTCAAAGACTCACAACTCACTTTAACCTATGTTCCTGGCCTATGGGCATTTCTAAAGGATCTCCAGCAAAGATCCCCCCTGAGTGGCCCATTAGGCAATGCAGCACCAGCCCAACAAGGAGCACAGCCCAATTAGGAAGCAAGCCTCCATTGGTGGGTGAGGGCTTTTGCTTCCAACAGGAGCTATCTTTGATGACCAGGACGGGTTGAGATCCATAAAATAGGCTGGTGTGCCATCTTTGCTATGGAACAGTATGCTTTTTTATTTGATTTCACTGATGAAGGAAGGACACATGCTGGACCAATTAACCATCTCCCCCCTCGAGGATTTATAAAGAAAATATCTGAGACAGCATGCAGTTTAAGGGTGTAAAAATGTAGAAAGAAAAAGGATTTTCTTCTGAAGATTTGTATTTTGAATCAGTATAATCAAGTAAACCATATGCCTACTGCTAGACCATGTATCCCGTCAGGTCAGTTGATCAGCTCAAGGGTTGCAAGTGGAAAATAATGCTTGGACACATACGGCAAGAAATATCAAGAGCTTCAGGCTGCACTCAGAGGAAGCAGTAAGTTCAAGATCATGGCAGTGAGAAAATACATTGGAAATATTGTACAAATTGCAAAGGTGATTCTGCAAATGCTAGAGACGAACTCTAACTGGTGTTCATCTTTGGTCTGGCTAACAGTATTAACAACAAAGCAGAGTGGGATACATTTAATTGCCTCTGGTTTGCACTGGCAATCAATCAAAATGTGACGACAGCTTACAAGACAGTATAAATCTATTTCCTGCATTCCAGTGGTTGGAGGGGGGGGGATGCAGCCAATTGTGTGAATTGGTAAAGGGCTACTTTTACGAATTAATTGAAGACTTTCTTATCCAATGACTGATTAGAACTCCTGAAGCACTGCCCTTCGTAGATAATATGTGTGAGGAGGGATGGAGCTGCAGGTTGAAGGGGGCCCTTTAGGTGAGGCCAACCCTTTTGTCTACCTTGATCACACATCAATGCAGAGCCCTCACATTTCTGTGTTGTGGGTGATCCAGGCTGGAGAAAGCCTCGCTTTGAGGGGCATCACTACACAAAGGTTGTTCTCTAGCCACAGCCCATCTCACCCATGCACTTCATATAGTGTGAGTATTTAAAGAGAAAATTTCCCATTCACGGAAAATGCTGACCGGAGTTACTATGCTGGGAATGGTTGGTTTCCTGTCGAAGTCACACTGTGACTGGTTGACCTTTGACATAACAGCATTGGTATAGGTGGTTCTTCGTTCACTTGTTTTGTTCATTTTTTGTATTATTTTTTTAGAGAGACTAATGGTTGCTCTGTTGAAAAGGTCTAAAGCTTGTAGCGTACCTGCTATGGAAGAACAAAGGTTTCTTTCAGGGGCTCAAATAAGTACAAAATGTTGACAAATGTTGGGGGTCGAGAAATGTACCTGGATTCCTGATTGGCATAAATATACCTCCAGTGTCAAGCATGTTCAGTTTCCTTTACTGGGTATGTTTAACATTAACATTAGGAAGCTAGATTTCCTGGGGCAGACAAATGAGGGAAGCCACTACCTAGACCTAGAGTGTGAAGCATTGAATAAATGGGATCAATTGCAAAAGAAAAAGATCCCAAGAAAATGAAGAAGCAGTATAAGGGTTCACTGAAGCAGTAGTTAGAAAACAAGTGGGATTATTAAGAGATTCTAGGGAGGCTATCATAGGAGTGAATTTTATCTTCAGTAGTTAATTAAACAGAAAGAAGGCTGATGGAGGTGACGGAGAAACAAACAAATAAGATTCAGATGAGCAGGATAATATTTTAATGATCTTTTGAATTCTAGATAAAACAGGCACACATTGGCTCAACCCTGCTGTTACCTGACATGGGTGCATCAAATGAACCAAGTACCAGTGCAAAAGAACTGACAGCTTTCAGTAACAAGTGTGACATCAAGAACTACTAATGTAATTATTATTGCACCTGAACTTTCAAGATCCTACTGTGCTTCCTAAGAGACAGATTAGCATTGGACCTTTAAATATTGAATTTGGAGAAATTCTGCAGGGAACGGTTGATTTAAACAGACTAATGTAAATAACGTAGATGAAATGAGCTACCTGGTCAGAGCAGCAGCTACGTGTGCGAATGAAGAACATAGTAAACTTGAAGAATTACCAGATGAATAGGAGTTCTATATAAGCAGAAACAGGGAATTTGCAGAGAAATCATACAATGGATTTGGGTGAAACAGGAATAAAACAAAAATTGGCCTGGTGACGTTGCACTCACCCATAAAAGATTTAGTTCGGGAAAACTAAAGAATGGAGACACTTAAAAAGATAAAGAGAAAAGTGGAAAAAGAAAGCTACCATTAAAAAGAAAGGTACAAAGACAGAAAAGAAGTCGAAGGTGGTCTTTGGTGATTCAGAAGCCGAGACCATGTAAGAATATCCTGTGAGATAAGTGCATGGAGGGAACTATGAGCAAGTGCCCTAGCCTAGGTGTGATCCGGATGCCTTTACAACAATTTTTTTTATTTTTTTTTAAAGAAATGAGAGAGGAACCCGACAGGAGGAAGATTAGTCCGATTGGGACGTGTGCCCACGTCATGCCAGTTCCACCCCTAAGGTGGACTAGCTGAAATGGATGCTACATTTTAAATTCCTCCATCTTGTTTGGAAGGAATTAGGCACCAGCGTTAGGGTTATGCCCACTTCCTAGCAAAAGTGGTCATAAGAAGGGTCTAGTCACCCTAAAGGTGATCAGCCAATTGGCTACCACCTGGAACTTCCTGTAATGCCCCTAAATTGAGTATTTAGATGGCACCCCGAACCCTAGAACTCAGATCTCAACGACCTACAAAAAAAAAGGACACAGAAGAGTCGCACCCCTGCAGAAGAGGAAGAAGAAGCAGCTGACTCTGTGCCAGTGCTACCAGCCTGCTTGCTGACCTTGAAGGACTCTGCTCAAGAAGTCGACTCGTCCTACAGCTGAGCCTCCAATAATCCCAGGAGGACTGCCCACCTCCTAATAAGACTTAAGTGAGCAGCAGACCTGCTCAGCAACAAAGTAACAAGAAAGGACCCTGCAGCCTCAAGAACAGAAAAGACCAAACACCTGAAGTGACCTCTGCACCTGACGTCCACGACCTGAGGCAAAATAAACCAACAGTGCCAGCAAGGTTCCCCAGCTGCCCAGAGTCTGAGTTTACTTGAGTGTCACCCCTTTTGGACTCCCCAACGACGCCCGGAGGCTCTGCATTCAGCTCCCCCCTCTCCTGCAGCCATGTGGTGAGAGTAAACCAGACACTTCCAGCAACCACTGCACCTGCCGCCCCATGAGCAATCTGCAGTGGGTCATTGGTGCCAACAACGTCCCACTGCTCCCCTGAACTCAAGTCCATCTGGATCCACCTCTGCTGGAATCCCCAATGATGCCTGCAGTCTCAACACACAAGACCCACTGACTGTAAGTGCACCTGGATGGAAAAACCTGATGCCTAATGACACCCCTGCATCTGTCACAGCAGGCCCAGGAAAAAAGGACCAAAGGTGCACCTATGTCCCGGAGCACCCCAAGCCTTCCACCTACCAGTTTGTTGTCCCCAACTGGCTTCCTAGCCAGAGGCTGCAGCCTGTCTTCACGAGGTCCAACTCCCATAGAGAACCATTGGGCACCAGAAGCCTTACTGCACCCCTGCACCTGGCCGCCCCAGCGCTGCCCGGTGTGACCTGCTGGTGTGGCTCTGATCAGTGCCCAGTACTTACCTTTGCTCCCTGAGCTCAATCTTGTAAGTCATTGTTAATCATGTGTTTGCTGAACATTGTTTTTCTCCATAGGATAATATTGAAAGAATTCTGAAAATGGCACTGTGTTGATTTCTGAAAACTGCAAAGTATTTATGTTTAAGTTTAATTACCTGATTACGAAATTCTTAGAATTGTTATTTTTCTAAATTTATGAAATGTATTCCTTCAGTGTTTGTCTCATTTATTGCCTCGAGTACAACAAATGCTTAACATGACTGCTTGATAAGTCTAACTCCTCACCCACACTACAACAAATGGAGCACTAGACCGATCTACTTTTGGCTCTGCAAACTAACTGAGGACCCAATGGAGACTCTGCACGGTATATTTAATTTTAGTGTACCATATAGAGAACCAGCTTCCTACAGTTATGCAGATTTATAAAAGGTACATCAGACTTGAACGTGAGAAAGAAAGATTCATATTGGGTTTGCTTCCAGAGCTTATTTCTCCTATTCAGCAGAGTGAGATGTGCTGGCAAACCAAGGGTATCAACAAACTCTTGATATCAATAAATATTCCAGTGACTGTTTTGATGTGAAGCAGAAAAAGATTAAACAGAAGCTTAGGATTAAAGTAAAGCCGATGACAACCGAGACAAAGCTGATTCGGAGAAACAAAATAAAGCTAGCAATCGGTCCTGATTCAGATTTTGTGCACCCTGAGAATTCTGGAATTGGACACATGGGATACAAGGTGTTAGAATGGCAAATGAGATGGTGCAGCACAGGGTAATGGTGGAGCAAGTATGAAAAAAAACCTGGAGTGAATGCAAATATTTATTTGCTGAAGAGCACTGCTGTTATTTCTGTGGCAAAATCGGGCAACTGGCAACACCCAGATAGAATTTGTTCCCCAAATGCATTGAAATGCAAATCAGGTGCAGACGGTTTGCTGCTCCAGTTCAAACTTCTGTTCAGAATGTGCAAAATCAAGGGCAGTTCCAATATACCTGTTGCTCCATTGTTGCAGCAAAACATTAGAAATTAAATGCCATACAATCAAGAGTGCAAGCAGAATTCACTGATTCTGAGCAATACTTCCCTCAGATTTCACCAGTCACTAATTCAGTGACGGTGCATGAGGGGGGACGAGAATTGCATTCTTGCTTCAGTCCTATAGTAGACTAGAGTGGCCCACATGTAGACAGAGAGGTGAATGCCTACCCTGTATCATTCTTGATTAATACTGGTGCTACCCATTCTAAAGTTCATTTTGTGGTGGTCCCAAACCTGTCCCTCTCTGGAAAAGAAGTCCAAGGTGTAGGGCTAACAATAAACAGATTGTTAATCAGGTTACGACAGATGCCCCACTTAAAACTGGGTTAATGGAGAATAATAAATTATTCATATTGTGTGACTGGAGTCCTGTACATTTGCTCGACAGACTTGCTTTGCAAGATGAACTGCATGATTTATTGTGCACTGGAAGGTGTTGCAATTGAAACCCACGAAGAAGATTCAGTGTGTAAAATTAAATCACAAGACTTGATAGTTCAGTTGTTTTTATTTCTCACACAAGATGACATGTCTCTGGATTTAAGACATCCTGTCAAAGAAGAGGTATAGTATTTCACAAGTACCAAGATAGGATTGATATAAAGTGCTAAACCTAATGCTGTTTGTTCTCGAATTAGGTAATACAAACTTTCAAGAGAAGCAGAGGAATGAAGCCAGTCACAGAAAAAATTATAGAAAACGCTATTCTTCAGGAGATGCTTGGGAGGCCTCACATTTCCCCTGTGTTGGGCATTAAAAAATGACTGGCAAGTGGAGGAAAGTGCAAGATCTCCAAGATACAAATCAAATAGTTATTCCATGTTGTCTGGTGGAACCAAATCCCACTGACTACAGTATTCAGTTTCCTGCAGAGGGAGAATGTTATATAGTCATTGAATGATTCCAAGCTTTCTTCGCCATTCCTCTGCATGAGAGTAGTCAATATGTTTTTGCATTTCAGTACCACAGAAGTCTTCGTTTGGTGTTAAATTGCCCAGGAATCTACTGAAAGCCACTCAATTTTAGTCAAATTCTAAAGATTGAGAATTTGCAGTTACTCTAACTTAGTCTTGTCCAAAACATGGATGACCTATTTGTGGCATCAAGGACAAAAGAAGACTGCAAGCTAGATATAACTGCACTCTTGAATCATCTTGTGGACTATGGTCAAAAGATTTCATCTACAAAGATGCAGTACTGTGTAAACAAATTTTTTTTTTAAAAGGTATATCTTGGTCATTTCATTTCAATACGGAGCACAGAAAGTCAAAAGAATGTGTTCCTTCAATCCTGAAGATGAATGCTCCAATCACCCTGAGGGAGGAGAGGATGTTCCTTGGAACAGTTGGCTACTGTCAGTGAATTACAAACTTTTTCCTGACTGTAACAACTTTACATGAGGACCTTCTGAGAATTAGGAGAGAATTTGTGTAGAGCACCTACCCTTAGAATACTTGATAAAGAATTTTCCTCTTCTGTAATGAGAAGAAAGGGTGCTTGCTCTCAATTGTGACCCAAAAACATGCAGGAGGGATGAGGCCTGTTGCTTATTTTTCTGCTGTGTTAAATCCAGTAGCTGTAGCTGTTCCTGGTTGTCTGAAAGCAGTCACAGCTGTTTGCATTGCAATTGAAGAAAGTGAGGGACTGTGATGAGGCATACATTCATTGTTTTTGCTGCTCATTTAGTTGAAATTTTGTTGACCTGTACCAGAACATGACAAATATCTGTCTCACGAGAAATTAGCACATTATACTGGCAGCTAAAAATCTCCATTGTGAGATGCAATTCCATAAATCCTGCAACACTGCTACCAGTTTTAGCAATGAAGACAACAATGATGATGAACCAGAAAATGATTGCCAATGTTACAGAATTGTGTTCCAAACCAAGACCTGATATTGTTCAACTTGAAATGGCTGATATAACTGTTTGTAGATGGTTCTTGTCTGAGACCATCTTGGAGAACTAAAACCTGCTTATGCAGTCTGGTCTAGTTCTGAAATCATTGAAGCATAATATCTGCCTAGCACAAGTGCCGAAGTTGATTGCATTGACAAGGGCTAGCTGGCTTGCAGATAAATTGTATGTAACAGACAGCAGATACTGCTTTGGAGTAATGCATGATTTTGGGTAGTTCTGGTCACAAATGGGGTTTATGACATTCTTTGTTACGTCCATGAATAATGTTTTCTATGTGTGTGACCTTTTGGAAGCAGTATGACTGCCAAGTAAAACTGCAGTGGTCAATTACGGCTGATGAAGACAGTCACATTGGGAAATAAACACGCTGATCAAGTGGCAAAGTATTGTGCACTTGAGAATGCATATGTGAAATTAAATGAGGAAATCCTAGTGAAGGAATCACAACAAAGAATACACTGAAAGTACTGCTGAAAATGCAAATTATAAAAACTGTTTTCTCTTTAACCCAATACAGATCACATTAAGTGAACTGAGGGATCTCCAGAACGAGGACAAGAAGATGAAAAACAGAAATGGGAATTAACTGGTTGTAAAAAGAACTTCAATGACGTTTAGATCACTCCTAAATATTCAAATATAACTATTTCAATATTCAGTGCCATAAAATCTTTTCCACGCGTCACTGATCAAATAAAATAAAAAGGAAAATAAATAATTAAAAACATACAGTTCCACTACTAGAATCATCTATAAGCAATTTAACCCCTTTGCTGCCAGGCCTTTTCCCCACCTGTGCCAGGCCTTTTTTGGGGGCTATTTGGGGCAGTTCGCGCTTAGGCCCTCATAACTTTTTGTCCACATAAGCTAGCCAAGCCAAATTTGCGTCCTTTTTTTCCAACATCCTATGGATTCTAGAGGTACCCAGACTTTGTGGGTTCCCCTGAAGGAGGCCAAGAAATTAGCCAAAATACTGTGAAAATTTCGATAAAATAAAAAAATAAAAAAAATAATAATTAAATAAAATGGGAAAAAGGGGCTGCAGAAGGGTTGTGGTTTTTTTTCCTCTGAAAACGGCATCAAAGGGTTTGCGGTGCTAAAATCACCAGCTTCCCAGCTTTCGAGAACAAGCAGACTTGAATCAGAAAACCCAATTTTTCAACACAAATTTGGCATTTTACTGGGACATACCCCATTTTTACGTTTTTTTTGTGCTTTCAGCCTCCTTCTAGTCAGTGACAGAAATGGGCGTGAAACCAATGCTGGATCCCAGAAACCTAAACATTTCTGAAAAGTAGACAAAAATCTGAATTCAGCAAGTGGTAATTTGTGTAGATCCTACAAGGGTTTCCTACAGAAAACAACAACTGAAAAAGAAAAATATTGAAATTGAGGTGAAAAAAAACAGCAATTGTTCTATACGTTTTACTCTAACTTTTTCCTGCAATGTCAGATTTTTTTAAAGCAATATACCGTTACGTCTGCTGGACTCTTCTGGTTGCGGGGATATATAGGGCTTGTAGGTTCATCAAGAACCGTAGGTACCCAGAGCCAATAAATGAGCTGCACCCTGCAGTGCGTTTTCATTCTATACCGGGTATACAGCAATTCATTTGGTGAAATATAAAGAGTGAAAAATAGCTATCAAGAAAACCCTTGTATTTCCAAAATGGGCACAAGATAAGGTGTTGAGGTGCATTGGTTATATGCACATATCTGAATTCCGGGGTGACCATACTAGCATGTGAATTACAGGGCATTTCTCAAATAGATGACTTTTTTTTACACACTCTTATATTTGGAAGGAAAAAATTTAGAGAAAGACAAGGGGCAATAACACTTGTTTTGCTATTCTATGTTCCCCCCAAGTCTCCTGATAAAAATGATCCCTCACTTGTGTGGGTAGGCCTAGCGCCCGCGATAGGTAATGCCCCAAAACACAACGTGGACACATCACAATATTTGCCAGAAAACAGAGGTGTTTTTTGCAAAGTGCCTACCTGTAGATTTTGGCCTCTAGCTCAGCCGGCACCTAGGGAAACCTACCAAACCTGTGCATTTTTGAAAGCTAGAGACCTAGGGGAATCCAAGATAGGGTGACTTGTGGGGCTCTGACCAGGTTCTGTTACCCAGAATCCTTTGCATACCTCAAAATTTGGCCAAAAAAAAAAAACACTTTTTCCTCTCATTTCGGTGACAGAAAGTTCTGGAATCTGAGAGGAGCCACAAATTTCCTTCCACCCGGCGTTCCTCCAAGTCTCCCGATAAAAATGGTACCTCACTTGTGTGGGTAGGCCTAGCGCCCGGGACAGGAAATGGCCCAAAACAGAACGTGGACACATCAACTTTTTTCACAGAAAACAGGTGTTTTTTTCCAAAGTGCCTACCTGTGGATTTTGGCCTCTAGCTCAGCCGGCCCCGGGGGGGGAAGAAATGGCCTAAAATAAATTTGCCCCCACCACCCCCCCAACCTTGCCTAATGGGTCGCTCCCCATCTTTAAAAAAAGCACAAAAAAAAATAAAAAACACACAAAAAAATTTGCCCTGGCGCCTAGAGGTTTCTGCCCCCCCCCCCAAATGAATTTGCCCCCACCCCCCCCCGTGGAAGCAACCCTTGCCTACGGGGTCGCTCCCCCAGTGTGACATTGGCGCAAAAAAGAAAATCCCCGGTGCCTAGTGGTTTCTGCCCCCTTGGGTCACTCCCCATCTCTAAAAAAAATTTTTTTAAAAAAAAAATAACTTGCCCTGGCGCCTAGAGGTTTCGCGCCCCCATCTCTACAGATTGAGTAAATATTTCATTCTAGTTATTGTCCAAAATCATCTCCGGTAGAGAAGATGAATGGGATCATCAAAAACGTGGCCTAAAATGTGTGCCTCCAATAATTTGAAATGGTCTTCTTGTTCTCTTGCACACTGTAAGTACCCTGACAAAAAGAAGGTATTCTCGCCCCATGAAGGACTAATTGGCAGAGTGGTGCAGACCACATACATTCCTCAGCAACACTTGTCTCAATAACTAATGACATCATATTAGATTACTGCAAAGATCTAGCTGATGTGACAAAATCGGTCTCAAAACAGGTGAATTTGCAAATGAAGCAGACAAGAGAAATAAATTGCCACCTACTGCAACCAGGAGGCTGGATCCTGGTAAAGCAGCATATCTGCAAAAATTGTATGGAGCATCTTGGAAAGGACCATATCAAGCTGTGCTTGTGACCAACACTGCTGTAAAGTGTGTCTGATTCCCATGGAGGAGCCATACAGCTCATACGAGAAGAGTGAAAATGGTGTGATATAGAGTTTCGCTTGCAGAGACACAGATGGGACGCATGACCCTGGGTGTGATTATAGGGTTCCACTTGGACCGCTGGGTGAGACACAGATGGTATGCTTGATCCCAGAGTGTGACATAGGGACGAGGCCTCAGCGCTTGGACCTCTGGGTATGATACAGAGCCAACACCCTCATCTTATTTTTGTAGTCTAAAATGGTTTCCCAGCACTACCAGTCTCTTAAATACTGGTGGTGTCTGACAGGCGTGAGAGATGTTATTCGTTTGGACCACTGGGCAAGACAATGATACGCTAAGGACCTGGGTGTAAAACAGGATGTAATTTGGGCGTTAGGGAAAATTTGGACCTTGGAGACTGGGTGTAGCTTGTGCTTGGCGAAAAAGGGTCTGTAGTTGTCGAGTTGTTCCTTCTTCTCTGCGTAAATTGTTGCTATCTTGGTCCCCGGGCCGATATTGACAGACTATCGGGTTCACTTGGTCTCATGTACCACGCAGAGCCTCCCAGCAGCACCGGGCAGCATGGACTAGGAGTGGGCTAATAGTGTTTCATTTTGGACAAAGTCATCATTTATCTGTCATTTCTCTTCTCTGTTCTCTCCATTTCCATTGTGGTTTTCAACTGATGCATTTTTTGGTGCTGATCAACTGTTGCAACTTAATTTCATGTTGAAATGCTATGCCTTGTTAACTGATTTTATGTGCATATCTTTCCCTCACAAAGATTTATTCCATGCCTGCCAATCCGTGGATAAAACGGTTTACAATGTTTAAGTTAACCACTGCACTTTCTTATAGGTTGTGATTCATTTGCGCTGTTTTATGTATTGTGAAAAGTCTATTTGATGCACCTCTCTGTCTGAAGCTGAGCTCATAGCTAGTATTTATTCAGTTACAAAATGTGAAACAGTAAAAGCAGCAGAAAATTCAATTTAATAAATACAATAATACAAATATTAAAAACATATATAAAATAAAAACTGATATTAAGTTAAAATCCATCCACCAGGATGCCTCTAATGAGGAAAGCAGCATCCAAAAATGTACTCACATTTGCAATCACCCAAGCCCTAGACAGCATTTGCAAATATAGCAATGCTGGTCTCACAAAGGTACAATGTAACGAGACCTTGGGTCCTGATAGTACTCGCAACTCAACAAAAATGAAGAGCGTCTTGGGTGGAGGAGCCATCACATCTGCAAGGGACCAACCAGCATGGGTCAAATCATTCCTTGGGAAATGCCAGATACGAGTGAGATTATGCAGCACATTTAACCTGAAACAGTGAGCAGACACCTTTCCTTGTTATTTTTCACTAATAACAGACACGTTTCAGTGTCCCATTTGGTGGTTATCTGGACATGTCGGTTTCTTTAGCTCTCACTTCTCTAAGCAGAACGGGCCTCTCCCTGAAAGAATATTTAACCCACTTAATGTCATTTTTGACTATACATTCCGCATTGAGAAATACCCCTTTTCTTCCCAATTTTGCGAAGGAAGCCATAACATATTTGAACCAGGGGATTTTCATTTCGTGGGTCGTACATAGACAATCGTGAATGATTAAACAATTTAACACAAGCTCCTCCTCATGCCAAGACCTGATCCAAGCCAGCAGTGGCCATAAAGCTGTGGAGTCGTTCAGGTACTTAACCCTGAGCTCCTCATGAACCGCAAAAGTTGTGGCACTTAAGAGATGTTTTAAAAATCTATTCTCTATTCTTCAATCTGAAATTCCTTTGCAGGTAGATGACCCCATAACCGACTCCCAGACAAAATCTTGGAAATGCATTTTGCTTCATGAACTTTCATTAGTGCCCTAAGAGGATGGCTCTCTAATCTAGCACCAAAGCAGAAAATAGCCCGAATTTGCCTCCTAAACTCAATTTTTTTTGCCGCAATCAGGGGGGTTTCCAATTTAATTTGGAATCGAAATCCACCCCTAAATAGGGAAACCTCTCAACCTTGGTAAGGGGGTACCGTTCAAAAGAAAGGACTTGTGTTTTAAAGGTCTTGGGCCCACCACCATAATATACGACTAACAAAAAGATCTACATCCTTCATAAAATTATCAAAAGCATTAGGTAACTTCAGCAAACCAATAGCATTTCTTTCCATCAATACCACGTCATCCATGTATAACCGCACTGGAAGAGGCTGGGAACAGATTAATGGGCAATCAGACTTGGTCTCTACTAACATCTTCTCTAGCCCATTCAAATATAACCAGAATAAAAAAAGAAGCCAGGATACACCCCTGCCTTACTCCATGTCTCGTTTCAAAACTGAGTATGCCACTTCAGATGAGTATCTTACCTTGGCCTAAGTGTGTGAGTGTGGAGCATATATATATATATATAATCACAATATTTGGGTCGATCTCCATTTCTAGCAAAACATTTGCCCTGTTTACCCAGTCAAAAGCAGATGTTAAGTCCACAAAAGGAAAGAGGCATAGTCTCAGACCACGAAATTGTATATCTGCCAGTTACCAGGAAAAGATTGAAACACTGATCGATTGTTGCCTTAGCCTGCTGAAAGCCATATTGACACCGGGCAATAACGTTACTTTCTGCTGCTCAGGGCTGCATCCTCTCCAGTAGCGCCATTTCTCAACTTTTACTACAGAGTTGAAAAGTGAGTAGGCCTATAACATTTCAGCCTACTCTTATCCCCTTTCTTAGATACCGGGACAATGGTGGATAAGGGCCAAGAGGATGGAGGACCCACCCTGACAACCGCATTCAGTACCAGTGCTAATATCAGCGCCCAAATCTCAACATACAAAACAAGCTGGTCATGAGGGATTACATCAGGTCCTGGGGCCTTGTGCCTAATTAGACCCTTGATACCCATAACTACCTCATCTAAGGTGAAAAACAAGTTTGGCTTCCCATACTCCACCTCGGCCCCCATTCCGACCTCACCCTGTGCAGGGCAGTTAAACAGTCTCATGAAAGTCCACCCAGGCTTGGACTGGTATATGATTACATGTACTGAGGCTGTTCTCCTGAGCAAAACTGGGTTGATTCACTATGCCCCAGAACACAGCACTGTGTTTAATTGTACTGGCTTGTTCCAAGTCTTCCCATGCCATGCTCCTCAGGACGTCTTTCCTCCTTTTAATCTGTTCTTGGTAAAAACAACAATGTGTTCTCATCAACTATGGGTCCTTCGGTGTAGCTTTAAGGGCTAAATTCAGATTATGCAGTGCCTTCAAACAACTAGAGTTATACCACTTCAGGAAATTATTAAGCGGCCTACAATATTTAAAAGGTAAGAAGTTCCTTAACTTTATCTGTTACAACAGCAAAACCACTTAAAAGATCTTTGTCAGCAGAAGTGGGCTCCAGGCATACATCTAACTCTGGCTCACAATTTTGGAGTAGAGAGGTCATAAAAGAGTATGGGCCCACTAGGGACTCCCGAACCAGTCCCCCCTGATCCTGAAGCTGTAACCAAGTCACCATTTGCTGAGGAGAAAATTCCTTTATCGCTAATCTCGGGCCCCACAACTTCAACTCCAGAGGGTTATGGTCAATACAAGGATGATTTACAATTTCAAAGTTACTCATTGAGGGAAGTAATGTCATAGAAGTAAAAATATAAACAAT
The DNA here is from genome assembly GCF_031143425.1 of Pleurodeles waltl. Lineage (NCBI taxonomy): Eukaryota > Metazoa > Chordata > Amphibia > Caudata > Salamandridae > Pleurodeles > Pleurodeles waltl. The sequence continues at coordinate 252,956,221 of NC_090442.1, read as the reverse complement.
AATAGAAGCACAACCCTTCCTGTACTAAGTTGGTACCAGCACGCCATCAAGAGGCTTTGTTAGCCTGTCCAAAGCATGCACCAAATTAAAATCATTCACCAGTATCATAATCTCAATCCCTTCACAGGTGTGTTCTAAATGAAGCCCCTCTAACAGCAATCCATGTCATTTTACTAGTAACAACCTGTTTGACACGCTCCAAAGCACCCAGATACCCCATCCGGGAAAACATTAAAATCCCCAACCACCAACAGGTTTGAGAAAATCCTCTTCATCGACCATCTTAATGCAGCTAAAAATACAGCCAAATCGTGAACACAGGGAATTCGGAGTCCAGGTTTTTTGCATTGTAGAAATCTACCAATACCAAATTCCAAGATCCTGTGATTGTAAGCTTAAGGGCTTGTGTTGTTACAGTGGACGATACCAGTTCCCTCAGCTGCCCATTTAACCTGACAGATACAAAAATAATCATGCGCCCTTTAGCACGCCCCATACCAGACAATTGCATGGGTAAAATACATTGTATAGCCTTTGAAGTGAAAATCATTCACGCATTCCCAGTTCTCTTGGAGACGAATCAAGTGGAAGCTCCTAACCTACTTTAGCCCTGAAGATTCCTTAAATTTTGCCAAAAGCCCAGCTATATTACAACTAAACAAGAAAGTTTCTGTCCCCCATATAACTAGACCAGACTTTCATATCGTGAACTTCAGAAACTTTTTCATGAGAAAAGGCTATCCCAACTATGGTATCACCTCCTGTGAATTCTTGTCAGTCACGGTCATCCAATTGGCTCAAGAGGGAAAATCTGTTTGGATATTATGCTCGCAGGGCACAGGGCTAGAGGGAGCTTTGACCTCCACCCACCAGTCTAGCTTCCAACCCAAAATGTTGGCTACCTTGATGTGGTCTCTAGAAATATCCCAGTGGCAGAGCTTGAATACTGGAAGGTAAACAGCCCTTCCTAGCGTCTCTTTGATCCAGTGCATACTCCGCAGCTTGTGTACTATTAAAATTAACAACTATACAGTCACCCTCCAGGGATTCAGGACCCAACCATAGCCATTTCTTGTTTTTAAATCTCTGAGAAGGATTCACACGAGTTATTAGCTAAAGGTGGAACATAACCCTAAAACTACCACATAAGGGGTTGCTTCTGGGGGAGGTTAATAGTTGGCAAATCAAAAACAAAGTTAACAACAATCTTCCTCTTGCGGCATATGATCTGTATGGCTACCTTCTTCCTCCCTATCAAAATTTACTTTGCACATCCCCACCCTCCCAACCTCCATGGTGGCACTTAAATTATGACCATTAGTATCTGCATTGGAGTGGGGTTTACCCTTCCTCTTATCGCGATCAAGCGTCTCTCCCTGACCAGTCAGGCACGATTTCTCCACCACACTTGACACCCCAACTCAGCCCCACCCTGACGCAGCCCTCTCTTTTTCTTTTAGAATCGCCTCTGTTGTCACAACCTAAAGGACCTACGTTCAGGCCAGTATCTGCAGCTTCCCTTGCACGAAGGTCCTGAGCCTCTGTTGTAGTCAGGTTCAGTACAATACCATTCACACAGTTATGAAACCTTCAACTGTGCATAAGACCCAAGTTGCGCATCAGCACCACCATGCTGTGCCAGTTCACCATGTCGAACTCCAGATGCAAGCTTGGGAGGTTTCCTGCCCCGACACCCCCTCCCTTCCCAACTGCCTTACACTTGCCCATCTACACACACAAAAAAAAAAAAAAAAAAAAAAAAAGAATCAAAGAGCTACAAGGAAGTTGGCCTGGTCCAAATCCAGAGTACAAATAAATCAAACACTTACTCACTTCCTGTACTTCCTTCCAATATGTAAGGCCTGAGTCTGTTTATCTCCAAATCAGCCCAGCAAAAACTCGAGCCAAGAGGAGTGGCCCGGCCTCTGTCGGCCATTGACACACGCAGACAGGCCCGCTCTCAGCCCTGACACGCGTCCGGGCATTTCCTACACAGCGGAGCCAGTGAGGTTCATTTATGTCCCTCTGAGCAGAAGCAGTGACGCGGTGCGGCTCCTGCCACGATGTCTAATGGGACTGGCAGTTTCCTGTGCAACAGGGCCAGCGAGGTTCCTTTTTGCAGCTCCTACCGCAATGTCTAGTAGGACTAGCAGCTTCAGGCTCCCCCAGTCCAGTCTGTAAACCTCCCACCCAACAGGGGCCAGCGATGTTCCTTTTCGCCAGCAGGCACAATTAGTGACGCAGCTCCTGCCACGATGTCCAGTGGGACTGGCAGTTTCAGGCTCCCCAGGACCCGTCTGCAAGGCTCACAGCAAGTAGTTATTGCCGACATAATCACATGTACATATCTCCCCACGATAAGAATAGGATTTAGGACCATATAAAACTCAAAAAAGTTAGAACTGTACCAGTCCCCTAAAAGTTTCCCAAGTCATCATGGAGTCGTTGTTAAGCCACATGCAAACCAGACTCCCCATGCAGGCTAAACAGTTGGATAAAGACTGCCAAGAATGATACACACATACAAAGGCACGCATATTCGCCTGGCCAGAGGAGGGAACCTTCTACACCAACACAATAGAACACACCAGAACAAACATTCAGGCAAAATTTGTAGGGCGGAAAAAGGTTAAAAGAGAAGCACGGTTAGAACTATGGGCCATCTTAGAGGTGGCCCCAAGAACCCACAGGCAAGGTTTCCACACCTCCCCCACCATGCAGAGGGACGGGGGTGCTCTCTCTGATGCCTGCCATTCCAGTTGCTCCTGCCCTAGGTTACATCAATCCACTGGTTATGGGGCTTGGAGGGCAGCACCTGCCGGGCAGCAATCTAGGGCAGGAGGGAAGCCAGCACAGGTGGGGGCTGGGGTTCCCCCAAGCTCTACCTACCCCTCCACCTCGCTCCATCATTCAAATCTCAGCAGCGCAGGGAGCATAAACTCCAATCCAGCCGAGACCTAATGGCAAGACTAGTCACTGCCAGACCCAAGCATCTGGTGCCTAACGGCTCACCCGAGGGAGATAATAGCGAGGGTTGATGGGAAAAGCTTTGCCCATCCATTCTGCAACCTGCTACAAGATTGCATTACGGAAGGGAACCGGTTCCAATGGTCCAGGAGCAGGGGGGATTCCTCTGAGCTAAAGGACGTGGTGATGGCAAAGGACTGCATAAGATATGGGGGAGGAAATCCCAATTGGGATTTCCCCTTAATGCAGCACTGCCTCGTCAGGTGGGAGAGAAGACAAGTCGAGGGAAGAAGGTGAAGTGACAATAGGTAGAAAAAAGCCGAACGGGGTCAGGATGGCGCTGCAGAATCCCCAAGTAGGAAACAGGCGACTCTGGTCAAAATAGCTGTAGCCGCAGGAAATATTTAGCATGTAGAGAAGGGAGTCAAGTAAGTCCTAAAGAGTGCCCCCAGGGCCGGGACCAAGTCACATTCCCCTCTCCGATCACAGGACCGGATCGACAACAGGGCTAATACCAGTCAGCTCCGCGGCAGACGGGTGAGACCCGCACACCAAAAACCTCACATGTCCCATACTATCAGTGACCCCGACAATCAAATGAGGAGCACATGGTAACGAAATTGATAAATGGCATACCATACAACTTACTGATTGACACAGGGAGAACAAAGCCCTGCCTAATGGAAGAGATTGTGCCCCTGTCCAAAGATTCCACGGACATGCAAGTGTTCTTAGGCGCGATCATGAGGGTTCCCTTCACAAAGCTCTTAGAGTTGGACATGGGAGGCAGCTGTAGGAGGAGGAAATTACTTTATTATCCCTCACCCCCTACTAATATTCTAGGAAGGAACTTGATGGCGAAACTAAAAACGATGATTCATTTCGCAGAAGACTGGACGATGAGGTGCTCGACCCCTGGGGTTGCCCCAGCAAGACTCATGTCCTTGATTCACCCACACTGAATAACTGCAAGAGCAGCACCTGTTGATGTGCTGGCCTTCGCTGATGCCATCCTCACCTTCATTGCTAACACACCAGAACTGGCAGACAAGGAGCTGCAACTGTCCCACATGTCTGTGTGCCGCCGGGAAAGTCACCATGATGCAGGATTCCAAGAGGAAGCACTGCTCTTCCTGGAGGCTGTCGAAAAACAACCCAGATACGGGATCCTGCGAGCAACTGACCAAGCAGATGGAATGTGGGCATATGATATCTTCATCTCACCCAGTCTCACCAACTGATGACCAGCTGTTTGACGAGTGCCCAAAAGCCACAGAAATACTCTTCGTCAACCCCATCCAGATTAGATTGGAAATCGCGTACGAGGCCCCGTCACCCAGGGCGGTATTAACACAGGAGTAACAAGATTTGGCCACAGTACTGCCACAGTTTTGGGCCAAGGGGCCCTACAATGTAGGGCTCATCAACACCACCTAACCCATAAGCATTACAGTACGAGGGGGCTAACCTACTCTGGGTGCGCCAGTACCCACTCTCTAAGGAGGCAGATGAAGTAATAGCACCCACGATCCAAGCACTAATTGACCAAAGGCCGACAATCCGATAAGGAGCCCACCGTAACAATATTGATAACTGACATACCATACAGCTTCCTGATTGACACAGGCAACCGGTGTCCCCACATGGGTGTCTTCCCCTACAATACACTGATCTTGCCAGTCAGAAAGAGTAAGGGAGGGACCTGGCACAGGATCTTCAGCCCCTCAATGACAATGTGGTCCTGAAGTTCCCCGTAGAGCCAGACCCATCTGTCATACTAACTTGCATACCCGTAAACACCTGCTATTTCTCTGCGATATACATGAAAACTGTGCTCTTTAGCATCTTAGTGCATCCCAACAGCCAGTATATGACCACGTTCACCTTCCGAGGAGTCCAACTGCTATACCAGAGATTGCCCCAGGGGTACTGAGAGTCCCACAGTATTTTTATCCGAATACTAAAAAAAAGACCTCACTAACATCCAATCCAACAGCTCCCTTAAAAAGTACGCTGACGACATCCTGGGATCAGAGTCTCCATGAGACGATAGCCCTCCCAACTGCAATTGCCACACGGGGGTACAAAGTGGGGGAAGGTGGAGTATGTACGACCAGAGGTTAGCTATCTGTACCAACTAGTCTCAGAAACCTTCCAGCAGATCAGGTAGGAGAGTGTAGACTATCAGGGCTATGACTCCCTCCCAAGAACAAAAAATGGTATGCAAAAGTTTTTGGGACTATGCAACTATGTCTGACAGTGGGTCTTTGACTATAGCACGCTCATCACCCCCCTGCTCAGGGCCATGAAGGAGGCAAAAGTGAGCCATGAGAAACTAGCATGAACATATGAGATGTACAAGACTTTCAAAAAACTGAAAACAGAGATAGTGGACTCCCACGTACTACAAATACCCAACTTCAAAAATGAGTTTTTCATTTTTAGTCACAGTGACGGGAGAGTAATTTTCTTAGTCACAGTAACAGGAGAGTCATGACAGCTGTCCTAACCCACAAATACCTACTGGGACACAAGCCCCTTGCGTATTACAGTAGGCTCTTGGACTCAGTCATGCAGGGTCCTTTCCCATGCAAGAAGGCGCTGGCAGAAGCATCCTTTGCTGTTGACAAATGCACCTTCATCGTGATGGGGCACCGCCAACGTTTTACGCAGAGCATTCAGTGATTGCGGTCATACAGAAGAGCAAGAGCACTGTGTCAGGACATGAAGTGATGCTGTCTAGGCCATCTCTAAAAATAGTGAGGTGCCATGTGGTGAACCCATCCACCGTTCTAGCACACAAGGTCAAGGATGCTCACGACTGTGCCACCTACACCCTCGAAGGGATCAGTCAAGCAGAGGAGGATCCTATCTTAGATAGTGAGGTATTATTCATTGACTGATGTTCCACAATAGACCAAGAGACAGCTGTTAGGCCCACGGGAACAGCAGTAGTGACAGCCCGTAGCCACAAAGCCTCAGAGGCGGTGCACATCACTGCACAGCGGACTCTCCTACCCCACTTGTCAGCACAGGTGGCAGAGCTGACAGCACAAATTTAAGACCTCACCCAAAGCGCAGGGAAACGGTAACCATCTACTCTGACTCTGCTTATGTCACCACCACGGTGCACTCAAGCATAGGCCGATAGAGTAGACGAGGGGTTCTAAAATCAGATGGAACCCTCATCACACAGAGGGCTCTCCTAGAATAACTAATAGATGCGCTAACTTTACCTAAGCCCGCAGCCATAGGAATGCATTATCCGATCAGATTTTTAGAAAGGCAGTTTATGGAATGATTAAACACACACACTCTCCCCTCACTTCAACCTACAGAAACAGGACCACCACATGACAACCCATACATCGAGAAATATCACAGCCAAATTATACTTGAGGGAATTTCAGGAAACAGCACTTCCTGACAAAAAGGGGTGTTGGCTAGCCAGGGGTTGTACACAAACTGCACAGGACCATATATGCATGTCCACAGGGAAACCAGACATGCCACAGAGCCTAATCAACGTGGCCTTACCACAATGACACTTACCGGCACACACAGCGAAAGATAACATGATTGCTGAGCTCCAGATGAACTGTTTTTCCCAAACCTTACAGAGGCGGTAACCATGTATTTAAATGAGTGTACCATCTGCCAGCTACACACACCCAAACCTATATCGAAGGTCGTATCTTCAGCTGCCCCCAACCTACAGGGCCATTCAAAGCACTACATATTGATTTTATCAATATGATTGAGTAGTGTGCTAAATATCGATACCTGATGTTAGTGGTCTGCCCAGACTCCAGGTTGATAGAAGCCGGCCCCTGCGTGCACTGACACTCCAAGGCGGTGGCCACATTCCTCATCAGGGAGGTAATACCAAGGTGGGGAGTACCAAATGTTTTACGATCAGACAACGGCAGACACTTTTTCAACTCCATTTGACCACTTCTGCACCCTTTTTAGGTATAATGCGCAAGTTGGTCTCAGTAGGTAATCCCCAAGGCAACGGTATCATAGAAAGACTCAACGGCCTGTTGAAATACAAGTTATGGAAAATCTGCGCTAGCCTTGACAAAAAGTGGCTCCACTGTCTGCCCCAGCCCTGTTTACATTAAGAAACACACCTAGCAGCGAACACCACACCAGATTGTAACTGGTAGACTGATGGAAACACCTAAACCAAAGGCATGGACCAAATTAAGCGCTGAGGTGAGCTTTCATGCACTAGGGCACGACCTGCACATACATCTCTATGAGTTAACCAAAACTGCCAATTTCCATTCCAAACCAGTCAGCCACCGAAATTAAGTACACCACCACCAACCTGCTCAACCTGGGCAGAAAGTCTATATCCGCAACTCTGTGAGGAAATGGAAACAGGCCAAGTTTGAAGGGCCTTACAAAATAATTGTTGCAACACCTACTGCCCTTAAAGTGGAAAAAAGAAAGATAGGCCTAGGTCCACCTTTCCGACGTGTGGTTATAACCTTCACCACAAATCCTTCATGTCCCACTGTGGAATCGCATTTTCCTGGGACCCATTTTGGGCCTGTTAGGCCCTGTGATACTCAATGACAATTAGGCCTGTTTCGGTTGAACAACTTATAACCAACATGAACTGTGCTTACTGATATATTTTGATGTTGCTCGGAACGCATTGTGTTGCGAGGCTTGCTATTAGAACAGCCATCATGAAATATCATTGCATGCTAACTGAATCAATCTTCCTTCTGGAAAGTACCATCCTGTGTACGTGTTGTTCTCAGTTCTTCTGTCTTAAGATGTATCATGCAATATTAAACACGTAGGACATATTATGTAATTCCCAGGTCTGTGCTTCAATTGACTATATATGGTGCGTTATGAAGAATTAACGGTAACACCTTTAGCAATGTTGAAGAAATCATACGTCAATGTCAAGTACCAATGAAATGTACGAATTTGTGGTTTGATAGTATAAAAGATCATGTATTACTTCCTTCTTTAGACTGTTTGGGGGAATGATCTCCCAGGCTGTTCAGTCTCTGTGTACAAGTAATAAATTACTTTACTTTATCGAAGGAGCAGGCTGGCTTTTGGTTTCTGAGCTGAACTGAGCAGAGTTCATTTTGCTTCCACATCTTGGTGAAGAATGCAGTGTTTGGACTGACCGTCTTCCCGGCCCAGCTCTTGGCTCTGTGTGGGAGGGGAAAAGCACCCATGGGTTTTCCCCGAACGCTGGAAAGGCCCCTCCTGGACAGGGAGCTGGGGCTGTTGTGATTATCCGTCACTTCCTTGGTCGCCTCTCGTGTATTTCTCTCTTGCTACTATGTGGGTTTTGGTGCCACAAATAAAAGGGGAATAGTGGTGGAGCACCATATTAGGTTTTAATGGAGTTGGGGATTATTTGGATATTTTCCATTCCTCTGAGCCTGCTCTTCTTTCTTGTCATGTTCCTCCTTTGCCTTCGCTGGAATGCCGATAGTTCTGGCCCCTCTCCGGTGGTTGCTCCGGACTTCCCGTTGGTGGCTATTCACCATTCGTCGGATTCTGGGATTTTGTATTAATATTATTGCTTCTGTATCACTGCAGCATTTCCTTCCCCCTTTTCTTTTAAGTGTGTAGTTCCCTTTCTCTTCTTAATCAAGTCACTGATATGGACGTCCTTTGTGGTGAACGCCAGCCGGTGGGGCTGCGTGTGGTAGACAGCTGGAGTAGTTGTCTAGGGTCACAGCTGGAGGAGCTGTGACACCAGTGCCTTCAACTGGGAGGAGTTGTGGCACAAGGCACTGGCATCTCCAGCCGGAGGGGCTGGGTAGGAATACTCTGGCCAGAGGGGGTGGTAGTTCTCCACCCCAGTATAGGGGCAGGTGGTACCCAGGTGTTCTTGAGTGGTAGTTCTCCACTCCAGTGAGGCGGGCAGGCGGTGCCCGGCTCTTCCATGTTTTTTCTCTTATCCGTTACATGAGGTTCTGTGATTACTGTTTGTTTTATACAGATGTGTTTATTTGCGTGCCATTGGTGGATTGTACGTTATTTTGAATGGCGTGTGAGTATGGGTGACTCTTGAATGTGTTACATACAGTGTGGTGTGCTATATTGTTGACAGACTGTCTCTGTTTTACGGTATGAATGAATTGAATGTGTATGCATCACAGTGAATGTGGGTGGGTTCCTGGTAGAACAGGCTGACAAAATAAAAGGGGTATATTGACTCAGTACAAAATAATGGACGAAGGCTGCTATTATACCAGGACCAAAGGTTATGCTTATGATTATCATTACGACTCTTGTAGGGACCACAACGTAGGGAATACTGCGGCTATGACATTAGACACGTGTTACAACATTTTTAATAATAGTAATGTATTGTGTTAACGTTTCCCTCACAGTGTGGCTCCTGTCCAGGATACTCCACTGTTAGCAGTCACCAGTGCAAAGGGTAGAAGGCACTGTCACAGTTCAGGGCCAGCACCCGCTTTTTGTGTTATATTGGTCGGATTGTAATTGTGTGTAAAGTTCACCACCTATGCCTCGCCTGTGTTATCCTTCATGGACTTGGCCTGGGTTTAAATTCCACACAGCCGCCCCCTGCTTTTGGGCAGGATAGCAAGGGTGTGGAATTCTGAACTTGTTGCCTTACCTGTCTGTCATCTTTCTCTCGCCATAAGGACGCTGGTGAAACAGCACCTTTGGCACAGACCTATTTCCAACTTGTGGATGCTTATGGTGAACAAGAAAAAGTGAAGTGTGGTATGATTGAAATGAGCTCTCTGCTTCATTAATAATAAACGCTGTTAGCAGGTGACTATCTGATTGCATGAGATATCCACTGTCTGCTCCCTCATGTTTTACTGGTAATGGGCGGCAAGGACAGCCTGCCGACATCCTTTTGTTTCCCACGTCAAGTCAAACGGAATTGTTTTTGTAGCATCATAAGGGACAGTTGCGAATAAATCATGGCAAACCCTTTTAGTAGGGAAAATTTGGATACCCAAAAGCCCAGCCCCTAAACTTTCCCCAGCGCATCGCATAGCTGTTAAACAAGGGTTTCGGGCATTACTGTTCCTTGACAAATATAAGTTGACAGGCAGGAGACCGGATTTGCAATTTCCTAAGACTGGCACATATGACATGAAGAAGTTGTCATATTTGCGAAAGATGTTGATTCTCAAAAGGAGAAAGATAAGAAGTTTAGAATGGGACGCCTTTTGGGGCTGGGACGCCGTGTTGCGTGAAATGCGTGCGACTAGTGATGTGAAAGAGAAAGTGCATAAGGAGTTGTTGGAATTGAAAAAGGGTTTTATTCTGAGAAAAAAGGGAAAGAAAAATTGGAGGGATTAAGAGAAAAAAAAGCTTGAAGTAGTGGGGACATTCCCATCTTTTCCTGTGGTCAGTGCACCATCACAGGAACAAGATGTACAGGGGATGAAAGAGGAGGAGAGGGAGGACCCACTCATGGAAGACATACTGATGGGGAAGCTAGGGCATAGCAACAAGAAAGAAGGGTCTGCTAAAAAATAACTGCTTGAGTACTCAGGGTCAGGGACACAACCCTCCTCAGCTGTCTTCAGCTCAGAAGGCGGCAGCCCGTGCCCTGGCATGGCACCTGGTAAAAGAGGAAGTACAAAAGAAAGAACTCGAGACTGTGACAGACCATCTGTTGCTGCAGGAAATAAAAGGGGAAGCAGCCCATGCTGCACTAAAACTGAGCAAGATTAGCAAGCAATTATTAGAAGAAAGTGAAATAAAGGGACGCAAAGGGCCATCACAGTTAAAAAAAAAAAAATTGGAGGCAGGGGTTCCAAGATGCCTCTAGAGATAATGACATGGGAATAGAGGAAATGCAGCAGGTTATATGGGACATATGCATCTATGCACACCATACACAACACAACATTGACCTCCTGACAAGCTTTTTACAAGTTTCAGCATCATCAGGAAGCGGGAGGGATTGCATTTCAAATAACCAGTCAAAGGGTTACAGTAGAAAACGTTTCTAACATCGGACATCGCAAACTGTCTAGCAATACTGACTGATCTCATTGATAGGACAACACTTGCAGACACAGAAAGATCATAATAGGGCGTACAGAGAAGAAATAATGGCCTAGGCTACTAAAGTACATCAGAAATACATACAATATACCAAGAGCACAGGCTCCCTACCACAGGAGTACAGTTGGGACCCCTACCAGCTAAGCTTTACAGATACAGAATTACAATTATGGGACAATGCTAAACTGACAGAGAAATTGAACTATGCAGTATTAAAGTTACAAAAGTGGAAGGAGCTGATAAAGGGCATCGACACAGCACAGGTGCTCAAAGATCTAAAAACAGGAACAGACTCAGAGAGTACAAATATTACCCCTAAGAGAAGTACCAACATTATCTACAGGGGAAGAGGATCCCACACCGTCCTCTGTCCATATACCTTCAAATAGGAATTACTTATTTTTTTTTACCAACGACTTCCCCAAATTAAGGGAGGAACCATTTAAGTGGTACACAGAATTAAATAGAATACTGGCTATGGGAGGGTTACTTTGGAAAGACCTGGATACATTGTTTAATATAATAGTACCAAGAGATCTGTGGGAGGATTGCAAGAAAGTGGTGGGGTGGCCAACAGAGGAGCCACAGAGGGGGGGGGGGGGGGGGGAAAAGGTGTACCAGGAGATGAAGTCGAAAAGGCAAGAAAAAAAAAAGTACTGGAATACGTAAGGGGAAAGGTGCTGGAAGAAAAGGTAGATGGGTCAAAAATCATACATACAAAGCAAGAAAAGAATGAGAGCGTAAACAGTTATTATAACCACCTCCTTCAGGTATACCAGCAAAGTGGGATGAAAAATCCACTAGGGGAGGTGATGCCAGCGTTTGTTACTAAGTTTGTATATGGTTTTCAACAGCCCATTCAGATGCACTTACAACATTTTTTGTATGCTGGCATCAGGAACCCATAGACAAGGTATTAACAGCAGGCAGGTACTTTGTGGACTATCAAACACATCTGCAGAAGGCAAATGAAGAAAAGACAAAAAGAGAGGTGGTTCTACAGCAATAGCCAGGGCAGGGGGAGAGGTAGAGGACGGGGATGGGGGCAAAGAGAATGAGCATCCTCTCAACCCCCCCCCCCCCCGGGCTCCACATGTTTCCTCTGCAACAAACAGGGACACTGGAAAGGAGAATGCCACCTCTTAGCAAGGGGACCGAGAGGTAGGAATCAGCCGAGGCAACAAAACAGGACAACACCCCCTCCTTACACTGGTAATATATATGATACCCCTGCCAATAACACACCAAGGCAGGCCACAGACACCTCAATTCCCACCGCCACCTCAGATGGAGTGGTGGACAATGGAACAGGGAGGAGAATGGGTTCCCATATCCGCCTCCTCCAGACACATACTCAAGAGGGCCCATATGCAGATGGGATAGTGCTGAGCAAAACAGTACCATTCTTAGTGGACACAGGAGCCACAGGGTCAATGCTGAAAGCATCCGATATACCAAACGCACCACTATCAAGAACACAGATAACAGCTGTAGGAATGACAGGACAACCTGTGAATGAATAACTTAACACAACCACTGAAATTTAAAGTAGGCCCCATCATTGTAAAGCATCAGTTCATCTTTGGTAGACTTTGCCCAGTCAATTTGCTGGGAAGGGACCTCCTATGCAAGTTACAGTGTACTATCAGTTGCTCACCTGAAGGGATATTTCTAATAAGTAAGGAGAACGGGATAATGTTACAGCCATTTATGAGATGTGATCACCAAGAAAAGGTGCAAGTGCATGGCCTCCCACGAGAGTTCCAAGACTCGGTCCCTAGCGAGGTTTGGGCACAGTGACCAAATGATGTGGGGAGGATATTGGATTACCCTCTAGTGCGAGTGACACTGCGCCCTGGGAGGTCGTAGCCCTGGTAATAGAGGACCTTCTGAGGAAAGGGATATTGTGGGAGATACAAAGTAGCCCCTGCAATGCTCAGATTCTCCCGGTGAAGAAGGCCACCAAGGGGCCCGATTGGGCCCCAGTGTACCGATTTGTTAAAGATCTGCGAGAACTCAATAAAGCAGTTATACTATCATTCCCAGTGGTTCTAAATCCAGCCACCATCCTATCCAACATTCCAAGCACAGCCACCCATTTCACTGTCCTAGACCTCAGCAATGACTTATTTTCCGTGCCTCTCCATAGGGAATCCCAGGAATTTTTCGCTTTTACTTTGACAGAAAAGACTCACATGGGAAAGGCAACCTAAAGGGTTTTGTGATAGCCCCTCAATATCTTCCAATGCGCTACTAACAGACTTGGCATCGTTGCACTTACCGGGAGGGTCTACCGGTAGAATACATTGATGATTTATTATTAGCCTCACCATCACAGACAACATGTGTTCAAGATACAGTGGCCCTATTATGTCACCTGGCAAGGAAGGGCCATAAGGCTTCCCCAAGAAATTACAGTTCAGTCAATCAAAAGTGCGATGCTTGGGACATGAGCTGTCCCAAGGATCGAGTAGATTACTGCCAGACAGGATAGCAACCATAACACAATACCCAAGGCCACAAATGAAAAGGGAAGTTAGGGCTTTTCTTGGGGTGGCAGGTTACTGCAAGGACTGGATACCAAATTTCTCCCTGATTGCACGCCCACTCCATAACCTCACATACAAGGATGTGCCAGACAAAGTACCATAGCCCGAGGATTGTGAGGAGGCTTTCCAAAAGTTAAAAAGGGAACTGTGCGCAGCACCAGCACTTGGCCTCCATGATTACACCAAGGAATTCCACCTATTTTGTCATGAGAAGGGAGGCTACTCTTTGGGGGTATTGGCACAGAAGCATGGCTCCTTCTACTGCCTGGTGGCTTATTATTCAGCCACCTTAGACCCTGTGGCGGCAGGCCTTCTGCCCTGCTGGAGGGCAGTAACAGCACCTGCTCTAGCAGTGGGGCAATCAGAGAATATTGTACTGGCTCACACACTGGTGTTGCATGCCCTGCATGCAGTTGATACATTGTTAACTACCACCAAGACTCAACACCTAACAAATGCTCGTCTCTCACGATATGAGCTAACATTGCTGGCACCACACATAATGATTAAGAGGTGTACCACATTGAACCCCTCTTGCCTTCTGCCTACGGAGCATGATCACAATAACCCTTCCATAGACATCTCTTTTTACAACTGCATTATAGCAGTCGATGGGCACACAAAGGTGAGACCAGACATCAGAAACAACCTGTTCCCAGATACAGAGGGTGATCTGTTTGTTGATGGGTCGTGCATTAGGGACCACACTGGGATGCTGCAGGCCGCTTATGCTGTAGGGACAGCCAAAAGATTATTGGAAGGAGGAATTTTAACCACACTAAAAAGTGGCCAGGCAGAGATAATAGCACTTACAAGAGCATCCAAGTTGGCAGAAGGAAGATCGTCAAACCATTACACAGACAGCCAATATGCTTTCAGGGTCACACAATATTGGGGGAGATGAGGGGATTCCCCACCTCGGCTGACCAACACATGCAACATGCATCATTGATTGCTGATTTATTGCAGGCTCTACTCCTGCCCAGAAGGATTGCTATTGTAAAATGTACAGCTCACACTTCCTCTAGGGATTATATTTCCATGGGAAATGCACTTGTTGACAGGGAAGCAAGAAGGATAGCACTAAGCGGTGTGACTATGAAATGGTACCGGTCACACCTGCCCCACTGGCTAAGGAAGAAAGCACCCATTTTGATCCCAAAAGTGTTCAACAACAGGCTGGGGAACAAGAGTTAGAAGAATGGAGGAGGGGCGGCTGCAGAGAGAATAAAGAAGGAATTTGGGTACCCCGAATGTAAGGTATATTTGCCATCCACATTACTTCCTTCCATGGCCTGCCTTTTCCTTGGCCCTTCACATGTGGGGCGGGATGGGATGATCAGTCTGTTTTCCCAGTGTTGGTTTGATGCCAGGTTCCAGCAGTGTGCAGAACATTTATGTAAGAAGTGCACAGTACAACACAGGAAAGCGTACACCAACTACTCCAGGCCACTTCCCACCATCACAAAGACCTTTTGAAATCCTCAAATGGATTTCATTGAAAAGCACCCCACGCATAAATTCAGATACGTCCTAGTAGTAGTGTGCATGTTCAGCAAATGGACAGAAGCGTATCCCACTAAGAACTGCGATGCCCAGACAGTTCCTAAATGCCTTCTGAAAGAACTAGTTCCACGCTTTGAAATACAGACTCTTAAGCTCTGACAACGGACCAGGAGTTCTCACATGTGATTCAGGGCCTTTGTAAAGGGTTAGGAATTACCCAGAAGTTGCACTGCGTGTACCACCCGCCTGTGGCGGGTGCTTTCAGAGAGAAAGAATGGGGTACTGAAGAACAAAAGAGGGAAAATATGTGCGCCGTCTGAACTGTCTTGGATTGACGCACTGCCACTGGGGTTGCTGGCCATGAGGAGCACCCCGACAGGGTTACAAAATTAAGCCCCCATGAGGTGGTGTTCGGGCACCCCATGCACATACCAGGCCACATGTCCGTTGCGCCACTGGTAGTGACAGATGATCTATTGTTACAATATTGCAGAAAAACAACAGACATTACGTTATCTCCACCGCCAGGGACTGCATATCTTACAAAGGAAGAAACAGCACCAGATCACAGACTGCAGCCTAGGGATTGAGTGTGGGTCAAGGACCACACCAGGCGCCACTGTCTACAACCGAGGTGGATGGGACCATATCAAATTTTATTAACAGCTACAGCTGTCAAGTGTGAGGGGCTGACATCCTGGATCCACAGCTCACACAGCAAGAAGGCCACGGGACCAACGGATTTCCAACAGCCACCTGCGGTGCCCATGAAAGCTTCACCACCACCGCAGAGTTACAATCTCTGATCGACCAGCTACATAAGTCAACACTGAAAGGACTGATCGTGCTACACCCCCTACGGGAGTAAGGAGGAGCAAGTGTGTCCTGCAGGGATTCTTCATAGGACTGCTCGTGCTGCACACCTCAGGAGAAGTAGGGTGCAAGCAGGTCCTGTCTGCATACATCCACAATGTACCTAGGTTGGTGTCAAGTGCTAGTTAACCTCTGAATCCACACTACAATGTACAACCGAGGGAACATTACGCTTGAGACTTCAGGCAACGACCTGAGAGTACCTACAGATTGAGCATACTTTTCACCAACAAGAAAAACAATGCCTGGAAGGAAGAAAGAAGAGGCCTGTAGTATTGACTGACATTTGTAACCCAGTTCCAGGAATTATATTGACAATAATAATAAAAGTATATGCAAATGATATATACATACTGTTTTTAGAGGAGGACAATTATATAAATGAAAGTGAACAAGGGCTTGTGAAAAAGAAGGGACTGAAGCCTGATGGAAAAGGTGGAGAGCAGGGGACAAACATTGTGGGATGAGAATGAGGAAACTTATGCTGATAACGCATTTGTACAAATTGTTAGATTATATCAAGTTGCCAATGTCTCAGATTGCTATATATGCACCCACCTGGCCACTACTTTCCTGGGGACTACAAAGTACACGTACATCCCGCTTAGCCAATATAGTGCATGCCATATAGTGAACAATATTATGGAAAAGAAATTAAAGGGAAGAATAAAAAGTCGCACAGAGTACGAAGGGAGGTAGCAAATGACTGTTAGCTCGACGATTGATAAGATTAGAGAGAATTACATTGATAGAAAGGGTTTTAGAGAACGTTAAACAACGTATAGAAAGGAAAAGAGACAGTAGAAAGCAAAAACAGGGAAATGAAACAGTATGTGGGAAACTGGTCCCTCAACAGGGAGAGAGTCAACTCCTTGCCACATTTAACGAAGAAAGGGACAAGGCAAATGTAAAAGACGAGAAATCTGAAGAGGTGAAAACACCATCTCTTGGAATAAACAAGAAGAAAAAGGCACTGTGGTGCATTCGATACCACACGGGCAGTGTACGAGGAATACTGGGGACACTTGTAGCCTGGTTCCGTGGTTGGGGATCATGGCTTACAGAAGTGCTGGTAATAGGGATAGTGGCAATAATAACTTTGTGTGTGCTGATAAGGGTTTGTCCCTCCTTCCTGACAGTCCTTATAAAGAAGGTCTGCAGCAAGGATACTGCGCACCACTGCCAACTAGGCAGTGAAGGAAATGCCAGGGGTGGTGACACCACAGAACTGACACCCCTCCATCAAGAAGTTTAGGTTGTCATTGAGCATCAGAGGGCAGAATGTGTAATCACCTTTTCCTGGGACCCGTTGGGCCATGTGATACCCAAAGACAACTAGTCCTGTTTCTGTTGAACAACTTATAACCAACATGAACTGTGCTTACTGATATATTTTGATGTTGCTCGGAACGCATTATGTTGCAAGGCTTGCTATTAGAACAGCCACCATGAAATACTATTGCATGCTAGCTGAAGCAATCTTCCTTCTGGAAAGTACCAACCTGTGTACGTGTTGTTCTCAGTTCTGTCTTAAGATGTATCATGCGATATTAGACACGTAGGACATATTATGTAGTTTCCCTGTCTGTGCTTCAATTTGCTATATATAGTGTGTTACGAAGAATTAACGGTAACACCTTTAGCACTGTTGAAGATATGCTATGTCTGTTTGCGGATACCAATGTGCCGTAGGTGCAGATAGGCTTCATCTATCCCAAGGGGCAGACCCCGAGAAAGCAAAATGTTTCATCCACCTGTACCTCTGTAGAATCAGTGCTAAGATACAACCTAGTAGGGCTGAAGCCACAGAGTAGTGGTAAACAGCACTCAATATGAGACTAATCCTACTGCACTGTATCTTTACATCCAGCCTAGCGATATTCAAACCGAGCTACCAAGCGGGGCACTGTAGGGGAGGACACTGTTTGGGTCCGAGATTTTCCAGAAAAGAGGTTCTTGGAGGTGGAAAACCATGTGGCATGTCTGCTCCGCCTCCATCTACGGTCCCAGGGTGGTTCTTAGCAAGTCTGGGGTAGCGTTCTTTAGTAAAAACTGAACGCCAGACATGAAGTTCCTGTGTAGGGCCATCCACCTCAATGATACAGGGGAAAAGGAGTCTCACAAGGGAGGGTTAAATGCCAGCTTAGATACCCCATGCTAAGAAATCTGGGATACTGAAATAGATAGGTACATGTGGTTTGAAGGAAAGGTGCAACCCCTAACTGTACGGAAACTTACACTGTATTCATTATATTTCAGAGGCAAAGGAACATATCCCGCAGGTACTAGCCATGCACCAGGGCACCTCCGTGCAGATGGACGACTACTACTGGGAGTGTGGAGAATTTGCTTACGCCCAGCTCGTCCCCCAGATGGCGGGCCTCTACTGTGACTGCCTACACCCCCAACCCTCGTCATCCCTAGAGGAGACCTTTCAGAGTTGTTTCAACATCCACTACAGAAGAAAACAATTCTGCTGCATCGGGCTGGAAAGAAAATAACTACTGATTATTTTGGTTGGGTCAGTACAAGGACATTTCAGAAGAGTTCAGACTATTCACTGATACTAGAGTAAAAGTGGAGGGTCAATACCCTTCTTCTTGCTACAGATAAAAGCGAATGCCCGCTGGTTGCAGATAACCAGGTGAAATGCCAAAGATGATCAACAATATGGAGCTTGGCCTAAACGCTATCAAGGAAGACCTAAGCCATCCGCCTCATGGTGATGCAACATTGGTATGTGTTGGACTTGATGACTGCGATGGTGGGAGGGGTGTGCACAAAGATTGGTGCGTCATTTTGCATATTTATACTCGGCAGTGACCTGAACAATGGGACACTGACTTTCGCCATCCAAGCACTGAATCGTTTACAAGCATACATGAAGGAGGGAGGTGCACCTGAGCAGGACTGGTTGCCTGATTGGTTTTCCTGGCTCCCCCGATGGGTGGTCAGACTGTGCATGTCATTGCTGCCAATTCTCATTCCGGTGCGGTTTGTGTTGTTTCCTACAAATGGGGGTTTCCTGCTGTAAAAATGCAGTCCTCAAATTAGGTAGCATTCAAGTAGGTAGGGAAATGGTAGTAAAACCAATAGAACATGTCAAACCTTGGATAATGTGACTGTCATGAAATATGGGGGTGAATTAAGTCGTTGAAAATTCAGCTAGAGGGGGGAATGTTGACATGCATAAAAACAATGTCTATGTACACCATGATATGTGCCAGCATAACAACTAACTCACTTTTCTATTGTCGATTTCACACAAGTCCACCCCGTCAACCCAGAGCCAGAAGTATTTGGTCAAGTACGCCCTGCGACCCAGACCTGAAGGAACTGACTGGTGGGGTGACACATAGCCCATAGACAAATGTGCACAACAGGGACGACCCAGATCGATTCCGCAGGTAAGCAGGCACACCACAAGGGTCCTAGGAAATAACCCATTTGGCCGGAGGGATGTGCTTTCCCAAAACACCATAAAGTTAGATGCCACATGAGGTTAGGAATGCACCCTATCAGATCACAACACACACACTACACAAAGTGATCACTCGCTCCCCATGACGGACATCTGGACATGACACCTATTGGCCCACACCGTGTCCACGCAAGGCCGAGACCAACCTGCACACTTTATCAGATGGTCTGATTCATGGCCTTGTGACTAGGCCTTGATTCCTTTTTTCTAAGAGTGTATTACATTTTTTATTGCACCTTACAACAATGTATAAAAAGACGCTGAAAACTAAGTTGGAGAGAGTCATCAGACCCACTCTGTACTGCATTCCCCGGCCGTTGCATTTATTTAAACAGACTGTCCTTGACAAACGGTCTTGTTTTTCATTAATTTACGATAAATCCACATTCGAGCAACAACGATAGTGGCATGCTTTTCCAATTTTGCAAATATTCCTTTTGCCTCCCACCGCTTAGTGCACTTAATTTGGAGTTCTCACAATCAGCAGTCGAAGTGCAGAAAAATATCTGAACTGTGAGCATGAATACAATGGAATGTCAGAGACTTCTCTAAAAAGAACCAATTATTCTGTAACTATTTTGGTGACTGTTTACTGACGAGTGCATATAAAATGTAATGCACAGACCTTAAATGATAAAAAATGAATTCAAGTTAAACCAATCCACGGAAAATACACTGTTCTGGAAGGAAAACTTAGTTGATTAATGCATTGTCTATTCAGAGTGTCAATGGTTTGAATTCTGATTGGTGCACTTTGGAATAGTGATGTGTGTATTTATTGGGCAACGAGGCCGCACCCTGTGACAGAAAGCACTGCAAGTATATTAAAGTCATCAGTTTATGAAATGCATTACACACAGAAAACATTAGGCTGCCACAGTTTAAAAAATATATACTATACAATGTAAGCTGCACGCAGTATGAGATAAGGCTGCCACAAAATGTACAAAGTGTTTACGCGTTTATAGGGAGTTCAAAAATTACATTTTTAGTTCTAGCATTCTAATTGTTTTTCATGCAAACCTTTAAGTATAGTTTTTGGTGTAAATGACACTTTACAGAACTGATAACGCCCTTTTAGCACCTCTCAGAAAGAATAATTCTTTATCACCATGAAGCGTCAAATAATTCTATCAACTAAAACCTATACAGGATCAGAAAGAAAATAAGTTACTTACCTGTAACTGTAGTTCTCCAGTATTGGAATCTTTCATAGATTCACATGCTTGAATCATTCCCAGTCGTCGAGATGGGAGTCCCCGGTATAATTTATACAAGTAATATCAAGACATATTAACAAAGAAAAAAAAAAGGCCCCAGGCCTCTTCAATTTAACAGTCTATCAGTCATTTTGTGAAAAGGACCAAACTTGAGCATCCACCAATCAGGCGAAAGCACCCTCCAGAATCCTCCTGAGAGAAGCTCCAGCACCTCAGATTTTCCAAGCACAAGTGCTTACAATATAGGAAAAAGAGAGAGAGAGAGAGAGAAAGAGGTGAAGTGAGCTTCTCCGGGGAGGCGGGTGGGTCGCATGTGAATCTATGAAAGATTCCAATACTGGAGAACTACAGTTACAGGTAAGTAACTTATTTTCTTACTCCAGTATTGGAACTTTCATAGATTCACATGCTTGAATCAGAATAGAGAGCAGTAGTTATGCACATTGCAATATAACATATTTGATGGAAAACAGTTCGATACACAAAACCTCATTATATCCCTGCATATATATATGAATATATATATATATATATATATATATATATACACATACATATTTAAAGAATTGCCAAGAGACAGAGCAAAAAAAAATATTCTAAGACACTTATGTAACATGAACACCATCATTAAAAAACGACCACTTATGTGTTTTGTTAGAATGTTCTTTTACCCTTGTATACCTTCCTGTTTGTTTTTTTGTGTGTGCAAATATACGAGATATAAACAATGTGCATACCTGTTCTAGGATGGAGGGATGTAGAAGAGATGGCTCACCTTCACCTGAAGAGATTCCTGAGAACCGCTTGGCCCACTGCTACCTCTCCCGGAGATAGAGATTCAAGCAGTAGTGTTTCGTGAATGTATGTTAGCTCTTCCATGTTGCTGCCCTACAAATGTCTTGTAGTGAAACTCCGGCGAACAGTGCTGCTGACGATGAAACTGCTCTCGTAGAGTGAGCATGCACAGGTGAGTGCAGAGTTTTGCCCGTTGCTTGATGGCAGAAGCGAATGGCTGAGGCGATCTATCTAGAAATACTCTGCTTGGAGAGTGGATGACCTTTCCTAGGAGCACTGTATGCTATGATTAGTTGATTAGAGCGTCTAAAAGATTTAGTCCTGTCCAAATAAAATTTAACACACCTTTTAACGTCTAAGTAGTGTAATGCCCTCTCAGCTGGAGTAGAAGGATGAGGAAAAAAAGATTTGAAGACTAAAGGTTTGTTGATGTGAAAGTCTGAAGGAACCTTTGGAATAAAATGAGGGTTAGTGCGCATTAGCAGTCTGTCGTGTTTAAGCTGTAGGAATGGCTCTTGGATGGCAAGAGCTTGCACCTCGCTGACTCGCCTAGCTGATGTGAGAGCTACAAATAAGGCAACCTTCCATGACAGAAACTTGAGAGAAGCACGATGGATCGGCTCATACGGATGCTTCATCAGTTGCGCTAAGACAATATTCAGGTTCCACGACGGAGGTGGTGGTCTGAAAGGAGGGAAAACTCTGAAAAGTCCCTTAATTCTCTTAATCAGCCGAGAAGAGTAGAGTGAGGGTGTGGCATCTGAACGTCTGTATGCCGCTATAGCTGCTAGGTGGACTTTAATGGACGAGTGTGCTAGGCCAGATTGAGCTATCTGCAACAGATACGGTAATATTTCCTCTGGTGGTGAGACTAAAGGGTCAATCTGTCGTTGATAACACCAGACACAGAATCTTTTCCGTTTACAATAATACGTTTTGTTGGTGCTATCCGCTCTGGCTTTTGAAAAAAATATCCCTACAGTCCTGCGGGATATTCAAATGCGTGAACTCTCTGTGGTGAGGAGCCAGGCTGATAAACGCATTGACTTCGGATCGGGGTGACAAACCTGGCCCTTGTTCATTGTTAGCAATTGAGGGAACGGCTCCAGCGGAATGTGAGGCTTGACTGATAGAAGGAGAAGTTCCGCGAACAAATGTTGACACGGCCAGTACGGAGCTATCAGTATCAGAGTGCATGGTTCTGTTTTCATCTTTGTGAGGACCCGTGGGATCAACGGACTTGGAGGAAAGGCGTAAGCAAAGATGTCTGACCAGACTATCGAAAACGCATTCCCCCAAGATCCCTTTTGGTGATGCCAACTTGCGAAGAACCGGCATTTGCCGTTGTTTTTGTTCGCAAACAGGTCTACTGTTGGTGTTCCCCACAGGGAAAAAATATGATTGACTACTGTCTGGTCTAGCTCCCACTCGTGGCAGTCCGATTTCTGCCTGCTGAGTGCATCTGCTGCCTTGTTGTTTATTCCAGGCAAGTGTACCGCTGATAGTGTGATGCCTTGCTGCGAGGCCCAGTTCCAGATTGCTTGGGCTTCTCTGGAGAGAGTGAGAGATCTTGTGCCTCCTTGTTTGTTGAGGTAATGCACCGTAGTGGTGTTGTCCGTCCTTATTACCACTTGCGATCCTGAGATCTTGGGAAGAAACGCCTGTAAGGCCAGGTGCACTGCTCTGAGTTCCAGCCAATTGATATGCATTGATGACAGATGCGGTGGCCATTTGCCACTTATTTGCAGATCCTGTAAAACAGCTCACCAGCCTTCCAGTGATGCATCCGTCGTTATGGTCCATGGGGCTGGCTGCTGTAGAAAAGAAAGGTCAATTGATAGATGATGCTTTTGAGACCACCATCTCAGAGCTCTGAGCATTATCTGAGTTATTTGTATCTAATCCTCGAAAGTGCCTGATACTTGAAGCCATTGACGATTTAGTTGCTCTTGTAAGGGGCGCATCTTTAAACGACAGAGGAACCAGAGGTATGCATGAAGACATCATGCCCAACAGAGACTTGAGCAGACGGACAGTAACCTTTCCTCTTTTTTGTATGGAATTTGCTAGAGCCCGTATCCTTTGTTGCCTCTCGGACGTGGGACATGCCATAGTGGATTCTGTGTCCAGTCTTGCTCCTAGGAAGGTAATATTGCGTGCTGGTAGAGGCTTCGATTTCTCCCAGTTGATGGTGAACCCGAGGTTGGTTAGTAAGGAAACGCACTTTTTTGTTGACTTGTGCGCTCCTGCGTAGGTCTTTGCCTTTATCAACCAATCGTCTAAGTATGGAAAAACTTGGTGCTTTCTCCTTCTGAGAAAGGCTGCGACTGGTGCTAGACACTTGGTAAATATTCTGGGAGCTGATTTCAGTCCGAAAGGAAGGACACAGTATTGAAAATGGCTGCTGGCTACGGTGAATCCCTGTGGGCAGGGTGGATGGGTATGTGGAAGTATGAGTCTTTCAGGTCTAGTGAAGACATGAAATCTCCCTGATTGAGGAGCAGGAAGACGTCGTGCAGGCTGATCATACGGAACAATTGCTTTTTTAAGTAGACATTTAGTTCCCTTAAATCGAGGATCGGCCTCCAATCCTTCCACTTTTTCCGAATGAGGAAGAACCTGGAATAAAATCCTGTTCCTCTTTGGGCTCGAGGTACCTTCTCTATAGCTCCTTTGAGAAGCATTTTGTCGATCTCCTTTTTGAGTTGTTGAGGGTACCTTGACGGAATCCTGCGGGTTGGGGGTTGGAGGGAGGTATCTGGATAAATTCTAAAGTATGGCCCTGTTTCACTAATTGTAGGACCCACTTGCCTGAAGTAATGGTTTGCCATTGTTTGAGGAATCGCGATATCCTCCCGCCCAGAATGAAAGGAGGAGAACTGGACGTAGCCGGAGCCTCGAAAGCATCAGGTTCTACGAGCCGAATCTTTGGCCGGGCGTGCTGAACATCCACGGCCGCCAGGTTGCCGATAGCCTCCCCTGTATGAGGGTTGGCCATGCCCTCTAGATCGAAAGGAAGACTTTCGATATTGCAGGGTCCCTAGTGACCTTGCCGTGTCCGTGTCCGATTTGATGGATTGTAAGGCATCAATGTGTTTCCCAAATAACGCCTGCCCATCAAAAGGTAAGTCCAGGATTTTATTTTGCACTTCTGGAAGGAAAGAGGTGGCTTTAAGCCAACCTTGCCTTCTTAGCACCGCTGCACCAGCGAGTTGTCGAAAAGCAGTGGTTGCTATATCCATTGCACAGTCTATAAGCTCTGAAGACGTGCGTTGACCCTCCTGTATCGTTTTTTTTGCCTCTGATCTTGCACCTTCTGGCAGCTGGCTAATATAAGGTGCAATGTCCGCCCAAAGCTGCCTGTCGAACCTAGCCAGAAATGCCAAAGAGTTGGCAGCTCTAACTACTAGGCTAGCCATAGAAGAAAACCTTTTACCTATGTTATCTCGCTGTCTACCCTCTTTGTCTGGGGGTGCGGAAATCGGGGCAGAGGGATTCTTCGATCTTCTTTGTGCCGCCTGAGCTACCACTGAATCCGGAGGAGGGTGTCCCGTTAAGCAGGTTGGTGCATCATCAGGTGCTTTGTATTTCTTATCCAGACGAGGCAGTACTGCCGTAACTGTAGCCGGATTATTCATGACCTTAAGGCCCTCTTCCCACAGGTAGTTTACCAACGGGATAGAGCGCACGGATTTCTGAAAAGGCTCCTTAAAGTCATAAAGAAAACAGTCGGTTTGTTTGGTAGGCATTGGTAAAGCAAAACGTTTGGCTGCTCTCTCTAGAAGATTATGAAACCCTCCAATGTCTTCTGGTGGGGATTCTACCTTTGATTGGGAAGGAGAAGGATGAGCAGGGATGATGTACTCGTCCCACTCTGAGCGAGTGTCCAGGAGCTCCCCTTCTTCCTGATCTCCTTCTGAGATGTTGGTGTCATGAGGAAGTGTCATATCCGTAGTGGCCACATTCGTAAAATGTAAGGACGTTGGCCTCTGGTGTGGAGTGGAAATGCCAGAGATGGGCGAAGTTGTTCTCCTTGAGGGGGAAACCTCCTGTTATAATCAACCAACATCGCTCTGAGGTCCGTTAATAGGGAGGAAGGAATAAATGCTCCCTGTTGGTATTGCTGCTGTTCTGAATAAAGTTGGGGGTCATAGGCCTCTTCATAGTCCTCCTCTTCCTGGTACTTTACGTTCAGTTGGGATGGACTGTGTGCTGTTCCAAATGGCCCCTCATCATCTGGGTCTTCGTCTCCCTCCAAAAGATGTACTGGAACAAGGGAGGACACTTTACTAGGTGATGTATGAGTTGGCGTCAGCTTTGCCACACTTTTCAGATGTTTCTCTCGTCGACGGTGCCGTTGACGACGTATAAATAGACTTTGTCGTAGACGCTGGACGCACAGCGATTTTAATAGAAGCAAGTCTCGCCGACGAGTCTACAGTCAATGAAGTCATCGACGACGGTGGGGCTGACACCGACATCAGCGCCGTAGACGATGTATAGACGGTCGTCGACGCTGGGGTACCTGTCCTCGTCGACGGAAAACCAGAAGTAGATGTCGTCGCCGGAATAGCACTCACCGACGGTACCATCGACGATGAATCAGTCGACGATGCTTTTTTCCCCAGTTGCAGAGGATGGCTTCTTGAAAGGTACAGATGGTGGTACAGAGGAAGACTTCCTGTGCCTCTCTGAACTGGAAGAATGGCCTTTCCCCTCCTTTCTGGAAACTTTATTTGGGGAATAAGATGGGCTGCGGCCCTTATAAGACTCTGAAGAAGTCTTTTTGAGGGCTTTTCTTGAGAGTTGTGAGGGAGATCTGGAGCCTGATCTCGCCCTCTTTGATGATCTCTTGGATGTTGATGATTCATCACTCTGAGTCAGAAACTGGGTCTTTCCTATGTTTTAGTTTCTGCCGCCATATCAATAATCTGCCTTCCCTGTCTTTTAAAGTTTTAGAAGAAAAAGTACGGCAAATCTTACAGTCTTTAGCTGAATGATCTGGGTACAGGCAGTAAATGCAGTCTTGGTGAGGGTCTTCAGAAAGAAGCCTTTTGTTTCCACAAGTCTTGCAGTCTCTGAACAGACCCTTCTTCTCCTTGTCAGACATAGTTGAAAAATAGCTGACAAATCAAGTTAGATAAATTTATCTGAGAGAAAAATGTTGAAAAAAGGTGTGAAGTAAGAGCAGAGCTCTGAGGAGACTCCCTAGCATGACGTGCGGTAGAAAATCTGAGGTGCTGGAGCTTCTCAGGAGGATTCTGTAGGGTGCTGTCGCCTGATTGGTGGATGCTCAAGTTTGGTCCTTTTCACAAAATGACTCTGATAGACTGTTAAATTGAAGAGGCCTGGGGCCTTTTTTTTCCTTTGTTAAAATGTCTTGATATTACTTGTATAAATTATACCGGGGACTCCCATCTCGACGACGGGGAATGATTCAAGCATGTGAATCTATGAAAGTTCCAATACTGGAGTAACAACATTTAGATTTACTGATTAACTAACTGCACATGTTTACATTTCTTTCAGTTGACAGGGCACCTTGAGCAAAAGGCTTCTTCAGCCTGTGTCTGGCCTTTTGTTTCACAGTGCAGTAGGCACACCTACTTCCTAGATGATTTTAACCAAAATATCTGAAAATGGTTTGGCAGAATTAAGAGCTTGTGTTTGCCATTAACAAAACATCCCGCCTACTTTGATCTCTGCTCACAGCGGTCCACAACACAGTCTGATACAAATAAGTGACCAAGTAACCTTCATCAATGTTATTTGACAAATGGGATTGCCAGAAGGTAGACCCAGCTTTAGTGGTCTGAAGTTAAGTTTAGAGAGGCTCTTATATTCCTACATGTTGCCAAGAACAGCCAACTCAAAAAAAAGAAATTCAGCACATGAGGGGTGTTGCTTCATAACAAGTAATGCCCAAGAGGCATTCTGTCCCCTCTTCCTTCACCCAGCCTAAAAGCTTAAAAGCTTAAAAAAAAAAACACCAAAAAAAAAAAATAGGAAAGCTTGCTACAGACGATATCCTGGCGTCTTTCCACAACCCATAATGAATATTGACTTAGAGCATGGGTACTCGCCAAAATTACAGTCTGGTTTGTGGTTAAAGAACCCACGGATAGGCTTGCGGGTGGGGCGGGGCTACAAGGGTAAAAAAAAAAAAAAAAAAAGCTGTATTTCGAAGCCAGCTATAACTACAAAACTACATGGAGGACATTTTGCTAATACATTTTTATTATCAGACAAAAGCAATCTTAACAGGCATTGCATGGTAATCCCTTGCTAACCGGATATTCAGCACAGGCCCAATGCCGCACAGAAGTTAAAAAAATAGGTATTCAAAGAACGATGTGTTAAGAACTTAATTAACACTTCACCTCCTATTAGTGTCCTGTAATCTGGTACTATGTCTGAAACGAACGAGTTACTTACCTTCGGTAACGACTTTTCTGGTGGATACATTAGCTACCTGTGGATTCCTCACCTAATGAATACTCCCATGGCGCCAGCATTCGACGGAAATCTTCTTCCTAGTCTCTGCACGTCGACGAGGACGTCACTCTAGCCCACGCAACGCCGTCTGACGTCATACAGGCAATAAGAGGTCCTCGACGACGTGCCGACGTCAGTACCAACATTTTTTACGTGCATGAGAACAACCACCCAATGCAATGAAAGAGCAAGGCAACATCCCATAACCTTGTAAAATACACAATATTGCAATGAATAGCTGTAAATTTAATATAACGAACAAATATATGCAAATCATGTATGTACACAAAGATATATATACATATATATATATATATATATATATACACAGATAATATACACACGTATCCATATATACAACGTCTATTGCAACCTTGAAGACCAAGAGGAGCGCACTCAAGGATTACTTGGTAAGACCAGAAAGGCAACGGGGAGGCGGGTGGGACCGTGAGGAATCCACAGGTAGCTAATGTATCCACCAGAAAAGTCGTTACCGAAGGTAAGTAACTCGTTCTTCTGATGGATACAACTACCTGTGGATTCCTCACCTAATGAATAGAGTCCCAAAGCAGTACCACGCCTGGTGGCAGGTGCCTAAATGGTCAAACCAAGAAATCCTGCAGCACTGACCGTGCAAAATGGCCGTCCCTTCTGACCTCAGAGTCCAAACAGTAATGTTTCGCAAAAGTGTGAAGGGACGACCAAGTTGCGGCCTTGCAGATGTCAACCACAGGAACACCCCTGGCCAAGGCCGAAGTGGCCGACTTAGCTCTGGTGGAATGAGCTCTAATGCCCTCAGGAGGGTCCTTCTTTGCCAAAGAGTAACAGATTTTAATGCAAAGAACCACCCACCTGGAGAATGTTCTCTTGTGGACTGCCTTTCCTCTCGCCCACGTACCCGATGAACAGCTGATCCTCCAGCCTGAAATCCTTTGTTCTATCAATAAAGAAGCTCAACGCCCTCTTTGGGTCCAGACGGTGCAGTCTTTCTTCCTCTTTAGAAGGATGAGGCGGAGGATAGAACGTGGACAAAGTAATTGTCTGAGCCAAATGGAAGGGTGAAACAACCTTTGGGAGGAAAGCAGCCTTGGTCCTCAACACCACCTTATCCCCATAAAAAGTTGTATAAGGGGGCTTTACCGATAAGGCCTGCAACTCACTCACTCTCCTTGCAGATGTTATCGCTACCAGGAAAACTGTTTTTATAACCAAATACCTTAAGGGGCAAGAATGCATAGGCTCAAAAGGGGACCCCATAAGGAAAGTCAGGACCAAGGACAAATCCCATTGCGGCATAACGAATGGTTTTGGAGGATATTTATTTAGAAGACCTTTCAAGAATCTGATAACAATAGGGGATTTAAATAACGATGGTTGGTCTGGAAGACAAATGAAGGCTGACAAGGCCGACAAATAACCCTTAATGGTAGCCACTGCACAACCTTTCTGCGCTAGAGAGAGCAAAAGACAAAACATCCGATAGATGAGCATGTAAGGGATCAATCTGCCTCTCTCCACACCACGCAAC
Source organism: Pleurodeles waltl (assembly GCF_031143425.1). Taxonomy (NCBI): domain Eukaryota; kingdom Metazoa; phylum Chordata; class Amphibia; order Caudata; family Salamandridae; genus Pleurodeles; species Pleurodeles waltl. Next base: position 252,926,761 of record NC_090442.1, on the reverse strand, counting down.
AAATTTAGACCACCTATTAGCGTAGATAGATTTAGTGGAGTGTCGCCTGGCCGCTAATATAACATCCACTACATCAGGCGGGAGAGAGAAGGAACTCAGGTTGCCCCATTCAATCTCCAGGCATGTAGGTGCAGACTCTGGAGGTTGGGGTGTAAAACCTGCCCCTGCGACTGCGAGAGGAGGTCTGCCCTGAAAGGGAGACGGAGCGGAGGGCACATTGAGAGTTGGAGAAGGTCGGAGTACCACACCCTCCTTGGCCAATCCGGAGCTATTAAGATGACTAGCGCCCGGTCTTGGCGAATCTTCCTCAATACTCGAGGAATCAAGGGTATGGGAGGAAACGCGTAAAGCAACTGGCCGCACCAGGTTATTTGAAACGCGTCCCCTAACGCTCCCTGCATCGGATACTGGAGGCTGCAGAATAACGGACAATGCGCGTTCTCCCGAGTGGCAAACAGATCTATCCGAGGAAACCCCCACATCTGGAAGATTAAACGGACTTGATCTGGATGGAGACGCCACTCGTGGTCGGCCGAGAATTGGCGACTGAGACTGTCCGCACGTACATTCAAGACCCCGGCCAGATGATTTGCTACCAAGCAAATCTGATGGTCCTTTGCCCAAGACCATAGTCGAAGAGCTTCTCTGCAGAGAAGGTACGACCCTACTCCTCCCTGTTTGTTTATGTACCACATCGTGGTAGTATTGTCCGTCAGGACCTGTACCGAATGACCACGAAGGGAAGGGAGGAAGGCCTTGAGAGCCAGACGTACAGCCCGTAACTCTAACAGATTGATATGAAACATCTGCTCCTCTGGAGACCAAAGGCCTTTGATCTCCAGATCCCCCAGATGAGCTCCCCACCCTAGAGTGGAAGCATCCGTTATGACCGTGGCCACTGGTGGCGACTGCGCGAACGGCTTTCCTTGTGAAAGATTGTTGCTCGCAATCCACCACTTCAAGTCCACAGCAGCATCTCTGGAGATCTTGACAGCACCTTCTAGATCTCCTTTGTGTTGAGACCACTGCCTTCGGAGGCACCACTGAAGAGCCCTCATGTGCCAGCGAGCATGCGTGACCAACAGAATGCAGGAGGCAAACAGACCGAGCAGACGAAGGACCTTGAGGACTGGAACTACCGCTCCATTTCGAAACATTGGAACCAATTCCTGAATATCTTGAATCCGCTGAGGCGGAGGAAAGGCTCGACTCAATGTTGTATCCAGTACTGCCCCTATGAACAGGAGGCGCTGAGAGGGCTCCAGGTGAGATTTGGGCTCGTTCACCGAAAAACCCAGGTCGAACAACAACTGAGTCGTTGACTGCAGATGATGCGACACAAGCTCCGGCGACTTGGCTTTGATCAACCAGTCGTCCAAGTAAGGGAATACTGCTATCCCCTTCCTTCTGAGCTCTGCCGCAACCACCGACATCACCTTCGTGAAGACTCGAGGTGCTGAAGTAAGACCAAACGGAAGGACCGCAAACTGATAGTGCTGCGATCCCACCATAAACCGGAGATACTTCCTGTGTGACTGGAGTATCGGGATATGAAAGTAAGCATCCTGCAAGTCGACAGACACCATCCAATCTTCCTTGTTCAACGCCCAAAGCACCTGAGCTAGGGTCAGCATCTTGAACTTTTCCTGTTTGAGGAACCAATTCAAGATCCTCAGGTCCAGGATTGGTCTCAACCGACCATACTTCTTGGGAATCAGGAAATACCTTGAGTAACAACCTCGACCCCTTTCCTGCTCTGGGACCAACTCGACCGCGCCCTTTGAAAGGAGGACTTGTACCTCCTGTTCTAGCAACAGGAGGTGTTCTTCTGAACAATAAGATGGGCGGGGCGGGATGAGGGGCGGGAACTCCCGAAAGGGAAGGGTGTAGCCTTTTCCCACAATACTGAGAACCCAAGTGTCCGTTGTAATAGTCTTCCACTTGCGGAGAAAATGCTGTAATCTTCCCCCTACAGGAGAGGAGTGAGTGGGAAATGGTGGAAGCCTAAGGCTGCTTTCCCTGCTGCACCCCTCCAGAGGACGAGGAAGAGGCAGAGTGCTGCTGAGAGGCTCCTCTGGTGCGGGCCCTCCCTCTCCCTCTAAAAGATCTATAGGGATGGGAAGAGGCAGGTTGCTGGAATCTCCCCCGAAAGGAAGAGGAGGAAGAGCCACGCCCAAATCCCCGAAACCTCCTGAAAATCCTGGAAGAGGCAGAGGAAGAAGGAGCTTGGAGTCCTAGCGATTTGGCTGTGGCCCTGCTCTCCTTAAAACGTTCCAAGGCCGAATCTGCCTTGGCGCCAAACAGCTTGTCCCCATCAAAAGGGAGATCCAATAGGGTTGACTGCACATCTGCAGAAAACCCCGAATTACGGAGCCAGGCCTGTCTCCTTGCCACCACAGTCGTGCCCATTGCTCTGGCCACCGAGTCGGTCGTATCCAGCCCAGCCTGAATAATCTGGGTCGCAGCAGCCTGGGCATCTGAAACAACATCCAAAAGACCCTGGGGAAGCTCCGTAAATGATGAGGAAATGTCCTCCATAAGAGCATGAACATATCTCCCCAGGATACAAGTTGCGTTGGTGGCCTTCAACGCCAGACTGCAGGACGAAAAGATTTTCTTGGACTGCGCATCCAGTTTCTTCGAGTCTCTGTCCCCAGGCACCGTCGGGAAAGAACCAGGCGCTGATTTGGATGAACAGGAGGCCTGCACCACCAAGCTCTCCGGTGTAGGGTGCCTAGAAAGAAAGCCAGGGTCAGTTGGTGCAGCTCGATACCTCCTGGCTACAGCTCTATGAACCGCTGGGGAAGATACTGGTCTCTTCCACACCTCTAGCACCAGATCCAGCAAAGCGTCATTAAAGGGCAATAGAGGCTCTGCCGCAGCTGAGGCCGGATGAAGCACCTCTGTCAGAAGGTTCTGTTTTGTCTCTGCCACCGGCAAAGGCAGGTCCAGAAAACTAGCTGCCTTCCGTACCACTGCGTGAAAGGAAGCAGCCTCCTCCGTGTATTCCCCTGGAGACGAAAGATCCAACTCAGGGGAAGTGTCCAGCCCACTGGCTGTATCTAGACCATGCAGTCCATCAACCGAGTCCTCTAGTTCTCCTTCTTCCAGGACTCGTTGGTACTCCTGCTCCTCTAATAAACGGAGAGCACGTCTCCTCGAATGAAGCCTCTGCTCGATACGCGGAGTCGACAATGCCTCCGCCGAAGATCGGCGCCGATCTTCAGAAGCCACCGACGCCGCGTCCGGCGCCACAGGTATCTTCGGCGCCGATGAAAGAGCACTCGGAGCGGATGGACCCACCGGAGTCACAGGACGAAATCCCGACGTCGACGGGATGGAAATCTCCGGGGCCAATCCCTCCGAAGCCACCGGAGCGGCCACCGGCGCCGAGCCCACGTTCCCAAAAGGGAGAAAGGGCATAAAGGGTGCCGGCCGTAGAGGCGCAGGATCACCCAATGAAAAGGCCAAAGGGCCAGCCGGAGCACCCCCTGGAGCCATCTGTTGGAAGATGGTATACATCGCATTTAGGAATGCGGTACTATCGGCTCCAGGGGTGGGAAAAGCCGAATACTGGGGTGCCTGTATCGAAGGCGACCCCGACGCCGGCCTCGACATCTGCGACGCCGGGGACAACACCAGAGGCTGCACCACTTCAATCACCGACGCCTGTCCAGGTGAAGTCGGTGACGCCGGAGAGGGCAACGGCGTCAATGGATGCGGCGTGACCGTGGGACTGACCTCCCAAGTCCTCCGGTGCCGATCCGAAGACCTGGAACGAGTCTCCTTGCTCGAATGGCGCCGTGATTCTCTACGGCGCCGGGAGTCTCGATGACGCCGATGCCTTGGCGAAGAAGACTTCTTATGATGTTTTTCTTTCTTCGACTTCGCCATAAACAACTTCGCCTCACGTTCCTTGAGGGCCTTTGGATTCATGTGCTGACATGAATCGCAAGTCGAGACGTTGTGGTCGGAGCTTAAACACCAAAGACAGTCGGAGTGAGGATCCGTAACTGACATCTTGCCCCCACACTCACGACAAGGCTTAAAACCCGACTTTCTCTGCGACATTATTACTGCAGCGAAGGACTACGCAGCAAAAAATACACTGTAACTACGAAAGTAACAGTTGCTCCCTCGAAGATAACCGTTTCGAATGCACGGAAAAAAGGGAACGGACGTCGGCACGTCGTCGAGGACCTCTTATTCCCTGTATGACGTCAGACGGCGTCGCGTGGGCTAGAGTGACGTCCTCGTCGACGTGCAGAGACTAGGAAGAAGATTTCCGTCTAATGCTGGCGCCATGGGAGTATTCATTAGGTGAGGAATCCACAGATAGTTGTATCCATCAGAAAACAAGCCTTAAGAGCTGATCCAGATGTAAGTCTGTGAGCTTATTTCTGAGTTTACTCTTCAACAGTCCCATTGTAGAAAACAAACTTGCACACACATATATTGACCCAAACATACAAACTATTTCCTAAGCCACTGTACAAAGAACAGGAAATTGTCAGAAGGCATAATGTTTCACAATTCTTCGGATACCTGCCCTACCAAATAAAGATGCTTTGAGAGCTGAGTTGTGTTGCATGGTTATCAGCTCCATTTGTGTTTGCGCCTTTTTCATGCCAATAAGTTCAACATAAAGATTTTGTGCACTCGCCATACAGGGGTTTTCAACCAGGCTGAACAGAGGGGTGAGGGCTCCGAATTTAGAAAATCGCCTTTTCATCTCCCCAGAAATTTCCTCAAGACATGCACTAAGGTTTGGCGTTGGCAGCAATTCTTGTGCATTTGGAAACCTCTGAGTCACAGCCAACAGTTTTGGGAAGTGGTTGAAGTCAACAACATCCAGGTGCTCTTTGAATAGTGCAAGCTTGCTTACAAATGAGTAAATACCATTCATCATGAAGCACACAAGCTGTTTTGCCTTGTAGCATCCAATTAAGAGCATTGAAGAGTGCCAATAGATTTAAAGAAAATGGAGCATTATAAGCCATTTCGCATCCTTTAGTTCTGGGAATGATTGACCTCTACTGTTTAAAAAGTGTTCAATTTCACGGAGCAAAGCAATGAACCGCTCCAGAACTTCCCCTTTGCTTAGCCATCGCACTTCAGGTTGCATCAAGAGGTCTGTATATTCAGCGTTGGAATCCTGCAGCAGAGCTTTAAAAAGTCTATGGTTAAGGGCTTTGGCACAATTAAAATTAACAATTTTCACTGCAAATATTAGGACGTCATTCAGTTCTCTGTGCCCTAAATTTGCACACAAAACCAGTCGGTGAATAATGCAGTGGTAGTCTATCCGGTGAGCTTCTTTTTAAACAGAGATACAAAGCCCCAGCCAAGGTAGAAGTCTCATCTGTTGTGATGCTGACAAGAGTGTTCAATGGTATGTATGTGATGTGTTTCAAAGTGACTTGTTCAAATACCTTACCCAAACTAATAACTGGGCCACATTGCCTCTATCTGTGGACTAATCCATGGCAATTCTGAAGAACAGTGACTCTCGGACTGCTTTGATCACCTGCTCCTGGACATTTTCACCCATTGCTTCTATTCTGTATACACGTGGGATCCAATGGCTGTAATGTGCCGATTTCTCTTACAATACTTGCTCTGTTGCTATACTTGTCAAACAAAGTTTTGGCTCCTGAAAGGAAACATTTCTTCACCAGCTCCGACTCCATGAATGGCTTGTGTTTGGCAAGCAAGTAGCATATTTTGAATGATGATTTCTGTAACAGTCTCAGATTCCTTAATCTGGCAAACGAAGAGCTTCTGCTGGGAAAGAAACAATTGCTTTAACACTGCCAATTTTGCCGAACGAAGTTTTGAGTGCAATGGGAAGTTCTCAGTATATCCTGAGCGTCCTGTTTTTCAGTGCTGCTCGAGGTTATACCTCTTAAGACATTCACTTTCTCTTTGCAAAGCAAACAGGTGGCTTTCTCTTTTGGCCATTCAACAAACAAGTACTGTTCTTCCCATGCTGTCTGGAACGACCTGTGTTCACTCTATATGGACCAGGTTCATTCGCAAGGCTTGGTAACTGGACTGTAGGCCACTGCAGAGCTCTCTTGTGGGAGAGTTACTGTGCAATAAGTAACAAGGATCAGGAATCAGATTTTGCTCAATAACAGATGGACTGACTCCGCCTCACGACAGATGGACCGACAGCACCTCTTGCTACAGACCTCTGTGAGCAACACCAAAGTAATGTTTTGTTTAAACATCCAAAGTGGTGTATAAAAAGAGAACCATGAACATAATGAGTAAACATGTAACTGTTAAAACATGCTGGCCTTGGTCCATTTCCAGAAAAGCATGTTATAAGGGGGATTTTTTGCAATTAGGCTTGCACCTTTCCAGGCATCAGTTTGATTAATGTTCTCCACTTGGCCACTTCTTTAGACCCTTTCTCATGTTGGGCACAAGTGACCTGATGTTGAAGAGTCCCTAAAAGCCTTCTCATGTTTCATGGGTCCTGGTGAATATTTCTAATGCGACATATGTAAGTTCCCCTAATAAATACTATTTCCTTCAGCAACTGAAAACTGTGAGCCCTAATTAAGGTTATGCAAACAGCAGTGCCATTCTCATCTTGCTCCAGCCTTATCCCCGCTTGTTCATTTCTGTCTGATTTGCAGAGGCCCCCCATCGCCTGAAATCTGCCTGGACTGCAAATTTCCTGATTTATGAATACAAGGTAGTCACAAAAGCTGACCTTTTAATACAGCGATTCAGACCATAATTTCTCTTGGGCAAATTATATTCAGAAAAGGAGGTGGCATGTGATGGTTGAGTAGTGAGGTGGCAACTCATACTCCATACAATACTCTATACAATACTCTTACATTTACAGCAACTTTCATATCTACAATGGAGGGTCAGTTCAGGGTTGCCTAGGTTTGGTTTGCGGAGGTAAGAGAGAGTCAGGGGGCAAATGATTGAGGCACTTGGGTTTACATGTGGTTTCTCAAGTGCAAAAAAGTGGGTGTTTAGGGATCTTTCAAACTCTACCAGTAACAAAGTGCTCTACATCAGTTACCGGGGTAGGTGTTCCATTATAGAGTTCTATGAAGCTCACAGTCTATGAAAGCTGAGCAACCAAAAAGTCTTAACAGTTGGGGGTAATGGTTGTGCCAGGGTAGGAAACTGGGTTTGTGTGTAGCTAGAAGGTGAGTTGCAGAGCACAGTGAGCAGGTGTGGTGTGTTCAGTGGCTAGCTGAGAAGGAGATGAGGCGAGTTGTGCCATGCAGGTCTTTGGTGAGGAGGTGGAGGGCTTTTTTGTACTCCTTGTTTTTCTATTCTTGGTAAGTGCCCAGCCTTTTCCCCCATTTTGCAACCAATTAACCAGTGCTTAATTTGTGCAGGTGGTGGATAGCAGAACTCATGTTTGAGGACTGGCACTTGCTTTTCATCATTAGACTCTGTTCCAGCCCAAGAAAGAGAAAAGCAGAAAGGGGGACATGAACTGATCAGGATGACACTGAGATGAATTAGGTACTCTAAAACAGGGCCGGGCTGGGATAGAAAATAGGCCTAGGAACCAAAATAAAAGTGGATCCTGTGAGAGGTTTAGCACAAAACAAACTCCAAGGAAAATGGCCAATAGTGGATAAACTTTTCTGCTATATAAAAACCGGTCCTAACCTGTGAAATACATATCTAAAGCAATGAAAGTATCTTAGGGCTGTATAAAATATTCCCAACTGTGCACTTTAGCCACAAGAGGCAGCAAGTCTATAATCAAAATAGAACGAAGGAATCTGTCGCAACTTCTACTCAAATGCTAGCATTGGATTTCCCCTGCTCAAAACATGAGTAAATGGTCAGTTTTTCACTCCGTGTGCCAATGCTAAAGATCCCATCATCATTATAAAACACTACTGTGGAAAGGAAGCATTCTGGCAGGGGGGCAACTTACTTATTACTCTGGCAAAAGGCTCCCAAATGTTTCGCTTCCATGCCTGCAGCGCCTCCAAGGTGTGAATTTGTGACAGCAGGGTTGCTGTTTTAATTCAGCTCTCCACGTGAGGTGCAGAGGTTGTTCCCACACTTTCACACAACCAGTTTCCTTTTTTTTTTTTTTTTTTTGGTTTTAGCATATACCAATTAGGCCTCTCTCGCCTTACCGTTCTGGTGCCAACACCTGTCTGGGCGCGCTGGAAAGTGTAGGAGCAGCAGCCAGTTGAAACAGCAGGGTGATCTGTTGGCAGCCTAATTAAAGAACTCGGATCGAAGAAAAAAAATATGGAGGGGCGCCATAAGATGCAAGAGTAGCCGGCATATTCACCGAGCCAGTGCTCCTCATTAGCACGCTAGTGGGGCCCGTAAAGGGAAAATGGAGCAAGATTTCAACAAAGGAACATTATGATAAAAAGTGAGAGCGCAAGCCTGACTGTCTGTCTTGCCTAGCTATGATAGTCGATGCATGGGGCAGAGATGCTGGCAACTCCGTTGTCCAGTTAGTGACTGCGTGTGAGGAGCAGGTTGCGGGTGGAGACGGTGTCAGAACAGAGTACCGGTGCAGGCGGCGAAGGTAGCAGGAATCTTACCAAAAGGCCCCGTAAAAGTTAGTTGTGAATGTTGACTTTTTAAGGGCCTTTGCTTCCAGCCACTGCCAGGCCCATGACGTTACAGAGGCGTGGCAGTAAACAGAGAAGAGAGCCCCTGGAGCAGGAGCGCCTGCACTAGCGGCCCTCGTGTGTTTAGGGACCCTCGTCAGTCTCTTGTGGATGCGCCGATAAGCGGGCCACTGAGGAAGACCTGCTGGGCCCTGGGCCGTACTATGAGTACCGCGAGCTTAGAGTCTCCAAACACAACATGGAAACCACTCAGTGCAAGTGTGTCCAGCTCTCCTTCACTGTCACCTTGTGACACTGGTTCTTCAATGTGTGAATTGTGTGAAGGGAGCCGCTATCATGGGAGAAGGCAGGTCCGGTTGTCCACTTCCTCAAAGACTGATGAGATCAGCAAGGATAGGGCGGTGAAGGTCGCCACATCTCAACTCTCCGTCCACTCCCATTCCCTCCCCTAACCCGGTAGCTCTGCAGGCAGTGTTTCAGTTGAATATATCTCTTGAGAATTGTCAGGAGACAGCTTTTGGTTTACAATTATTTTTGAAAGAGTGACCGCATGAAAACACATGCACAGTTTCAATCATCGGCGTTTAGAATGCAACTTAATCAGCTTAGAGTGTAGTATGTGATTTGTGGGCTACGAGATGATTTTGCTCGTTGGTATGCAAAACAAGAAAGCTGATGTGCTCCGTAGTATGTATCCATGCTAGGCAGGCATGGTATCAAACATATTACTGCTGTGCAAAGTTTTGGAGGCTTTGACCCTAGCTCTCAAGCCTGGTCAAATACGTGGTTTGGTGTGTGAGTAAACGTCTTACGAATATTTGTGGTTATCTAAAGAGGCAGTATTCCAAACATATACTGAATCGTGGTGTAATAACTGTGGTAAAGTGCCCCTTTTTGGCATGATTACCCCCCTCCTAGCCCCCTATACATATACACACACACTCACTTTTTGCCTGGTATTGGTGCTAACTTGACTGAGTGTGTGCTGGGATCCTGCTAACCAGCCCCCAGCACCAGTGTTCTTTCCCTAAATTGTACCATTGCTTTCACAATTGGCACACCCCTGGCACACAGCAAATACTTTGTAAAAGGTACCAGTGGTGCCAAGGGTTCTGTGGCCAGGGAGGGTCCCTAAGGGCTGCAGCATGTATTATGCCAGCCTAAGGGACCCCTAACCAAACACATGCACACTACCATTGCAGATTGTGTGTGTTGATGGTGAGAAAAAGGTAAAGTCGACATGGCATCCCTTCCAGTGTGCTATGCCCCCCAACCACTGCTTGCGGCATAGGTAAGTTACCCCCTAGCAGGCCTTACAGCCCTAAAGCAGGGTGCACTATACCACAGGCGAGGGCACAGCTGCATGAGCAATATGCCCTTGCAGTGTCTAAGTGCAGTGTGGCCACATTAAGTACATGGGCTGAGAGTTTGTCATTATGAGGTCCACAATGGCTTCACTGATGCCAGTGTTGGATTTATTGTAAAATGCACACAGAGGGCATCTTAGAAGATATCCCCTATATTTTACCCAATCCTTTAGTGTAAGGCTGACTAGTCTGTGCCAACCTGCCACTAACAGACAAGTTTCTAACCCCCATGGGGTGAGATGCTTTGTGCTCTCTGGTTCACTCCTCCCACCTGCAGGAACTGTAACACTTGGCAGTGAGCCTCAAAGGCTCAGGCCTACTGTTACAATGCCCCCAGCGAACTCCAGCTAGTGGAGCTCCCGCACCCCAGACCAAGCCCCACTACTGGTAGCAGGTCCGGCGAGAATATTAAGTAAAACAAGGAGGAGTGACCACTGCAGTTAGGACCACTAAGGTGTCCAGAGCTGAAGTGCCCCCCTCCTTGTAGAATCCTCCGTCTTGTTTTGGAGAAGAGGGAACAACAGGGATAGGAAGGTGCCCCCCTTCCCAAAGGGAGTGGGCACAATAAGGGTGTAGCCACCCTCATGGATAGTAGCCATTGCCTACTGCCCTCTGTAAGACCCCAGAACCTTACTCACCAGATTCCTGGTGACCTCAAGAAAGGAGGAGAACTGCAAAGCCAACCCCAACAGTGAAGACTCCAGAAGACAACTGACTTGGCCCCAGCCCTACCAGCCTGTCTGCAGCTTCAAGACCCCTTGTAAAAAAAACGCGAAGGATCCTGCATGACCAGCGACCTCTGGAAACCCCCAGAGAACTGTCTGCCCAGCAGAGTATCAAGAACTCCCAAGGACAGCGGCCATGTCCAGAAGAAACCCACCAAAGGACTCCAGAAACGCCCTGGATCCGAGAGCCCTGCCCACTCTGCACCAGACGCCCACAGCCTGATCCCAGGTGACCCACTGGTCCAGATAAGGACCCCAGGTGATTCAGACCTCGAGTCCACCATGGGTTGACCCCTCCTGGCCAGCACGACAACACTTCCAGCCTGAATCCAGAACACGCCCGGACCGCGACCAGATCAGACAGATTCCAGACGCCCAAAAGGTACCCCTGCACCTCCAGGCCCATGGCCTTGGGGAATCCAACCGACGGTCCAGCAACGTCTAGTGGGCAACTCTCCTACTTGTCCAGCCTTTGGTTTTCCAGAACCGACCCCCTGGAACCAGCCTGCAGCATTTTTTGTGACCCCCTTGTCCCGTTATCGAAAAGCATTGTGTGCCCAGTACTGGGTTTGCACCATGCACCTGGCCGCCTCTGTGAGGGTGTGTGTTTGGTGTTGACCTGTGCCGCACCCTTGTTGCCAACCTAAACCCCCTAGGCCTGTGTCCTGAAACAGCGGATACTTAAGTGAAATCTGTTTTCTAACTAGCACCCCCAGGCCTCATAAGGTTCCATTGAAAACCTGACACCAACCTGGACCTCTGTACCCAGCCAGCCAGCCCAATGTTGCTGGGGGTGCACTTTTGGGGTCACCTTGAACTTTGACCTGTGGACATCATAACCCCCCCCCCAAATACTGGGATCGTAAGTCGAGTACTTACTTGTTAAATGTGTGAACAGTTTTTCTCATCGAAGACTCTATTGATTCCTATGAAAAATTGCACTGTGTCAACTTTTAAAATTGAAGTGTTAGTTGTAAACTGCTTTACCTGCAATACCAAAAGTACATTTTAAACATATGTCTGATACGATACTTACAACTGCACTTACCTGCAACAAAGACCTTTTGGTTCTAGTAGTAAAGTAACAAAATATATTTTTGCTATATAAATATATTGGCCAGCAGTTAGTCATTGAATGTGTGCCTCATTTCTTGACTGTGTGTGTACAACACATGCTTTGCACTAACCTCTGCTAAGCCTAACTGCTCGACCACATTACCACAAAAGAGATAAAAATTATTATCTACTTTAGCCGCTATTAAGCCTCTGGGGAACCCCTGGACTCTGTGCACAATATATCTCATTTTGGAATAGTATATACGGAGTCAGCGTCCTACAATAACCACTAGGTTTAACTTCTATCTAAAGCAAGGAATACATCTCTAACCACTGTACAAATTTGTTTATGGTTCTGTAGGACAAGTTTCATGTTGTCTACTATCATGTAATCTATTCTCGGTTTACCCATATATGCAAGATTCTTGGGGATACAGAAAAACAGATACTTCAAGGACGCACTTGGTAGGGGAGCTTGTCATCAGCAGCTTTTCGCCTAGTTCACTTTAAATCTAGTGGAGTCGTATGATAGACCTGAGGCCTTGCCACAATCCTGAAACATCCTTCAGTTCCAGCAACTACATTCACCTTCCCTACATCGACTGTGTCTCCTGATATGCTCAGTCATAGTAAGCCTAGCCTGAGAGTGCACGCCGGCATGACCAACAAGAGAGGGTCCTAAAAGGCCAGAAGGAAGACTAGTTTAGTGAGGTAACCCTTCACATCCAAGACAGAGAGAAGAGGGGGTCCTAAGCACACCAACCTATTAGAGGCAGGAAACCAGGGGATAGAGAGAAGTGACGGACTCCCTAAGAGGCACAGTGATGGGCCGCTAGAGCAGCTGCCCCATAAAGACACTGTAAAATATGCAGAACAGCATCCTTCAGAGAAATCAAATTGGAGCGGCTGATGAGAAGTGGATGTACGAAGAGATGCTGTTAGAGAAAACTTGGGCGATGTCAGTCTTATGAAATTCAAATTTGTTTAGAATCAACGAGGTACCCTGTTGCCAGTACAGCTTGAAATCATACAATGAAATGACCATTCCCTGATAACTACACCTATGTACTGACCACAGGACATGCCTTACAGATGGGTCCAGCAATGCCAGAGCAGGGGCCAAAACTGTGGCCGATAACTGGCAGCCAGGTTGTGGTCTTATACAGACCTCAAAGAGGGTAGAGAAATCTTCCACAATTAATCATAATGAACATATGGGGTGAAGGAATGCAGATCTATCTTCTAAACCATACTAGGTTGTGTCTGACCCCTGAAGGAGCTTTCACTATTCCACAGTCACACCCTTGAAGGTGTGCTTTAGAAGAAATCATGGGAAACAATAACTCACCAAAGAATGGTGTACATGGACAGCAGCAGGCTTTAGCAAATAGCAAGTTCCATATAAACATTATGCAGTCTCAGACATGACACACAGACAAGCAGGAAAAAGGTATGCAGGTACCCAAATTGCCTGTAAGAATGTCAGTGGCAGTAAAGTGGGAGAATTGTATTTTGGTGTGGGGTGAGTAGGAGGCAAGCCCTCTAAATAGTGTGCAAAGCTAGGCACACTGTGCAGAGGGTCCAGGCAACCACATGTTGGTTTACAGGGGTAAAAACTAAACCACCTAATGCTCTAATTTTTATGGTAGCTCGGTCGACCAGTTAGGCCAGCCTTGGAGAAGTGCAAAACATTTGGTGTACTCACAGTATCAATCTTGCAACTCACACACTAAAAGGAATAACTCGAGACCAATTTATAAAAGTACTTAAGATTTGTATGTACTTTTTAAGACCAAGATCACCACAATTGGTAAAGTACTTTTCAAGATATGTAAAAATCTCACAGTAGGTTTACTAAGTTCTTCTTTTGCAGGTTGGTCGAGATCATCCGTGGGCATACTGTGCCAGCTGAAGAAGTTCAGACGGCTCCCGGTTCCAGCGGGAGCAGCGAGAAAAGGTCTCTGGAGCTGGTGCAGGGCCACTGCGAGTGACCACTTGGAAAAGCACAGCACAAGCAAGTTTATAGGTAAATCCTGGGGGTCCCTTTGGAGTGTAGAGGTTGCAAGGAGTGGGGACACTTAGAACATAGCTGGACCTTCGATGCAGAGCAAATCGGTGAGCCAGTAGCTATGCGCAAGGGTGCCCTCAGAAGCAGGAGGTAGATCGGTTCAAGGGTTAACTGCAGGACAACAGGGACACTCTGGTAGGAGGACTGGGTTATTACTGAAGTACCTCGACTGGGGCAACCTCCTGGTCCTTTTACAGGCCCAGGTGGGGTGTTTTTTTATGATGTCCGAAGCTAGGTGACCAATACCAAGGGTATTGGTGCCATTCAGCCGATAGAAGGCTCAGCATCACCAAACATGGCACACTGGCATGGTTTGTCCTTGTGGTCACCAGTTTGAAGTTAGGTCCGGCTGCGGAGTCTGGTTCCAGAGTGAGCATCCGATCAGTGAAATGGACCTCACTGGTTTGTTGGTTGCTTGTGGATTTAGAGTGGTACCTTCATTTTGGAGGACGTTCTCTGGCAATTTGCGAATCTTGGAAGTCCTTGGGGTTCTTTAGAGTTTTTCCAGGTGTCCAGCAGCTTCTCAGCGGCAACTGTCGTGTCCTGGGTGCAGCAGGCAGGAGTTGGCACCATTTCTTTGTGCAGCAAGTCCACAGTTTTCATTCCTCTAGATTTTCTTGTTGCTGGTCGTCTTCTGTCAGTCAAATCCGATTTCTTGGTCTAGGGATGCCCACTGAATACTATCTTTAATGGGCGTTTTAGGTGGAACCTGGTAGTGACCAATGGGTCATCTACCTTAGGATGGCTACACCCACTAAGTGACCACTTCCTGTGGGCAGAGGTCACTTCCCTACACCGATTGTCTATTTTCCTTCCATTCAAGATGCAGGAAAATTAAATGCAGAGTAACTCGCATGCAACACCTTAGGGGTGGTGCATGCTAGATAGGGCCACTCCTCCTGTCCTTTGAGATGCCTGCCATTGCTCCTGCCAGAAGTGGGGGTTTGCAACAGGGGCGGCCATCTGCTGCTAGCAGCAAGCATGGAGGTAGAGTTTCAAATGTGGTAAGCCCTTTGAAGCTCACCAACAGGGCAGTGCACATTCCTGAGGGAGGGGGCGTTAGCACCTCCACCCAGGAAGGGTTTTGTCCTGCATCTCAGAGGGCAGAGGCCCTCACCTAAAGGGTGCAGATTTGTGTCTAGCGGTGGCAGGCCGGTCAGGACCAGTCAGCAGCCATTCCAGGGTAGCTAGCTTTTGCAGGGGGCACCTCTAAGGTGACCACTGGGTACATTTTATAATAAATCCAACACTGATACCAGTGTGGTTTTATCATTCTGAGTTGTTTGATACCAAACAACACAGGTTTCAGAGTGGCCATCATGTAGCTGTGAAACTGTGTGTTGACCAGTGTCAAGCACATGTATTAAAATGGACTGCTCTGTTCACTCACTATGTCCCAGGTCTGGCAAGTACTAGGCAGAACTCTGCGAAGTGAACACCAAACTCTGCCGCAATACGTGTATTTCCGCAAGGGTCAGAGTGCGTTAGCTCACACCGTTCTCGGTGAGTTTCAGCACTGGGTGATTGAAAAGTCCAAACAGCATGACACGCAGCGCAAGACAACTCTGCTTCTTTTCTGCCCCTCAAGTAGATCTTCTACTCGAGCAGCAGCTTCCTCAACGCGAGCAAATGATTTCTCAATGCAGTGGTATCATCCATCCATGACCGCCTGCATTGAGAAATCTCGCTGGGAGGTGGCGATTTTCCTCGCTCGCCCACTTAAGCACGAATAAGGACAAAACTCCATTCTGCTCTAAGCAGAGCGGGTAAAACTCTGCAAACTCCGCATATTGCTCATGCAGCTATCCACTCACCTACACTATAGTGGACACTCCCTTAGGATTGAAAGGCCTGCCAGAGGGATGTCTTACCCATAGTGCATGCAGGGTATAGTGGACAGAGCACATAGGCAGTGTGCCAGGTCGAGTTTGTGTTTTAGGTTTGCACCAGTGCACTCAGCCTGCAATGGTATATTGGCCGCAACTGGATGTATGGCCCTAGAGGGTGGCACAATCAGAGCTGCTGCCCTCAGGGGCCTACCCTTAGTACCTTCTGCCCTGGATACCCAAGTACCATTTAGTAGGGACTTATAGTGGCAGCTAAGGGTGCCTCCAATTGTGTCAGTGCATCACAACAGTTTAGGGAAAGAGCTCTGACCCAGGGAACCTGGTTAGCAGAAGCCCTGGGCACTAACAGCTTCTAGGCTACATCACATACCAGGGAAAAAGTGGAGGCTAATCATGTCAAAAAGAGGTCTTTTCTCACAGTGCGAGTCAAATTAAATACATTACTTAGGGAATATAGAGGTTGCACACACCCAGTCTGTACTATTTGAACAGATGCCCCAGAGTGGTGAAAGGCTCCTCAGACAAGTGGTTTCAACACTCAGCCTCTCTGTTAGCTACTGTGAAATCTTTACTTGGGGTCCTGGCACACTTAGTGCTTACTGCCAGTATCACCTGCGAGTACTGCTTACCAAAATAACTGGTGACCCAGCGCATCAGTACCTCTTGCACCCCAATTTGCTAATCAAGTTAATTCCTTTGGGCACCTGACTCTGTCCAAAGATAGCCAAGATGATGATCTGGCAACATTATCTAGGAGGTGTTTATGGTTGGAACAGTGCAGAAAGACAGTAAAACACACCAAACTCAATGTCTAATCAATGTCATAACTTTAAGGAAGAAAGTGACTAAGCAAGTATGTAAAAAGATCAATTAAAACTATGAAGCATAGTTGAAACTTAAAACGGTCAGCACCTTACAAATCAGGAATACAGTCCCCAAAATGTTATAGAATGTCTTTGCTATGCAGGATGTATTATTATTTTTTTTAATAATTGTTGATTGGACAACTTTCCATTTCCTATGAAGCAGTGCTTGTGAACTCTCAGCCAACTTCAGACTTCGTAGATTGTGCTACAGCAACAAGAGGTTCAACTAATCCGGGCTGGTCAACAGCCTGAGGAACAGCAACCACCACTAAAAGCCCTGTCACCTGGTAAATGGCAGCTTTACAGTGGGATGCAGAGCCTTGTTGAAGGCTAGAGGTATAACATGTATCCCGCTCTGGAGGCAGAGGCAGCAAGGTTGGGTTTATCAAGATTAACTGGACCTTCTCCCTATTTTCCATTCCTTGACAAGTTCAAGATGTGTGTAGAACCGAGGAGCACATTTTGGTAGTCAACTGCCAATAAAACAAGAAAAATGTAGGATATGAGCATGGAAAGCCTACGTCACACAATGGAAGGGATCTGGAAACCTTTTACCATGTATAATTAGTAACTCAAGTTTTGGAGAAAAAGGCCTTAGTGCACAGGAGTGCGCAGGGTCTCATGTCTAAGACAGACAAGTGACAGCATGCAGACAGAACATCATCTTGCAAAAAGATGGACATGTTATAAGTATTTGCATGGACCTTAATAGGGAGAGCCACTGGCAGCATGAGTGCAGTTGAAAAGGTTGTTAATCCTTCGTCACAAATTCTCTGCCATCTGCATCAGCCAAGATTGGGTGAGAATAGGCCACCGGCATTCATTTTGGGGTACACAGAGTGTTCCTCTTTCAAAAGAGCTATGCTCGGTTGAAGAATGACAATGATTAAATTGAAAGCATCTCCTTAGGTCACATATGTTGCAGAGTACTTTGAGGGGGGAGCAACATGGTCAGATAAGAATAAAAAATAAAAAAATAAAACAGGCAGAGAGTACTGCTTCTTCATAAATTCACACAGAATTTCCTTAAGTTGGCGACATTAGTTGGCAGCAGAGAAACAAAGCAAAAATTAGATATTCTATACAAAAAAACTTCTTGAAGAAATAATGGAAACTAGCTAGGTTTTTAAAGAACTTAGAGGAGGAGGAGTAAAACAAAAAGCTCAAACGTGTTAAAGTTTCTTTAAAACACAGAGGAAAACCACTACACAAAATTAAATTGAATTGGATTGCATTTTGCTAGAACACCAATTATTTCCTCCAATTAAGAACATCAGAACTCTAAATTTCGAAAAACCTTTTTTTGTTCATTGATGTTAAAAAACTGAGGTAAACTGTTCTTCGACATACCTAGGATAATTCGTGAAAATGACTTTTCCTCTCCATTTTCTTCACAGTACACCATGTTTACACTTGCAGTTTTTGAAACTGGTTTTCCAATATTTGCGCCATGAATAAGTTCTCTAACACTTTTAACTCTTAAATTGGTTGTCTTTTCGCCCATCACAAAACTAAGTGCATCCATCACATTAGATTTTCCTTAGAAAGAAAAGAAAAAAAAAAGTTATAATAAATTAACAGCCAGTTAATATTAATATACACAGAAGTGAAGCTAAAACAGACTACATGTAACCTCACAACAGAATGAAACTTTACCTGTTGCAATAATTCTCCAATGAGGATATTCTCCCAAGATTCATACAAGTAGAATAGGGGTGCCCCTTCCTTTGAGTTTTATTTCTAGAGCGAGTCCGTCTAATTCTGTTTAGAAGGCGAAGCTCCAATGGAGCAATTTTGCCTCGGTCATTTTTCTGCATCTCATTATTTAACTTCCAAAGAGGAAAGGATAGGTGGCTCCGTAGTGAATCTAGAAAAGATGCCCTTGATGGAGAAGTTTTAGCCTTAGGACATTTTTCTTGCAAGTATAAAAAAAAAAAAACTGCAGTGGATAGTGGAAGACTGTTTTTTTATGCCTAAGTATGGATCTGATGTACAAAGGGTTTTAGTGTTCACAAACTATCCGATTCAATAAATCGGGTTTTTGAAAGCTAAAAACCGCTTTTCAAGTCTAATAAGCCCACTTCATGATTTGGAAAAGATATTCCTAAATTATTACATGGGTTTAGGAAACCACACTGATTTGGTATTTGGAAGATCGTGTTTAGGATGTCAACAAAATTATTTAAAATAAAACTAATCGCAGACATAGTGGTCTGCTGACCCAGTCAGGCCACCATCCCTATGTCAACTAATCATAGTGAGTCGGATTTTTACCTTACCTTGTTAATATGCATGTGGTGGGTCTGATTCTGACCCACTACGATTCATATTTCTAAAAACGGATTAGTATTAAGTAGGTCAGTTCTTAAAAATCTTCACTGACCACAAAAAAAGTTATAGCAACTTGCTGAAAGTATTTTGCGATCATATATTTTAGGAAAAACCTAGCGAAACATCTTCAGTGAAAAGGAGTACTGGCATTCCTCTTAAAGAGTTATGCTTTTTTAGACAGGGATTGTCAGGGATTGTCAGACAAACCAGTCATAGGTACTAACATATTTTACTGCTAGGATGCTTTTATAGACAACAGTATGCTCTATAAGTCTTTTACATTACATTTTATTTACAGGGAATAGTATAAAATAGTACAAAAACAGAGAGCCTCTACTAACACAGGGCTCTAACCTGGTTCCTGAAAACAGCAAACGTACAATAAATGGTATTCTACAGTATATGGTTATTATACATGGTTTGTCTACAAATCATGTACATCAGAATGAAGGTAGTTATCATGGAAACAGCCAGTCAAAAACAAAAATAATGTTAGAAAAAGCTTCTAGCATATTTCATCACACATCCCTGCTCTATTTGTCGACTGTACCTAATTTGCATAAAATCGCCCAGACTCATATTTACTCATCTGGGTCAGGTTACAACACGAGCCTAAGTTCTGTCATGCCAAGCAGTGCTAATTTCCTATCATATCTTAAGCTGTACCATCTACAGTCGAAATTCAGCATTGCCCTCTTGAGTGCCACCCCTCCCTAACCTGCACCATTTATACCCAGTGTCAAATGTAGTAGTTTCAGGAATAGAAACAATATTAGCCTTTTTCATATCATGAATAGACATTCCACAATCATTCTTATAAACATTATTCCACACATAATTGCTACTCCGACACTCAAACACCTACAATATCTAACATTCCTAACTTGGTTATTTAACTCAGCCATGATCTGTAAAGAATCAGAAAGTAGAAGCAACTCTTCGATAAGGTGCAACAGAAAAATCAAAAATGAAGAAAAAGATTTATTTTTCACAGTTCAATTTCACATACAGGAACCCTTTTTCGTTTGTCAAAATCGATTAGCAACTTGTCACATCCGGTTTTCAATTGTCATATCAAGTTATCAATGAATTTTCCGGTTTTATTTCAACAGTTTCCTTTCAGGCTTTTCCTTAAGTCAGCTCAACAACTCAGCCTTGTGATCGCCTTTAGGTTTCATCAAAGTACTGACTCAGAACTTCGCTATCAAAACAAAAAGACAAACTTGTGTTGCCATGCATTTGTAGCTGCATATGCCCATTCAGGTCCTGCGTATCTTGGACTTGCTATTCTTTTCAACCTTCGTTCACCACCTAATTCTCCTTTACCTAACTCTTCCTTTCTCGTAGTATCCACATCTTCTTCTATTGTTTCATTTATGACCAATTCCTTTTTCTTTCCGATTTGCGATTCAGGCCAATTATATCCTTTTCTCGTTCCTTCTGTCTCTTTTCCTTCTCTTTCTCTATGGTGTGTTCTCTTGATGGCAACGGGTTCATGAGGAGTCGAATCACTTTGGCTTTGATCCATCTCAACTCTTTTACCCTCTTGATCTGGCACTTGCTCGGTTTGCTTTTCAGCACCATCTGCTTCTGGGAGAACCCCTGCTGCGCTCTGTTCTCCTGCTGTATCTGTTGTTAGGCTCTTATTCACCCTCCTGTAATTCTTCACTGTCGTCTCTTACTGGGGTGATAGACCCCTTCCACATGCTCATGTTCGACCTCATGTACAGCCACTTGTTTTGCTGTTGTTGGTACTCTCAACAACACTTCATGATCTTGCGGACTCACCACTCTCTTTGTATGGCCTGCATGTATCCAGTTCGGCAGTCCTGCACACTTTACAGCTGTCGTAGTTAGCACCACCTGGTAGGGACCTTTCCAACGCGGTTCCAAACCGGTCTTACGAACGTGCTTTTTGAGGACGACCCAGTCTCCGGCTCTCAGATTGTGACTTGGGTCATGGATGGGTGGCAGGGTAGTAGCCTGCACCTGCTGAGATAAGGAGCGAACCACATCAGCCAGACCCTGGCAGTAGTCCAACACCATATCATCTGTAATATTGAATCAAATCAAATCAAATCATTAATATTTATAAAGCGCGCTACTCACCTGTGCGGGTCTCAAGGCGCTAGGGAAAAAAGGGGGGGGGGGGGGTTACTGCTGCTCGAAGAGCCAGGTTTTTAGGAGTCTCCGGAATGCGGAGTGGTCCTGGGTGGTCCTGAGGCTGGTGGGGAGGGAGTTCCAGGTCTTGGCTGCCAGGAAGGAGAAGGACCTCCCACCCGCCGTGGAGCGGCGGATGCGAGGGACGGCAGCGAGCGCGAGGCCCGAGGAACAGAGGAGACGGGTGGGGGCGTAGAAGCTGAGGCGACGGTTGAGGTAATCCGGTCCCTTGTTGTGGAGGGCTTTGTGTGCGTGGGTGAGAAGTCGGAAGGTGATCCTTTTGCTGACTGGGAGCCAATGCAGGTGTCTCAGGTGTGCGGAGATGTGGCTGTTGCGGGGTACGTCGAGGATGAGGCGGGCCGAGGAGTTTTGAATACATTGCAGGCGTTTTTGGAGCTTGGCGGTGGTCCCAGCATAGAGGGTGTTGCCGTAGTCCAGGCGGCTCGTGACGAGGGCGTGGGTCACTGTTTTTCTAGTGTCGGCGGGGATCCAGCGGAAGATCTTGCGGAGCATGCGGAGTGTGAGGAAGCAGGCGGAGGACACGACGTTGACTTGCTTGGTCATGGTGAGAAGGGGGTCCAAGATGAAGCCGAGGTTGCGGGCGTGGTTTGCGGGGGTCGGTGCGGTGCCGAGGGCCGTGGGCCACCAGGAGTCGTCCCAAGCGGACGGGGTGTTGCCGAGGATGAGGACTTCCGTTTTGTCAGAGTTCAGCTTCAGGCGGCTGAGCGTCATCCAATCTGCGACGTCCTTCATGCCCTCTTGTAGGTTGGTCTTGGCGCTGGCGGGGTCCTTGGTGAGGGAGAGTATAAGTTGGGTGTCGTCGGCGTAGGAGGTGATGATGTTGTGCTTGCGTACGATGTCGGCGAGGGGGCTCATGTAGACATTGAAGAGTGTCGGGCTGAGTGATGAGCCTTGAGGTACGCCGCAGATGATCTCGGTGGGGTCTGAGCGAAACGGAGGGAGGTAGACTCTTTGGGATCGGTTTGAGAGGAAGGAGGCGATCCAGTCCAGGGCCTGGCCTTGGATCCCGGTGGAGCGGAGGCGGGTGATTAGGGTGCGGTGACAGACGGTGTCGAAGGCAGCCGAGAGGTCGAGGAGGATGAGGGCGACTGTTTCACCGTTGTGACAAGTGCATTGGCTGGAATTGCTGGCAATCTCATTGCTCTTCCCATGAGGATCTTATGGGGCAACAGCCCTGTCTTCCTGTCAGGTATATTTCGCATTGACAACACCAAAAACGCATCTGCCCATTTCAGATTGGTAGCGGCTCACATCTTGGCAATTCTTGATTTCAATGTACCATTCATTTGTTCCACTAGTCCTGATGCTTCTGGGCGACAGCTACAATGCAACTTCTGCTCAATGTTTAGTGCGGCACATAAGAGTTTAATCACCTCATTACTGAAGTGAGTTCCCCTATCTGATTCTAAAGATATCAGAAATCCGAACTGTGGTATTAACTCTCTAATCAACAGCTTTGATACTGTGAGACTGTCATTTCTTCGTGTGGGGTATGCTTCAATCCAATGACTAAAGACACACACAACCACCAATACGTACTTCAAACCACCACTTGTAGGCATTTCAATGAAACCCAGTTGCATTCTGCTGAATGGACCTCCTGCTCTTCCAATGTGGCTCAAATTCACCACTGTCCCTTTTCCCACATTTAGTTGCTGACAAATTACACACCAATGACATACTGCCTCTGCTGCTTGCCTGAATTTAGGATTGAACCAATCAACCTTACCATGATATCACTTCCAATATGTGCCTGGCCACGGTAATACCTGGCCATCTATGACAATAAACAATTGGGTAACACCATCTGACCCTCTTGAGAGATCCAAATTTCATCAGGTCTTTGGACACACTTCAGCTTAACCCAGAGTCGCTTCTCCTCTTTATCTGCATTTTACTGCAACATTTTTAACTCCTCCACAGTATTGACCGGTTTTAAGGCAAAACTTGTGCAATTATTCTCTTCGTCGGGCATCAATTCCCACTTATCCTCAAATGATATACAGTTCAATGCGCAAAACCTTGCGACTGGATCTGCATATCCATTTCCCAATGAAATGTAATCCTGTGTCTTTTGATGTGGACTGCATTTTACCACTGCAATTTCTTCAGTAAACTGTATTGCGTACAACTCTTATTTAGTTGCCATTTCTTACTGGTGTTCCAGTAGAGGTCATAAAACCTCTCTGCGACCACAACTGACCAAAATCAGAAAAAATTCCAAATCCATACTGACTATCTGTATAGATTGTGAATCTTAGTCTCTGAGAAACATAGCATGCTCTAGTGAGAGGTACCAGTTCTGCCACTTGTGCAGGATATACACCTTGAAGCCAGGAAGCTTCTAATGTGCCTGTAATTATACATACTGCATACCCTACTATCAATGTCCCCGTTCCATCTCTGAGGCATGAACCATCAAAGATAATTTGATCATTTTCTTCCAAACGTGCGTCTCTAATATCAGGCCTTGGTTTTGTACACAGCTCAATTACCTCAAGACAATCATGCTCAATTTCTTCTTCTTTTTTCAATGTCGCTAGATTCAGCACTGTACATCTTTTCAATGTTACATTTGGAGCACCCAATATGCTCGCCACATACCTTGTCAGTCTTGCACCAGTCAAGTATTGCGTTTTCGTCCTTGTCAGTTAAGTTTCAATAGAGTGTGGTACCATTACCGTCAAAGGGTATCCCCATGACTACCCCCTCACATTGAGAAAGACTTTGACCAATTGCGGCTACTGCACGCAGGCAACCTGGTAAAGCTGCTGCGACCGGGTCCAAGGTAGCTGAAAAATAGACTACTGGGCGATAAGCACCTCCATGGACCCGTGTCAAAACAGACAAAGAACAAGCATCACGTTCATGACAGAACAATGTGAAAAGCTTTGTGTAATCAGGCATTCCCAATGCTGGAGCTCTGCACAAACTCTCTCTCAATTCGGTGAACGCTTTCATCTGATCCTCATCTAAGGTAATGGGATCTGTGACATCTTTGTGTGTCAGCTGCTGCAATGGTTTGGCAATCTCTGCGAAATTCGGACTCTACTGTCTACAGTACCCCACCATGCCCAGAAACATTCTGACATCTCTCTGCAAAGTCAGAGGACTTCTCTGTAAGATCATGGTAATTCTTTCTCTGGACATTCTTTTTAGCCCCTTCACAATCTGATGTCCCAGGTACTTTACTGATTTCTGACAATATTGCAATTTTACACGTGACACAATATGTCCAAAATTCCCAAATGATTCAACAGGGCAATGGAGTCATACTTACACTTGTCCCTTGTTCTGGATGCGAACAGCAAATCATCAATATACTGCACTAGAGTTGACTGGCATGGTAATTCAAATTACTCCAGGTTCTTTTTCAAGATTTGATTAAACAGTGATGGTGATTCCATATACCCTTGTGGAATCCTGCACCAGCTGTAGACTCTGTCTAGGAATTTGAAACTAAAAGAAACTGACTTGTCACAAGCGTTCTTTTCCATGCCTCTTCATGAGGATAGTCAACCACTGTGAACCTCTCTGAATCGCAAGGAATCTGAAACAGTGTCACTGCTGGATTTGGCACCACTGGAAAACACTTGACCAAATCGTTCACGTTTCGCAAGTCTTGCACAATGCGCACTTTTCCACACGGTTTCTTTAAGCCCATTATTGGTGAATTTCATGGACTGCTTAACACTTCCTTTAAAACTCATTGCTTTATGAAATCTCCAATTATTTGTGCCACCTTCATCAAAACATCTTGTGGCATGTTATACTGTGGAAGTTGAGGGCTTCAAAGTTATCTTAATCGGTTCCACTCCTTTAATCAAACCCACTTCCTTACCTGTCAGGTTCCACACATCTTCCTTCACTGTTCCCTGTAAATCCGCATGCAATTCTCTCACAGTAAACACTGGGAAAAACTCAATCAATGGATATTCCTCACTAGCATTATTGATCGCCATTTCAGTCACCTGTTCTTCATAATCGCTATTAATTTGTACTTCGATTCCAGTGTCTGAACAGTTAATGGAGCATTTGGTCTTACAAAACAAGTCTCTTCCCAGTAGGGACACTGGACTCGAATCTCACACTACAAACCTATGTAGTCCCTGGTAATTATCGATCTCAACCTGCACTGGTTCTGTGATTGGGTTTGTCAACTGCCTATTCTCCACTCCTACAACTTGAACTTTTCTGCCTGAAAGAGGTAAATTCGGAACTTCCACACTTCTCACTGTAGGGTATGTAGCTCCTGTGTCCACCAAAAATGAGACCTTATAGCCCAGCACCTTTCCCTTCACAAAAGGACATCTCTGATCTACTTCTAAAGATGCTGCAAGCATACACGGTCCTTCATCCGAAATATCACTCATCCATTCTTCGTTTATTTCATCCTCACTGTAAAATGGGAATTGGTGTACTGTCATTATTTCTGTCTTGTCTCCGACCTGTGACCTGCTGAGTAAGCATCACCGGTTGCTGCTCCATCGGGGCTTGAGATATCTGCATTTGCTGTCTAGGTACCATGGGAACCTGCTGCTGTATTGGTTGCAACTGTGTTAATTGTGCACGCGGCACTTTCATTCGCTGCACGGGTTGGAAATTCTGCACTCTATTCTGAACATTAGGAATAAATCCTTTCATTCTTGGGACTTTCACAGTTTGAACTGTACTGACATCACATCCTTGCTGAACAACACCATCCTGTGCCATTAACGGACACTCCCACTTCCAGTGTCCCACGTTTCCGCACAAATGACACAGTAGCATCTTTTTCATCCCCTGCATGTCATTCTGAACCACTACAGTACCCAACTCAGGTCCACGCATCCTGTCCATTCTGTGACCTCTACCTCTCATCTGAGGCTGGAATGTAACAGTTCTTTGCTGCGGCAGCATAGGCGGTACTAAAGCTCCCTGCACTCCAGTCTGAGCTACCTTTATTTGTATCACCACTGCTTTTTCCTTCAGCTTTTTCTGCTTCAATTCAATCTCATCACTACAGTATTTTGCGTATTGCAACACCTCATCAATTGATCAAATGATTCTTAATCATCTGGCCTACTTCTGGTCTCAAACCTTCGACGAATCTGAACACAAAATGCAACATGTCTTTTGGCTCAATTGCTTCCTTACCACTGTACTCTTTGAATGCTTTTTAACAAACCTTCATAATAGGTATGTATTGACTCTTTAGACTCCTGATTGTTCTGTTAATTCTCTGCCAGTCAATATTTTTGGGAGAAATTCTTGTCTTCAGGAATTCAATCACCTTATAGTAATGTTTCATCACCTCAGGTGAAGGTGCAACCATTACTCTATATCCTTTTCTGGTTCACTTGTTGGCCAATCTACTGCTCTCTTACACTCAACCCACAAGTCAGCTGGAACCACTATCTCCAACAATGTATTTAAGTCTTCCCACAAACATTTAGAAAGTTTCACAAATCTGTCTGTCTGCTGATACCACTCAACCGGTTTCTCTCTCAATTTTGGGTAATCATTTGTGAATGACAATAAATCACTCCTGTGCCATGGGACATGAACAAACTGCCCTCTTGGAATTTCGCTCATCGGAAGCATTTTTACCGATTCCCTTTCTTACTTCACATCTTGTGAATCTCGTTTTCGCCTGTCCTTTTTTTTGCCCATCTACCTTCCCATTTTTCTCATGCTCCCCAGATCTGCGCACTCTGCAGCAATTCTTTCAAATGAGCCTTCATTTCCTCTGATCTCATATGCTCAAAATCCTTCGCTTCTAAATCTAACCTGTAACTGTGTTACAAATGCTTTGTATTTTCAATCTCGAGGTCATGTCTTTCTGCCAACTCTGCCAATTTCTGATGTATTTTAACGACTTCCCTTGTAATCGTAAGACACAAATACCTCAGCTCTTCTTCGGTGTAGGATTTTAACCTATTCACTCCCATTGTTCCCTCAACTAGCTCTGTTGCTTCTGTAGCTAACCTTACACGATTTATCTGCTCTTCACCCTTGGATGTATTTTGGGATGTGTTTAGACTGCAACTATTCACTCAATTGCTGTGCTGATAATCCCTGTAATGAGATGTTACTCACATTTGGCACTGGTACCTGCTGCATCACTGCACCTGGAGATTGCGGTGTCAAAATTTTAAAACGTTGACGCTTATTGGGGCCATTTATTGCATCTGGAAGTACTACTAGTGGACTAAGATCCATCAACGATCTAGATCCATTAAAAAGTCTGACCCACAGACGACATCATCTGCACAGGATCACTCACTCCCCTTCTCACAAGACTCTGCGACATCTCATTCTGTTCTTCCGCACTTGCTTTCTTTTGCACTAATAAAGGTACCGCTGGACCAACAATAATCGGTAGTGATATTGCATCTGGGGTTGCCCGGACACGTGCACCTTGTGAAAAGATTACCCCCATTGCCCGATTCATGACTGGTGTAACGTCTGACTGTGTTCCTGTTATCGGTGTAAACTTCGGCAAACCCTGTGGCTGTGCCGGAGGCAATAACATTGGAGTTGGCTCAGTTTGAACTAACATTGGCCTCGGGAGCACCTGCTCTGATGGCACCACTAAGTTTGAAACTGTTTCAAGGACTGGCACATCTGAATAATTCTCTGTATTGATGGTGGATGCATCTGCGCTTGATCCACAGTAGTAGTCCCGGCATTAGCTGTACTTTGTACTACCCCTGGTATCTGTCCAATGTCTGTCTGCATTGGTACCTCTGTTCCCAAAGCTTGTGCTGGAGCAGTGGCAGCAGTGCTAGTACTTGGACCCCCTGAATAAGTTCCATAGGGTGGAGCCCTCAACAACTGTGTAATAAGGTCCTCAACATCTGAGTCCTAATCATCTACATAAGGCTTTTTATTCCTCTTTGTCCCTGCATTCTCTCTCTCTCTGGCATGGTCTCCTTTCTCGGTCTTGTCTTCCTTTGTGATTGCAGGAAACAATTTAATTCCCTGTAACGTCTCTGTTCTCCACCTTTCTGTTCCCAATCCCATCTAGCTTCAGCTAAAGATTTTTCCACTCTCTTCATTCTCCTCTTAAATTTAATCTCCTGTTGCTGTCTGGCCACCAGCTCCCAAACCGCTAAAGCCTCAAACTGTGCTGGCCTTGGTAATGGCTTCATCTCATATAACGCCATTCGTAATTCGTCCAAAATCCTCAAATTAAACGTTCCATGCTCTGGAAACGCTAAGGGTCCTAACTTCTTTCTTAGCTTACACCACTGCTTTAACCATAGACACTGTGCAACACCTCTCTCCTCCATCACAATATAAGCCAGAGAATTTTCTGGTGGTGTCGGCACTCCCATGGAGAATCACCGTTCATAGCACTTCTGAACGCCTTGAAAAACTTCATTTTGTCTGTTATATTTATTTTGATTCAATAATGAAATGACTTACTCCCAAGATTCCCTTCATCCGCTTACTCGTCCAACTGCCTTACAGACGGCTGCCAATCGCTTGCAACTCCTCTTACCAACCAACCTATCCCAACGCAGCACACTCTGACGTGTCACACACACACTGTGGCTGACAAAGTCTTGCGGCTTGTCCTCTAAACTTCAACTCACAAAACTAATGCAAAATATTGCGAGCACTTTAACCAAAAACCAATAACTAAAACAAACCTGCTGGTTTACTACAGGAAGGGACACAATCGCTTCAGAGACCTTACGGATTTTCACTAATGGCCCTTTTGCTCATATAGCTATTCCTCTTTGAGTCTCCCACATTAGCAATCAAAATTCGACCCGCGACTTTCACTCTCAACTGATCAGTGGGTCTGTCCTGGTGAACATAGGACTCGCCAAGTCTCAGTTGAAAAATATATTTTATTCATCTATCTCACACACCGACTTGTTGACCACACCTGATCAACCTACTAAACCAGACAGATTATAACATATAACCAAGTGTCTCCTACACTTGTCAATATACTCCGGAGTCTTAGACCACACAGGCTCCGTACATCACCAACAACCACGTGGATACTTTTTTTTAGCACAAAGCGCCACACATGTGAAGTTCAATGACTTCCCTACTCTCATACTGCGGAGAACGCACACTCCTACCAACCTAAACTGGAGTACGCAGACCCCCTACTTGTCCTCACATTCATCACAATTCACCTGCGGTTTGCCTAAGCCTTTGCAAGCGCAACCTACCACTTTCACACTATCACAAAACACACCGAGAACATACCCATTCTTACTAGCAGGGTCCAGTATCTAGGAAAGTCATTTCTGGGCCTAAGGGGACATCATCTTTGCTACAATTGCCATTTCAGGAAAGAAAATGTAAACCTCATGAAATACGAACAACTAACTCTAAATCACACTACCACCACAACCACTAATCACCACATAACTAGCTCTCCAAGGAAATTAACCATCAAGCTGCTACCAAAAACTGCTGGCGCGCCTGGTCCATAGCCAGTAAACTTACAAGGGGACACGTATAGGTCAATGAACCTTTATAATCGCATGGAGTATCCTAGTCATGTTGTGACCAGTAAATCAATAACTAACATCAATAATAAAGAAACATTCAATAGAAAAACAGCTCAAAATCATCTACTCATGAATAACCACAACTGAGTAAGGAGTTAAACAATTTTTATTTCCCGATTGATTACAATTCTAAATGAACCGTTAGTTCAATCTTTATTCAATCCACTCAATTATTAATTCGTTAATGGAAACATCATAACATAACTTGAAGAAAACCATATGCGTAAATGCATCTACATAATCCAAGAATACCAGCATTAATAGCAGAGTTCAGCAAATAGCTCGACAGTCAAGTCTCACTGTCAACGCCTTCCTTAGCAGCCTACATAACCAAGATCAACATCAGCATGTGGGACTTCATGCAAAAACATTTGAGAGAAAAACAATAGTTTGAAAAAATCTATCTAAGTGAGAATTCTATAATCAGCGCAGTTGGTACCTATAAGAAAAGGCACAAGTTGTCAGTCAAATTTGTATAGCTACTTATCCAGGATGGATCAGCAACAAGTCAGTCTTCGTCTTCAGGTCATCAATTAGTCAGCCAGCATCAGACTCACAAAGTATGACAGACCCTCGGACAGCGTCTCCTGACGTCATCAATTCTCCCCTCGCATCTCTCTTTTTAGCCCCTTGTCATGACTTTTTATGTGGGTCTCCCAGTCCATCCCCCCAATTCCTAATTGGTCAGTCAGTTCGCGGATAGAACTTTCACTTATAGTATTTGTTTATGAATCTACTAACTTCAATATCAGTCTGTTCACAAGATGTGAATTGGTTCGCCATACAATGTCCTCATCATCAAGCTCTTCAGGTATCGAAATTGTTGCATGTTCCTCTCCAGTCAGCGCCTCTATTGTTCAAGTCCTGGGAAAGTACATTTAGCCTGCTCTACACATAATTGTATCAAATTGTCTTCATCATCTCCTGTCCGCTGGTACATTGCAGTAAATTCTAGCTAAGGAACTTTAACATCGGCGGTTCAGGGTCAGTTCATGCATCCAGTTTCTTGCAAGGCGTTTAGTATTTTTGCTCTCTGTGTGCGAGGCCTAGAAAGACTAGGCCTTACATTCGGCTAAGTTAACACTACAAATTGAAGTAAAACATAGGTTATAAATTTCAATATGACATATTACTACATTTTTCTCATAAATTTTCATTATTTCATACAGTTTGTTACATTAGTGCAATATCGTTCATATGGCTGCCATACCCCGAGAGCACATTTTCAAACGTGCACATTATTTACTCTACAGTTAATTTCTCTACACATTTTTCATTATTAAGCACATAATCATTAATAATTTTCTAATTAGCATAACTGCTTCAACACATAAAATGCCTGTTTTGGAGGAGCAAACAAAAGCCAAGATATAACTTTTCATCCCTAAGTCAGATCTGTGTATGACTCGCAGCTCTACAACTTCTAGAGAATGGGAAGTATTCCGTTGTCTGCTTTGGTAACATCTAGTGACAATATAGAGTTCTATAAAAAATATGAAGATCGATGACACATTTGTTAGCTTTCTAGGGCCCTGGTACTGTCTCTCTCACACACACACACAAAGAACTACTGCATTCATTTTACATACAAATCCTAGCTTTTCCGTGACATGTATATATTAACCCCATAACACATAGATGTAAATTGAAGGCCAAGGTGCCCCAGATCGTACCAAGTTTTCATGATAATCCACAAGAGACAAATCCATACCACATTTTCATGATAGCCACATCAAATAAAGGTACTGACAATAAATCTTAAGGACAACCATGTGTGTAATCAGTGGTTACTCTGAAAATTGGACTTGGATCCAGCCTTACTGGACTTACACTGGAGATCCCAAGCCATAACAGCCTAAGCAAAGGCTCCTAACTCTACTCCATATCTCACACCAAAACGTTATATGCACCAGCAGCACTATCCCAGTGTCACCCTGGCCCAACACACCATCTGCACTGTCCTCTACCTCATGAACCCTCAACCCACCCTATATATGGTACGGAATAACTCAAAACCTTTTAATAACTCACTCAATACCAGAATCAACATATATGCCAATGTTGTAAACAGTGCTTATGTCCTTGTACACGTTGGAACACATATTCGAAAAGACTGGGATGGGAAACGTGGTGACAACAGTTGATGGGGTACGGATATCATTTACACAAAACCCAGCAATGTGGGATGAGATCATTTCCGGCATGTTAACCAATTTAGCAACATTCTCGAAAGCAGATCATATTTTGTTGTTATCTTTATCTATCATCTGATGATTACATTGGATGCAATAAGCCAGTTAAATTACACATCAGAGAGCTTTTGCCACTTACTTTGCAGGCAGATTATGGCCCCTTCCTCATGCTTCGACTTTTTTGCATTTACATGAAGACATGAAAGTAGGTCGAACTCTTGATTAAAAGGAAAGGATTATGAATATTTGATAGAAACATCTGTAACGGTTACCAGTGTAACCTGGGTGCCGTGGCTTAGTTGACTAATGCATCCATTGCAGTGACAATACATGTTTGACACCCCAAGGTCGCAAATTCAAATCCTAAGGGGTCCTGTGTCCATTGCGCAAATTGGATTCAATTATGTCAACATTTTCCTGTATGCCCTCCAGTGGAATGTTGAAAACGTCAAGTCACTAAATTACATCCTGTGCGACATGAGCTAGAACAGACACTGATGGGGCCAGATGGGATGTCAATGATGGATGTTGTAGATGAGCTGGGTAATGAAGATCATGGCATCACTGGCAAGACAGCAGATGGCCCCTTTGCATCTGTGTTGCGGCTTTACGTACACTGTATGTCACCTGAGATTAGAGTTTCCTTAGACGCTTTCATACCATTTACTATCTGCATGATTTGGTATTAAAATTAGGTTAATGGGCAACTACTCCGTGTGGGTAGTTTGGGTAGTTACCCAAACAAATCCTCAATGCCTTTAGACATTCAGATAAGTCCTAAAAGATGCAAGATCTCATTCAATGCTCAGGAAGTGGGTTATGGTGTTGAGCTACCTCCTGTGACCAGACTCTTCCAGTTGTGTTGTGCCACGAACTCTCGTGCCAGATACATGAGGTGGTTCCTCACTGATCTTTGCAGTAAAGTTCTTCCAGGTTTCTTGGCTTGTGTTGTCTAGTGGGGAGTAAAGAGGTGGATCTCCTTATTCACCATCACCTCTGTCCGCACTATCAGTTCTTGACCAGAGAACATAACTTTCAGCTTTCTTGTCAGGCAACCCCTGCAATGGTGTCAGTGAAGGATGAAAAGGAACTCCCAGTTACATAGAAACACATATGCCCCTTCTGCAACTTGTTTTGATTCTTTGGGCAGCTTTAGGATCACATAACTAGGATTCAGAAAATGGTCAACTTGTCTGATTTTAACACCATTAAATGATCTGATCCTTGGCATGTAACTTATTCTACAACTAAAGGGTTTAATTCCCCTCCCCCACTCATACACCTCAGTTATGTGTTATCTGCTGGCTTCTAAACACATTGTACATTCTCTCTCATCCATCTTATGAACCATGAACGAATATTTCAGATCATGTCATGATTTCCTTTACCCTAAATAAATTGGAAATTATATAACTTAATTCTAAGTGGCAAAGTAATTCTGATGTGCTCAATCAAGAGAACAGAGTAATTATTCATAGAGCAATTTTAACATCTTTTAACTTACAAAGACGTGTGCACTGGGAAGCAATTATGGCAAGCATACATGGAGTTAATTCTTCTTTAATGGCTAACCATAATTAAGCACTTAAAGTTAGAATTTCTGAGTTAGAAAAAGAAATGAAATCCACCGACAGGCTCACTTGCACAGTTAAAGACAATTGTTAACAATTGTTAATTATTTTGACAATTGTTAATTATTTTACGCCAACAACTCAACGAAGAATATAATTCCATTTTAGATTAAAGGGCTGGCTCTCTGAATACTAGTTATGAAGAAAAGAGTTTCATAGGTTCAAATAAATTGTGTTGGTTACTTTAATCTATTTAACGATTGAAGTGATAAAATTGAAATTCCTTATATTTGAAATAAAGATGGTGATTTAATTACTTCTCCCTAAAGGGGGAAGCATTACATTCCTTTAAATACTGTTGATGGAACTTAAGCCTAAATATGAGAAAATCAAGAACTTCAATGACCAATCTGAACTGTAAGATCTATTTTATTATTCTTGCCAGTCACAATTTTTGTTAAGGCTTTTTTTTTTTTTTTTTTTTTTTTTTTTTTTTTTTAAGGTCTTTGCTCCTTAGAGAACACAAGACCGTAATTTCCTTTTCTTATGAAAAGCACAATTTGATTAACCTTCTGATCTTTTGACATTAGATGCTGAAAAAAAGCATCTGTTGTGTTAGTGGGGATTTATTTTAATTTAATGTGATGTCTAAATTGATTTTCAGGGAAACATTTCTTAGTATGAACAAGTGCTTACATATTGTTCATACTGTGTCCATTTATGTAAACATCTACCCCTTTTAGACTATGTTTTGATACTAGACAGGGTTGTCCCCTTTATCCACTACTGTTTTTATTAGCATTAGAACCTTCACTGTATAATGTTAATATTAATGATGGGTTAATATTATTAAGTAATCAGCTTACAGTGATGGTCACAAATCGGTTTCCTATGATACCTATTAAATAAAACAAGGTCAGATGTTTTCCCCATAAAAAAACTTGTCATACACAGGGATGTGGAATTTGATAAAATATCTATGTGTCCATGGGACAGGTTGCTTCTTAAATCTACTTGTCCTGTAAACAAAAATCTACTTGTACTTCTGGTGCCATGTAGTGCGCCAACAATTTATGCAGCAATCTCATTATGTAAGAGCTCTAATAGCCTCCATGATCATGCTGGGGCTACTATTATAGTAGGACTTGAATATGTGCAGTTTCAATCCCTACTATAGCAATTGCCTTATTTTGCCACTTTTCCGCAGATCTACATACTGGGGCTGGAGGAAGCAGTAAGCAATAGTTCCAAGGCTGGAATGCCTTGGAGTCCCCAAACCTACTAACTTGCACGTTTTAAGGAATTTCACCAGCTGTTCTCTAATATTTTACCATAATAAGGTTGGAAATTTACTCCTGACAATGGCAGAAGTAATAGTTCTTCCAGGGTCGGGGAAAAAAGTAGTTTGAAGGAAAGTGAACTTGTAAACGCTCAACAGATTTGCACATGAGCAAATCTACACATGCATATTTGCTCGTGCTAAAATACAGTTACAAATATTTTCTAGGAGTACAATTTTCTGGTCTACTTCTGTAAGTTCTTGCGAATTCTTGACAGCCACTAACTCAGGGACATCTAACCATGGGTGCACTTTTGTGACTTTCTTTAAGAATTGGGTCCAAAATTAGGTCTGGCATTAACAAAGATATTTTTGTTTTTATTAAACTTTTATTTATTTCTCTATCTATTGGCTGACTTTACTGTGAGTGATCGCATTCTGCTCTTCCACAAGAAGCATATTGCCACACAAAGTAGTCTTCTTCAGTGCCAGGAACTACTGTGGCAATTAGTGGCATAATAAAACTGGAGGGAGACCCCTTGCAAAGAACATGGAGGGCACTTCCTCCAGACTCACTCGGGGCAGGTGCTGTGCTGAGGGGGCAACCTAGAGGGGTCCCCCCACACAACGCAGGGGCAGTGGTGCCTTTGTTACACCACTGGTAGCAATGTGTGCTTTCTGAGACAATTCTTTTTTGCTTTTTTCCAATTTTTTTACAACGGTTGGTGGGGGGGGGGGGTGCAGTTGGGAGCACACTGCCTTACATCCCAGCACAATTCACCCCTTTGCATCCTGGTAAATGCAGTTCACAGTTAGCACTTACTTGGAAATTATCTGTAGTTTTTCACCAAAGTTGGTGCAGACATTGCTGTATATCTCTAGACACGTGTTTATGGGTTTAGCCCTTCATCAGTAGAGAGCAAAGAAGATCCATCTGGGGTTGCTGGAAATGTTGCCAAAATACTTTCAGGTCAAGTACCACTCACAGGCACATCCCCAAAACTCAGCTCACATGCTCAAGGGAAGGGGGGTTGGGAGCACACTGCCTCACAGTGGCAGCAGAAGGAGAGAGGATTGGGTTACTAAAAATATTTTTAGGCAATACCATAACATCAGAGCAATTTGTAGCTTTTTATTGGCTAAACAGTCAATGTTCTTAAACATTAATGTGAAAATCTCCTGTGCCTCTCAACCCAAGCTACCCCACATCACACTGTCCAAGGTGAGAGCGCAATCGGCCCAGCTGTCCAAGGAGGTAAGCCTGGAAGAGGTGCTGGAGTTGTACATCCACTTCTTCCACAAGTCGCTTACTTTTCCTCCTCTTACTAGTAAGTTAATTAGACTTATCTGTATTGTGCCACATCTGACATTAATGTTGCTTCATTGCACTGAGTTTTCTAGGATATGCATTGGCGCTTGAATTAGGTTTTTTCCTACATACAGAGAGTAGTGTCTTGAGTCTTTCAATGTCTTCCCGTATCTCCAGGTGCTGTGACTACCGTTTCCGTGTTCTTCTATGTCCGACTCCTTCCGGTGCCTTCCCATATGTTCTTGTGTTCTCTTGCTGCACCTTTTTCTTCTGTCTGACTCTTCCACGTGCTCATGTCTGTCTCTCGTGATCTGTCTCCTCCTCTGACTGTCGATCTGTCTCTCTTTAGCCAATATCTCTTTGTAACTATCTGTTTCCACCCTGAGCCATCTTGTATCTTCTTGTGTCGCTCTCTATGTTCCTGTATGGCCTCTGCAGGAATCTTCAGAGAACCTTGTATTCCCTTGTCTAGGTCTCCCTCTGTCTTTCCCTGTTACACTCCTGTGTCCATTTATCCCTGCGTTGTTTCAATGCTTAGTCTTCCTAGGGCCATTCTGTGTCTCCACATTTCCAGGTCTACTCATGTCCATTTCTCTTTGGGCCCGTTTCCCTGTGTTGTTTGACTTTGTCCGTATCTCTTCCCTCGTCTATCTCTCTGTGTCTTATTTTCTAAGTCTGTGTCTTCATGTGTCTCTATCCACATGTCCGTGTTCTCTCTTCTCTGAATCATCCTAGAGCATTCCTGGGACCTCCATGTTCGTGTCTCCCTTTGTCCCAGTCTCCCAGTACCAGACTTTGTAGTGCCAATTATTCAGTTTCGTAAGCGCAGACTGCAGGCTCCGGAACTGCCATATAAATGCCAAGAAAGGATTAACCG
Source organism: Pleurodeles waltl (assembly GCF_031143425.1). Lineage (NCBI taxonomy): Eukaryota > Metazoa > Chordata > Amphibia > Caudata > Salamandridae > Pleurodeles > Pleurodeles waltl. The sequence goes on along the minus strand of NC_090442.1, from coordinate 252,889,985 downwards.
CTTGCAAATGAACTTGCAAAACGTCCTACTGGCGACTCACATGGCAATCACTTAGATTTAGTGGGATTTTGTGAATGAGGACTTCTCCTGGAGTTCTGCTGAACCTTGCTATGACTTTCTCCATCATGCACCCATTTCTGTAAGGTTGCCTGACGGGAGAATGATGAATCTAAATTGAATTACAGGATCCTTTTCAGGGTCGCTACAATACAGGTGAGTGTGGTGACAAATATAATTCCCACAACCAATGCTCCCTCAGAAGCGAGATCCAATTAATGATTTTTACCACTTTTTATCAAATGTGATGGCTCGCTTGTATTTAAAATAAAAGTTAATGTTTTGGGAGGTAATGGCAATGGAGGCAGACGTGTGCTGCTGCGCTCCAGACAGCAGCAAGGCCCCAGAGCCAATGATCCTTTCTGTGCCTGTGGGCCAGCTTTCTTGGGTGGGGATGTGCCGAGCGGGTCAGAACCGGCAGCACGGAAGTCATCTCCACAGGGCGGAGGCAAGGCTGAGACAACAGTGGGACCTTAAAGCAGCCCCCCCTAACAACATGAGGGGTTGCTGATGAACGGCAGAGCGGGTCGGTGAGCCCTGTGGGCACCATGAAGACTGAGGCATGACTTACCGCGCATGGGACGCTGAGGTGCGAGTACCCTCAAGCCGTGATACACTGAGGAGAGGGCTGAGCCCCACTGACGCAGCAACAGTAGGCATATTTACTACATGGGCAACCAGGGAGACACTGAAATCTACTGCTGTGACCGACCTTGGAGAGACTGGAGGAAATGGGTTGCACATGGTTGTTTTCCTTTCCTTCTCTTTTCTTATGACCGAGCTGACAAAATTTATCTTCACCACGAGGTTCCTGAAAGACGAGATTAGTAGGTTTGAAGCACACGTTTAAATGTAGTCGCAGCAATGAAAGCAAAATATATCAAAGTACTTCTCAATTGCAATGTACACAGCAAATACATGTGATTATATTATAGCATAACTTCAAAGAAAAGAATAAAAGTCAAAATTGCATCACCGTAGGGCCTATCACTGCTTGTCATCTTTCTCCTATCTTCAAGTTGATGACTCAGGTTTTAACTACGAGAAATAGACTTGCCACCCAAACGGGAATTAGGCAGCTGACGTCCGCTCCTGACTGAAGTCCTGAAAGATCTTTCCCTGCTGCTGCCCAGGGCCACCATTACCCCTTCCTCTCAGACTCGGGAAATAAAACAAGCCATTGGAGATTGGCCAGATCTCCTAGACCTCTCCTCTTCCCAAGGCTAAGCAGAAAGGAAAACACCAAATATACGCTTTCTTATCACGCTAGGGTTCGTGTGAATTCAATTTGAAAAACACAGCTTGGTCTACCATGGGGAATAACACAGCTTGGAAAAACACAGATCGTCTGCAATGTCTAACTCCACATTAAAGCCAATAGGCAGCTAACCTAAACACCAAATGTAATGTCTAATGTCATGTTAAAGCCAATAGGCAGCTGACCTACATACCAAATGTAATGTCTAATGCCATGTTAAAGCCAATAGGCAGCTAAACTGAATACAACATGTAATGTGCTACTGGTGAACATTGAGCAACTAATATGCGCAGTGGTGAAACACAAAGTCATTGGTCAAACACAATTAAAAGCATAACAGTGGTTGGGCTGGCCCTGGAGGAATGTAACTGCCGCCCAATACCCCACCCCTTTGGGGAATAATATTGCTGGACCCACACTGCTCGGCCCGGGAGCCCCAGTTGACCTAGACAGCCAGTTGCTCCTGAGCCATTTGGGGGTGTCGAGGGGATAGGGGAGTTGGAGGCTATTGGGACGGACACCATGAAGTAAGTATCTCTATTCTTTATTTAATATATACAAAAAAAAACGTTGTATGCGTCGGTTCCTGCAGAAGTGATGTCTGCCTCTAAACGCTGCTGTCCATCTCCCCAACCGCCACCATCCAAACATTTACTTTCCCAATATTCTTGGCTAAGGTGGATCGAATGTTGATCAACTGTCAGGAATAAGGCTGTGCGCGGTCCAGGTCCCGCCCGAAACTCCGCTGCGCGTATTTGCGGTGCTTCATGCGCACCACTTGTCATCCCCTCTTGTTCTAGAAGTGGTCATCAGTGTCGCCTGCCCTGTGGTAAAGCTCATGTAGCTGCAGGGTCAGGACATTGGTGGACAAGATGCACTTATCAGTGCTGTTCTATGAATGGACTACAATTCCCAGGTTTCTAAAGGCAGCGGCCACCTTGGGGTGTGGCAGGCCTATAAAGCCCAGCCATACCCAAGCACATTGCTCACTATTTTAAAGACTTCGATGCAGTCAGACTTCGTGGGGGTTCATCTGAAGAAGAGCAGATTTCCTGCATGGCAGATTGAGAGCAAATCGGAGTACCCTTGTTTCCATGGTGAATTCAGATACAAGTAGGTCGTACTCGTAGCGGTAAGGTTTTGATGAGCCCTATCTTGAAGGGAGTTGTTACTTCCAAAAAGTAAAGCGCCTCTTAGCACAACGAGCAAAGCGCTTTCAGTCCAAAGAGTAAAGCGCTTCTGGCACGACGATAAAAGCGCTTCAGGCCAAACAAGTAAAGCGGCCTTGGCGCGACGATCAAAGCGTTTCGGACCACATGAATAAAGCGCCCATTAGCACAACGAGCAAAGCGCTTCAGGCCACACGTGTAAAGTGCCCTTGGCACGATAATCAAAGCGCTTCAGTCCACACGCGTAAAGCACCCTTGGCAAGATAATCAAATCGCTTCAGTCCACACGAGTGAAGTGCCCTTGGCAAGGCAATCAAAGGCACTTCAGGCCACACGAGTAAATCGACCTTGCCACGACGGTCAAAGCGATTAATGCCACATGAATAAAGCGCCCCCTTAGCACAACGAGCAAAGCGCTTCAGGTCACAAGAGTAAAGCACCCTTGGCACGACGAAGCGTTTCAGGCCACATGAGTAAAGCGGTCTAGGCACGAGGATCAAAAGGCTTCAGGCCACATGAGTATAGTGCCCCTTAGCACAACGAGCGTAGCGCTGCAGACAAAGCAAGTAAAAGCACTCTCTGGCATAATGAACAAAGCGCTTCACGAACAATAAACAAGGCGCTTCTGCCCAACGAACAAAACGCTTCAAGTTCAATGAGTAAAACTTTCAGGCCTTAGTAGTAAATATGAAAAATGTTTAGAGATAAGCAAATTATAGTTTCATTGTTTTTGGGAAGTATAATATGTGAGATACATATTTAAGTCTTTGAGAATTTCTAGGCTGAGATCAAACGTTTATGTTATGAATGCATTATTGTTACATGATTGATATTCAGAGTATGACTATAGTCCAAAGCTCTTTCCATCCCTAGGTTGAGGTTGCAGTTTGTTCTTGTTCCTTGATTCAAAGAAGGGGCTACGCCCAATTCACGAAGGGTCTCAATCTGATACCACAGAGACGCTTTTATTCAAGAGTCTATTGGTGAGTTTATACTGTTATGAATGAGTATATGCATATTTGCTCTAACCGTTTCTTTTCAGATCTCTCTTCCTGCAGTTCCCTACCCTAATACCCTTCCCCCCACCTGGCTTCATCATAACTGTGCTCTGATAGCTTTCTGAGTTGGTGACGCCGGGAGGTGGGCCTTTTGTTCAGCAGCGTGCAGATCCTGAGGAAAGGGCAGTGTGACATCAACATTCGATCCACGCGCCGCGCCACGTCGCAGAGGTGTTGAGCTGACTCCTTTAAACCACCCCTCCCACCAAGGAAATGTAACATCTACCCACGTGGTGCACTCAAGGTGGGAGTGGTATGCCCGGAGGAGAAAGTACACTAGTATACTGGTGGCACTTATTCCTCCTGCTTGGAGGATACGGGGGCCTGTCCGTGTACTGGAGTCAAGACCCCCACATTTATCCCTGGACTAACAAACACTCAAGGTCCCATGGAAGGTCGCTGCTGGTTTGCACAAGTGGTACCATGGGGAAGACCCGGGCGGCAAGGGGCAAGACACAAGGGCACGGAAGGATTGATGGAGACGGAAGGTGTGTGTGTGTGGGGGGGGGGGGGGGGGTCTTCCTGGCCATCCATGAGGAAGCAATCTTGGAAGCCATTATAAACACCAAAGTGACTCTTGACGCCCAGATTGCTGTGGTTGTGGACGAGGTGGGACTGTTGCGCAACAATCACAAGAAGCTGGTGAAGCGAGTCAAGGAGACGGAACTCAAGCCAGACACAATCGACCCAACAGTGCAGGACCTCACACGGAACTGCCTGAACATAGAGAAGGACCTGAAAGTGCTGACCGGTCGTCTGGAGGATAGGGGTCCCAGAAAGAGCAGAGGGCCCAAACGTCAAACTTTTCGTGGAAGATTGGCTGCAAAAACTGTGCTGCAGGGTCGCCCATCATGATTCTTTTCAGTAGAAAGGGCCCACAGGATGCCAGCACTGGCCTGGGCATGAGACCCCGACCGGTCATGAACTATAGAGACCACTACAATATCCCACAGAAATTGCACAAACATGGCCCATGGAGCACAGACATAGAGGAGACTAATATATACCCAGACTATACCACCTTGCTTCAAACAGCGAGAGGTGTTTTGTGCCAGTGAAAAAGGTGCTATTACTCCTGGGTTTTAAATACATGCTCATATTTCCGGCTAAACTGCAGGTCGTCTACAAGGAAAAGGCTCACTTTCTGCTATCTGTATATGAGGCGGGGGTACTGGTTGGAACAACAAGGACTGCGGTCGGGTCTCGTAGACCACCCATGGAGAGACACTAACTGGTAGAAAACGTCACCCAAGGGCAGGAGTGGCACCAGAAATAAGGAGTCGCCAATGAAAGCGCAAATCAGAGCAGATCGGCGAAAACAGTAATGGAGATTAAACAATGTAGAGAGATCCTCGATAAAAACAAATGAAGAGTGCTGGCTTCAGGGAAGGAGGGGAGAGGACCCAAGACTATGAGGTCAGAGCTGGACACAGAAGGACCACTTGCTAACGCTCACCCTGATGACTACGAAGGACATTATCTAGGACACCTGGGGGTTTAGCGGGCAAGGAGCAGAGAGCTGGGGCTCAAGACTCTGAGACGTTAGCCATAGAGACTATGAAGTGCATAAAGTTATAATATACCAGTTTTTGGAGAACACATACCATGATTGGTGGGGGGGGGGGGGGGGGGGAGGTTCCATTTTAAGATCATAGTATGGTAAGGTGTTGGTAGTTCAGGGGGAAGTTCGAGATACCAAACCATGAGCGCAATGATTAGGTATATCCTGACATGGGGAGGGTGCATGAAGGAGCAAAGCAGAAGACCACATGGCACAGATGCAAAACTTGGCACAGTTGACTTGGAGTATCATTGGACTGGGAACTAAAGAGGGGCCTAATCTCCAAGGCACTTACCAGGTACCATGCGGACATAATTTTCCTCCAGGAAACCCACCTGGTTGACAATCATCACAACTGACTGAGGAGCGGTGGATACGGAGTAGCCTGCTATGTATATTACACTTCTAGATCCACAAGGGTCATACTTTTGGTTAGGAAAGCGTTAGCACTCCTTGTGTCCTGCACATGGTCAGACAATACTGGATGTTATACTGGTCTGCTGGGTGAATGGGAGGGAGAGAGTATCATGCTGATTAACGCTAATGCACCACCCAGGCTCCAAACCACAACAATCCAGAAGCTGAGGCAATAATTAACTGAAGTGGCCCAGGCATTCACAATCGTAGGTGGTGATTTCAACGTAGTACTAAATACACATCTAGATAGGATGAGTGCAAGGCCGGAAGGGGATGCAACTGTGGGGAAACTGGAGGTTATGATATGGGCGCTGTGGATGACAGACATTTGGAGAGTCCTTCACGGGCAGAAGAGGGGGTATTCATTCTACTCAAAGGAGCGTCATATGCTGTCTAGACTGGACTACTTTACCCCCCTCTGCAATGCTTTATTTAGATTTGCCAAAGCCAAATATCTGGCAAAGTGTATCACAGATCACTCCCAACTACACATTACACTGACCACAGGTAGGACACTGGAACCCTGGGAATAGTGAATGGTAACCTGCAGCCTCACAAATTTAACAGTGGTGAAAACCCTTGACAAAGCCACAAAACATTACTTCCAGGAAAATAAGGATACTGAAGAATTCTATTGTGCTGTGGGAAACTTACAGAGACACTACCAGGGGTGTAATTATATCAGGGAGCTGGGAGAGAAGATAGAAAGACTAAGACGACTGAAAAACCAAGATCAGGAACTGGGGCAGCTTGAGAAAGAATACAGTGCCAACACTGCGCCTCAGATGAAGCGCAAAATTGATCTGAAGGGGAGGAATAACGTAATGTGGCAAAGCATGAGGTAAACAAAAAACACCTACCACACCCACCAGAAGAGAATCTCGGAGGCTGGGGATAAAGCCAGGAAATTGCTCACATGGATTGGCAGTAGAGAGCGGGAAGGGATGCACATTATAGAGCTCAGATTGGAGACAGGGGTAACTGTGCTAGGGAGTAATCAGATAGTTGAGGTATTCATGGAATACGCAACAATTGTTAATAAAGCGAAGGCGACAGTCTCAGATGAGGAAGTAAGGGGCTTCGAACAGGACTGCCCTGTGAGGCTTTTGGAACTTAGGTCGGAGAAAGATGTTGGAGGCAGAATTATCTATGGTGGCCTTAGTCCTCACACAGATACAGGCCGGGAAGGTAGAATTCCTTCCAAATATGTCCAGGAGGGAAGCAGACCCGCTGAATGCACTATATCTAAAAATACTAGTACACATGCCAGCTTCCTGCATGACCCAGTGCACCCATTTAACAATGGACAGGGAGGGAACCGCCTTGAAAGGGTTCTACAGTGATAAAAGAAGCTAGTGCTAATCCAGAGAGCCTAACTCCACTGTCATTGTCTTGTACACTTTGATAAAGCTCAATACACACAATTTAAGATTGTTCTCAAAGGAAGGCTAAGACACGAACCAGGAGTTTGCCTTGGTTCGCCTATGGATGTAGAATGTGACTCCATCTGGAGTGATTGTCCGGTCTGTAACATCCCAAACTCTTTTACAAGAGAGCAGCATAACAGCATTGCTAGCTTACCTAATAACTCTCTCTCATAAGATATTATCCCGCTGAGAAACGAAAAGGTTGAGGACTATTAACATCCCATAAAATAGAGTATCTGGGTTATAAAGGTTTGGCCAAACACATCCCCTTTAGCAAGTTCCGTACCACGGGGGTATTCATCCACAAGACCCCTTGTATTAGGGCATGCCCTGCAGAAATAGCCAAACTAGAGGCATTTACTAACTTGTAAGCTATACCTTGGTTAGACAGCTCAGAGAGGAAAGTCATAACATTGACAATGTTGGACCTCATGTGATCTAAACCACTCTGCATACACCATCCACACCAGTGTGACCAAGCTGATCAATATCGCTTTCAGGTAGAGTATGCCCAGGCTTTGGAGAGGAAAGACTAAGCCTGTTCCGAAAGGCCTAGGGCCGCCAATCATTGTCAGTAATCCACCACGCCATCAGACTCTGGGAGCCTTCCACAAGGATTTGGAATTCCTATCACCTGACACCCAGGACATATTGTTTGGGGTCAATGGCAACAAGTTTTCATGTTTATTTTGTCCTTCGGACAAGTAGGCCCAGCCCCCTGCAGCACAAACCCTTTAGCTGCCAGCTTACAGAGAAGGGAACTGTCTGCAGTTGAGGTAATGTGTGTGTCCATATGTTAATGCTGTTCAAACTTGTATTCATGGTTCATTAATGAAAAGTCTTCATTATTAGGGTGAGCGATGTACACAAACGTTTTAAAGTCACACTGCACTACTGGTAGTGGTTCCAGTAAAAAAAAAAAAAAAAAGTGCACACCTTTGAAAAGTTTAACAATATGAGGCTAAGTATAAAGCTCCCAGAATTCTCTGATTAGATGCAAATGTTTGCAGAAGCTTTGCTTTCAAAATAAAATGTTCAGAAAAAAAAATGCAAGTAGGAAAACAAGTTTTGTTACTATGAAATTTTAGGTGCTATATCTTTGAAGAGTCATTCAGTAAAATCTGTTGGTGCATGCTAGCATTTCCCAAAAATATTCCTAATGGTAATCACTGTAACAAGATTATGGAAAGCATGCATATAAACAAGCACTGGCAAAGCAAACCGATCTGACATTTTTTTGTGAGTCTTTGTTTTGTCAATGCATGTCTTTTTTGACACGGCTTCAGAAACACTTTATTGTTGTGGGAGCTGCCAGGCCATCACCACTGTAACAAACACTGGTAAAAACGAAAAAAATGTTTTTGGTCTCAGATAGCACACATTGGCACTAGTGGCGTAACAAAGGCCCGCAGCCCCATCAGCAAGCACTCACCCTGAGTGAGTCTGGCGGAAGGGGGTGCTCCATGTTCTTTGCAAGGAGGCTTCCTCCAGTTTAGTTATGCCACTGATTGCCACAGTAGTTCCTGGCACTGAACAAAACTATTTTGTGTGCCAATATGTTCCTTGTGGAATAGCAGAATGTGATCACTCACAGTAAAGTCACCCGATAGACAAAGAGAGAAATATAAGTTTAATAAAAACAAAATGTCTTTCTTAACACAAGACCTAATTAGGGGCCCACTCCTTAAAGAAAGTCACAAAAGTGCACCTGAGGTATATGTCTTTCTTGAATTCACAAGAACTTACAGAAGTAGACCAGGAAATTGTACTCCTGGAAAATATTTGTGAACTGTATTTTAGCATGAGCAAATATGTACGTGTAGATTTGCTCATGTGAAAATCAATTGAGCGTTTACAAGTTCATTTTCCCTCCACCCACGTTTTTCCTAACCCTGGAAGAACTTCTGCTTCTGCCATTGTCAGGAGTAATTTTCCAACCTTTCTCATAATGGGAAATGATTAGAGAAGAGCTGATGAAAATCCTTAAAACACGGAAGTTAGTAGCTTTGCAGACTCAAAGGCATTCCATCCCTGGAACTATTGCGTACTGCTTCCTCCAGCCCCAGTATGTAGATCTGCGGAAGGTGGGAAAATAAGGAAATTGCTATAGTAGGGTTTGAAATTACAAGTATTCAAGACCTACTATAGTACTAGCTCTGGCATAATCAGAGAGGCTATTATCAGAGATCTTACATATTGAGATTGCTGCCATACTTTGTCGCCGCACAACATGGCACCAAAGGGACAAGTAGATTTAAGAGGCAACCAGTCCCATGGACAAGTAGATATTTTATTAAATTCCACATCAATCTGTGGGAGATTTCCCCACGCATTTTGCAGTAGATCCATAACAGGTGTAGACGAATTCAAGAATCCCAAAAAAGTTCCATCAGAGCTGAATAGCATCCTCAAGACCGTCAAAAGGACTTCACCAGTACCATGGCTGCTTGCTATCGTCTCAGTTGCAGAGATCTCCACATTATTGAAACAGGAGGAAAAGCATAACCACGATCGTTGCTCCAGTCTTAAAATAACTCATCTGTGGTCGCTGCCAGAGGGTCCAGCCTCAAACTGAACAACTTGTCCGTCTGATGGTCCAAATGAGAGGCAAACAAGTCCACTGAGAAAGGGCCTCATTGTAGGAAGCTGGCTTGATGTGTGGTGGACACCTATATTTTTTGCTCCTTATACCAGGTCCAGGCAATCCCTAATAATGAACAGTGTCTAGGAAGCCAGGGTTCTCTAGTGGTAGCTGTGGTGAGCAGCCAAGACTCGTCTAGGAAGAGTGTAAAGCACAGTATTCACACAGTAACTTTTCTAAAGGAACTTATCTAAAGGAACCACACAGTGTTGCAAAAATAAGGGTACTTTATTACAGTAACACTGAACTAGATGACAGATTATTTATAGGCAGTCCTCCAACTGGAGGCAGGTATGCACTATATATACACAGTATAATGAGGAATTCGCATAGAAAAACAACATGCATTGGCAAGAAATAGCAGAAAATAGCTAGGGTCCTATTCTGGGGGAGGGGGCAAACCATATACTAAAATAGTGGAATGCGAAGTGAGGTCCCCCACACAAGTATGTGTAGTAGTTAGTAGGGAGCTGGGAGAACATGGAAACCCAAGAGGTGAGTACCTAGAGGACCCCAAGCAACCCAGAGAGCAGAGGTAAGTTACCGGGTCTTCCCATAGACTAACAAGGGGACTTGGAAAAGGAAGTTTGCAAGACCAGGATCAGCCCAGTGGAATCCAATGATGGATTCCAGATTGAAAGGACCTGCAAAAGAAGGAGATAGAGTCCAGTCCACCCAGTAGTGTCTAGGTGGGGCAGAAGCCACTGCCCACCTTTCAGTGGGTGTAGATCCGGATTGACGGTGGAAGATGAAGGTCAGCTGTGGAGCCCAGGAGCTGCAGGAGTCCCTGAAGTCATGCGTCACCTGGGCACAGATGGGTCAGTGATCAGGAGGACCACCAACAAGCCTTGCAAAGTGCAAATATGGTCAGAAGAGGATTTGCAGAGCTGAAGAGGACCAGCAAGGTCCCGGGGCCTCGACCCTTGGAGGGGAGTCCGGACTGACCCTCACCAGTCGGGAGAGCCAGCAGAAGCAGTCTTAACCCCCACAGGCAACCCACTGGCAGCCGGCACCACGAGTTGCAATAAAGCCCAGTCAGCACACCTGGAGAGGAGTCCCATGTTGCTGGAGAAGCAGAGGGGAGACTGTCCTTGCAAGGGTGAAGTGCTGGAGCGCAGGGCTACTTGAAGCTTGAAGATCCCTCAGTGCAAGAGTCAACAAGCCTTGGTTGGTGCAAGAGTATCGGTGCACAGGGATTCTGACCTGCAAGGAGAGGCAACTGCTCACCATCTCCCAAGATGGACAGAAGGCAGAGGGGACCAAGAGGACCACTCAGAACCACCACCACCTGGTTTGGAGGATCCACGCAGCTTCAGCTGAGAACAGATCTTCAGCAGCTGGACATTGCTGCCTCAAGTGCTTAAGTGTCTGCGATGCAGGGGAGTGACTCCTTCATTCCAAGGGAAATTCCTTCTTGCTTCTTTGGTTCAGCTTAAGTCTTGCCGACCTCATAAGATGCACAGCCATGGAAATGTTGGAATTGCTGGAAGGAGCTGGAGATACTGTGGCAAGGCGAGGTGGTCTCAGGAATTGCAGGCTTGTTTGGTTCCTGTGAAATCCAGCCGCAGCTCCGGTGGCCAGGAGCAGAAGAGTTTGATGCAGAGGAGTCCTGGTGCAGTCTTGTACACCGAATCTGGAGGCCCACCCACAAGGAAGTCCCTAAATAGCCCTAACCGGCGGCTTGGTCACTCACCAGAGAGGGTCACTGACGTCAGTCACCTGTCCAGGCCAACCAGATGCTCCAGGGGGACTCTGCCCATCTTGTTTCCAAGATGGCAGAATCAAGTGGCCACCTGGAGCAGCTTTGGGCACCACCTCTGGGGAGGTGATGGACAGGGAAGTGGTCACTCCCCTTTCCTTTGTGTGGTTTTGTGCCAGAGCAGGGACCAGGAGTCCATGGACTGGTGCAAGACGAATTATGAAAGGTGGGCACCAAACGTGCCCTTCAAAGCAAGCCGTTTGCGTGGGGGAGCCTACTCATCTCCAGCCTAATAACACCTATTTCCAAGGGAGAGGGTGTTGCATCCCCCTCTCCCACAGGAAATATTTTGTTCTGCCTTACCCTGCTTGAGCTGGCCAAGCAGCAGGAGGGCAGAAACCCGTCTGAGGGGCTGCAGCAGCGTGGGCTGCTTGCAAATCCTGGAAGACTGGTAGGAGCAATATGGGGGGGGGGTCCTCTAAGGAGCCCCCAGAGTCCATGGAATCATGCCATCAATACGGGCATTAGAATTGGGGTATGAATCTAGCATGTTTGATACCAAACATGCCTAGGTTCGGAGTTACCATTATGTAAGCTGGACCACAGGTAGTCAGTGACCTGTGGCTAGTGCACGGGTAAAATGGCCTCCACGCGCTTACGAAGTCCAGTGCATTGGAAATGGAGTTCGTAGGGGTACCTCTGCTTATGCAGGGGTACCCTCACACACAGGAACCTTCACCCTGCCATTTGGGCTGAAAGGGCCTATACAGTGGTGACTTACAGTGACCTGGTGTAGTGACCAGTAGTGAAAGGGTGCATGCACCTTTTCACGCAGGCTGCATTGGCAGGCCTGCAGACACACTTTGCATGGGTGGCATAATACATGCTGCAGCCCATGGTGGACCCCTGGTGTACCAATGCCCTGGGTACCCAACTACCATATACTAGGGACTTACATGGGTACACCAGTATGCCAAATGTAGGGTGTAAAGGGTACCAAAAGAACCAAATTTAGAGGCAAGAGCACAATCACTGGAGCCCTGGTTGGCAGACCCCAGTGAAAACAGTCCACGCACACTGATAACAGGCAAAAAGTGACGGTAACCATGCCAGAAAGAGTGACTTTCCTATACACTCCCCTTCCCCCAAACAAAGGACAATAAAACTAACCTTGCCCAGTTGAGTCTTCATTGTCTAAGTGGAAATATCTTGAGTCCATCTGCACTGGAGTGCTTAATTTCCAGGTCTATGTTCCACTGTATAGTCCATTCCTTGTAAGAAGATGGACCACCTCAACAATTTGGGATTTTTACCTTTCATCTCTTTAGGCCATAGGAGGGGCTTGTGGTCTGTCTGAACAAGGAAGTGAGTGCCAAACGGGTATGGCCTCAGCTTCTTACAGGCCCAGAGCACAGCAAAGGCCTCCCTCTCAATGGATGATCAACTCTCCTCTCTGGGGGTCAGCCCTCTACTTATAAAAGCAACAGGTTGATCCCGGCCCTCTTCATTTAGTTGTAAAAGTACTGCCTCTATCCCTACCTCAGAAGCATCTGTCTGGACAATGAGTTGTTTGGAGTAGTCAGGGCTTCTTAGAATAGGAGCAGAGCATGTGGCCTGTTCCATGTCAAAGATCTTGTGGCAGCTAGCTGTTCACAAGACTTTCTTTGGCATCCTTTTGGAAGAGAGGTCATTTAAGAGTGCTACAATGGAGCCATTCCCTTTAATGAAAATAAACCTCCTGCAGTATCCAGTCAGGCCTAAGAAGGCTCTGTCTTGGGTTTGAGTAGTAGGGGCAAGCCAATCCATTATGGTTTGGATTTTGCCCTGGAGAAGCTGGATTTGGCCTCCACGTACTAGGTAGCCCAAATAAACAACTTTGCCCTGCCCTATCTGGCATTTTGATGCCTTGATAGCGAGGCCTGCCTTTTTCCGGGCCTCAAGTACATTTCCAAAGTGGACCAGGTGATCCTCCCAGGTGGAGCTAAAGACAGCTATATCATCTAGATATACTACACTGAAGCTTTCCAGGCCTTGGAGAACTTTTTTCACCAACCTTTGAAATGTTGCAGGGCATTCTTCAAACCAAAGGGCATCACTGTAACGTGATAATGCCCACTAAGTGCTGATAATGCTGTTTTGGGTTTGGCATCATCTGATAAATTTGTTTGCCAGTATCCAGCAGTCAAATCAAATTTACTGACATACTTGGCAGCAGCCAAATTATCTATCAGCTCATCTGCCCTAGGGATTGGATGAGCATCTGTCCTAGTGACTGTACTGGGGCCTCTGAGGTCAGAGAACCTCATCTCTCTCTCACTATTTTGAGAATGAGGCTTGGGTACCAAGACTACAAGACTAGCCCAAGGGCTGCCTGAAGGATCAATGACTCCCAAGTCAAGCATCTTTTGTACTTCTGCTTTGATGCATTCTCTGGCATGGTCAGGCTGCCTATATATTTTGCTTTTTATAGGCAGACTATCAATGGTGTGTTCACACCAGGTGGTTTGACCAGAGGTCAGGGAAAACAGTTCAGAGAACAGACCCAGGGGATTTCTGGCCATCCTTTTGTTGGTCAGAGAGGCAGTCAGCAAGAACTACTCACTCTACTGAGCCATCTACTGGGTTGTGGGAGAAGAGGTCAGGGAGAGGGTCACTTTTTCCTGACCTTCATCAGTGGCCATGAGCAAAGACATGTCAGCACTGTCGTAGTAAGGCTTCAGACAACTCACATGAAGCACCCTGGGAGGCTTCTGGGCGTGCCTAGGTCAACCAAGTAGGTGACCTCACCTTTTCTCTCCACAATAGTGTGAGGAAAACTCCACTTATCTTGGAGTGCCCTGGGAGCTACAGGCTCCAGGACCCACGCTTTCTGTCCTGGCTGGTTTAACAGTCAGCACAGCCTTTTGCTCTTGCCACTGCTTTTGCAGTTCTTGGCTGACCTCGAGGTTTTTAGATGCCCCCTTCATGTACTCAGCCATTCTGAACATTGGGCCAGTACATAATCTACTATGTCCTGTTTGGGGGGGGGGTTTGGGAGGATGCTCCCAACCCTCCCTCACAAGGGCAAGTGGACCCTTAACAGGACGTCCAAACAAAAGCTAAAAGGGGCTATAGTCCACTCCCTTCTATAAAGCTTCCCTGTAGGCGAAGAGAAGGCAAGGCAATAGGACATCCCGTCTCCTCATGAGTTTCTCTGAGGGTCTCATGATCATGCCTTTGAGGGTTTTGTTTAATATCTCAACTAACCCACTTGTTTGTGGATGATAAGAGGTGGTGAATTTATATGTCACACCACACTCCTTCCACATGGTTTTCAGGTATGCAGACATTAAGTTAGCATCTGTCTGACCCCACCTCCTTAGGGAAACCTACGCTGGAAAAGCTTCCCAGGAGGGCCTTGGCCACTGCAGGAGCTGTAGTAGTTCTAAGGGGAATTGCTTCTGGGTACCTGGTGGCATGGTCCACAACCACCAGTATAAACCTGGTCCCAGATAGAGTAGGAGGGTCCAGGGGACCAAAAATGTCTACCCTTACCCTCTCAAAGAGTACCCCAACCACTGGTAGTGTATTTCAAGGGGCCTTCTGAGTGTCACCTGTCTTGCCAATGGTTGAACTGGTAGCACAAGAGCAGCAATACTCCTTTGTATGCTCAGACATGTGGGTCCAGTGTAAGTGAGGGGCAAGTCTGCCCCAAGTCTTGCTTTGCCCCCAAATGGCCTGCAAAGAGAATATCATGTGCCAAGGTCAATAAAAACTCCCTAAACTTTTGAGGAATGGCGAACCTCCTGGTAGCACCAGGTTTGAGGTCCCTTGCCTCCGAATAAAGGTTATTGTCCCAGTAGACATTTAAGATCCCACTGACATCCCCTGCTTCCTGAGCTGCAGCTTGCTGCCTCAGACTGAGTACGACAGGACTTCTGTTCTAGGCTAAGTTCCTCCCTGGTGGGTCCTCCTGCACCTAAGAGCTCAGCTGTATCAGCTTTAAACTCCTCTGATGTAGGTTCCACCCAAGGGGCAGGTTCCTCTTTCTCAGAAGTGAAATCCTCAACAGAAGTCTGAACAGGGGGTAACTTTTTACCCAGTGTAGGAAAGTGCCCCTTTTAGCATGGTTACCACCACACACACACACACATATACACACACTTTTGGCCTGCTATTGATGCTGACTTGACAGATAGTGCTGGGATCCTGCCAACCATGCCTCGGCACTAGTGTTCTTTCCCTGAACTGTACCATTGTTTAAACATCCCTGGCACACAGCTAAGTCCCTTGTAAAAGGACCTGTGGTAACAAGGGCTCTGTGACTAGGCAGGGTCCCCAAGGGTTGCAGCATGTTTTGTACCACCCTAAGGGACCCCTCAGCAAGCACATGCACACTGCCTTTGCAGATTGTGCGAGCTGGTTGGAAGAAAAAGGTAAAGTTGACATGGCACCCCTTCCAGGGTGCCAAGCCTACAAACTACTACCTGTGGCATAGGTAAGTCACCCCTCTAGCAGGCCGTACATCCTTGAGGCAGGGTGCACTATACCACAAGTGAGGGCATAGCTGCATGAGCAAACTACTGCCTGTGGCATAGGTAAGTCACCCCTCTAGCAGGCCGTACATCCTTGAGGCAGGGTGCACTATACCACAAGTGAGGGCATAGCCTACAGTGTCTAAGTTCATTCTTAGACACTGTAAGTGCAGTGTGGCAATATCAAGTACACGGGCTGGACATTTTTCATCATGACCTCCACAGCTCCATGATGGCTTAACTGAAGACTGGGAAGTTTGAGATCAGAATTCTCAGTACAAAAAACCCACTCAGATGCCAGTGTTGGATTTATTGCACAATGCACCCAGAAGGCATTCTAGAGATGGCCCTTGTATTTTAACCAACCATTTAGTGTGAGGCTGACAAGTCTGTGCCAGCCTGCCACTAAAAGACAGGTTTCTGACCTCATGGGGTGAGAGCCTTTGTGCGAGGAGGCCAGAAACAAAATCTGCTCTGGGTGGAGGTGCTTCACACCTCCTCCCTGCAGGAACTCTAACACTTGGAGGTAAGCCTCAAAAAGGTTCAGGCCTCCTGTTACAATGCTCTAGGGCACTCCAGCTAATGGAGATGCCCAACCACATAGGACATTAAGTCTGGCTGGAAAATTAGGTACATCAGGGAGGATTCTGCAGGGAGGGGGTCATTTCCTGAAATGACCCCCTCCATGCAGAATCTTCCATCTTGGTTTGGAGGTCAGGGACCAAGAGGGTTAGGAGTGTGTCCCCTCTCACCAAAGGAAGTGGGCACAGGAAGGGTGTAACCACACTCGGGGACAGTAGCCATTGGCTACTGCCCTTTGACCCCTGTAACACCCATAAATCTAGGATTTAAGGGCTCCCCAGAACCTAGCTCACCAGATTCCTGGCGACCTTAAGAAGAAAAAAGAAGCAAGAAGAAGGACTCCTACGCTGACCCCAGCAAAGAAGACTCCAAACACCAACTGACATGGCCCAGCCCTACCGGCCTGTCTGCAGCTTCAGAAGCCCTACTAAAAGAAGGCGGCTCATCCTGCAAGACCAGCAACCTCTCCAAAATCCCAGAGGACTGCCTGCCCACAAGAAACTCCAAGAAGGACTCCATAACTGCCCCAGATCCACGGGTCCTGTCCACTTTACCCCCAACACCCACAGTCAGAGTGGCCCACCGATCCAGAGCAGGTCCCCAGGCGATTCTGACCTTATGTCCACCCTCTGTTCACCACCCTCTCCTGGCCAACACAACAACACCCGCAGCCTAAATCCAGAGGACCCCCCCCCGACCGCGAGAGAACTGGATGAAGATTCCTGATGCCTAAAGGTACCCCTGCACCCTCAACACCCTGGCCTTCGAGAATTCGACCACCAGTCCAGCAACATTCAGCAGGCGGGCCCTCTTCCTTGTTCAGCCGTTGGTTTTCCAGAACCGACCCTCTGGACCAGCCTGCATCCTCTTTGTGATCACCGGGGCCCTCCTATTAAAAAACATTGACAGTCCGATGCTGTGTTTGCACCCTGCATCGGGCCGCCCATGTGCCACAGAGTGTGTGTTTGTTTACCTGTGGCCCACCTGGTGCTCACCTAAAGACCCCAGGTCTGCCCTCCGAAGTTACAGGTACACCAACTTTGACCACTGCTCACGGCCGGCCCAGTGTTGCTGGTGGTGTACGTTTGGGGTCAACCTGAACCTTGATCTGTGGACATCTTAACCCCCGGAAACTGGAACTGTAATTCGAGTATTTACCGCAAAACTGCACTAACACGACCCCTACGTCCCCCAGGATTCTGTTTAAACATGCACTGTGTTCACCTTTTAAAGTGAAAAGTTTTACTTACCTGTAAACCGATTTCTTTGCCAAATATAGACAAAGTGCTGTTGATACATATGCTTGCTACTTACTTACTAATGTACTTACCTGCAACAAGATCCTTATTGTTCTAGAAATAAAGCAACAAACTATATTTTTGCTATATAAAAACAACTGGCTTGGAGTTAGTCATTAAATGTGTGCCTCATTTATTGACTGTGCGTACAACAAATGCTTTGCACTACCCTCTGATAAGCCTACCTGCTGGACTACACTACCATAAAAGAGAGCATTAGTATTGTCTACTTTAGCCTCTGTTAAGCCTCTAGGGCAGTGAATCCCAACCTTTTTATCGCCGCGGACCGGTAAATGTTTGATAATTTTTCCGTGGCCCGCTTGTTTTGATTTAATAATTTTAATTTAATTGTATTTAAACATGCCTTCAAGATTTGAAGACCTCGGGCGGCCCGGTGCCGATTGATCCGCGGACCGGCACCGGTCCGCGGCCCGGGGGTTGGGGAACACTGCTCTAGGGAACCTGTGGACTCAGTGCACACTATATCCCATTTAGATATACTATATACAGAGTCCGCATCCTACACCTGCCTCTCTTTTTGGAAGCTTCCTGGGCAATGTTTTGAGGCTCCAGTGCTCCTTGCCCTCCCTATTTCTTTGCCTGTGCTCTGGATAAAGCAAAGATGTGCCCAGGGATACCCAGCATTGCTACATGGGCTTCCAACTACACTTCAGCCCTGGCTGACGTTTCCAAATTATTACCTAAAAGACATTGTACAAGTAGGTCAGTGGATACCACAACCTTCTTTGGGCCATTAACACCCCCACCCTTAACAGCCATGTGGTGACACTGAGTGTTGTTGTGAGCGTCAATAATTTTGTAAGTGTGACCAAGTAGGTGCTGTTCAGGTGACACCAGTTTTTCAGTCACCATGATGACACTGTCTTCTGTGTCCCTGTAGGCCTCAGCCTTAACTCTATTGATAAGGGGATGCTGCCTTTACTTACCCATATTAAGGGGCCAGGCAGCTAGGGTGGTAAGGCCAATGCCACCTTCACAGACCAAAACTGCCTCAGTGGTCTCTCTGACTAACCCAGAGCCCACTACATTTCCCAGGGTGAGCCCAGCTACACTCTTGGACTGAATACTACTACCATTGCTAATGCTAGGGATACTAGGGGTAGAAGTGGTAGTGGTAGTACCAGGCATGGTGCTCTTTGCAGGACAGGTGCTGTAATCTGCCCTGTTGCCTTTTTGTCTACAGATGTAGCACCAAGGTTTCTTATGGGAAGAGGAAAAGGACTTAGACCCACCCCAGAGGAGTTGTGTGGGCCTGATGAAGACTCTTTCTTGTCTTTAGATTTGTCCCCACCTTTGTCCTGATTCATGGAAGAATCCTTCTTTTTTGGTCACCCCCTGAGGGAGTTTTCCTACCCACCCTGGTACAAACCCATCTTTCTGCCATTGGAGTGGTCAGGTCTGAGTCCACCAGGTGCTGATGCAGTTGATCAGATATGAAATTGTTAGGAATGTGCTCTCTCACAAGAAGATTGTACAAGCCCTGATAATCATGCACATTGACGCCATGTAACCAGCCTTCCAGGTACTTGACAGAGCTGTCCACAAAATCTACCCAATCGTGGAAGGATTCCTTCCTAGTTCCCCCTGAATTTGATTCTATATTCCTCTCTGGTTAACCCAAATCCATCAAGGAATGCATTCTTAAGTGATTGATACTTATCTGCATCTTCCTCCCCGACAGTGAGGAGTTTGTCCCTGCCTTTTTCAGAAAAGGAAAGCCACAAGATGGCTGCCCACTGTCTTTGAGGGACTCTATACCTTACAGGCCCTCTCCAAGGCAGTGAACCACTGGTGCATGTCATCCCCAACCTTGTCCTCCCTGACCTTGGTGTCCCTACAGCTGTTGCTGCCACCATGGGTTGTTGGCCCCATATTCTGCCTTTTCCTCTCTACTGCCATGGCCTCCCTAGCTAAGGCAAACTGTTGCAGCCTCCATCTGGCCTCTTCTAGTCTCAGTTTGCTGAATTCTCTATTTCGGGACTTCCCCCCTCTGAGCTAGAGTGGTTAGTCTCGGAGGCGTGGCTAGGTGCCAGCCAAGATGGCCGCCATTTAGTAGCGTTCAGTTTTCTACTCTAAAATCCCCCACGATATTCGTACATGAATCCTTCATCCTGCCAGCAGCTGGAGTCCGGGTGCAGCTGGAGTAGCGGGGCAACTGCTTGTGGGCTGTCGGGCCCAGAGCGCCCTTGCAGTGGGCGGGTGTGCATCCTGCGGCCTGGAGCCAGTGGTGCGGCCACATGGAGCCAGCCGTTGAGAGACAGAGCGCTGGGCCGGTGCCAATGAATTGCCAGCGGTGGAGCAGCGGCATTGGACAGGGCGGAACGCCTGATCCAGAGACCTGTGAGTGCTAGGCCCGGTCAAGGGTCGGGGGCCACCGCGGCCGGCAGGGCTGCGGCCGGGGACACTTGGTGCCTCTGCTCCTCACCCTTTCTGCCATTGGCGACTGGAGTGGGGGCTTGGGGCCCTGGAAGTGAGTAGCAGAAGGAAGCAGTGCAAAGCAAAGGAGTCTGAAGAAGTGGGCAGGTGGCAGGCAAAGACAGGGCTGATGTGCCCAGGGACCGGGGAGCGGCGTGGACCCCTCCCCCGTGGGGATGAGTAAGAAAGGCCTCCGTGTGGTATGGTGTGGTACTGGTGGGGGCACCGTGTGCTGGGGAGGGGTGCTGCCTGGCTTGCTGGACTTTGGCTTGGGGACATTTGAGGCCCGCAACTGGTTGAGGCTTTGGCTGGGGATGGTGGGGGAGTTGCCGACGAGCTTCCTTGGCAGGAGTGCCCCTCCAGCATGGTCAGGAACAAAGGGCAGCCCTCGCTACAGATTAATAAAATGGATAAATATGCGGTGCTGAGAAAGACAGGGGGGCCCGTGGTGCCTGACAACGCAGGGGGCACAGGAGATGGACATGGGCTGCTCGGGCAAACAGTCCCTGGGCGCAATAATGGCAGCCATTCAAGACCGGAGGGGAGCGTTGGAACCAAAACTAGAAGCAGTGACGGTGGATGTTACCCTTCTCTGAGCGGATCTAAAGAAAGTCGTAGAGAAGGTGACCAACGCAGAAGCGGACATTGCCCGGTTACAGTCTATATCTAAGAGGCTTGAAGACCAGGTACAATTTCTCACTGCGGAACACAAGAAAATAGTGGCACAACTGGAGATCAGGAGGGAAGGGCCCGGAGAAACATCATCAGAGTGGTTGGGGTGCCAGAGGGCGTTGAGGGCCCAAATGTCAAGCTTTTTCTGGAGACTCTGATCACAGACTCCTTGTGCCCTAAAAGGCTAAGTTCTTCACTGTTGAGTGGTCGCACAGGGCTCTGGTCCCGCCTCCGCAACAGGGGGCACCTCAGAGGACCACCCTCGACCCACTGCAGATACTACAGAGTTCGAACATTGGTGGTTCCTGGCTCTGACTGGGGGCGCAGCAGGCCCAGCGCTTCATTAGAACTGGCGGGAGGTTCAAAGCTTGTAATGTACATTGGGGGATTGTTTTGAATTAACTATTGGCATAGCTAAAGGTGAAGGCAAGGAAGGGTGGTGCTAGCCCACCCACGCAGGAGTTTGAGATGTTTTGGGCGACAGGCGCCCTGCTGATTTGCAGGGGGCGCTTGGGGGCAGTTTAAAGCTTGCTATGCGGGGTTGCAGGGTGGGGGGAGTTTTTGTTTGGGGATTGTTGATCTTCTGTTTAAAAACAAAGAGAAAGAGAAAAAGAAAAAGAGAGCCCCGCTGCCTCAACAGAACTGCACTCCTCCCTTGGCCTGGCGGACATGTGGAGGGAAAAGAATCCGGGGAAGAGGCAGTTCACTTACTCCTCAGTTCCCCATAGCAGCTCGTCAAGGCTGGACTATCTATTCACGATATGGGCTCATGTGGGTAGGTTTCGGGAGGCAGCGCACTACTCAAGAGGGATCTCAGACCATTCCCCTGTAGGGGTCAACCTGCTGGGCTCTTCACAGTCCTACTCTCTGCCGCCTCGACTTGACACTTGGCATTTGAGAGAAATCCTTTGTCGATAAAAAGAAGGAGAGGACTACCCAATATTCCAAGGAAAATCTAGGATCCGTGGACTCTGCGTGTACTATGTGGGAATCCCTTAAATCTGTACTTAAGGGCCACGCGCAAGACATGATAGGTGGCAAGAAAAAGGAACAAAACATGCAAGCCGTAAACCCTGAGTGGGAAACCGCAGCCCTTGAGGCCCGCTGGGAGACAGACAGAGGGTGATCTTCACAGGCTACGTCTCAAGCGCTATGAGCTGCACACCTTCACTGAACAGCATGCTCAAGCGTACGCGCTGGCGACTCAGCATCAACTGTATGAGGTGGGTGACAAAGCCAATAAACTGCTGGCCTGGTTAGACAAGAGGGACCATGAACAATCTTGGGTCAGGGAGGTACAGTCTAAAGATGGTGCCCTATGTGGGTCCAACGAGTCCATAGCGGAGGCCTTCGCCGCATACTATGAGGAGGTCTATACCTCGGTGACTCGGATGACCGATGAGGACTGTGCGGACCTCCTGCAGGACATCCTGCTTTGGGAGCGCTTGGAGGAGGAGGGGTGAGTTGGACGCTGAGCTAGGAGGTTACCGTGGCATTACTGGGGCTCCAGTCGGGCAAAGCAGTGGGACTGAATGGACTCCCGATGGAGTTGTTTAAGTATCTGGGGAGCAAGGTAGCAAAACGTATGTTGGCACTGTTTGAGGAGGCAAGGGAGGAGGGAGTGTTGCCGCCTTATCTGCGGGCCACGACTACTGTATTGACCTCAAAGAAAGATAGACCCTCCCCCTGAGATGTGCGCATCCTATAGGCCCATCTCCCTTCTCAACGCGGAGGTTAAGGTCCTGGCGAAGGTCCTGGCAACCAGACTGCGCGCGATTGTTACTAAGCTGATCCATCCGGATCAATCGGGCTTTATGCCATCCAGATCCACTCGCTTGAACTTGCAGAGACTATACGGGGTCTTGCACATAATGGAGCACCATAATAGAGAGCAGGCGGCGCTCCTAACCCTCGATGCTAAAATGGCCTTCCATAACATGCATTGGCCTTACATTTCTGCAGTCCTTAGGAGAGTCAGAGTGGGCCCACGATCGCTGGCCTGAATTAGACTGCTCTATCGAGAACTGGTGGCCCAGATGCAGGTCAATGCGGCACTGTCACGGCCCTTCGCCTTGCACAGGGGCACACAACAGGAGTGTCCGCTCTCCCCGATCCTCTTCGCGATGGCACTTGAGCCCTTGGCGGAGTGGATTAGGCAGGATCCCCTGATTCGGAGCATCGACTCGGTTGCAGCATGGAAAGAACGTATCTCCCTTTACAGAGACTATATTCTGTTATATGTTACCCGACCCAGATTGCCCATCAACAGGATCACGCAGGTATTTCACGCATTTGGGGACCACTCCGGCTACCAGATTAATTGGGCCAAATCAATGGTGTTCCATCTGGCTGCCCCCCACCCCCACCCTGCCCCCGGGTTGCAATGTGCCGATCTCCACGGACAGTTTTAAATACTTCAGGATATATGAGACTAGGAATCGGGAGCGCTTTCTCCAGGAAAACCTGCAGCCCCTGCTTGACAGATTCCGTGGGGATGTGGCTTATTTGAACACGTTGCCTCACTCTCATGGGTAGAGCAGCCCTCTACAAGATGATGACTCTGCCCCGCCTTTTATATGTTTTTCAGAACACCCCTTACAAGATACCGGTAGAGGGGTTTCACTGATTAGATCGGGACATTCGACTGCTGCTATGGAATGGTGGAGGATCCCGTGTGGCGTTGCTGAAATTGTAACTCTGGTGTATGAGGGTGGACTGGCTATTCCTGACCCTCTTCGTTACTACTGGGCGACACAACTGGTGACTGTTAACGACTGTGCCTTTGCTGACTTGGATGACCCGGCGTTCCGGGTGGACAGACAGATGATGGGCAGGGGGATATGAGCAGGCCCTCTACGCCCCTGCGAGTGTGCCAACACTGCCTGTGCACACTGCAAAGCTGGTAAGGACGTGGTGTGATGCTTCCCGTTTCCTTGGTTGGGGAACTACCTTGACGGCTCGGACCCCACTGTGGTGAAGTGATCTATTGGGGGACCTGAAGATCCTGGGTGGGTTCCGCAGGTGGTCTCTTTCGGGGATTGAGCATCTGGAGGGGGATGTATGGCACTCCTGACATTCGAAGTCCTTCAGCAGGAATATGCTGTGGCAGGAACAGAGCGGTTTAGATATCCAAAGCATGAGCAGTTGCCTGAAGCAGCCCCCCTGGAGGACTGCCTCTTGACGGAGCCTCTGGTGGCAAAGGCCATATCTCTATTGGTCAAGAAATTGCTGAATAATTCCCTAGACCTGATGACAGCCCTGCGCGCCAAAGGGAAGGTGGACCTGGGAGCATTGAACGACGAGGACTGGAAGGCTGCGAGGCAGGGTCCTAGCATTGTGGCGACCAAACCAAAACTCAGACTGATCCAGTTGAGGATTCTGCACAGAGCATATTATTCCAGGGTAGTATTGCACAAGATCGGCAGGGCACAGACCTTGCAGGGTTTGCGGCAATGCGGGTTGGAGGGCACCTTCTATCATATTATGGACGTGCCCTGTGGAAAAAGAAAAAAAAAAAAAAAACTTACTGGGAGGGGGTTGCCGGGGTGGTGGCCCGGGTGATTTGGAGAGAGGACCCGTTAGACCCCAAGCTGCTTCTACTTCATGTGGCGGAGAGGAGCACTGGCCGAAACAGCAAGCATTGTGGCTGGCCATAGCAGCAACAGTAGCCAAACGTAATATAGCGCGGGCGTGGAGTGCAGAGTATCCGCCAAGTATAAGTGAGTGGAAGACAGACCTGGACTGGTGCTGGGGGGTGGGTGGGCCTACAGATGTACGGTGTGACCTTTGGTGGGCTGGTGGAGGGCTTCGGACCGGGCTGTACCTGACTATGCGAACGGGGGGGGCTGGATGCTCGACCGACATGTTACACCCTCGAAATTTGACACTTGCTGAGATTGGTTTCTGAGTAGTAGATAAATAATGGGTCTTTTATTGCTGTATGCTATATTGTACAATTGCTGTTTCGTTGTTAAATAAAAAAGATTTAAAAAAACAGAGAGAGTAGTTAGTCTCATCAGATACTGCTAAGACAGGGGCCTGGGCAGATGAGGAGGACCTACCCTTCCTCTTGGAGACCCTCTGCACCAACCCCCTGGAAGGATAAATGGGCCTACTGGTGTCCCCTCACCCCCCCTTCTCACTTCCATGAGTGCTCCCTACAGAACTGGTGTGTTCCCCAGCTTCTTCCTGACCGCCCCCAGTGAAATCTAGGTCTACCCTATCTAAGACTGGATGATCAGTCTCTACCTCCAGCTCTTCCTGGCCTGCAGTGCTCTGGCTATCAGCCTGGGGGAGCAATCCATGGAGTAGATGTGTGTTGGGATTTTGCCCTTTCTTCAGCTTCCTAGAAGCACACATCTCCCTCAATTCCTGAAAGGTTAGGCCCTCATACTGACAGTCTGGGGCCTGAGCTGTGTTTTGTATTGAAGACATTTTCCCTAGAGTAGTGTGGGTGCATCTACCTACTGTAAGTAGCTAGACTTTCTTAAAGTTTAGAGAAAGGGTTATGCCAGATACCCAACTTACCTAAACTAGAAGCCTAACTACTAAGTGTAGTGTAACCTATAGGCTAGTGGTGGACTTTCCTGTGTAAAGTTACCAGTAACAGAGTGGTAAGGCACCTGCAAGTGTCTTATCCCACCACTGCACTACCAATTTAGAAAGCTGGCCTCAAGTGTGATGGACACCTATGGTGTTTGCACCTTATACCAGGTCCAGTCAATCCCTATTGGTTAGTGAACAGTGCCTAGAAAGCCAGGACTCTAGTGTTAGCTGTGTTGAGCAGCCAAGACCTATCTAGGAAGAGTGTAAAGCACTTGCAATACCACAGTAGTCACACAGTAACTTCTCACAAGAAAGGAACCAAAAGATGTTGCAAAGATAAAGGTACTTTATTACCGTGGCACTGAACTAGATTAATTATAGGCAGCCCCCCAAACTGGAGGTAAGTATGCACTATATACACACACACATGGTAAGAATTAGGAATTAGCATAGAAAAACAACAAGCATTGTCAAGAAATAGCAGAAAATAGCTAGGGTCCTATGGCGGGCAAACCATATACTAAAATAGTGGAATGCGAAGTTAGGTCCCCCACCCAAGGATGTGGAGTAGTTAGTAGGTAGCTGGGAGAATGTGGAACGTGGACCCCAGGTAGACGGTGGAAGATTAAGGCCAGCTAGGGAGCCTAGGAGAAGCAGTGGAGTCCCTGATGTGCAGAAGCTGTCCCACGCCGGTCGCAGATGGGTCAGTAGTCAGGAGGAACACCAACAAGCCATGGCAAGTGCAAATCTGTACAGAAGAGGATTTGTAGAGCTGAAGAGGACCAGCAAGGTACTGTGGACTCGACCATTGGAAGTGAGTCCGGAATGACCCCCAGGCATCAGGAGAGCCAGCAGAACCAGTCGTAACCCCCACTGGCAGCAAGCACAGTAAGTTCCAGTGAGGCCCAGTCAGCACACCTGGAGAGGAGTCCCACATCGCTGGAGAAGGTGAGAGGAGAGTCCTTGCAAGAATGAAGTGCAGGAGGCCGGGGCTACTTGAATCCTGAAGATCCCTTGGAGCAGGAGTCAACAAGCCTTGGCTGCCACAAGAGTCGTGGTGCACAGGGATTCTATCCTACAAGGAGAGGCAAGGTTCACCTTCACCCAAGTTGGACAGAAGGCAGAGAGGACCAAGAGGTCCACTCAGAATCACTACCTGGTTTGGAGGATCCACACAGTTCCAGCAGAGAGCAGATCCCAGCAGCTGAACGTTGTTGCCTTCAGTGTCTGCGGATGCTGCAGTGACTCCTTCCCTCCAAGGGAGATTCATTCTTGCTTCTTTGGTGCAGCTGAAGTCTTTCCGCCCCCAGAGGATGCACAGCCCTGGAAATGTTGCAATTGCTGGAAGGAGCCGGAGAAACTATGTTGCAAGGCGAGATCGTCTCAGGAGTTGCAGGCTTGTTTAGTTCCTGTGAAGTCCAGCAGCGGTTCCGGTGGCCAGGAGTAGAAGAGGTCGATGCAGAGGTGTCCTGGTGGAGTCTTGCACACCAAATCTGAGGACCCACCTGCAAGGGATTCCCTATATAGCCCTAACAGGGCAGGCTTGGTCACTCCGCAGGGAGAACACCTATCAGAGGGGGTCACTGACGTCAGTCACCTGTCTTAAACAACCAGATGCTCTCAGGGGCCTCTGCCCATCTTGTTTCCAAGATGTCAGAATCAAGTGGCCACCTGGAGGAGCTCAGGGCAACACCCATGGGTTATTGATCACTCCCCTTTCCTTTGTGTGGTTTCACCCCAGAGCAGGGAGCAGGGGTCCCTGGACTGGTGCAAACAGGATTATGCAAGGTGGTCAACAAATTTGCCTTTCAAAGCAAGCAGGTGGTGTGGGAGGCTACCCCTCCCCAGCGCAGTAACACCTATTTCCAAGGGAAAGGGTGTTGCATCCCCTTTCCCACAGGAAATCCTTTGTTCTGCCTTCTCCTGCTTGAGCTGTCTGAGGGACTGCAGCAGGTTGGGCTGCTCACAAACCCTGGAAGACTGGTAGGTGCAATACTTGGGGGGGGAGGGGGGTCCTCTAAGAAGCCCCCAGAGTGGGTGGAATCATGACACCAAGACTGGCATTAGTATTGGGGTATGATTCCGACATGTTTGATACCAAACCTGCCTAAGTTTGGAGTTACCATTATATAGCTAGACCACAGGCAGTGGGTGACCTTTGGCCGGTACACGGGTAAAATGGCTTCCCCACACTTGTCCAGTGCACTGGAACTGTAGTTCGTAGGAGCACCTCTGCTCATGCAGGGGTGCCCTCACACAGGAACCTACACCTTGCCCTTTGGGCTGAAAGGGCCTACCATAAGCGTGACTTACAGTGGCACTGCAAGCCTTTCCCACCTCACCTGATGGGAAATACCTAGACCACTCCCTTCAGGAACACCCCCAATTGCCTTACCAGTCCCTCTGGCACTCACCCAGATGTCTGCCTCCTTTGCAAGCACTCTGGAGTAAGAGAGCTCACACCCTGACAGGTGTTGGCGCAGCCCTGAAAAACAGCACCGAAGCAGGTGCACTGACAATCAGATTGAACAGCCCTTCAGAATGGTCTACTGTGCTACCCTTCACCCATCCTTCCGGTGCCATGCAGCAATACTCCACAAACCTCACCCTAGCCCCCCGCCCCTCCCCCAAAAACTGGTGGGACAGTTTCTTACTGCCCCTTAACTTCTTTTTGTATTCCTCAGGGGTGAAACCTTTATTGGGGGGGGGGGGGGGGGGGGGGGGAGAATACTCGTTCCTGTCACTCCCTTCACAGGCCAGTAGTGCATCCCTCCACTCCTAAGGAATATAGCTTCGCAAGCCAGTCCACCAATCCTTCTCAGGGATTCTGTGCGCTACCAAGCCCACCTTATATTCCCTCAACCACTGACATGTGTCTTCCCCCTTCTGGAACCTAGGTACCAGATCTGTGGCATGTGGGATTGTCGCTGCCACTGCACTCAACATTGCTGCCAGCGCTGGACTCCACCTGAAACATTTGTGAGTCCAGACCTTTCAGACCGCGCTCAACAGTGAGTCTCTTTGGCAAAGGCCCTCTCTGCCTATGCCATCCTCTCTTGGACTAAGGTCTTCTCTACCTCAGCCCTTCTCTCTTCCATAGCCAGCCACCCCAGCTGTAACCTCAGGTCCCTCTCTGCTGGCCTATCTATAAGCTTATCAGGCGACTAGGAATGGGAGGCGACACTGTTCCTAACACTGGACCCAGCAAGGGACTCCCTATCAATGGGGCCTTCACTGTCAACTGCCGTCCCTGCCCGGTCATTCTCATCTTCCTGGTCAGTCTCTTCACCGCTCACTAGGGATGAGGTCTGGGAGCCCTACAATTGGGAACCCTCACTACAGTCAGGATCCTCTGGGTATCCCCTAAGAACACTCCCCCAGGGCATATGTCACAAACTTTTAAAAGAAAAATTCAGAGATCTCACAAGGTCTCCACTCTCCAGCAGTTCTAGTGTTCGTGTGCTCTTTTTTTGGTTCTTGTGTTTTTTTTTCCTCTCTCTCTCACACACACACACGTGACACTATGTACACCAAAAAGGAAATATAACACCCAGTTATATAAAAATAAAATGTATTGTACAAAACATAATTAGACCAAACCCAACATGTCAGTAATACCCTGCTACACAAGCAGTTGTCAGAACATTACTCAGTTACTATTACTCTGCAAAAGCCAGCAGTAGTCACATAAAACACATAGTTTACTGGTTAGCCTGCAACATAAACAGTAGTCAGGTCACCATGGTTAATGTAAATGCACTTATGGTAAATCACACAGCATAAGTGTCACAAGAACATCGGGAATGCCCATAAAAAGGAAACGTCAGAGGAACACATTTTACCATTGTGAATGCACATAACATCCACCATTCTTATGTGGCATAGATCAGCCCAATCATTACCAGGGCTACCATGCCGTAGGACAAACGGGGACATCCGTGTCCGATCCTATCGCTCCTATGCTCAGAGCTCTGTGGGGCGCAAAATGACCCCCAGCAGCACAGGACATCCGTCGAGGCCTCCGTCCTTCCCGCAAGGTACTGTCCCCAAGAATCAAGGCCCCTGCGATCCCCAGAATATGCCCTGGGGTAGAGAAGCAACAGAAAACACCCACACCTCAGCAGGAGGCAGCTCCACTCCTCACACGGGGGCCGCCTTCAGCTAGAAGAACCTCCTGACTAGTTTCAGGAGGCGCGCGCGGCTTCCCACATCCAGGGAGATGGTGTGCCTCCCTCTCAACACAGTGGTCCAGCCTTCAAGCCTGCTCGGCCGCCTCAACTGCCCAGCTGGCGGCACTCCTTTTACTCCGGGAGGCTGCTTTGCCTCCGGGCGACCAGCGGCAGTTGGGGGCGCTCCTCCTGCACGTGTCTCGGCCATGGCTGCTCCTCTTGGCCTCAGGCGGCCCTCGGCAGCAGGACTCCCACACATGGAGAGACCCGCTGATGCAACACTCAGGCTGCAGCGGTGAAGCACCCAAAGTAGGTGTCTGTCTGTGCCCTGGGGGCACTTTCCTCAGCACTCCTTAACCCAGGGGCACCAACTGAAGGCGCACTTCGTTCTCATTGGCTCCTCGTGACTTGCCTGGGTCGCAGTAGTGATCTTTCACCACGGGGCAGCATAGATGCACTCTTTCACACACTTTAAGCAAATAAAAGGGCAAAACACCCTTTATGCGCTACGCTCCCCAGCAGGAAAAAACAGAGGTAGCGCTATCCTCGTGCTCAAGTAAAAAGAAGATGATAAACACCACGCTTCCCTCACGCTGGGGAGGCAGAGAGTAAAGCGCTCTTCTAGCGCTGCGTTACAGGGAACAGGGGCCTCAGCACCCAGTCACTGGAGACAGCAAAAGGGAGCACAGGGGGGCAGGGCCCAAACAAGCAGGACAGCAGAAAGAGTTGCAGTCACTGGCAGTTCCTACAGGTGACCCAGATCAGCACAATAGCAGCAGTTCAAGGCGGTTCCTGATGAGTCCCTCCAGCAGCATCATGTTTCCAGTTCAGTAGTCCATTCATGTCTTTTCCATGGGGAAAACCCCCTGTACTTATGCTCAGTTTTCAACAAGCTTTTACAAAAGGGAGAAGAAGAGGTTCCAACCAATCCTGACTGGTTCTAGGAGTGTCCCCTCACTCCTCCAGGACAGGCTCCAGACATCAGTGGGGGGAGTGGGGAGGAGGGGTAAACAAGCCCTTTGGGTGAGGCCAGGGCACAGCCTTTACAAATGCAGGTGTGCCCCGCTGTTTTGCTTCACTAATGACCGATGAAAACATGTGCAAATGATTTGCCACTGCAATATACACAGCAAATATATGCATGTATATTATAGTGCAAAGCTAATAATTAAAAAATATGTATCACCATGAGGCAAGGGCATCACTGCTTCATCTCCCTCCTATTTAGCGTCAGATCACCAGAATCGATCGAGGAGAGAGAGATCAATTATCCTCACTGGAAGGATGACACTCCAGCGTCCTGGATATGCCTGAGATCTGCAAACACACTCTGTCCCCGGTCCATCTGGGCTCGGCCTCTTATACTTTCAACAAACAAGAGGAAAACTCTTGACCGCCCTCTCACTGCAGAAGTGTATTTATTCAAAAAAATGCTGATGGCTTTAGACCAGCTTTGAAAATAACACGTCTGGACTTTGCCACAATCCCAAGGTGCTAATTCAAAACAAGACCATTCCCTGCTGTCTTAGTACATTCTTATCAGCACATTGTACAATGCGGAAAACTACTTACAGCTTTTAACGTGGCGGTGGCTAATGCTAAAATAAAGTCAATAGGCAAATTTAATCTGGTGGTCACTAATGTGACGGTGTGCTGCTAGACTAAGTGCAACATGGAGTCAGTGGGCAAAACTCATGTATCAGTACATTACACCTATTTGACCAATGTCTCATACCCTACGTTCCTAAAAAAAAAAAAAAATAATAAAGAACACCTTAAGCAAATTACGTATGCATTGTACACAGCAACATAATGAAATGACAAGAGTAATCACTATAAAGCAATGGAAGTGGGATTAAGTTATTGATATTTTAAACAGTTAAACCAGGCACACTTACAATAAAAAAAGACTGAAGCTTATAATCTCTGATTGGCATAATAACTGTCTCTAGAATAACAAGTTGGTATAGAATTAGATGGAAACATGAGTCCTAATCACGTAAAGGTACACAGTCCACCTGTAATGTTTGCTGGAATGTAAGTAAAAGTGAGGTTCCCATACGAGAACGGTCAGCCAACTGGCAACTTAAACATGCTTAATGTGACTGGCAACAGTCACCAGGTGATAACAAGCCATGTTGTTTGTTCCATTAGAATTGCAATCAAACAGGTTGATAGACCATCCATGGTATTCTGCATTATTCCCGTGCAGAACTTTGATCTGTGAAGCACGATTTGTATCACAGGGATCCATAGGTATTGCCTTTCAAAAGCAGCAGGAATGTTGCGCAACATGATTATCAATCATGTTCAGGTTGGGGGTGCTGTCCCTCCTGACCACACACGCCCGAAGGGAGACCACACAGCACACTTATTTATGGTCAGAGGCAAGTCGTAGTATGATCTGTAAAAGAAACAAGTATGATCTTTCTTGCAAATAACATTTGTCAGCTGAAATATGCTCCCTTTTCATTGCCTTGTTTTATGATCAGCAGAACATTATTAGAGCCCTTGGCTATAATTTCTGCAGGTTCTGGAGGGCTTTTTGGGGATTCCACCAACACTTTAGCATCAGGGTTTTTGTCAATTGAGCCAAAACCTCCGGTCTCTTGTACTGTCAGAACGGCTGGGGCAGTCCCCTTCCTCACCAATCTTCCATACACTGGACTTATAACAAGTTGGACAATTTTGTAAGCATGTAGGTCAAGACCTGCAGATTCTGGTGTGGCTCTGTGAGGAGCTGAAGCTCTAGGTTTTATTTCCCAGTACACAATGGAGTTGGTGACCACATGTGGTTGTATCTAAGTTAACATTGTCATCAGGGCAGTTTCAGCATTTGGTAATGGTCTGTTATTCAGAATCTGGAGGGCTTCAGTTAAATGTTCTCTCTACTTTTTCAAAGTCCCATCAGATATTTTTTTAGTCCAAAGCCCCAGGGACACTACTGTTCATCTCTGCTTTTGCCACCTGCTCCAATCTACTTATTGTCCCTGGATAGTTACATGCAACACAATGTCTCCTTTGAGACTGTCCACAAGTCTAAAGCCTGTTGAATTATTTATTTTGCCGAATCAAAAGCACACTTCACCCCATCATGTTTTTTTCTTGTCACTTTATACCAAAGGGTTAAGAGTTTACTCAGATGAGGGTCATGCTGTTTCCAAAAATCAAACAACCCCACAAATCAGTGTGTCTCTTGCTTAGTGTGAGAAGTAGCAATCTCCAAAATCTTTTGTTTTACCGGTAGCAACACCTCTCCATGTCCTGGTCACATTGTACTCTGCAAAAGCTCTGTGAATATATTGTTAACATCCTTAACTTCTTGCTGGGTGTAATCTTTAAAGAGATTATTTCAACTCCTGCCAATTTCTGCGGGCTACTCTGTATTTTCCGTCTAAATATTGGCTGAGCACGAACTACGTTCTGCTCATGCAGCTCACACTGGCCCCCACCTTTTTTAACCTCCATTACTGGAATGTGAAAAATCAGATTTCCCTGCGATGGCTTGGTAGCTATCATCCTTATCTTGTAACAACTTACTCTGACAAGACAGCATAGTTACAGTATTTTTTGTATCAAGTTGTGTCTTTAATTTCTGATTTTTATATTCTGTTTACATCTCTCATGCATTTATCTGTAATCAGACAAAAGTATCCAAACTCTCCTGTCAAGAACAAAAGGGTCATCATTCCGTTCAAAAAGCACCTTTTTTAAAACATATATGTGCAGTTATTAATTCTGTTTTCTCCAAGCACCCATCCCAAAATGTAGAAAGTCCTGATAAAGAAAACATTTGCGAAGAAATCATAAGGCATTTTAATTTCACATACATTTTCAGACATGGTTTGCGGTGCTTCCTTTAACTCTCTGAATAAACACATATTTTCACTTTTAAATCGTACACTTTCAACTTCCAACCTCCCTTTAGACTGTCCAACTACAGCAAAATGTTTTTGCTTCACTAATGACCAAGCTGAAAAAAAACTCATGCACTGACAGAAATCACTGCAATGCGCTTCTTAGTCCAAAGAAGACATTTATTATTTCACTGCGCAAGATTTGTAAAAGGAGATTAGCATGCTGAAAAGCACATGTTGAAAAATAGTCACAGCAATGAAATGAAAACATGTACAAATGATTCTCCACTGCAATATACACAGCAAATATATGTATCTATATTATAATGCAAAGCAAATAATTAATTAAACAATATGCATCACCATGAGGCAAGGTCACAACTGCTTCATCTCCCTCCTATCCAGCATCAGATTGCCAGATCCCAGAATCGATCAAGGAGAGAGATCACTTATCCTCACAGGAAGGACGACTCCAGCGTCCTGGATATGCCCGAGATCTGCAAATACTCTGTCCCCGGTCCATCTGGTTGCGGCCTCTTATACTTTGAACAAACAAGAGAGGAAAATTCTAGACCTCCCTCTCGCTGCAGAAGTTTATTTATTCAAAAAATGCTGATTGCTTTAAGCCAGCTTTTAAAATAACACGTCAGGACAAAATCCCAAGGTGCCAATTCAAAACAAGACAGTTCCCTGCCGTCTTAGTACATTCAGCCTAAGCCCTTGGTGGGAAATTACACGAAAAAAAAAAATGTGTGCACATTGTACAATGCGGAAAACTACTTGCAGCTTTTAACATGGCAGTGGCTAATGGTAAAATAAAGTCAATAGGCAAATTGAAGCTGGTGGTCACTAATGGGACGGTGTGCTGCTAGGCTAAGTGCAACAGGGAGTCAGTGGTCAAAACTCACTTATTACACCCACCTCTCCTTTTCTCAGTCCGGGAAAAACTTTCAACATGCAGATGCACCTCTGTGACACCTCCACCCTCCATGTGTATAGGCTGTCTGAAAAGTAGGCACAAAGTTTATTTGTCACGCTGCCCCAGACGTGGACTGGAGTCAAGCTGCAAAACAATAGTCATAAGCACAGAGAAATGTTCACTTTCTAAAAGTGGCATTTCTATAATCAGAGATGTGGAATTCCTATCGCCCGACGCCCGGGACATCTTGTTTGGGGTCAAGGGCAACAAGTTTTTTAAGTTTACTTTGTCCTTGGGACAAGTAGGCCCAACCCTTTGCAGCACAAACCCTTTGGCTGCCTGTTTACAGAGTGGAATTCTCTGCAGTTGAGGTAATGTGTTTCCAAAAGATAATGCTGTTCAAACTTGTATTTATGGTTCATTATTTGAAAGCCTTCATTATTAGGGTGAGTGCTGTAAATAAATGTTTTAAGGTCACACTTCACTACTGACGTTGGTTCCAGTACAAAAAAAAAAAAAACATGTATACACATGCTTGAGAAGTTTAGGCTATGAGGCTAAGTATAATGCTCCAAGAATGCTCTCTGATTAGATGCAAATGAAGCGTCATTTAGTAAGATGTGTGTATGCATGCTACTATTTCCCAAAAATATTTCTAATGGAAAATCAGTGTAACCATTTTCAACACGTTTATGGGAAGCATGAAAATAAACAAACACTGACAAAGCCAACTGATCTGACATTTTTTATAAGTCTTTTAGTTTCATTAATGTGTGTCTTGTTTTGACATGGCTTTTGTAACACTTTATTGTTGTGGGAGCTTACAGGCCCTCAACATTGTAACAAACACTGGCAAAACAAACCCAAAAAGTTTTTGAACTCTAAAAGCACACGTTGCCACTAGTGGCATAACAAAGGCCCCGCAGACGCCCTCCAGGGGGCCCCTTCAGCACAGCACCTGCCCTGAGTGAGTCTGGAGAGGGGGCTCCTACATGTTCTTTGCAAAGGGGCACCCTCCAGTTTCGTTATGTCACTGATTGCCACTGTAGTTCCTGACACTGAACAAAACTACTTTGTGTGCCAATATGCTCCTTGTGGAAGAGCAGAATGCAATCACTCACAGTAAAGCCAGCCAAAAGAGAGAGAAATAGAAGTTTAATAAAAACAAAATGTATTTCTTAACACCAGACCTAATTAGGGACCAAGACCCACATGTAGGTAGCTTTTTGCATGTCGCAAACAGCGACTTTCGCTGTTTGCGACGTGCAAAAAGCACAAGCACATAACCTGGTTACCGAATCGCAAAACGGGTTTGCGACTCGCAATTAGGAAGGGGTGTTCCCTTCCTAATTGCGACTCGCAGTGCAATGTAGGATTGTTTTGTGACTGCGAACACGGGCGCAAACCAATCGCAGTTTGCACCCATTTCAAATGGGTGCTAACACTTTCGCAAACGGGAAGGGGTCCCCACGGGACCCCTTCCCCATTGTGAATGTCACTGTAAACATTTGCGGACCCCTGCCTGCTCTGAAAAAATGAAACGAAAACGTTTAATTTTTCGTTTTTGTAATGCATCTCGTTTTCCTTTGAGAAAAACGGGCTGCATGACCAAAAAAAACAAAAAAAAAACTGCTTTATTGAAAAGCAGTCACAGACATGGTGGTCTGCTGTCTCCAGCAGGCCACCATCCCTGTGAGGCCCGCCATTCGCAAGGGGGTCGCAAATTGCGACCCACCTCTTGATTATTTATGGAGGTGGGCATTTGCGTAGCCCTTGCGAATCACAGATGGTGTCAGGGACACCATCCTACATTCGGATTTGCGACTCGCAAATTGCGAGTCGCTCTGACTCGCAATTTGCGGGGTCGCAAATCTGAACCTACCTACATGTGGCTCCAAATTCTTAAAGAAAGTCACAAAAGTGCACCCATGGTATATGTCGTACCCCTATAAAATATTTGTGAACTTTATTTTAGCACGGGTAAATACGATGTGTAGATTTGCTCATGTGAAAACCTATTGAGCATTTGCAAGTTCATTTTCCCTCCAGCCACTTTCTTCCCAACCCTGGAAGAAGTTCTAATTCTGCCATTGTCAGGAGTAAATGTCCAACCTTTCTTATTATGGGAAAATATTAGAGAGAAGCTGGTGAAAATCTTTAAAACATGCAGGTTAGTAGGTTTGCAGACTCAAAGGCATTCCAGCCCTGGAACTATTGCTTACTGCTTCCTCCAGCCCCAGTATGCAGATCTGCAGAAAGGTGGCAAAATAAGGAAATTGCTACAGTAGGGATTGAAACTGCAAGTATTCAAGCCCTACTATGGTAGTAGCCCTGGCATAATCAGAGAGGCTATTATCAGAGCTCTTACATAATGAGATTGCTGCCATAATTTGTCGCCACACTACATGGCACCAAAGGGACAAGTAAATCTTTTTACAGGACAAGTAGATTTGAGAAGCAACCTGTCCCCTGGACAAGTAGATATTTTTAATAAATTCCACACCCCTGATAATGGTAATAAAAAAATCCACCTACACCAGTAAGCAGCATTTCTCACTACCATTACAACCATAAATCCACCTACACCAGTAGGCAGCATTTCTCACTACCATTACTACCATACTAAACATGCAAACGCTACCCCTCATAGCTCAGACAATACTACCTAGACATACTGTAGGGCATTTCCAATGCAATCTTATGAGCAAGGCAGCACTCACAGCAGTGAGAAGCCAAATAGGCTGTTTGTCACTACCAGGACAGGCCATACAACCAGGCACATTTCCTGCCTTTTACTCACACAGTACCCTGCCCACAGGGCTAGCTAGGGCCTACCTTAGGGATGACATATGTAGTAAAAGGGGAATTTCAGGCCTGGCAAGTAAATTTAGATGTCAGGTCCCTATGGCAGTATACTGCGCACACAGGCCCTGCTGTAGCAGGCCTAAGACAGGTTTAAAAGGATACTTCTTTGTGGCAGATAATGACACATGCTATGTCCTCTGAAGGTGGTCTTGCAAGAATTATCCTAGTGCAACTCTTCAAGGGTTTAAGGAAGTACCCAACAGCGAAATCTTGACTATTACAGTAGTCTGAAGACTCCATGTAACAAAACAAAAAATTTAAAACTGTATACGGACTAACAGTGTAATAAGAATTCATCATTAAAGGCCTATTGGTTTTAACATATGATTCTCACAATAAATAAGCAGATGGAACCTATGGCACTGGACACCGGCTCATTAAGAAAAAGTAATGAGTCTTAAAACCTTTATCATTAGCACATCATCAAAACCAACTCAGACCAACCATAAAAAGCATGAAATTTATCACAAGATGGACATCAAGCAAAGAATCAGCAAAAATACTAATACCTATAATATTACTCTTGGTCAAACCGCGTAGGACGGCCTAACAATGACTATCACTCACAGTTCAAATCTTCGACCCCAGGGGTTTATTCAATGGGGAAACCAAACCCCTTGCCTACTACAGTAATTTGTAAGAAGAACCTGTGTAACACATTATCTATTTTCAGGCATGTTTCACAGTGTTATAACAATTCCTCCTTAATCCACCCACTCTTAAAACTTTAGACTTATGGCCTCCAACATAACCCATATCTATATTTTGAAGTACTTGTAACAATTTCTCCTCTGAGTGTTGTCCACACCTTTGCTCACCAAGATACCTCTCCTCTCGTAAGCTGGTGTTCCCATACTTTCAAGGTATGTTGGTCCCCTCCTCTCTCCTCACGATGCTACCCATACTTTCTGATGGGGTGTACCCCTCTCAATTAGCCGTTTTTTTCCTCTTGATTTCCTCCATGGGACTGCTGCTCACTTGTTTTCAGAATCTGCTTGCTTTCCTGTCACACTCATGATGCAGCTGTTTCTTAGGGCTTTGCCCTCTGAAAATGGACACTGCCCACGTTGGGGCTGCTACATCCAGCTCCTTATCAGGGTAGCATTCTCTCCTTTCAAGGTGCTGTCCTATCATTCTGCTTCTTCCCCTCAGGTGTTTTTGCCTCTGGATTCCCCACTGTGCCTCACTAAAATATACATACTCTGTATGGTGCTGTTGTTACTCTGAGCTCTGCCCAATGCCTCTCGGGTACTGTTCCACCTAAGAAAATCCTCTCATCTGTCTGCCTTTCATGAGTGATGAGCACTGTCTGGGAAATCCTTTGCAGTATGCTACTTTCTTCATATATGTATGGTGCTGTTGTAGCTAGGGGTGCTGTCCCCGCCACATGAAACCTCTCCTGGAAAGTAAATTTCACTGATCTCTCTTCCTAGTGACACCTCTCAGTGTACTGTTGTATTTCTAGTACTGCTTTCTAAGGGTGTTGCTACCCTCGCAACGTGGTGTTATTTCTCAGCTACTGCCTCTTCCCTGTGAAATAGGGAATCAGGATACATGATTCAGTCTACCTTCTCAGAGCGCTTATGTCTCTTTATGATATTGCCCACTCTTAGGTACCACCCTGTCTCTATTGCCTTTTAAGCTGTCCTCCACTCAATCTGCTCCACCCTCAAAATACTGTTCTGCTTTCTTCTCAATGTGCTGTCCTCACACAGGATTCTGCCCCACCCTTGAAAATCCTCTCTTTAGGTGCAGCTATTTGCGACACTGATAGTCCCCTGAAAGCACTACTGCTCCTTTGAAATGTTTCTAAATACTTTCTGTGAAGCCTTTCTCAGGATACTGTTCTTGCTTAGGAGCGGTCTCTGTGTGCCACTGTCCTGTAATATACCTTATGGTGTTATCCACTCACTCTCACACTCTGGGGGTACTGCTCTGACTTCCTTTTCTGTGGTGCCTTGTCTCAGTGGTGCACTGCCTCCCGTCTGTGAAATACCTTTCTAGAAGCAGCTGTCCCTCACCTCGTTTCTCAATCCTAGGGACAGTTCTCTGTGCACTGTTGTTACTGGAGATGTTACTCTCATAGTGCTGCTGCTCTCTCTTTTGTGCTGTTTGTTAAGGTGCTTCTACTTCCTTCTGAAACACCTCTCAGGTCACTGTTCTTTCTTCCTATCAAGGTGCTGCACTTGCTCAGAGTCCTGCATCCTCTACTACCTTCCAGACTGCTGTCCTTTCCATCTGCAATTCTTATGTTACTGCTCCCCTCATGCCACTGCTCGTCTTTTAAATGCACTCAGCTGACTGCCCCATGCACTTAGGTTGGTCAGTCTTTATGTACATATCTTTGCCATGTTTTCTCTTTGAACCTTATTCGTCCACTGATTCCACTGTTTCACATAGTTTAGCTTTCATGCAGCGTGCTTTGTGTCCTAAAACTATTACTGTTCTGATTATGTGTCTAACAAACAAGGATCCATGTGTTGTTACTCGAACCCATTCCTTAACTCAATTAGCCTTTTGTGTATGCAAAACATATATGTGATTATAAAAATCTAACACGCTCTTTTCACATTTCATTTGTAAATCTGTTAATTGTATTCGTTGTTTTTGACCTTGTAATTCTCAATATCTTAGCCAATGGATGGACAGGGGAAGGCAGTGCTATGTCTGGCCACCCATCCCTGGACCGTGTTTTACCTCCCTTCCAATGATCCACTAGCTATCTTTCCCTTGACATTACCTCCAAACCTATCCTTTGTCTCTCCAAACAACACTCTCCTATCCACCCATCCCTTGTTGTTGCCTGCCCATTCATCTTGTCTACCATTCACCCCTTGGCTTTAAAGCGTCAAACATTTCACATTTTAAATTAAGGACAGGGCGGATATTATTGCCTGATTTAAGAGACTTGCACACTAAATTCTGATATCCAATAACAAGATGCACACTGATTTAAATCCCTTTCATGAAAGCATGTTTGGGCTCCTAAGGCAGCAAAGCTGGTTAACATGCTATCTGCGGTAATCTGTGTAGCCTATGGGATATGCTTACATCCTAGCACTGCTAGCCTGGCTCAGTACATCCTTCTGAGGTCGGCAAAAGGATCACCAATTATGCAGGGTAACAAATCCATCTGCTGAACAGAGTGAGAGCAGCACTCGCTCAGGGCCTTCAGTTCCTTCTCTGCTGCCTCTGATCGCACCACCATCAGCATCTGACCCGGTAAGGGTCTCGTGTGCTGCTGGTCTCCCAAATGCACCCTCCCACCCCTTTCCTCGTTCAGTTTCTCCGTCCCAACTGAGCAAAGTTTTAGGCTTGTTGTGCCTCTTGGATAATCATGTTTCTGGAGTCGAGCTGAAGTCCGCTTAGCTCAGTGGAAGTTCCGCGCCAGTCAGGCCCTATTGTCCTTTTCACAATCATTAAGACCCTCCCTCGATGGGCTTGGTATTATCATGAAATTAGGGGAGTAGGCTAATGTTTTATAGCACCAAAAGGGTGGGTGGGACTACCCCGGCACTTCCTATTTTCCTCTCCTGGTTGAGGTGGATTCCACCTCAAAAGTGAGAACGGTGGCACCTACAACAAGGATAATGATATCTACTGATAAGTAACCAGGCATTTGTGCTAAAGCACCCAAAAGAACGGGTATTGCATTCGGACAACGGTCGGAGTGCGTGGACTAAATATTGTCGGTGACCATTTACTGCACGCACTCGCAGTAGAAGAAATTAAGCCAAATCAGTATTGTTGTATGGGCAGCTTGCTAAAAAAAAAGAAATAAAAAAAAAAACAGCATTCAAATACACTCATAATATTTCGCCATCGCTCATCGTTCCCCTCCCTTTCAGAGATTAACAAAAGCAGCCGTAACAGGGATATAGAAGTCACTTGAGCACTACACTAAAAAGCAACAGGCTGTGCCGGACAACAAAAATCCTTCCCCAATAAAGAAAATGACAAGATTGTGGTCACAGACGCGTGATTTAGCTAGTTCTGTCGTATTAATGGGAACGAAAAAAAAACCTTGAGTTAGAAAGGATGGTAAAATGTACAGAAGGTTAACACAAATACTTGTTGTAGTCATATATTGCAAATTAAATGGCTTCAGGAACTTAGACGAGGGTCGCAAGACTTCATCGATTGGGGAGGGACGGTCTCCGAGCTACCTGAACCGTTAGGTCCGATGACGCAGTTGAAGCGTTTGAAGGGTCCGATTAACTGGCGGCCCCGCCACGACTTGAAATCCTGCAGCACCAACTGCTTGAGGTAGCCCATGAAGGCGGCTGCAAATCTGATGAATAAGGAATTAATACACCGCCAAGGTGAAATAGTTATTAGGCCGCACGAGAAACCTTCGACGCACCAAAGCTCAAGCTTCGCGCCAAAGGGCAACGTCTCTCGCGAGACTTATTCAGTATCTTATCTCAGAGCTGCGTTGTCTTCCGTCCTCCTTGTAAGTTTGGGCATCACCATGGAGCGCCCCACCTTCGGTAATGTAATAACCGTGGGATGAAGAAAGCACGTTCAATAGAACCTTTGCACGTTTACAGACGTATTCTTTCAGTAAGATATCGTAATAGTGTACACACTTATGACGCTAAAACATAAATAATTGATTCTGTTTGGAGATCGTTTAGATGTAATAAATAAAGCACATAGTGAATTTTTGATGTAGTTTGGATAAATAAAGCACGTGGGCAGTGAATTAGGCCACTGGGTTGTTTCTGTTCCGCAAGCCTCTTACGTTTTATTGTATCTACGAATTTACACCGAAATGTTTCTGCAAACCTAACAGTCCTTCTTCTGTGTTTTGCAAGGGAGAAGTGGTTGCTAGGTAACGGTTGCGTTGTCATCTCTAGTAAACAGGCTGATGCACCTGCAACCTCCCGCAGTAGTGGCTCTGTCAGAGATCCCTTGACTCCGGGCTCCGTTCATTTGGACATGTACAAATTGGATCTGCCCGTGGACTTGAAGGAAGCGTCTGTGCTGGAGAGGCGGAATAATGCGGAGCAGCAGAGGCAGAACAGGGTCTTCAACAGCAAAGTTCGGATCATCGGGGTGAGGAGTTAGAGGCAGAGTTTAGTAACTACGTCCCAGAGGCAATTTCTGCCCAGGGAGGCCATAATGCTGCTTGTATTATTGTACTTCAGATGGAGTCATATGGTTAATCGCAGTATAACATGTTTTCATATATTTGCGTATACATACCTGTTTTCCCTAGGATAATTTAATTGGCATTGTGCAAATTTGAATTTCCTAAGAAGCCAAAACTACAAGTACATCAAATGTTAAGACAGAAGACATTTCATGCTTACAGTCGCGTCCATTTATGTAGCGCTTAAACTCCCAAAAACACAAGGGTGCCATCTGACTGGAGACTTCCCAATTCATGCTTATATGTTAAAGTACGTTTATAATTAAATATTGAAAAACGCGCATCTCAAAATCTTTCAGACAATTTTACTTTTCACATCAACCAGTGTACATTTTTAAAACAGCTAGGTATTTTATTCGTTTATATGTTTAAAACTATGAGCGATGTACACCCCAAATAAAGAGTAGCCATGTCAACTTGTTGTATGTTAAAAGTAGGGCTCCCTATTTTATGGTATTTGTGACATTTCCATCAGTATTTATCCATGTTTATTTTTGGTTTATGTTATCTGCATTTATCCATATTTATTTTGGGGTTTGTTAAAACATGAAGGGGAAACGTATATTTTCATATTATTTAACCTAAAAAGGTATAACCTTTCAATATAATCAGTGATTACTAAAGACAGAATGAGTGTTGTGTGCCTTTGAATAGAAATCTAATCAGAGTCTCAGTTTTGACCGATATTACTAATTTGATTTGCATGTAACAACAAAGAATTCATGTCTAATGTGATCACGTGTAGTGTATGAAGGCCCTAAAAGATGCCTGGGCATCTGCACTAAAGGGGTTATTAGGTCTACACCAAAGAAAAATATAAATTTACTAATGCATAAAGTAATCAATAGAACATAGTCTTTGCTTTCACCAATAATCATGGTCAATGGGATCTCTACCCCACTTAGGGTGTCCACCTGGCATTGAAGCAAATTCTGGACAGGACTGTAAAAATTCA
This sequence comes from Pleurodeles waltl, assembly GCF_031143425.1. Lineage (NCBI taxonomy): Eukaryota > Metazoa > Chordata > Amphibia > Caudata > Salamandridae > Pleurodeles > Pleurodeles waltl. The sequence continues at coordinate 252,846,731 of NC_090442.1, read as the reverse complement.
GGACAAAGGGTCAAAATTCAGGACAAAAATTCAGGACACAAATTCAAGAACAAACGTCAGTTTTACAGACACACACAAGAGAGGTCATGCCTCACTTTGTTGTCAGTGCATTTATGTACTGTCCGTTTTTTAACATAGCACTATTTATTCACTGTGGTCTTTTTGTGATTGCCTCCTGGTATGCTAAATTCAGGTGTCACATTACGTCCTTGTTCAGTAGCGTAGGCCAATTACCAAGGCCATCACCCCTACCCAAATCTACTGATTCTTTCTTGAAGAGAAAGTAACAGCAACATTTTGATTATGTTTCTGAACATTTTAAAACCCCTGGCAAACAGTTTGGGAAACATTAAGGTAATAAACCTTATGCTAGTTTAAACAAATTTAACAAAAACATCTGGCTTACCCCAACCGCCCATGGATTTTCAACCTATTTTTTTTTTAAAGAGGCAGGGCAGATGGTGTGTGCGACAGTCTCACACCTAATGTCAGGATGTGAGGTACCCACAACTTGTCTGTAGTCTCACAGCACTAGACTGTATATCTTGGACTACATTTATCCCAGAAATGGGAGTCCGGACTACCAATCAAAGATAATAGAAAAGGAGGATGAAATTGAGATCAAATGGGAGATCCACGGCAAGTGATTCAAAGGGTTGTTGCTCAGAACTGGATATATAAGGAAGAGAAGAACAAGGTGGGACAATTCCTAAAATCAGACAAGATGGGTCCACCAAGACTATCAGAAGGTATTGGGTACCTGGGAAGTTGTCTCTGCACACAGGTGAGAAACAGAAGAGACACTGTCAAGTGGTTGAAGAAGCAACACCCATCCACCTTGGCAAACTCTTCTGGTGCAATGGTCTGCTGTTCATGCTTGTGAAGGGTGAGCAAGGGCTAGACCCCTTGCAAGGTTGTGCAAGGCAATTGGCGGCTTTGTCCATGCCTTTAAATGGTTTTGAAATTGAGCAAAGGCCAAACTAGTGATCTGGGTTATCCCTAAGTGTCAAGTACACATAGAATCTTCAAAATATTTGGGATGTAAATTGCACAAACAAACTGTAAAAAAAAAAATATATATATAATTAGTGTTTCCCCTTTATATACAATTAGATCTCAGATTGAACTGGGAACCAGTTACCTTTCGATACCTAGTGATTAATATTTACCATTCTCCCACTGATTTCCAGGATGAAAATCTCAGCAGAGCGTCACGGTCCCTCCAAGCCCTGTTTGCTTTTAGGTCTTCTCTTCTGCTTTCAGTAGTGAGCCAAGTGGCACTAGTGAAGATGGTGTGCTACCCCAATGATAGTATTATTTTACAAACCTTCCCCTGCTTGTCCTTCCTTCCTTCTTCAGATATGCCACACATCTGATTTGGTTGCTGCGGCGCCATCGGGTAGCTCTTTCCACTATAAAACTACCTGTAACTGCTGGTGGATTAGGTCTTTTGGACTTGGAATGCTACTATTCAGCTGTACAGGTCCAATGGATTGCTCGTTGGCCTTCTGCCCACCTCCTTGCATGAGATGGGGTTTATCAGTAAAGACTTTTAAGGAAGGCTCAATGCACTGCTCATTGTTTCCTCCTGACCATTCTACAGATCACCATCCGGGGTTATCATGCACGGCTTTCTCTTGCCTTGCCAGAACCTGTAAACTCACTGACACGAAGAAACCCTGCGCTCCTGCACTACTTTTGATAAGCCTTCCCACTCGCACAAGACAGCTGTGCTCAGTGCAACTCCACCAGCGGCATGCTGCAGGTATCTTAACATTGGGGGATTTGTTTCTAGATGACGAGCTACTAAATTTCCAAACCCTAATGGCAGACTACCTTCTTCACCCAGGTCAACTCCTTACTTACAGCCACCTTAAATATTCATTAAATGCCCTATTTCATGTCTGCCACCTAGCACTTACCCTACAAGAGGTGTGCCAGAAGCTCTACACCATAGGAATTGGTGGCAAACTGATAGAATGAATGTATAGACTTTTCCTGCAACATGGAAACCACTCCAGGTCTTCTCGTCATACTACCTGGGTGATTGATTCGGCCAAACCTCTGCAAGGTACGGACTAGACTAAAATACTGGACTTTCCCCACAATGTATCCCACAGCTGTCATTTTAAGCACATTCATAGTGCTTCCTTGGGAATGCACTCCAGCCGTTGCTTGCCATTTGCCTTGTGGTTTGTAACTCACATTTTGTCGCTTTAACTTTGCTGGATTTATTTGTTTTAAGCTATGTAGCTTGAGTTCATTCCTTCCCTTGCCCAAACCTTATTTACAGTATTCTTCCGAGTGCTCCCTTTCTGTAAACGGGCCTGTAAATCTTGTTCTTATCTCATCACATTTGCTGTGCATTCAAAGAACAAAGTCAAATGTCAGGCTCTGGTTTCGGTGGGAACTTAGTTTTTACTTTTCTTTCTCTGACTTCAAGGTGAGAGGTTTATGCAACAATCTTGCTGGATACTGAGGTTAGGAAAGAGTTTTTTCTATCACATGACAACATTTAAATAAACTTCAGAACATATCAGAATTAGGAGTACAAATGAAGCACATTTTTGTTAATCCTGAACTGTGATGGAAACAAATACCGGTACCTTTATATGATTAAAATAAATCATTGTATTAGGTGATGCGATTTCCACACATCATCGTCTGTGCACAGTATAGTTTGATTTGAAAAACTGTACGTCTGTGCAAATGTAATGATCATTTCAATAAAAAATGTGTTGTCTGTAATGGCAGTGTGTTACCACACCATGCATACTCCACTCCACGCTGCTCTGCACCACTCCACACCACTGCACACTATTCTGTATCACTCCACTTTACACCACTCCATGCCACTGCGCTGCACTCTTCTCCATTCTGAACCACTCCACGATATGCCACTGCACTCTATGCTACTTAACACTATGCTTCTCTACTCTATTCTGTACCACTCTACTCTATGCCAATGCACTTTATGCCTCTCTACACCACTGCACCCTGCTCCTCTGTACGCTATACCACTCCAGTCTAGGCAACACCAACCTAGTTTGCACAACTCCACTCTATGCCACTCTGCAACACTGCACTATATGCCACTGCACTCTAAGCTACTACACGCTATGCTAGTGCACTTTACTCTGCAACACTCAACTCTATGCCTCTGCACTCTACATCAATACACTGTACGTCACTTTAATCTACTCTGCATCCCTGCACTCTATGCCACGGCACTCTACACCACTTTACTCTATGCCATCACACTCTATGCCACTCTGTGCAACTCCATTCTACCCTGCACCTCTCCACTCTAAGCCACTTCACTCTACTGTAAAACAATCTACTTTACGCCACTGCACTCTGTGCCACTGCATTGTATGCCACTGCACTCTAACCTGAACCTCTCCACTCTATACAACTGCACTCTACTCTAAAACAATCTATTCTACGCCACAGCACTCTACGCCACTCTGACCACTGCACTCTAGTTCAATGCACTCTACACCACTGCACGCTGACACTTTACTCTGCAACACTGCACTGGCCGCTACTATACTCTACACCACTCTACTCTGTACTACTATATTCTGCACCAATACACTCTATTCCACTGCACTCTATGCTACTCTACCCTGCCCCATGCCACTCTATGCCACTGCACTCTACGTCGGTGCACCCTAAACAGCTGCACTGTATGTTACTGCCCTCTACTCTGCACCACTGTACTCTGCCGCTGTTCTCTGTGCAACTCTACTCTACTCTGCTTCACTGCACGGACACTCTACTCTGCAACATTGCACTCTCCGCCACTGTACTGTACACCAATCTACTCTGTACTACTGCATTCTACACCACTGCAATCTATGCCACTGCACTTTATGCCACTCTACTCTGCATCACTCCACTCTACGCAACTGCACTCTACAACACTATACTCTACTCTGCACTGCACCACTCTACACTATGCCACTGCACTCTCTGCCACGCGAGTCTACTCTGCACTCTATGCCACTGCACCACTCTGCACTACTGCACTCTGTCACTCTACTCCACTGCACTCTATGCCACTCTGTGTCCCACGCCACTCCATGCTACTGCACTCTAAACCACTGCACTGTATGCCAATGCACTCTAAACAACTGCACTGTACCCCACTGCACTGTACTCTGCACCACTGGGTTCTACGCCACTGCTCCTATGCAACTCTACTCCAGTCCACACCACTATGCCACTAACCTTTAGCCATGCTGAGCAGCAGCCACTCTGGTGCATAACATGGCTAAAACACATTGGCAAAGCCAATAACTCTTACGTAAACAAGACCTATTGGCTTTGCCAATGTTTGTTAGTACTGTGCGGTACCGAGTGTCCTGAAAGTACTGTGAATGTGTAAGTCCTTATTTTAAATATGCATTCGATGCCTCATCAGGGGTAGTAAGCGCTATATAAATACAATTACATCATAATATAGGCTGCTACAAAATGCGCAAATATAGTTCTGTTAAATAAAAAAAGTGCTTCTCAAATTTGAATAATATAAAAAATGTTAGTATTAGGTATAAAATGTATAACAGTCCATTAAAACCACACACTCTACAGCTCACCATTACAGTACCTCTCTAGAAGAAAATATCTTTGCCATCAGAAAGCTTCAAGTGACTCATTTGATTAAAGTCAATGCAGGTTTCGAAGCCCCTTTGCATTTGCAGATTTACCAGTTACCCACATTTGCATTTCTTTAGGGAAGGCGACACCTTGGCAAGAAGGCCTTTGCTTATCTGTCTACCCCTCCCTCAGAGCACAGGAGACTCCCTGCCCTTCATTCCAATTGGGGAAACTGATCTGCCGGTAATTTCGCCCTGCCCCCATTGTCCTTTAGGTGAAAGGCTGAAATTACGGACAAATGCTGTCCGTTAAGACTTTCATCACGGACAACGGACAGCAGGGCAAAATTACGGACAGTCCGTGAAATTTACGGACGGGTGGTCACCCTAACCTCACTCGCCTCTGATGATTCTTTCTCTGCCTTGTTGTGACAACATGATGACTAGAACGACAGTTCATGTCCTTCCACTACTTTTTTCCACATGACTTCATCATCTCTTACAGTATGTTCAACATTATCCTGTCTACTTCTAAATGTGCGCTCCTTAGCCCGCCATAAACTACACATAGTAATCTGGTCAATCAAACTTTTTCCAAAAGACTCATTTTATTAAGATGCAGAGACTCAACTTAAGATGTAAGTTCAAACAAAAAGCTTAATGTAGATTTTCCAAGTAAATTATGAAGGAGTCTTAATTTTATTAAAGACATGGAGGTGAGTATTATGCTTATTTTTACCTGCTTTATTTCAATAACAGCCGCAGTCAAGAAAAAAATCCACCAACCCCAGCAGGCAAGCGAACATACGGCCAATGGGAAACTATAACCAAAGTAATGCACCAATCGGATATAGGTAGTAAACATAAGATATACAGGGAGTGCAGAATTATTAGGCAAGTTGTATTTTTGAGGATTAATTGTATTATTGAACAACAACCATGTTCTCAATGAACCCAAAAAACTCATTAATATCAAAGCTGAATATTTTTGGAAGTAGTTTTTAGTTTGTTTTTAGTTTTAGCTATGTTAGGGGGATATCTGTGTGTGCAGGTGACTATTACTGTGCATAATTATTAGGCAACTTAACAAAAAAAAATATATACCCATTTCAATTATTTATTATTACCAGTGAAACCAATATAACATCTCAACATTCACAAATATAAATTTCTGACATTCAAAAACAAAACAAAAACAAATCAGTGACCAATATAGCCACCTTTCTTTGCAAGGACACTCAAAAGCCTGCCATCCATGGATTCTGTCAGTGTTTTGATCTGTTCACCATCAACATTGCGTGCAGCAGCAACCACAGCCTCCCAGACACTGTTCAGAGAGGTGTACTGTTTTCCCTCCTTGTAAATCTCACATTTGATGATGGACCACAGGTTCTCAATGGGATTCAGATCAGGTGAACAAGGAGGCCATGTCATTAGATTTCCTTCTTTTATACCCTTTCTTGCCAGCCACGCTGTGGAGTACTTGGACGCGTGTGATGGAGCATTGTCCTGCATGAAAATCATGTTTTTCTTGAAGGATGCAGACTTCTTCCTGTACCTCTGCTTGAAGAAGGTGTCTTCCAGGAACTGGCAGTAGGACTGGGAGTTGAGCTTGACTCCATCCTCAACCCGAAAAGGCCCCACAAGCTCATCTTTGATGATACCAGCCCAAACCAGTACTCCACCTCCACCTTGCTGGCGTCTGAGTCGGACTGGAGCTCTCTGCCCTTTACCAATCCAGCCACGGGCCCATCCATCTGGCCCATCAAGACTCACTCTCATTTCATCAGTCCATAAAACCTTAGAAAAATCAGTCTTGAGATATTTCTTGGCCCAGTCTTGACGTTTCAGCTTGTGTGTCTTGTTCAGTGGTGGTCGTCTTTCAGCCTTTCTTACCTTGGCCATGTCTCTGAGTATTGCACACCTTGTGCTTTTGGGCACTCCAGTGATGTTGCAGCTCTGAAATATGGCCAAACTAATGGCAAGTGGCATCGTGGCAGCTGCACGCTTGACTTTTCTCAGTTCATGGGCAGTTATTTTGCGCCTTGGTTTTCCCACACGCTTCTTGCGACCCTGTTGACTATTTTGAATGAAACGCTTGATTGTTCGATGATCACGCTTCAGAAGCTTTGCAATTTTAAGAGTGCTGCATCCCTCTGCAAGATATCTCACTATTTTTGATTTTTCTGAGCCTGTCAAGTCCTTCTTTTGACCCATTTTGCCAAAGGAAAGGAAGTTGCCTAATAATTATGCACACCTGATATAGGGTGTTGATGTCATTAGACCACACCCCTTCTCATTACAGAGATGCACATCACCTAATATGCTTAATTGGTAGTAGGCTTTCGAGCCTATACAGCTTGGAGTAAGACAACATGCATAAAGAGGATGATGTGGTCAAAATACTCATTTGCCTAATAATTCTGCACTCCCTGTATGTAAATTGACTGCAAGCAGCTCTCTTTTCTTGTGCGAGAAGAGTCATGAATAAGTATTAAAATTGGAAAAATACATGCAATAATAAAGATAGCTAATACTAACGATAAAAAATCTTGAATCAAGTCCAATCGAAAAAATTGAAGATTCATGTCAGGAACCAGAAGACTTGGATCCATGGGAGAATCAGGCGCAGAAAGGAAATCCAAACTTGGAGAAGTCTTACAATGAAGAGGCTTGTTAGTTGGATGATGATGTTGTATTGGCTGAAAGTAGAGCGTGGGGAAAAAGAAAGAGACATAATTAATGACATCATGTGGCGGGATAATATTCGCCTCCGCGTCTTTAATAAAATTAAGACTTTCCTTCATAATTTACTTGGAAAATCTACATTTTATGTTAAGACCGGAGCCTCATATTATGCTTGTTTAAAGCATATCAATTACCACAAACGATGCCGTATTAACAGGTTTGCAATAAAAGGTATGGAAAATAACGTAATTGGACCAATCTGCTGATCTCAGAATGTCCTCCAATCAAGAAACTGCACATAAGGCTTTGGAAGCCTTGGCCCCCCGGTAAGAATGGGCCGCAAATTTAGAGGTATCGCTAGCCATAGTGGGAGAATAAACAGGCTTGTGGGGTTGTCTGAAGGACATGACAAGTTTGGTAACAGAGGACATTTTCAGATGGATAGTTCCTGGTTCATAAGGTTTGAGACAGTTTCCCTACACATAGTATTGCTTGATTGGGGAAGAAAGGATAGAAAACTGAAGAAATGTTAGTTTTGGTACATCTTGTAACATTAAAAAGAACACCATTAGGAGTAAAACGACGGGCCGAAATATCTAGATCCTTTACATCTGAGAATCGTTTTATGGAAATTAAACATAATAACATAGTTTAGCAGAAAGCATTTTGAGAGATAACCAGTCATTATCCATCAAGGTCAAAAACAATTGTAAAACAAGATTAACGTCGCATAATTCACTATATTTGGGAATAGGGGCATTAGAAAATGTTACTCCCTTTAACAAACGGCAGATAAGATCATGTTCGCCAACAGGCTTACCATTAATTAAAGGATGATTGATAGAAATAGCCGAACGATAGAAGTTAATTGTACCATAAGATTTTCCTGAACTTGCTGGAGAAGCAAGGAAGTTAGCAGTTAGAGTGATATTTGCTGAAAGGGGTTTGCAAGATTTTCCCAAACACCAGCTAGACCAAATCGACCAGGCTGATTTGTATGCCTTTGTTGTGCTTTGTGCCCATGATTTGTTGATGTAGTTTGAAGATCCAGCCGAAATTCCTGGATAAGATAGGGAAGTCCTCTTACTTTCCAAGCTAAAAGATGAAGGATGTTGTTGAGGACTAGATCGTGAGGGAGACCCTGAGGGTTGAGGAGGAGCTCGGGAATGGAATGGAGAAGAATTGGGAAGTCCATTGCCAGTTCTAGAAGGGGAGGGTACCAAACCTGAGATTGCCAAAATGGAACTAATGTGGCTTTCTGTCGTCGCACCTGGACGGGTACTCTGTTGATCATCAGGAAGGGAGGAAAGGCATAATTAGTTGTCAAGGACCAGCCCTGAAAGAAGGCGTCTGTTGCTAAGGCCAGAGGGTCTGGTCTCCAACTGAAAAACCTGAGGGAGTTGGGAATTTAGATGAGACACAAAGAGATCTATGTGTAGAGGACCCCATTTCTGGAAAAAAGAATTAAAGACTGATGGATGGATTCTCCAATTGCTGTCATGGTGTAGGTAATGGGAATACCAATCTGCTACTGAATTGGGTTCTCCTGGTAAGTATTCTGCTCGTATAGATATTTTTTGCTGGAGGCAAAACACCCAGAAACTTTGGGTTCTGCTAACGGTTTTGATTTGGTACACCCGAGATGACTGATGTATCTGACGGCCGACAGATTGTCCATCCGCAGAAGGACTGAACACTGAACTTTGTTCTTTGCAAAACTTCTGATCACAAAGGAGCCTGCAAGCATCTCTAAACAATTGGTGTGCAATAAAGACTTCTGTGGAGACCATGTACCGCCATTAGATATTTGGCCACATCTTGTGCCCCAACGTGTTAGATTTGCATCGGATTCTAACACAAGATCTGGGGTTGAGTCAAAGATGATCTTGCTGTTCTAAGTGTCTAGGTCAGTGGTTCCCAACCTTTTGACTCCTGAGGACCCCCACTGAATCATTATTGGAAGCTGGGGACCCCCAAGCAATTTGTACAATTTGAATTTCAAACATTAAAACAGTAATTCACAAAAAATACACAAACAAGTACACACTAAACAAATACTCCAATTAGTAAAGAAATACGCGGTCATTATGAACATGGCGGTCTGGACCGCCATGTAATATTCGTGGCAAAACCGCCACTGGCGTTACTCCACCACTGCCAGGCTTCCACCGCCAGGCAGCCTGGCGATGGTGGAGTTACATATCCGACAGGGCAGCACTGGCCGCCGGATAATGAGGCAACTTCCACCAGCCTTTCCCTGGCGGATTACCCCGCCAGGGAAAGGCTGGCGGAAGGGTGCCTTGGGGCCTCCCTGAGGGCCCCTGCACTGCCCATGCACTCGGCATGAGCAGTGTAGGGGCCCCCGTGCACAGCCCCTTCGCGCATGTCACTACCCGATTTACGGGCAGTGACATGCGTAACGGGTGCTGCTGCACCCGCCACACTGCTACATTGCCGCCGGCTCCATGTGGACCCGTCGGCAATGTCCAGGCCCAGCATTCCGCTGGGCTGGCTGGCAGAAACACTGTTTCCACCTGCTGGCCCAGCGGAATGTTCTTTATTGGGCCGGCGGGGTCCTCGACAGGCTGGCAGTCAGTGTTTAGACCGCCAGCCCCCGCCGTGTTCATAATGAGGGCCATAATCTTTATATATTGCATATGCAAACATTTTTACATTTTAATGGGAAGGTTGGCGCTGCATCTCGGCGACTAACTTTTCAATGTTCGGTTTTATTTAAGAAAGTTGAATTCTCAGGTCAGATTCTATATTTTCAAAGCAATTTCTGTTTTTATGTTTTAGTTACCTAAGATCTGAGAAAGCTTTTTGACATAAATATGTGGTGGGGAAAGGAAGTAAAACCATGTAGGCCTCGCATCTCTCCCTAAGCCTCTATGTCACATATAATTCATTTGTTTTATAGCACCTGTCATACCAGTGTAGGGTGTCTGAGCACTTTACAGGGTACTACAAGGTGTAGGATTCACATGTCATCCACACTGGTAGGCGTTTTCTAAGAGTGCTTGGTCTGGAGAAGCACAAACTCAGGTATCGTAACACAACGCAGTGGTTACCATTGACTTTAATAATAAGAAAGTATTTCTATGCAAGGAAACCTTTTTTAGTAGCATAAAGAAAATGAAATACTGAGAAAAAAACAACTTTCTAATTTGTGCCATGCAGTTTGCCTGAAGCTTTTTAATGGCAGTTCATAGCTCACTGTGCTAGATTACAATTGTAACTTATGCATTGCACTGTAACAAAAGAATCTGTGACAAAAACAAAAACCCACTGTGCTATGCATATAAAATGCTGTTCTATGCATAATACACATTCTTTGCAGCAGGCATTTTAAACATCAGTGCTACCTTTGAGTCAAAACTGCCAGGGCACAAAACTCCCATTTCTCTCCAGCAGGTACATTAATCACTAAGTTATCTACATGCTTTTATTTTTGTTGTAAAGCTGCTGGATGTACAAGGAATGTTGCAGTGCTTTTAAAACTGCCAACAAAGGAAGTTATAAATATAAAACATACACGCACATGTTTGTCAGAGGCCCCAGCAGGAGAAGTGCCATCCTGGCGCCCAGGCCTGCGGACCCCCTGGGAATGTGTCACGGACCCCTGGGGGTCCGCGGACCACATGTTGGGAACCACTGGTCTAGGTGATTTAACCACTATTGAAGCTCTATACGGGATTCTTGATCTAGGGGGATGGAATCTGAATAAGCAAGACCCTTGCGTAAATGATGAATTTTCAACCTCTGAAGGGCCCTATAGTGGAGAGACCCTGGAAAAATTGAGGAAGAAAGCAGACCTACAATTCTTGCAAGAGACCTGAGGGAGAGAGAAGGAACATGTAAAGAGTGGGTTATCTCTGATTTTACTGAGTTTACTTTTGACTCGGGTAGGTGAAGAGTAGCTTCTGTGGAATTTACCAGAAAACTGAGGAACTCCATGACTTGAGATGGAGTCAAAATAGATTTCTCTCTGTTTATTATGAAGCCCAAGTCCGATAAAAGAGAAGACGTATAGACAATTTGTTTGGGAAGGGTCTGAAGATTTTGACTCATTAATAGAATATCGTCTAGATAAATGATTAGTGTGATACCTTGGGCTCTCAGATGTGCTACCACAGGTTTAATTAACTTCTTGAAACACCACAGGGATGAAGAGAGACCAAAAGGAAGGCAAGAAATTTGATATATTTAATCTTGGCATTGGAATTGTAAGAAGTTCCTGTGTTTGTGGTGAAAGGGACGGTAAGGTATGCATCATGGAGATTGAGACATACCATCCAATCGTTCTGTAGGAAAGCATCCCTGAGATGCAAAATTGTCTCCATTTTGAAGTGTCGATAGACCACAAATTGGTTGAATTGTTTTAAGTTCAAGACTGGTCTCATTATTTTGTTTTTCTTCTGAACTAGAAAAATGGAACTAAAAAAATCCTGTTGGATGTTGATGGATGACTTGTATTGCATGTTTGTGAAGAAGAGCTTGGATTTGTTCTGAAATTAGGGAAGTCATATGTGTGGAGAACCTTACAGGAGGAGGAAGAGATAGTTGAAAAGACTTTTCGTAAAGTTCTGTGGAATAACCCTGAGCTGTACATAAGACCCAAGGATCTGAAGTGATGTTTTCCCATCTGTGAAGAAAGAATTTTAGTCGACCCCCTACGGAAGGATGGCCAAAAGACACAGTTACTTGCGGGTTGTAGGACTTTAATTTTTGCTGACTCCAACCTCTGACGCCCTTTGTTCTTTGGGGATAGAATAGTGGATAACATTCTTGCTGGGGAGCAATGGAGGAGCCTCTTTAGCCTTGGGATCTGAGAAAACAGCTGGTAAAGCGACTCCTTCCTCTACTGACCCTGGCAAAAACACAGTTGTTGAAAACTTTCTTAAGCGACTGTTGAGCCTTATCCAAGGAAGCAAAAGTTGTGACGTATTTGCTTCATTCCTTGATGAAGGAATCTCTGAATAATAAGCCGTCAGCTTTAGGGCCCTGATCCATAGTGTGAGAGAACAGGGCTGATTGCAGAGGCCCCCTAACTTTTTACCCCCATTTTCCACTTTTTGCTGGTGTTTTCCTGACTCTGACGGTGCCCTGGGTACTGCTAACCAGTGCTCTGTGTAAAATCAGTAGGCAAATTAGGCTAATTATAATTGGCTAAGTCAACCTACCTATAAGTTCCTAGTATACAGTAGGGCATGGAGGTTTAGGGACCCCAGCATATGTAGTGCCCCCATAGGTGCACTGCTGAGGTGCCCAGTGTCATCTTAAAGGCAGGCCTGCCTTGCTGGCAGCTTTTAAATTAAAGTTACATGCAAATTCGACTTTGGAATTAAAAGTAGTTCCAAAGTCTTAAACTACCTTATTTTTACATATGTCACCCCTATAGTGTGCCCTATATGCCCCTAGGGCTGGGTGCCAGGTACCTATAAGCAGGGACCTTATAAAAAGAGTTTTATAAGCCCTGGTGAGGTAAAACAGCCAAATTCGTTTTCCCCTCATTGTAGTGAATGGCCTCCATAGGCTAGAATGGGGAGACTTTATTTTAATTTTAAAAGTCCCCTTGAGTAACAGATACCAGAAGTTTGGTATCAAATTAATTGTTATAACTTCCAGTTGTTGGATTTAATATAACTTGTTCAGATAAAAAGTTTTAAACTTTACCTGAAAAGTTGCCAATTTCAGCCCTGCAGTGTTTTGGCTGCTGTGCTCTGATTGGCCAGCCTCTGGCAGCCTGGCCAGGCTGCCTTGATGAGGTGTGAAGTGGCCTGGCTCCACACAAAGGGATGTGCCTGGGGGAGGAGATCTCTACTCAGCAGATGGTGAAGCAGGAAGGGGGAGGGCTTCCAAACTGGACTTCAAAGGCAGAGAAGGACATTTGTAGCAACCCAGCAACACCCTCACATCCTGCAAACCCAGACAATTAGGTGCCCCCTTGATTAGATTAGGAGAGGGGTGTGTTTAGGATTTGTAGCCACACCAGTGGGTGGGCTCAGACAGATATAACCTCCAAAAATCACTTTCAGCCATGATGGATTTTTGAGGAATGTTGCTCCCTGGGATTGATTTTTGCCACACGTTCCAGGAAGTGGTCATCCCAGGGGGAAGGACCATGCACCTGATTGGAGTACCAGAACCCCCCTGTGTTTTACCCAGGAGCAGGGATAAAACTGGCAGACCTGCACCCACACCTCAGATCCCCATCAGATTCCAACAAGGAAGAACTACAGGAGAAGAAGGACTGACCTGCTGGACCCCTGGCCTGCACCTGGACCCTGTACTCTGAAGGACTGCACCAGCTGCACACTTGGGCTTCACCACAAGAAGGACTTTGTCTGGCTTCAACTGGTTCAAGGAGGGGCTCCCTGTTTGCTACAGGTACAAAGGAGCTGCCCAGAGTCCCCTGCATCAAGTCCTGCAAGCAGAGCCCAGCTGACCAATGGCCATTTGAGGAATCTGACCAGGTGCATTATGGGAATTGTAGTCCCAACTCCCAAGGAGCAACTCAGAGCTTCTGGAACCTTGGATCAAGTTGTGGACACTTCAAGGACACACAAGGACCTCTGGAAGAAGATCCAGCAGTTTTGAGACGTTTGGAGCAACTCCATAAGTTTAAGAGGTGCATTGTGTGAGTTGTAGTCCCAGACCCCAAGAGGCACATCAGAGCCTCTGAACCCTTGGCTGGTGCTGTGGCCCACTTTCCTGAATCAAACACTTCTGAAAGTAAGTGTGACAGTTTTACCTCGTGGGTGGCCTGAACTCTGGACTTTGTTCCTTTCCAGTGTGACCTTTTTTTAACCCTTTGAGTGATAGTTGAGTCTGTGCACTAGAGAGCATTAATTCTTTAAAAATTCATATCTCCGGTTCCCCTTATCCGATTTTATTCGTTTTGGTGTCATTTTAAAAATAAAAATATAATTTATTCTTATACATTGATTTTGGATTTTTTAACTTTTTCCTGTGTTTTATTTAATTACTGTTTTTTGATATTTGAATGCTTTATGCTTTGTCTCCTAAGTTAAGCCTTGTTGCTCGTTGACAAGCTACCAAGGGTTGAGCTGGGTTTAATTTACTGAGACCTAACTGGACCCAATTGGAGGTTATTGGCCTATTGCAAAGTGTATGTACTTACCTGCCCTTACCAATAACCCATTTTCCAACATTTTTGGTGCGCAGTGGTGGGATCCTGTACTTGTGTTCAGTATCACGTTACAGTTTTAAGTAAAACAAATTAAAAATCCTTTAAATTGTCCTAGTGCAAAAATTGTTTTTCATTTTTAATTTGGATTAATTTCAATTATTGAGTTTTTGTGATTTTTCTAAATTCTTGTTTCCAATTTTAGCAAAACGTTTTTGTTGACACAAAACTAGGAAACCATGGAGATTGATCTGGCTAGCCTACCCACACTGACAGTAGTCCAGCTTAGGGGGTTGTGTACTGCAAGGGGGTTGCCTGCAACCACTGACCTCAGGAAGCATGTCCTGATTAAATCCATGACAGCATGGACTGATGCCCAAGAAGTGGGCCCAGAGGAAGCTCTAGAGGAGGAAGAAGCAGGGGAGGATGCTAGCTCCAACCACTCAGGGGAGGGAGGGCATCTGAGCCTAAGTGAGGAGGAGGGAGACCAGTCCTCGCTACACACAGTCACTAGGGTCACACCCAAAGCTAGTTGGGGGAAGGAGGTCACTTCAGGAGGAGAGAACCTGTCCTTCAGGGAAAGAGAGCTGGAAGCTCAGCTAGTATTTATAGCTTTCTATTAAATTGTCAATGTTTAAATATGACTATATCTATTTAAACACTGCAGTTAAGTTATGTTACTCATTTAAAAATACAATTAAATACATGCTGACAAACATTATAATCTGGTCAGGCAGGCCTTATAAACACGTAATAGAATCCACAGTGTTATTATCAGAGTGGCAGTTTTGAAGAGTATTTGGAGTCCCTTGCCTTTTTACCCATACTCTCAACTTGGACATAAATGACAAAACATGTTAGTGATGTCTCATTACATAGCAGTTTACAGCTGCTCATTTTTGTAGCTTAAAACAAAGACCTATTATTAGCATAATGCTACTTTTGACAAGTGCCTGCCCCGCCCCTTGGATCACTTTAGACCTCCCTAGGGGGGCCGCCCCCCCCCAGTTTGAAGACCCCTGTGTTATGCACTTTTCTAAGTGTACATTGCTAGGAGATTTAAGCCTCTGGTGTTATGAACCTTTTATTCTTGAATGTGCCTCGTTGTTAAATTCTATTGCCATGCTTGTATTTAAACAGTTGTTGTCATCTCCTACAGTTGTTGCAGGGATCATTTTAGATCTTGCCTTTTCAATATGTAAGGTTTTTTTTGTCTCCCAACTGATCCCACATACCTGGATTGATATTTTCAGTGTTGCTGCTACTTACTCTCATGTGCTTGCAGACAAGATTACTGGCAGGGTTTAGTTCCCTCATTCTTGAAAAGGTGGACATTTCTGCCTGTTTCATGAAGTTGGTCTATTATTTTGGGGTGGGTGATTACCTACCTCAAGGGACAGTCACATACCTTGTCAGGGAACCCTGAAAGTGGCTAAATTAACCTGAGCTCAACCCCCAGGCAGCTGGAGGCCCAGAGCAGACAGACTAAATGTAGGACAATCTGTAAAGTATTAGAGTAGCCCTTGACCCTCCTGGTCAAGTTCGCCACTCCCCAGCTGCTGGCTGCTAGTGCAGAGGCACTGCTGTCTCGGCCTCAGTCTAGAGTCTCCTGCCTGCGATCCTGCTGCTCGCGTCCTTCTGACTCCCTGCCCGCCTTGTCTCCTTTGTTGCGTGTCCCTGGTATTTATTGTCCATGTCTGTGTCTGTTGTTTTGTCTCTTCGTGTAACTGTATTTGTACTCTGTTCCTTGTTTTGCGTTATCATCTTTGTGGGTATAACTGTATTTGTACTTTGTCCCTCATTTTCATAGTTTCCTCGATAGAGTGTCTTTGGTATTATTTTCCGTGTCTGTATCTGTTGTTTTGTCCTTTAGTTTTTTCATATAAATGTGCTTGTACTTTGTTCCTTGTTTTCGCTGTTGCTCGTCCTTGTCTGTATTTGTGTTTGGTGCCTCGCAGCTCCCACCTTTTCCAGCTCCTGCCCTCCTGCCTCTCTGCTAGCTCCTCCCCTACCAGGAATACTTATGGAAACTGCTGCACAGCCACGCCAAAGGCAAGCCTGTCTGTGCCTGGACACCGCCCAGTGCCAGGAACCCTGGCTCTCCCACCATCCACTGATACTCCAAAGCAGAAATCATCTCACGCAACATCCGACTACCCAAATGGATTTTGCTACCTCACAGCCGTCCCTTTCACCTGCCGTCAATGTGGCTCCAGCTCCACCAATCTACCAGTGCACCCCACCAAACAACTGCCTCTGGTCACCATGTCCACTTGCCAACTTCACTGAATACTACTCAATGTCCACTCTCTACGCAGACACAATACCGAGATATGGGGCACCACCACCCTCGCACCCGACCTTGTCTTCCTCACAGAAACCTGGCTCAACTCTGCTGAAGCCCATGACATCGCGGCAGCCTTACCCAATGGCTGCAAGATTGTCCACAGGGACAGCACCAACAGGCTTGGAGGAGGCATCCCCATAATCCACAAAGAATCAATCCACTGCAGAACCATGGAAGAGACAAGCACGCCAATCATGGAGCATATCAACTTCCAGCTCGACATCGACAACACCACCATCAAAGGGACACTCACCTACAGACCCTCTGGACCCCGCCCGGGCTTCTGCAATGCCATCCCCAAAATCATCACCCCACAAGTCATTAACACCAAACACCACATCTTCCTCAGAGACCTAACCTTCCAGCTAGAGGACACCAAAGACTCCCACACCGCCAACCTCTTAGACAGCATGGTAATCATCGGCCACCGACAGAGAGTCGCAGACCCCACACACATCGCTGGACACACCCTTGACCCCATATTTACCTCTAGCAACAGAATCAAATACGGTCAGACTATCAAGCTCACCTGGACAAACCACGCCATCATCCATTTCAACTACCTCTTCACACCGAACAGAACACCCAGACCTCCTCTCACCTCACAATGAGTGGTCTGACGCCCTCAACTCCTGCTTGTTGAACACAAGTCACCAGACACTAACCCAGACGTTATCATAGATGTCAAATACTTCACCTCCTGGATATCACACTGCACAGACATCGTCGCCCCCACCAAATCCACCAAACCCTACAAAACATCCTAACAAGCAAGTGGGTACACACCTGATCTCTGCACCGCAGAACACACCTGCAAACAACTAGAAAGGAAATGGCACCAATCCAAACTCCCCATCGACGGATCAACATTCAAGGACACACTCAAGCACTACCACAAACTCTTACAAAACACCAGGAAGCAAGCTTTGACCACTCGCATTCAAACCAGCGCCAAATGCAGTAAAGAACTTTTCACTATTGACAAAGAGTTCACCAACCCATCAGCACTAGAGAACACCATACACCAACTCAGAAACTGTGTGACTCCCTTGCCGCCTACTTTAATAACAAAATCACTACTATATACAGGAACTTCGCACCCCAGCCCACCGAACAAGACACCATCAGCCTCCGCACCCTCTCGGACACCCCTCTCAAACACGGAATCTACAAGTAGAATCAGCTCATCATTAAAAAATATCGCCAACATCATGAAAACTATCCACTCAGGATCACCCACAGACCCATGCCCGCATTAACAGCTTCAGCAACAGACTCACAGACATCCTCAACTCAGCTATCAACTTAGCCACCTACCCTAATGACTGAAAACACGCGTGTGAAATTCCTCCTCAAAAAGCCCTCCGCTGACCCCAGTAACCTCAAAAACTACAGACCAACCTCCCTGCTCCCTTTCCCAGCAAAAGTCCCTAGAGAAAGCCATAAACCATCAACTCACATCCCTCTTAGAAGACAACAACCTGCTGGATTCCTCACAGTCCAGATTCTGCCCCAAACACAGCACAGAAACTGCCCTGATCACCACGATAGGCAATATCGGAAACCTCTTAGACCAGGGACACTCGACTGCAATTATCCTCCTCGACCTCTCAGAGGTCTTCGACACAGTCTTCCACCACACTCTGCTGAAAAGACTACATTATATCGGCATCCAAGGAGGCGCCCTGAAATGGACTGCTTCCTTTCTCTCAGGTCAGACACAGACAATCCACCTCCCTCCACTCACCTCTCGACCCAATCTTCCCTCAGCCTCACCCTATTCCCTCTGGCCAAAGTCGTAAGAAACCACAGGCTGAACATCGTCTCCTATGCAGATGATACGCAGTTCATTCTCTATCTATTAGAAGACCACTCCAAGTCTATGACCGACTTTCAACTCTGCATAATAGGTATAGCCGATTGGATGAGAGAGAACTGCCTCAAACTCAACACCAATAAAACCAAAGTCCTGATACTAGGAAACACCACCTCACCTTGGGACAACTCATGGTGGACTTCAGACTTAGACCACCTCCCTCAACCCCTAGAGAACATGCCCGCAACCTAGGGATTATTATCAACTACAAACTAAGCATGAAAAACTAGGTCAGCACAGTTTCCTCCGTCTGCTTCTGCACCCTCTGCCTCCTACGCAAGATCTTCAAGTGGCTCCCCATCGACACCAGGCACACCATCACTCAAGCCCTCGTCACCAACCGTCTGGACTATGGTAACACTGTTTACGCCAGACTCACATAACACACCTCATGAAGAAACTCCAAATCATTCAGAACGCAGCAGCAAGGCTCATACTCAAACCCCCAAGACGTACGCACATATCCCACAACTCTGGAACCTCCACTTGTTCCATGCACACAAACAATGTCAGTTCAAGCTGCTGACCCTTACCTACAAATCCCTACACTACCTAGGACCTGCTTACCTCAACCGCCGCCTGAACTTTCCCCACCCCAACAGACACCTTTGATCCACCGCCCTCTACCTCGCCCACAGTCCACACATCCGCACAAGCACCTACCGTGGACACGCCTTCTCCTACCTGGCAGCAAAAGCTTGAAACGATCTCTACCTTCACCTGAGGTTCTCCCCCTCCAGCCTGGAGTTCAGAAGACAGCTCAAGACCTGGCTATTCAACTGAGTCATCTGGCTCAATCCCATGCAGCTGATACAGCACCTGGATACCCTTGTGGTTGATAAGTGCACCCAACAAATCCACTGATTGATTGATTTATGCAGTACCAACACAGTAATAAAGTCAGAATGCAAAATAATAAAAAACTCAAACTGAATTAGAAAAATAGAGCAAATTTTAATAAGCGACATGACACCACAATGACAAAAATCCAATAAGGGGAACCAGAGATATGATTTTTTTGTTTTTTACGTTTTAAGTGGAAATAGGGCCAGAGCGCCAATGACAGTCACTGGTCTCAGTAGACCAGGATGTAAGCACATTTTGGGTCTGACTACGATGGAGTGGGGTTTGGATACACCACCCAGGTTTCTCCTGGTCAAAGATTTTACCTTCTGACTTAGCCCTATAAGTCTCAATCCACCACAGGAATCAACCATCTTAGTGATATTTCAAAAAGATATAACTCCTCTTGTCCGAAGATAACTCATGATTCCGGTCAAATACTGACAAAACAGCAAAAATAAGACGTCACACTAAGAACAAAATGCAGTGGTCCACAAGGCATGTAAACCAAAAAAAGAAAAGGAAGTATTGCAACTTCACAATGGCCGATTTGAGTAAATATGGGAAACACCAAAGTTATTGTGGCCTGAAAGCAAACTAAGAGTGATAGGTCACCTCCCTTGAAGGGTGGTAAGAGTGGTGTAGATAAGTCAAATACACAAAAATAAGTTAAACATGACTTCCATTAAAGTAGAGGAGGAGACTCAATCAGAAACACAAATAAAATGAAGTAGTAAATTAGCTTAGGGTCAGCAGAAGTAGTTAGACTGTACAGATAGATGTCAAGTGTTTTCCTCACGAACATTGTACTCACATTGTACTCCCACTCATCACAAAGGTATAAGAGGGCCTTACACAACATAGGTGTTCGAACATCAAATGTTGTATTAGTAAACCCTTTATAAAACATCAGAGGAAAGCCAAGGTTTATTAAATAGGAGTGATTAAAAAAAATATTTCTCTGCATTAAAACATTTTTCAAACGCAACATGGAGCCAGAAGAAAGCCCCTTAACGTGAAGTATCTCTTTAATCAACTAGGCATAAATCTATTGTCATCACCAAGGGTGGGCTAGCTCTCAATGCTGCGACAGGAGAGGATGAGAGGAACACAGGTTCTGTGAGGGAGCAAATTATGCAGACAGTTCAACAAGTGATTCTGACACCATATGTGTTTGCCCTTGCAGCACCAGCACAGAGAAATATGTTTTACATTTTAGCGTATGAAGCAATTTAAACAATACAGGTGTTCTTTCTAATTAATTACTACAACATAGGTGGAATGGTAGAACGTGTTATTACAGTGTTCGAATATTGACAACATGTTGAAAAATAGAGATCTGTCCTTTCTTCGAAATAAAGATCTGCATCTATCATGTTGTTCGTTGATCGAATCTTTCTGAATTAAATGAAATGTGTAGAACACAATTCACCAACTTTAGAAGGATGAACCCAAGCCACAATATTGCAGATGATAACTCTTAGTGGAGGAATCTTATTTGTGACCCCCTTCCCCTTGCAGTATCCAATTTGCTTGGTTTTAGATGTGTTAATTTCAAGACCATGTGATGTACAAAACAAATTAAATCTCTCAACAAGGGTTTGCAGACCGACCCTTATCTTGGCAAGTAAAAGAGTATCATCTGCAAAAAAAAAAGTCCCGGAACGCTCTGTCCTGATAAAATGAGAGAATCATTAGCACTAGTCAGGATTTTAACAAAATCCTTAATACATAAAAGAAAAAGGGTCAGGGCCAGAGCACATCCCTGATGCACTCCCTTTCAAGTGGTCATTTTCCCAGTTAGTTCCCCATTTATGCGACCCTCCACATGCTCCAAAAGATCTTCCGCTGGATCCCCGCCGACACCAGAAGGACTGTGACCCACGCCCTCATCACGAGCCGCCTGGACTACGGAAACACCTTATACGCAGGAACCACCGCTAAACTCCAGAAACGTCTGCAGCGAATACAAAATGCCTCCGCCCGCCTCGTCCTCGGCATACCCCCGCAACAGCCACATCTCTGCCCACCTGAGACACCTGTACTGGCTTCCCGTCAACAAAAGGATCACCTTCCGGCTCCTCACCCACGCACACAAAGCCCTCCACAACAAGGGACCAGAATAACTCAACCGTCGCCTCAGTTTCTACACGCCCACCCGTCAACTTCGCTCCACCAACCTCGCTCTCGCCGCCGTCCCTTGCATTCGCCGCACCACGGCAGGTGGGAAATCCTTCTCCTACCTAGCGGCCAAGACATGGAATTCCCTCCCCACCAACCTCAGGACCACCCAGGACCACCTCGCATTCCGGAGGCAGCTCAAGACCTGGCTCTTCAAGCAGCAGTAACCCCCTCCCCCTAGCGCCTTGAGACCCTCACGGGTGAGTAGCACGCTTTATAAATGTTTTTTGATTGATTGATTGACAATGAATTCTTGCAAAATTCCCCTCATGGAGGCACACAATGATATTCAGTAAATTGCAGGGTTTAATTATTTTTCTAGGTGGTCCAGTTTCCGAGATGCATTATTAGTATTTTAGTATGTACTCTGGTTTTCTCCATAAGACAGCTAGGCCTGTCACAGTAATAAATAGAGTTTGGGTGATCATCACTATAAGGGACGTTTACATAAAATTTCTACATGTCATAATTTTAGATACCATGCACGCTGCAGTGTGGGCTACAAGGCCTACATGGAGGGTGACTTATAAAAAAAATAAAAGTAAGCATTTGACCTGTCAAAAGGATTTCTTTTGACAGATCATGTTGCAGTTTTTACACTGCTACAGCTAGGCTTCAATGGTAGCCCTGAAGCCGTTTTTGAATTGCCACTGCAGTGGATTGCACAATAGGTGCTACAGACCACTAGTGACATTAAACTTACACTTCCTGGGTACACATTGTACCATATCACAGGACTTATAGGTAAGGTAAATATAACAGGATTATGCCAATTTGTCCATTTTAAAAGGGGTAGCACAGGCACTTTACTGCTATATAGCAGGGTAAAGTACTTTGAGTTCTAAAGTCAAAGAAACTATAGGGCCTAAGAAAAGGCAAAAAATACCACGTGACCACACAGAAAAGGTGTTTCTCCTACAATAAGGCATTGGATATGATCGCTTCAGTGATAGCAGACGCGTGCAATATCTCTCTTTCATAATAAATCATTCCATGTGAAGGGAAATATATATTGGTAATCTCTATTCTGAATCCCTAGTTCATGAGCAACGTTCCTCACATCTCATTGCTCCCTTTTTCTACCACAATGTTGGAAAAGTAAGTAAATGGCTGCCTAACTAAATTTTTAGAATACAACCATATGCAGTTTGACTTCAGACTACCTTATAGGACTGAAACATTACTATTGGCATTCTGAAAAAATCATCATGCTATTCTAGCTCATGTAGGAAGGACTGCTCTTGTTTTCCAGATTGGCACACAAGACTCTGCAATTTTATGGTTTCAGTATTTTTCAAGACGAGGCACAAACTGTTTTTATTATCTACCCAAGGTTGTATTCCTCCTTCTGGCTGCTTGTCAAACCATAATTTTGTCCAGATTACTTTAATTCGTTCTGTCTTGGACTTCTGGCCTTCCTGATACAGCAGTAAAGTATACAAAAAGGTGGTGAATGGAATGATTTAATTAATCTTTGCCACTGGTGGTCACTCAGGGCTCATTCTGGCTCTTTGTTATTTTGACCATCATCCTACCTCAGTTTGGACCCAGCCACATGCAAATCAGTCTTGACCCTGCTTCAGTGGGAACAATCCAATCCAAACTGCCTTCAAACACAAGCAAACCAAGTCTGGCTTCACACTAGTTAGGGTCATCAGGCAGTTCCTGGACACAGAATATATGGGACCCACATCCGGGCATACCCGTCCCACTTAGAGCAACACAATAAAGGACACAAAAAAGTGATTAATAGATATTGTGACTGCAGCTGACTCAAAATGCTGCAGCACGTCTTATTCATGACCCCCTAGCACGTTCATCCATTTCCCATCACATGACCTCTTTGCGCTGGCTTTCTGTGGCCAAATGCTCTATCATTAATGCCCTCTGCCTGTGTTGCAGGCATGTTCATCATCCTGCCTGTATCTATCTTCTGATTCTTTTTCCAGGTATGTCCCCTCCAGAGCTCTTCATTTGCCTCTGCCAAATTTTTCCAGGTTTCCAAAATGAAGAGGGCAAGACTCTGCAGCTGTTCCTTTGCCTATCTTGTGATCAAAACTGGAACACCATTTATCAGGATATCTGGGCTACATTTAACCATTTACCATTGCGGAATTTGTACATTTTTCTAAAGACATTAAAGTACTGCAAAAAATATTGTGTATTTATATTTATTTATTAATAGTTGTATATAGCGCATACCACATGAAAAGCTGTCAGAGCAGTTTACAGGGTGACAGAGAGGTTCCATATAACTCACTAGCATATAGTTCAGACATGGAATCTCTTTGTACATCACCAAGCTAATTTGTGTATTAACAAACTTCAGTGCGAACTGTACGCAATCATTTTATAGTGTATCATACAAAAATAAACAAAGAAAATGAACAATAGTGGAAAGAAATGGATGCACATGGTGGGAAACAATTTACTATGCACCTGTTATTTGGGAGAGCCAACATGCTTAAGAGTGTGATTTATCCATATAGATATTGTTGGAGTAGCAAGTGTTTTAGTGATGTTTAAATATTGGGTTACTGCAAATCATAGGAGGAATTTAGTTCAAATTTGAGGGGGCATTTCTACAAACAAATGACAAATTGTACCTTGTTTCCTAAACAGCATAGCACAGAGCCAGTTCAGTTAAGAGCATGACGTTCTCTAAAGAATTTAGTTTTTGAGCTAGATATTTTGGTATGCCATGGTGCCTGGCTTTGCGTGTGACACATGCTGCTATGCTTTTTCCTTCAGAATCCAACTGAGAGCAATGAGGAATGGAGTGATACTTGCACCTGAGATTTGATTTTCTGCTTCAGTTATAGGTTGCCTTCTTTGGATCCAGTTGTAGTTTGGGGCTATCTGTGAGTCATGAATTTGTGTAGTGGTGTATTGATGTCACTCTGGATTTTACCTCTATTTTGAAGGCAGATTCTAGAAAAAGGAGTTTAACTCCTGTTAAAAGTTTAAGTTGGTAAGGTGCAATCATTGTTATACCTTTGATGCATGATTGCTTCTTAAGATTTGTATGTAGTGTAATGCCTAGAGATTTAATACACTGTATGATCTGAGGTGTGCAGTCTGATACATTTATTAAGTCATGTTTCATGTTGTGATTGGGCAGTGGTCAAGTTGTGTGAATGGGAATTCACTCTTAATAGGGTTTAATTTTAGTTGGTGAGCTGACATCCAGGACTGGTGGTCCTTTAAGGTATTCCCTAGAAGGGGAATATCCTCTAGTGAGGGAACTTCTAAGTATCAATGTGTATCATCTGCATAAATATGATTAGAAATATTTCAGTGTTTAAAAAACAAGGTTAGAGGTTCCAAGTACAAGTTAAAGAGGGATTGAGATAGAATTGATCCCTCCGAAGCTCCTTGTCCTATGAGTGAGGGATTTGAGAACGTTTTTTTACTCTATTTTATTTGAAGGGCTTGGTTTTCCGAGAATGAGAAAACCAGCTCAGAACTGGACAGTTTATCCCAATTCTTTCCTTACATGTGTTCAGTGGGATTTTGTGATTGACTATGATGAATTTCTCTCTTAAGTAAAAGCAGTTGAGCAGACATGAGTAACTACTGTCCAATAAGTGTACATGTACAGAGCCATCAACAATTGGCAGAATAGCAGCCTCCATAATACTGTGATTTATCTAACAAACTTTTCAGGGAAATGTAAGGGTTGTGTTGATGTGCAGAGTTCAAGTATTTTGGCTAAGAAAGGGAGATTTGTTACAGGGCAGAAATTGTTAATATCTTCAAGGTCTGTGCATGTATTCTAAGATTGGAGTGACCTGATATCCAGGTGTGATCATCTATTTACTTCCATGGATGTGTGTGGGGCTTTCAACATGGGAATTGCTCCTGCTGTGACAAACTATTTCCTAGACAAAGGAGAGATAGAGGAGTGGGTACTTCTGGGATGTTCCCATTGGAGCAGGATCAAGCCTCATTTGCGTACGGCTGGGTCCAAAACTGAGGTGGCATGGGGAGCAAAATAACAATGGACTTGGATGGGGCCCGAGTAACTATTAGTGGCTGAGCTTAATTCAGACATTTAATTCATCACTTTTTTGTATACTTGAGCGCAATACTAAGTGGGAAGGGTATGCCTAGACATGAGGCCTGTGCACACTATGTCACTGGAACCAAGTCATACCCAACTGATAAGCCCTCTTGGTGTGAAACTAGTCTTGAGTTGCTTGTGTTCTGGTTCAGCAAGGACCTGGCTTGACAGTTCAGCCCAGACCGTTTGTTGTTCCTAATGGAGCAGGGTCAAGAGTGATTTGCATGTGGCTGGGTCTAAACTGAGGTGGCATGGAGTGCAAAATAACGATGGACTGGGATGCTGCTGCTTTCCCAATGCTGATATTAATTCCATCATTTTTTTTGTATGCTTCAGTTATCTGTAAGTAGAGCAATAAGCAGCTCTATGTAAAGTTTGAAGATTACAGGCGACAATATGACACCATGGGGGACTTCACAGGTGATAGGGATCGTTATGACCTGGAGGTGCCCATGTGAACAAACTGAAACCTTTTTAATATTCTGATTACTGTTTAAATATACAATTCCCACCATGTTCAAACATTTTATTTTGAATAGAAACTGCTACAATATTTTTTTTATTTTGTTTACTAATTTATAATGTCTTTGCTATCTATAATAACTTGGTTTATAGTGGTTCATGCCACATTTCTATATTCTGTAAATAACAGATACTATCAATACACAATCACGGTACACAATTTACCTAACTTGCACTGATTTGAACTTGTGACCTGCCAATTACCGCTTTGTTCCAGAGGGAACATTAAGCTCATTGAGCTATCCCTCCACTCTTTCAATCAATCAATCAATCAAATACATTTCTTAAGCGCACTTCTCACCCAGTAGGGTCTCAAGGCGTTGGAGGGGGTGGGGTTATTGCTCGAAAAGCCATGTTTTGAGGTGCTTTCTGAAGGTTAGGAGGTCCTGGGTCTTGCGTAGGTTGGTAGGAGGGAGTTCCAGGTTTTGGCGGTGAGGTGGGAGAAGGATCTGCCACCAGAGGTGGTGCGTTGGATGCAGGGGACTGTAGCGAGGTCGGCAGAGCGGAGCTGTCGAGTTGGTTTGTGGAAGTTGATTTGTTCGTTGAGGTAGGCCGGTCCAGTGTCGTGGAGGGCTTTGTGATCATGGACAAGGATTTTGAAAATGATCCTTTTGTTAATGGGCAGCCAGTGTAGGGATCTGAGGTGGGCGGAGATGTGTTTGTGGCGAGGGAGGTTGAGGATGAGACGTGCGGCTGCGTTCTGGATTCGCTGGAGTTTTCTCTGAAGACTGGCTGTGGTCCCTGCGTAGAGGGCGTTGCCGTAGTCTAGTCAGCTGCTTATGAGGGCGTGGGTGACTCTTCTTCTTGTTTCTAAAGGAATCCATTTGAAAGTCTTGCATAGCATGCGAAGGGTGTTGAAGCAGGAGGTTGATATGGCGTTGATTTGCTGAGTCATGGAGAGAGATGAGTCCAGTATGATGCCAAGACTGCGTGCGTGGGTGGTGGGGGTGGTCCAAGGGTGATGGGCCACCAAGAGTCATTCCATGCTGTCTTGTTGGGACCGAAGATGATGATCTTTGTTTTTTCTGGGTTCATTTTGAGGTGGCTTGCTGTCATCCAGGCATGGCGAGGAGTCTGGCGTGTAGATTATTCTTGGCGGTAGCTGGGTTCCTAGTGAGGGAGATGATGAGCTGGGTGTCGTCAGCGTATGAAATGATGGTGAGGCCGTGGGGACGGAGGATGTTGGTGAGAGGAGCCATGTAGATGTTGAAAAGGGTGGGGCTCCGGGAGAATCCTTGGGGGACCCCACAGATGGTCTTGGTGGCTGTAGACCGGAAAGGAGGGAGGCAAACTCTTTGGGTTCTTTCGGAGATATAAGGAGGTTATATGACAAAACCAAACCGGCCTGTCGTCCATTACCAAGAGACCAAGTGGTCAATATTTGGAAGGTCACCATGGAAGAAATGGGTTTGGAGGGAAGTAGCTGACACTGGAGACTCCGTTGTGGGATTCCGCCGAGCTGGGGCACCTTCAGGGGCTGGAGTGTAGGAAGCAATGAGCTGAATATCCCAACTTGGGAATGTGTAGCGACCTCAGGGTCTCCTTCCCTTCACAGAATTGCAGAGGCAGTCTGAACTGGTAGCCTCCCATATTTACAAATATCGATGATGTCCTTTGGATCATAATCTTAACATTGAATACCCCACATTAATAGTAATTGTACAGTGTTTGTTGTCCCTTGCATCTTGAGCCACAATTGCCACATGGCCCCCTCCCCAAATTTCCTTAGAACTCGGGAACCGCACCCTCCAGGGTCACAATAAAAAATACGGGCAGTGGTACCGCGTGCCCCCTCTCCCCAAGCTTCATTAGGCCCTGGGGACCCCATCCTGAAGAGCCACTAATTAAAATTAAGACGTGGGGGCATGCGTCCCCCACTGAGGCCGCTTTTGGCCCCAGGGACCCCCTCCCTCGGGCCTTATGCTTTTTTCAGATGTAGGGGGCACAGGACCACCTTCCTGGGCTAGTTTTGGACCTGGGGACCCCATCCCGTAGGGCCCGGCAACATATTTAAGGGGGCAGGAGGTTCCTCCCCTTTGCACATGCAGCCAGGCTCCAGGGGATTGCGTCACCAGGGCCGAAAATGGCCAGGGAAGGGGCTGTGCAGCCTCCCCACCCCCTTTTCAAATATGACTGTCCCTGGGGAATGGGACCCCTGGGGCCGAAATCGACCGGGGAGGCAGCTGCATGACCCCCCAACCCATTACTACTCTGTCGGTCTCTGAGGATGGGCTCCCCAAGGACCAAAAATGGCCCAGGGAGGGGGGCCGTGCGGACCCCTTCCCCTTTACTATATGGCCGGTCCCCTGGGGATGGGGTCACCTGGGTCAAAATCGTCATGGGGAGGAGGGCCACGTGCGCCCCCCGTCCTCCCAAAATATAAATATTTGTTCCACCCCGGGACCTGGCCCAACGGGGGGCTTAAAAAAATACAAGCATGGGAGACTGTGCTTGTTTTTCGTTTTGTTTTTAATTTTGCTGCAGATTTGTTTGCAGATCCTCCACAAATTTGTAGCAAAGTTTGACAAAAAACATTCTTGACCCCAGGAAGGGTCTCTCTAGTACCTCAGGTACCTCTGGTATTCCTGCCCTGCCCGCTTGTTGCTTTTTTGTGGGGGGGTTTTAGGACACTGGACTGAGTCCTGAGTCCTAAAATGGCTGTCACCACTTTCTGGTTGAGGTGGTGGCAGCCAATTAGATCTCAGTTTCGAGATCTGTTGGAATCCGCAGAACTTCTGCGACCCAATAAATACGAGCTTTTTACACCAAAATACAAAAAGCACTCCTTCTGGGCCTAGATCTAGCTTTCTGCCAAACTTGGTGTAAATCTGTTTGGTTTAGGATGTATGTTCCAGTGGGAAAATGAATGGAGAAAACAAGTTCTGGGATGCCCCTTTTTTCTCGGCCCACCACTTGATGAATCATCCCAAAACTTTCTATGGTAACTATAACGCGTGCTCTCGCCATGCACTTCTAATTACCCCAGATATTACAGCACTCATGACATATTTTATAACATCATTCAAAATATCAACATAACATTAGCAGTAAAATTATTGATGAGATAACTGTGCATGGCAGACTTGCGAGTTGTAGTTACCTTAGGGCATGAGTTATAGTTACTTGAGATAACCATAACTATAACTGCTGAATTTCTATGGTTTTGTGCATGTAAATTCAGGTAAGCGCCCCTGTAACCTTTGGTATTTTTAATTGAATTTCTATGGGTTTTTTTCAATTCTGTTTTTATAACTATAACGTCTCTGTAACCTTTGTTTTTTCAATAAATATAAATGACAGTCGCCAGTAGGTAGGTATAGTTAGGACCTAGACGGAATCACACCAAATTTGACAGAAAGGTAGCTCTTAGTCCAAAAAGCGCCCTTTTTAGGTTGAGCGTAAGCATTTGACGTGTTGTATACTTTTAAGCATACTTATACTGTGAGTTTAAAGCTATTTCAATTGTTGGTTGCAATGTCCTTTTAAAATCCTTGCTTGCTAGTGTTCAGTTCTGCCTCTTTGTCATGCCATTTTCTCTTTGGGAGCAGCACCAACTACTGTATAATTACGCTATGTCCTGTTTGTCTCTTCTGTAGGGGACTTTTTTTTTGTATTTGCCTGTTCGTCTTACACTGTGGGTGTGTGTGCAGTCCCTCCCCCCCCATCTCCCTCTGTAAACATGAAACCAACAGCAGAGGGGGACTTTTTCAGGGCCAGCTCGCCCTCTCTCTCTTTCTCTTGTTTTAGTGGCTTCTACAGGCCATGCCTTGCCCCAGGAATCAATGGTGAGTAAAGATCGTGTTGTAGTTTGTTTATTCAAAATGGGCATTCTCTATTGCTGTGCTGTATCTTTACAAAAACACTGTTTCGTTGTGCTTTATTTTTTTAAAATATCTGGGCTCCCCTGGTAGTTCCACTCATCCCTCTCCTCCGGCTGGCAGGCCTCCTCCTCCCCTCTGTAACTCTGGCTGATGAAAATGAAACTGGGCTCTGGCTGAGGCCAATCTTGCTCGCTGCTGTGGGTTGTGTTTTCCTCAGCGCCCTCCCCTCCGTACTGTTCCCTTTGGTGTCTTGTATTGTGGGTGCCCCTCCCCCCATGCAGCTCCACCAGGCAGGACTTGCTCTCAGCAGCAGAGTAGGGCTCTAGTTCAGTAGTCGAACGCTCTGCATGACATCAACGCTGTTACGTGGATAATTGCACTTTTGCCAATAGGTTTGACTGCGAATGACCTTCTGTTTCCTTGCATTTGACTTTTAAAAAAAATAAATCACACATTTTCTATGAATATCAAATTTTGCGTAAAAATGATCAACTTTTTTAATATGTGTGGTGCTCAGTAATCGCATTTTTAAACAGTTTGCCCGTTTATATAAAATAAACCAGCACACTGAATTTAAGAGTTAATAGCTGTTATGTATCCTTGTGAAGATCTTTCGCCGACTACAAAGTGCTAGATTATGTAACACCATTGGACGACGGCATGTGCCGGCAGTGGTGCTGTTGTGCACATGGTGACGCCCCCAGCAGCTTCCAGTCTCCCTCGGCCGTGGTCTAAGGGGAACGGGGTCTCCTTTCTAAAAATAGTTCGGGACCCCCTCCCCCTGCTTACAACGCCGACTTGTGCTATGGGTGCTAAGCAAAGAATTGTGTTTTTGTTGGTGTTTAAACATACCGAGTTTCAGGGATTAGCGCAAAGGTTGTTCGTTGAAGTTTTTTACAGCAGTAATTTATTTCAGGCCCTGCCTGGACGTTTATAGCGTAGAGGTCTTACCAGCGGATGTCTGTGTGGGCAAAACAGTGCAACACAGGTAATGCCGTGCACAAAAATTTCCTAAAATCAATGTGTGCATGTTATGCTCCAAAATGTACTGCAAAATTATAATCGGACACAAAAACAGACCCAGTATGTGCACAAACAGTATTTCCACTTGGGTGTATCTCAACTATGATTGTTCACTTGGCCCATTCCCCTTTATGTGAAGGGTATGATAGTACTATTACATCCAGGGCTTTAAGTGGGCAGGGTCCTCCTGGGTCGCAGACCCGGACGTGATTAAAAACTGACTGAAACAAATCTCTTGATTTTGCAGGCAACAACACTGATCGATTTTGGAACAATGACTGTGAAAATGTTCCTGTGAGCAAAAGATTCGTATGGGGTAAAGGGAGGAAGAGAGAGAAATATGTCATAAAGGGAGAACACAGAAAGCTGCAGGAGTAAGCTGAATTGGCAATAACTGGCTGTAAATGGGTTAAAGAGACACGAGATCACTTTTACACAGCTTCAGAATTCCCTGCTCGCATATTAAGTTGTAGAAGCTGTGGATTTTAGAGGAGAGCTCTGGGCACCGGCAGTTTTTATTTACAAATTAAGCAGTTCAAAAAATGCAAGCGTAATATTATCCCTGCCTAAAGTAAATTTGAATCATAAATTGAGGTTGTCTTACAGTCTGGAAACCTATATCCCAGTGACTGTGTTTCCTGCTGCTTTGGTTATAGTAAAAATAATTCATCTGCCTACTGTTATGTGTGCGTTTCCTTTATACAGTAAAGTAGAAAGCTAGTGGAGTAAAATGATTTGCTAATTAGTGGCTGTTTATAAATTAAAGAGGCACAAACTTGACGTAGTATTTCATACCTTCAGTATTTTGTTCTTGCATATTTAGTTGCAGTAGTGAGTTTCAGAAGAAAGTTCTGGGCACCGGCATGTTTTTATTTACAAATTAAGCCTTGCAAAAAATGCATGTGTAACATTATCTTTGCACAATTTAATACTTATTTTTAAACACTGGCACCTATTTATTTGCATTAATTAGTTCCTGCGAGCAGAGCAAAAGATGCATATGGGCAAAATAAAGGAATAGATAAAAGAAATGTCACAAAGGGAGAACACAGAACGCTGCACGAATAAGCTGAATTGGCAATAACTGGCTATAAATTGGTTAAACAGTCCCGAGATCACTTCATCATTACACAGTTTCAGTATTCTCTGCTCGCATATTAAATTGTAAGAGCTGTGAGTTTTAGAGGAGAGCTTTGGGCACCGGCACGGTTTTTTATACAAATTAAACAGACCCAAAAATGCAAGTGTATTATTATTCCTGCGTAAAGTGAATTTCCGTGATAAATTATGGTTGTGTTACAGTACGGAAACATATATTATTAGAGTGACTATGATGTCTATTGCTTTGGTTAGAGTAAAATTAAACCATCCTCCTACTGTTGTGGGTGCGTTTTCTTTAGACAGTAAAGCAAAGAGCTGCAGGAGTAAGATAAATTGGAAATCAGTGGCTGTTTATCGATTAAGAAGGCCCGAAATCGCTTTAACACTACATTGCTTCAGTGGTCTGTGCTCGCACATTTAGTTGCAGCAGGCACCAGTTTTAGAGGAGAGCTATAGGCACTGGCATGTTTTCATTTACAAATTAAGCCTTGCAAAAATTGCGTGTGTAATATTATTCATGCAAAATTTAATAATTTTTTTAAAACATTGTCCCTTATTTATTTGCATTAATTAGTGTCTCTGAGCAAAAGATACATATGGGCAAAAAGGAGGAAGAGAGAAAAAAACGCCTCAAAGGGAGAACACAGAAAGCCGCAGGAGTAAGCTGAATTGGCAATAACAGCTATAAATGGTTTAAATAGACACGAAATTGCTTCATCATTACACAGCTTCAGTATTTCCTGCTCGCATATTGAGTTGTAACAGCTGCGAGTTTTAAAGTAGAGCTTTGGGCTGCGGCACATTTTTATTTTCAAATAAAGCAGTTCCAAAAATGCAAGCATAATATTATTCCTGCCTAAAGTGAATTTCAATTATAAATTACGGTTGTTTTACAGTACAGGAACATATATCCCAGTGACTGTGTTTCCTGCTGTTTTGGTCATAGTAAAAGTAAACCATCCGCCTACTGTTATGTGTTGCGTTTCCTTTATACAGTTAAGTAGAAAGCTCCAGAAGGAAAATAATTTGCTAACTAGTGGCTGTTTATTGATTAAAGAGGCACATCATTGATTTAGTATTCCATAGCTTCAGTATTTTGCTCTCGCATATTTAGTGGCAGCAGTTGTGAGTTTCAGAAGACAGTTTTGGGCACTGGCATGTTTTTATTTACAAACTAAGCCTTGCAAAAAATGCATAAACCGTGCACAATTCAATACCTATTTTTAAACACTGGCACCAATTTATTTGCATTAATTAGTTCCCGTGAGTAAACTAAAAGATGCATAGTGGCAAAACAGAGGAAGACATTTAAAAATGTCAGGAAGGGAGACCATGTTGCAGTTTGTTTATTTAAAATGATTATTCTCTATTGCTGTGCTGTGTCTTTACAAAAAACACTGTTTCCTTGTGTTTTATGTTTGTTTAATGGCTGAGGTCTCCTCCCCCTGCTCTCCCAGGCTCCCCTGTTAGTTCCACTCATCCCTCTCCTTGGGCTGTGGGGCCTCCTCCTCCTCCCCACTAGTCGGTCTCTTTCATCCCCTGTGGAGCGCATGGCATTGCGATCCCTTTTATATATTAGGGTTGAGTGCGCAGGGGCCTGGCCTGTTGTAATCTCTCTGTGGGATTTTAACCACACCCACTACTGCTATTCGTTCTTTGTAGTGGATGTCGTAAATTATTCATTTTTATTGGTGCATTTTGTGAAATGTCCCTCCTTTGTCAGCTTAGTTTCCTCCCAAACGGTTTCACTAGGTGAACATTTTTGTTGGCCATCAAACTACGTCACACTTCCTCCTGTTACCTCGTGTGATGGCCTCTCCTCCAGTTTGGGTTTGCCTTTCATCCCAGCTGCGATCCTTTCTAGACATTCACACAGGGAGCCAATAACTCTTGCGCTCAGACATGGCGGCCGTGGCACTTTGTATCGGATCGCTTATGTCAACTGTTTTACTTTTCATTTTCAATTTATGTGGCAAAAAAAGTCAGTTAGGAATTTACAACGCTTATAGCTCTAACTCGAGAAAACGCAAGACCCATTGCATTGCAAATGCTTGTTGTGATTTGGTATAAATCCATTCAGTAGTTTTCTAGTTATTAAATGAAAACCAAATTTGTATATATAGAGACGCAGATACTCTCGGATTCAGAGGAAAAGCAAGGCTCTGATTGGCTGTCCACAACCTGACAGAAAAGTTGCGGCCACCATTGTGTTTCTTGCATTAACTGTGGGGTGGGGAAAAACAGTGTAAAACATATAAGGGGTCAGGATACAGGTATCATGGAGTGGTCTCTTATGGACCCCCAATAAGCAAAAAATTGCCCTTTTTTCAGCCGATCTGCGAATTCGTGGATCCTCCTCGGATCCTGGGGAAAAACAAGGCCCTGATTGGCTGACCACAACCTGACAGAAATATTAACGTGTGCATTAAAAAAACATAGAAATTCACTGAAAACAACAAAATGGTTAAATGGACATTACAATAAGGTTGATGTTTTACCCACACAAAACCATAAACATTCAGCAGTTATAGTTATACTTGCAGTTTTACTTATCTGAAGAAACTATAACTCATGCCGGAAAGTAACTTTGGGCAACCAGTTATAGTTTCTTAATATAAGTATAACTATAACTGAGGAAATATATCCTAGTAGCGGTCGTCACTAAGTAGTTATAGTTAGGACCATTTTGTCCATAGACTGAGCGTTTTTTGTTTTGCCAATGACTTTGGTGCCGCATGATGAATCTTCATGAAATTTTCAAAAGTTATACTTCGGGACAATCGGTAATGCGGGGTTGGGGGGGGAGGATTGGCTTCAGGGTCTGGCTGCGGGCCAGGTCTTGCGGGCAACCTCCGCTGTGCATGGGTGAAGGCCGTGCATGGTGCAAGGTTGGGTGCTTGTAGGGGGTTGTCATTAGGGCCTAGCTGCAGGCCAGGCCTTATGGCCAACGCTGCTTCCCCTTTAGAGTTTCTACTAAAAATTAGGGCCTGCTATATAACTGAAGCTATATGTGTCCTACCCACCCAGCCAGAAAACAAATGTGTAAGGTTTATTAAAATGTATTTTTTATTTTTTTATAGCAAATCTCAGCACACAAGGGATCAGCGATGTTAATCCCAAGAAAGGCCCCCTGGTTCCATGTAAGAGTAAGAAATGGTAAATAAATTGTTATGCCATGTGGTTTCGGCGATATCCCTCGCACCTCTGTAAACAAAGTCAGCCCAAAGCATCTAAATCATTCGGAAAACAACTTTCTCCTGGTGCATAGGCAGAGATGAGCGCTTTATTTGTCCAAGTCCCCAGCACTAAAACAACCATCCATTGCACTTGATGTGCTGCTTTAACTCATCATCTAAAAAAAAATCTTTCAAAGAATGACGGTTCCATCTACACAAGATGAGTATTGTTGTCCCTCAGATGATTTCAAGAGCAATTGAGCTCTTGGAAGGAGTGTGGTTAGAGGGGATTAGATTTGTACTGAGGAATAGAAATTAAAATGCTAATGAAAGAAAAGAAAGACTACTTTCTTACCAGTTTCCTCCGTTCTAAGCCCCTTAACCCAAGAATGAGTTATTCTGTTCTCTTCTTTTACGTACATTCAATTCAGCGACACACCTAAGGATTGCAATGTGTAAGGGTATCTAGGCCAACCAACTTCATGTATGGTTAAGATGGAGTCTGCACCAAGCGCCTATTTTCCACCCATGTAAAGGGCAATGGTGTGAAAATAGGCAAAGGAAGAGGAAGGAGGCCACCTGATGGGCATGAACAACCTTATGACAGTGCTGTGGCAGGCCGGGTGGCCCGAAGTCCCACTTTCCGAACAATGTTGCTGAAAAATAAATTAATCATGGCTCCGGTTGTAGTAAACGTCCATGCAGTTCCAGAACTGTGTTCATATCATTTGAAAAATATTATACATGTTTTAACAGATTTCTTTCACTTCTAGGTTGACAAAGAAGCCTTGGACACCCAGGTGAACGACTGTAACATTTTAAAACAAAATGAAAAACAAAGGCATGAATCATATGGTATGTCATAAAGTATTGGAACGATGTGTCATTCTCATGTATCTTATTGCTCTTTTTTTTAAATGCAATAAAAATATTTGAACCATAAATGTATTGGAACATAGTACCAATGTGTTCCTTCATTTCCGTCTTAGCATGTTTTAAATACTGTGCCATCTTTAAAGCTATTGAGGAATCCCTGGAGTACAAAGTCTTATCCTTGTGCATTACAGTTATCCATTTTGATCACTGTGTATTCAATAAGGGAGGCCACAAAAGATGAAAACAGCTGTGCCCAAATCTAGGTCACGCACAGGCACCAGGTTGTGTTGTTGGACCTGGAACAGTATCCACACTGCCTTAGCATCTTCAGGTGAATATCAGCAGCTCTATCAACCTCATTTATTTGCTGCTGTATAATTACAGCTGCATTATTTCTAATGACTGACGTATTCATGTTTGCCAGAGTTGTATTCCTTATGTTTGGAAAGATTATAGTTCCTGGATTTCCTTAATATTAATCTGGAGAATGCGAACAAATCTTTGTTTTACACATTCAAACTCCTTCACTTCGTCCTGAACCATTTCTTGATGGAGAAGTATAATAGCTGGGTTTGATATCTGTCTTTAATATAGTACCTAAATAAATATGGTACACTGTTCCAAAGAAAACGAAGTCATACAGGGCTGGGGAAAGTCAGTAGATTCAGGAGAGTCCTCACACACCCAATAGGATGTCAAGCTTCATCACTGGGCAGTCTCCTCGTCAGACCGGTGGTGCAATGTCTGGCGGACCACCCCTGTGATGGTGGTGGTACTATACCGAAGACTGAATGCCAAAATATGGTGAGGTCTGAGATGAATACTGACTATTGGAAGCAAGGAGAGACAAAAAAAAGGGATTAAAATTGGCTCCGAACCTTAAACATCATTTTTAATGAATCAAGAATGGGTTCGGGCCAAGATTAAAAGGAAAGTGAGGGGAGTGAAAACGGGGATAATGTCCCACTACACTCCACATAAAGTAAAGAGGTAGTGTGCCCAATCCTAAACAGATGTGGTCAACATGTTTTGCGTCTAGGTGGTCAAAAAGATCCCATGACGCTTCATCAGGACCGTAACTACTACTTCTCCTATGCTAATGTACAACAATAAGTGCTGGATGGTCACTTACTCAATAAGGGCTGTCCGTCTGCGTCAGTTGGTCAGCCTGATGAAGCGTCACGGGATCTTTTTGATCACCTAGACACGAAACATGTTGACCACATCTGTTTAGGATTGGGCACACTACCTCTTTCCGAACCCATTCTTGATTCATTAAAAATGATGTTTAAGGTTCTGAGCCAATTTTAATCCCTTTTTTTTGTCTCTCCTTGCTTCCAATAGTCAGTATTCATCTCAGACCTCACCATATTTTGGCATTCAGTCTTCGGTATAGTACCACCACCATCACAGGGGTGGTCCGCCAGACATTGCACCACCGGTCTGACGAGGAGACTGCCCAGTGATGAAGCTTGACATCCTATTGGGTGTGTGAGGGCTCTCCTGAATCTGACTTTCCCCAGCCCTGTATGAATTCGTTTTCTTTGGAACAGTGTACCATCTTTATTTATGTATATGAGTTTTGGGAGACTGTACACTGGACCATGATTCTCCCAGTCCCTCTCTTTTTTTGATTTAATATAGTACCTCCAAGGCTACATTCAAATGATATGGAAAGTAAGCAACGTAAAGAGAATCTAAGAAAAGTCCCTTGGGCTTTACACTTGAGGCACTAAATCTTCCCTTCACTGTTGCTGGAATGCAAAAGCATAAAATTCAAAATACAGATCAAAAGTTAAATGTTATATGTGACAGTGTCACAATCAAGAAGCAAGAAGCGGAATCTATTCCAGATAATTTTGAAGAATGTTCACCCAAGGTGAATTTAATTCTGTGACTTTGCTTGAAAACCTCACTTTAGAGATCCATAATGCTGTGACACGGTTTTCAGTTACTAGTATGATAAACGTTACCAGCTTGGGACTCTCCTTTGTCACACGTCATACTTAAGGAAACAGAGTTCATCTCCTGGAAACAAGAAGCTCTGCTTGCCCCACAATTCATTTTCCCTTAACCCTAGCAGTATGAAGGAATTTCCTCCACACCTATGTAGCAGTTTGTTTGTCTCTCTGCAGGCTGGTTCCTTGAGCGCTCTGTGAGTCACATATTCTGTCATCTGGTGAAACATGAATTGATTATTTGCTCTCATTTTCTGTTAGACGTTTTCTGGTTGAAAATGAAATAGTCCCCAAAATAATTTGTTTGACTTTTCAGTGAGCTATAAAAGACAAAAAAAAGAAAACTACATTGCAAGTAAAAACTAAATGGCACTGTATATGTATGTAAGAATTAAAAAGAAAAGAGGGAAATAACGTTTTACAGTTTGACTGTAGTTCATGCCTCCATGTATTTTAATAGCATTACATTTTCTGTGGAACACTAAGGCCTGATTGACAAAGAAATATACCAGAGTCTCTGACCTGTTCTAAGTGTCTCTGATCCCACAGTGTGGACATCCTGTGGTCCTATAATACCACAATACAATGTTTCTGGCAGTCCTTTGTCCAATTCGAGACTATGCTGGGTTTGACTCTCCAGTGCTGGGATGCCTACAAGGGGTGTGGGAGAAGGTCATCATATCTCCTTTACCTGAGTAGAAGATATCGTTAAGATGTTACTTCTTGCAGGAAGCAGGCAGTTTTATTCAAATTGGCTCAATCTTGAGCACAAATCCCTGTTTCATTGAACAGTTTGTTGATCCAAACCAGACACAGAAGAACATGGCTACATTGGCCCGTAGAGGAAGCAAAATTAGTTAAATGATACATTCCCCCAACATAGTTGTTTGCCTACTGATTCTAGAACAGGTGCCCGATTTATTTTGCCAAATCTTAGTTTATGACCCCTATATATAAATGAGCTCTGCATCCTACTGCTGTACGGTTTTCTATTGAAAGCACGTCCCCTTCGTTAATTGCGTTGAAAGTCCTTTTTCTGGAAAAAGTTACTTTCCTTCTATCTTCATTTGAGCGTTAAGTGACTATAAATACCTCCTTTTTAAATGAAATGTCCTACTCTTACGTTTCTCCTCATAGATCACTACAATTGCCCTACTGTCTTGAAATTATGCATAAATTAAACAATACATATGTATATAAGGAAGCAATTTATGATAGTAGGAAATGTCAAATTCCTGTGCTGCGAATCAATAGTTTTAATTGTGCTCTCTTTCCGTTGTTAAATAAGGGCAACTACTTTAATTGGAACATTAGTTAACAGGCATTACTGGATGTAGGGATGACCAAGGACAGATTATGGACAATAGCAAATTATAGACTGTCCTTCATATGAAACACCTGGGCCCATAATAAATATGGACCTACCATGATAGTCTAGTCTCCTTTCAGGTCAACTTAGCCAAAGGAATACTTTGCAGAGGCAACGTGACTAACCCCCCATGTTATCAAAAGCACTTTAAGCCAGCCCTGACTTTTTAATCAACACCATCTTACAAGCGGGGACTTGCAGTTTTGCTTTTCCTTCTGACGGGTGGCCCTGCCATTTCAAGCACACAAAGTGATGTTGGTTAAAAAGTCTGGATTTGGCGAAAGCCCTCCTGATGAGACAAGGCTGTTTGAGTCTCTGCTGTTTGACAATACACTCATGTCCTGGAGCCCTAAAAGTATGGCTTTGGGGGAGGTAGGACTGGGGGACAAATGTAAACAAAAAAGTACTTTGTGCTATAAAATGTTTTTCTCTTGCCTTGATAGCTAAGCAGATGGTGCAGAATGACCAGATCGCCTGCTTACTGGATGAACGGCAAAAGGAGGATGTGATGCACTTTAACAAAGCCATCTCTGATTTCCGGAATTGCTTTCAAAAGCGTGAAGACCGCAGGGAGTTTGATCTTTATGATCCTCAGGCTCTTCAGAAAGACCTTCCTGCTCGAACATCAGACAAAGATCCTCGGTGCACAGTGTCAGGTGTGCAGCGCCTTCTCGGTGAAGACCTCAACCAGAAGGACCGGCAGAAGCTGCAGCAAGAGCAGCATCGAGAGTGGTCACTTCAGCAGCAAAGAGAGTTGGAGAAAGCAAAGGCCGACAAGAAGTGTGCAGGTGCTGTGATTTTATGTTAAAAAGAAATATATGTAGTAGCATTCTCAGAGCAAACTACAAGAGTGTAGGCAGTTCTGACTGAATTGCCACAATGGAGATACCATGGCAATATTTAACATGACTGATACAAGCAGTTTTTCCTGGCTCTGCTGTAGTGCTCAGTTTGTAAAAGAACAAGTGCTGGGGCCCAGGGTTGTGCTCAGAAGTCCACAGCTGACTTTCTTGAAGGTTGGGAATTGAATGTCAAGGCTGTGTAGTCCTGATTACACCTCATGCCTCATCCATTCACTAACAGGCACACCCTGTCCCTTTTTCTGACTCTTTCAGGTTAATTTTCATCCTTCATTTCTTTCTTTGTCATATTTCTTGTCTTTCGTTTCCTTCTTTCACCCCTTGTATGTTTCTCACTGTCTTGCTCTGGATCAAAGTCTTAATAATAGGTGTATGTCTCCCAAAAAAAAGTGCCTGTATCCCCCCTTGCATCCGCTGGCTTAAATTAAGCAGTGCTCTACTATAACCTTAGAGCCTGCCGTAGCGGGCTACACCTGCCATTAAAGGCCCGCTCCAGCGTTAAAGGCCCGATCCGAAGGCAAGGGCCTTTAACAAGGGAGCAGGAATTTAATTTAACATAAAGTTCTGTAGGTAAATGTTGTTAGTCAAAGGTGCCTGGTGTTATTTCAGATGTTCATCGTCCTACGTCATAGATTGACACAGCAATGCTTAATGGGATCATTCCCCAGAAATTAATGTGTAATGTTGTATTAACATGCCATTTGCCAGGAGTGAGGGAACAAAACTGTGTGCCGCTAGCGGATTTTGGAGTTTATTCTCCTGACACTGATCCCCACTGATTCCCTTTTTGTAAGAGGTGTGCTACACAGCCTGGAATAAAGCAAAGCTGAAAGTGAGTAGAGTAGGGCTTGAGGCCAATGGTCTTTGCTTCCTGTCACTGCAGACAGAAGCTGAAATATATAAAGGATTTGCTCTTATATTGGCGAATTCCACCTAATCATAACTCATAGTTTTTTCCACTGAAAATTGAGATTTCATTGTTGTTTCAAAGTTTGTATATTATATTTTTTGAACTAATAATAAAGAGTGAACACCGAGGGTAACTGTCAATGGAAGTGGAAATCCCTTCTTCTCCAGACAAATTGGTGTAGGTTTTGCTAGCTGTTTGCGTACCAAAGCCCTCATTATGAGGATCCTCTTAATTCTGATGGGGCCAATATTTACCAGCCCCATCAGAATTATGTGTTCCACAGGTACTCCGCAGATCTCATTACTTTAACCCAGAGATTTTCGCTGCTGAAATCAGCCACAATATCTGTAAGAAAGGAGGGACAGAAATGAGGAATTCTTGGGGGAATCAGACTTGGTATTACTGATTCCCCTGGTAATTGCACACTTCTTAGTGGACTCTCCAGATGCAGCTTGTAATTGCCAGATTTTTCCCAAACCCTCAGTTACCGGTACTCCTGTTATCGGTAACTCTGTGGGTGGGTAAAATCAGGCCTATTTACTGAGCCAATCAGATTGAGCATTATAGGCAGCAGTTCTCGATGAATACATAAGAAGATGCACTTTGAGTTTAGCAAAAGTGAGAACCATGTCCGTCTTCAAGTAGTTTATCTAGACTGTTCCAAAAGATCAGCATTTTTATCAGCGGTCACCATTACACCCATTCAGCCCATTCTTTGAATGCATGATACAAGCACTATAGATACATTTTATGCCTTTCTCCAGCACCTTACAGTTTCTACCTTTCTCCAACACTGTAAAGTTTAAAGATTGATTTGATGCGAACCTCACATATGTGTTTAGTAAGAATCTAAGTTTTTCTATCAGAAATTTTTATTGCGTTGTCTTTTCAACATGCTTCCACCGCAGGGCTTCGAGCAACATACAGTGCCTGTGGTAACTTAGTAATGATTGGCAGTTGGTCAACGCCTTGACTTTCACCAACACTTTGAATTTCAGTGTTGTATGATAGTGTTGGTTAGTATACCTCCTCTGCTTTTAAAAAGACTTTATCTTTCAATGAGTTCTAATCTTTAATGTGTGTAGGGAGTCTCTTTCAGCACAGTGGATGCTAGAGTAGGTGGCAGTAAATTATTTTTACCATCAATCCCCTTCAGAATAATGTCTCTTGTTCAGGTGATCCTGGAACACGCTTGAGAAAATATATTACAAAATAAATGTTATAATGTTTCTTTAAAATTTGTTTTAACTGCTTTTTACTGCTAAGGCCTTTTCAGATGAAGCAATATCTCACTCTTGTAGGAGGCTGGACTGGCTTGTAGTGAGTACCAAGGGGTACTTGCACCTTGCACCAGGCCCAGTTATCCCTTATTAGTGTATAGGGTGTCTAGCAGCTTAGGCTGATAGATAATGGTAGCTTAGCAGAGCAGCTTAGGCTGAACTAGGAGACGTGTGAAGCTACTACAGTACCACTTAGTGTCATATGCACAATATCATAAGAAAACACAATACACAGTTATACTAAAAATAAAGGTACTTTATTTTTATGACCATATGCCAAAGTATCTTAGAGTGTACCCTCAGTGAGAGGATAGGAAATATACACAAGATATATATACACAATAGCAAAAATATGCAGTATAGTCTTAGAAAACAGTGCAAACAATGTATAGTTACAATAGGATGCAATGGGGAAACATAGGGATAGGGGCAACACAAACCATATACTCCAAAAGTGGAATGCGAACCACGAATGGACCCCAAACCTATGTGACCTTGTAGAGGGTCGCTGGGACTATTAGAAAATAGTGAGAGTTAGAAAAATAACCCTCCCCAAGACCCTGAAAAGTGAGTGCAAAGTGCACTAAAGTTCCCCTAAGGACAAAAGAGTCGTGTTAGAGGAATAATGCAGGAAAGACACAAACCAGCAATGCAACAACTGTGGATTTCCAATCTAGGATACCTGTGGAACAAGGGGACCAAGTCCAAAAGTCACATGCAAGTCGGAGATGGGCGGATGCCCAGGAAATGCCAGCTGCGGGTGCAAAGAAGCTTCGACTGGACAGAAGAAGCTGAGGTTTCTGCAGGAACGAAAAGGGCTAGAGACTTCCCCTTTGGTGGACGGATCCCTCTCGCCTTGGAGAGTCGTGCAGAAGTGTTTTCCCGCCGGAAGGACGCCAACAAGCCTTGCTACACGCAAATCGTGCGTTTGTCGTTTTTGGACGCTGCTGGGGCCCAGGAGGGACCAGGAGGTCGCAAATTGGACCTGCAGAGAGAGGGGACGTCGAGCAAGACAAAGAGCCCTCACTGAAGCAGGTAGCACCCGGAGAAGTGCCAGAAACAGGCACTACGAGGATGCGTGAAACGGTGCTCGCCGAAGTTGCACAAAGGAGTCCCACGTCGCCGGAGACCAACTTAGAAAGTCGTGCAATGCAGGTTAGAGTGCCGTGGACCCAGGCTTGGCTGTGCACGAAGGATTTCCGCCGGAAGTGCACAGGGGCCGGAGCAGCTGCAAAGTCGCGGTTCCCAGCAATGCAGCCCAGCGAGGTGAGGCAAGGACTTACCTCCACCAAACTTGGGCTGAAGAGTCACTGGACTGTGGGGGTCACTTGGACAGAGTCGCTGGATTCGAGGGACCTCGCTCGTCGTGCTGAGAGGAGACCCAAGGGACCGGTAATGCCGCTTTTTGGTGCCTGCGGTTGCAGGGGGAAGATTCCGTCGACCCACGGGAGATTTCTTCGGAGCTTCTGGTGCAGAGAGGAGGCAGGCTACCCCCACAGCATGCACAAGCAGGAAAACAGTCGAGAAGGCGGCAGGATCAGCGTTACAGAGTTGCAGTAGTCGTATTTGCTACTATGTTGCAGGTTTGCAGGCTTCCAGCGCGGTCAGCGGTCGTTTCCTTATCAGAAGGTGAAGAGAGAGATGCAGAGGAACTCGGCTGAGCTCATGCATTCGTTATCTAAAGTTTCCCCAGAGACAGAGACCCTAAATAGCCAGAAAAGAGGGTTTGGCTACCTAGGAGAGAGGAAAGGCTACTAACACCTGAAGGAGCCTATCAGCAGGAGTCTCTGACGTCACCTGGTGGCACTGGCCACTCAGAGCAGTCCAGTGTGCCAGCAGCACCTCTGTTTCCAAGATGGCAGAGGTCTGGAGCACACTGGAGGAGCTCTGGACACCTCCCAGGGGAGGTGCAGGTCAGGGGAGTGGTCACTCCCCTTTCCTTTGTCCAGTTTCGCGCCAGAGCAGGGGCTAAGGTGTCCCTGAACCGGTGTAGACTGGCTTATGCAGAATTGGGCACATCTGTGCCCAACAAAGCATTTCCAGAGGCTGGGGGAGGCTACTCCTCCCCTGCCTTCACACCATTTTCCAAAGGGAGAGGGTGTCACACCCTCTCTCAGAGGAAGTTCTTTGTTCTGCCATCCTGGGCCAGGCCTGGCTGGACCCCAGGAGGGCAGCTGCCTGTCTGAGGGGTTGGCAGCAGCAGCAGCTGCAGTGAAACCCCAGGAAGGGCAGTCT
Organism: Pleurodeles waltl; assembly: GCF_031143425.1. Lineage (NCBI taxonomy): Eukaryota > Metazoa > Chordata > Amphibia > Caudata > Salamandridae > Pleurodeles > Pleurodeles waltl. Next base: position 252,801,851 of record NC_090442.1, on the reverse strand, counting down.
GGCAGTACCAGGGTCTGTGCTACAGACCACTGGGATCATGGAATTGTACCAACAATGCCAGGATGGCATAGAGGGGGCAATTCCATGATCATAGACATGTTACATGGCCATATTCGGAGTTACCATGGTGAAGCTACATATAGGTAGTGACCTATATGTAGTGCACGCGTGTAATGGTGTCCCCGCACTCACAAAGTTCAGGGAATTGGCTCTGAACAATGTGGGGGCACCTTGGCTAGTGCCAGGGTGCCCTCACACTAAGTAACTTTGCACCTAACCTTTACCAGGTAAAGGTTAGACATATAGGTGACTTATAAGTTACTTAAGTGCAGTGTAAAATGGCTGTGAAATAACGTGGACGTTATTTCACTCAGGCTGCAGTGGCAGGCCTGTGTAAGAATTGTCAGAGTTCCCTATGGGTGGCAAAAGAAATGCTGCAGCCCATAGGGATCTCCTGGAACCCCAATACCCTGGGTACCTCAGTACCATATACTAGGGAATTATAAGGGTGTTCCAGTAAGCCAATGTAAATTGGTAAAATTGGTCACTAGCCTGTTAGTGACAATTTGAAAGTAATGAGAGAGCATAACCACTGAGGTTCTGGTTAGCAGAGCCTCAGTGAGACAGTTAGGCACCACACAGGGAACATATACATGCACACCTATGAGCACTGGGGCCCTGTGTGACAGGGTCCCAGTGACACATACATATAGGCCACAAACCTATGAGCACTGGGGTCCTGACCAGCAGGATCCCAGTGACACATAACAAACATACTGAAAACATAGTGTTTTCACTATGAGCACTGAGGCCTGGCTATCAGGATCCCAGTGAGACAGTGAAAACAGTGACAAACACCCTGACATACACTCACAAACAGGCCAAAAGTGGGGGTAACAAGGCAAGAAAGAGGCTACCTTCTCACAACCCTTTAATACTGAACTTTACTCAGGCAGCGAGCTTCAAGAATGTTCTGTGCCAACTGCAACTGCTTTAATTCAAATTTTTTGGTTGTCACGAGGACTCACAGGCACTTTCCTTTTCTTAAGTCTGAGCTTCTGACTTTTCATTTTTGACACATTTTTGACATTTCAGAGACATTTTCCTATTAAATTATTTTTCTAACATTTAGTTTTCATGCTCAATTTGTTTCTTTTTTATGCTTAATGTTTCAAGTTTTTATACTCAATGTGTTCCAGTGCTTTGACACATTGGAGTATTGTTGCAGTGCCATTCGGTTGAAATGTTTAGTAGTGGAGTTTGATGATTTAGGTTTTGTTCCTAAATTCAAAAAGTGCTTCAATGTGTTTTTCCTCTGAGTGTAAATATGTTACAATGATGTTGTTGAACGCAGAGTGAGGCTGTCTTCCTCTGACTGACTGATTACTTCTCTGAATTAAGCTACACTCTTTTACCTCTTGGGTGCTGCTGATGTGACTTCCACTTCAACAGTGCTGTCAGCTGGGCTCTGTTGACGTGAAGGTCGCATCAAAGCAGGGACAGCTTCTTCGCTATGGCGAAGGAGTGTTGCTCCACTGGCTGTGCCAGATGCAGACAAATAAAACAATAGATAGTTTCATTTGTCTGTTTCTGGCACAGCCAGCAGCGCAGGGAGGGGTGGAGCTGGGTCACGGGATGTGGGAGGGGGAGGAGGGGAGAGTGCACCCAAGTGCGCATGTGTGTTTGGCCGTCCATCTGAGGCCAGCCAAACACATGCACACTTAGGTTTCTTCAGCCTGGCTGTGTATACAGCCAGGCTGGAGAAACTGCACAGACCCCAGGCCTGTGTCTGAGCATCAGTTCACCAAAATGGCAGGGGTAGCGGAAGTGACATCACATGCCCTTTGATCTCCACTTTCTCTCACACACACACTTACACATATATACAAATTCACACTTATATACACTCTCTCTCACATAAACACACTCTCACCCACAAGTATGCACACAACAAAGTATACACACAACAAAGTATTACTGCTACCGTGGAAGGGCATATTCCAGCTAATTGTACTCCACTATTATTACACTAATAGTGAATAATAATATATTAGTCACTATTAGTGTAATAAAAAATGGAGAGAAAATATAGTGGAGCCCCAGCTGACGTCCATAAGGAGGGGCTGTCACTGTGTTCCTGGCACTGAATTTGGCACCTCTAAGGCCAGGGGTCACAAAGGGCAAGTCAGGAGTCGCAGCTGCTAAACCTGGCGACTGCTGAATGACATCCATGGCCTACTCTTAAAAAATAAAGCTGGGGGAACGGGGGTGAGAAGGGGAAGCGATTTCCCTTCCATCCCTTCACTGGGGGGAGGGGGGAGGTAGGGAGGCCCACGGGGGGTGCTACTGTTCCCCCCATGCTTCAGGACAAGGACATAATAGTTACATCCTCAGCACCGGAGCACTGTGCCGCGGGACGTAACCATTAAGTCTGAGGCACAGAACCAGTTAAGGGGGCGGAGCCATGGGGTTGACCAGTACCGAGGGGAGTGCACAGAGCACTCCTTTCAGTGTGCATGTATGTTTGGCCAGCTGTCTCAGGCCAGCCAAACACACATGCGCACAAGAGCTCTCTCCAACCCAGTACTGTGTTGCCGGATTGGAGAGAGCAGGTCCAGGCTCCTAGTCTGCCTTGGAGCACCCAGCCAGGGCCCTTCAGCCAATTATAACGCTGCTCTGAGGAGTGTCATGATGGGCCACAGGGCAGGCTGGGAACCTGTGCCTGCACTGGGGTGGAGAGCGGCGACGGGCTGTGTGCTTAAGGTACGTTTTTGTTTTAATTTCTTTTTTATTTTTATTTTATTCCCCCTGCCCTGCTCCGCCACTTTGCCCAGTTGCCAGCCGCGACTGGTGGTAACCCTAGCACTCAAGTAGTTAATAGTCATTCCGTTTTATGGATAGGTCATGTTTGGAAATTAACTTTCTGAAAATGTACTACCTATTATGTGTACAAACCAACAACTTTGTGGTGTTTCATCTCGATATTTCACATGCTTCAAGTAGGCAAAGTGGCCAGCTAAAATATTGGGAGAGCATGCATTAATAAGCATGGTATGTACGTTACCCCCAAAATGTGTAATCTTAATTTTCCATAGGAGGAAAATATTGGGGATTACTACGAGTCACTCATAATGAAGGCCTAAGTGGTTGTCTGATTCTAATGTAAGCATTAATTCTAATATAAAATTAATGTAAGCATTTCATCCAACAGCTTGTGGTTGTTTTCCTAGTGAGAGATCCTAAATGCAAGTGGTATAACAACACATGGATGACATTCTCCTTGTAGCATGGGTACAAGCTGCGCTTTACTGATGAGTCCTGACAATATTGAAACATGTCTGGGGGTTCTTTGTTTTTATGTTCAGCTCATGGTCCAGCACCTAGCAGTTTGGTTGAGACAATCCCTTTTGGGTTGAGGCCAAGCCTGATTTGCATATGGTTAAATCCTGTCGGTAGTGGCACATTGGATAATAATATTTCTGATGGATACAACTACCTGTGGATTCCTCACCTTATGAATTCTCCCAATGCACCAGCATTTGACAGAAACTTTCTTCCCAGCTCTTCACGTCGATGAGAACGTCACAATTGCACACCTCCACACGCGACTCCGCCTGATGTCATTGTGGCAATAAGTAGTCCTCGCCGGCGTGCTGACGTCAGTTCCCTTTTTTCCGTGCCTTCGAGACTAACGGTTTACTCCTAGCTCTCGAGAAGCTACTGTTTCGAAGGTGTCTTATTGTACCTGTTACAATTTCTCCTCCTAAGAAGTCAGGGTTTAAACCTTGTCGTGAGTGCCGGGGTCATATGTCTGTCACAGACCCTCACGATGACTGTTTATGGTGTCTCAGTTCAGACCACGATGTAGAAGAGTGCGTGCCCTGCCAAAGGATGAATCCGAAGGCGCTGAAAGAAAGAGAAGCCAAGCTCTTTTTAGCTAAGGCCAAGAAAGGACACTGAAGTCACCAAAGGTCCAAGACTAGGGACTTGTCATCCCGTAAGTCGTCGAGGTCACACAAGAAGCTGCGCCGGCATGACTCTTGACGTCATTCTTCTATAGATGGGTCTCGATCTCAGTTTCCATCTAGATGGTGTCGTACGGCGTGGGAGGTTAGTCCTACTATAACTCCCCAGCCTTAAAGTCCTCAGACTTCTCCAGTGCCATTGCTCATTGAGGTGGTCGAATCCCCAGCGAGTCCTCCAACTTACTTTTCACCTCGGGTTCAGGAGTCGGTGGCACAGGTTCCAGATCTGACCCAAGCGCTGCATGAAGATCAAAGATTACCTGCCTTCCCGACTCTGGGAGTGGATCCGACGGCCTTTCTTAATGCCATGTTTAGTATTTTTAATAAGGCTATGGCCCCTGCTGGTACACCGGCTGGTCCTACAGGTCCTTTGGCATTCTCCTTGGGCTCTCTGGCTCCATACAAGTTGGCTCCGTTCGTGCCTTTTTATCAGGCTGAGGGTGGCGGTTCGACGCCAATGACAACGCCTTATGGGCTGCCGGCGCCGATGGAGTCAACTCTGGCGCCGGATGGGTCCCGGTCAGGACAGAGTGCATCTCCTTCTTCTCCCTTACCGTGCTCATCTGTTTTGAAGTCGGCGGCGTCGACGTCAGCTAACTCTCTGTCGACGCCGAGGTTGGAGGCCAGGTCGAGGAGGAGAGCGCTGAGGCTCTTGGAAGAGCAAAAGTACCAGAGACAGCTATTAGAGGAAGGTGACATTGCTGAGCCCTTGGGAGATTGCAGGGCCTGAACTCAGCAAGTGGGCTGGACACTTCTCCTGAGTGTGATCTTTCATCTCTGGGGGAATTTACAGAAGAGGCGGCTTCCTTCCATTCGGTTATTAAGAAGACTGCAGATTTTTTGGAGCTTCCATTGCCAGCTGCTGAAGGTAAAACAAACATTTTGACTGAAGTCTTACATCCTTCCTCTACTTCAGCAGATCCCTTGCTCCCTTTCAATTATGCTATTATGGAGCCTATTTTAGAGGTCTGGAGAAAGCCTGTTACATCGCCAGCTGTGTCCAGAACTGTAGCAAGAAGGTACAGGGTTGCTCCTGGAGATCCAGGATTTTTGTCACAGCATCCGACTCTTGTTCGGCTCGTTCTGCACCAGGCTACTTTCCTGCTACTCCATCGGACAGGGAGTCCAAGAGGATGGAGCAAGCGGATAAAAAGACTTTCTCATCTTGCAGTATGGCCCTAAAATCGGTCAATGCTACCTGTGTGTTGGCTAGATATGTGCACGCCCTGATGGACACGGCTAGAGCTGAAGTGCCTAACTTGCCACAGGATATGCAGGGCCAGTTCGACGAGCTCCTGTTGGACACCCAAGCTGCAGCCAAACAGATCATCCATTCTAGATACTACAGACTCAGTGCCCAGGGCAATAGGTACTTCAGTCGCCACCAGGAGACATGCGTGGCTGAGGTCTTCTGGGTTTTCGACAGATGTCCAGACAACGTTATTGGACCTCCCTTTCAATGATGAAAAGTTGTTCGGGGCCAAAGCGGACTCTGCCTTAGAGCGCTTCAAAGATAGTGGGGCCACGACAAATTCTTTGGGACTGCAAAGCTTTCACATCTACTTCTTTCAGATCCTTTCCAAGGTTTAGGGGGTTTGGCCATGGAGCCGCTTATCGTGGAAGACCTCAATCCACGACTCAGCAGCCTGCCAACCTTCCATATAGGTCCTTTAGAGGGTGAGGGAGGGTTAGGACACGAGGAGCCCCCCAGCAGCACCCTGCCTCATCCTCTTCCTCTTGGGGAGCACAACAAGGAAAGCAGCCCTAGTTTTCCATCCATTTTAACTCATGCTTCTCCCTTAGGGGGAAGGTTATTTCATTTTCTCCAAAAGTGGGAGTTAGTCACATCAGACTCCTGGGTACTAAATATTGTGGGTAAAGGGTATGCCCTTCCCTTTCTGGAGTTTCCACATCCCATCCCTCCCCGTCCTTTTTTTCAGAAGATCATCTCCTGTTGTTGCAGTAGGAGGTTCAAGTCCTTTTATCAAAAGGTGCAGTGGCGTTGGTTCCAGAGCAGGAAAGGGGTCAGGGTTGCTATTCGAGATATTTCCTGATTCCCAAGAAGGATGGTCGATTGAGGCCTATCCTGGATCTGAGGATTTTGAATTGGTTCCTCAAACAGGAGAAATTCAAGATGCTGACTCTAGCGCAGGTGCTTCTGCCATTGAACAAAGAGGATTAGATGGTGTCTGTCGACTTGCAGGATGCTTACTTTCATATCCCCATTCCTAAGTCACACAGGAAGTATCTCCGGTTTGTGGTGGGGTCGCAACACTACCAGTTTGCAGTACTTCCTTTTGGTCTTACTTCTGCACCTCGAGTCTTCACGAACGTGATGGTGGTGGTTGCAGCTAATCTCAGAAGGAAGGGAATATCGGTATTCCCTTACCTAGACGATTGGCTGATCATAGCCAAGTCCCCAGAGCTTGTGCTGCATCACCTCCAAATTGAAATAAAGAAGAGGTTTACCCAACTACCCTACCTGCCCTGGGTAAAAGAACACATAATAACACAAAGTTAGTCATAAGGTCAGGATAAATTGCCCTATTTTCTATAAAGAGAAGTGATAAATACTCTCTTTGAAAAATAATGTATTTTCGAAATGTATTAATACGTGATTTAACAGGACGAAGAAACCATACACGAAGACAGAATGGCCCAATTAAACCAAAACATAGCACCTGGAATAACATTTACACAACAATTATGGAACATATGAAGAATAATCACAAAAGTGAAAAGAATACATCGTTTGGCAATTGGCCCAAATAAATCTCCTCCAAAAGAGGTGGTGGTACGAAAATCGCTTAAAGTCGTGATCCACTAAAGAGCGATGGTTGTGGGTAACTGTACCCACAAGTGCTGGACCCTTAACAATTTCTTCTTAGGGTTCCTGGCACTGTGTGATGTAATTTTAAAGAGGCAAGTACACTTTTTACCCAACCTCGCCACAATCAACAAAGGGGCAGTACTGGATACAACATTGAATTGGGCCTATACTCCGCCTCAGCGGATTGAGGACATTCAGGCGTTGATTCCAGTGTTTTCAAAATTGAGCTGTTTTTCCAGTCCTCAAGGTCCTACGTCTGCTCGGTCTGTTCGCCTCTTGCATTCTGTTGGTCACTCATGCATGTTGGCACATGAGGGCTCTTCAGTGGTGCCTCCGCAAGCATTGGTTTCAACACAAAGGAGATCTCAAGGAGTAGATAACGATCTCCAGAGACGCTGCAACGGATCTATGATGGTGGACTGCGGGCGGCAACTTTCTCGGGGATGGCCGTTTTCTCTTCCAACACCAGTGGCCATGGTCATTACGGATGCTTCCACTCTAGAGTGGGGTGCTCATCAGGGGGACATGGAGATTAACGGTCGTTGGTCTCCAGTGGAACAGATGTTTCACATCAACCTGTTAGAATTGCAGGTAATACGTCTGGCTCTCAAGGCCTTCTTCCCGTCCCTTCGCGGTCAGTCAGTTCAAGTCTTGACGGACAACACTACTGCGATGTGGTATGTCAACAAGCAGGGAGGTGTAGGGTTGTACTTTCTCTGCAGAGAGGCTCTGCAGCTCTGGTCCTGGGCACAGGACCATCGGATTTGCATAGTAGCAAGCCATCTGGCCGGAGTTCTCATCGTACGTACGGACTGTCTCAGTCTGCATTTCTCGGCCGATCACGAGTGGCATCTCCATCCGGACCTGGTCCTTCACATCTTCCAGTTGTGGGGTTTTCCACAGATAGACCTGTTTGCCACTCAGGAGAATGCGCACTGCCTGTCGTTCTGCAGTCTCTAGCATCCAGTGCAAGGAGCATTGGGGGCCGCGTTTTAGATGTCTTGGTGCGACCAGTTACTTTACGCGATTCCCCCATACCCTTGATTCTTGGGTTCTGAGGAAGATTCGCCAAGATCGGGCTCGAGTAATTTTAATAGCTCTGGATTGGCTGAGAAGGGTGTGGTACACAGACCTTCTCCAACTCTCACTGTGACCTCCGCTCTGTCTCGCTCACAGGTCAGACTTCCTCTCGTAGTCGCAGGCGCAGGTTCTACACCCCCACCTCCAGATCCTGCACCTACATGCCTGGAGATTGAACGGGGCAATCTGAGTTCCTTTTCTGTCCTGCCAGAAGTGGTGGATGTTATCTTATCGGCCAGGCGAAACTCCACCAAGACTGTTTATGCCGGCAGATGGGTGAAATTTGTGGCTTGGTGTGGCAAGAGACAAATTGATTCCTTGAAAGCCCATTTGTCTGATGTTCTGATGTTTGCCTTTACTTTAGCACAGAAGGGTTGTGCAGTTGTGACTATCAAGGGCTATTTGTCAACATTGTCGGCCTTTCTGTGCCTTCATGATCAACCTTTCTTGTTCAAATCGCCTATAGTTGTTAGGTTCTTTAAAGGCCTAACTAATAAGTTTCCTCCCACTCCGTTTCTTATGCCTCAGTGGGATTTAAATTTCTTTTTTTCTTTTTTAATGGGTTTACCGTTTGAAACTATGTATTCTTGTTCTTTAAGGTTGTTAGTCTTAAAGACAGTTTTCCTTGTTGCTATCACATCTGCTAGGCGTGTGAGTGAGCTTCAGGCTCTTAGTGTCAACCCTCCCTTTACGTCATTCTATGATGACAAAGTGGTGCTGAGAACCAGGGCGGCTTTCCTTCCTAAGGTTGTCACTCCCTTCCATATGGGGCAGTCTATTACTCTTTCATCCTTCTATCCTCCTCCTCACCCTTCAAAAGAGGAAAAAAGACTCCATTGCTTAGACTCGAGAAGAGCTATCAGTTTCTATGTTGAAAGAACAAAGGACTTTCGTTTGGATGACCAACTCTTTGTTGGATATGTGGGCAAGATTAAATGCAGAGCTCTCCATAAAAGAACAATATCCAGGTGTGTCATTCTTTGCATTAAGATCTGTTATTCGTTGGCAAAGAAGGTTGCTCCTGAGGGTATTAGAGCTCATTCCACCAGGGCTAAGTCTGCCACTTTGGCATTGCCTAGAGGTGTTACTGTAGTGGATATTTGTAAGGAAGCAACTTGGGCTTCCCTCCATACTTTCGCAAAGCATTATTGCTTCGTTCCAGGAAGTTAGGAGGGATGGCCATTTTGCATGTTCTGTGCTGCAGGATTTCTTGGTGTGATCAGTCGGGCACCTGCCTCCGAGTGCGGTTCTGCTTTGGGACTCTATTCAAAAGGTGAGGAATCCAGAGGTAGCTGTATCCATCAGAAGAACAAGTTACTTACCTTCAGTAACATTTCATCTGGTGGATACAGTAGCTACCTGTGGATTCCTCTAAGTCCCACCCACCTCCCCGTTGCCTGTCTGGTTATACCAAGACTTCTTTATTATAAATGTATATACGTTTTTGATTATTTTTTCATATAAATAAATGTTGTATTTATATTATAATTGTATTGCTATCCGAATATATATATGTGTGCTTTTGTGAGGTCGTTTTTCACCTGTTCGCCTCAAAGGCACGTAAAAAAGGGTGAAACTGCCGTCAGCACTCTGGCGAGGACTTCTTATTGCCATGTGTGCGGAGCCGTGCAATTGTGACGTCCTCGTCGACATGAAAAGCTGAGAAGAAAGTTTCCATCGAATGCTGGCGCATTTGGAGACTCCATAATGGTAAGGAATCCAGAGGTAGCTACTGTATCCACCAGAAAAAAACGTTAGTGAAGGTAAGTAACTTGTTTGTTTGACTGCAATGTGGCTAACATTAGTTCAAGCATTTCATCCACATCATGTTTCCTTTTCCTGGTGCTGCACGAGTCTATTGCGTTGTCTTTTATTGGTCTCCATTTTCTGTTTCTTAGTCTCCTGTCGGTTCCCCATTGGTACTGTTGATGGCCACTGTGATGCCTGTAGTAGGTCTGCCATGCGGGTGTGGTGGGCCTGTTGGTCCCACCATTTTCTTCCTCGATCCTCTGCTCTTCCCCTGTACACTGTGATCTGCCACAGTCTGCACTCTCCCTCCCCCATTGCATGCTGCGGTGCTCCCCCTTCAGGATGACAGTACCACTCAGTTTGGATTTTGCATACTGAAAAGGTGTTCGCCAAGCTTCACTAAGGTACAACATGAGCAGCAGCACTGGCTGTCAATACAGAAAACCACTGAGGAACAGATGGCATTGGTGTATGCTTCCTCACACTCAGTACAAGAGCCTGTGCATCTCCAATGCAATATATATTGTACGTGGGCACTAAGCATCAGCCGCTGCTACCTATAAGCTGCCTCGCTGTGTGTTGCTTGTAAAAATATTTTTAATACACCAAAGTCAAAACTATAAGCACAGTTAATGATCATTGCTATGATTCGTGAGGCCTTATAAGTGATTTTCAGGTAGAGCCCAACCCTTGTCTTTTTTGTCGTGTTAACTCATCCGATGACTTAATGAGGTCTTGCAGTATGTGAAAAGCATTTTTATTTATTTGTTTAGCTGTTTTCAGATTACAAGGGCATATACTGTCACCCTGCTCTCTCCTTCTCATTTGCTTGGTAATAGCCTTTGCTGTAGAGAGGATCAGAACAAATCACTGTGACTGTAAGAGATTCTTAGAGTGCTTCTTGTGTGAGATGCCCCCACAGGTTTGCTCCTTTCCTTACATGTGTGCCACCAACCACCACCTTCAGGTCATTTCCATTTACTAGGCAAGGCTACGTGATAGACTTCTCAGATGCTTCTCCTCCCATGCCTGAATGAAGTATATTTAATGTTGTGTTTTTGATATGATTGTATATAAAACATTTGCCCACAACTGCTGCAAATGCTGTTTACAACAACCTTCAAAGAAACCATCACATGTGACAAGCAGTTTTAGAGGTCTCTCTTTTGGCCTACAGGCATCAGTAGGCTCTTGTTTTTTCTGTGTGGGATTCCCTCTGGGATCATGGAGTCCTGTTGTATGTTATTGCCCGAGTAATTACCTGTTCTGAAGGAGACCCTGGACTTTGTTGTGGGACAAAAACTGCCCCTCTTAGGAAGGAGGATTCAGTACCAAGTGCATTATCCAAGTCAATAGTACACTTGAGGACCAGTGAAATGGTTGCTGCTCTTGTTCAGGGACTTCTAATGGCCGTTCAGCAGTGGGAACATTTGGGTGCAGGCACCTGTGAATACCTATACAAGGAAAAGCAGCGACCCAATAGGCTCTGGGTCCGATGGTACTTGAGAACATGTTAACATTCAAAACAGTACCTCTGTCCCAATAGCACCGCAAATGGGTGCTCCTTTCAAAGAATACCATTCGCCGTTACCTAGCATCCTAAGGTTAATCAGACTCTTTGGGCTGAATCCTAAAGCCCAAATAACAAATCCCTACTTTTGGAGATTGAGTCAGCATTCTGGCAGTACATCGTACCACATGATTCTGGGTTTGGTGTTTTAGAACCTGTTAACCCCATAACACCTGGTACTGCCTCAAAGCTGCTTTAAGCTACACCGTAGGCTTTGCATAGCTATCTGAGGGACTTACCCTGTCATTTCTGACGAATGGTTTCAGACCTAGGGCATGCTTGCCCCTTCTATTTTTATACCTTTTCAACCATCCATGAAATTAGCACTGATAAATGATTTATCTGATATTCCAGATGTACCCTCTGCCTAGTGAAAATGTTTACATTTGCATTGCAGGATGTAATGCTGACTATACATGTTTGTAGATTGATCCATCCTAATTGAAGAATTATTCATCAAAAATGTTTACAGAGCAAGACTTTCAAATCTAAATCGGCTCCTTCTTGGGAGCCAGAGAGTGTTTCTGGCAATTCATCAAGTAAAGATCGTAAGAGGAAGAATAAAAAGATAGGAAAAGGACAAGAAAGGAAAAAGAAGCAATTTGATACCAGATATGTAACTAAAATCTGTAAAAACATTACCCAGTCCTTCCTTAGCTTCCCAGGACCTGTTCCAGGGAAACATCCCCAGCCACCTATACTCCATAGGTTGGAGACATTACAAATCCCAGACCGGAATTTTGATAAGAGCAGTTATTTTTCCCTTCCAACTGAGCAGGTAATATGTTCTCCAGAGGGAGATCGTGATTTTTATTCCACTCTTTAGTTTTTACCTGATGACCAGTTGGGGCCCGTCCTTTAGGGTGGAGGGGCCATGCCCCGCCACCTTTTGCCCCTCATGAAGAGTGTCTGTCAGGCTGAACAAAGGTCAGCCTTACAGACACTCTTCATTTTCAGCTCAGACAGCCAGGAGTGAGCCATGGGTGATTTGCGCAGACTCCTGGCTGCCTGAGCTGAACTTTTCTGGGCTGAGGAGGTCACAGCTCCTATGGGTGTGACCTCCTCGGCTCAGCAAAGGTGCCTCGAGGCCCTCCCCTGGGTGACGAGGAAAGCATCACCCATTGACACTCGCCCTGGGCGCTTCAGGTTTAAGCCCTGAAGCGCCCAGGGCGAGTGTCAATCAGTGAAACTTCGTCACAGAGTGGGGTGGGGTCAGCAGTCTCACTGACCCCATCTCACTCTGTGACGAGGCTAAGACTGCTGCCTTCCCTCATTGGCTGACCTAAGGTCAGCCAATGAGGGAAGGCAGCAGTCCCAACCCTCCTGGGACCTGCAGACTGAACGTAAGTGTGTGTGTGATGTTTCAAATTGAATGTTTGGTGCGCGTGTGCATGTTTGAGTGTTATGAGTGTTGTTAATGGATCTGCGTGTGTGTGTGTGTGTGAAAGAATGAGCGCGTGGGATCTTTAAAAAATGAAAGTTTGGTGCTTGCGTGCATGTTTGAATGTTATGAGTGTTAATGGATGTGCGTGCATGCGTGCGTGTGATAGAATGAGTGTGTGTGATGTTTTAAAATGAATGTTTGGTGCTTGGGTGCATTTTTGAATGGTATGAGTGTTGTTAATGGATGTGCGTGCGTGCGTGTCTGTGTGTGAAAGAATGAGTGTGTGTGTGTGCTTCCCGCCGCCCCCCTCCCTCCTAAAGCTGCCGGCCGCCACTGCTGATGACTTGAACAGGGACGTAGCTTGGCGGGGGTCTGGGATGTTTGGAGTGATACACACCCCTAATAAATGTATTGTAGTTGGGTTCATGTGATATCAGTTGGGTATGGTGAGGTGTATGTCGGATTTGTAAACACACAGACAGACAAACATGCACACACTGTCTCCCTCTCTCTGTTCTGAACGTCTTTAAAAATGTTTGTTGTTTTAAAAAAATTGTATTTTCTCTCACTTAGCACCCCTAGCAAACAGCATTCCCCACCCTTTTCACTGCCCCTTAACCCCCACCACATGCGCGATGCTTGTTGTATAATGTATTTTAACATAATATGCCAGTGTGATTGTTGGAAAGTCTGAACCTCACTCATCCCCAAACTTGCTGACCAAGCTGCGCCCCTGTACTTGAACTCTCGTCATTTAAGGAGTGCTCTCTTTTAGGACAGGAGCCTCCTCTTTGTCCATCATCCTGCTCCTAACACTGGCCAGGCACCTGAGGTTTTCTGACAAATATGGAGAATTCGGTGCCTTCTGTTTACACCTCATAGCAGTTGCCCGTTAACATGATGCAATTGCTCCCTTCTTCACCTACAGCCACTGGATTCCAGAGATTCTACTACTTTGCTAATATCACCCTTAAGGGAGGCGTTTATGTGGCTTGAACTGTCTACAGTCATAGCTAAATAATGTCTAATAGGTAGCAAATTAGATGTTTTTGGATGTATTCTTGTATAACGGGGAATCCCATTTGAAAGGTACCACATCCTCTGTTTTCTGATATAATTTGGCAGGAGGTTCCTATTGAGTCAGATTTTCCTTCTGGTGGAAAGATGATCCCAAGAAATCAAAATTTATAGTGACTTTTCATACATAGGTGGTGAAAAAAAGAATTGTCACTCTTCTAAATAGTTTCATACTGGGATGACTAGAGCCATTGATGTCATAAGTATGTTCCTGCCTGATAAACTAGCAACTTCAGGTTTATTTTCTAAAAACATTTAAAAAGTAGACCTGAAGTGGCAGGCGGACTATAAAGCTATAATCATGCACGTATTTGTTCACAGTGAGGCAAAGTACACTTCATGACTTTGATAACTCCCCTTTCTAACAAGCTTCTGTGCCTAGTTGCAAATGAATTAATATAGCTTAATAACCCACCATAGCGGGCTATACTACCTATTAAATGCCCGCTCCAATGTTGAAGGCCAGAGTTGAAGGTGAGGGCTTTTAACAAGGGAGCGGGCCTTTAATGGCCGCTATAGCCCAGCTATGGCTGGCTTTAAGGCTATTAGAACATTCCACCCCTAGAGGGCAAATGTTCTAATTAATAAAACAAACGCCTCACAGAACCCGAGAGGACTGATATTGAGCCCAAGGGTATTCAAGCCCAGGGCATTCCATTGTCTTCAACATTCCAATGTTCTAATTTGGATGAGAGTTTTCCGGCTTTCTTAATTTGATTATTTTACACTGCAATTACTATTGCAGAAAGGTCAGTTGGACAAGTACAGAATAACAAAAAAAAACACAAAATGTAGATTCTTCCCTTCAGTAATTCAGTACTGAAAGTCTGGGTCTTTATTTGATTTGTTAGTGATTTTTTATTGTATAGATTAATTGAAGTCTGGGGATTTTACCACCTGTTATTTTGGTCATAGATGAACTGTATGACAAGACGAGAATTGAGCTGGACCAGCGAGCTATGGAACTGCAAAGGATGGAGGAAGAAACTAAACGACTTGTTTGTATGACTACTAAGGAATTTAATATGGCTCAGGTATGCAGTTCTTAGCTGTCCTCCATAATTCAGTGAAACACATAAGCAATACTATACAAAGTAATTGAATACACTTGTTGTGGTTGATTGTTCAGGAATGTACTTGTAGCGAGATAGATTTTTAAGTATGAAGATCAGCATTAGGAATAGGATGGCCCTAAGAATATCATAGGTTAATCACTGCCAGATGGAAGGAAGTGTTGCCTGTAGCAAATGTACTTTTCCAAACAATACAGCAGTGCAGACACTCAAATGGCGATTGTCTGGCCTACTGCTGCATGAAGATGGACTTGTTACTTGGCTAGGGCATATGAAATTTCATTCTGATGCAGTAAGGATCTTTAGCCAGTAGATTAAAAAGCAAGCACTGTAAATTCCAATGCTGAGTTTTTGATAATTGTTGAATGTTTTTGTTTTATTATATAGGAAGTATATTACATTTAGTTTTTGTATTTTAGGCTATGGAGTCATCTGAAAGGAAAAGGATTGAAAAGCAACAAAATGAGGAGGATGGTGCCGTTGAGATTTCCAACCTCCTCCAGGGGGACCTTCTGTCAGAAAACCCTGAGCAAGCAGCTAGTGCATTTGGGCCGCACCGTGTGGTTCCCGACCGCTGGAAAGGAATGAATGAGGAACAACTGATGGAAATAAACTTCACTCAGAAGCAACAAGTCCTTGAGAAAATGGTAGGGACATCTTAGATAGTGCTAAGTGTCCCAAATGAATACAAACTAATTTTTCAAACATGTAAACTCAGATCCATTTGTCTTGGCTGTACCTCTTTGTTAGTAGACACTTTTATTAGCATTCATTCATATATAAAAACACAAAGAGGCAAAAAGTGAAAGCAACATGAAATGGCACACAGTAATCAAAATCCTTCTGACCTGTGGGACATTAGATACCATGGTTATTCATCAGTCGTTTGCGTACATCGGTGGGTCATTTGTGTTAGGTTGGGCCTCCTTCTCCTATTTAGTGATGCCCCCTATATTAGGTGTCCCAGCCCAATTCCCCAATTCCACCTCTAGCTCTTTGTACTCCACCTAGTCTCCCCAAACTCTGATGTGACTCTGTGAACAGCTCTTTACTATATATATATATATATATATATATATATATATATATATATATATATATTAGAACTTACATCATCATGTAATGGTCGAGATACCTCGCTCAAGTCTCCAAGTCCAGACGATGTCCTCCACTTTTTAGTGATATCCTGTGCACAGTCTGTTAATGGTAGAGCAATAGGTCGCTTGGCCAGACTCTGACGGCTACAGGATACTAAAATTGAATCCTTTCCCACCCAGAACTGTCTCAGTCGTTTGGGTAAAGTGATCCTTTACCCAACAGCAGCATCTCCTTCCTTCCTGTGAAGGTATCCGCAATTGAAGAAACACTGGTTCTGACTCCAGCCTGCTGTTCCCTAAGAATGAAGAAATCCAGTGCCCCTTCCTTGTGTCCAAAGCCAGTGCAGACAGTGCTTGGTGTACGGTTTTTTGGTTCCCTTTCCTCCCTCCCTGGGTGGTCAGCACTGTTTCTCCATCTTCCCCCGGCTTTAGGTCCCAGGCTCAAAAACATCACTCTGAAGTTGAAGTAGTTTCCTGATTGTCCTTCGGCTACATAGCTTCTGAAAAAGAAATTCCTTAGATCTCAGTGATGAAAACATTTTTAAGTGCTAACATATGTCAAATAGATGCTAAACTCTCTCTTTTCAGTTCAGGTCTGGATTGGAGATAACTTAAGCTGTATACCAGAGTGAATACAATTTAAACAGATAAAAAGGTGCAAAAGCTCAGTCCTCCCCCCACCTACAGTTCTTCCCACCTCCTCATGAGGCTACAAACTGAGCCCCGCCAATCTACAAATGAGGCCCTTAGTCTCTGGCGTTGCCATATCAGTCTCCCTTCTTATACTACCATTTGTCAGTAATAGGATTTTTACAGTTCTGCTTCTTTCGTCCTCTCTACGTTCAGCAGCGAGGGTTGGGTGGCTGCTATGTTCTGCATTACAATATACAGCAACCTTCTTACATTCAACTTAGAATCTTTGCAACAAAGAACATACAAACCAAAATAGCTCAGAACGTATCACCGTAAAGTAGCCCAGGCCTATTGCCTTTCCCAATGTTTGTGTCTTTTCTATGTGACAGTTGTTTTTATGGCGTGCTACTGGAATATCGTAGCAAGGATATCACCTGACATTAATATTGCCCTAAACATCGGCCCATTGAAGTTAAGAATAAAAAAAACTACCCCCCAATAAGACTACAGATTAATATTTTTGTAAACAATATTTAAGACACAGTATTTATGTTATACGATATTTAAGACATACAATATTTTTTATGTTTCAAATGTACTTGACACTTGCTTTGGCCCCCTCTATGTTTCTATTGGCTTAGGGAGTTTTTTCTCTCTCTTGCTCTCTCTCTCGGTCAAGACTGCAGAGTGTCGATGGTTGTGAGGCTACAGCTTCCTTGTTATGATGACGTGTTATGGTGACGTTTTGCACTCATTGTAGCATTACATCTGTAGGTGTCTTGCTGTTTAGTCAAGAGTGTCAGGGCTCTCTGGAATTATTGGTAGTTTCTTCACATGACTTGGCTTCTCTGAGAGGTTTGAGAGTGCCAGGTGTCTGACACCTTGGCACTGTGGGTCCCATCAAGTCTGACTCAGTGCCCTTTCTCATGCTGCAAGGACCTCTTCACAACGAGACACATTTCCGGTACCAGCCTGGCCAGCATCAGCCATCGAGACGTGGTCCCAAGGTCAAGACTAGGTTTTTATGTCTCCTAGAACTATCTAGAGTGGACTTGGAAGCAAAACAGCACTTCTCACATTTTTTATGTTTTTGCTCAAGAAAATGTACTCAATGTCGTATATAAATCTGACCACTGGTAGCAGAGTTCCTGCACAGCTATTCATCATAGTAGACCGAGTCGCCTACCGTTGTCTTGCCAAGGCAGCAGACTATCAAGGCATATGAGGCCTGCACTGCATATAGATGGAGCTTGCCTTCCCGTCTTAGCTAAGCCGTGTGATCCTGGTCAAGTAGTTTCTTTACATGTACCACATCGCCCTTCGGCTGCCAAACCTGAAACAGGTCTTACCTCTGACTCTCAAAGCTGCATTACTACGCTTGGGTGTAGGAATGCCAGCCAGAGTGCATGGGGACAACCTTGTGCCGGGTCCGTGCTTGGTATGTACTGTTATTTTGCTGCATATTGTTTGAAGCTACCGTGTGTTATTCTTTTATCTGCACTCTTCTGAAGTGAGTTTGACTTGATTTCCAAGATTCTGTTTTTCATCTGTGGCCCATCTACTAATGAATGTAAAACTGAGCCTGCCTAGGTATGCTCTTCTGTAATGTATTTTCTCTGCAGAAGCTTAAACCAGAAGGTAGTGGTGGGTGTGGGGGGTGGGGGGGCGGGGGGGGGGGTATTTGCAAGTTAACATGAGTTTTACCGTGATCTGTTTTCAATCTTTTTATGGTGCTAACGAATGGCACTCGTACAAGAAGTAATTTGCCAATCCAAGACAGTTTAATCGCAGTCGAGGAAACTACCTGATTATAAAATCGGGCTTTCGACCTACCGTTTTAACATTCAGTGACAAGAATGTTTTTCGAGGTACTTTACACAGCTTTGTAACAGTCTGTTAGCGGAGAGCTTACATCCTGTAAGTGTGATGTGCTTCAGAAGCAGCGTCAGTTTCCTCAACTGTCCCCTCACATTCACTTCAATTTCCATCATGTATATTACAAATCCAGGACTTTATTTAGAATGCCCAGTCAACTGTGGAAAAATTTATACATTATGCACCTCAATTATGTCACTGAGGAAGGCTTTGGTGATGGCATTTGTCCAGTCCTTTGTGAGTTCAAGCACATTGTTTGCGCAGCTAACCATAACAAGCCAATTTCAGTCGTTTTTAGGTTTTAAATGATAGCAATGAAATTCGTTCATCTGACGTTTTTTTAGGAAATTTCCATTGTTTTATATTGTCATATCTGATCGTAGAGAACCATCATGCCCACTTAGCAAAGAATTTCAGTGGATTTCCTGGATTTTGGGATGAGATAATTTGTCATGTGTGCCCAGTACCCCATTCCTTAGTCCCAAAAATGAAAACACTGAGCACAGTGCAAGCCCTCTGCCCACAACACCCACTGGGCATGGCCTTCAATTAGTCTAGCAGACACTAAGCATATCTAGGTTCACCAGCCTGCTTGGATGTACGATAATTCTGAAGGAAGAGGGACGAGAAATTGGGGTCATAGCAATGCGTACTTAATTTTGTTTTGCATAATTAGTATGCAATATTCATCCTATGACATAATAATTCGTTAAACACTATTTTAATAGAGGCTTCAAGAAGAGGAACGTCAGAGAGCAGCAGATTGGGATCGACAACGCGTACAAGCTGCCAGGGCGATGGTACTTCTTGAAAGACAGCAAAAGCGACAGGAAAAGGAACTCCGCAAATCCCAGGATCATTTGAATATGCAGCTTGCCCAAGCACACAAAGCACAGTAAGTATATGGAGGCAAGAGAAGACTAGGGGCCTGATTTAGAGTTTGGTGGATGGGGTCACTCCATCACAAAAGTGGTGGATATCCCGTCTGCCCTATTACGATCCCATTATAGCCTATGGAGATTGTAACATGGCGGACGGGTATCCATCATGCTTGTGACGGAATAACACTCCCGCCAAACTCTAAAACAGGCCCTAAGTCTAGAACAGGAATATTTCCCCTTCTTGTTTATCCATAGAGTAATCCTTTTTCACATTTGAGATTTATGGTGGGTAGGCAACGCATACAACCTTCCTTACTGGGATCTTGTATGCATCTCCAAGTGTGAATCCCTTTCCAGAGCTTTATATTCAAGAATTAAGGCTCATGTAGAAGAAGTGGGAGTCTGTATGTGTTTTCAGAGGAACATCTGTTTATCACCTCCCCATCCACATGCCGAGGCTGTTTGAGGAACAGCCTTCCACTGGGAGAAACAGGGTGGTGGATCACTTCTTCCCTGGTGCTTGTAGCCTTCTCATTCATGTCGACAAGACCATGAGACGTTTAACATCTTCCTCTAGGACATTTATTTCCAGAACAGCCATGGCATAGGCGTGGACTGCCAGATAGCATTGGGCCAGTTCAATAGAGTTTGGGTAGAAATAGTTGACTGGGTAGGTGAAGTCATGATTACTGTAATTGTAAGCTTGAAAGTAAATATAAACCTCACTGAACTACCTGTGTTTATATTTGGTGGTTGAGTGCAGTTCATAATGGGTGTCAGCTATGAAAAGCTGAACTATGGGCTTTGACAATGCTTGTTAGTACTGGCATGCAAACTCATGCACTAAAATGCTTGAGCACACATAGCTGGCTCTCTTGGATTAGAATTTGCCCTAAAGGAAACACATTCAAAGATGGCTGCTAATGTGCACACAGGCGTAATGAGTTTGGCTACGCTTGTCTCATGACAGATGTGGCAATCTTGCATTCCCTGTTTCAACATGGCAGTAAACGGAAACGTGCTAAAAAGACAGATGGCCTTGTTAGAATGGTAAATTAAAATATTAAAAAAAGAAAAGGCGCAGGTTAAGCATGAAAAAGAAAACAGGTAGGTTGGCAGCACTTTGCAGCTACTGGGCCTTCAAAAACATGTTTATATTTAAAAAAGTGTGAGGCACGGGCAAGGAGTGGAAGTGGTTGGGGAGGGAAAAGAGAGCACACTAGAATGCTGATATAGAGGATATTGGTAGAGCGAGCAAGGACACATGCACTCCCATGGAGTACTAAATAGCTAATAATGATATAGTCCCTCAAGTATGCTACGGGAGGATATAACTCATCCAATCAGAGCACTGTAAGACTAAAATGCTCCTAGGAAAAACACACCCAAGCCCTCAAAATGTAGAATCTCTTAAGTGTACAACAAGCTTACATAGTATTACCAAAACAGATAGAGATTTTTAGAGGAAATTCAAGCAAATATTATAGTGTTAAGAATTATTCTTTTAGAAAATATGATGTCTTGTTTAACACTTTTACCTGCTAAGGTGTAAGTACCCTCTGGTGCCAGAGGTTTTTAGGTCGAGCGTTTTGACCTGTTGTTAGTATTGGGGGCTTTTAACCACGCCCATCACTTTCACTCATTTGTGGGCTAACCTTTCAAAAATCCTTTGTTATCAGTGGTAAATGCTTTAAGTTTGTCTCGCCTTGAGGGGGTTTTGTTCCTGCCTTGCAGACTGATCCTGTTATATAGATAATTGTACGATTGCCAATACGTTTGACTGCAAGCGAACTTCTTTTTCCTTTTGTGTCTCTCCTTTGTGCTCATGGCGGCCATGTCGCTTTGAGTCATCTCGCTTTTGTCAACTGTTTTACTTTTCATTTTTATATTTATGTGGCTAGAAAAGTTCAGTTAGGAATTTACAACACCAATAGCTCTAACTGGAGCAAACGCGGGACCGATTGCATTGCAAATGCTTTGTTCCAAATGTGGCTTTTTAGATAGTTCACATACGTTTGCCCCCTTTGCTTTGTTTGGCATCCAGAAATATATTTTTGACACATTCAAGAGCTATATTCTGGTGTAACAGCGCATTTGTTTCCCTCTCATGTTGTAGATTTGAATGGAAATGTGAATATGCTTTTCTGTTTTAACATTACCTCTTTCTTGGTAAAACAGAAATGTTAAAACAGTATCTCGGAAAGGTTTCCCTGAGGGTGGCAATACAACATACTTAGGCTTTCATGGAAACGGTTCTTTGTGTAGGTGCTAGTGTGATATTTGCACACCAATAAATTATACTACATCGCTGGTTATGTTGCACAGATATCCACAGAACCATAAGGGAAACATAGTAAAATAATATAATTATTAAATCTGCATACCATTAAAAGTCTTTCTTCTGAGTAGCTAGCCAGTTCATGCCAGAACATTTGTTTTATTAGTTCATATTATTATTTTGAGATATATGTACACTCATATTTTAAACGTACAAAACCATAGAAATTTAGCTGCTATAGTTAGTTATCTCAAGTAACTATAGCTCGCGCCCTCGACATGTACTGCTAATTACCCCACAAATTACGTCACTCATGACATCCTTGATAACATCATTGATAACACCAGTGTAATAGTTGCTGTAAAATTTTTGACAGAAAAACTGTGCATGGCAAGGGCGCGAGTTATAGTCACCTTAAGGCATGAGTTTTAGTTACTTGAGATAATTCTAGCTATAACAGCTGAATTTCTATGGTTCTGCACATTTAAAATATGATCCAAACTATAATGTCTCTGTAACCTTTTTTTTTTTTTTTTTTTTTAAATGGATATATATATATATATATATATATATATATATATATATATATATATATACATATATATTACCTAGTGGCGGTCGCCAGTAGGTAGTTATAGTTAGGACCATTTTCCCATAAAAAAAACATTTTTTGACTAGCCTATATCTTTGGCACTGCTTGATGAATCTTCACAAAGTTTCCAAAAAAAGTTCCCTGGTGATTCTTGTTGCACACGGAAAGCTTCGGGGTGATCCCTCAAGTAGGGCCGAGAAAAAGGAGGGGGTCAAAAAAGACATGTTTCCCATGCTAATTCCAATAGGAGTTTTGAACACGACTACAGCTCAAACTGCTGCACGGAATTACACCAAATTTGGCAGAAAGGTAGCTTTCGGTACGCAGATCACACTTTCTGTTAGTTGGTGTAAATCCATTCAGTAGTTTTTGAGATATTAAAGGGAAAATACATTTGTGGCCACAACAACTTGGCAAATAATGATGAGCTTGTGCACGGAGCTGCAGAGCTCAGCTGCCTACACTTCAAACCAGGAAGTGTTGGCAGCCATCTTCAGACTCTGTTTCAGCTGAATCCTAGAAAAAAGTGGGAAAAAAAGAAAAGGGGCCAGAGTAGGTACTCCCTGACCTCTTATCTCTGGTGTTGAGGTACCAGAGGGACCCCGCCTGGGCGAACAAAAATGTTTTTTTTAAAATGGCCACAAATTTGGGACAACATCGCAAACTCATGGCAATTAAAAAAAAAGAAAAACTAGCGCAGGCTCTCACGCTTTATTTTATGAAGTCCCCGTATGGGCCAGGTCCCGAGGGCATTGTCAAATAAAGAAGCGGGCGCACAGGGCCCCCCTCCTAGGGCATTTTGATATCCCAGGGACTGCCACCTTCCCGGGGCTTTAATCAATTACTGGGCAGCCCCCCTCGTGGAGCCAAACATGGCCCTGGGAATCGCCACCCCCCCAGGGCTGGCTCCTGCTGTGTCCCTGGTGCCCAGCCCTGGGTCATAGCTGTTTGCTCTGACTTTGGGGGAGCTTCGACAGCTCCCACCAAGTCAGAGTAAACACTTCAATTTCTGCTAGTGAGACCTGTTAAACAGCTCTCACTTGCAGAAAGTGAAGTTTTAATCTGTTTCCCTGCACGCAAATATGCGTGCAGGGAAACAGATGAAAACTTTGCTTCCGCTAGCAGGGAGCTGCTATTCAAAGCGGATCTCTGCTTTTAGGAGCAATGCCTGCGCCAAAGGACGTGGGGAATTAGCTAGGACTGCTGGGGCCTTCAGGCTCCCCCCGCGGTCCTGTCACACTCTCTCTCTCTCTCTCTCTCAATGGTCTCTCCATACAATGACTTCAAAGAGTCAGACTACCAAGATGTTTGGTAAGAATGTTATAGTTACTTTTGGACGCACAACAGAACAGAGTCACTTCTTGTCTAATGGTCAAGGTCTTGTGCTGTCACTCAGTAGGCTGAAAATTAAAATCGTAAGATCGCTTGGCATTGTGTCTGTTTATTTTCAAGTGTTTTCTCTGTTAAAGATTCCTAGTGATGGAACATTAAAGTCTTTTCCCCCTCAAAATCTGTTGGTTGAATGTCACAGCTGTCTGGACACTGGACAGTAAGGAGTCACCTCTGGTCTAGTGGTTAAGGTCTTAGACATGCACACTAAAGGTTAAGGGTTATAGTATAAGTGAGCCTGTGGTCATTTCCTGCTTTAAATTCCTTTCAACTATAAATATTTAAGTTACATACCGAAAGGTGATCTCACTCTTTTTAGTTGATAAAAAACATTTTTCTTTTCAGTTTGTCCGGAAATATCTCATTCTAAGTTTATCATTCATCACAACCTAAATCGCTCTCTCTCTCAATCTCTCACTTTCTGTCTCTCTCTCTCTCTCAGGGTTGGGTGGTTGGTGGGGTTGGTCACAAGGCCTGGCCAGAGGCCAGACTCTGTGGCCAACCCCACCGCTCACAACCTTCAGCCATGCCTGGCACAAGGTTAGGTGGTTATAGGGTGTTGGCCACACCCTTCAGCCAACTGCCACTATGCATGGTAAAAGGCGGTGGTTGGATTAACGTATAGTAATGGAAATTACTATACGTTAAAAAAAACATAGAAATTCACTGAAAAAACTAAAGGTTACAGGGATGTTATAGTTAGGAAATACAATTTAAAAAAAAATCGAAATCCACTTAAAAAACAAAGGTTACAGGGAGGTTATATTTAGGTGTACATTTTAAGCGTATAAAACCATAGAAATTCACCTGTTAGAGTTATATCAAGTAACTATAACTTGTGCCCTAATGTAACTATAACTCGCATCCTTGCCATACACTGATAATTACCCCACAAATTACGGCACTCATGACTTCTTTGGTAATACCATTGATAATATCAATGTAATATTTGCAGTAAAATATTTGATGAAAAAACTGTGCATGGCTGGGGCGTCAGTTATAGTTACCTTATGGCACAAAAGAGAGCTTTGGGCACCGGCACATTTTTATTTAGAAATTAAGTACTGCTAAAGAGCCCCCACTTTGTATCCTTTTTGAAGTACATGAATACTCAAGTGATTCTGTAGCCATGTGACAAAATACTTATTTGCATGAAAAAATTAAAATAGAACTTTTTGATCAAAATGAAGAGTCTTGTATGTGATGTAAATATTCACACAGCACATCACTCAAAGAACAACACCTTTGCACTGAAGCATAGTATTAGTAGACTCATGTTTATGGGCATGTTTCCTATTGACAGGAACTGGGCCATTCGTCAGATCAGTAGGGAATATGAATGGGGCAAAATATACAATTGTCAGGTTAGTGGTGGGTTGGGAGGGAAGGATATGGATGGAGCAAAGTATGAAAAAGCCCATGGGGGAAAACCTCTGGCCTGTACAAGAAAGCTGAAACTGAGATGGAAGATCACTTTTTTTTTAGCATGACAAGACCTTGAACCACACAACTATAATCTATACTGGAGTGGATAGGGAACTAAAATGTTAAAATGTTCTTGTGTTACCCAGTCAAATTCTCGACCTAAGGGCCAGATGTATCAAAGGGTTTTATCCATTCTGTGTCTATGGGAAAATGTGTTCATACATACGGGCGTAAATTCAATAGAAATTTTGGGGCATGGGTTGAAGATTGCTGTCCGGTGCTACTGAGAATCTTGATGGTGTGTGAGCAGTTTTGTAAAGCACAAAGGTCATATAAAACCAAATATAGTTTTCTGCAGGGGCGGATCCTCCATAAGGGCGGAGGGGTGTTGCCCCCGCCAGCAGCGGCAGCTGGCAATCTTTTCCACAAAAACTGTAATAAACTTTGTTTATTATTGTTTTTGTGGAAAAGGGGCGGGAGCCACGGGGTGAAGAGGAGTGATGGGGGAGTGCCCAGCACTCCCCCTCAAAGCGCATGTATGTTTGGCCAACTGTCTTGGGCCGGCCAAACACACATGCGCACAGCGCTCTCTCTCACCCAGCAACACAGTTGCTGGGCAGGAGAGAGCCTGCACATGCTCCCAGTCTGCCTGGGAGGAGCGCCCTGGCTGGGCGCTCCCAGCCAATCCTGACGCTGCTCTGAGCAGCGTCAGGATCGGCGCAGGGCAGGCGGAGAGCCTGTGCCTGCAGGGAGAGAAGAGGAGAGGTGCAGCACGGTGGTGAAGGCGGCGGCACAGGTAAGTGTTTTTTATAATTTGATTTTTAATTTAATCCCCCCCCATGTTAATCCTCCCTTCCCCCTTCGCGCCGCCCCATCCCTTCAGTGTCGAGTGAGCCACGACTGGTTTTCTGTCAGGTTAATATAGACCGATCACATCAGACTAACAGATGTAATTACTGCCAAAGGTGTTTCTGCCAATTATTAACACTTCGCACCACAAGAGCAACTTGTCCTCTCATCAGTTCAGAAAAAATATCTGCTTCCCTTGTAAAATGTACATACATGATATCAATTTATTTCAGCTGCCTCATTTGAAGGGGGCATAATGATTATGGTGCAAAACACCAAAACATACAAACCTCTGTACCCAGGTCATGGTTAGCTATGCAGCCATAATGCCCCCAATTTCCCTGCTCACGAACTCACACATGACAACACAAAGTACATCATCAATGACGTCACTGGTGAAACCACATTTGACATAGCCAATAAACACTTCGATGACGCCACTTATGTGGCTTTGCAAACTACAGTGTGAAAGCCTGAACCACTGACAGATGTCCTCCTCCTCCATTCCATAGAAAGCGGCGCCTGCAGTCGCACTGACGTGTCACAGGCTACAGTTTCGCTCAGATATCGACAACAATTGTTGAAGCCCCACTGGCAGCCAAGAGACAGCCTCACAAATATTCCTTGTGCGGCAAGGACTTCCATTAGAGTGTTAAGAACCAATGTCCTTGCGCAGATTACCTAGAGAGGAATGGCGTTGTTTCCACTGACAGCAAAAGGTGTTACTTTACAGACGGTGCATGGAGACTAAAAGGTGCAGGTATGAGTGCCAGGGACTAAGATACAAGCAAAGAAAATGGCCTCTGTTTAGATGTAAAAAGAACACTATAATTGTGTTGCAGTCAATGCATCTTCCGCACCAATGATAACTACGCCACCCTTAATTTCGTAGAGAACACACATAGAAGAAATTTTACAAATGTAATGAATACTGCGCACTTGCCTTCGGAGAGTATGCTAGTGAATGCATGGGGAATTAAAGGTGCACTGTTGTTGGCAACTAGATGTCCCCACAAAGAGGGATTATTTAGAGATGAAAGCTTGCAATTCCACTGAAAAGACGTCTTCATAGTGGGGCGTAAGGATTAATTCCTGCCATACCACTACCAGCAAATAGCTTTCTGCATCGGAAGGTTACAGAGAGGAAAGGGTGCAGTGGCCCTAAACAGATGTCCTCGTGGTGACGCTATTCACTCTAGAGGCTGCAGTACCACTGACGTCAGCACCGTTTCCTCACAGAGATCATACAGAGGGGAACACAGAAATATCACTGACAGATGTCCGCCGACATAGTGCTTGGAGTGATGAGGTATATTTCTAATTCCAGCATAGAGATGTAAAAAATAGTCATTAAAGGCATCATTGGGAATGAGTAGCTTCACCAGTGATGTAATTGATGAGGTCATGTGTCGGCTGTTAAGCAGTGTTTGGGGCTATTATGGTTGCTTAGGTAGCCTTAACGCGGATATATCCGGCTTTACTTGGTTTTGCATATTAACCGTAATACTTCTTCAACTGAGCGTTTTCCAGTCATATGTAAATATATTCCTTATCAATGCATTGAAATGATTCTACCTTGTATCTTTTAATTTCTTCTTTCGTTTAATTTTTTTATAGCCGATTTTTTCTGCCCTTAATTGAGTCACTAATTCAGCATGTTTTTCTCGATCTGTTTTAATTCACAAAATGTGTCAACATTTACTGATTAGATATTTGTCCCTTTTCTTTCCAGGAAGGCTTACCTTGATAAAGAGGTTTACTGCAATGATCCAACAGATGAATACTTTTCACAGTTTAACAAAAGTAGTAGATGAAATCGTTAATATTCCTTTGTTTAAAAAATCATGTACAAAGATGAACATTGAAATGAAATAAATGCAAGCTCAGAGCAGTGCTCTAAAATTGTGTTAAGTTTTTATTTTCTCCAAATGCTTATGAGTGTAACATAATGCAACTTGGAAAGTCAATAAAGATTTACCTCTCCGTTCTCAATGAATAACTCTTATTTTGATGGCACCTAATATTTTTATTCTGATATCACAACATTAAACTAATACATACTGCAATATTGTTTTCTGTGGAGTTTCAGTAAAGCACAGCACGCTGCAGTTATGGCACTTCAGAAAATTGTGGGGCCTTTGTGGGATGGGGTGGTCGTCTGAGGGATGAGAACAAGGGTACACGCAATGATCGGCCACATGGTGTAACTTGACATTGTCGATAGATACAAAGCAGTTTTCTTTAGCACCAACCAACAGTGGTAGAATGACAGTTCAGGTACTGTGTATTCCCAAGACTGGGACCGGTGCACGATAAGAAGGACCAAACTCCTTTTTCACAGCAACCTTTTCATGTACTAGATCCCCCAACTGTAGGAATCCAGCCAGTGCATGTTATTAGTACATCCTTAATTCCTGTGGAGGCAGCACTGGCAGAGGCTTTGTCGTCACAGAGCTGTTGTAATTCCTGCAAGACAGTGAAACGTTCATTTATTTCAAACGGTGTTTCTGCCGCCTACACGCCAGGGCCATCAAGATCTGGAACATACATTTGAGTTCCGAACAGGCACTCATATGAAGTATGACCCCTCAGGGACCTTCTAGGCAGATTGCTAAGAGCTCTTTGGACTCCATACAGGTGATTAAGCCAACTACGACCCGTACCTAAGACTATGGCCCTAATTCTGAATACGGCGGCCGGCCGGCGCCGCCCGCCGGGCGGGAACCACCACTTGGCCGCTCTGCGGTCAAAAGACCGCGGAGGCCATTCTGGCTTTCCCGCTGGGCCGGCGGGCGACCACCAAAAGCGCGCCCGCCGGCCCAGCGGGAAAGGCCCTGCAACAAGGAAGCCGGCTCCGAATGGAGCCGGCGGAGTTGCAGGGGTGCGACGGGTGCAGTTGCACCCGTCGCGATTTTCACTGTCTGCAAAGCAGACAGTGAAAATCATGCTGGGGCCCTGTTAGGGGGCCCCTGCACTGCCCATGCCAGTGGCATGGGCAGTGGAGGGGCCCCCAGGGGCCCCACGACTCCCGTTCCCGCCATCCTGTTCCTGGCGGTAAGAACCGTCAGGAACAGGATGGCGGGAAGAGGGTCGGAATCCCCATGGTGGCGCTGCAAGCAGCGCCGCCATGGAGGATTCCCCCAGCCGGAGGAAATCCGGCGGTAAACCGCCGGACCCGGCTGGGCGACCGTGGCTTCACAGCCGCGGTCGGAATATGGAATGAAGCACCGCCAGCCTGTTGGCGGTGCTTCAGCCGGCCTCCAGGGTTGGAATGAGCTCCTATGTGTAAGGAAATGCCTCCTTGGCATGGTTACCCCCTGACTTTTTGCCTTTGCTGATGCTATGTTTTGAATTGAAAGTGTGCTGAGGCCTGCTAACCAGGCCCCAGCACCAGTGTTCTTTCCCTAACCTGTACTTTTGTTTTCACAATTGGCACACCCTGGCATCCAGGTAAGTCCCTTGTAACTGGTACCCCTGGTACCAAGGGCCCTGATGCCAGGGAAGGTCTCTAAGGGCTGCAACATATCTTATGCCACCCTGGGGACCCCTCACTCAGCACAGACACACTGCTTGCCAGCTTGTGTGTGCTGGTGAGGCCAAAACGAGTAAGTCGACATGGCACTCCCCTCAGGGTACCATGCCAACCTCACACTGCCTATGCAGTATAGATAAGTCACCCCTCTAGCAGGCCTTACAGCCCTAAGGCAGGGTGCACTATACCATAGGTGAGGGCACCAGTGCATGAGCACTGTGCCCCTACAGTGTCTAAGCCAAACCTTAGACATTGTAAGTGCAGGGTAGCCATAAGAGTATATGGTCTGGGAGTCTGTCAAACACGAACTCCACAGCACCATAATGGCTACACTGAAAACTGGGAAGTTTGGTATCAAACTTCTCAGCACAATAAATGCACACTGATGCCAGTGTACATTTTATTGTAAAATACACCCCAGAGGGCACCTTAGAGGTGCCCCCTGAAACCTTATCCGACTACCTGTGTAGGCTGACTGGTTCCAGCAGCCTGCCACACCCGAGACATGTTGCTGGCCACATGGGGAGAGTGCCTTTGTCACTCTGTGGCCAGTAACAAAGCCTGCACTGGGTGGAGATGCTTTCACCTCCCCCTTGCAGGAGCTGTAACACCTGGCGGTGAGCCTCAAAGGCTCACCCCCTTTGTTCCAGCACCACAGGGCATTCCAGCTAGTGGAGTTGCCCGCCCCCTCCGGCCACGGCCCCACTTTTGGCGGCAAGGCCGGAGGAGATAATGAGAAAAACAAGGAGGAGTCACTGACCAGTCAGGACAGCCCCTAAGGCAACCTGAGCTGAAGTGACTCTGACTTTTAGGAATCCTCCATCTTGCAGATGGAGGATCCCCCCAATAGGGATATGAATGTGACCCCCTCCCCTTGGGAGGAGGCACAAAGAGGGTGTAGCCACCCTCAGGGCTAGTAGCCATTGGCTACTGCCCTCCCTGACCTAAACCCACCCCTAAATCCTGTATTTAGGGGCTCCCCTGAACCTAGGAAATCAGATTCCTGCAACTTAGGAAGAAGAGGACTGCTGAGCTGAAAAACCCTGCATAGAAGACGGAGACATCAACTGCTTTGGCCCCAGCCCTACCGGCCTGTCTCCCTCCTTCGGAAGAAAACTGCTCCAGCTACGCTTTCCCCAGGACCAGCGACCTCTGAATCCTCAGAGGACTGCCCTGCTTCAAAAAGACCAAGAAACTCCTGAGAACAGCGGCCCTGTTCAACAAAGACTGCAACTTTGTTTCCAGAGGAGCAGCTTTAAAGACCCCTGCAATCCCGCCAGAAGCGTGAGACTTGCAACACTGCACCCGGCGACCCTGACTCGACTGGTGGAGAAACAACGCTACAGGGAGGACCCCCCGGCGACTCCAAGACTGTGAGTAACCAAAGTTGTCCCCCCTCAGCCCCCACAGCGACGCCTGCAGAGGGAATCCCGAGGCTCCCCCTGGCCGCGACTGTCTGAATCCAAAATCCCGAGCCCTGGAAAAGACCCTGCATCCGCAGCCCCCAGGACCGGAAGGATCAGAACTCCAGTGCAGGAGTGACCCCCAGGAGGCCCTCTCCCTTGCCCAGGTGGTGGCTACCCCGAGGAGCCCCCCTCTTGCCTGCCTGCATCGCTGAAGAGACCCCTTGGTCTCTCATTGAAACCTATTGAAAACCCGACGCGTGTTTGCACACTGCACCCGGCCGCCCCCGTGCTGCTGAGGGTGTACTTTCTGTGTTGACTTGTGTCCCCCCCGGTGCCCTACAAAACCCCGCTGGTCTGCCCTCCGAAGACGCGGGTACTTACCTGCTGGCAGACTGGAACCGGGGCACCCCCTTCTCCATTGAAGCCTATGAGTTTTGGGCACCACTTTGAACTCTGCACCTGACCGGCCCTGAGCTGCTGGTGTGGTAACTTTGGGGTTGCTCTGAACCCCCAACGGTGGGTTACCTTGGACCCCAATTTGAACCCCGTAGGTGGTTTACTTACCTGCAAGAACTAACAATAACTTACCTCCCCCAGGAACTGTGAAAATTGCAATGTCCACTTTTAAAATAACTTTGTGTTTTATGTAAAAAGTATATATGCTATTGTGATTATTTAAAGTTCCTAAAGTACTTACCTGCAATACCTAATGAGATATTACATGTAGAATTTGAACCTGTGGTTCTTAAAATAAACTAAGAAAATATATTTTTCTATACAAAAACCTATTGGCCTGGAATTGTCTCTGAGTGTGTGTTCCTCATTTATTGCCTGTGTGTATGTACAACAAATGCTTAACACTACTCCTTGGATAAGCCTACTGCTCGACCACACTACCACAAAATAGAGCATTAGTATTATCTCTTTTTGCCACTATCTTACCTCTAAGGGGAACCCTTGGACTCTGTGCATACTATTCCTTACTTTGAAATAGTGCATACAGAGACAACTTCCTACACTATGGCTGTAAGGACTGCTTTAAATCATGGTTTCGTCGCTCCACTACACTATTTCCCTCAGGATAAAATGGAGACGAGTAATGGAGTTGGAACCCCAACAAAGCCATGGCGTCCCTGAATGCCCTTGAGGTGAAAGCAGGGCCCTGGTCTGAGTGGTAAGCCGCAACTGCATATGTTCCGATGAGGACCTGCAAATCTTTAATAACAGTCTGAGCGTCAGCTGAACATTGTGGCCACACCCATAGAAATCTGGAGCAGGAGTCGACAGCCACTAAAATATATTTGTATGCACTATCTGGTGTTAGAAAAGCACAATGGTCCAAATACACAAATTGCAATGATTTGTTGGGAAATTAAGAGGGGTGTCTGCGGTGGGTGTTTGGCAGTGAAACCCTTAATTTTTTGGCAGATGTCACAACAAAGGACATACTGCTTGGCCTGTTTGTATAGAGCTGGCCACCAATAACGTGCTTGCAACAATGATATTGTAGCCACCACACCAGCATGGGCAAATGCTACCCCCTCATGTGCTGCTTCAATTAACTCTGATCTTATATCTTTGTTAGGAATTACTCGAACCCCCACACCTGGTATCTTTGCTTCGGTGTCTGGGAAGCCTCCAATTCGGTAGGACTATTTAGCAGGAAATGCTTTTGGATAAGGCGTGCCTTCAGCCATAGCTTTCACAGCAGCCCATATTTCACCGTCCGGTTTAGTTCTTAAGCGGGTAACTGCAGCAAAAGTAGCCGTAGCTACAACCGATTTTGCGGCTTCATCAGCCAGTGTATTTCTAGCAATGTGTATTCCAACGCGCTTGTGTCCAAGTGTATGTACAACATGGACATTTGGTAGTGTTTCTTTCAGATCTGCTACTTTCCACAACAGAAGTCTGTGTTTAATGGTGTTGCCTTTAGAATCTCTGAACGCATTCTGGCGCCAGTAATGCAGGTATTCATTGAACGACTGAACACAGTAATAGGAATCACAAACAATCAGTGTTAACTGTGCAGGATCCATATGTTCCAGTGCCATCACCAGAGCCTTTAGCTTTGTTAGTTGTGCTGTCAAATCCCCTAGGGTTTGCATAAACGTATGCTGGGGACAAAATTTATTATCCTCCATATAGCCACTTACGACTGTACAAGCAGCGCAGTATTGATGTTTTGTGCCATTTGCAGGTTGTGCTGAGCCATTGGTGTACATGACTCTTTGATACTGATCAATAGGCAGTGTATTTACTGGAACTGGGTTTCCATATTGCAAAAAGTCTTGAGTTTGTAATTTTGGGTAAAAAATGTAGTCAACATCAGTGGCTGTCAAAGACGTTGCCCATTGAATCCAACTTGGATGTAATGCTTTAGCGTTTGGAACGCTGGCTTTGGTAACAGCATCAAGGGCTAGAATTGGAGAGATGACAATAATGTGTTTGCCTTGGGCTAGAGGTCTTTCTTTAATGACAGCCATCTGAACAGCAGTGAGAATTTTCTCAGTGGGAGCAAAGCGTTGTTCTGCTGCTGAATATGAATGTGATTTGTATGCAATCAGGACTGTCTCACCCTCATTGAAAGTTACATAGGTGAAACCAATGGCACCAGCAATTACTCTGATGACCAGATGTGTTTTGTTGTCCCTTGTGGGTAAGTGTTGTGCTGCAAGCATGTCCGTTTGCAAAGCTCTAGGAATGTGTGTGTGTCCGACTGTCCAGAATTTACTGAAAAAGTCAGGACGTATCAAGTCATATAATGGTTTTATGCGTGATGCATAATCAGGAATGTAAGTTCTGCCACAATTTAGAAACCCCAATAGGGATTGGTGTTTAATGGTGTTTGGAGATTGTAACTGTGCGCATTTTTCCAAGAATTGTGGCACGAGGCTCTTTCCTTCAGTTGATAGTTCATATCCCAGAAACAGGAACCAGAACCAACCACCTCCGCTGCATACTCCTTAACACCCGCTCCACACGCAAGCACCCCATCGAGCTCTGAGACCTGCTCGACACATCAGCCCCGGACGTGGCCTTCCTTACCGAAACCTGGTGGAACGACTCCTCGGCGCCCGACATCGCCATAGCCATCCCGGAGGGCTATAAGATTACCCGCAGGGATCGCACAAACGGAATCGGAGGAGGAATAGCCATCGCCCACAAGACCACCCTCAAGGTCCACACCCACACGGACGAAACCCTCAAGACCGCCGAACACCTGCACTTCCAAATACACACCGACCCCAACACCACCCTCAGAGGAACGCCCGTCTACAGACCCCCAGGTCCACGGGCACCCTTCAGCGACTCCATCTCTGACCTAGCCAGCACCCACGCACTCACCTCCACAGACTACATCCTCCTTGGGGACCTCGACTTCCACCTCGAGAACAACAACAACGTCAACTCCACCACCCTGATCGCCAACCTCGCCAACCTAGGCCTCAGACAACTCGTCACCACACCCACCCACGCAGCCGGCCACACACTTGACCCCATCTTCTCCACAAGCGCCCACATCACCTTCAACCACACCACCGAACTCCACTGGACCGACCACCACTGCATCCACTTCACCTTCCAGAAACAGGTCAAGCACCACCGTAACCTACAACCACCCGGCCGCCACTGGAGCAAAGTCACCCAAGAACAGCTGACCAGCGCCCTTGCCCAGAACCCGCCCAACGACCCCACCGACCCAGACACCGCCGCCCACAACCTCAGACAGTGGATCAACGACTGCACCAACTCACTCGCCCCACTCAAAAAGACCTCCAACAACCAAGCCACCAAGAAAGCCACCTGGTTCACCGAAGAGCTCCAGACCTCCAAGCGCATCTGCCGGAACTTAAGAATAAATGGCTCACCGAACACACACCCGACAGCCTCACGGCCCACAAAGACGCCACCTGCAGACACCACCAACTAATAAGACTAGCCAAAAGATCATCCTTCAAAGACCGCCTAGATAACAATGCACACGACAGCAAAGAGCTCTTCAGCATCATGAAAGAACTCTCCAACCCCAGCACCAACATCAACGACATTCCACCCTCACAAGAGCTCTGCGACTCTCTGGCCACATTCTTCCACCAAAAGATCACCCACATCCACGACAGCTTCAACACCACAGACCGCACTACCACGCCAGACACCACCCCTGCTAATACCACCCGCTCTGATCGCCTAACCTCCTGGGCCAACGTCAACGACACCGAGACACGCAAATTCATGAACTCCATCCACTCCGGATCTCCGTCAGATCCATGCCCCCACCACGTGTACAACAAAGCTGACGCAGCCATCGCTCCCCAACTACGGAAGGTCATCAACATCTCCTTCGAAACAGCAACATTCCCGGAAAGCTGGAAACACGCCGAAATCAACGCCCTACTTAAGAAGCCCAAAGCAGACCCCCAGGACCTTAAGAACTTCCGACCCATCTCCCTACTCCCGTTCCCTGCGAAGGTCATCGAGAAAGTCGTCAACGCACAATTGACTCGCCACCTCGAAAACAACGACATCCTGGACCCCTCCCAGTCTGGCTTCCGTCGAAACCACTGTACCGAGACCACGCTCCTCGCCGCCACAGACGACATCAGACGCCAAATGGACAATGGCGAAACTTCAGCCCTCATCCTCCTGGACCTATCAGCCGCCTTCGACACGGTATGCCATCACACTCTGATAACCCGCCTCTCCGAAGCCGGAATACAAGAGAAAGCCCTCGAGTGGACCACATCCTTCCTCTCCGACAGAACCCAAAGAGTCCGCCTCCCTCCCTTTCGCTCCAAAGCCACCAAAATCATCTTCGGCGTACCCCAGGGCTCATCCCTCAGCCCAACACTATTCAACATCTACATGGCACCCCTCGCCCAAGTAGCCCGCCAACACAACCTCAACATCATCTCTTTCGCCGACGACACCCAGCTCATCCTCTCCCTCACCAAAGACCCGCACACCGCCAAGTACAACCTCCACGAGGGAATGCAGGCCTTTGCTGAATGGATGAGAAGCAGCCCCCTTAAACTGAACTCGGACAAGACGGAAGTGCTCATCCTCGGACCCAACCCCTCCGCCTGGGACGACTCCTGGTGGCCTACATCCCTAGGAACCCCACCAACACCTACCGATCACGCACGCAATCTGGGCTTCATCCTCAACTCCTCCCTCTCCATGTCAAAACAGGTCAATGCAGTCACCTCCTCCTGCTACAACACTCTCCGCATGCTCCGCAGGATCTACAAGTGGATCCCAACAGACACCAGAAAAACAGTGACGCAGTCCCTTGTCAGCAGCAGGCTGGACTACAGCAACGCACTCTACACAGGCATCCCGACAAAACAACTACGGTGCCTCCAACGAATCCAAAACGCCTCCGCCTGACTGATCCTCAACGTACACCGCCGCAACCACATCACACCCCACCTGAGAGACCTCCACTGGCTCCCCGTTGAAAAGAGGACCACGCACACAAAGCACTCCACAACACCGGACCTGCCTACCTCAACAACAGACTCAGCTTCTACACCCCTACCCATCCACCCGCTCCGCTCCGCAGACCTCGCACTCGCCACCGTCCACCGCATCCACCGAAAGACATCCGGCGGCAGATCCTTCTCCTACCTCGCCGCCAAGACATGGAACACTCTCCCAATCAACCTACGACGGACCCAGGACCTACTCACCTTCAGAAGACTCCTCAAGACCTGGCTCTTCGACCAGTAGCAGCTCATCCCCCCCCCCAAGCGCCTTGAAACCCTAACGGGTATGTAGTGTGCTCTATAAATAGAGTGATTGATTGATTGATGCTAAGGAAGGCTATTTTTGTTTTTTTAAATTGAATTTGTAGCCGAACTTGGCAAATCCCACAACAATATGGGCTACCCCTCTTAAATGTTGTAGAAATTAATTATCTGTGAGATAGATATCATCTACTTAGGGCAATGCTTCAGTGTCAATGTCGTGCAATATTGAAGTCACACAAGCTGCCAACAGTCCTGGACTCTTCTTGTACCCCTGGGTTAGCAACAGAATTTTTTCTGGGAGCCTCTTGCTCTGAAACTGGTTAAGTCTCTACTCTCAGGCGCTATATTTTTGGCAGAAGAAACCATTGGAAATGTCCAGTGTTTTTTATATTTTTTGCGCACTATGTTGTTCATGAGGGCTGTGCTATGTGAGTTTTGTATGGCATATGTGCGTGTATGACTGTTTAAATGCCTGTAGTCTAAGACTATTCTGTACGAATGGTCCGGTTTAGCTACTGGGAATAATGGATTATTCATTGGTGAAACGCAAGGTCTGATTGCACCCTGGTACTCTACTTGTGTGAGGATTTCCCTCACGGGTGCTTTAGCATCATGATTTTTAGGATATTGGGGTTGAGGTTGGGGTTGATTTTTGGTAGGGATTACATGATAGGGGGAATCATTTTCCGGCCCTACGTGGTTGCGATATAACGCCGGTGCCTGCGCCAATGCCCAATCAATGGCGTAGGATTCTGCAAGCTCCTCTGGAACAAGCGGCGAGAAAGAAGGTTTGATGACATCTTCCCCATATGGGCAAGTACGGACAAATTCAGGTGGCCAATCCTTTTCAGCCAGCAGAATATCATATATGTTTATGACGTGGTCCCAAAAGATTGCGTCGATTATGCACTCAATGTCTCCTTCTAACTACAGTGTTACTTTATATACCTAATCAGGCGTGGAGACATGCATGTCTGCTGTCTCTACTTGTAGGAACTCATCAGTTGCTTTCACCCCCAGATGCTCTCAAAGATTCCGGCGAACTATTGGAACTCTACCGCGCTATCTAATAGCGGTACGGCCCACTCCTTGTTCTTCAAGAGAGGCCTCTTCTTGAGTGGCATGTCGAACTGCAACTGCTGCCACCTTTTTCTTTTTGAATTGTGGTTTTTGCTGGGGAAGTTCCTCTTCTTTTTTAACAGAAACTTCTTTTGAGTGTTGTGATTCCTGTCTCGGTTTCATGTACTCAGTTCTTCGCTCTTCCCGCCCACCTCTCTCACTGCGTTTTTCTGATGAGTCCTGAAAGGAACGAGATTGCCGTGTATCAGTATACTGATATCTGTCAGACGTTTTTATATTATCTCTATTTCTGAGATTATATCTATTCTGTGGGGTCTCCGGATGCGGAGATTCTCCCCTTTCTTTTTTGGCTGTTTGTTGTTTTTTGTCCCAGCGTTTCTTAGTACCTTCAGGAGCTTGCTTGGTAGAATCTTTATTAGATTTACCTTGAAATTGTGGTTTTGTTAGTCTGTCCCCCAGACAATCTCGACTAATACTAGAGTAGGTCGCCGTGATAATTATTGGCAGCTCTCGCTCGTGATCCTGTGGAGGAACGTCCTGAAGTCACATGCGCACCACTAGTGCGACCGCTTCCCCTTTAAGGTTACTCAATATAATTGAAGATACTGTTGCAAAATTGCCCATTAGTTGCATCCCCAAGTCCAGGGCTGAGCAGCCCCGTATTCATCTTGAATTTGTTTCAACACTTCCGGTAAGTTGGCAAGTGTTGGTGTACCATGTGCTGTAGTATAGAGTGTGGCAAATACTGTGCACCATGTATTACAATTATCTACAGTGGGAACAATCCCAAATGGCAAGCACATAGTTAATGTTCTGTGTTTATCCTGAGGTCCCATATGGGGAAATACTACTTGTAGCGCATTTATTTTCTGAGCTAACCAAAACGGTTCTCTTTTGGCGGGTACTTTACCCATGATTGAATGTACAGTCGTAGGTTTAATGCCTGGTGTTACTGCATGTGGTTTGCCGGAGCAGCACGTGCTGGGTTTGTATTTAATGTTTGTGTTACAAATTGTACTAATCGTCTGTATATTGCCGTCAGATCAGCATATGAGGCGACGGACTTCAGCTACCGTTAAGTTCGCTGCAGCAGGGTGAGGTGTACAAGCGGCCGTTAAAGGCCGGGTAGGACCATGGTTACTTAGAGGACCTAACCCAACATAAAAAATTGTGTGGGTAGGGCACCATCAAGCCAATTATTATGTTTTTGATAAGATAGAGGTATTTCTAGATATGCTCTGTATTGTGCAAGTACGTTTGCAGGTGTATAATGATGAAATGTATTTGTGTTCCCATCAACTCCTGGGAATGTGATCCAAGAAAAAGAAATTCTGTTCTATATGCTGGATGTGCGTCAACCACAAGTGTGACTGGATCCCCATTAGCCGTTAGGCCATGTGCCAGTAAATGTGCAGTAAGGGGTGGTCGCATATTGACTGCAATTACTACCTGTTGTGGATTCGCCATAATGAATGGTAAATTTGTTCAGAGACAAGCGCACCAAATGGGGATTATCCTGTTAATTTGTTCAAGTTTGAACAACCTACAGTGTTAGTTAGGTACTCCCTACTTAGCTGAGGAGGAAAATCCTCAATACCACGGACGTCTCCGTATATATAGTACTGAGGTGTCTTTGTATGTAGTGAGACAGAGATACTCAAGAAGACCCGAAAATTAGAGCCTGACCAAACGCTGGCGGTGTCATGTCGCGTATGCTCTCATTATTCTAATGAGACTACTGGATTTGAGTGGCAGAATCGCCTGGGGTGTGGGAGACTGAGTCTTAACCCACTACAGGTGACACCAGTCGCCCAATCCGGGTTTTGCTCTGGCTTACTAGGAGTGCCTCATCTCTACCCAAGACCAGGGATGATTGGGCAGCCGAGCGCATGACACAATTGACACCTCAGGGAAATCATTGTCACTCAGATCTCATCCGTTTCTCTCAAATTAGTCTCACATATACAAGGACAAGCAGAGGCAGTGTATGTTTCAATAAGATTTTAATGAAGCAACTTCATCTTAGACAATAAAGCATGTTCTGCAATAACCTAGGATGATAAAGCATGACAGGATTAAAATTGTGACAAGGAGAGTGAAACATAGAAATAACGCTACCATATTGTCACTAGAGTCAATAGACTAATTCCTACCTAGGCTATACTAGAGCACAGCATGTTAAGCTCTAGTTCTGCCCTTCAGGTTCCCCTGGGAAGATATCATCCTCCATACCTGAGCAAAGGCCTGAAGTTTGCCTGAGCAGCTGTAGCAAAGTGTTCAGCAATCAACATGCAGTTGT
Organism: Pleurodeles waltl; assembly: GCF_031143425.1. Taxonomy (NCBI): domain Eukaryota; kingdom Metazoa; phylum Chordata; class Amphibia; order Caudata; family Salamandridae; genus Pleurodeles; species Pleurodeles waltl. The sequence goes on along the minus strand of NC_090442.1, from coordinate 252,761,977 downwards.
GGTCATCTGGCTGGAATCTCCCTCTAATGTGTATGGGACAGGGAAGTGTTCTCATAATAAAACAGCTGATGTTCTGAGAAAATGCCCCTAGTAAGGATGTGTATGTTTCTATGAATATCAGAGACAAAATGTTACCAGGTTTACCGGCAACCTATCTTACTGTAGCCTTGAGAGAAGCACAGAGTGAAAGAAATTTCTTTGTTTAAGAACAAAGGGGGTCATTACAACCCTGGCGGACGGTGTTAAAGTGGCGGTAAGACCGCAAACAGGCCGGCGGACAAAAAAAGGGAATCTTGACCCTGGCGGAAACCGCCAACAAAGACAGCCACTTTAACACACCGCCCGCCACGGCGGTACAGACAAGCAGCGCGGCGTTCACCGCCAACAGACAGGCGGAAGACAATGTACTGCCCATAGTATCACAACCCGCCAATCCGCCACCTTTTCCGGGGCGGTTTCACCGTGGATAAAAACACAGCGGAAACAGTTTCTGCAATGGGAAAACGCTCACCTGAACACATCCCACGAGGAAGGAGGACGCATGCAGCCGGAATTACAAATCCTACCGGCCCTTGTATTTCTACTCATCTACGAAGACCAACACCGGCGCCGGCGAAGACAACGGTGAGTACTGCACCTACGACATAGGGGAGGGGGGAGGCAAAAGTCAGGGAGACACACACGCAACACTCCCACCCTTGCATATTACAACACACACACCAATGCATTTAGAAACATCACAGTAACAACCCACAACCCCCCCGGAAGAATGCAAAGACAAAACAAAATCAGTTCAAACATTGTAATGTATCAATATACATGTCACAAATATATACAGATATATCATAAAATCAGTCAAAAGTATATACATTATGAGAAGTAGTGCAGATATGCACATATCAATGTCCGTGCACCACTAGTCCAAAAATGCATGGGCGAGGCCCACACAAGATACCTGTCCACAAACGGAGAGAACACTGCCGGGGCATCAGGGAGAAATACAACAGGCACCTCAGGGGGAAGGGAGGGGGGGGGGGGCACCTCAGCCAGATGAATGCAAAGCCAGATCCACGACGGGGCTCCATGCCCATTGATGTATCCTGGGGAGTGCAAAGCCACAGTCTCTGGACTGTTCAGCGGTGCTTTGCCATGGCGGTCTCTGGACTGTTCAGCTGTGCTTTGCCATGGCGGTCTCTGGACTGTTCAGCGGTGCTTTGCCATGGAGGTCCTGGACTGTTCAGCAGTGCTTTGCCATGGCGGTCCTGGACTGTTCAGCGGTGCTTTGCCATGGTGGTCTCTGGACTGTTCAGCGGTGCTTTGCCCTGGCGGTCTCTGGACTGTTCAGCGGTGCTTTGCCATGGCGGTCCTGGACTGTTCAGCAGTGCTTTGCCATGGCGGTCCTGGACTGTTCAGCGGTGCTTTGCCATGGTGGTCTCTGGACTGGGAATTGGTGTGTGGCATGACGTTCTCTGGACTGGGCATTGGTGTGTGGCATGATGTTCCCTTATTGCCCAGCGGGGCTATGGCTGCCGGGGCCCTCCTGGGCACTGGCTCTGGCGGTGGCGGTGGTCTCCTGACCAGTGACGATACTTGGGCCCTCCTGGGCACTGACTCCGGCGGTGGTCTCCTGACCAGTGACGATACTTGGGCCCTCCTGGGCACTGACTCCGGCGGTGGCGGTGGTCTCCTGACCAGTGACAATACTTGGGCCCTCTTGGGCAATGACTCCGGCGGTTGCGGTGGTCTCCTGACCAGTGACGATACTTGGGCCCTCCTGGGCAATGACTCCGGTGGTGGCGGTGGTCTCCTGACCAGTGACGAGACTTGGGCCCTCCTGGGCAATGACTCCGGCGGTGGTCTCCTGACCAGTGACGAGACTTGAGCCCTCCTGGGCACTGACTCTGGCAGTGGTCTCCTGACCAGTGACGACGGTGCTGGCGGTGGCATTCCGGCCGCCGGGAAGGATGCCGCCCTTCTCCGCCGTGATGCTCACACCAGGCTGTGCAGACTTCTTCTGGCCCTTCCCCACCTTTGGAGGAGTCACAGCTGACTCTGCAATCCCCCTCGGACCACTGTGAGTCTTCACACGGTCCCGTCAGCCACTTTCCAACTTCAGAGCCTTTACAGGGGGTGGACTGGCAGTGCCTTGGCTCGATGTCACACTGCCTGCCCTGGTGGCCGGTGCACTCCACACTCCTTGAACACGCACCACTGGTACTGGAGGCTTTTTGGCTGAGGCGCTACGACAGGACTGATGAATTGGAGGGGCGTGGGTGGGGGCAAAAAGGTCAACTTTGCAGAGGGACAGTTTCTGACGAACACTGGGATGGGTAGCTGGAGGGGGTCTGGGAGTGGAGGAAGAGGAGGTGGTTGTAGGAGGTGTCACTTTAGGTGTTTTGGGTGCAGGTGCAGGTACTGGAGGCTGTCGTGAGGTGAATGGATGTTGGGTGTGTGGGTGCCCGCGTTTGTGTACTTTGGGAGGGGGCGTCACAGACACACTGGGAGAGGACACAGGGGACGTGTAAATGGTAGTGGGGGTGGTGAGTGCAGGTGAGCGGGGGTGTGCTGGTGGGTGTGCTGGTGCGGGACCTAGTGGCTGTAGTGGTAGTGCATGCAGGTGAGAGTGTAGACGATACTGGGAGGGAGGAGGCAGACGGCGAGGAGGGGGACACAGTGGAGGCAGTGGATGATGCTGTGTCTGCATGTGGGTGATGCTTGTGAGTGTGCTTGTGGGTTGTGTGGTGCCTATGTTTGCCAGAGCTACTTTGGTGTGTTGAGGTGTGTGCATGCTTGTCTGATGGTGTGGTTGGGATAGGCTGGGGTACAGGGGATTGGATCTGGGTGGAGGAAGTTAGAGGGGGGAGGCTAGACACAGGGACAATGGCTGCTATCAGTGCTGAGGCCAGTGATTGCAGGGTTCGATGAAGGGCAGCCTGACCAGAATGAATGCCCTCCAGGAATGCATTACCGTGTTGCAACTCTCGTTCTACACCCTGGATGGCATTCACAAAGGTAGACTGCCCAACAGTGAGTGACCTGAGGAGGTCAATGGACTCCAAACTGAGGGCAGCAGGGGTGACTGGGGCAGGGCCTGAGGTGCCTGGGGCGAAGGTGATGCCCACCCTCCTGGATGAGCAGGCACGGGGCAAACGCTGAGGGGCTGCTGGGAGGGCGGTGCTGGTAGGGGAGGTGGCGGCTGTACCTGTAGAAGTGGGGCGCACAGATGGTGCCGCCACCACAAGGGTGCTCCCATCGGCGGACGAGTCAGTGTCGCTGGTTGGTGATCCGGTGGCCGACGTGAAGCTCCCCTCTCCCTCCGTCCCACTGGTGCATTCAGAGTCGGTGGTGTGGCCCTCCATGGCCATGTGGGATGCAGCTCCCTCGTGCTCTGGTGCCACTGTACCTCTGCCTGATGATGCTGATGCACAAAAAAACAGAGAGAGCAGAAAAGGGGGGGGGGAGAGACAGAAGAAAGACAGGTTGAGTGCATGGCACACCGCTACCATTGGCGGACAATACAGACACAGCAGCCCCCTGCACTACACCGTGCTCCTGGCCTCTACAGATGCAATTTCTGGGATCTGGCCTACATGGCTATGGTGGACATCTGCACACATGGATGCCACAGGGGCATGTATACCTGTACTTGGCACCCTACTGCAGTGGGGTAGAGTGCCACATGGCCTGCATTACGGAGGGGCCTAGCCTACGTATTTCTGCCTGGCCTAGGTACACCCACAGCCCTCCACCCTCAGCCAGCCCCTCCACTGCGCGCCAAGTACCCAGAATAAGGTTGTACTCACCCCCTTGTGTCTTCTGTGATGCCCTCAAGCGCCCATCCAACTCCGGGTATGCCACCGCCAGGATCCTGAACATCAGGGGGGTCATGGTGCGATGGGCACGCCTTCCACGTTGGGAGGCCATCCTCAGCTGACCCTCCGCTGTTTCTTGCTACAGCCGCAGATTTCCTCCCATCTTTTCCGGCAGTGGGTGCCCCGTCTCTGGTGGACCCCCATGGTCCGGACGTCCTTGGCGATGGCACGCCAAATGTCCTTCTTCTGGTGGGCACTGACCTACATGCACAAGGGAAGAAGAGACGTCATTACCAACTGCACCGTCAATGTGAGTGTCCCCCCTCCCTACCCAAGCCATGTGGCACATGCTTTCACATGCATTAATGTTCCCTGAACTCTGCCCCCTTCACTCTTACAACCAGCCCTCTCCACCCAGGCCTAGCCCATACAACGTGCTAACTGTGTACTAACCTGTTGGTCTGGAGGACCGTAGAGTAGCGTGTACTGGGGGAGGACCCCGTCTACTAGTTTCTCCAACTCCTGAGCAGTGATGGCAGGGGCCCTTTCCCCAGACGCAGCAGCCATGGTCGCTTCCAGATCGAGGTCACAGCAGCACTTGCAGTGTAGGTCCTCTCCTGTCGAAGATCAGGTATCTAGTGATTGAACAGATAGAAAATGGCGGTGACGTCCACGGCGGTGTGTATCATCACCGGCGGCGCACTTGTTCATTGGCTCCTGGGACCCATAGGGTCCAATGTTAACCAATGCAGCATTGTGCCGCGGTCTACGACCGCCTACCGCGACGGTGTGCAACGGCAACGCAGGTACCCCACAATCCCATTGTCCCTGTTTAGAGGTCAGGCAGCCGCCATTTCGGGGGCCCACATGGCTTCATTTACTTCTGCGTCACACATAGCTAGGCCTACACTCAACACACATACAGGAAGGGTTTTGTGTTTGGTGTCGTGTTCTGTGTAACTGTGGGTACATACCTGGAAAAAAGTTGACTCTGTGGTCGCTGTTGTCCTTCCTAGGCACCATCATTTGGGACAATTGAGAAGATGGCGGAATTCTCCGGTGTACCGACCGCTGGTGGACCTGTTGACAATGGAGGAACGACATTTAATCGTCACCTACAGGTTTGACCGTGCCACTATCCAGGAACTATGTACCCAGTTGGAGCAGGACCTGATGCCACCAATCCGCCATCCCACTGGAATCCCCCCTGACGTGCAGGTGCTGTCAGTGCTCCATTTCCTTGTAAGTGGGTCTTTTCAGACAACAGTGGCCATGGCATCAGGGATGTCCCAGCCTACGTTTTCCAACGTGCTGTCCAGAGTGTTGGCTGCCCTGCTGAAACACGTAAGGAGATACATCATTTTCCCTGAGGTGGAAGATTTGGCTACAGATAAAGGTGACTTCTATGCCTTTGGACATATCCCCAACATCATAGGTGCTATTGATGGGACACATGTAGCTCTGGTCCCCCCCCACAGGAGTGAACAGGTGTACAGGAACCGAAAGAGTTATCATTCGATGAATGTACAGATGGTATGTTTGGCAGACCAGTACATCTCTCAGGTAAATGCTATGTTTCCTGGCTCAGTGCATGACGCCTACATCCTGCGGAATAGCAGCATCCCTGATATGATGGGTCAACTCCAGAGGCACCGTGTGTGGCTATTAGGAGGCTCTGGTTACCCCAACCTGTCCTGGATATTGACCCCAGTGAGGAATCCCAGGGCAGAGGAACGCTACACTGAGGCCCATGGGCGGACTAGGAGGGTGATCGAACGCACCTTCGGCCTCCTGAAGGCCAGGTTCAGGTGCCTCTATATGACAGGTGGTCCCCTATTCTACTCACCGAAGAAGGTGTGCCAGATCATCATCGCCTGCTCGATGCTTCACAATCTTGCTTTGCGACGCCAGGTGCCTTTTCTGCAGGAGGATGGTCCAGATGACGGTGTTGTGGCAGCTGTGGAGCCTGTGGAGCCTGTGGACAGTGATGAGGAGGAAGCTGAGGAAGAAGACAACGACAACAGGGAGTCAGTCATACAGTAATATTTCCAGTGACACACAGGTGAGAAGATTTTAATTTTTACCATTACATTCACTGTCACACGTCTTCCTCTATCCTGTGTGTAATTTCATAGCATTATTTGGTAACTGAGTTGTACCTTTCCATTACGGTTTCACAGGTGTGGTTACCAACGTGTGTCATCTGCATGCATCCTTCAAGGACTTGTGATGTGTGACATAGGTATGTTGCCTTTACAACTAGAAACGCATTTTGACACTGTCATTGATAATACATTTTACCAAATCATAGACTGACTCCAGATTGTTTTGTGGTTCAAGGGTGTTTATTTAAGTGCTCAAAAATGGAGGGGGCTTGTAAAATGGTGATGGGGGACGGTGGAGGAATGTCCATGGCAGAGTCCAGTCTATTGGTCACACAGGTGCACTGCCCATATGGGCATAGGAAGTGGAGCTGGGGCAGTTTAAGTATGGACAGGGTAACAAAGTGGGATAGTGGGAGGACAATCAGGGTGGTCTCATTTCCTGGCGGGGGTCTTGCCATCTTGCTCTGTCCTGTTCCTGGATCTCAGGGCCCGCTTACGTGGTGGTTGTCTGTCTGCAGGGGGTGGGGTGCTGGTGTGGTGGTCCTGTGGCGGGGCGTCCTGTCCACTAGCGCCGGCTAGTGTCAGGGGCCCCTTGGAGTGCCACGGTGTCCCTCAAGGTCTGCTGTATGTCCTTCAGCACCCCTACGATGGTGCCCAAGGCGGAGCTGATGGCCCTGAGCTCCTCCCTGAACCTCAAATACTGGTCCTCCTGCAGGCGCTGGGTCTCCTGAAACTTGACCAGGACCGTCGCCATCGTCTCCTGGGAGTGGTGGTATGCTCCCATGATGGAGGAGAGGGCCTTGTGGAGAGTAGGTTCCCTTGGCCTGTGCGCCCCCTGTCGCACAGCAGACCTCCCAGTTCCCCTGTGTTCCTGTGCCTCCGTCCCCTGGACCGTGTGCCCACTACCACTGTCCCCAGGTGCCTGTTGTTGTTGGGGTGGTGGGTTATCCTGGGTTCCCTGTAGTGGTGGACACACCACTGATTGACCTGTCCTGGGTACGGAGGTTTGGGCCCGCTGGGTGGGTGCTGTGCTGGTGTTACCAGAGGGTGGAAGGTCAGTGTTGGGCTGTGCCTGTGCAAGGGGAACCGACTGTCCTGAGGCCCACGATGGTCCGGGCTGGTCATCAGGATCCAGTAGGGCAGAGCTGCTATTGTCACTGTGGGCCTCTTCTGTGGGTGGAGTGGAGTTGTCTGGACCCTCCGGGATGGTGACGGTCCTTCGTGTTCCTGCAGGGGCATAAGTGCATTATTATTGCATGTGTGTGTGTCATGGTGTGCAATTGGTGGCTCACCGTGTACCCCAGTGCAAGCATTCCTGTGTGGGGGTTGTGTGATGATGGTTGGTGGGGTGTTCTGTTTATGTGCAGTGAGCATGCTTTAGTGAGGGGTGACCATGCTTTGTTGTGTCATGCAGGGCTTGGTGTTGGGATGGGTGGTTTGTGTTATGAGTACATTAGTGAGGAGTTGGAGTGATGGGGGGGTGGGGGTGGGGGGGGGGTGATAGCATGCAGGTAGGGTGGGGGATATGAAAGTTAAGAATTGACTTACCAGTGTCCATTCCTCCACCGACTCCTCCGAGGCCCTCTGGATGCATAATGGTCAAGACTTGCTCCTCCCATGTTATAAGTTGTGGGGGAGGAGGTGGGGGTCCGCCGCCAGTCCGCTGAACCGCAATGTTGTGCCTGGAGACCGCTGAACGCACCTTCCCCCGTAGGTCGTTCCACCTCTTCCTGATGTCCTCCCGATTTCTTGGATGCTGTCCCACAGCGTTGACCCTGTCGACTATTCTGCGCCATAGCTCCATCTTCCTGGCTATGGATGTGTGCTGCACCTGTGAGCCAAATAGCTGTGGCTCTACCCGTAGGATTTCCTCCACCATGACCCGGAGCTCCTCCTCGGAAAAGCGGGGGTGTCTTTGACGTGACATGGGGTGGTGTGTGTGATGTGTGGGGCGGTGTCAGTGTTGATGTGTGTGGTGATGTGTAGTGGTGTGTGGTGTTTTGTGCGTGGATGTTGTGTGGGTGATGGTGTTGTGTGCCTCTGTGTGGTGGGGTTGTCTATTCTGTGCTGTCTCTCTGGCCTTCCTGACTAATTTTTGGTCGTAGGTGTTTGTGGGTGATGTGGGTGTGTGTTTTAAATAGTATTGGGTGTGTGGGAGTGGTGTTTGTATGTGTATCAGGTGTGTGTATTTTGAATTGTCCAATGTGGCGGTGTTTTGGAGATGTGTGTGTACTTTGAGCGCGGCGGTGTGTACCGCCAATGGAATACCGCGGTTGAAAGACCGCCACGTGGATTCGTGGGTCGTAATAGCATGGGCGTGTTTCTGTTGCCGTAGAGGTGGAGGTTTTGTTTTCGCCACTTTAACACTGACCTTTGGTGTGGCGGACTTGTGTGGGTGTGTGAATTTCGGCGGATTCCGAAATGTGTGTCATAATAGCTGTGGCAGAGTTCCGCGGCGCCGGCGGTGTATTGGCTGTCTTCTGCACGGCGGTAAGTGGCTTTTACCACCAATGTTGTAATGACCCCCACAGTGTTAGCCTAGGCAAAGAGCAGCTAGATAGAGAGAAATAAAACAAGACTGCAAATGTGGCTATTAATAAACAAAGCTGAATAAAATATATCTAGTTTAAAATGCACGCAGCAGGCCTACTGTGCTAAAATAAGGTGCATGGAGCTATAGCTAAAATTCCTACAGGACAGGCAGAACTGTGAATTTGCAGTTTACCACCACCTTATCTCATGTATCTGGGTGGGTGGATAGCCATAAATTTCATGAAGGTCAATCTGAGGTACCCGGCGGGAATCATGGCAAGACAACTTTAAACAATATTTCTTAATTAAGTATCAGCCTTTTCTTCATTGTGTCATTTTAAGAAGTCAGGAAGGAAAGGGTGTATGAGGGGCAATTTTAAAGAAATCATATTGCAATGCCACCAGTCTGATCTTCATTCTAATGCACCGCCCAGAACGTATATTGCGAAATTGCTTTTCAGTAGAATTAAAAGGAATTTATTCTTGATCAAAATATGCTGTAGAATTAAATTCTGGAAAGAGTCTTCACTGCATGTGGTTCGCACACAATTGCCCATCTATATAGCAAAAGTCTAAACTCAGTTTCTTCTATCCCTACATTCTAGCCCCTTTAATTTTACTTGTGTACTGTCCATCCAGTAGACTATACTTTAGCAAGTGCACATCACATTAAGGTCGTAGAAGCTAGACTAACAACCTTGAGATTCATTACCTTCAGCGGCTCTCTGGTTCTAAGCATTTCTCCGACTTCTAGCTGTGAATATTTCAGTTCATAATGGTGTAAATATTTGGCATCCTTCTTTCAAAGGCTTGTAAAGTTAACTTTCTGAAAATGGTGATTAGACGGCATAGTGTCAGAACCTGGGACTCACTAGAGATAAGGGAAGGCAAACCTTGAAGAGATGGCACCCAGGACAATGGAAATTACACTGCTTGACATGTAAAACTACATTTCAAAGTTGCAGACCCAGTTATAAGAGGGCCAGCACACACTGACACTCTTTAAGGCAGTAATGTCAGAGTATTTAGGCCGGGCTCACACCGAGCTCACTTGTTTGGAAACAGCAATTGTTGTAACTCCTCGCTACTCGTATTGGTTTGCACCCAGCTCCACTTGTTCCTTCACTTTTTTTGTTTTTCCCACTGTTCATTTGACTTGTTCTTTCTTCTGCTGTGCCTTATTTCTGTTGTTACCCTTGAATGATGTTTATATTTTCCATCAGTCGTCTTCCCTGCTGGTGCCACAGTGATCTTCATCTTCGGCTCCTATGTTGGTTTGATAGTACACAGGGGGCTGGTTACAGCATGCCATCTGTTTGTACAAGGTAAGTGCCATTCTATGGTGTTTCTTCAAGATACTTACCTTCGATGTTTAGAAGTGTTAGCTCACCTGTAGGTGGAGACCTAACCTTGACACTCCTGACTCGCCACACGGTGCCAAAGAATGCACTGCAGATCTTCCAACTACAAACCTGCAGGAGTGTCTTGTTTGAGAATAAATAAAGATAAAATCAAGATATGCTCCTAGGTAATCTCTTACAAGTTCTCCAAATAATTTATTGCTAAACCTTTGGAATGTAGACGCAGCGTTTCGCAGCCCGAGGGGCATTACAAAATATTCAAAATGCCCGATCTGAGTATGGAAGACTGCTCTTCTTTCATCGCCTGCACGGATTTGAAGTAAATGTAAACCTCCTGCAGTTCTAGATTAGCATACCATTGTGCTCTTTTATGGGAATATAACAATGTTTGAATTTGAGGCAGATAATATTTGCTCTAAATGCAATCACATTTAATTCTCTGTAGTGCATGTAGAGTCTGAGACGCCATCTGTTTTTTTTCACAAAAAATAAAAGCACCCCACCTCGAGATTGTGATATTTCAATAAAACCTTTATTTAAATTTTCTGCAATACATTTCTTCAAGGCTTCTTTCTCCGGACCTGTCAAAGGATACACTTTTATATGCATTATTAATGCATTTGGTATAAGATCAATTGGGCAGTCGTATTGTTCATTTGGTACTTCTTCAGAATGTTTTTCAGAAAATACATCTTGAATGTCGTGCTAGAAGAATATCCACAGATTTTGGTCACATCAATCGGTCTTCTTTCTGCAAGAAATAGACAATTTGGTGACAAAGCTTTGAATTCTGTATTTTAATACATTGCTGCCAGTCAGTCATTTGGTTGTGTCTATATAATGCCATGAAACTCCAAGTAGAGATGGAAAGGCTGCTGAGGTAATACTATCAAAAGTAGTACTCTCTTGAAAAACATGATACTCGTTTTCAGTGGAACTGACTTGTTGATTACTGGTCTTGAAACTAATGGAATCTCACTAATAGTGTTAACCTCTTCTGGTTGTTCTTTTATTCTCTTTAGTATTTCTAAAGTCTTATAGGGTACATTTCCCATTTAGCTGATAAATGCTCCACTGTCTGCCAAAGCTGAAGTCTGTATAATTTGACCAGAATTAAGCTGAAATTCTGTGGGCAGCAATTAGTGTGTGGGTTTATTGACTTGACAGAACACAGGCGTTGAGGTCCCTGTTGCTGATTGGCTCAATGAATGGTTCCCCATTAAGGATGAACCTTCTTGTTTTCCAGCTGTGGCCTGTTGGAAATGACCATCTTTTGTGTGGTACTCCCCCAGATTTTTGACTTCTTTTGCTTAAACTATTGTTATTGGCCATAGGACTCTGCACAATTTATTCCTGCTAACCAGTGGCAAAATGCTTCTGCTCTCTTATGTAACCCTGGTAAAATTGTCATATATCCAATTGGCACATTTTATTTACTTAAAAGTCCCTAGTAGATGGTACTACCTTTACCCAGGGCCTGTGAATTAAATGCTACTAATGGGCTTCAGCACTGATTGTGCCACCCACTAAAATAGCACTGTGGAATATGTCTCATGGCCTGCCTTTGGAGCCTGGGTGAGCAGTTTAAAAACTGCCATTCAACCAGGCAAATCAAATCTTACTTTTAAATGCTAATAAGTCATCCCTAAGGAAGTCCCCAAACACATAAGGGGCAGGGTGTGTGGCATTTACTAAGTAAGGCATGTATATTTAATATTTTACATGCCCTAAGAATGAAACACCTCCAAAGGCGTTTTTACTGTAACACGACTAGGTCTCCCATAGGACAATACTGGTTACAAAATAACAACTTATAGTGCTTAATTTCAGTTTTGGAGCAACTAGAAACAAAGTTCAAAGACCCATTTTAATAGTAATTTAAAGACACCCTAATAGTCGCATTTTACAATACAATATTGGAAATGACACTTTTAGAAAGTTGTGATTTTTCTACCTAAGTCAAAAGGGGCCTTTACGTCAGTATCTAGTGTCAGCTGATGGCTCCCCTGTGGTAAGATGTGTCCAGGAGGTCCAACCAGCTACAGAGGATCCCCAGGCGATTCTAAGCAAGTGCTCACCCTGGGTTGACCTCTCCAACCCTCCACGATGACGCCTGCAAAGGGAATCCCAAGGACCCCCCTGACCGTGAAAGCTCTGGATGAAGATATCCGACGCCAAAGGAGCCACTGCACCTGCAGCCCCTAGGCCTTGGAGAAACCGACCCCTGCTGCCTCAGCGTTCAGCAGGTGGCTCTCTTCCCTGTCCGACTGGTGGTGTGCCCGAGACACCCCCCTGGACCTCACCTACAGCCTCTGAGTGACCCCCCGGAGTCTCCTCATAGACCAGCATTGGAAACCCGAAGTCCTCTTTGCAACCTGCACCCGGCCGCCCCTGTGCCGCTGATGGTGTGTATTTTGTGCCTACTTGTGGCCCCTCCAGTGCTCTTCTAATCCCCCAAGGTCTGCCCTCCAAGTCGCGGGTACTTACCTGCTGGCTAACCTGATTCCAAGTACCCCCTGTCTCCATAGGAGCCAACGTTAAATTTGCTCAACTTTGACCTCTGCACCCGGCCGGCCCCATGTTGCTGGTGGTGGGTGTTTGGGGTTAACTTGAACCCCAACCAGTGGACTTCCTAAAACCCGGAGACTGAAACTGTAAGTGTTGTACTTACCTGTAAATTGATCTAACATTTCTTCCCCAGGAACTGTTTCTGAAAATTGCACTGTCCATTTTTAAAACAGATTATTGCCAATAATTCAAAAACTGTACTACTTACCTATTTCAAACAAAGTACTGTTGATACCTGTGTGAAATACCAAACTTTTAAGGCACTTACCTGCAACTTGAACCTTGTGGTTCTAAAAATAAATTAAGAAAATATATTTTTACAATGTAAAAAACATTGGTCTGGAGTTAAGTTATTGAGTGTGTGCTTCTATTTTCTGTGCATGTACAACAAATGCTTTGCACTACTCTCTGATAAGCCTAACTGCTCGACCAAACTACTACAAAAGAGAGCTTTAGTGTTATTTACTTTAGCCTCTGTTTCGCCTCTAGGGAACCCCTGGATTCTGTGCACGCTATATCTCACTTTGACATAGTATATACAGAGCCAGCTTCCTACACCTAGTACCTGGGACTTTGCAATTGCAGCAGAAAATACTGAGGGCCTTATTTACGAAGACCTATCGGCACACTGCGCCACCGGAGCATCATTTTTTTTACATTTTGGTGACGCACTGTGCCAGCCCATATTTACAAGGCCACGCAAAGCCATCTTGTTTGGCTTTTCATGACCTTGTAAATATGGACCCCTTTAATGCATAACACTGCTTAAAGAGGGTGTTTCATGGGTGTTGCTTGGGTTGTTTCCACGCAACACCCATGGAACCCAAAGGAATCTAACGCATTCCCAGATATACAAGTCTGAGAGTGCGTCAGATGGGGAACATCCTTTATTGCGACTTTTTTTTTACGAGGGTCGTGGTAAACGAAAGCGCAACAATGCTTTTTTTAACCACGACTCCGTTATTTTGTGCCTTAACTACGTACGTTCTGAACAACGAACATGCGTGGTTAAGGTACAAAGAAGGGAGTTGGCGAAGGAGGAGGACGCAGGTGACCAGGGGTCGACTAAGGTAAGTGGTGGGTTTAGGTTTTTTGGAGGGGTGGGGGGTTTTAGGTTTTGGGGTGGGGTTGGGGGGTGGGGCGTTTTTGGTTTTGGGGAGGGGGTGGGGGTTTAGGGGGTTTTAGGTTTTGGGTGGGTTTGGGGGGGTGGGGCGTTTTTGGTTTTGGGGAGGGGGTGGGGGTTAGGGGGTTTTAGGTTTTGGGGTGGGGTTGGGGGGGTGGGGCGTTTTTGGTTTTGTGGAGGGGTGGGGGTTAGGGGGTTTTAGGTTTTGGGGTGGGGTTGGGGGGTGGGGCGTTTTTGGTTTTGGGGAGTGGGTGGGGGTCAGGGGGTTTAGGTTTTGGGGCGGATTTGGGGGGGTGGGGCGTTTTTGTTTTTGGGGAGGGGGTTTTAGGTTTTGGGGTGGGGTTGGGGGGGTGGGGTGAGGGATGTAGGGTGAATGGTGCCTATTAGTAATGATTTTATCAGGAATGCCTTTAACTCCAAAATATCGTTGTTAAGGCATTCGTGGTAAAATCATTAGTAGTAAGAACGAGGTCGGTGTTCTGACCTCATTGTTAAGGCACTAGTTGTTTTCAAAGTCGGTGTTCCGTCATACAACCCGTCAGATTCCTACGCCACCTCAGGGGTGGCATAAGTGTGATGCAATGAGGAGAAATATTGATATTTCTCCCCGTTGTTTCCTCTTTCTATGTGTGCTGCAGAACAGCACATATAGAAAGAAGGAAAACACCCACTGTTATTCTTTTTGTGGAGGAAGTTGTCAACGCAGGAACCTTTGCTCCATGGTGCAAGGGTGCCTGCTTTGGCGCATGGCAGCAATTTGTGCCCCAATGCAGAGGGGAGGACAGAAATTCGCTGTATCTTGTAGATAGGGTGCATTTCTGCCTTTTCCTGGTGGTGCAGGGCAGCGCACCATTTCATTTGCTGTGCCGCCCTGCACTACCGGCTTCGTAAATGAAGCCCTGGATTTGCAGTAGGAATGCCGGAGGCGGAGTTTAGTGTGTTAGTAATGCTAAGAAGGTGGCTGATTGACGTCTTTACCAGGAAGGAATATAAGGAATACAATCAGTAATTACCAGGAAGGAAAATAAGGAATACAATCAGTAAATACTAGACTAATTAGTAATCAGGAGCACATGAGTTTCAATACTTACCCCTGAGTCACAGTGTTTTGTAAAAAAAAAAAAACACAATTGCACCATTTGGACAAATGCATGAAGCAGGCAGGCCCTACATCAAGTTTGCCGTTTCTTATCGTTCGAAGTGACTTCCGTACAAAGATGGACATGGTGGGCCAGACTAATAGGTCTACCAAGGTAAGCCAGGAGCGCCCTGGACTATGACAAGCATTTCTATAGAAATATAGAAAGAGGTCACATCTGGCATGTTTGTGCAGGAGTGGATTAGAATCAGCATTAAACGTGATGGAAGGTTCTCTAAAAATGAACTAGTATTTTCAGCCATAAAATGTCTGCTCAGTTATTGAATATATACTCAGCCCAATGGCAGACTAGATTCAGATTTAGGATATAGAATTTCGTAATTGGGCAGAAACAACAATGCTGTCAACTTTGTTGAGAGAATATAAGCTATATAACGAATATGGGTTTTGAAGAATCAATGTCATCCAGTGAATTAATGTTGGAAAGGGAAGCAGTAGGGACCTATGTAGGAAAAATGGGCACTCGGAAGCAGAAGAAAAACATCTCTTCTTAGTCTGTGAAGTGTGACTTCAAGCTTTCGGCGGATGGACACAAAGGGCCAGATGTATCAAAGGATTTTGCATTGGCCAACGGTGCGAATCGCAAAATTCCACCGTTTGCGAATGCAAAATCACCTTTCATGATTTATGAAAGGAATTTGCAGTGCAATTTTAAGGAATCACAAACACAGTGATTCCTTAAAATTGCGACTCCATTTAGGGAATCGCAAATTGCGATTCTCTAAATAGGAAATCGCAAATAGGGAATTCCTATTTCCAAAGCACATGTATCATGCATTTCCTAAATGCGAATTTGGCATTTAGTGAATGCAATTACCACAAACTCAAGTTTGGTGGGCAGCATGTGCAATTTTAAAAAATGCATTACAAATGCATTTTTTAAAATGATATGTAGCGCACCCATACCTCTTGGGCATGTGTGCGCTTTACATGTCCACAGATATTTTTTTGGGGTGCTACAAACAACAGGCCAGTTCTCTTTCAGAGTGCAATGAGAGGTTTTTACAAAAGACCTGCTAGTATTCAGTCAAGAATCGTCTTAGAAAACATTATTGTTCCAACCTGATCAGACTTCAAGAGGAAGTCATCCACAGTAAATCAGATATTTGTACTTAATTTAATTTCTACACTAGTATCCAACAGAGAAGAAATGGCAGTATTCAACACTGCGTGTGACAGGGTTCAGACGAAGATTATTTAAAGAACTATTAAACACTGGCATGAATAACCAAGAGATTAACATAACCAGAAGCCTACGTAGAGACTCATCAGCTCAAGTAAGAAATGGGGTCAAATGAAAACTGCCAAATAACATGAGCATTAAGCAAGCTCCCTTCCCCATTCATGTACACCAATGATCTACTGGATGTTTTGGAGATAAAATCTATGGTATCACTTCTATGTTTGAAGAACTACAAACTCCATTGCTAATGCCTGGAGATTACTAAGTGATTCTGTCAGGAACTCCCCCCACCCCCAGATAGCACTGAATGGAATATCAGCATATGGCTGTAAAAACAAGATCCCGGTTTACCAAGACACGTCAAAAGCAACGTTCCAGGGGCATCACTGGATGCAAACCCGAAGAATTTCATTTGAACAAAATAAAGCAAGAGAAAGTGACAATGTTTCAATACTTGGGTCGCACACACGACCAGTTAGGACATGAAATAGAGGAAACACATAAAATACACCACGGAGGAGGTTGTAATATCCATGAATGGCATTATGTGCTCTGAGAGGAAACGGGACCACAGATATGACTCAGATGGAGAGGATGTATCTGAAATCTGAGGGAAATCAGCAGAAATCGACTTCTTGGATAAACAAGAGAAATTGTTTTCGGTAAAGTCCATGAGCGTTCCCAGCTCAGGTCCCACACAGTATTAGCAGGCGGTTGTGGAAATGTTTCACTGAGTCTGCATATAACAAAACACATTTTGCTTCTGGGTAAGGCTCTATGTTAGCTGTATGCTGGAGAGAACTTGTGAGCTCAGACAACGACCATCAGACTAAGACTGGGGTAAAGCTAATGAAACCCATCAACCTAAAACTTGAAGAACCTGTAGGCACTGGGCTTCCGAGAATCTAAAAACAAACCCTTCTTAATAAAGTGTGAAGATGACTCCTTGCCAAAGAGAAAAACCCCCACAGAGAATGTCAAAGGAAAAACGGCAAAATGTCAGTAATCTTGTGCATATCTTGCATGACAGCAGCAGACATTATTTGTTATGGGCAGAATGAATTGTGTGGTCATAAAAGAAGGAGTCACCACCAATCAGATGGTATAAAGAAGTGTCAGTAAATAGTATGCAGTGATGTACACTGAACTGCAATTTCTTTTCCCTCTCTTTCTCTCTCTCTCTCTCTCCCCTCTTAACGTTTGTACTAGTTTTAATGTATGAATACATTTCAACATTTTTACTTGCAAAACATTTAACCAACACCACATCAGCCTATAATTCTCCTTTATTAAGATAATTTGCTTGCATTTAACGCTTGATGCAAATATTCCTCAAGGCATCTTTTTCATGTTTACAGGTTTCCTAAAGTGCCTCAAGAACTTTTAAAACCCTAATTACAAAACCTTCTACCCCATAAAATGTGACCCGGATCTTCTTGAAAATTATAGGCCTGCCTTTTCAATGTGTGCACAATGTCATTCAACAACCTCTGGCTCGGAAGGTTGCTTTCATAGTCCCCATAACATCTACTGGAATGACGTGAGTTGAACAACCTTAGCTTGCATTCCCTACTTAGGTGTCTCTGTAAATCGAATAATTTTCCTTTCTGTGGTTTGCATATCAATCACACTTCTTCACTCCCTGCCTTCTCCCCGAATCTGTCAAGCAGAATGACCTTGTACACTTTAGAGATCTCTTCTTTAATACTTAGAAAAACGAAACACGCCTAACCTGCTCTTCAATATTTATTGAGCAGTTTACACCCACTTCTTTCTTGCAGTAATACATAGATGGGTGGTCTCTTGCAACACTGCCTGTTATGAGAAAGTCAACAGGCCTTCAACATTTGAAACTCGAGCCGATGCTGCTATAAGGAAAAACGCTATCATAGCTCAGGGGAGAAACATTCTTATTCTGGATGATTACAGAAGTGCCACCTGCCTATCAATCCAGCCCTTCAGGAAGCATTACTGCATTGATCTGGACTTCATTTACCTATCTCTTTGCAAAACGATTCTTGCTAAGCCATTGCTTCTACACATCCACGACTGGGATACATTTGGTATTCTGTTCTACCATTTAAAAATCTTTTGTTGGGGAAGGAAAATGTACTTGTGTGTAATCCTAGATCAGGATTGAGGTTTTTCCTATCCTAGATCATATTTTGTTAGATCCTTTCTGTTGGACCTGGCCTTTTTTGCAGGGTTATCCCCAAACATTTTGCCTTCTTCCTTCTAAGTTTTCTGACCTGTTTTTGCTGGTTTTGGGACTCTGGGCACTTTCCCACTGCTGACCAGTGCTAAAGTGCAAGTGCTCCCTGTCTAAATTGTATTGGTGATTGGTGTATCCCTGATTGGCATATTTGATTTACTAGTAAGTCCCTAGTAAAGTGCATTATGTGTGCTCGGTGCCTGTAAATCAAATGCTACTAGTGGGCCTGCAGTGCTGATTGCGCCACCCACACGAGTAGTGTCTCAAACCAACCACTGCAGTGTCTGTTTGTGCAGTTTTAAACTGCCATTTTCACCTAGCAAGTGCACCCACTTGCCAGGCCCAAACCTTCCCTTTTACTACATGTAAGTCACCCTTAAAGTAGGCACAAGACAGCGCCATGGACAGGTTGCAGTGTATTTTAAAGGTAGGGCATTTACTGGTGTGCTTTACATGTCCTGAAAATGGCTGTGCCTTTCCTCAGACAAAGCAGGCTCCAACCGCCTTGAGTGTGTCTGGGGCCAGGGCATGGAAAGGCAGGGTCGCATACACTACAAGGACTTCTCTTTTGAAGTTTGCCTACTTCAAAGGCAGAAATGATTATAATTACTGGACCTCTGACACCACATAGTTAGAATCCCTATGGGCTGAGGAAATTCTGCCTGGAAGAAGAGCTGGATGCTGTAGGAGGGACTTCCACTCTGGCTGTTACTTTGTTGTGCTGGCCTGCTGCTTGCTGCTTCTGTCATGGGAGTGAAATGACTGGACTTAGCTTTCTACATCTTGCTTCCAAAAGTTCTCTAAGGGTTTGGACTGAGCTTGCTTTCTCTTAAGAAGTCTCAGGGACATCAAAAACTTAATCTGCCAGCACCTGGGCTCTTCTGCTGACAGTCCTGACTTGCCAAGTGGTGCCATCTCCAGTCAGTTGGCCTTTGGAAGTGCAAGCTGGTGGTCGGAAGGAGAAAATCCACACATCAATGTTCCGTGCAGGAAGAATTGATGCAGCTCCTGTCTCGCAGCTGAAAAATCAATGCAGCGCCTGTCCCACAACTGCAGAATTGACGCAGGGTCTGTTTCACCGTGGTCTCATCAATACAGCATGTCTGGATTTTCCACACATTGTCCCTGGGCTCCAATTCTTCATCGACCCTGGACCGCAGTAAGGAAGCAAGGCTGCGTGTCTGAAAATTGATGCATCACCTTTCTTGTGAGGAAAGAATTGGAGCATCACTTCCCCTGCCAGTAAGGAACCAACGCATTGCTTTGCTTTTACGGCACCTCACCTCCCCTGTGGCCCACATCATCTTTGTTTTTGATGCATCCCAGGCACTTTGTGCTCAAGAGGTACATCCATTGATTCATATGGATTAAGACTTTCTTCAACTTTTAAAAAGTGATATAGTGACTTGTGTATGTTAGAGTTTTGTTGTATTGGTCTTGTTTTATTCAGATAAATATTGGCTATTTTTCTAATCTGGTGGGGTTAACTTTTGTGGTGTTTTCACTGTGTTTGTGTGTGTGTGTGTGTGTGTGTACATATACTTTACACATTGGCTCTGAGATAAGCCAGACTGCTCATGCCCAGCTACCGGGGGTTGAGCAGGGGTTATTTTAGCTGTGCGAATCCCTTACCCTGACTAGAGTGAGGGTCCCTACTTGGGCAGGGTGCAAACCACTGCCAACTAGAGACCCCATTTCTAACACTTTCTCAATCTGACCTTAAAAAAACTTTAATATAATTGGGCAACTTTTCACTCTTTTACAGCCATAAAGGAGCCTCACTCACTATTTTCTCCTAATTTTTAAAATGCATTGCTGTGGTGGCGGTATCAGCTACATATATCTGTGTTATGATTAATTTGGCTAACTATTTTCATTAAAAAAAGTTTGAAATGTTTTTGTCCCCATGAGCATGTTTTCAGAGAAAAAATATTTTCAGATTTATGAAATTTTTTCCAGGATGCTGCACACTAGTAAAGATACTGCACCATATATGAATTCAGAGGACCTACCCATAATAGAAAACTTGTGTTACAAAAAGTGACATTCACTGCACCACGTAGCAATACTTAGAAGCAAGAACTGTCTGGAAAACAGTGTCACTTGCCTTTGTGACCAATTCTGAACTGAAGCAAACTGAGAGTCTTTATGAGCTCCCTAATGAATATTTGCTTCAGGTGTAACAAATTAAGTGTAGCACCTCCGCCAACTATGTGAGGGAGAGATGAAGCAGTGTGTAGAGGGGTTCTAGGATATTTAAACATTGGTAGCGAGATTTGAATATATTACAGGAGGTTAGATATCACTGTATTGATACTACATTAAGACAGAGCCAAAGCTCAGTTAGTCATGACCATGGAGGGCACAAGAGCAAAGGCAGCCCATTGTGACACAATTGGAGGATTTTACAAAAACAGTTCACCTTGTTTTTATCTGTGGTTCTATCATACATTTAATAAATAGTTTTCTAAATAGCACCCTATGTAGTTATCAGATTCTCATTCATCTCACTTTTGCACACTTGCATCAACAGTTGCTTACTTTAAGCAGACTATTGTATATCACATAATCACCTAAAGCTCAATCCAGGCAAGACCATGCTGCAACTATGTAGTAACACAACCCTGACTGTGTAATAAAACGTTGGTGGCCCTTTTCCATCGATTTCAAAGACTTTAAACCTCATGGTGCCTCATTTTCAAGCTGGTGATAATGCGATGGCTGTCAATAAATGCGGAATGCCCTGTCCCTTAACCTCTCACTTCTCCACCCCCATACATAAAGGCATATGGACCATTTGCAAGTGTAAATGTAAGTGTAAGTGTGGTAACCGTTAACAAGCACTGAAGTACAGCCACCTCTGTCATCAGAAACGCTCTGTAAGGTTGAGTTCTCCATCCACATGTAAGCCCTCTTTCCTGGCTGAGACTCTCATTGAGTTTCCAAAAGGAAAAAACAAATGCCCCTCATGCACTGGAAGAAAGCTCCCAGCATGTCAAGGACATTGATATTTTGTTTTCTAAAAACAACAGTACCAAGACTTAGGCACCTTAATGGTCTTCTTTTGTGTGTCCATGCTTCATCTGAAAATGGTAGTTAGGCACAATCAAATGTCTACCTTAAATGTAGACTCTTTTGAAACAAGGAAAAGTTCTGTTGTGAACGTTTGTCTTCAGATGGAAAATCTCTGAGTGGGAGAAGACGGCCAAGTGAGGCCAGCTGGCAAACATGAAGTTGATTACTGAAAAGTTTAAATTTTTGAATTAGAACCTGATTTAGAGTTAGGTGGTACATGATGATCCTTCAGCTTTGAGGGAAATGACAACAACATATGAATATCTACCAGATGAAGTTCCTCATTTTTAAGGGTGGACTGTGGAAGAGTTTTGGTCAGTGTATTTTTAATCATTCCTCCATACATTGAAGATTGTTTCATACCAATAAATTCTAAATCACATCTCTAGAACTTTTTGGTGCTTATAAACTTGAATTTGAAGAATGTATCTGATGGGTATAAAAAATCTCTAAACAAAACAAAGAGGTGTGGTGAACTGATGAGGTTGCACATTAGCTGGATAGATGATCACACTTAAGTCTTCTGTAATACACAATTTACCTTACCACTAAATGGACTGACCTAATTTGTTATTAATGTGATCTTTGAACTGTGTACATATTAGGAACAGTTAAACAGACTTTGTTAGGTAATAAGAAGATTACAGAGGCCAGAGTCAGCTGAAGGAGAGCAAGGCTGTCATTTTGAAGTAGACAGAGTAGGGCTGGGGAAGTCTCAAGAGGATTTTGTAAATACAATTATTATATTGGTTGAACATTGTTTTGCGATTTGCAAAAGTGAAAATCAGCAGTCTGATTTTAGAGAAGCTATGGAAACTAATAATACAAACAAACGTAGATATGTATTAGTAGGTGCATTGATTCTCACTATTGTAGTATTAGTTGTTCTCTTTGAAGGACTATCTTCACCCACACCTTCCACAGTAGTTGGTCCCAAACCTAGTGTTACCCATTTGGCCCTGTTGTGTAGCCATTTTAGCTATAGTTTTATACACGTTATTTTAGCAAACTAGGTCTGCCGCTCTGCACTTTAACCTAGATATATTTTATTCAGCTTTGTCTTATTATTGTAACATTATCCACATTTGCAGTCTTGTTTTATTTCTCTATCTATCTGTTCTTCACCTAAGTCTGCACTGCGTTCTTAAACAAGACGTTTCTCTCACTCTGTGCTTTTCTCAAGGCTTCAGTAAGATAGGTTGCAGGCAAAAGTGGTACGCTTTGTCTCCAATGTTCACAGATACATACACTCTCTTACGTGGGGAGCCTTTCTTGGAACATCAGCTGATTTATTATAAAAACACTACTTTGACCCACGTTCATTAGAGGGAGATTGCAGTCAAATGACCATGATTGCTGATTGCTTTGCTACAGCCGCTTATGTAGACTATAGGCCTCTTGCTCAGGTATGAGGGATGATGTCTTTCCAGGGGGAACCTGAAAGGCAGAATTAGAGCTTAACATGCTGTGCTCTAACATAGCATAGGAAGAAACTATCTATACAAACCTTAGTGACAGTATGGTAGAGTTATTTTTGTGTTTTACTCCCCCTGTCACAATTCTAATCTTATCGTGCTTAGTAGTCCTAGTTATTGCAACCCATACTTTATTATCTAAGATGCAGTTACTTCAATGAAACCTTATTGAACTATATTCTGACTCTGATTGTCCTTGTGTGTTTGAGACTAATGTAATTGAGAGAAACGGATGAGATCTGAGTGACCACAATTCCCCTCAGGAGTCATGTATGTTATGCGCCTGGTTGCCCTAATCATCCCTGCTCTTGGGTGGAGATGAGGCACTGCTAGTTAGCCGGAACAAACCCAGATTAGGCTGACAGATGTCACATGGTGTGGGATCAGACTTAATCCCCCGCAATACAGGTGATTTTGCCGCCTGAATCCAGTAGTCTCATTAGGATCATGAGAACCTACGTGACAAGGTGCCACCAACATTTGGTCAGACACTAGTTTTTGGGTCCTCCTGAGTATCTCTGTCTCTCTACATGCAAAGATACCTCAGTACTATATAGAAGATATCCATGGTATTGAGGATTTTTTCCTCCTCAGCTAAGTAGGGAGTACCTAACTAATGCTGCAGGTTGTTCAAGCTTGAACTCTAAAAGGATAATCACCATTTGGTGTGCTTATTTCTGATTTTATTTTAACATTTACTATGGCAAACCCAAAACGGGTAGCAATTGCAGTAAATATGCGACCACCCCTTACTGCACATTTATTGGCACATGGCCTAACGGCCCAGGGAGGTCCAGTTCCATTTGTTGTTGAAGCTGATGCAGCATACAGAACAGAAATTTTCTATTCTTTGGTCACATTTCCAGCAGCTGATGGGAACACAAATACACCACTATACACCTGCAAACGCACCTGCACAATATAGAGCTTATGCATATTTAGAAATACCTCTGTCTTATCAAGACCATAATAATTGGCTTGATGGCAACCTACCTCATACAATCCAATATGTTAGGTTAGGTTTTCTAAGTAATGATGGCCCTACCGGGCAGTTATTGGCCACATATACACATATACACCGTACCCTGATGCAGAAACATTGGCAGTAGCTGAGGTTCGCCGCTTATATACTGAGTTTATGGCAATATACAGACTATTAGTACAGTTTGTAATGCAAACATTAAATACAAACCCAGCATGTGCTGCCTCAGTGCAATCACATGCAACAATGCCAGGCATTAATCCTGCAACTGTACATTCGATCATGGGTAAGGCACCCACCAAACGGGAAGAGATTCAGTTTTGGTTAGCTCAAAAAATAAATGCACTGGAAGCAATATTTCCCCATACGGGACCTCAGGATAAGCATAGAATATTAACTATGTGCTTGCTTTTTGGGATGGTTCCCACAGTAGATAACTGCAATACTTGGGGCACGGTATTTGCAAAGCTCTATACTACTGCACACAGTCTGGTTCTGGAAGTGTTAAAACAAATTCAGGATGAATATAGGGCTGCCCCGGCCCTAGACTTGGGGATGCAACTTATGGGCAATTTTGCCACTGTATCCTCCATTATACTATGTAACCTTAAAGGGGAAGCAGTAGCACTAGCAGTGCGTATGCGGCTCCGGGACCTTCCTGCGCAGGATCAAGAACATGAGCTGCCAAAGATTATCGCGGAGACCTATTCTAGTATTGGTCAAGAGAGTCTGGAGGCCAGACCCGTAAAACCAAAATATCAAGGTAAATCTAATAAAGATTCTACCAAGCAAGCGCCTGAGGGTTCTAAAAAACCCAGGGATAAAAAACAACAAACACCAAAAATCTCTGCATTCGAAGACCCCACATAATAGATATAATCTCAGAAATAGAGATAATATTAAAACGCCTGACAGATATCAATATACTGATACACGCCAATCTCGTTCCTTTCAGGACTCACCGGAAAAATGCAATGAGAGAGATGGGTGGTCAGAGCGGAGAACTGAGTATGTGAAACCAAGATAGGAATCACAACGCTCATCAGAAGTTTCTGTTAAAAAAGAAGAGAAACTTCCCAAACAAAAACCCCAATTTAAAAAGAAAAAAGTGGCAGCAGTTGCGATTCGTCGTGCCACTCACGAACAGGGCTCTATTGAAGAACAAGACGTGGGCACTAGCTCTGCTAGACAAGCAACTGATGACTTCCTACAAGTTGAAACTGCGGACATGCGTGACTCCACACCTGACAGGGTGTACAAAGTATTGATACAGTTAAAAGGAGACAATGAACGCACAATAGAGCAATTGTTTGGGACCGCGTTGTTAACATTTATTATATTTTATTGGCCGAAAAAGATTGGCCACCTGAATTTGTCCGTACTTGCTCATATGGGGAAGAGGTTATCAAACATTCTTTCTTGCCTCTTGTTCCCGAATAACTCGCAGAATCCTACACCATTGATTGGACATAGGCGCAGGCACCCACGTTATACTGCAACCACGTTGGGTGAGATGAAGATTCCCCCTATCATGTGTAAAGAAATAGCTCCCTGTTGCAGTTACCCCCCACTTTTTGCCTGATACTGAGAAGTGTGCTGGGACCCTGCTAAACAGGCCCCAGCACCAGTGTTCCTTCACCTAAAATGTACCATTGTCTCCACAATTGGCACAACCCTGGCACCCGGGTAAGTCCCTTGTAACTGGTACCCCTGGTAACAAGGGCCCTGATGCCAGGGAAGGTCTTTAAGGGCTGCAGCATGTCTTATGCCACCCTAGGGACCCCTCACTCAGCACAGACACACTGCTTGACAGCTTGTGTGTGCTGGTGGGGAGAAAATGACTAAGTCGACATGGCACTCCCCTCAGGGTGCCATGCCAACCTTCCACTGCCTGTGGCATAGGTAAGTCACCCCTCTAGTAGGCCTTACAGCCCTAAGGCAGGGAGCACTATACCACAGGTGAGGGCATAGGTGCATGAGCACTATGCCCCTACAGTGTCTAAGCAAAACCTTAGACATTGTAAGTGCAGGGTAGCCATAAGAGTATATGGTCTGGGAGTCTGTCAAAAACGAACTCCACAGCTCCATAATGGCTACACTGAATACTGGGAAGTTTGGTATCAAACATCTTAGAATAATAAACCCACACTGATGCTAGTGTTGGATTTATTAATAAATGTACATAGAGGGCACTTAGAGATGCCCCCTGTATTTTACCCAATTGTTCAGCGCAGAACTGACTGGTCTGTGCCAGCCTGCTGCTGAGAGACGAGTTTCTGACCCCATGCGGTGAGAGCCTTTGTGCTCTCTGAGGACAGAAACAAAAGCCTGCTCTGGGTGGAGGTGCTTCACAACTCCCCCTGCAGGAACTGTAACACCTAGCAGTGAGCTTCCAAGGCTCAGGCTTCGTGTTACAATGCCCCAGGGCACTCCAGCTAGTGGAGATGCCCGCCCCCTGGACACAGTCCCCACTTTTGGCGGCAAGTCCAGGGGAGATAATGAGAAAAACAAGGAGGATTCACTGGCCAGTCAGGACAGCCCCTAAGGTGTCCTGAGCTGAATTGACTCTGACTTTTAGAAATCCTCCATCTTGCAGATGGAGGATTCGCCCAATAGGATTAGGGATGTGCCCCCCTCCCCTCAGTGAGGGGGCACAAGGAGGGTGTAGCCACCCTCAAGGACAGTAGCCATTGGCTACTGCCCTCCCAGACCTAAACATACCCCTAAATTCAGTGTTTAGGGGCACCCCAGAACCTAGGAAACTAGATTCCTGCAACCTAAGAAGAAGAGGACTGCTGAGCTGAAAAACCCTGCAGAGAAGACAGAGACACCAACTGCCTTGGCCCCAGCTCTACCGGCCTGTCTCCCCCCTTCGGAAGAAAACTACTCAAGCGACGCTTTCCCCAGGACCAGCGACCTCTGAATCCTCAGAGGACTGCCCTGCTCTA
The DNA here is from genome assembly GCF_031143425.1 of Pleurodeles waltl. NCBI lineage: Eukaryota > Metazoa > Chordata > Amphibia > Caudata > Salamandridae > Pleurodeles > Pleurodeles waltl. Next base: position 252,735,442 of record NC_090442.1, on the reverse strand, counting down.
AAAGGACCAAGAAACTCCCGAGAACAGCGGCCCTGTTCACCCAAGACTGCAACTTTGTTTCCAAAGAAGCAACTTAAAGACATCAGCATTTCCCGATAGAAGCGTGAGACTTGGAACTCTGCACCCGGCGACCCCGACTCGACTGGTGGAGAAACAACACTTCAGGGAGGACTCCCCGGCGACTCAGAGACTGTGAGTAACCAAAGTTGTTCCCCCTGAGCCCCCACAGCGACGCCTGCAGAGGGAATCCCGAGGCTCCCCCTGACCGCGACTGTCTGACTCCCAGATCCCGACGCCTGGAAAAGACCCTGCACCCGCAGCCCCCAGGACCTGAAGGATCAGAACTCCAGTGCAGGAGTGACCCCCAGGAGGCCCTCTCCCTTGCCCAGGTGGTGGCTACCCCGAGGAGCCCCCCCCTTGCCTGCCTGCATCGCTGAAGAGACCCCTTGGTCTCCCATTGATTCCTATTACAAACCCGACGCTTGTTTGCACACTGCACCCGGCCGCCCCCGCGCTGCTGAGGGTGTACTTTCTGTGTGGACTTGTGTCCCCCCCCCGGTGCCCTACAAAACCCCCCTGGTCTGCCCTCCGAAGACACGGGTACTTACCTGCTGGCAGACTGGAACCGGTGCACCCCCTTCTCCATTGAAGCCTATGTGTTTTGGGCACCACTTTGAACTCTGCACCTGACCGGCCCTGAGCTGCTGGTGTGGTAACTTTGGGGTTGCTCTGAACCCCCAACGGTGGGCTACCTTGGACCCCAATTTGAACCCCGTAGGTGGTTTACTTACCTACAAGAACTAACATTACTTTACCTCCCCCAGGAACTGTGAAAATTGCACTGTGTCCACTTTTAAAATAGCTATATGTGTTTTATGTAAAAAGTATATATGCTATTGTGATTATTCAAAGTTCCTAAAGCACTTACCTGCAATACCTTTCAAATGAGATATTACATGTAGAATTTGAACCTGTGGTTCTTAAAATAAACTAAGAAAAGATATTTTTCTATACAAAAACCTATTGACCTGGAATTGTCTCTGAGTGTGTGTTCCCCATTTATTGCCTGTGTGTAGGTACAACAAATGCTTAACACTACTCCTTTGATAAGCCTACTGCTCGACCACACTACCACAAAATAGAGCATTAGTATTATCTCTTTTTGCCACTATCTTACCTCTAAGGGGAACCCTTGGACTCTGTGCATACTATTCCTTACTTTGAAATAGCACATACAGAGCCAACTTCCTACATCATGTAATTCCAATTAAGAATCAACCCCAACCCCAATGCCCAATAAAACATGATGCTAAAGCACCTGTGAGGGAAATTCTCACACATCTAGAGAACCAGGGCGTAATCAAACCCTGTGTCTCACCAATGAAAAATCCCTTATTCCCTGTAGCTAAACCGGACCATTCATACAGAATAGTCTTAGACTACAGGCACTTAAACAGTCATAGATGCACTTATGCTATACAAAATTCTCATAGCACAACACCTATGAAGAACTTAGTGCGCAAAAAATACAAAACAACATGGGATAATTCCAATGGTTTCTTCTGCCAAAATATAGTGCCTGAGAGTACAGACTTAACAAGTTTCAGTGCACTAGGCTCCCAGAAAAATTCTGTCATTTACCACAGGGGTACAAAAACAGTCCAGGACTGTTCGCGGCTCGTGTAACTTCAATATTGCACGACATTTACCCTGAAGCATTGTCCTATGTAGATGATATCTACCTTACGGATGATAGATTACTGCAACATCTAAGACGGGTATCCCGCATTGTGGTAGGATTTGCTGAATTTGGCTATAAATTCAACTTTAAAAAAATAAAATAGCCTTCCTTAGTGTCCTGTTTCTGGGACATTAATTATTAAGTGAAGCAAAGAGCCTAGCGCCACAATTATTAAAAACATTTGCACAGTTACAACCTCCAAATACCATTAAAAAACTCCAATCATTATTGGGTTTTCTATATTTTGGCAGACCTTACATTCCAGATTATGCATCACGCATCAAACCTTTATATGACTTAATACATCCTGACTTTTGCAGTAAATTCTGGACAGTCGAATACACATGCATTCTCAGAGCATTGCAACAAGACATGCTTTCAGCACAACACCTACACACAAGGGACAATAAAAACAATCTGGTCATCAGGGTAATTGCTGGTGCCATTGATTTCACCTATGTAACATTCAATGAGGGTGAGACAGTCCAGATTGGATACAAATCACATTTGCACTCTACAGCAGAACAACACTTTGCTCCCACTGAATGAATTCTCACTGCTGTTCAGATGGCTGTCATTGAATAAAGACCACTAGCCCAGGGAAAACGCATTATTGTTGTATCTCCAATCCTAGCCCTCAAGCCTGTTACCAAAGCCAGCGTTACAAATGTTAAAGCATTACATCCAAGTTGGATCCAATGGGCAACATCTCTGACAGCCGCTGTTGTTGACTATATTTGTGACCCAAAGTTACAAACTCAAGATTTTTTGCAATATGAACTAGAATATCCAGTTCCGGCAAATACATTGCGTATTGATCAGTATCAAAGAGTCATGTACACCGATGGCTCAGCACAACCTGCTACAGACACAAAGCATCAATTCTGCTGCTTGCACAGACGTAATGGGCTATATGGAGGGTAGTAAATTATATCCACCACATACCTTTACGCAAACTCTAGGGGATTGCACTGCACAACTAGCAGAGCTAAAGGCTCTGGTGATGGCACTGGAACATGCGGATCCTGACCAGCTAACACTGATTGTCTGAGATTCGTACTATTGTGTCCAGTCCTTCAGTGAATATCTGCATTACTGGCACCAGAATGGGTTCAGAGATTCCAAAAGTAACACCATAAAACACAGACTTCTGAGGGGGAAAGTAGCAGATCTGAAGGAAACGCTTCCAAATGTCCATGTTGTACATACACTTGGACACCAGTGTGCTGGAATACACGTGGCTGGTAGTACACTGGCTGGTGAAGTAGCCAAATCAACAGTAGCTGCGGCTTCTGTTGCTGCAGTAACTCGTTCTATGACAAAACGAGACAGTGAAATATGGGCTGCAGTGAAAGCCACGGCCGAAGGCACACCCTTGCCAAAAGCATATCCTGCTAAATTTTCCTACCGGATGGCAGACTTGTTTTCTGCAATAGATATAATACCAGGTGTGGGTAATTGCAAGATTCCCAACAAAGATCGAAGACCAGAGTTGATCAAAGCAGCGCATGAGGGAGTTGCTTCTGCCCATGCTGGTGTGGCGGCTACAATATCATTGTTGCAAGCTTGTTATTGGTGGCCAGGTTTAAGCAAACAGACCAAGCAGTATGTCCTTTGTTGTGATATCTGCCAACAAATTAAGGAGTTCACCGTCAAAAGCCCACCGCAGACACCCCTCCTAATTTCAAAAAAACGATTACAATGTGTGTACTTAGACCATTGTCGTCCCTTGGCACCTGACAGTGCATACAAATACATCTTAGTCGCTGTTGACTCCTGCTCCAGGTTTCTATGGGTGTGGCCACAATGCTCGGCTGACCCTCAGACTGTTATTAAAGCTTTGCAAGTCTTTATCGGCACATATGCAGTTGTGACTTTCCACTTGGACCAGGTCCCTGCTTTTGCCTCAAGGGCATTCAGGGACGCCACGGCTTCGTTAGGGGTACAACTCCATTACTCGTCTCCATTTCATCCCAAGAGAAATAGTGTCGTGGAGCTACGAAACTGAGATTTAAAGCAATTTTTAACAGCCAGAGTACTATGTACAGGTTGTAGTTGGCTTAATCACCTGTATGGAGTCCAGAGAGAACTTAATAATCTGCCTTGAGGGTCCCTGGGGGATGCGTACTTCATATGAGTGCCTGTTTGAAACTCAAATGTATGTTCCGGATCTCGATGGTCCTGGCGTGGAGGCGTCAGAAACACGCTTTGACATGAATGAACGTGTCACTGTCTTGCAGGAATTACAACAGTTCTGTGACAACAACGCTTCTGCCAGAGCTGCCTCCTTAGGAATTAAGGATGTACCAATAACATCTACCAGCTTGATTCCAAAGGTTGAGGATCTAGTATGTGAAAACGTTGCTGTGAAAAAGGGGTTTGGTCCTTCCTATTGTGCACGGTTCCAGTCCTGGGAATACACAGTACCAGAACTGTTATTCTACCACCGCTGTCTGGTTCTAAAGTAAACCGCTTTGTCTCCATCGACAATGTCAAGTTGCACCATGTGGCTGATCCTGCACAGCAGACCAAGAGGTGCAACCAGTAGTACCCGAATCCCTCTCACTCTTGGTCAAGATGTCCCTCTACAAGTTTTGAACAGCAACGCTGACACCTCTCCGAGCTTGGGGAGGGTGGAAAATGATCTTCCATTAGTTCCATTGGCATCTTTTACAACAAGCAACACAGAAAACTTTGACCGATCATTCTCAAATTCTACACAAACAGATGGTATCGTCTATTAGGAACCACCGCGGGAGACCACTGTTAGACCACTGTTAGTTCTCCTCTTCAAAATACGGCATGAACTGCTTCTGGATACTTTGCCGACATCAATGACACTTTCTCTGATTCATCTGCCTCTTCTGTATCTGACCTGTCAAAAACACGTAAGCTGATAATTTGTCTCAAAACAAATTACTTTATTTTCCCATGGAACTATCTGTGGCTTTCCTTGACTATATTAGCTTTCCTTCTTTGGATTGACTTTGTTATTACTTTCTATTTACTAATACATGGTCATTACCTTCCTGAGCAATCAACAGTTGAACTGGTGGATGAGGTCCTGAAACCCAATTTTTCTTCTCACAAAGTCCACAGAAACTTGTCTTTTGTGAACATTTTAGCTATACCAATTGTTTGGGATAAAGTCACATTTGATATATATGGCCTGACTGAGGTCATTCAAATACCATATATGTTTAAACTTTCTATAAATTATATAATAAGACCCGGAGTTGTTTCTGATGACTGGGATGTGAAAACAGTTGATTCCATGATGACTGAGTTGTAGTATTTTACTGTATTTGAAAGTGAGGATGTTTATCAATCCAAAGAAAATTATGGAGACATGTTCTGTTATAATTATTATGGACACCATTTCACTCACAGAGCAAGTACGCCAAAAACTATTTTTAATTACACATAATGGGAACATTATCCAACTCCAGCACAAGGGAGTTCTAAAACATATTCTGAAAAATGTGGATATTTTTCTGGGCACAATGTTAAACATGCTGAGTCATGTTATTCCAAATTGCCATTGATGGAAAATGTACATATATTATTGACAGATACAAAATTCATTTATTCAGATTCCTTTGTTTCCCGGTTGGCTATAGAAGGCTATGAATATTGGTTCAATATGATTGATTTAAAAAGTGTATGCGGAACAAAAAATTGGCAAATAAGGGGAAAGGAAGCTTTATTTAGAGCATGTCTTATACCTGTTCAAATGATATTTTTAAATGAAACTGTACAACAGACAAATGGATTTGAATGTGCCCAGTATTCCTGCCCCTAATTTTTTTTTTTTACAAATGGCAAAAGTTTATCAATGCTACAGAAGATCAGCTTGATGAATGTGTCCAAAATGGCACATTTAATGTTGCACTTTCGCGTCCTGGTGGGTGGTTATTGTGGCCAATAGATACCAATAGGTGTCATAAACATTTTGTAAACTCCACGGGGTTTTTTATAACAAGTAGGCCTGACCCTTGCTATCTGTAACCTGAACACGCGGGTATAGTGACAACATACAGTGTAGGGAAACTATGCCAGCAATAGTTGAAGAGTTCCTCAGTAGAAGCTGTTAAAGAACACCTCAGTCTCCTGTCTAATAATACTAATTTACAGGATTTCCTGTTAGGCCTCAGAAAACAATGTAGAAAGCGCTTCTTATATGCTACCCATAATGAAATTTGGAAGCTTTCTCACCAAGAAGCTGCTGCCCGGTTAAGGCAAATAGACCAGGAAAATTTACAGAAGGCATTAGCTGTTGTAGATAATGGGATCAATACCCTGGCCGACCGGATATACACCTTGAACAACATCATTTCTTCTGCAGCGGACATAGTACAGAGTGACATGTCTTCTTTACACCATGGACAGAGTCAACTAAGATCCATTATGCAGTTAGGTTGGACACTACAATCACTGAAAGCAGGTCACATTCCCTGGCAACACGTTAGCGTGAGGGACATATTTTCTAAATTTAATTTAACGCGACAACAACAGCTAATGGCTAAGAAGGAAGCGACTTATGCCATGTTAAATATTGAAAAATTAGAAAGGTTGCCTTTTACTGTGGCTGAAATACCATTTGCTGAGTCGTTAATACATGGGGTCATCAATCTACCTATTTCAACACTTCAATGCACATTCCAGTGGGCAGATATGAAAGGCTAGGAGATGGTTACATACACAAGGTGTGGGAGCTGCCCTTCTCCTACAAATGTCTCAGTGGAATGAAAGAGGTCTTTCTTAGCGGTATTGATTCTGTCAGCCATTCGATGATTTTTAAACAGCTGTCCTTGCACGGTGCGTGCAAGAGCACTACTGATGTTTAAAGTCTTCCTATATATTGGGCTATTACTCCCCTTTTGACCCTGTCACCCAGGTCATTTATGCTCCTTGAGAAGACGGAGCTCATCCTATCAACTGCCTGTGGGGAATTCAGATTGTTTAGAAAACCAAAGGCCAGAAGGTCCGTGAGTTGGGCATTCACCTATCTGTATCTGCTCACTGCCCGCATATGGTATGTGTACCTGTGTCAGCAAGCTCCCTCCCTCAGTTGAATCAGAAATCTCAACCTGTATACATACTGGTCGTAAACCCATGTCTGCATCCCCCAAACTCTACAATCTAGAAACTTCAGATCAGATTCCCCACCTAAACCCCACAAAGACCCCTTTGAATGAAACCTCTCAAAACTAGGCAAGAACTACTTGACATGGGAGACTGAGAGGTCGGTAGCCCACCACCCGCTGCCATTAGCCTAACCCAACAAACTACCCAAACAGTAACAGAGTCAACCTTCCCTGATAACAGTGACTCTGCAATGGAGAACTAACAAGTTCATCTCTATAACTGCCAACTGTGTGGGGGACGATGTCAGTTCAAATGCACCTCCATCTGTCCCCAGATCTGTCCCCTGATCTGGTGCCCAATCATTCACTAAGATGCCGTCTGATTGTCCACTGTCTCACTGCCTGATGGAGTGATCGCTGGACCATCCTTAAGTACATTAATGACCATTGCCAGCAGGTGGGGGTCTCTGTATCTGTCTCTCGGTCCCCACCTAGTACCTCACCTTCGGGCAATTCTTCCTCCAAAGTGTGTACGGTGTGCTTGACACCAGCCGACTGGTTACCCTCTGAGTCTGAGGACGTTGTCAGGTGTATGAGTGAACCCCGTCCCCGCCATTGTGTGCCCCCATCTCTCTGAGGCTGTTGCATGACCTTCCTCTTGGGTCGTTGTTTGTCCTTTGGTTGGGCACCTTCAATAGCAATTGGGTGCGGAACAGGGTTTTCCATCTGACAGACTAGGGGGTTCTCCCAACCATGTCCAGGCCTCTTCCGGTATTTGAAAGAAATGGGATTTCCCCTGCAGTAGTACCTTAAGTTTCACTGGGAACATTAGCATATATTGCAGGTGGAGGCCTGCAGTCTAGCCTTCACCTCTTTGAAAGCCCATCTCTGATTTTGTGCCACCTTAGTACGGTCAGGAAATATCAGGATTTTGGTATTGCCATGTCACACCTCTTACAACCTGTGCCCCTCTTCCAGGATCATGTATCTATCTCTAAAGTTCAGGAAGCAACCAATCCCAGTTCTGTGGGGGCTCCAGGAGAGGGTCTGCTCCCCAGAGCCTGAGTTTTATATTACAATTACCAAACATGATATTACTACCTGCTCCCAAACAAAAGTAATTATTTATTAAATGAAATAAGGTAACCCAATGTTTTCTTATGGAAGAGGTAGCCATTGCCTTGACTTTTTTACTACCAGGACATGTAAAACTTAAATTGTACATGGCCAACTTTTTAAATTCAACACACCCTGCCCTGTGGGCTGTTTTGGGATGTTTAGGACCTACCCTGGGGTGACTTATATGTATTAAAAGGAAGGTTTATGCCTGGCAAAAGGTTTATTTTCCAGGTCAAAATAGCAGTTTTAAAAATGCACATACAGGCTGCAATGGCAGGCCTGAGACATGTTTTTAAAGGACAACCTGTTGTTTGCAGCTTTTTTATTTTATGAGCCTGGCTCCAATGCATTAGAATGATTTGCAACAAAATCAGTTTTCGTTACACATATCTTTGGGATGGATTGGGACAGTTATTTGCCATACACATAGTATGTTGAGCCGAAGCCAGGATTCAAACCTGGTTTCCCGTGATCCAGGGGTTGGTAGTAGTTAAAGTTCTGTTCTGTAAATTAATCTTAAATGATTACAAAAGTAAACAGAGATAATTGCCATATCTTAGTGTGGTTTATAGACATTCTCAAACAAGGATCAGATCCTGACCTATTCATAATATCAAAACGTAGAAAGCCAGTGCTTTCTCTAAGAAAAGTGGCAACCCTAATTCTGGTCAAATTGGTTGACGCACTGTCTGCTGAGATATGTCTGCAACAGCAGGCCATCAATTCAAATCTTAACATGGCTTACCTACTCAACCTCTCATTCTTCTGGGATCAAAACACTTAAAATCATTATTGATAGTCACTTTTAGCTAGCGTCTAATTATAGGTATTCCAAAGCCTCCGACGTCACTTGGCAGCCACTTCATAATTCTCAAAACGTGCAGAGTGAAATCTGATGTTTATGGTAGTATGAACTGTGACATCAGCGGTACGTAAGCACGCAATACAAGGGGGAAATCACATGTGTAGTGAAAAAAGGAGGATTTGGAAGAGAAAAGAAGAAAAGGGTGAGGTGAATTTTAAGCGGGGCTATGTATAGAAGAAAAGGGCACGGATTATGGTGTACGTTGGGAATTGCATGCCCTATAACTGGCAAATATACATACATATATTTTTTTGTTGAGAAAAACTCTAAACAAGTGCCGTTGCGACACACATTTCACTCCCTCCTGCACTAAAATCTGTACATAATGTAGAGATCACAGCTACAAGCATCAAAAATGATATTTAGGCTCTTGCTTCATTCATCTTGAAGAGCTAATCTTTTAATCTCCACTAGAGGGCAATATAATGTCAGTTCTGTGGCTCTTGTAGGAAGCAAATGTCACAAGCTCCAGCATGTGCTATAAGGGAGCTTGCAAAACCTCTTCTCAGTGTTCCAAGACCAATTTTGAGAGTGAGGGTGCTGCCATCAATGTTACATCACTGAAGGCATTAAGATTGTTAAAAATCCAAGTGTCACACAAAGAGCAAGTATAGCAAATAGATTCTTCTGGAGAAAGGTAAGGATGTGGTGTGTAGCTGGTGGCGCATTTTGGTGCTCCCTTTAACTAGCATTACTAAAGCATGGTGTGGTAGCTTAGTTATTTACAGACAGCCTACTTTACTTTGAAATGACCACTACATTTCAAAGATTGTGTTGTTTTACTGCTAAAACGAAATAGCGCACACACAATAGCGTGAATATTGATAATTTGCACAACATAACATGGGTCGATTTGTTTTGATACAATTCATAATTCTGTTTCCACCACACTTCAGAATTACAAAAAATGTGTTTTATTTTGGCTTTCCTAACTCTTCTTTCTGAACTATTTGTACTGCTGGTTTACAGGTATTTAAATGTGGTTATGTGTTAGAAAAATGACATCCTACAGCATTTCCTTGCACACTTCCTGTACTTCAACATCATTGACAAATAGGGCCCTTAACAGAATGCTCTGACTTTGCAGTTAGAGAAAGTAAACACCAACCTTCATATTAAAAAAAAATTGTCGCAAGACACAGCATGACATTTGACCTCAGCCTTTGAAGCACAGTGTAGGAAGTTGGCTCTGTATGCACTATTTCAAAGTAAGGAATAGTATGCACAGAGTCCAAGGGTTCCCCTTAGAGGTAAGATAGTGGCAAAAAGAGATAATACTAATGCTCTATTTTGTGGTAGTGTGGTCGAGCAGTAGACTTATCAAATGAGTAGTGTTAAGCATTTGTTGTACATACACACAGGCAATAAATGAGGAACACACACTCAGAGACAATTCCAGGCCAATAGGTTTTTGTATAGAAAAATATCTTTTCTTAGTTTATTTTAAGAACCACAGGTTCAAATTCTACATGTAATATCTCATTTGAAAGGTATTGCAGGTAAGTACTTTAAGTACTTTGAATAATCACAGTAGCATATATACTTTTTACATAAAACACATTTAGCTGTTTTAAAAGTGGACACTGTGCAATTTTCACAGTTCCTGGGGGAGGTAAAGTAATGTTAGTTCTTGCAGGTAAGTAAACCACCTACGGGGTTCAGATTGGTGTCCAAGGTAGCCCACCGTTGGGGGTTCAGAGCAACCCCAAAGTCACCACACCAGCAGCTCAGGGCCGGTCAGGTGCAGAGGTCAAAGAGGTGCCCAAAACACATAGGCTTCAATGGAGGTAAGGGGGTGCCCCGGTTCCAGTCTGCCAGCAGGTAAGTACCCGCGTCTTCGGAGGGCAGACCAGGGGGGTTTTGTAGGGCACCGGGGGGGACACAAGTCAGCACAAAAAGTACACCCTCAGCAGCGCGGGGGCGGCTGGGTGCAGTGTGCAAACACGCGTCGGGTTTCCAATGGTTTTCAATGAGAGACCAAGGGGTCTCTTCAGCGGTGCAGGCAGGCAAGAGGGTGGCTCCTCGGGGTAGCCACCACCTGGGCAAGGGAGAGGGCCTCCTGGGGGTCACTCCTGCACTGGAGTTCCGATCCTTCAGGTCCTGGGAGCTGCGGGTGCAGGGTCTTTTCCAGGCGTCGGGATTTCAGAGTCAGGCAGTCGCGGTCAGGGGGAGCCTCGGGATTCCCTCTGCAGGCGTCGCTGTGGGGGCTCAGGCGGGACAACTTTGGTTACTCACAGTCTTGGAGTCGCCAGAGGGTCTTCCCTGTAGCGTTGTTTCTTCACCAGTCGAGTCGGGGTCGCCGGGTGCAGTGTTGCAAGTCTCACGCTTCTTGCGGGGATTTGAAGGGGTCTTTAAATCTGCTCCTCTGAAACAAAGTTGCAGTCTTTGGTGAACAGGGCCGCTGTTCTCGGGAGTTTCTTGTTCCTTTGGAAGCAGGGCAGTCCTCTGAGGATTCAGAGGTCGCTGGTCCTGGGGAAAGCGTCGCTGGAGCAGGTTTCTTTAGAAGGCAGGAGACAGGCCGGTAGGACTGGGGCCAAAGCAGTTGGTGTCTTCTTTCTTCTTCTGCAGGGGTTTTTCAGCTCAGCAGTCCTCTTCTTCTGTAAGTTGCAGGAATCTAAATGTTCAGGGGAGCCCTTAAATACTAAATTTAAGGGCGTGTTTAGGTCTGGGGGGTTAGTAGCCAATGGCTACTAGCCCTGAGGGTGGGTACACCCTCTTTGTGCCTCCTCCCAAGGGGTGGGGGTCACATTCCTATCCCTATTGGGGGAATCCTCCATCTGCAAGATGGAGGATTTCTAAAAGTTAGAGTCACTTCAGCTCAGGACACCTTAGGAGCTGTCCTGACTGGCCAGTGACTCCTCCTTGTTATTCTCATTATTTCCTCCGGCCTTGCCGTCAAAAGTGGGGCCGTGACCGGAGGGTGCGGGGAACTCCACTAGCTGGAGTGCCCTGCGGTGCTGGAACAAAGGGGGTGAGCCTTTGAGGCTCACCGCCAGGTGTTACAGCTCCTGCCTGGGGGAGGTGTTAGCATCTCCACCCAGTGCAGGCTTTGTTACTGGCCTCAGAGTGACAAAGGCACTCTCCCCATGGGGCCAGCAACATGTCTCGAGTGTGGCAGGCTGCTAAAACCAGTCAGCCTACACAGGTAGTTGGTTAAAGTTTCAGGGGGCACCTCTAAGGTGCCCTCTGGGGTGTATTTTACAATAAAATGTACACTGGCATCAGTGTGCATTTATTGTGCTGAGAAGTTTGATACCAAACTTCCCAGTTTTCAGTGTAGCCATTATGGTGCTGTCGAGTTCGTGTTTGACAGACTCCCAGACCATATACTCTTATGGCTACCCTGCACTTACAATGTCTAAGGTTTTGCTTAGACACTGTAGGGGCACAGTGCTCATTCACTGGTTCCCTCACCTATGGTATAGTGCACCCTGCCTCAGGGCTATAAGGCCTGCTAGAGGGGTGACTTATCTATACTGCATAGGCAGTGTGAGGTTGGAATGGCACCCTGAGGGGAGTGCCATGTCGACTTACTCGTTTTGTTCTCACCAGCACACACAAGCTGGCAAGCAGTGTGTCTGTGCTGAGTGAGGGGTCCCCAGGGTGGCATAAGATATGCTGCAGCCCTTAGAGACCTTCCCTGGCATCAGGGCCCTTGGTACCAGGGGTACCAGTTACAAGGGACTTACCTGGATGCCAGGGTGTGCCAATTGTGTAAAACAAAAGTACAGGTTAGGGAAAGAACACTGGTGCTGAGGCCTGGATAGCAGGCATCAGCACACTTTCAAGTCAAAACCTAGCATCAGCAAAGGCAAAAAAGTCAGGGGGTAATCATGCCAAGGAGGCATTTCCTTACACAACCCCCCCCCAAACGAAAGAGGATGAGACTAACCTTTCCCAAGAGAGTCTTCATTTTCTAAGTGGAAGAACCTGGAAAGGCCATCTGCATTGGCATGGGCAGTCCCAGGTCTGTGTTCCACTATAAAGTCCATTCCCTGTAGGGAGATGGACCACCTCAACAGTTTTGGATTTTCACCTTTCATTTGCATCAGCCATCTGAGAGGTCTGTGGTCAGTTTGAACTACAAAGTGAGTACCAAAGAGGTATGGTCTCAGCTTCTTCAGGGACCAAACCACAGCAAAGGCCTCCCTCTCAATAGCACTCCAACGCTGCTCCCTGGGGAGTAACCTCCTGCTAATGAAAGCAACAGGCTGGTCAAGGCCATCATCATTTGTTTGGGACAAAACTGTCCCTATCCCATGTTCAGAGGCATCTGTCTGCACAATGAACTGCTTGGAGTAATCCGGAGCTTTTAGAACTGGTGCTGTGCACATTGCTTGTTTCAGGGTGTCAAAGGCCTGTTGGCATTCTACAGTCCAGTTTACCTTCTTGGGCATTTTCTTGGAGGTGAGTTCTGTGAGGGCTGTCACTATGGATCCATATCCCTTCACAAACCTCCTATAGTACCCAGTCAAGCCAAGGAATGCCCTGACTTGAGTCTGGGTTTTTGGAGCTGCCCAGTCCAGAATAGTCTGGATCTTAGGCTGGAGTGGCTGAACTTGGCCTCCACCTACAAGGTGTCCCAAGTAAACCACAGTTCCCTGCCCTATCTGGCATTGGAAGCCTTGATAGAGAGGCCTGCTGATTGCAGAGCCTTCAAAACCTTCTTCAGGTGGACCAGGTGATCCTGCCAGTTGGAGCTAAAGACAGCAATATCATCAAGATAAGCTGCACTAAAGGACTCCAAGCCAGCAAGGACTTGATTCACCAACCTTTGGAAGGTGGCAGGGGCATTCTTTAAACCAAAGGGCATAACAGTAAACTGATAATGCCCATCAGGTGTGGAGAATGCTGTCTTTTCTTTTGCTCCAGGTGCCATTTTTATTTGCCAGTACCCTGCTGTTAAGTCAAAGGTACTTAAGAATTTGGCAGCACCTAATTTGTCTATCAGTTCATCAGCTCTAGGAATGGGATGGGCATCTGTCTTGGTGACAGAATTACGTCCTCTGTAGTCCACACAAAACCTCATCTCTCTCTTTCCATCTTTGGTGTGAGGTTTGGGGACTAAGACCACTGGGCTAGCCCAGGGGCTGTCAGAGTGCTCAATTACTCCCAATTCCAGCATCTTGTGGACTTCCACCTTGATGCTCTCCTTAACTTGGTCAGACTGTCTGAATATTTTTTTTTTACAGGCATGCTGTCTCCTGTGTCCACATCATGGGTACACAGGTGTGTCTGACCAGGGGTTAGGGAAAAGAGCTCAGCAAACTGCTGTAGGACTTTCCTACAATCAGATTGCTGTTGGCCAGAGAGGGTGTCTGAATAGATCACTCCATCTACTGAACCATCTTTAGGGTTTGATGAGAGGAGATCAGGGAGAGGTTCACTCTCAGCTTCCTGGTCCTCATCTATTACCATCAACAGATTTACATCAGCCCTGTCATGGAAGAGCTTAAGGCGGTTCACATGGATCACCCTATTGGGGCTCCTGCTAGTGCCCAGGTCCACCAGGTAGGTGACCTGACTCTTCCTCTCTAGCACTGGGTAAGGGCCACTCCATCTGTCCTGGAGTGCCCTGGGAGCCACAGGCTCCAAAACCCAGACTTTCTGCCCTGGTTGAAATTCAACCAGTGCAGCCTTTTGGTCATACCAAAACTTCTGGAGCTGTTGGCTGGCCTCAAGGTTTTTACTTGCCTTTTCCATGTACTCTGCCATCCTTGAGCGAAGGCCAAGTACATAGTCCACTATGTCTTGTTTAGGGTCATGAAGAGGTCTCTCCTAGCCTTCTTTCACAAGAGCTAGTGGTCCTCTTACAGGGTGGCCAAACAGAAGTTCAAAGGGTGAGAACCCTACTCCCTTCTGAGGCACCTCTCTGTAAGCGAAAAGCAGACATGGCAAGAGGACATCCCATCTCCTTTTGAGTTTTTCTGGGAGCCCCATGATGTCATAAGCCCTTTAATGTCTTGTTGAATCTCTCAACAAGGCCATTAGTTTGTGGATGATAGGGTGTAGTGAATTTATAAGTCACTCCACACTCATTCCACATATGTTTCAGGTATGCTGACATGAAGTTGGTACCTCTGTCAGACACCACCTCCTTAGGGAAGCCCACTCTGGTAAAGATAGCAATGAGGGCCTTGGCTACTGCAGGGGCAGTAGTCGACCTAAGGGGAATAGCTTCAGGATACCTAGTAGCATGATCCACTACTACTACTAGGATGTACATATTTCCTGAGGCTGTGGGAGGTTCAAGTGGACCCACTATGTCAACACCCACTCTTTCAAAGGGGACCCCCACCACTGGAAGTGGAATGAGGGGGGCCTTTGGATGCCCACCTGTCTTACCACTGTCTTGACAGGTGGTACAGGAGACACAAAACTCCTTAACATTCTGGGACATGTTGGGCCAGTAGAAGTGGTTGACTAACCTCTCCCACGTCTTGGTTTGTCCCAAATGCCCAGCAAGGGGAATATCATGGGCTAAGGTCAGAATAAACTCTCTGAACTCCTGAGGCACTACCACTCTCCTAGTGGCACCAGGTTTGGGATCTCTTGTCTCAGTGTACAGGAGTCCATCTTCCCAATAGACCCTATGTGTTCCAGTTTTCTTGCCATTGGACTCTTCAGCAGCGTGCTGCCTAAGGCCTTCAAGAGAGGGACAGGTTTCTTGCCCCTTACACAACTGCTCCCTTGAGGGTCCCCCTGGGCCTAAGAGCTCAACCTGATAAGGTTCTAACTCCATAGGCTCAGTTCCCTCAGAAGGCAGAACTTGTTCCTGAGAAGAGAGGTTCTCTTTTTGTTGTTGTGTTGCAGCTGGTTTCCCAGCTGACTTTCCTTTTCTCTTAGTGGGCTGGGCCCTTTTCCAGACTCCAGCTCTACTTTTTCACCCTGAGCCTTGCACTGTGCCCTTGTCTTGACACACACCAGTTCAGGGATACCCAGCATGGCTGCATGGGTTTTCAGTTCTACCTCAGCCCATGCTGAGGACTCCAGGTCATTTCCAAGCAAACAGTCTACTGGGATATTTGAGGAGACCAGCACCTGTTTCAGGCCATTGACACCTCCCCACTCGAAAGTTACCATAGCCATGGGATGTACTTTAGTCTGATTGTCAGCGTTGGTGACTGGATAAGTTTGTCCAGTCAGGTATTGACCAGGGGAAACCAGTTTCTCTGTCACCATTGTGACACTGGCACCTGTATCCCTCAGGCCTTCTACACTTGTCCCTTTAATTAAGAGCTGCTGCCTGTATTTTTGCATGTTAGGAGGCCAGGCAGCCAGTGTGGCTAAATCCACCCCACCCTCAGAGACTAATGTAGCTTCAGTGTGACACCTGATTTGCTCTGGGCACACTGTTGATCCCACTTGGAGACTAGCCATTCCAGTGTTAGCTGGAGTGGAGTTAGAAGTGGTTGTTTTCTTGGGACAGGCCTTGTCTCCAGTTTGGTGTCCAGGCTGATTACAGCTACGACACCAGGCCTTTTTGGGATCAAAGTTTTTACCCTTGTACCCAAAATTGGTTTTGTGAAGAGGCTCTGGGCCCACCCTCCTGTGCAGGTTTTTGGGGGCCTGAAGAAGACTCTTTACTATTTTTGTTTTTGGATGTCTCAACACCTTTCCCCTGGGGAGGCTTTGTGACCCCTTTCTTTTGGTCACCCCCTGTGGAAGTCTTGGTCACCCTAGTCTTGACCCAATGGTCAGCCTTCTTTACCAATTCTTGAGGAGAAATTGGTCCTAGGTCTACCAGATGCTGATGCAGTTTGTCATTGAAACAATTACTTAACAGATGTTCTTTCACAAATAAATTGTACAGCCCATCATAATCATTTACACCACTGCCTTGAATCCAACCATCTAGTGTTTTTACTGAGTAGTCTACAAAGTCAACCCAGGTCTGGCTCGAGGATTTTTGAGCCCCCCTGAATCTAATCCTATACTCCTCAGTGGAGAATCCAAAGCCCTCAATCAGGGTACCCTTCATGAGGTCATAAGATTCTGCATCTTTTCCAGAGAGTGTGAGGAGTCTATCCCTACACTTTCCAGTGAACATTTCCCAAAGGAGAGCACCCCAGTGAGATTTGTTCACTTTTCTGGTTACACAAGCCCTCTCAAAAGCTGTGAACCATTTGGTGATGTCATCACCATCTTCATATTTAGTCACAATCCCTTTAGGGATTTTTAACATGTCAGGAGAATCTCTGACCCTAGTTATGTTGCTGCCACCATTGATGGGTCCTAGGCCCATCTCTTGTCTTTCCCTTTCTATGGCTAGGATCTGTTTTTCCAAAGCCAATCTTTTGGCCATCCTGACTAGCTGGATGTCCTCTTCACTGGGATTATCCTCAGTCATTTCAGAGAGGTGGGTCCCTCCTGTGAGGGAAACAGCCTCTCTGACTATTGTGTTTGGAGACAGGGCTTGAGAGGCCCTGTTCTCCCTAGTTAGGACTGGTAGGTGGGAATCTTCCTCCAAGTCACTATCTTCATCCTCTGTGATGCCATTCTCAGAGGGGTTGGCCTTTTCAAACTCTGCCAAAAGCTCCTGGAGCTGTAGTTTGGAAGGTCTGGGGCCCATTGCTATTTTCTTTATTTTACAGAGTGACCTTAGCTCCCTCATCTTAAGATGGAGGTAAGGGGTGGTGTTGAGTTCCACCACATTCACTTCTGTACTAGACATTATGCTTCTAAAAGATGGAATACTTTTTAAGAATCTAAAACTAGTTCTAGGTTCTAATTCAAACTTTCACAAACTTTTAAACACTAAAAGAAATGCTAACAGGGACTAACACAAGGCCCTAGCAGGACTTTTAAGAATTTAGAAAAATAGTTCAAATTGCAAAAATCAATTTCTAATGACAATTTTTGGAATTTGGCGTGTGATCAGGTATTGGCTGAGTAGTCCAGCAAATGCAAAGTCTTGTACCCCACCGCTGATCCATCAATGTAGGAAGTTGGCTCTGTATGCACTATTTCAAGGTAAGGAATAGTATGCACAGAGTCCAAGGGTTCCCCTTAGAGGTAAGATAGTGGCAAAAAGAGATAATACTAATGCTCTATTTTGTGGTAGTCTGGTCGAGCAGTAGGCTTATCAAAGGAGTAGTGTTAAGCATTTGTTGTACATACACACAGGCAATAAATGAGGAACACACACTCAGAGACAATTCCAGGCCAATAGGTTTTTGTATAGAAAAATATATATTCTTAGTTTATTTTAAGAACCACAGGTTCAAATTCTACATGTAATATGTCATTTGAAAGGTATTGCAGGTAAGTACTTTAGGAACTTTGAATAATCACAGTAGCGTATATACTTTTTACATAAAACACATTTAGCTGTTTTAAAAGTGGACACAGTGCAATTTTCACAGTTCCTGGGGGAGGTAAAGTAATGTTAGTTCTTGCAGGTAAGTAAACCACCTACGGGGTTCAGATTGGGGTCCAAGGTAGCCCACCGTTGGGGGTTCAGAGCAACCCCAAAGTCACCACACCAGCAGCTCAGGGCCGGTCAGGTGCAGAGGTCAAAGAAGTGCCCAAAACGCATAGGCTTCAATGGAGAGGGGGGTGCCCCGGTTCCAGTCTGCCAGCAGGTAAGTACCTGCGTCTTCGGAGGGCAGACCAGGGGGGTTATGTAGGGCACCGGGGGGGACACAAGTTAGCGCAGAAAGTACACCCTCAGCAGCACGGGGGCGGCCGGGTGCAGTGTGCAAACACGCGTCGGGTTTCTCGTTGAAATCAATGGGAGACCAAGGGGTCTCTTCAGCGATGCAGGCAGGCAAGGGGGGGGGGGCTCCTCGGGGTAGCCACCACCTGGGCAATGGAGAGGGCCTCCTGGGGGTCACTCCTGCACTGGAGTTCCGATCTTTCAGGTCCTGGGGTCTGCGGGTGCAGAGTCTTTTCCAGGCGTCGGGATCTGGGAGTCAGGCAGTCGCGGTCAGGGGGAGCCTCAGGATTCCCTCTGCAGGCATTGCTGTGGGGGCTCAGGGGGGGCAACTCTGGCTACTCACGGTCTCGCAGCCGCCGGGGAGTCCTCCCTGAAGTGTTTGTTCTCCACAAGTCGAGCCGGGGGCGTCGGGTGCAGAGTAGCACGTCTCACGCTTCCGGCGGGAAACGCAAGTTGTTTTAAAGTTGCTCCTTTGTTACAAAGTTGCAGTCTTGGGTGAACAGGGCCACTGTCCTCAGGAGTTTCTTGGTCCTTCTAGAGCAGGGCAGTCCTCTGAGGATTCAGAGGTCACTGGTCCCTGGGGAAAGCGTCGCTGGAGCAGTGTCTTTAGAAGTGGGGAGAGAGGCCGGTAGAGCTGGGGCCAAAGCAGTTGATGTCGCAGTCTTCTCTGCTGGGTTTTTCAGCTTAGCAGTCCTCTTCTTCTTAGGTTGCAGGAATCTAGTTTCCTAGGTTCTGGGGAGCCCCTAAATACTAAATTTAGGGGTGTGTTTAGGTCTGGGAGGGCAGTAGCCAATGGCTACTGTCCTTTAGGGTGGCTACACCCTCTTTGTGCCTCCTCCCTGAGGGGAGGGGGGCACATCCCTATTCCTATTGGGGGAATCCTCCATCTGCAAGATGGAGGATTTCTAAAAGTCAGAGTCACCTCAGCTCAGGACACCTTAGGGGCTGTCCTGACTGGCCAGTGACTCCTCCTTGTTTTTCTCATTATCTCTCCTGGACTTGCCGCCAAAAGTGGGGGCTGTGTCCAGGGGGCGGGCATCTCCACTAGCTGGAGTGCCCTGGGGCATTGTAAAACGAAGCTTGAGCCTTTGAAGCTCACTGCTAGGTGTTACAGTTCCTGCAGGGGGGAGGTGTGAAGCCCCTCCACCCAGAGCAGGCTTTGTTTCTGTCCTCAGAGAGCACAAAGGCTCTCACCGCATGGGGTCAGAAACACGTCTCTCAGCAGCAGGCTGGCACAGACCAGTCAGTCCTGCACTGAACAATTGGGTAAAATACAGGGGGTATCTCTAAGATGCCCTCTGTGTGCATTTTTTAATAAATCCAACACTGGCATCAGTGTGGGTTTATTATTCTGAGAAGTTTGATACCAAACTTCCCAGTATTCAGTGTAGCCATTATGGAGCTGTGGAGTTTGTTTTTGACAGACTCCTAGACCATATATTCTTATGGCTACCCTGCACTTACAATGTCTAAGGTTTTGCTTAGACACTGTAGGGGCATAGTGCTCATGCACCTATGCCCTCACCTGTGGTATAGTGCACCCTACCTTAGGGCTGTAAGGCCTGCTAGAGGGGTGACTTACCTATGCCATAGGCAGTGTGAGGTTGGCATGGCACCCTGAGGGGAGTGCCATGTCGACTTAGTCTTTTTATCCCTACTAGCACACACAAGCTGGCAAGCAGTGTGTCTGTGCTGAGTGAGGGGTCCCCAGGGTGGCATAAGATATGCTGCAGCTCTTAGAGACCTTCCCTGGCATCAGGGCCCTTGGTACCAGGGGTACCAGTTACAAGGGACTTACCTGGATGCCAGGGTGTTCCAATTGTGGAAACAATGGTACATTTTAGGTGAAAGAACACTGGTGCTGGGGCCTGGTTAGCAGGGTCCCAGCACACTTCTCAGTCAAGTCAGCATCAGTATCAGGCACAAAGTTGGGGGTAACTGCAACAGGGAGCCATTTCTTTACACCCCGTATCCTAGACTTTCCCTATGGCTCGCTGCTCCCCAGGAACACGGAGCCAGTAACTAGAGTGGTCTTCCTTGTGTGGCGCGTGGCACTGCGGCGCACCCGATGGAACACTGTTATCACCCGGCACACCCCACTGTGGCACAGGAAATGGCTAAGTAAGTCATTGGCCTAAGACGGGTTCACAGAATTGGACCTGCTGGGTATATCATACGTGGGAGACGTTTGGAAAGGGGACGCAATGAAATCCTTTCAGGAGCTGCAGGCTGACTTTCAATTGTCCCACACACAGTTTTTCAGGTACCTCCAGCTCCGACAAGCCCTGGGCACTCAATTGACTCCCACTAACCCGATACCAGAATTTAGTCCACTTGAGGCCAGGCTGCTCATGGACAATTTAGGGAGGAAATGTGTTTTCCAAATTTATAAAATGTTAATCAATAATGCCCCGGGCAGCCTGGAGCAAAGTAGGAGCAAGTGGGAGGCCTTGGTGGGACCGTTTGAATAGACAGAGTGGGTGGAGGCGCTGATGGCACCTAGATCATTGGCGGTATCAGCGAGGCTTCACATGGTGCAGTTTTACTACCTAGACAGAGCCTACGTATCTCCTGACAGGCTGCATCGGGCGGGTCTTCGCCCCACCGCTCAGTGTCCACGATGTGCGGGGGGACTAGCTGATTTCTTTCATATGGTGTGGTCCTGTCCACTGTTACAGGTCTACTGGGGTAAGATAATACATGAACTGAACGTTGTGTTGGGACAGGAGCAACAGCTGTCTGCCAAACTAGTGTTAGTGGGCGCGATGGAAGAACTGAAGGGCACGCAAGCAAATCGTGCATTTGTGGTTACAGCCCTGTTGGTGGCCAAGAGAGACACTGCAGCTGCCTGGAACTCACCTACAGGCCAGTCCCTCCAGAAATGGAGGCACGGAGTGGATTGGTGTGCGAACCAAGAAAAACTGGTTTAAGAGTCAAGGGGCTGTCCCCAGAAGCATGGGAAAGTGTGGGGGAAATGGCTGGCACTGCTCCTGTAGACCAATGGGGGTGTACGCTTCCTGGTGCTGTGGTTAGAAGTGGATATGACGTCTGTCACACAGATTGGTTTCATGTCAGTGTAAACTGGATTTGGAGGCCCATGTATTTACCTGTGCAAGTTGTCTTCTTCCACCTGTTTTTCCCTTTTCCTTTCTTTTGAAAATCAATAAAAACTGGTTTATAATATTTTACAGGCCCTGTGCACATCTAGTGCACTTGACTTGGGACTTACAAGTAAACTAAATATGCCAATTGGGTCGGAACCAATGTTTCCATGTTTAAGGGAGAGAGCACATGCATGTTAGCACTGGTCAGCACTAGTAAAGCATGCAGTCCTAAAACCAGCAAAAACAGAGTCAGAGAAATAAAGGAAGGGAGTCAAAAAGTTGGGGGATGACCACCCTAAGGCTGTCAGGTCTAACAACTACCAACAAAGCAGAATCTTTATTACTGTGCTTCCACAACACAGTTCCAAGGCGTCAGGCATCAATAGCTGTTTTTCTTATAGTTTCAACATCTTCTTACAGCTGCAAACTCCAAATAAAGCATGGATTCATGAAACACAGTGACTCTATTATCTTCAAACATCTGGCAACACTCATTGCATAGTAATTTTAGGGTCCCAAACCAAACAGAAACCTGCTCATTCTCCTTTGAGAGAGTTTTTTTCTTAACAAAATTAACAATCCAGGATTTCGATTTATCTACCTTTTTAGTTAAGCAAGAGCCCTAAATATTCTGCTTTCTTAGACAGAAATGTTCAGTTATGATGTCTTAAAGCCAGGCAGCTGTCCCAACACCATTTGCAGTGCTTTATTTCACATGACATTATGGCCCTCATTATGACATTGGTGGTAAATCCTGCTTACCGCCCCGGTGACGGCCGCAAACATACTGCCGCAGTGGCAGATATTCGTTCACCATATTATGGCACACACACATCAATCTGACAGAATACTGCCACATACATAAATCTGCCAGCCCAGAGGTCAGTGCTAAAGTGGCGATACCAACACTCATACCGTTACGTCAACAGAACAACACCCATCACAATATAACCCACAAATCACCACGGCGGACATTCAATGGTGGTAAACCATTGGCGGTACATACTGCTGTGCTCAGAATGGACACCCACATTCAAAACAACACCACATTGGCCAATACTAAAAACACACACCTGATGCTCATACACACACCACACACACACCACTATAAAACACACAACCACATTACCCACAACCCCTTACAAACACCAATTGCTACCAGGAGACTGCGAAGAAGAGCAGAGAGCCAACTAGACACACACACCACTCACACCAATACACCCCTCATGCACTCCACATCACACACCCCACCACATTACTCAACACATCCTCACCAACACACAGCACACAACACCCATGGAACCACAAAGGCACCCCTGTTTCACTGACTAGGAGTTAAAGGTCATGGTAGAGTAAATTGCCATGGTAGAGCCACAGCTCTGCGGAGCACAGGTACTGCAGATTTCCATTGCAAGGAAGATGGAGCTATGGTGGAGAATCGTGGACAGGGTGAACGCCGTGGGACAGCACCCAAGAACAAGGGACTACATCAGGAAGAGGTGGAACGACCTATGGGGGAAGGTACGTTCCATAGCAGCAATGCACCAGCTCGCCAAGCAGAGGACTGGCGGTGGACCCCCGCCTCCTCCCCCATAGCTCACAGCTCACAGCATGGGAGGAGCAAGTACTGGCATTACTGAATCCTGAGGGACTCACTGGAGTTGCCAGAGGACTGGACACTGGTGAGTCAACATTTATTACCTATCACCCCTCCCCCAATACCTGCATGCCATCTCACACCCACACCCTCACTCCCATCACTCCACTCCAACCCACACACTGCACCTACACATCTCACTAACACCAATGCCAAGCCCTGCATGCCAAACCAATGCATGGACACCCCTCCCAGCCCTGCATGGGCATCCATCACTAAAGCATGCACAGCATAGGAAAACTAACATACTCACAATACATCACCATACACAAGCAAATGCTGGCAGGGCAACACCAACGATAGAGGGGAAGCCAGGGATGTACAAATGCCATACACTTGAAGCATAATACATCACTTACATCCCCACTGGTACCCCAACCAATGTCAGTGGAGAGGAGGTGCCACCACTATCCAGTCCCCCAACAGAAGAGGCCCTTAGTGATGACAGTAACTGTAGGAAGTTGGCTCTGTATGTGCTATTTCAAAGTAAGGAATAGCATGCACAGAGTCCAAGGGTTCCCCTTAGAGGTAAAATAGTGGTAAAAATAGATAATACTAATGCTCTATTTTGTGGTAGTGTGGTCGAGCAGTAGGCTTATCCAAGGAGTAGTGTTAAGCATTTGTTGTACATACACATAGACAATAAATGAGGTACACACACTCAGAGACAAATCCAGCCAATAGGTTTTGTTATAGAAAAATATCTTTTCTTAGTTTATTTTAAGAACCACAGGTTCAAATTTAACATGTAATATCTTGTTTGAAAGGTATTGCAGGTAAGTACATTAGGAACTTTGAATCATTTCAATTGCATGTATACTTTTCAAGTTATTGACAAATAGCTACTTTAAAAGTGGACACAGTGCAATTTTCACAGTTCCTGGGGGAGGTAAGTTTTTGTTAGTTTTACCAGGTAAGTAAGACACTTACAGGGTTCAGTTCTTGGTCCAAGGTAGCCCACCGTTGGGGGTTCAGAGCAACCCCAAAGTCACCACACCAGCAGCTCAGGGCCGGTCAGGTGCAGAGTTCAAAGTGGTGCCCAAAACGCATAGGCTAGAATGGAGAGAAGGGGGTGCCCCGGTTCCGGTCTGCTTGCAGGTAAGTACCCGCGTCTTCGGAGGGCGGACCAGGGGGGTTTTGTAGGGCACCGGGGGGACACAAGCCCACACAGAAATTTCACCCTCAGCGGCGCGGGGGCGGCCGGGTGCAGTGTAGAAACAAGCGTCGGGTTCGCAATGTTAGTCTATGAGAGATCTCGGGATCTCTTCAGCGCTGCAGGCAGGCAAGGGGGGGGTTCCTCGGGGAAACCTCCACTTGGGCAAGGGAGAGGGACTCCTGGGGGTCACTTCTCCAGTGAAAGTCCGGTCCTTCAGGTCCTGGGGGCTGCGGGTGCAGGGTCTCTCCCAGGTGTCGGGACTTAGGATTCAAAGAGTCGCGGTCAGGGGAAGCCTCGGGATTCCCTCTGCAGGCGGCGCTGTGGGGGCTCAGGGGGGACAGGTTTTTGTACTCACAGTCTTAGAGTAGTCCTGGGGTCCCTCCTGAGGTGTTGGATCTCCACCAGCCGAGTCGGGGTCGCCGGGTGCAGTGTTGCAAGTCTCACGCTTCTTGCGGGGAGCTTGCAGGGTTCTTTAAAGCTGCTGGAAACAAAGTTGCAGCTTTTCTTGGAGCAGGTCCGCTGTCCTCGGGAGTTTCTTGTCTTTTCGAAGCAGGGGCAGTCCTCAGAGGATGTCGAGGTCGCTGGTCCCTTTGGAAGGCGTCGCTGGAGCAGGATCTTTGGAAGGCAGGAGACAGGCCGGTGAGTTTCTGGAGCCAAGGCAGTTGTCGTCTTCTGGTCTTCCTCTGCAGGGGTTTTTCAGCTAGGCAGTCCTTCTTCTTGTAGTTGCAGGAATCTAATTTTCTAGGGTTCAGGGTAGCCCTTAAATACAAAATTTAAGGGCGTGTTTAGGTCTGGGGGGCTAGTAGCCAATGGCTACTAGCCCTGAGGGTGGGTACACCCTCTTTGTGCCTCCTCCCAAGGGGAGGGGGTCACAATCCTAACCCTATTGGGGGAATCCTCCATCTGCAAGATGGAGGATTTCTAAAAGTCAGAGTCACCTCAGCTCAGGACACCTTAGGGGCTGTCCTGACTGGCCAGTGACTCCTCCTTGTTGCTTTCTTTGTTCCCTCCAGCCTTGCCGCCAAAAGTGGGGGCCGTGGCCGGAGGGGGCGGGCAACTCCACTAAGCTGGAGTGCCCTGCTGGGCTGTGACAAAGGGGTGAGCCTTTGAGGCTCACCGCCAGGTGTCACAGCTCCTGCCTGGGGGAGGTGTTAGCATCTCCACCCAGTGCAGGCTTTGTTACTGGCCTCAGAGTGACAAAGGCACTCTCCCCATGGGGCCAGCAACATGTCTCTGGTGTGGCAGGCTGCTGGAACTAGTCAGCCTACACAGACAGTCGGTTAAGTTTCAGGGGGCACCTCTAAGGTGCCCTCTGTGGTGTATTTTACAATAAAATGTACACTGGCATCAGTGTGCATTTATTGTGCTGAGAAGTTTGATACCACACTTCCCAGTTTTCAGTGTAGCCATTATGGTGCTGTGGAGTTCGTGTTTGACAGACTCCCAGACCATATACTCTTATGGCTACCCTGCACTTACAATGTCTAAGGTTTTGTTTAGACACTGTAGGGGTACCATGCTCATGCACTGGTACCCTCACCTATGGTATAGTGCACCCTGCCTTAGGGCTGTAAGGCCTGCTAGAGGGGTGTCTTACCTATACTGCATAGGCAGTGAGAGGCTGGCATGGCACCCTGAGGGGAGTGCCATGTCGACTTACTCGTTTTGTTCTTACTAGCACACACAAGCTGGCAAGCAGTGTGTCTGTGCTGAGTGAGAGGTCTCCAGGGTGGCATAAGACATGCTGCAGCCCTTAGAGACCTTCCTTGGCATCAGGGCCCTTGGTACTAGAAGTACCAGTTACAAGGGACTTATCTGGATGCCAGGGTCTGCCAATTGTGGATACAAAAGTACAGGTTAGGGAAAGAACACTGGTGCTGGGGCCTGGTTAGCAGGCCTCAGGACACTTTCAATTGTAAACATAGCATCAGCAAAGGCAAAAAGTCAGGGGGCAACCATGCCAAGGAGGCATTTCCTTACAAACCCCCCCCCCAAACGAAAGAGGATGAGACTAACCTTTCCCAAGAGAGTCTTCATTTCTTAAGTGGAAGAACCTGGAAAGGCCATCTGCATTGGCATGGGCAGTCCCAGGTCTGTGTTCCACTATAAAGTCCATTCCCTGTAGGGAGATGGACCACCTCAACAGTTTAGGATTTTCACCTTTCATTTGCATCAGCCATTTGAGAGGTCTGTGGTCAGTTTGAACTAGGAAGTGAGTCCCAAAGAGGTATGGTCTCAGCTTCTTCAGGGACCAAACCACAGCAAAGGCCTCCCTCTCAATGGCACTCCAACGCTGCTCCCTGGGGAGTAACCTCCTGCTAATGAAAGCAACAGGCTGGTCAAGGCCATCATCATTTGTTTGGGACAAAACTGCCCCTATCCCATGTTCAGAGGCATCAGTCTGCACAATGAACTGCTTTGAATAATCTGGAGCTTTTAGAACTGGTGCTGAGCACATTGCTTGTTTCAGGGTGTCAAAGGCCTGTTGGCATTCCACAGTCCAGTTCACTTTCTTGGGCATTTTCTTGGAGGTGAGTTCAGTGAGGGCTGTCACAATGGATCCATATCCCTTCACAAACCTCCTGTAATACCCAGTCAAGCCAAGGAATGCCCTGACTTGAGTCTGGGTTTTTGGAGCTACCCAGTCCAGAATAGTCTGGATCTTGGGTTGGAGTGGCTGAACTTGGCCTCCACCTACAAGGTGGCCCAAGTAAACCACAGTTCCCTGCCCTATCTGGCATTTGGATGCCTTGATAGAGAGGCCTGCAGATTGCAGAGCCTTCAAAACCTTCTTCAGGTGGACCAGGTGATCCTGCCAGGTGGAGCTAAAGACAGCAATATCATCAAGATAAGCTGTGCTAAAGGACTCCAAGCCAGCAAGGACTTGATTCACCAACCTTTGGAAGGTGGCAGGGGCATTCTTTAAACCAAAGGGCATAACAGTAAACTGATAATGCCCATCAGGTGTGGAGAATGCTGTTTTCTCTTTTGCTCCAGGTGCCATTTTTATTTGCCAGTACCCTGCTGTCAAGTCAAAGGTACTTAAGAATTTGGCAGCACCTAATTTATCTATGAGCTCATCAGCTCTAGGAATTGGATGAGCATCTGTCTTGGTGACAGAATTGAGCCCTCTGTAGTCCACACAAAACCTCATCTCTTTCTTTCCATCTTTGGTGTGAGGTTTGGGGACTAAGACCACTGGGCTAGCCCAGGGGCTGTCAGAGCGCTCAATTACTCCCAATTCCAGCATCTTGTGGACTTCCACCTTGATGCTTTCCTTAACATGGTCAGACTGTCTAAAGATTTTGTTTTTGACAGGCATGCTGTCTCCTGTGTCCACATCATGGGTACACAGGTGTGTCTGACCAGGGGTTAAGGAGAAGAGTTCAGGAAACTGTTGCAGGACTCTCCTACAATCAGCTTGCTGTTGGCCAGAGAGGGTGTCTGAGTAGATCACTCCATCTACTGTGCCATCTTTTGGGTCTGATGACAGAAGATCAGGGAGAGGTTCACTCTCTGCCTCCTGATTCTCATCTGTTACCATCAACAGATTCACATCAGCCCTGTCATGGAAGAGCTTAAGGCGGTTCACATGGATCACCCTCTTGGGGCTCCTGCTTGTGCCCAGGTCCACCAGGTAGGTGACCTGACTCTTCCTTTCTAGCACTGGGTAAGGGCCACTCCATCTGTCCTGGAGTGCCCTGGGAGCCACAGGCTCCAGAACCCAGACTTTCTGCCCTGGTTGGAACTCAACCAGTGCAGCCTTTTGGTCATACCAAAACTTCTGGAGCTGTTGGCTGGCCTCAAGGTTTTTGGTTGCCTTTTCCATGTACTCTGCCATTCTAGAGCGAAGGCCAAGTACATAGTCCACTATGTCCTGTTTAGGCTCATGGAGAGGTCTCTCCCAGCCTTCTTTAACAAGGGCAAGTGGTCCCCTTACAGGATGACCAAACAGAAGTTCAAAGGGTGAGAACCCTACTCCCTTCTGTGGTACCTCCCTGTAAGCGAAAAGCAGACATGGCAGGAGGACATCCCATCTCCTTTTGAGTTTTTCTGGGAGCCCCATGATCATGCCCTTTAATGTCTTGTTGAATCTCTCAACTAAGCCATTAGTTTGTGGATGGTAAGGTGTAGTGAATTTATAAGTCACTCCACACTCATTCCACATATGTTTCAGGTATGCTGACATGAAGTTGGTACCTCTGTCAGACACCACCTCCTTAGGGAAACCCACTCTGGTAAAGATACCAATGAGGGCCTTGGCTACTGCAGGGGCAGTAGTCGACCTAAGGGGAATAGCTTCAGGATACCTGGTAGCATGATCCACTACTACCAGGATATACATATTTCCTGAGGCTGTGGGAGGTTCTAGTGGACCAACTATGTCCACACCCACTCTTTCAAAGGGAACCCCCACCACTGGAAGTGGAATGAGGGGGGCCTTTGGATGCCCACCTGTCTTACCACTGGCTTGACAGGTGGGGCAGGAGAGGCAAAACTCCTTAACCATGTTGGACATATTGGGCCAGTAGAAGTGGTTGACTAGCCTCTCCCACGTCTTGGTTTGTCCCAAATGTCCAGCAAGGGGAATGTCATGGGCCAATGTTAGGATGAACTCTCTGAACAGCTGAGGCACTACCACTCTCCTAGTGGCACCAGGTTTGGGGTCTCTGGCCTCAGTGTACAGGAGTCCATCTTCCCAATAGACCCTATGTGTTCCATTTTTCTTGCCCTTGGACTCCTCAGCAGCTTGCTGCCTAAGGCCTTCAAGAGAGGGACAGGTTTCTTGTCCCTTACACAGCTCCTCCCTTGAGGGTCCCCCTGGGCCTAAGAGCTCAACCTGATAAGGTTCAAGCTCCAAAGGCTCAGTTCCCTCACAGGGCAGAACTTCTTCCTGAGAAGAGAGGTTCCCTTTCTTTTGCTGTGTTGCAGTTGGTTTCCCAACTGACTTTCCTTTCCTCTTGGTAGGCTGGGCCATTCTTCCAGACTCCAGCTCTACTTGTTCACCCTGTGCCTTGCATTGTGCTCTTGTTTTCACACACACCAGTTCAGGGATACCCAGCATTGCTGCATGGGTTTTTAGTTCTACCTCAGCCCATGCTGAGGACTCCAGGTCATTTCCAAGCAGACAGTCCACTGGGATATTTGAGGAGACCACCACCTGTTTCAGGCCATTGACCCCTCCCCATTCTAAAGTAACCATTGCCATGGGATGTACTTTTCTCTGATTGTCAGCGTTGGTGACTGTGTAAGTTTTTCCAGTCAGGTATTGGCCAGGGGAAACCAGTTTCTCTGTCACCATGGTGACACTGGCACCTGTATCCCTCAGGCCCTCTATTCTAGTCCCATTAATTAAGAGTTGCTGTCTGTATTTTTGCATGTTAGGCGGCCAGACAGCTAGTGTGGCTAAATCCACCCCACCCTCAGAAACTAGAGTAGCTTCAGTGTGGACCCTGATTTGCTCTGGGCACACTGTTGATCCCACTTGGAGACTAGCCATACCAGTGTTACCTGGATGGGAGTTTGGAGTGGAACCTTTCTTGGGACAGGCCTTGTCTCCAGTTTGGTGTCCATGCTGTTTACAGCTATGACACCAGGCCTTTTTGGGATCAAAGGTTTTACCCTTGTACCCATTGTTTTGTGAAGAGGCTCTGGGCCCACCCTCCTGTGCAGGTTTTTGGGGGCCTGTAGAAGACTCTTTACTATTTTTAGTTTTGGTTGTCTCATCACTCTTCCCCTGGGGAGTCTTTGTGACCCCTTTCTTTTGGTCACCCCCTGTTGAAGTCTTGGACACCCTTGTCTTGGCCCAATGGTCCGCCTTCTTTCCCAATTCTTGGGGAGAAATTGGTCCTAGGTCTACCAGATGCTGATGCAGTTTATCATTGAAACAATTACTTAATAGGTGTTCTTTCACAAATAAATTGTACAGCCCATCATAATTACTTACACCACTGCCTTGAATCCAACCATCTAGTGTTTTCACTGAGTAGTCTACAAAGTCAACCCAGGTCTGGCTCGAGGATTTTTGAGCCCCCCTGAATCTAATCCTATACTCCTCAGTGGAGAATCCAAAGCCCTCAATCAGGGTACCCTTCATGAGGTCATAAGATTCTGCATCTTGTCCAGAGAGTGTGAGGAGTCTATCCCTACACTTTCCTGTGAACATTTCCCAAAGGAGAGCACCCCAGTGAGATCTGTTCACTTTTCTGGTTACACAAGCCCTCTCAAAAGCTGTGAACCATTTGGTGATGTCATCACCATCTTCATATTTAGTTACAATCCCTTTAGGGATTTTCAACATGTCAGGAGAATCTCTGACCCTATTTATGTTGCTGCCACCATTGATGGGTCCTAGGCCCATCTCTTGTCTTTCCCTCTCTATGGCTAGGATCTGCCTTTCCAAAGCCAATCTTTTGGCCATCCTGGCTAACTGGATGTCCTCTTCACTGGGGTTATCCTCAGTGATTTCAGAGGTGTTGGTCTCTCCTGTGAGGGAACCAGCATCTCTGACTATTATTTTTGGAGTCAGGGTTTGAGGGACCCTGTTCTCCCTAGATAGGACTGGTAGGGGGGAATTTTCCTCCAAGTCACTATCCTCTTCCTCTGAGTTGCCACCCTCAGAGGGGTTGGCCCTTGCAAACTCTGCCAACAGCTCCTGGAGCTGTAGTTTGGAAGGTCTGGGGCCCATTGTTATTTTCTTTATTTCACAGAGTGACCTTAGCTCCCTCATCTTAAGATGGAGGTAAGGTGTGGTGTCGAGTTCCACCACATTCACATCTGTGCTAGACATTATGCTTCTAAAAGTTGGAATACTTTTTAAGAAACTAAAACTGGTTCTAGAATCTAATTCAAACTTTTAACAAACTTTTAAACTCTAAAAAGGAATGCTAACAGGGACTAACACAAGGCCCTAGCAGGACTTTTAAGAATTTAGAAAACTTTTCAAATTGCAAAAATCAATTTCTAATGACAATTTTGGAATTTGTCGTGTGATCAGGTATTGGCTGAGTAGTCCAGCAAATGCAAAGTCTTGTACCCCATCCGCTGATCCACCAATGTAGGAAGTTGGCTCTGTATGTGCTATTTCAAAGTAAGGAATAGCATGCACAGAGTCCAAGGGTTCCCCTTAGAGGTAAAATAGTGGTAAAAATAGATAATACTAATGCTCTATTTTGTGGTAGTGTGGTCGAGCAGTAGGCTTATCCAAGGAGTAGTGTTAAGCATTTGTTGTACATACACATAGACAATAAATGAGGTACACACACTCAGAGACAAATCCAGCCAATAGGTTTTGTTATAGAAAAATATATTTTCTTAGTTTATTTTAAGAACCACAGGTTCAAATTTAACATGTAATATCTTGTTTGAAAGGTATTGCAGGTAAGTACATTAGGAACTTTGAATCATTTCAATTGCATGTATACTTTTCAAGTTATTGACAAATAGCTACTTTAAAAGTGGACACAGTGCAATTTTCACAGTTCCTGGGGGAGGTAAGTTTTTGTTAGTTTTACCAGGTAAGTAAGACACTTACAGGGTTCAGTTCTTGGTCCAAGGTAGCCCACCGTTGGGGGTTCAGAGCAACCCCAAAGTCACCACACCAGCAGCTCAGGGCCGGTCAGGTGCAGAGTTCAAAGTGGTGCCCAAAACGCATAGGCTAGAATGGAGAGAAGGGGGTGCCCCGGTTCCGGTCTGCTTGCAGGTAAGTACCCGCGTCTTCGGAGGGCGGACCAGGGGGGTTTTGTAGGGCACCGGGGGGACACAAGCCCACACAGAAATTTCACCCTCAGCGGCGCGGGGGCGGCCGGGTGCAGTGTAGAAACAAGCGTCGGGTTCGCAATGTTAGTCTATGAGAGATCTCGGGATCTCTTCAGTGCTGCAGGCAGGCAAGGGGGGGGTTCCTCGGGGAAACCTCCACTTGGGCAAGGGAGAGGGACTCCTGGGGGTCACTTCTCCAGTGAAAGTCCGGTCCTTCAGGTCCTGGGGGCTGCGGGTGCAGGGTCTCTCCCAGGTGTCGGGACTTAGGATTCAAAGAGTCGCGGTCAGGGGAAGCCTCGGGATTCCCTCTGCAGGCGGCGCTGTGGGGGCTCAGGGGGGACAGGTTTTTGTACTCACAGTCTTAGAGTAGTCCTGGGGTCCCTCCTGAGGTGTTGGATCTCCACCAGCCGAGTCGGGGTCGCCGGGTGCAGTGTTGCAAGTCTCACGCTTCTTGCGGGGAGCTTGCAGGGTTCTTTAAAGCTGCTGGAAACAAAGTTGCAGCTTTTCTTGGAGCAGGTCCGCTGTCCTCGGGAGTTTCTTGTCTTTTCGAAGCAGGGGCAGTCCTCAGAGGATGTCGAGGTCGCTGGTCCCTTTGGAAGGCGTCGCTGGAGCAGGATCTTTGGAAGGCAGGAGACAGGCCGGTGAGTTTCTGGAGCCAAGGCAGTTGTCGTCTTCTGGTCTTCCTCTGCAGGGGTTTTTCAGCTAGGCAGTCCTTCTTCTTGTAGTTGCAGGAATCTAATTTTCTAGGGTTCAGGGTAGCCCTTAAATACTAAATTTAAGGGCGTGTTTAGGTCTGGGGGGCTAGTAGCCAATGGCTACTAGCCCTGAGGGTGGGTACACCCTCTTTGTGCCTCCTCCCAAGGGGAGGGGGTCACAATCCTAACCCTATTGGGGGAATCCTCCATCTGCAAGATGGAGGATTTCTAAAAGTCAGAGTCACCTCAGCTCAGGACACCTTAGGGGCTGTCCTGACTGGCCAGTGACTCCTCCTTGTTGCTTTCTTTGTTCCCTCCAGCCTTGCCGCCAAAAGTGGGGGCCGTGGCCGGAGGGGGCGGGCAACTCCACTAAGCTGGAGTGCCCTGCTGGGCTGTGACAAAGGGGTGAGCCTTTGAGGCTCACCGCCAGGTGTCACAGCTCCTGCCTGGGGGAGGTGTTAGCATCTCCACCCAGTGCAGGCTTTGTTACTGGCCTCAGAGTGACAAAGGCACTCTCCCCATGGGGCCAGCAACATGTCTCTGGTGTGGCAGGCTGCTGGAACTAGTCAGCCTACACAGACAGTCGGTTAAGTTTCAGGGGGCACCTCTAAGGTGCCCTCTGTGGTGTATTTTACAATAAAATGTACACTGGCATCAGTGTGCATTTATTGTGCTGAGAAGTTTGATACCACACTTCCCAGTTTTCAGTGTAGCCATTATGGTGCTGTGGAGTTCGTGTTTGACAGACTCCCAGACCATATACTCTTATGGCTACCCTGCACTTACAATGTCTAAGGTTTTGTTTAGACACTGTAGGGGTACCATGCTCATGCACTGGTACCCTCACCTATGGTATAGTGCACCCTGCCTTAGGGCTGTAAGGCCTGCTAGAGGGGTGTCTTACCTATACTGCATAGGCAGTGAGAGGCTGGCATGGCACCCTGAGGGGAGTGCCATGTCGACTTACTCGTTTTGTTCTTACTAGCACACACAAGCTGGCAAGCAGTGTGTCTGTGCTGAGTGAGAGGTCTCCAGGGTGGCATAAGACATGCTGCAGCCCTTAGAGACCTTCCTTGGCATCAGGGCCCTTGGTACTAGAAGTACCAGTTACAAGGGACTTATCTGGATGCCAGGGTCTGCCAATTGTGGATACAAAAGTACAGGTTAGGGAAAGAACACTGGTGCTGGGGCCTGGTTAGCAGGCCTCAGCACACTTTCAATTGTAAACATAGCATCAGCAAAGGCAAAAAGTCAGGGGGCAACCATGCCAAGGAGGCATTTCCTTACAGTAACTCTGGACTTCTGGATCTGAAGGACCTACCTGGCCCATCAGGGACCACTGGACAGCTGGTCACCCAAGCACAATCACAGACCACCACAGAGCCTCCCCGATCAGGATCCAACACCACAGCACCCACCCAGCATACCCATACCTCTGTCCCCAGGACAGGTCAATCAGCAGTGTGCCCACCTGTACAGGGACACCAGGCCACACCTCGCCCCCAAGACAGTCAGGGACCTGGGGTCAGTGGCAGTAGGCACACCGTTCAGGGGACAGTGGCACAGGCCAACAAGGAAACTGGGAGGACTGCTGTGCACCAGGGGGAAGACAGAACCAGGGAACCGACTCTCCATGAGGCACTCTCCGAGATCCTGGGAGCCTACCAACATTCCCAGGACACGATTGGCCAAATCCTTGACAACGTGCAGGAGAACAGGCGGGTGCAGGAGAGACAGTATCAGTGGATCAGGGAGGACTTGCAGGCCATTAACAACACCCTGATCTCCATAGCAGGGATGTTGGCAGACATGGCCAACATCATGAGGGAGGCAACAGCACACCAGTGGGCCCCTACCACTAACCAGTCAACTTAACAGCCCTCCACCTCTGCTGCTGTAGTGACCAGGAGGCCCCGCCACAGGACCCACAGGCCACCAGTACCCCACCCCCTGCAGAAGGTGAACCACCCCGCAAACGTTCCCTGCGACCCAGACAGAAGCCAGAGACACTTGCCAAGACCACTGCCAGGAAATAAGACTCTCCTGATTGTCCCCCTTGTGTCCCACTCAGACCCCCTTGTCCACCTTGAACTGCCATTGCTCCCCTTCCTATGTCCCCTTGGACACTGTACCTGTGCTACAAGCAGACTGGAACAATACCCTGGACTTTTCCTCCATCATCACTCCATTCCATTCCACTTTCCCCTCACATTCTTAGCACTACAATAAACACCCTTGGACAAAACTTGACTATTAGTATTTCATGTATTGAAAATGTGTATTGATGGAAACAGCTACATCCATTGCAAATGATCTGTACATTGTGAGAGCATAGACATGATTACCTGTAGCTGGCTGTAGTGATCACATCAGGACATTGTTGTCAAATCACCAACATCTGTGAAATGACAATGTAGGAGGCTGGCCTAGTTTGTAGTGGGTACCTTGGGTACTTACACCTTATACCAGGTCCAATTATCCCTTATTAGTAAAATGTAGTAGTGTTCCAGCAGCTTAGGCTGATAGAGGTAGCTATAGCAAAGCAGCTTAGGCTGAACTAGGAGACAGTCATAGCTCTTGCAATACCACTTCTAGTTACACAGTACACAAGTAAAGACAATACTCAGTGTTACCAAACATAAAGGTAGATTATTTGGGTGACACACGGCCAAAATATCTTAGAGGCAATACTCCTTCTGGGGGTAAGTATTATACACAATATATACACTAGACACCAAAATAAGGTAAGTAATTAGACATAATGCAAACAATAGGAAATGCTATAGAATGCAATGGGAGAAAATAGGTCTAGGGGCAACACAAACCATGCACTAAGAAAGTGGAATGCGAATCACGAATTCCCCCATAGACAAGTGTAGTGTGTAGAGAATCCACAAATGTGATTAAAATACCCCACCCCAAAGCCCAGGAAAGTAGGACTAAAGTACTGCAAGTTTCCTTAGGACACACTACACGTTGTGATTAGAGTTATCGCAAGCACCAAGCAAGACTGCAAACAACAAATGTTGGATTCCTGGACCTGAAGACTTGCAAAGGGAGGAGACCAAGCCCGGAAGTCGGAAGAAGTTCCAGGAAGGACAGGAGCCCTGCCAACCTAGAAGAGGGTGCAAAAGAAGAGTCCCTAGTTGGACAAAGACTGCAGAAATGCACCAAAGGACGATGGCTGCGGGTTCCTGCATGATGCAATGGGTGTCCCATGAAGAGATGTTAGATGCAGGTGAGTTTCGGCGCTGGATTCGTCCAACAAGCCTTGGTTCAAGCAAAGTTTCATTTTGCATCAAAGTGGCACTGCCTGGACCCCGGAGGGACCTGGGGGCTTCAACTCAGACTGAGGAGGCAGAGGGGGCTCCCAACACTGGGGGGAACCCACAGATGACCAGGCAGCACCCACAGAGGTCCCAGGACACGGGACAAAGAAGGTGCAAATTGCGATTGGAGCAGCACTACAAAAGACGGTCCCACACCGCCAGAGGTCAACTCAGCAAGTTGAGTGTCGCAGGATAGAGTGCTGGGGACTTGAGCCAGGCTGCGCACAAAGGACTCTTGCAAATATTGCACAGAGGCCCCAGCAGGTGAAGATGACGCAGTGCACTGGGGTACTGTCGCTAACGGGGATGGCAAGCTCTTACCTCCTCCAAATTTGGACAGCAGGACCTTAGGACAGTCTGTGTCAAAGGGGTCCACCACCTGTGTTCCAAGGAGCACGCTCGTTGCCAGGAGAGGAGTCCAAGAGAACCAATTGTTGACTTAGAAGGTGCCTGCAAGAGCAGGGAAGTGACTCTGTCACTCTACTGGAGATTTCTTCGGTCCTTCTGGTGCAGGGTGAAGACAGGGAGTCCCCAGAACGTGCACACTATGAAAACTGTTGCAGTTGCTGGCTCGAACTGAACTTGCAGAAGAACAGTAGCCATTCTGGATACTTTGTTGCTGCTACAGTGGTTCCTGGACCAGTCTGCGGTCAATCCAAGGTCAGAGGATGAAGTAGTAGTTGCAGGGAATTCCTGCTGGAAACTTGCAAGTACAATCTGAAGAGAATCCCACAGGAGAGACCCTAAATAGCCCTGAGAGAGGGATTAGCTACCTTATCAGGTATGGACCTATCAGGAGGGGTCTCTGACGTCACCTGTTGGCACTGGCTATTCAGAGGCCTCCAGAGTGTCCCCACACCTTAGAAACAAGATGGCTGAAGTCTGGGACACACTGGAGGAGTTCTGGACACCACCCCTGGGGTGGTGATGGACAGGGGAATGGTCACTCCCCTTTCCCATGTCCAGTTTCACACAAGAGCAGGGACTGGGGGTCCCTGAACCGGTGTAGACTGGCTTATTCAAGGTGGGCACCATCTGTGCCCTTCAAAGCATTTCCAGAGGCTGGGGGAGGCTACCCCTCCCAGCCTGTAACACCGATTTCCAAAGGGAGAGGGTGTAAGACCCTCCTCCCAAAGAAAATGCTTTGTTCTGCCTTCCTGGGACTGAGCTGCTCGACCCCAGGAGGGCAGAACCCTGTCTGTGAGGTGGCAGCAGCTGTAGCTGCAGTGCAAGCCTCAGAAAGCTGGTTTGGCAGTACTGGGGGTCCATGGTAGCGCCCCCAGGATGCATGGAATTGGCTCCCCAATACCAGATTTGGAATGGGGGACAATTCCATGATCTTAGACACCTTACATGGCCATATTGGGGGTTACCATTGTGAAGCTACATATAGGTATTGACTATATGTAGTGCACACATGTAATGGTGTCCCCACACTCACAAAATCCAGGGAATTGGCCCTGGACTGCATGGGGGCACCTTTGCTAGTGCAATGGGCACCTTTGCTAGTGCAATGGTGCCCTCACACTTAGTAACTTGCACCTAGCCTTCAGTTAATGAAGGTTAGACATATAGATGACTTAAGTGCAGTGAAAATGGCTGTGAAATAATGTGTGCACTATTTTACTCAGGCTGCAGTGGCAGTCCTGTCAAAGGGTTTGTCGGAGCTCCTTATGGGTGGCAAAAGAAATGCTGCAGCCCATAAGGATCTCCTGGATCCCCAGTGCTCTGGGTACCAAGGTTTCGTATACTAGGGACTTATAAGGAGGGGTCCAGTGTGTCAATTGAAATTGGTAAATGAAGTCACTAGCCTATAGTGACAAATTTAAAAGCAGAGAAAGCATAAGCACTGAGGTTCTGATTAGCAGAGCCTCAGTGACACAGTTAAGCACTAATCACAACACACACATTGGGCCACATGCTATGAGCACTGGGGTCCTGACTGGGGTCTAGCCCTGCTGCTCTGAGTGAGGAGGCTATCGACCTCCTGAGATCAATCTCTGTGGGGCAGTCAACCATTGTGAATGCCATCCAGGGGCTGGCATCCCAGATGCAGCAATGCAATGCATTCCTGGAGGGCATTCACAGTGGATTGGCGGTACAACAGAGATCGATTCAGGCTCTGGCCTCCTCTCTGATGGCAGCTATTGTCCCTGTTACTACCGTCCCCCCTCGAACTACCACTTCCGAGTCCCACTCCCCTCAACCCCAACCCATCCCAGAAACACATACAGACGAGCATGCACAAAAGGCAACACACAAGAGTGGCACAGGGAAACACAAGCACCACACTTCATCCCACAGGCACTCACACAAACACCATACAGTTGCAGACACGACAACATCCACAGCCTCCACTGTCTCCCCCTCCTCCCCCTCCACCACCTCCCTCCCAGTCACATCCACACTCACACCTGCATGCACTACATCAGCATCCACTACCAGCATCACCACACCAAGCAGAACACACATCTCACTAGCAGACACCTCCGCAACATCCATGCACGCGTCCCCTGTGTCCTCTCCCACCGCGTCTGTCCCCCCCTCCGAAAGGACACAAACGCAAGTATTCACACACCTAACAGCCACCCACCTCATATCAGCATACTGCCCATGCACCTGCACCCAAGTCCAGAAGACATACACCTCCAACAACCACTCCCTCATCCTCAACTCCCATCACTCCTCCCTCCTCCCGCTCCAACGTCCCTAAGAAGCTTTTCCTTTCCCAAATTGACCTCTTCCCTACCCCTCTACCCCTGTCCTCAACGTACAGGCAGGGTACCAAGACACAGCCCAGGACCTCAGCCAAACAGTCCACAGGGACAATGGTAGCACCACCTACTCAGGGTGGTAAGGATACCACACCTCATCACAGAAGGGGAAGGAGCCAGCACCACCAGGGAAGAGTGTGAAGAGGCCTGCAGCACCAGGGACGAGTGTGAAGGGGGCCGAACCACCAGGGAAGAATGTGAAGGGGCCTGCAACACCAGGGAAGAGTGTGAAGGGGCCTGCACCACCTGTGAAGAAGGGAAAGGGGCCTGCAACACCTGTGAAGAAGGGGAAGGGGCCTGCAACACCTGTGAAGAAGGGGAAGGAGCCTGCACCACCATGCAGAGAGGGGAAGAGCCCATCCACCCCTGCCATGAAGGGCAAGGGATCCACGAAACATGTGCAGGAGGAGACGATGCACTCTACTCCAGCGGAAGCTGTCAGGCTGACACCGCCACCACCACCAGTTGTCACAGGGCCCCCACTGCCAGCTGTCGAAGTGCAGCCATCAGTGAGTGCAGAGGCTGCCCAGGAGGTTCCTCCAACCACCACCACAGTGCAGCCATCGGACAGTGCAGAGGCTACCCAGGAGGCTCCTCCAACCACCACCACGGTGCAGCCATCGGACAGTGCAGAGGCTGCGCAGGAGGCTACTACAACCACCACCACAGTGCAGCCATCGGACAGTGCAGAGGCTGCCCAGGAGGCTCCTCCAAACACCACCACAGTGCAGCCGTCACTGTCAGCAGATGCCATGTAGGCCACCCTCCAGGGGCTGCTTTGTGGGCTCCCCCTCCAGAACCAGTGGGCAACTCACCCACTTCAGAAACTGTGGCCTTGCACTCCCTAGGACAGAGTAATGGGCATGCAGCCCCCTCCAGAACCAGTGGGGACGTTCCTGTATTCGGCTGAGGTGCCCCCCCGCTCCCCTGAGGTGCCTTCCCACTTGCAAAATGATGCCCCTGCAGTGTTCTCTCAGGCTGTGTCAGGATACAGGTTGGGCCTTGGACTGTGCCCTGTGGCCTTGTGTGCCCTCATGACTTTGGACTGGGCATTGGCCCTTTATGGACATTTGTATATATTTGGTTCATGTGGTGGATTTTGCTATGCTAATACATTGTCGTTACTCCAGCATTGTAGTACGTGTTTTATTATTCCGTGTGTCGTGTGCCATTGGTTTACATGTGCAGCTGGTTGTGTGTATGGTGTGTGTGTGGATGGTGTGTGTTGTGCGTGTGTGTTTCACTGTTGTTTTCCTCACTCCCTCCCTTGTGTGCTAGGTTGGTGTGCTCACCGTCGTCTTCGTCGGCGTTGGTGTTCCAGGTGGAGCATGACGTAGAAGATCATCGGGAAAACTTGCAGTTCGGGTTCCATGGCGGCGTGGTTCTTCCCTGTGTCTCCAATGGTGAGTCCTTTCACTTCTGAGCTCTGTTTCCATCAGGCTTTTGTTGGCGTTGGTACCGCTCCAGAAAAGGTGGTGATTTTGTTTGTCATTATATGGTGGACGGTACTTTGTCTCCTGCCTCGCTGTTGTTGACTGTTGTTTCCGCTGTGGCAGTTGGTGTGGTACATTGGCTGTCTATTGGAGTTATCACCACCATGGTCATAATTTGGCAGAACTTACCGCAAGGCTGTTGGCAGTATTACCGCCACTTTATCACTCACCGCCAGGGGCATAATGAGTGCCTATGTATTTCTTGTTTAAAAATTTGGTAAACTCAGGTACCGTG
Source organism: Pleurodeles waltl (assembly GCF_031143425.1). Lineage (NCBI taxonomy): Eukaryota > Metazoa > Chordata > Amphibia > Caudata > Salamandridae > Pleurodeles > Pleurodeles waltl. Next base: position 252,694,771 of record NC_090442.1, on the reverse strand, counting down.
GCTGCCATTTCTTATATTTTAGAAATGAAATGATGATCACTAAATATGCATATTAGAGTATCTCAAGTGCATGGCACAAGCCTCATATTTCCCTTGAGGAATAGCAGTTGGAAAACCCAAAGTGACCTATTCATGTGTTCAGTGACACTGATTACAACAAAACAGATAATTCCCTCTTAACAACCAAGTTCAACTGCCTTTCTTTGTGTTTAGCTGTCACAATATAATTCTTTAAAACATTCCTATGCATGTGACCTTCCATCTAACCTAAATGGACTTGAATCATATTGTTGTATGTTCGCAGAACACATATTGTCATCCACACTGTGGATAAAGTTTAATCTTGAAGTTACCTTGATGATGCTAATCAAAACGTTATTGGTCCTTATCAGCCACAAATATTTCCCTTTGTTTTATATTCCTTAAAAGGAACATAAGAATAGCATTCTTATAAAAGCCTATCATTTTGTTCCCGTTATCACAATAAATAGCTATTGCAATGCCAAGAGCATACAAATTAATTTCTGGATAATTGTAATAAAATATTTTAGGGGTACAACAAAGAACTCAAATGAAACAAGATCTAGGTAATGCCGGGTCCTGACATCATGTGGCAACAAGACACCAGGCCAAAGAAATTGCAACATTTTCCGATATTGGTGGATACGTTTAAAATCGGCAATCTATTGATTCCCTTCCCAATTTACGATGACCTCACAGGTCTCAAACATCTTCATTGCAGGTTTTTTGAGCTTCAAACAAAGACAAACAGTGCAAAGCCAATAGGTCTGTGATTAATGTGCGAACACATAGACATTAAATCCAAATGAAGAACTGAAAAGTCCTACCTTATCGAAGGCTCCCTTGTCTTCGATACACTCTTGTTTTCTTTTATTAAATAAAGGTCAAATGGCAAGGAAAACGTATTTATAGCTCTCCCTTAGTTTCAAAAACACAGAAATAGAGAACTATAATGAAAGCTCTCTTGCCACCTGACCTTCTGTTACCATAGAAACAAAATTAAAACTACATTGAAGGAAAGGGTCCTTTATTCTAGCGTGCCTTTCACTTCTAGGAAGAAATAAATGAATGAAAAAAACTTCTCATGGAGCAAAAGCACACAAGGACATAGAAAGGCCCTCATGAGGGACACTGGCTGGGCTTGCATGGCTGACAAGACGCTCAAGGGAAAGTAGGAAGGTAGAGAGACAGACTTTAGAGGTGGCTTAGGATGATGAGGAGCACATAGGGAAAGAAGAAGGGATGGGAGAAGGGGGTAAGGAAGAATGTATTGGGGAAGGAGTGAGGGCTGGTGAGAAAAGACTGGGCCTGTAGGAGCACACAGTGAACGCTACAGATGTAAAGTAGTCCCTCATGCAGTTCAGTGCAAGCATTAGATTGGAGATAGAAGCATATATCTTATCAGCAAAAAACAGCAGGTGAGAGATGAATATTCCACTCAACGGAGCACAAATGTGACTGACAAAGTATCAAGCAAATAACTGAAAAAAGCTGTAGAAGCAAGGAAGTGGTTGAAAGGTGTGGATCCAAATCCCACAATGTGTATATTATTAGCAATCAGACTGTTTGATGGCTATGCAGTCAAAACCGAAACCTAAAATAACTCTTATAATAGCTGAGTATCTAGATTAGGTTCAAGCAGTAGTACCTGTTGGATTATCCAAATTGAATTATACAAATAGCATTTATCTCAGTATGCCCAAGTAACTGATGTAAATTTAACCAAGGCTACAAAATGTTTTACCCCACATATTCTTCTTCTGCTGGTGACAGATGCAACTGCGTTTTCTCTTCCAGATCAAGATTCGAAAATGCTTGCACCGAGGTCGATGGGATCTTTGGATGTAGTGAAGAGTGTGGTAAAACCAAACACATTCACTCAAATCTCAATCAGTACAACAACACATTTAAACACCATAACCAATCTGCCCATGGAAACAAAATTCAAATCAATGAAAAGTTTCAAAGCTTTATTACAACAACAAAGCCACAGTCACATAAATAGTGGGTAAAACTCAGTTATAAAGATAAATGAAAACCAAAGGCTGACTATTCTGTGAAACAAGTTTCATCTACTCAACATCAATACCATTAAACATTCCAGAAGAAATACACACCCAAGCAATGATAATATTTGTGCAACAGAAACAGATTCAAATTCATTAAATTTTGATATCAGTCAATATTCAATTTAAAAGATCAATACATCAAATTTTATGAGGATTGTTATCCCTACTACTATTGCAAATTAGGACAAGCGCGTGTGGGAATGGGCTTACACATGCGGGCAAAAGCATAAGAAAAAAAGAAGATAAAAATAATTTGGAAAAATCGTCTATCTCGGGTTAGATTAGGCTAACAAATAAAAATCAAAGAAAACAAGTATTAGCATGCTAAACTAATCAAAATAAGGCAATTGGACAAATAACATTGCAAATGTTATACCTCCCTGGAAACAGCATACAGGTCAGGTTAAAAATCAAATACATCAGGTCCAGCAGAGTGCTTCAGGAACAATATCAGTGGAAAGTGTGCAAACTGCATATCAGGAACATGCGTGGGACAAGTTAACAATTAAATTTAAAGGGGCAGTTTAGCAATATAAGAAGGACTTAACAAGGTGAAGCCTGAATAGCGTTAGAAGCAAAGAGGGACTGAACAGTAGATGCAGCAAGAGGGGGACAAAACAGGAGAATTGACTAAAAGTTTAAAACGTCTCTGCCTAACTAGAAATGTCGATTGTAATGTGATTGGTCCGATGTGTGCAATCATATGTCATAAAGTGACAATGTCCAATGAAATTTAGAATGCCCATTAAGTATGCAACATCTCCAGATTCTCTGAGAGTAGGTGTGAAGTCATCTCTCCTTTCGTGTGACACCGACAATAACTAGCAACTCTGTACATTAATTGATACATTCCAGAATCTTCCCATGGCTCACAACAGTTCTCTCCTTTCACATAGGAAAACACATCTAAACAATGGTACTGCTCTACTTTCCAGTCCTCATTTCAAGGTTATTGCAGAATGAGCTTATACACAATAAATAGAACATGTTACTAAACATGTGAGACAACCTAATGGAAAAATTCAGGTTGAAAGGAAAGAAATGATTCAGCTTTTCATTACTGCTGCAAATATGAAACTCCAGGCCTAGTTATGCTAATACAAGAAATGAATATAGCTGTTAATAAAACACGCAAATTATAAAAACTCATGACTATATCTCATTAATAATATATCATAAAATATTCAAAGCATATCAATATTAATTGCAATCTTTGTTAACAAATTACATTAGATATGACTGAGACATGCATTTATTTTTCTGCACACATGTAGGTTTAAACTAATAACTCATATATAAATCAATATAAATCATAATTATTTTCTAATCATAATAATTCACTCTAATAATGAATTATTCTCAAACATTGTTATAAATCAGGTTAGCATTTTAATAAACACAGTCGGCACAACGCCTGCCTGGTAGGCACAATGTCCACCAGAAGGCAAAATGTGTAAACTTTAAAATACATATTAATGCATCTTAGTTAGGCTTTTAAATGTGAATATAAAAGCAACTAATGCGGACTTCTGTGCCACTAAAGCATTAACAAAATTTCCATTCTAACACACGCAAAGATGAAGCTGAAATCCCTGCTCACGGTAGCAAGGGCATTTCACCTATTGGGCCTAATGTTTATCTCACTCAGAACATCATCTGGCCAGGCTAATCCATACAGCTAGAGATTGACTTGTGGCCAACCCAATATTTAGGAAACATAAATGTGTTGGTTGAACTATTTCTGCAGTGTCTGCTCGCAACCAGAGAATGCACTACCCCTCACTTTCAAGGTCATTGCAAACCACGTATCATTTAGGCATAGACTCTCCTTCCATTGCCTAGTTTGTTCTGCCAAGGGCTGTGTTGTACCTTTAGTCTTGACATATTGGTTTAAAGATGATGTTTACAAGCATCCTAAAAATAAAAACATGACATAATAACATGGAAGTTTGATTCACATTTAAAACAGCAACTACAGTTACTGGTTTTATTTCTCATGTCACAAGGCACTTTCTACCATCCCATCCACAGCTACACAATCATGTCTAATTCATCGCTCTTTCTGAATGAAATTCTCCTAACAACATTCACCTCCCTATATGTGTTTTCCAAAGTACTCAGTTCTGTAATGCATTAAATACAATATTCCACATATTTTATAGGTTTGATTTGATTTTGAAATTTGTAGAGTGTTACCCAGTTGGGCATCTTGGTGCTTAACAGGCTTTTATTGTATACTTACTGTGTTAAAAAAAGCTGGTAAAAAAGAAATATGTAAACAGAACCTCAAGAGAAAAATATTCAAAAAAAGAAATGATCATATAGATATTAGGGGTGGGTGGAATGTTTCATTCCCCCTGCAGAATTGGCAAAATTTGGCCAAACTCCACCAATCTGTACGTGGCAGAATTGTCTCCTGTGAGGCTTTAGAAATGTGAGTGTGAACAAGATTTGACATCCCCTAGCACCATTTTCTAACGAGGGTGGTCGCAGGCGATAGCAGTCCGAGGACTGCTTCTGAAGTATATTTGCTGCTGCTTGAGTCAGTGCTTAATTTGAGATGGTGGTTGCTGCTGGTGCCCACCAGCACTTTTTTTCTGGGCACTGGCACTTATTTTGCCTCACTAGACATTGACACTGAGTATGAGAATGGAAAATACAAAAGGTGGAAAGAAACATGAAGAAAAAAAGACAGAAAAACAGTGACAAAGGGAGAAAGCAGGGACGAAAAACAATGTGCATGTGAGAGTTGAGGCCTGGGAGTATCCTATGAGTAATTAAGGCTGCATGAGGGGGAGTCAAGACTACGAAGCCTTGATATTAAGCACCACATCTCTCTTCAGCACCAGCAGTATCTTCTGAGCAGAAGTTTGAGCCCCTGCGCTTATTATTTTACAGATTAAGCACTGGCTTGAGTAGATTTTCTACTTGAGTGGCAGGAAAATTGACTTGAATGGCTGTAGACTCTTGCTCACCGCATGTTTTTTCGTTGCTGCTCGCACTACAGGCACTAAGTCGCAGCGTGTGCAGAGCGACATGCATACTTCTGCCTGTTAGTGGAACTCCACAGAATATAGCAGAGGATTTATATAACTTCATGGAATTCCACAGAATTGAACTCCGCAAGTTCCACTCACCTCTAAGGAGATGTATGTATAAAGAGATAAAACATGCAATTATTACTATAGAAAAATATTGTGAACATTATGCGGTTTTCATCTGTTTTCTAAAGGATACATGATGTTCTATTGATCTTAGTGAGAAAAGGTATTCCAAATTTTTGCAGGCAAAAAGGAAAAATTATGGGTTTTTTTGACAGATGGAAGAAGAAGTGGGCACTTTCATCCAGATCTAAATTGTTCGGTGGTGCTATAATGTTTAAAACTTTCCTGTAAGAATTAGGGACCTTGCTAATCATAGACCCGATGTACTATATGCATTTTCTGAAAGTGCTTTTGCTCAGTCACAGGCAAATAATGTAAACATTTCATGTAGGGAGACCCATAAGCCTTTTTTGGCAGGCTAAAAATTAATCTAATTGTTGCATTTTGAATTTGGCTTAGTCTGTTCAACAGAGTTTAGGGTAGACTGAGTAAAGAGCATTACAGTAATTCAACCTGGATAGGATTACTGCTGATTTCTGCTTTGATAATAAGCTAGCAAGATTTTTGGTCTAAGTAGGGGGGGGCAACATTTTTCCACACTCTGGAATGGAAAAAAACAAGATGATTAACTTGTATTTATTTGTGGAGCAAGTGCAAATTGGCCATTGAAGTGAAAGCCTACAATTCAAACTTCTTTAACTGGTTTGGGGACCGGCCCAGTATGACCGTCCGTAGTCAGTTATAAGTGGGGGACTTATTTATCCCCCAATAACATTTCACCTTTTTCTGTGTTAACATTCAAAGTGTTTGTTGATATCCATAAAATTGCTGAACTGAAACAGGCACGAAAGGAATCAGCTGTTTACTAAGTGGAGTTATCCAGATTTACCATAATCTATGTATCATCTGCATGCATTTTAAAACTGAAAACAAAAGAATGGATCAGTCTTGCCAGGGGGACATAGTGATGTTGACCAATGTTGGGCTCAGGGATGATACCTGTGGTACCCCTGGTGTTGTAGTGTGGAAAGATGACAATAGAGGTTAAAAGGTAACTGCTTGGGATCTATTTATAAAATAATCTGTGATCCAGTTTTGTGCAACTTCTTTTACACTCATGTAATGTAGTTGGTCCTAGTAAAATATTTTATGAAATAGTATCAAATGCTAAGAACATATTAAGGAGGATTAGAGGCACTGATCTCCCCTTTCTGATCTGCCAGTGATCGCAAATCATCTAGAAATGCCACTAGAGCTGATTCTGTACTGTGGGACCTCTAAATCCTGACTGGCAAGGGTCCAGTAGATTTTCCAGTCTCATATGTTTAATAAATTGGGAATTTCACTTTTTTTCTCTAACATTTTTACTATGAGAGGTGGTTGAAAATTTGGTCTGTAATTGCTCTGCTGGTTTGTGTCAGCAGTGGGTTTAATCAACAGAGGTATTCAACAATGCTTTCTTACAACAATCAGGAATTAATTATGTCCCAGTTATACATTCCAAAGGTCCTGGTTAGGGTGTAGAATAGTTTGCTCCATTGTTTTAAAGATATGGGATGGACAAGGCTGTAAAGGATGGTCTGCTTAAATAAACTGCAGAAGCCGAGATGTTTTACTTTCTGCAATTTATTTAAATTCCCCCAGCATGGGCTTAGGTGAAACAATGGAATACTTCAGGAACTGTTCTCTGAATTGTTGGGTTTTAAAAGTGAACTGTGTATTTTCTAGATTTTCTCCTGGAAGTAACAGGTGATAGTACTGTAGTGAATCCTAGTTTGTTTTAATAGGATAGCAGGAGTTAGCTTAGCCGTAGGCTTGTAAACTCGTGCCCCCGTCACCTAGTGACTTTTAACCTACTTAGCTTGCTCTGTCTTAGCTCCTTTAATTATTTATTTCCTCTAAGATGGCTGCCTTGTTTTAGTTAAGCCACTTGTTATGAGTTTTTTTATCAGTGTCACTGCGCCAAGGCGTCAAGATCAAGCGCGAAAGACAAACAAACAGTAGGTGTTCACACAGGGATTTTCCCTCTCTATACTTTCGAGGGATTGTTGATATTAATTGCCGTCCCAAGCATGCCTGTTATCTATTGTTTTAGAATACACCTACGTCAGGAGACCTTGTAGATCTGTATAAATACATCACACTTTAGACAGATAATCAGAGGGATTCCGACCAGAGGGCATCGCCACCATCGCTGATACCGATGCTGCAGTCATCTTGATGCTGACCCAGTCTTCGTGTCCCTGCGGAGTCTGAGATAGAGACCTCATTCCAAGGTAACGAGGGTTGGGGGCTCCTCTCATGGACACGGCTTTGGCAGATTAGGTTTAACAAACCCAGCTCTCATTTAGGTAGGAGGTTAGGCATATTCTCATTAGGGTATTAGGGCATATTACATCTTATATTTGTATGAGACATAATATATCTGTGTGTAAAGGGTAATTTCCGTTTAACCACGACAACCCTGAGATATCTTACTTTGAGTCCATGCGTAAGCGACTGCCACAAATCACCTATTGTGTTTCTGGTGAGGTACTGCTAGTGAGCCGGTAAGGTTTGGACAACAGTCGCAACTAGTTGTAGGAAAAGACTTAGGGGGTCATTACGACCCTGGCGGACGGTGTTAAAGCTGCGGAAATACCGCAAACAGGCCGGCGGACAAAAAAAGGGAATTACGACCCTGGCGGTAACCGCCAACAAAGACAGCCACTTTAACACTTCGCCCGCCACGGCGGTACAGACAAACAGCGTGGCGGTCACCGCCAACAGACAGGCGGGAGACAATGTACCGCCCACACTATTACAACACACCAATCTGCCACCTTTTCCGGGGCGGATTCACTGTGGATAAAAACACGGCGGAAACAGCTTTTGCTATGGGAAAACGCTCACCTCAACACACTCCACGAGGAACGAGGACTCCATGGAGCCAGAACTCCAAATACTACCTGCCCTTGTCTTTCTGCTCCTCTACGAACAACAGCGACGTAGGCGCAGAACATACCAGTGAGTACTGCATCTACGACACAGGGAAGGCAAAAGTTAGGGGGACACCCACCAAACACCCCCACCCTCGCATATTACAACATACACACCAATGCAGTCAAAAATATCACATGAACAACCCACAATCCCCCCGGAAGAATGCAAAGACAAAGCGAGATCCGTTCAAATATTGTAATGTGCCAATATATATGTCATATAAAAATATACTGAATCATACCTCAAAATCTGTCATATTTATATATACAATACAAGAAGTAGTGCAGATATGTACACAACAATGTCCGTGCACCAACAGTCCAAAAATGCATGTGCGAAGGCCCACAATAGATACCTGACCAAAATCCGAGAGAACACTGCTGGGGCATCAGATTGAAATACTACAGGCACCTCAGGGGGAAGGGAACGCGGGGCACCTCAGCCGGATGAATGCAAAGCCAGATCCACAACGGGGCTCCATGCCCATTTATGCCATCCTGGGAGTGCAAAGCCACAGTCTCTCAAGTCTATACAGTGGGTGGCTTGCCCACTGGACCATCCTGGGGAGTGCAAAGCCACAGTCTCTCAAGTCTTTACAGTGGGTGGCTTGCCCACTGGACCATCCTGGGGAGTGCAAAGCCACAGTCTCTCAAGTCTCTACAGTGGGTGGCTTGCCCACTGTGCCATCCTGGGGCGGGCAAAGCCACAGTCTCTCAAGTCTTTACAGTGGGTGGCTTGCCCACTGGACCATCCTGGGGAGTGCAAAGCCACATTGACGCAAGTAGATGCAGTTCTCAACTGGTACTGGGTGGGACTGGTGGCCAGACTGGATGAGTCTCCCCGTGAAAGTTCCTGTCCTGTCACTGTCCCAGCTGCACATGGGAGAAGGATGCCTGATGTGGCGGCCTATTCATACCCACACGGTGTTTGACCTGATCAGCGGTCTTCACCATGGCGGTCTTGGCCTTGTTCAGCGGTGCTTTGCCATGGCTGGCTATGGACTGTTCAGCTGTGCTTTGCCATGGCGGTCTTGGCCTTGTTCAGCGGTCTTCACCATGGCGGTCTTGGCCTTGTTCAGCGGTGCTTTGCCATGGCTGGCTATGGACTGTTAAGCGGTGCTTTGCCATGGCGGTCTTGGCCTTGTTCATCGGTGCTTTGCCATGGCTGGCTATGGACTGTTCAGCGGTCTTCACCATGGCGGTCTTGGCCTTGTTCAGCGGTGCTTTGCCATGGCTGGCTATGGACTGTTCAGCGGTGCTTTGCCATGGTGGTCTTGGCCTTGTTCAGCGGTGCTTTGCCATGGCTGGCTATGGACTGTTCAGCGGTCTTCACCATGGCGGTCTTGGCCTTGTTCAGCGGTGCTTTGCCATGGCTGGCTATGGACTGTTCAGCGGTGCTTTGCCATGGCGGTCTTGGCCTTGTTCAGCGGTGCTTTGCCATGGCTGGCTATGGACTGTTCAGCGGTAGCCTGAGATGGCGGTTCAGATACTGACATTGGTGTGTGGCATGACGAACTCCACACTGGACATTAGGGTGTGGCATGACGAACTCCACACTGGACATTGGTGTGTGGCATGACGAACTCCACACTGGACATTGGGGTGTGGCATGACGAACTCCACACTGGACATTGGTGTGTGCCATGACGAACTCCACACTGGACATTGGGGTGTGGCATGACGAACTCCACACTGGACATTGGGGTTTGGCATGACGAACTCCACACTGGACATTGGTGTGTGGCATGACGAACTCCACACTGGACATTGGGGTGTGGCATGACGAACTCCACACTGGACATTGGGGTGTGGCATGACGAACTCCACACTGGACATTGGGGTGTGGCATGACGTTCCATCATCGCCCAGCGGGGCTGTGGGATCCTAGTCCCTCCTGGGCACTGACTCCGGCGGTGGTCTCCTGACCAGTGACGATACTCGGGCCCTCCTGGGCACTGACTCTGGCGGTGGTCTCCTGACCACTGACGATACTCGGGCCCTCCTGGGCACTGACTCTGGCGGTGGTCTCCTGACCACTGACGATACTCGGGCTCTCTTGGGCACTGACTCTGGCGGTGGTCTCCTGACCAGTGACGATACTCGGGCCCTCCTGGGCACTGACTCTGGCGGTGGTCTCCTGACCAGTGACGATACTCGGGCCCTCCTGGGCACTGACTCTGGCGGTGGTCTCCTGACCAGTAACAATACTTGGGCCCTCCTGGGCTGTGACTCTGGCGGTGGTCTCTGGACCAGTAACGACGATGCTGGCGGTTGTGTCTGGCCCGCCAGAAATGATGGCGCACTTCTCCGCCGTGACACTCACAACAGGCTGGGCAGACTTCCTTGGAACCTTCCCCACCTTCTTTGGAGTTACAGCTGACTCACCAATCGCCTTCGATCCCATTTCACTTGTTGTCCCACCAGGAGTCTTGACACGGTCCCCTCGTCCACTCTCCAATTTCGGTGCCTTTACAGGGGGTGGGCTGACAGTGCCTTGGCTCCGGGTCCTACTGCCTGCCCTGGTGGATGGTGCACTCCAAAAACCTGGAACACGCACCACTGGTCCTGGAGGCTTTTTGGCTGAGGTGCTACGACGGGACTGATGAACTGGAGGGGGGGGGGCAAACTGAACTGGAGGGGGGGGGCAAACAGGTCAATTTGACAGAGGGACAGTTTCTGACAGACACTGGGATGGGTAGTTGGAGGGGGTCTGGGAGTGGAGGTAGAGGAGGTGGTTGTAGGAGGTGTCACTTTAGGTGTTTTGGGTGCAGGTGCAGGTACTGTAGGCTGTCATGAGGTGGATGGATGTTGGGTGAGTGATTGCCGGCGTTTGTGTACTTTGGGAGGGGGCGTCACAGACACACTGGGAGAGGACACAGGGGACGTGTAAATGGCAGTGGAGGTGGTGAGTGCAGGTGAGCGGCTTGTGGTGCTGGGTGTTCTGGTGCGAGTCCTAGTGCCTGTAGATGTGGTGCATGCAGTTGTGTGTGTAGATGACACTGGGAGGGAGGAGGGAGAAGAGGAGGAGGGGGACACAGTGGAGACAGTGGATGTTGCTGTGTCTGTATGGGTGTGATGCTTGTGTGAGTGCCTGTGGTGTGTGTGGTGCCTATGTTTGCTTGAGCTACTTTTGGCTGTTGACTTGTGTGCCTGCTGGTCTGTAGGTGTGCTTGGGATGGGATGGGGTACAGGGGATTGGGTCTGGGTGGAGGAAGTTGGAGGGGGGAGGCTGGACACAGGGACAATGGCTGCCATCAGTGCTGAAGCCAGAGATTGCAGGGTTCGCTGAAGGACAGCCTGACCAGAATGAATGCCTTCCAGGAATGCATTACCATGTTTCAACTCTTGTTCTACACCCTGGATGGCATTCACAATGGTAGACTGCCCAACAGTGAGTGACCTCCTCACTGAGGGCAGCAGGGGTGACTGGGGCAGGGCCTGAGGTGCCTGGGGCGAAGGTGATGCCCACCCTCCTGGGTGAGCGGGCACGGGACACACGCTGAGGGGCTGCTGGTAGGGCGGTGCTGGTAGGAGAGGTGGCAGCTGTACCTGTAGAAGTGGGGCGCACAGATGGTGCCTCCACCACAGGGGAGCTCCCATCGGCGGACAAGTCTGTGTCGCTGGTTGGTGATCTGGTGGCCGACGTGAAGCTCCCCTCGCCCTCCGTCCCACTGGTGAATTCAGAGTCTGTGCTGTGGCCCTCCATGGCCATGTGGGATGCAGCTCCCTAGTGCTCCGGTGGAATCCGCCGGTGTACCGACTGCTGGTGGACCTGTTGACAATGGAAGAGCGACATGTCATCGTGACCTACCGGTTTGACCGTGCCACAATCCAGGAACTATGTACCCAGTTGGAGCCAGACCTGATGTCACCAATCCGCCATCCGACTGGAATCCCCCCTGACGTGCAGGTGCTGTCAGTGCTGCATTTCCTTGCAAGTGGGTCTTTTCAGACAACAGTGGCCATGGCATCAGGGATGTCCCAGCCTATGTTTTCCAACGTCTTGTCCAGAGTGTTGTCTGCACTGCTGAAACACATAAGGAGATACATCATTTTCCCTGAGGTGGAGGATTTGCCTACAGTGAAAGGTGATTTCTATGCCCTTGGACATATCCCCAACGTCATAGGTGCCATTGATGGGACCCATGTAGCTCTGGTCCCCCCCCGCAGGAATGAACAGGTGTACAGGAACAGGAAGAGTTATCATTCCATGAATGTCCAGATGGTCTGTTTGGCAGACCAGTACATCTCTCAGGTAAATGCTATGTTTCCTGGCTCAGTGCCTGACGCCTACATCCTGCGGAATAGCAGCATCCCTGATATGATGGGTCAATTCCAGAGGCACTGTGTATGGCTATTGGGGGACTCTGGTTACCCCAACCTGTCATGGCTATTGACCCCAGTGAGGAATTCCAGGACCAGGGCAGAGGAACGCTACAACGCTACAATGAGGCCCATGGGCGGACTAAGAGGGTGATCGAGCGGACCATCGGCCTCCTGAAGGCCAGGTTCAGGTGCCTCCATATGACTGGTGGATCCCTATTCTACTCACCGAAGAAGGTGTGCGACATCATCATCGCCTGCTCCATGCTCCATAACTTGGCATTGCGACGCCAGGTGCCTTTTCTGCAGGAGGATGATCCAGATGACAGTGTTGTTGCAGCGGGGGAGCCTGTGGAGCCTGTGGACAGTGATGAGGAGGAAGCTGATGAAGATGAAAACGACAACAGGGAGTCAGTCATACAGCAATATTTTCAGTGAGACACAGGTGAGTACATTTTCGTGTTTCACATATTATTAACTTTCACACGTCTACCTCTATCCTGTACCTACATTTCACTCCCTATTTGTTAACTGAGTTGTCCCCTTCCATTTCAGTTTCACTAATGTGGTAACCTAAGTGTCAACAGCTTGCACCCTTGAAAGGCTTGTGATGTGTGACATTGGTATGTTGGCCTTCCAATGGGTAACCTTTTTTAACACTGTAATTGACAATACAAAGTTCACAATGTTTGACTGACCCCAGTTTTATTAGTGTTTCAAGGGTGTTTATTTAAGTGCATAACAATGAAGGGGGTTGTGAAATGGGGATGGGTGATGGTGGAGGAATGTCCATGGCAGAGTCCAGTCTATTAGTCTCACAGGTACATTGCACATCTGGCCATTGGAAGTGGAGCTGGGGCAGTTCCGACTTGGACAGGGTCTTATTTCCTGGCGGGGGTCTTGCCATTTTGCTCTGTCCTGTTCCTGGATCTCAGGGCCTACTTGCGTGGTGGTGGTCCGTCTGCAGGGGGTGGGGTGCTGGTGTGTTTGTCCTGTGGCAGTGCCTCCTGTCCACTAGTGCCGGCGGAGGTGGTGGGCATTTCATCGTCGTGGCTAGTGTCAGGGGCCCCTTGGAGTGCCACGGTGTCCCTCAAGGTCTTTTGAATGTCCGTCAGCACCCCTACAATGGTGCCCAGGGCGGAGCTGATGGTCCTGAGCTCCTCCCTGAACCCCAAATACTGCTCCTCCTGCAGACGCAGGGACTCCTGCAACTTGGCCAGTACCGTTGCCATCGTCTCCTGGGAGTGGTGGTATGCTCCCATGATGGAGGAGAGGGCCTCGTTGAGAGTAGGTTCCCTTGGCCTGTCCTCCCTCTGTCGCACAGCAGCCCTCCCAGTTCCCCTGTGTTCCAGTGCCTCCATCCCCTGGACCGTGTGCCCACTACCACTGCCCCCAGGTCCCTGTTGTTGTTGGGGTGGTGGGTTAGCCTGGGTGCCCTGTAGTGGTGGACACACTGCTGATTGACCTGTCCTGGGTAGGGAGGTTTGGGCCCGCTGGGTGGGTGCTGTGCTGTTGTTCCCAGAGGGTGGCAGTTCGGTGTTCGGCTGTGGCTGGGCAAGGGGAACCGACTGTCCTGAGGCCCACGATGGTCCGGGCTGGTCATCAAGATCCAGTGGGGCAGAGCTGCTGTCGTCACTGTGGGCCTCTACTGGGGGTGGAGTGGTGTTGTCTGGACCCTCTGGTGTGGTGACGTTCCTTCGGGTTCCTGCGGGGGTATGAGTACATGTTTATTGCATGTGTGTGTTTCATGATGTGCAATGTTTGGGTGTGCGTGTACCCCAGTGAAGGCATTCCTGTGTGGGGGCTTGTGTGGTGATAGTTGGGGGGTGTTGTGGGTCTGTGCAGTGGGCATGCTTTAGTGATGGGTATCCATGCTTAGTTAGGTCATGCAGGTTTTGGGGTTGGGATGGGTGGTTGGTGTCATGGGTAGATAGGTGAGGATTTGGAGTGATAGGGGAGGGTGTGAGGGTGGGGGTGTGTGATAGCATGCAGGTAGGGTGGGGGATATGATAGTTGAAATTTGACTTACCAGTGTCCGTTCCTCCAACGACTCCTGCGAGGCCCTCAGGATGCAAGATGGACAAGACTTGCTCCTCCCATGTTGTTAGTTGTGGGGGAGGAGGTGGGGGTCCGCCGCCAGTCCGCTGTACCGCGATGTGGTGCCTGGATACCGTGGAACGCACCTTCCCCCGTAGGTCGTTCCACCTCTTCCAGCGTTGACCCTGTCGACTATTCTTTGCCATAGCTCCATCTTCCTGGCTATGGATGTGTGCTGTACCTGTGAGCCAAAGAGCTGTGGCTCTACCCGTAGGATTTCTTCGACCATGACCCTGAGCTCCTCCTCGGAGAAGCAGGGGTGTCTTTGGCGTGCCATGGGGTGGTGTGTGTGATGTGTGGGGTGGTGTATGTGTTGATGAGTGTGGTGAGTGTTGTGGTATGTGGTGTTTTGTGCGTGGATGTTGTGTGGGTGATGGTGTAGTGTGCCTCTGTGTGATGGGGTTCTCTATTCTGTGCTGTGTCTCTCTGGCCTTCTCTCAGAAATTGTGGTCGTAGGGGTTTGTGGGTGATGTGGGTGTGTGTTTTATATTGTAATGGGTGTGTGGGAGTGGTGATTGTGTATGTGTATCAGGTGTGTGTATTTCGAAATGTCCAATGTGGCGGTGTTTTGTAAAAGTGTGTGTATTTTGAGCGCAGCGGTGTGTACCGCCAATGGAATACCGCGGTTGAAAGACCGCCGCGTGGATTCGTGAGCCGTAATAGCATGGGCGTGTTTCTGTTGGCGTGGAGGTGGAGGATTTGTTCCGCATGTTTATCGCTGACCTTTGGTGTGGCAGTGTTGTGTGGGTGTCTGAATTTCGGCGGATTCCGAGATGTGTGTCATAATAGCTGTGGCGGTCTACTGCGGCCGCGGCGGTGTATTGGCGGTCTTCTGCACGGCGGTAAGTGCCTTATACCGCCAAGGTCGTAATGACCCCCTTAGTCACCTACAAATGAAAGTACTGTCATCCTGAGACCAGCAGTCTTGCTCAGAGCAAGAGTCCAAACTGTGAGATGGTGCCACCAACGATGGTGTTTAGGCACTAATTTACGTATACCCTGACTATCACTGTCTCACAGAAAATGGGTACCCTAAGTACCATTATACGGAGACGTCCGTGGTCTTTGGGAGAATCATCCTCAGCTAAACAGGTAACACCTAATTAAGCTGTAGGTTGTTCGAGCTCGAACTCATAAAAAGGAAAAATTTCCCCTATTTGGTGTTCGGTTTCCCTAAACAACTATGGCTAATACCGTAGACATTCCTGCAAATGCTAGACATGCACTTACACAACATATATTAGCGCATGGCCTTACAGAAGAGGGCGGGAATGTTACTTTGATCATAGAAGCGACTGAAGTATACCAAACAGAGACTTTTTACTGTTGGGTCACCTTTCCTGAGGCTGACCAAAGAACACATACATTTCACACATATGAAATTGCAAACGTACCTGTAAGATACAAAGCAAACCAGTATCATGAAATATCGCTCACATATCAAGAGCATCAGAACTGGTTTGAAGGCGCCCTACCACATGTACTAAGACGAGTGAGGCTAGGTCCTTTAGGTAATGAGGGACCTACATGGCCTATGTTCGCCACATATACACCTCACCCAGGCATCCAGAATATGCCGATCGCAGATTTACGAAAATTAAATAATGAATTAGTGGCATTATATAGACGATTGGTTCAGTTCGTTATGTGAACGTTGAACACAACACCAGCGCGTCCAGCACCGCCAGTAGCTGGCGGTTATCAATTGGCTACTGGGATTAATCCACAAACAGTGCATACTATTATGGGTAAAGTGCCCACGGAACGGGAAAAAATAAGTTCTGGATAGCCCAGAAAACTAATCAGCTGGAAGCTGTGTTTCCCCATACGGGACCACAGGAAAAACATAGATTGCTCACTATGTGCTTGCCGTTTGGGATGGTTCCGTCAGTGGATGACTGCGCCACATGAGGTACAGTCTTTGCTGCCGTTTACACTACCACACATGGTACCCAGACACTTGCCAATTTACCGGAAGTGTTAAAACAAATACAAAATGAACATGGGGCTGCACCAGCCCTGGATCTGGGGATGAAATTGATGCGTAACTTTGACGCCGTCTCCTCGATAATACTAAGTAATATTAAAGAGGAAGCGGTGGCACTGGTGATACGCCAGCGTCTCCGGGAAACTCCAAATGTGGAACAGGAGAGACAGCTACCGAAAATAATTTCCGATACCTATACTAGTATTGGACGGGATAGTTTAGGAGCCAAACCTAAAAAATTGGAATTACCAAGTACCACCCATAAGGAAGGTACAAAGCAGGCACAAGAGGGCTCTAAAAAGCGCTGGGACAAACAAAAGGATTTCAAAGACAGGAGAAATAAGAGAGCTGATTCTCCACACCCGGAGCACTCCGAAAGGAGGCCTAATCTCAGAAATAGGGAGAACATTAGAACTCCAGACAGATATACTGATTCACATCCCTCTCGTTCCTTTCAGGACGCACCGGATAAACGTAGCGAGAGAGGGGGCCGTCAAGATCGACGTCCGGAATACGTGAAATAGAAGAAAGACTCACCACAGTCTACCATTAAAAAAAGAAGAACAGACTCCTCAGCAAAAGCCGCAGTTTAAAAAGAAGAAGGTGGCAGCACTGACAGTTAAAAATGCCAGTGGTATTGAGAACACTGTTGAGGAACAAGAGGTGGGCCGTGACTCTGTTGGACAGCGCGGCAGAGGTCACGATATGTCACCAGAGTCTGAAAGATCATCTGGATGCGACAGCAACTAGCGATTACATCGCGGTTGAGACAGCGGATGGCCGCGTTCTCCCACCCGATCGGGTTTATGATTTAACAATTCAGATAGAGGGAGACGTGGAACGCATTATTAGTGTAATATTTTGGGATGAACTTACTAGTGATATCCTGTTGGCCGAGAGAGACTGGCCACCTGAACATGTCCGCAAGCTCCCACATGGGGAAGATGTCATTTTGCCTTCTTTTTCCGATCTTGTTCCAGAAGCGGGCTTTAGCGCAGGCACCTGCGCTATACCGTAATCATGTAGGGTGGGACAAGGACTCTCCTTGTCATGTTATTCCCGTTAGGTCTACACCCCACCCGCAGCCACAATACCCTGTTAAGCATGAAGCGAAAGCTCCGGTGACGGAGATGCTGTCACAACTTGGTTACCAGGGAGTGATTGAGCCCTGTACATCGGCAATGAATAATCCATTATTTCCCGTTGCAAAACCAGATCATTCGTATAGAATAGTGGTTGATTATAGACACTTAAATAGTCATGCACGCACATATGCTATACAAAATTCCCACAGCACAGCATTGATAAACAATATAGTGCGTAAAAAATATAAAACTACATTGGATTTATCCAATGGGTTTTTCTGCCAGAATTTAGCACATGAAAGTAGGGACCTAAGTGCATTTTCGTTTGGCTCTCAGAAACGCTTTTGTCATTTACCTCAAGGCTATAAAAATAGCCCAGGACTGTTCTCAGCCCGTGTGACATCAATTTTGCACGAGCTTGATTCCGATGCATTGTCCTATGTGGATGATATCTAGCTCACTGCCGACGCCCTCGACATTCATCTTGCGAGGGTCGATCGGATAATTTTGGGATTTGCAGACCTCGGTTATAAATTAAATTTTAAGAAAAGCAAGATAGCCTTTTTTAGTGTATTGTTGCTGGGATATGAGCTATCAAACAAGGGGAAGAGCCTGGCCCCGCACTTCCTAGAAAAGTGTGCTCAACTACAGCCTCCGAACACACTTAAGAAATTACAGTCATTACTGGGTTTCTTCAATTTTGGCAGGACATACATTCCGGATTATGCTGAACGCACCAAACCACTTTATGATTTGATTCAGCCCAATTTTTCAAGCAGACGATGGACGATAGAACACACACACATTCTTAGGGACATGCAACAAGACATGCTAGAAGCTAAACACTTACACACACGAGACAATCAGACAAATTTGGTCATCAGAATAATTGCTGGTGCCCTTGGGTTTACCTATGTCACCTTTAATGAGGGTGACACAGTGCCGATAGCATACAAATCACACTTATACTCCAATGCTGAAAAACATTTTGCACCTGCAGAAAAGATTCTGACAGCAGTTCAGATGGCCGTCATAAAAGAAAGGCCACTTGCCCAGGGGAAACGCATTATTGTTGTCTCCCCGGTGCCGGCCTTAGAGGCTGTCACTAAAGCAAGCGTTCCGAACGCTAAGGCATTACATCCACGCTGGATTCAATGGGCAACGTCTCTGACCGCCACTGATGTTAATTATGTATTTGACCCCAGACTTCAGACACAAGAATTTCTCCAGTATGAACAGGAGTACCCAACTCCTCTAAATATCTTGCCTCTAGACAGTTATAATACTATAATTTATACTGATGGGTCAGCACAACCGGCTGTAGGTACTAAACATCAATACTCGGCAGCTTGCGCAGCCGTGTGCGGAGTGATGGAAGATGGAGTTTTCCACCCTCACAATACCTATACGCAGACCTTAGGGGACTGCACAGCCCAGTTGGCTGAGCTTAAGGCTCTTCTCCTGGCACTCGAACATACTGAGGCAGGGAGCCAGACTTTGATAGTCTGTGATTCATATTATTGCGTCCAGTCATACAATGAATATCTCAATCATTAGAAACTGAACGGGTTTAGAGATTCTAAGGGGAACACCATTAAACACAAAATGTTGTGGGGGAGGGTGGCTGATCTTAAGGATAAGCTACCATGTGTCCATGTAGTTCATACATTGGGACGCCAACGTGTAGGGATACATGTTGCCGGCAATACATTGGCTGATGAAGCGGCCAAAGCATCAGTAGCTACGGCTTCTGTGGCTGCAATGACTCGTTCTCGGACGAGGTTGGATAATGAAATACTGATTGCAGTTAAAGCTTCGGCTGCAGGCAAGACCCTTCCGAAAGGTTACCCTACAAACTATACTTACCATATCAGTGCACAGAATGTTGCTTATACAACAATTCCTGGGGTTGGGGATCGAGTGATCCCCAATGAAGACCAGAGATTAGAGCTGATTACAGCCGCACATGAGGGCGTCGCTTCTGCACATGCTGGTATACAGGCCACTATAACCATTCTACAGCAACGATACTGGTGGCCTAGTCTATGCAGATGAACTAAACAGTATGTCCTTTGCTGTGACATTTGTCAGCAAATTAAGGGCTCTAATATCAAACGCCCTCCGCAGACATCCCTCTTAGTGTCAGACAAGCCACTCCAGTGTACGTACCTAGACCATTGTGGTCCCTTACAGCCTGATGGTGCATACAAATACATTTTAGTGGCTGTGGATTCCTGTTCTATATTCCTGTGGGTATGGCCACAGCGGTCGGCTGACGCCCGGACTATTATAAAAGATTTGCTGATCTTTATCGGTACATATGCAGTTGCACCATTCCATTCGGACCAGGGCCCTGCATTTGCTTCTAAGGCATTCAGGGACACCATGGGGACGATGGGTGTTGAACTCCATTACTCCTCACCATACCATCCCGAGGGAAATTCGGTCGTGGAGAGGCGGAATCGTGATCTAAAGCAGTCCTTAACAGCTCGAGTATTAGGTTCAGGCCGCAGTTGGTTACACCACCTATATGGAGTCCAGAGAGCACTGAATAATATGCCAAGACGGTCCTTGGGGGGAAGGTCTCCATATGAGGTTCTCTTTGGGATACCTATGTATGTCCCTGATCTTGATGCCCCTGGTATGGTGGCAGCAGAAACACCATTTGACATAAAAGAACATCTCACAGGAGCTTCAACAATTTTGTGATGATAAATCATCTGCAAGTGCTGCCACCTTAGGAATAAGGGAATTGGCGAAAACTTCAACTGGCTGGATTCCTAACGTTGGGGATCTGGTTTGTGAGAAGATCGCTGTGAAAAAGGAGTTTGGTCCATCATACAGAGCACCTGTACCGGTCTTGGGAATAAAAGGCACCAGGACTGTCATCTTACTACCATTGTCCGGTTCTAAATCGAATAGATTCATCTCCATTGATGACATCAAATTACACCATGTGGCCGATTCTTCACAGTAGACCAGGAGGTCCCTTGGGTGGTTCCCTATCCCCTCTCACTACCCAACAGGACATCCATCTACATAGTAGGATGAACATCACTGCTACTGACTATGCAACTATGTCAACTGCTGTTCCAGACACTTCCTCGACCATGGGGAGGGCGGAAAATGAACTTTTGTTGGTTCCAGTCACATCTTCGGTGACCCCCCCGCTTCAAGATTTGGCTGTATTTTATACGAACACCTCTACGACTAATGACGTTGTCTATCAAGAACATCCACGAGCGGTGGATCAAAATTCAGCGGGTCCTGTGTTTGCAGAGACTTCCTCTGGCTATTTCGTAGACATTGATGATTTTTCTTCAGATTCATCCTCAACTGTGACTAACGAACTTTCAAAGACTAGTAAGCTATGTGGATGGCTTAAAAAGAACTATTTGATCTACCCATGGAACTATCTATGGTTCTGTTTGACATTTATTGCATTATTTTTATGGATTGGTTTTGTGACTGTTTTCTTTTTGCTGATTAATGGTCACTATATTCCTGATCGCTCCTCTGTGAAGCCTATTGATGAAATTTTAACACCACATCATTCTTCATATAAGGTCCGAAGAGATTTGTCCCCTGTAAATATCACAGCTATACCAATTACTGATGGGATTGTGTGGGACAAAGTTCCATTTGAAAAATATGGGCCTACAGAAATTATTCAAATACCATACGTGTTCAAAGTTTCAGTGTCTGATGTTATTACACCTAATGTTGTCTCTGATGATTGGGATGTCCAAACAGTTGATTACATGCTAGCTGAAATGAAGGACTATTCCACTTTTGGAAGTGATGATGTATACCATTATACAATGAATTATGGGGAAATGTTTTGCTACAATAATTGGGGGCATCACTACCTACACCGTGCAACTAGATATAGGCCTCTCTTGAACTATACACAATGGGAACACTGTTCAACACCACAGGTGGGGAGTCCAAAGTATTACAGCGATAAATTTACATACTTTTCTGGGCATGATACTAAGAAAGCTGAGTCGTACTATTTTAAAATACCTCCGGCACAAATTAGAAAACTTTTGCTAACAGATACAAAATTAATTTATTCAGATCCCTTTATTTTCCGGCTCTCGATTGAGGTTTATGAATATTGGAAAGATACTATTGACTTGAAAAGTGTTTGGGGGACACAAGATTGGCAGATACAGGGTAGGGAGGCTTTGTTTCGATCATGCCTAATTCCTGTACAAATGGTTTTCTTAAATGACACTATTGAGCAGACATCCTGTCTGGGGTTAGCAAAAATTAAAGAGCTGAACACGCCCAGTATCCCTACTCCGACAACATTTAGAGATTGGCAACATTTTCTTAATGTCTCAGAAGACAAGCTAGATGCAGTGGTTAAGGCTGGTACCTATAATTCTTCACTTTCCCTTCCCGGCGGGTGGTTGGTATGGCCCACCGACACTGATGAGTGTCAAAAGCATTTCTTGAACTCTTCAGGGGTTTTTTCCATTCACAGGCCTGACCCTCGCTTTCTATCA
The DNA here is from genome assembly GCF_031143425.1 of Pleurodeles waltl. Classification (NCBI taxonomy): domain Eukaryota; kingdom Metazoa; phylum Chordata; class Amphibia; order Caudata; family Salamandridae; genus Pleurodeles; species Pleurodeles waltl. The sequence continues at coordinate 252,672,590 of NC_090442.1, read as the reverse complement.
GGTCAACATACAGGTATAATTACAACATACAGTGTGGGTAAGCTGTGCCAGCAATGGGTGCAGACAAACACGTTGACAGCGGTTAAAAAACACCTGAACACTCTTTCTGACAGTGTAGACTTACAGGATTTCCTGTTAGGTCCTAGGAAACAACGCTCGAAACGGTTTTTATATGCTATGTACAATGAAATTTGGAAACTTTCCCAGATTGAGGCTGCTGCACATTTAAGGCAACTAGATAAGGAGAATTTGGAAAAAACATTAGCTGTTGTAGACAATGGCATGAACACGCTGTCCAACAGGATTTATTCACTATCAAATATAGTGTCATCTGCTATCGATATCTCTCAGACTGACTTGTCCCGGTTATATCATGGGCAAACGCAGCTACGTTCCATCATGCAGCTGGGTTGGACATTACAGACACTGAAAAATGGCCACATTCCATGGAAGTACATTAATGGGAGTGAACTATTCACTGCTTTTAATTTTTCCAAGGAACAAGAGACAATGGCTAAAAGGGAGGTTCGTTTCACCCTGCTTCAAGTAGAGAAATTAGATAAGTTGCCCTTCACGGTAGCAGAGAGTCCTTCAACTATCTGGCTCTTGCACAGCATTATTAATTTACCGGTTTCGACCTTTCGTTTCTCAAGCTGCCTGAAACATCTTGCAGTGGGACGATATGAGCAACTAGGAGATAGCTTTATTAAGGAAGAGTGGGAGTTGCCCTTTGACTATAGATGCCTGAACGGCGAACAGGAGGTCTTTCTTAGCGGAAGTGAATGTGAGACTGCTGTTCGTCATTCTATGACATGCAAACAGGTGTCTCTTCACGTTCTTTGCAATTCGGGGGTTGCAAATTTGGCCTGTTTTCTGAAGGGTACTGCCGTCCCCTTGATTCGTCCAGTGTTTCATGTACTTTCCAATGGAAGTTATGTTCTGCTGAACGATGAAAGCTGTTGCGGCTTGCGACCTGGAATTGCCTATGCAATCTCAGTCACGAAGGTCATTACGTGTTGTGGACATGTTTTGTTTCCCCCCAAACGGGAGATAAAAGTATCTGAAATGTGGCCCCACATAGATACTATTAATATGAACTATGACAAGTTGAGTAGACTGAAGGCGCTATTGTTTCAGAAACAGGTTGCCTTGACATCCGCAAAAGAGACGTATGCTCTCCAGATTGCGAGATCATCAGCTGAGATACAATCCCTTTTAAATACTGATTTCCCCAAACACTTTGGAGAGTTGATATCCAGAATATTCAATGCTTCAAGCACCACTGCGATTGTTCATTTTTTTAAGGCTGTCGGGTCTGGTTTCGTGTCCATCTTTCAGACTGTCTTTGGAGTCATCCCATCGGCCATCCATTCTCTCTTTTCAAGTGTGTTTGTTGGCTTTCCAATTATTTTGGCTTTGATTGGCGGACTACTACTGCTATTTCTTCTGATTCGTGGTGGTTGTTTCTTTCCAGCAACGCAGAGCAATGGAGCCGCTCCCGCCAACTCCACTGTGCCGTGAGCGCATGGTTCGGATCTTCGGTACACCTTTGCTGGTGGAACTGGAGCTTGACTGGTCGTTGTCATTCCGGCCACTTCTCTGGTGTGTACAACCGGTCTTCCGCTGCATATGGTGTCTCTTTGAGAATCTGCCTATGGTCTGTCTTGCTGTTGCACCGATATCTCCTGTGGACCACGTACTGCTGATGTCCCCAATGAGGGTTCATACACGGTCATGCCCCTTGAGACTAAGGTTGCTCCGCAAGGCCACCTATGAGCCTTCCGTTATAAGATCTAACGTGGATGAGGACACTGCAGCAAGTATGGATGCACCGGTGAATATGGCTCACTTCTGCTCTGTGGATCCGTTTGTCCGCCCAGCACTAGACTTTACTTCGGACGATGTTGACTCATTTTTGAGGTCCTTGACTGGTGACTTCGATGACATTCTTCAAGATCCTGCGTATAATACATAATTTGGTGAATTTGCTTTCCATTCCCGATTCCATCTTATGCAATTATAATAAAAGTTTGCTATACTTGTCATGGTTGATAATAATATCTCTGTATGTGTTTTTTTAGACAGCTTTGTTTTAAGGTGTTTTCACGCACAGCGATTTTTGTTATTAGCTTCTTTTATTGGCTTGGTTTTGCCTTTGGCTTTTTAGTTCAGAAGCTGCTTTTTTAGCATTTTGGGTTCCTGTACCTTCTTCATACCTGTTACGGCAATGGGGAGGGTGTCGTGAATCCTAGTTTGTTTTAATAGGATAGCAGGAGTTAGCTTAGCCGTAGGCTTATAAACTCGTGCCCCCGTCACCTAGTGACTTTTAACCTACTTAGCTTGATCTGTCCTAGCTCCTTTAGTTATTTATTTCCTCTAAGATGGCTGCCTTGTTTATAGTTAAGCCACTTGTTATGAGTTTTTTTATCAGTGTCACTGCGCCAAGACGTCAAGATCAAGTGCGAAAGACAAACAAACAGTAGATGTTCACACTTAGGGATTTTCCCTCTCTATACTTTAGAGGGATTGTTGATATTAATTGCCGTCCCAAGCATGCCTGTTATCTATTGTTTTAGAATACACCTACGTCAGGAGACCTTGTAGATCTGTATAAATACATCACACTTTAGACAGATAATCAGAGGGATTCCGACCAGAGGGCATCGCCACCATCGCTGATACCGATGCTGCAGTCATCTTGACGCTGACCCAGTCTTCGTGTCCCTGCGGAGTCTGAGATAGAGACCTCATTCCAAGGTAACGAGGGTTGGGGGCTCCTCTCCTGGACACGGCTTTGGCAGATTAGGTTTAACAAACCCAGCTCTCCTTTAGGTAGGAGGTTAGGCATATTCTCATTAGGGTATTAGGGCATATTACATCTTATATTTATATATATATATTTCTTTCATATATTGCAAAATGGTGGGGGTCTTCATAACAATGACTCTCTTCTTCACAATACTGTTGCTTGGTATATTCATTATCCTAATCATTGCAGTTCATGCAACTTATCGCAAATTGCAGTTATGTTAAATAAAAACTATTATAACTTCACTGCATCTGTGTTATTGCCTTTTGTTTGTATGAGACATAATATATCTGTGTGAAAAGGGTAATTTCCGTTTAACCACGACAACCCTGAGATATCTTACTTTGAGTCCATGCGTAAGCGACTGCCACAAATCACCTTTTACTACTGTGTTTCTGGTGAGGTACTGCTAGTGAGCCGGTAAGGTTTGGACAACAGTCGCAGCTAGTTGTGGGAAAAGACTTAGGCGGTCATTCTGACTCCGCCCGCCAGGCGGGAAGCGCCATTTGGCCGCCACGCGGCCAAAATACCGCTTCCCCTATTCTGACATTCCCGCTGGGCCGGCGGGCACTAAGCAAGTTAGCGCCCGCCAGCCCAGCGGGAATGAGGGCCGCAACACAGGAGCTACGGCTAAGCAGACAGTGAAAAGCTTCACGGGGCCCTGTTAGGGGGCCAGCGGGAATGAGGGCCGCAACAATGAGGGCCGCAACACAGGAGCTACGGCTAAGCAGACAGTGAAAAGCTTCATGGGGCCCTGTTAGGGGGCCCCTGCACTGCCCATGCCAGTGGCATGGGCAGTGCAGGAGCCCCCAGGGGCCCCAAGACACCCGTTCCCGCCAGCCTCTTCCTGGCGGTGACAACCGCCAGAAACAGGCTGGCGGGAAGGGGGTCAGAATCCCCATGGCAGCGCTGCTTGCAGCACTGCCCTGGCGGATTCGCCCAGCCGGGGTAAAAACAACGGGAAACCGCCGGCCCCGGTTTTCTGACTGCTGCTTTACCGCCGTGGTCAGAATGGGCTTGGAAGCACCGCCAGCCTGTTGGCGGTGCTTCCGTCATTCGCGACCGCCAGGGTCAGAATGACCCCCTTAGTCACCTACAAACGAAAGTACTGTCATCCTGAGACCAGCAGTCTTGCTCAGAGCAAGAGTCCAAACTGCGACAGTACCATATATTTGCTGAGATGGTTCGATATAATTTTGACAACAATCTAGGTTGATTAGCAAAGATAGAACCTTTAAAATATTGTTTGTTTAACTTTTAGCATTAATTATTTTACCTGCTTAAATTAAAATCCTTTTTTTGCTAATGAGTGTCATGCTCAATGTAATGCTAGAAAGCTGGAGCGTCTCTCTGGGGAGTAGGAAGTTCTCCAAGATCGCACTGTCCTTTTGCATTTCCGCATCAAATCCTATAACTTCTAGGGTATCGATTGGTATTGTTGTGGATTCTCTTTTGTGAAAGGCACTGATGTTTTAAAAGACATTGTTAGCCAATTATCAATATACTGAACTGCAATTGATACACTGTCACTTACATTAGGTACATTTTGGTCCAAGTGGGAAGTTACTTGCATAGGCTCTATTCTACCACCAACTAGGTTTTCTAGTTTATAGTTCTGCTTGGATATTTTCAGAGGGACCAGTAGAAGGAATTCTATTGCAGACTATGAAGGGTTGCAGCTATTAAAATGAAGGCCAATATATTATTACTGAACAGTAGATCGGTTTGTGCCCTACTTGGCAGTAAGTCTCTGAACTAGATATTTGAAGCCCAAAGGATTCTATGAGATCTTTGGTAGCAGTTGATGCAGGGATGCCATTTCTGATGTTAAAATCCCCTAATGTAATTCTATTACCTGAAAACTGAATGAGAGTAACCAAATTATTTTGTAGGGCCAGGAAGTTGATAAACCAAAATAAATTTCGTGGTAAAAGTAAGAGAATATACAGTGGTTATTTCGAATAATTCCATATGTTTAATGTTAGTTATTTGCAGATCCTGCTTAAAAAACACTGCTAAGCATTCTCCTCTTTTATTAGGACAGAACATTAATATTGTCTTATAGCCAGGTGGAGTAGTCAAGGCAAAATGTGGGGCAGAAGCCTCATATGGCCACGATTCAGCAGTAAAATATATGTATCATAAAGTTTCATATATTAATTAATTTAATTTAATTTGATGTGTTTGCAGGGAATGTATGTTGATGATACCCCTTTCATTTTTGTAGTCTTTTTTTGTATCTAAGTATCGTACAATGAGGTGGACTTGCTTCATGATTTTTTGTTGCACCGTTAGTTTGTAGTGGTTTGTCCTTTCAATTATTTAAAATTCTTTGGTGTCTGGATTTGTTAGGATTAAAGGTTAGGAGAGTGTGTTTTGAATAGCTGAGAGGAGGCCCTACCTTCTTCCCTGAGATGCTAGAGGCAGATCGGCTGGCTCTGGCTGCATACAGGGCATGAATGGGTGCAGATGGGCTTGCCTTAGGCTCCTTTGGTGCACCAGCAGCACACCCTTTGCACGCTCGCTGCGTGCACCCGAGCTGAAGCTGTGCCCAAATAGTGCAGGTTTGGGCTGCACATCATGATGGGTCTGAATCACTAGAGCATGTACTACCCATAATGGTGGCTCTAGTATGGGTCTGTATATATTTATAGGTTACATATATTTATAGTTTCAGCCAGTATTAAGACCTTGTTTCAAAGCAATTTATTGTTTGTTTGATGATTTTGGTAATCCTAGGGCTGCAACACAACTACAGAGAGATACTTTTGCCTAGATTTATCTGGTGAAAACTTTGTATAGCTCCATGATGATTTTAGCTCTTCCTCTGCTAGACCTTCCAATCTCATAAGTCTCTAGAACTAATTGACAACAAAGCTACAGGAAATTCATCTGAAATGTTTTATCCTGCCACCCCGAGTGAGAGTATTAACAGTTACTTTTTACATTCTGGATCTAACCTTCTGCTCTCAAAAAGTAATACATAATCTGAAAAGAAATCTATATCATGCCTTCAATGACTCGAGAAACAATAGCATCTTACGTTCTGCAGGTAAAAATGAAATGAACCCAAAAAGCACAATGAGCAAGTTAGAGAAAAAACAAGAAGTGGTAAAAGTTGACTGTAGAGTATTAGAAAATGTAACGTACCAAGACGTACAAATGGTGGCTTATAAAAATCCAACATTGGAAATAGCTCCACATTTTAACCCCTTGGGTGCGGGTCACGACCAGTGGCCGACACCAGGGAGGATTTTTTTTTTCTTTTTCTCCCCGGGAGACACGGAAGCTTTTCCGTGTCTCCCCCCACCCCCACACACCCCTTTGTGATGTCAGCGTGCCTCGTCACTTTGTTGATTTCCCCATCGGAGAAGGAAGCAGCCTTGCGGCCCCTTCCTGCTCCAATGGGGAAAACGGCCCCAAACGGCCTTCCCCACATTCGGGTAGGGCTCGTAAGAAAGGGGAGACTCTCTCCTTTCTTAAGAGGCCTTCTGAAATTGTTTCCTGGCCCCCGATCGCAGCACAGCTACGATCGGGGGCCAGATAACACCGCTAGACACCAGGGATTTCACTTGGGGGGGGGGGTTGGCCCCCTCGGAAAACAGGCCAGCCTCTCCCGGGGGCATATTTTTTTTTTAAAAGGTAGGTGCCCCCTGGAGGGGCGCGATCTCTTTCGATCGCGCCCCCTTCCCCCGGGGCTGAATTTTATTACAAAAAAAAAATTATAAAAAAAAAGAAATGGACAGGGGGTGGCCCGTGGGCAGGGCAACCCCCTGTGGGGGCAATACTTTTTTTTTGTAGTTGTAGGGTTTCCCTGGGAGCCATTTTGGCCCCCAAGGAAACCATACAACTACAAAAAAAATATATAGATCTATATATATATATATATATATATATATATATATATATATATATATATATCTCTGTAGATATATCTACATGGATATATCTATAGATAGATCTATATGTATATACAGTATATAGAGAGATCTATCTATAGATATCTATGTAGATAGATATATCTATATAGAGATAGATCTATATATGTATATATATATATATATATCTATATATATACAAATATATATATAGATATATATATATATAGATCACTTTTGTCAATACATGTTTGGTTTCCCTGGGGGCTGCGATTGGCCCCCAGGATAATCCAGACTACATATAAAAGTGATCTATAGATATATATATTTGCCACCAGTTGTCTTGCAGTTGCAGCTTGCGTCTTCAAAGCAATGCACATACTTCAACTGAGGCATTTCACCTGTAGCTTTTAGGCAGCAATAAAAAAGTCAAGTAAGTATTGTGATTATGTTTCTGCTACAAAAGGATCAGACTTTTGTCTGGTGGCAGTTTTAGTGCCATAAAGAAGCGCAGAAGGTTTATATGCCTACTGCAAAGAGCAAATCTGTATTTTATGTCAATAGCTGAGTACATTAGTAAAGTCAGCCATTACCTGCGCTATAATACAAATTAAATGTATGTGCGGGGTGGGGGGTGGCTATGGAGAGATGAAGGGCCCTTTTGCAGGTTTGGTAGGTTTCCCTAGGTGCCGGCTGAGCTAGAGGCCAAAATCTACAGGTAGGCACTTTGCAAAAAACACCTCTGTTTTCTATCAAAAAATGGGATGTGTCCACGTTGTGTTTTGGGGCATTTCCTGTCGTGGGCGCTAGGCCTACCCACACACGTGAGGTATCAATTTTATAGGGAGACTTGGGGGAACGCTGGGTGGAAGGAAATTTGTGGCTCCTCTCAGATTCCAGAACTTTCTGTCACCGAAATGTGAGGAAAATGTGTTTTTTTAGCCAGATTTTGAGGTTTGCAAAGGATTCTGGGTACAGAACCTGGTCAGAGCCCCACTATTCAGCCCATCTTGGATTACCCTAGGTCTCTAGTTTTCAAAAATGCACATGTGCAAATAACCACTGCTTCTCAACACCTTATCTTATGCCCATTTTGGAAATACAACGGTTTTCTTGATACCTATTTTTCACTCTTTATATTTCAGCAAATGAATTGCTGTATACCCGGTATAGAATGAAAACCCATTACAAGGTGCACCTCATTTATTGGCTCTGGGTACCTAGGGAACTTGATGAACCTACAAGCCCTATATATCCTCGCAACCGGAAGAGTCCAGCACATGTAACGGTATATTGCATTACACAGCAGCTAAGAGGTTAAAGACTCCATGGTGAAAGGTAAACACTGTTTTTTATGAGCAGGCTTGACAACGCAGCTCTCACCAGACACATGATGTGATACGCATAACCAGGAGAATGGCTGCCCATATTTTGGTAGCCTGGTTTACGGGATTTGAGGGGGCAGACTTTGTGACCTTCCTCGGAAAGAGTGCTTATATTTCAATTATGTATTTTCATTGCGTCCGCTGGGCGTGCTGTACCAAAAGAAACTGTTTTGTATGTTCCTCTCTGAGACCCCCAGCTTAATGATGTCTCACATGAATTCCAAGTTTATCCTTCATTACTTTGTACATAATCCTACACGTTTGTTATTATGGTGTCACCTAATGTGCAGGATTGCTGATTCCACCTCCTTAGCCTTTGACCTTTCGCAGCTTCTTCCACTTTTCGATCCGCCCCTTTTTTTATTTTGCAATTAGATAGATAGCTCTAGATGTAGATATTACAGAGTGGCGGTAGCTGCTCTGTAGTTATAGTTAGTATTCCCAAGTATAGGAATTCCTTGGAATTTTGGTCGCTAATATCTTTGCACCCATTTTACGAACCTCCACAAAACTGTGCAGACCTATTCTTCTTTCTACATTGGTGGAGTATGCACATTTTTGTGGAGATTCGCCTAAGGGGTGTAAAGAAAAAAAGGGGGGCCAAAAAAGTGTTTAGGCACTATTGCATTTCCCATAGACTGTGTACTCATGCCTAGCGCAAAAACAACTGGACAGATTTCAATGAAGTTTGGCAGGATTATACATTATGGTGTGCAGATAATTGTTTGATTTACTACAGGTAAGCAGGGTAAGTATTTTTTCAAGTTATAAGACATTTTGACTTAGGGATATCTGTAGTTACTGTACTTTCGCAAATGTTTGATGTATTTCGCAGAAGTAACGCGGTGTATAGCGATGACAAGTTATTATGTGATTAACTGACTGTCATTACAAAAGTTAAAGGCAGCCACATTGTTTTTAGGCACACTTTAGTTGTGTTCTGCAGTATGCCTTCAGATAGATGTACAGTATTAGGTTTGATATTTTCCCCTACCTATTACCACTTTATTAAAGTGGTAAAAGGTAGGGAAAAATATTTATAAGTTTCTATATATTTAAAAAAAAATATGGAGTACCGCGGCACTGCCTTGGGAGTTCTGCGGCACTAAAATAAATTTAAAAAAATTAATATGTTAACAAACTCCAACAATATATAGTTATTGGACCCCCCCTTCAGTCCCTGATGGACAGCCACAGGGCACAGGGGAACTACGGGAAGAGGCCCTCACTTCAGTGCCAGCTGTGAGTGCTGAGAGGCTGTCCTGAGCTGAGGGCCTTGCTCCGGCTGTGATATGTTGTGAGAGACTGTGAGGCTAGGTGAGGAGGCCCTGGCAGCTTCCTTTGGGCTTTGCTGAGGGCTCTCCCTTGGAAAACTAAAGCACTGGGAGGATTGCCGGCCATAAGTGAGGATGGCCGCGAAGAGGATGGATGGTGATGGGGTCAGGGAGGCCCCGTGGAGAGTCAGGTCCTGATGACCTGTGCCTGCAGGAGCAGGCTGCGGCAATGAGGCAGTGAACCTTGTGGGGCTGGCTGCGGGTGAGGTGGCTGCTCTGGAGTTCTGGCAGGGTCTGCAGCAGGACTTGGTGAGCTGCACTGAGGGACAGTATCAGCAGGGGCACCATGCCACCCAGGGATTGTGGAGTTCTGGCACCAGATTTGGGCAATTGAGAGGCTGACTGGTCTGGACCCACTCTGTCAGTGGAGTGGAGGCCCACGGTATAAGTAGAGATTGGTTTGGGCCCCCAAAGTTGAGAAAAATCATACTGAGAACTGCAGTGCTGTGCTAACAGGGCAGATACGGGGAGGGCCCGGCCACCCTCACCCTTACATTGTACTGGTGATGCTATTACTTGAGCTTGTGCTACAGGCTGTACATGGGCCTGATCTGAGCCACACATTGAGGAGTAGCTGAGTGCACGCCCTGTGGCCAGCAGGAGAGCATGCTCTGCTCTGGATGTCACCCAAACCAAGGAGTGGACCGGAGGCTCCCTCAAACAAAGGCATACTGTTGAGGAAGGCTTGCAAAACTGGCCCAAAGTGTGACACCCACAGATGGGTTGCTGGCCGGGGACCCAGAGCCACTCTCTTCACTGGAAATAAAACAGTTGATCCTAGAGGCCAATAGGGCGATCTAGAGAAGATTGATGGGGTGGCAATCACAATGGCACTTTTGTGCCAGGAATGAATAAAGTGAGGAACAGTGTAAAGGAGCTGGGCACCAGAGCAGATGATGCAGAGGAGACTGGGGTAGCACTCCCATCAGTTGGTGGACCATGAGCAATGATTAAAGGGGCAGGAAAACAAATTGACTGATTTGGAAGATTGGTCATGTCATGACTCCATCTTATGCCCTATGTGCTGTGGGTTTTACTCCCCAAGCTCATGTCATTCTTCCCTTGTGGCACCTCCCTATCCCTAGCACTCCAAGTCATACTTCTATTGTGGTGCCTTCCTATCTCAAACATTCCTTGGCCCCCCTCTAAGGAAGTTCAAACCATTGACCCTCCCATTCCGTTGCTACCCAAGTGTTTTCTGTTTTGCACCTGCAGTTTATCAAGTGTCTTTTGGGACAAATTATGCTATCCACTGTGACCCATTGAACTGTAACATTGTGCACTTGAGGTTCTATTATACTTGTTAATTGTTTCCATTTATAATTTGCACCTGCCGCCTGCATGGCCTCATTTTCATTGTATGTAATGTGATTTTCTCCAGGTTCATTGGAAAACTTTATGCTTCTGCACGGGACACGTGCCTTCTAGAACAATCCTTTCTTGCAGCATAAATATCCCCTCTGAATCTGCATTGGGGCTTGGCCTTGTTCCAGTCCTGTGCTAGCATCATCTCTGCACTCATCGCCTGAGCTGCCCGGATCTTCCAGCATTCTAGTCTTCCAAACCTTCCTGATGATTCTCTGATCTTGGCTTCTGAGTGTCTTCCTTTGTGATCTCTGATACCGCCTCTTGTCGTCTTCGGGTTCCAGGTAGAATACTAGATAAGGCTGAGTACTTTACCCTCAGGTTAGTGTGGACTAATCCATGGGTTAGCAGATGATTCTTATTAAGGCGTAAGCACATTTTTGGACATTGTTAGACTACAAACCTCCAGAAGGCCCACTGCTCTGGACTCTTTAATTGCAGCACTCTGAACTTTATTGTACCCGACCTGAAAGTTTGCTACTGTGTTTCTTGACAAGTTGTATCTAATATTCTGGGAGACAATTCTAGAGCAGAATTTGTATCCAATTATGAATCTGAACCTTGTATAATTTGGGGTACCAGAAAACACCAGTCTATTCTTGACATGGTTCCTGCTCTCTTTCAGGCAATATTTTTGATGAAGTTTGTAAGTGTACGTTATCATGTAAACAATTGCTACAATATTCTGATTTGAGAATTAGTGGGTAACATTGCTTCTTGTTGTTTCTAGTGCTCTACTCCTGCCTAAGGGTTATGAGGTCCAGGGAGTCCTGAAACTGCTAGGCAGTGCTCAAGACAGCAGAGCAGTTCCCCTCAGTGACAAAAGTTCATCTTTTGGTGTTTATTCCTTTCCCCACTTCCTCCTAGAGGCAGTGGGTGATTAAGGGTAGATTTTGCCTTTGTTCGTTCCCTGTCTCGAGCGGGATTGGAGGTGAAGCATTGTCTCTGTGGTTGGAACCAGGTGAATGTATGACGGGTCAAGTCACAAAAAAAACTGCATATTAAGCTTGCCATGGAGAACAGAAACATCGCAATTGGAGCAGTCCCTGGAGGATTGATTGCTTTCCGTCTTGATATGCCTGGAGGGAGTGGAGGGAATCAAGTCAACAGAGCCCACAGAATTCTGGATAATAAACTACCATCTTGGGCACTGCAGATGATGATTATGGTCAGAATGCTGAGATATAAAGACAAATTGAGAATATTGATGGTGACACGTCTGCGCAAAACGGTGGAATAAAATGGCAATAAAATATCTTTCTACCCCGATTATGGTACAGTGGCGTAACAAAGGCCCCTACAGCATCCGTGATGTGTGGGGCCCACGAGCTGCAGTGCCTCAGCACATTACCCTGGTCTGAAAGCTCCTGAGTGAGTCTGAGGTGGGAAGGCTCCATGTACTTTGCAGGGGGGCCCTCTCATGGTTCATTACACCAATGTTATGGTATTGCAGCTCAGAAGAAGAGGAAAACTTTTGAGGAAGTGAAATAAAACTGAGGGATCACGGCCTGACCTTTGTGCTGTAGTCCCCACCGCTGCTCAGGACAGATGTGCAGGGAAAGCAACATTTCTTCGACCATGCAGGGGATGCTATGCAGTTTGTGAAAAGTCACTAATCAGGCTACAGGATGGGCACTCGAACACTTGCATAAACTCAATGTCTTTCTGAGGGTGGAGGCACCAATGCTAATAAATTATAGTAAACGAGGGGAGTGATTCACAGAAGTACAAAGAATCATCCAAATGTCAGTCTGGTAAGAGACGTAAATGTGAATACTTGCTTTTATTCCTCTTCTTGAGTGTACGTGGTACTGATCTCAGGGTTCCCTCTTATTGAGAGCCACTGGAACTGCTCACTATCAGGCATAATAGTAGGAACTTTACGTTGGGGAATGAGATAACACCACATGTGTCAGCTGTGGAGGCCAGGTTGGGATTGGCTGCATGGGAGGATGGGATTTACTTGTTTTTCTGTGATGGAATAATTTACTTACTCAGCACACACAGTGGTCAGCCATGCATGCAGGGCCCTGGATCACAGCGGTGTGTGATATACATAAATGGGGGTGATAGCATTATCCTGGAACGTTAAGGGAATCCACAATCCTATTAAGAGCCAGAGGATATGGTCTTATGCCAGAAAGCAGCAGGCGCACATTGTAATGCTACAAGAAATGCATTTGCTTCCCAGGAAACACAAGAAACTTCAGACCAAATGTGGGGGGGGGGCACTCTTTGGTATGCTACCTCTACCTCATCTGCATGTGGGGTCTTAATCTGGGTTGATGCCAGAGTACCCTTCACAGTAGCTATGTTATTCCAGGATACTGACAGTCGATATGTGGGGCTATCGGGGGAGGTCTGCAGGAAATCCACAGTCCTGCTGACCACATATGTGCCAAATAGAGATTCCTCAGACTTCTTTTATGAGATTGTGTGTCTATTGTTACTGTATGTTCATTATGAAATCCTGTGGATGAGTAATTGTAATTGTGTCCTGGACAGAACATTAGACAGTTCCAGGGCCACTGCCAGGCCGCTGGGTATGCCTTTCCGGGCACTGATGAAGGGTATGGACACTCTGAATCTGGTGGAGCTCTGGAGGGCACGGCAGGACCAGACGAGGGGGTATTCTTTCTGTTCACCACCACATGTGACATTTTCCAAAATTGACTATACATTTGTACATCGAGAACAGGTGCCAGAAGTTGGGGTTGTTCAAAATCTGTAGTGCACCTTATCCGATCATGCGTCACTGGCAGTGTAAGTACTGGGGCATGCTTATGTGGCACCGATTCTGCAGTGGCACCTTCAAACCGAAGCGCTATGTCATCAGGCCTTCAGGGAAGGTATCCGGGAGGTAATGAGGAATAGTTTGCTGTTAACACGCTGGGTCAGTTGCCTCAGAAGCAGTGCTTAATTTGTGCTTGTTGTTTCCGGTGCTGAGCACCGGCACTTATCTGTGCGGGCCAGGGCTTATTCTTCTGCCTCAAGCATTCGCTGCGAGCTCTTGTAGCAAAATACACATATGTGAAAGACGGAGGAAGAGAAAAGTGAAAAAACGTCACAAAGTTAAAAAGCAGAAAGCTGCGAGAGTGAGCTGCAGGGACAGGGTGTGTCTGTAACTAGATTAAAGAAGCATGAGATGTCTTCAAGGTTACTCGGCCTCCGTATTCCGTGTTCGCTCATTTAATTGCAGCAACCGCGTGTTTCAGAGGAGAGCTTTGAGCACCGGCACCTTTTCATTTCCAAATTAAGCACTGCTCAGAAGGAATAGTTTGGAAAGTGTTCAAGGTGACTCTACAGGGCCCGTCCAGAAGCATGGTGCATAAATCACTGGGGGACTCTGTTACCAAATGCATAGCAGTGATACATAGGCAGGCCCCACACACGGTCGAGGTATGGGACACGCAGCAACACCTCCAGGACGAATTGGCTGAGGCAAGGGAGGCACTCAGGAAACGTGATTACAGAACATATATTGAACTGCTTCATGAGCAAGGGGAGAAAGCAGGTCATCTATTGGCTTGGCTTGTTAACAGGCAGAAGTGTAGTCACACTGTAGTTGTCCTTAAAGATGAAGAAGGGGGGATTCTCATCGCACTGCAATATACTGAGGAGATTTGTGGAATTCTCCTTGGGGCTTTGCGTGAAACAGGGGCGGAGAGATGAGGTGGGTATTGTGGCTGTGCTGAATGAGGCCCATCTGCATAGGATCAATGCATAAATGAGGGCAGATGACAGATGTCAAATGGACAATCAAGGATATGAGGGCAGGAAAGGCACCTGGCAATGAAAGGTTACCAGTAGAATCTTATCAAACATGTGGATCTTCTTAGTGCCCCCCGTTGCCCCGTTGGACATGTACAGGGAGGCAAGAGAGACAGGGGTTTTCCGACAATTGTGCACTTAGACCAGACTGACTTTGTGGGGGGTGCACTACCTCCACTAACATCTGGAAGGCATTTCTCATCCTTGAGCAGGCCTCTTGTAGGGGGTGGGAGGACATGAAGTGTGCCCTTGCCAGGCGCTTGATACTGTGGACTGGACATTTATGCAACATGCCCTACAGCACTATGATTTGGGGGAGGATTTCCTGAAATGGGTGGAAGTTTTATACGTAGGCAGTAGTGCGAGAGTGAAAGTTGGCTAAAGTTTATCAGATAGTTGGGTGGTTGAGAGAGGAGTGTGACAGGGATGCCCCCTGTCACCATTCATACTTGCCTTGGTGATAGAGCCATTTGCACAGGTGATACACTCTAGACATGGGGAGGATGCTATACTAGTGAGCGGCAGACGTGAGATCATCTCATTGTACGCTGATGGTATATTCACGTTTCATGTGGCACACTGTGGAAACTACGATTAGTGAGGTGGAGTTTCCGGTTGAATGAAGATAAGTCAGTACTATATACTATTACTGCGGACCATTGGCTGAGGGGGATCTCCCCAGTAAAGACTCCAGACAAATCCGGACAAATACATGGTATATATATATATTTGAGTTCCAGCATTACGGAAGTGTACGATTTTAACACGGGTGCATTCTTGACTGGCCTAGAGCTCAACGTAAAAAGATGGTTACAGTTCCCAATATCATTAATGGGGTGCACAGCAATCCATAAAATGATAGCATTACCCAGGGCTCTCTATGTCCTGCAGCACATGCCGATGCGCATACTTGAAGCATGCTTTCGTAGACTAGACAGTTTACCGAGATTGTTGTATTGGGGCTCCGGGAAGGCTAGGCTACGTTTTGATGTCTTGAGACCCCTGTGGGATGACGGGCGAATGCAGGTTCCAAATTTAAGAGTATATTATAGGGCAGCCCAGCTCGAGCATGAGTCCCATGGTACAAGAAGGGGAGCGTAGATCCAGTGGTTCTGATTCTGAGACGTTTACCTCGCCCCTGAAATTGCTGGCACTTTCCATGGTCCCCAAGAAGAAAACAACTTCTCCTCAATTGCAAATCAGGCACTTCTGGATGCATGGGCACAGTATCTAGGGAGGAGGGGTGAATATGTATACTTGCAGTATCTCGTCCACTGGAACACTGGAATCTGTCCTGTGATGCCGGCCTTCCTAAGACGTGGGTGCGGAGGTGATGCTCCTCAGTGTTTGGGAGACCTATAAGCGGATGGCAGAATTGTGGGGTATGCGGCCTTTTGTGACAGGTGGGGTATGGCTGGCAGCTGCTTTCTGGCATCTGCCGGACTACAGGTAAGACTCTGCCAGACATGTACAGGAGCACTAAACTGATAATGCGCCTGTACACGCTGCTGGCTAGCGCACAGCTGACCACATGGCTAACCTCAAACTCAAATGGGAAGGAGATATGGGAGAGGATTTGGGGCAGCCGGAATGGGCGAGTATTCTCAACAACTGCCAACATGTAATGCGTAATGTGAGGCTGAAATGAATACATTACAAATGTGTCCGTAGGGACTATGTAACACCTAGGTGGCTGACTGGATGCATCCAAAGCAGAGACCTGTCCTAAATGCAGAATGGTGGTGGGAATTTACATACATGTGTGGTGGACCTATCGGAGGATACTGGATTTTCCGGGGGTAGGTGGTTGCAGCTTTAGGTGATCTGACTGGAATGGCACTGCAGCCAATGGTTCAACTATGCCTTTTCGGCTGTGGGACCAGCTCAAGAAATATTTAAATTATGAGTAAGGTAACAGCTGGGATTGGCAGTCACCAAGAAACGTACTGCATTACATTAGATGATTAGCAAATTACCAACCAAGAGGCACTGGATGAGGGAACTGGCTTGCTGGGTATGGGCTGAATATGGAGTACAACACAACCTGATCTGTAAGGGGATGAGTCAAGGTGGCCTTGTGGAATGGGATGTGATGGACATCAGCCTATAGCAAGAAATAGCGCATTTTGTTGGGGAACAGGATGCTCAACCTGCTACTGAATAGACTGGCCAACAGATAATTCAAAATTCTGGATATGCTGAGTTCATATGTAATTGTTGATGATGTGGTACATGGAGTCTGCACTGCCAGTAGTCTAATTGTGTTTGCAAGATACTGATTGTGAATCTTCCATGGTTGGGAGGGGGATGGAGGGTTCCCGGAGGCTGGTATTTCCATGTTGAAAACAATAAAGAAATTAAAAACAAAATTCACAGTTTCCCCTAATCTGCTGTAAGAATATATGGACTTTTTTCAATAACTTTCTCTACCTACCACTTTAATAAAATGGTAATATGTAGTGAAGAACAATAAAACCTCCTACTTTTCTATATCTAAGACTGTAACCCAGAAAGTAGCAAAATGCAGAACGCAGCTACACTGTGCTAAAAACTACATGGCCGCCTTTTACCATTGGTGAACACAGCCAATAGCTAATCACATACTGACTTCTCATCCATATTTACCACAGTATACAGCAAACTTACCAGGTTGCACCGCAGGACAATATATAAATACATTTTTTAAAACATAACTTTAGCACTACTTACACTATTCATACATACCACCAAAAATTACAATTTACACCTCATAATTTATATATTCCCGACACATTACATCTACAGCCATTCACACTCTTTCACAATACGTCTTTTTTAATTGCCACACTCAACTCTATGTCGCTCCACCCCATGCCAATCCACTCTACGCCACTCCACTCTACATCACTCCACTATATGTCACTACATTGTTCGCTAATCCACTGTACCCCACTCCACTCTATTACATTGTACTCCACTCACCGCCACTCCACTGTATGCTAGTATGTTCCATGCAACTCCATTCTTTGACACTTCAGTCTATGCCTCTCTGCTGTTTGGCCCTCCATTCTAAGCTACTCCACCACCGTACACTATTCCACTGTACGTAGGCCTGCTCTATGACACTTCACTTGATGCTACTGCACTCTATGCCCCTCCACTGTACGTCACTTCAATATATACCACTGCACTGTATGATATTCCAGTGTATGCCACTCCACTGTACGCCACTCCAGTGTATGCCACTCCACTATACGTCACTCCACTCTACAACAGTCCACTGTATGCTATTATACTGTACACTACTCAGTTCTATGCTACTCCCCTGTATATCACTAAACTCTCCAGTATATGTAATTCCACTGTATGTCACTACAATGTATGCCAGTAAACTCAGTGTTATTACACTCCACACAACTCCATTGTATCCTACTCCACTGTATGCCATGCCACTCTACACCACTCCTGTCTAAGCTATTCAATAGTATGCCACTCCACTCTAAAACACTCCACTCTACGTAGCTCCATACTATGCTATTACACTATATGCCACTATAGTCTACTCCACAACACTCTACCACGTTCCACTCTACCACACTCCATTCTACAGTATTCCACTCTACAACACTCCACTCTATGCCATTCCACGATATGCCACTCCAGTCTATGCTACTCCACTGTATGCCACTACACTGTACCTCACTCCAGTGTACACCACTCCAATCTATGCTATTAGACACCACACCACTCCACTTTACCACACTCCAGTGTAGACTATTCCATTGTATGCCCCTCTACTGCACCCTACTCAACTCTACACACCTGCACTCTATGCTATTCGACTGTCCACCACTACACTGTACCACACTCCACTCTGGGTCAGTCCACTCAACATCACTACACTCTAGGCCACTCAACTTAACGTCACTCCACCGTATGCTATTCCATTGTATGCCAGCCCATTCTACAACACTCCACTATACACCACTACACTGTACACCACTTCACTGTGCACTATGCTACTGTATGCCATTCTACTGTACAACAACCCAAACTATGCCACTACACAGTATGCCACTACACTGTATGCCAATCCACTCTACCCTATTCCACAGCAAGCAACTCCACTGTACAACGCTGCACTCTGTGCTATCAAACTCTATGCCAATCAACTCTACACCACTCAACTGTA
The DNA here is from genome assembly GCF_031143425.1 of Pleurodeles waltl. NCBI lineage: Eukaryota > Metazoa > Chordata > Amphibia > Caudata > Salamandridae > Pleurodeles > Pleurodeles waltl. The sequence goes on along the minus strand of NC_090442.1, from coordinate 252,653,877 downwards.
TGCCACTCTACTATATGCTATTCCTTTGTAATCCTCTCCACTCTATGGCACTGCAAACTAAGCCACTCTGCTTTACCACTCTCCACTTTACCCCACTCCACTCTATGCCACTTCTCTCTAAGCCATTCCGCACTATACCACTCCTGTCAATGCCACATCACTGTACATTACTCCACTGTATGCTATTCCACTGTACACTACTCCACTGTGTGCAACTCCACTCTATGCCACTCCACTGTACGCCACTCCAGTCTATGCTACTCCACTGTATGACATTCTGTTTTACACTATTCCACTCTATACCACTCCACTCTACAACTCCCCACTCTATGCTATTCTACAGTATGGAACAATAATGTACCTCACTCCACTGTATACTGTTCTACTCTACTCTTCTGCACTCTATGCTACTACATTGTACACCATTCCATTGTATATAATTCCACTCTACCCAATGCCACTGTACGTCAGTCCAGTCAGTCAATGACACTCCACTATACATGTGGAATGAGTAGCATGCTTGTGATTCTTAGATATATGATAGAAAGTGGGTGCAGACAATTTAGAAACAGATATTCATCATATTCCAAGCAAGCATCATTCAAACTTTTTTTGTGGGAAGAATTAAAAAAATTCTAATGATGCTTGCTGACTGGTGAGAGAAAGGGATATTGAAATATGATGAATGTCAATTTCTAAATTGCCAGCATCCTAAAGTACCCACGTGTACCTAAGTTCCACAAGCATGCTTCTCATCCCCCAGATCGCTCAACTGTTTCTTCCAAAGTAGGTTTCTTGGAAAATGCACCTATTTACATCAATTATTATTTGTTCCCTTTTGTCAAAAACTTGAACTCATATATAAGGAACATCAATGACTTTTTTTAAACGATTGATGGCATTAAATGGGAAGATTACTTTATTATGATAGCAGTAGATATCACCAATCTATATACAAGTATCTCACATATGCAAGGCATTGAAGCCGTCAAGTACTTTCTCAAAAGGATACCTATGAAATACTACCAACATACCTAGATGATTTTAGATCTTATAAATTTTGCCTGTATGAAAATATTTTTCTATTTGCGGGACAGTATTATAGGCAAAAACAAGGAACCACTGTGGGCACCTGCTCCATCCCTAACTATGAAAATGTATTTGTGGGCTGGTGGGATAGGCAGGTGGCCTGGGCAGGTCACCAAGTAAGTGGTTGGAGCATGTCATATTATGGTTGCGCTACATTGATGACTTGTTGTCTGGAAAAGAGAATGGGACAAAGCTGAAGATTATATTTCCATTCTGAATTAGAATGATCTGAATGCATGATTTACAGCACATATGAGTAAGTAAGAGCTCTATTACTTTGATTTGACTCTTACTAAGAATGACAACATCATTGGTGGTAGTACCCTAGTAAGGAAACCCACAGCAGGACATAGGCCCTCATTATGAACATGGCGGTCCGTTCCGCACCGCCGGCGGTGGTGGCAGAAACCACCAACAGAAAAGCGGTCCGGACCGCCAAATAATGAACCAAACAAAACTCTTGCATCCCGTGCACCACCCACCGCCAGGAAAGTAGTCCCGCTGACGACGACAGAGTCAGCCCACAGGCCGTCGGAAAGGCCCAACCCGCCCATCAAATTATGAACACCATTCCACCGCCAGTTCCGGGGCGGGAACTACCGCCACACAAAGCCAGGCAGAAATTAAACAAATAGAAGGAAACACTCACCGGAGTACCACAAAACGTGCAGCGGCAGCCATGGACAGAAAGCTGCAGATCATGCCAGCCTTGCTCCTTGCCATATATCTACACGACTGAGACGGCTGACAAAGACAACAACGGTAAGTACTTCAACCTACGACACAAGGGAAGAAAGGGCAAACTTACATACCCACCCACTACACCCACCCCGCAAATCCCCCCCAGCCATTCCCAGCAGCACTAGTCAGACACCCCACACCAAGAGGGACGCACCCTATTGGAGGCCACTGCAACGTGGCCATAGGACATACAATAGCCCCAGATACATAAATCATTTAAACAAATACCAGGGTGGAACTGCGTGCAGCCCAAACACAGGCCACACAGAAACTTTATTAACTCGCTCAGTGAGCTAGATGAAGCAAACAGGGCCAATGGCCAGTCCAACAGGATTCAATTGTCCCTGGCCACAACTGGCCACACCTGACTCCCACAAGTGCTGGGTACTCCACAAAACGGGGCACCATAGGGGGATCCAGGCACCTCACGGAATGGGGGTGGGGGGAATTTATGACGGGGTGGGACTTAGATTTGCGGGAGGAGGTTGGAGGGGGGGTGCTTTTCCTTTGAAGGGGTTGGGGGCTTTTTGGCTCGGGTGGAGCTGGATGCCTTAGGCTCCGAGCTGGCCTTCTTCTTCACTGGAGAAGGGGCACGGGAATGGGAAGGCAGGACCAGGGTGGGCTGCAATGTGGAAGGTGCGGAAAGGGCAAGGGGGTGGGCATGTTTTGGGACAAGACGGGGTGGGCCAGTGGGTTTGAACAGGTCTACACGGGAGAGGAAATGTTTCTTGGGAGCAAGTGAGGTGGGCGTGGATGAGGGCATGGGAGTGGAGGCAGAGGGAGTTGATGTATGGGGTGTAGGTGTGCGTGTAGTGGGTGCCGGTGACTGCTCAGTATGCTGTGGTGTGGTGGATGTCTGATGGGTGGGTGTCTTGCTGCGTTTGAGTGTTTTGGGAGGTGGGGGGTGGACACAGTGGGAGAAGACAGACAACTAGTGTGGATGTATGTTGGGTATGTGTCTGCAAGTCGGGTGAGTGTGCTGCATGTGTCAACTACAGTGGAGGTGGTGAGTGCAGGTGTGGTGTATGGGGTGCATGTATGGCTGTCTGCTATTGTGGTGAGTGCAGGAAGAGGAGCAGTAACAGTGAGTGACGGTGCAGTGCATGAGGGTGTGCATGTAGATGGGACAAGCAGGGAGGTGGAAGAGGCAGGCACACTGGGGGAAGTGGACGTTGTGTGTGAAGGCGCATGTTGGCTGTGTGAATGCTTGTAGTGGGAGGTGTGGTGCTTGTGTTTGGAAGTGTGTTTTTTGTGTGATGAAGTGCTTGACTGCGTGTCTGAATGTGTGCCTTGGACGGGTGAAGGGAGTGGGGTGCTGGAAGGGGTAGAGGAGGTTGGACGGGGGACGGACTGACCAGGGAAACTGGCTGCCGTCCGAGAGGAGGCCAGAGCCTGAAAAGATCTCTGTAGAGTAGACACAGCACCGTGAATTCCATCCAGATTGGCATTAGTCTGCTGCACCTCTGATGCTAGCCCCTGGATGGCATTGACGATGGTTGTCTGCCCTACAGAGATGGTTCTCAGGAGGTCAATAGCCTCCTCTGTGAGGGCAGCAGGGCTGACTGGGGCAGGGGAGGAGGTGCCTGGGGCGAAGGAGACACCCACCTTTCTGGGTGGGTGGGCACAGCCAACTCGGTGGAGAGCAGAAGGGAGGGCACTGATGGTATGGGTGGTGGCGGAAGATGTCACGGTCGTGATTTGTCCACTAGTGTCTGCCACCGCTGGAGGACCCCCATCAGAGGAGGTTTCAGAGTCATTACCACCGGTGGTAGTAGCCTCCCCCGTGAAAGTCCCCTCGCCCTCCCACCCACTGGTCCCCTGGGCGTCCGTTGTCTCTGCCTCAGAGGATCCGTGGGCCGCTGTCTCCCCACTAGCTGGTGCCTCAGCTCCCTCGCCTGATGTTGATGCTGTACCAGACACACAAAAGAGAACAGGGATGGGGAAACAAAACAGGAGAGACACTTGTAAGTAGCTGAATGCTGATACACAATGGCCAGACATACACCTACCCAGCAGACACACCCAACAGGCTGCACCATGCACTAGGTCTATGACCATGGCCCTGACTACTGAGCAGTATAGTGACCTACACCCATATCCTGTCATTGCATTGAAGCTGAGGTAGGTGAAACCTGACAGGGACACCCCTACACCCTTTGGGGAGCAGACAGTAGCTGGACACCAGTCAAAACCCTGCTCTAAGCCCCATGACCCTATCGCACACACACTCATCCTTCCAGGCTGAAGTATGGGCTGTGAGTACTCACCTCTTTGTGACTGCTGTGCAGCCTTCAAGCGCCCATCCAGGTCTGGGTATGCCACCACCAGGATCCTTCGCATTAAGGGGGTCAGTACCCGACGGGCACCCCTACCACGTTGGGAGGACTTTCCCAGCTGGGCCTCACTGATCTTCCGCGCCCAGCACCGCAGGTCCTCCTACCTCTTCCAACAGTGGGTGCTCCGCCGGTTGTAGACCCCCAGGGTCCGTACCTCCTTGGTGATGGCATGCCAATATGCCCTCTTCTGGTGGGCGCTGACCTAGTAGGGAGATACAGAGAAGAAACACAGAGGTCAGGCACCTGCATGATGGCAATAGCTGGCTGATTGTTAGACATAGGTCAGACAGTACTCCCAGACAGGCAGGACAGTGGCACGCAGCATTCCATGCACCAAGACCCATCCTGGCTCACAGGAACGCACATCAGAGCAATCCACTCCATCCATTACACACACAGTGCCCCCCAAATCCGGACTCACCTGTACCTCTGGCCGGCCGTAGAGTCTGCCGTACAGGGGCAGGACCCCTTCCACGAGTTTCTCCAGTTCTTCCTGGGTGAAGGCCGGGGCCCTCTCCCCTGCACCACGTGGAACATCCATAGCCAGAGGCAGGCCACAACAGTACACGGAGTGGAGTACTTCTCAGCACAAGATCAGGGAGTCAAGTGAGCACACGATGACGAACGCGCGTACGTTCAGTGGCAGAATGCACCGTCACCGCTGGCGGGGATCATGATATGCCAAGATTCCCCATTGGCATCCATGTTATCCAATGAGGGTGCGAACAGCGGTAAACACTGCCGAACGCTGTGACGTCAACCAATAGCGGTCTTAGGTTACTTCCACAACGAAGTGGCAGAACTACAGTGGGCAGACATTTCGCCATCACCTACGTATCTAGAAATTCAATTTAGTCACAATGCTGGGCCTACTAGCCATATGATTCACATATGTCTCTATCCATAGAGTATATTATCACACATGATTTACACCGTTCCCTCTCAGTGGTGACAATGTACATCTGTCAGGTTGCAGTTATTGTACAGACACTACTATGAAGAAAGCAGTGAATGTGTTTAACAAATATCCCTGTGTATGTGTACACATGACTCCTTGTTCTTACCTCTCACAGGTACAGACCCTTGTGGCGAGGAAGAGCACCTTCTGTGTACAGACCACTTGTGGATATGGGGACCATGGTGGAGCGGCAGATCATTATCACTTACAGTCTCACACGTGCAACTATTCAGGACCTATGTGCATTACTGGATCCTGCACTGACTCCCGGAAATCGGAATCAGCATGCCATTCCAACTGAGGTGCAGGTGCTCTCCGCACTCCATTTCCTGGCCACAGGCTCCTTTCAAGTGACAGTGGGCATGGGTGCTGGTTTCTCACAGCCAATGTTCAGCCAGGTACTTACAAGATTTCTAAATGCATTTGAACAACATCTGCAATCCTATGTGTGATTCCCCCAAAGTGCTGAGCTCCCTGCCATCAAGTCAGACTTCTATGCCTTTGCAAACATTCCCCATGTTATTGGTGCCATCGATGGAACCCACATACCTATCATAGAGTGTACTATAGGTCTCCTGAAGGCTAGGTTTCGGTGCCTACATATCTCTGGGGGTTCCCTGACCTATGGGCCTGATAAGGTGTGCAGGATAGTGGTGGCCTGCTGCAAGCTGCACAACGTGGCAGTGAAAGATTCAATCCCTCTTTTGGAGGTGGAGGGTGCTATAGGTCCTGATCTGTTAACTCAGAGAGGTGAGGAGAGTGATGGTGAGGATGAGGAAGGGTAAGATGTACATTCCAGAAACCAACTGATACAACTCTACTTCCAATAACTGTCTGGGACTTCAGCCTGTATATGTGGTTAGTGACTGATACTGAAAATGTGCCATGTCAACTAGGGGGAGTTGGTCATCATATGCGAGTCATGGACCTCTTCAGCATGGTACAGACAGACAACATAAACATTCCCTTCTTGACTTTTTAGAAACACACTGTACCAGCAGCATGCACAATTTGACAATTAAGTTTATCCCTTCCTGTTGCATCATTACTCCACTTTGTTCAACATTGAAGACAGGGGACAGTGTTACAGGTGAGATATGTTGTTTATTGGTGGAATACAGTGAAATGTGCTATGTACAGTGATGGAAGTCGTTATGGTTGGTTGTCCTCAAAACCGACTTGGTGCCAGGCCAGTTTGATTTCATAGGTGGGTCCTATTTGTAGTTCTGTTCATCATTTAGCCCTCAGCTAAGTGCAGTTTGTGAATGGGTGTGTTGGTTGCTTGGCAGTAGCAGCAGTGTCAATTGTTGGTAGGGGCTTGTTCTTGGCTGGGTTTCCAGTGCCATATCTTGGCCTGAGGCTACGTTTGGGTGCCTGCTGTGGAGCTACTTGGGGTGACATGGTCGGCCCTTGTGATTCCTGGGAGGGTTTTTCCTGTGCAGTTTCAGCTGCTTGGGACAACTGTTGCTGGTTGTCCAGGGCTGTTGTGGGGGCCTCTTGTCCGGTGTGGGTGTCTGAGGGTTTGTTGACCAACTGCAGCAGTGCTCCAACAATGGTGGCCATTGTGGCATTGTGTTATTTCCACTGCTCCATGGCCTGTTGGTGGTGTCCCAGCTGCATCCTCTGACTTTGCTCCAGGGTGGTTACAATCCGTGCCAACCGGTCTTGGGTATGTTGGTATGCCCCCAGTACCTCTGCAATGACGTCCTGGGCTGCTGCATCTATCCGGTGCCCTACCCCCTGACCCACTGGGGCATTTGACCTTGCCCTGGCCCCCTTGTGCCTGTGTCCCCTGCGCAGGTCTGGATGTGCCAATAGGACTGGGGCCCTCGTCTTCCTGCATGTTGGGGGTGGGAGACTGTAGCCTCTGTTGCTGTTTTCCACCTGTTTGTGCCCTGGGTCCACTGGTGTGGGCACGCCTCCCCTGGCCTTCTGGTCTTGACTGGGTGTTAGGGGTGACAGTGATTTCCTGGGTGGGGCTGCTGCATGGTGAGCATCCAGGGCTGTGTGAAGGGCCTGCCTGCTCATCAGTGTCCAGGGATCCTTCACCAGTGTCCTGTGATGTGCCTCTGTCTTCCTGGAATGCTGTGGCACTCCTTGTCCCCTCCATTAGGGTTGCATGGGTGGTGGTGCCTTTTGGGCAACATAGAATTGTTTGTTACATATGCAGGAGGGTCTGAGGTGGGCAGTACTGTACAATTTAGTGCTGGTGTGCCTTTCGGTGGCCTTCAGGGGTGCTTTTGTGAGGTGGACATAGCATCTGGTGGCAGTGGTGGCGTTACATTGTGGTGGGGGTTATTATTCCATGGTGGGAACGTGCAGGGGTGGGTGGCTGTGCACAGCGGGAGTGATGTGGGCCTGGTAGTGAGTTGTGGGTGACGCAGGGTGGTGGATGCGGTGGGTAATGACTGGGAGGGGTGTGGGTCTAGGTGGGTGTGGGTGGGGTGGGGTGGGGTGGTGCATGTATTACAGGTATGGTGTATATGGGGTAATTGTAGATGACTTACCCAAGTCCATTCCTCCAGTGAGTCCAGTGAGTCCCTCTGGGTGCAGGATAGCGAGTATCTTCTCCTCCCAGTCGGTGTAGTCGGGTGGTGTTGGTGGCGGCCTTCCCCCAGTCTTCTGCACTGTGATGTGGTACCTGGATGCCATGGCCCAGACCTTCCCCCGCAGGTCGTTTCATCTCTTGCGGATGTCGTCCCTGGTGCATGGATGGTGTCCAACTGCATTCACCCTGTTGACGATGGTCTGCCACAGCTCCATTTTCCGGGCGATGGGTGTGTGCTGCACCTCGGAGCCGAATATTTGTGGCTCCACTTTTAGGATCTCGTCCACCATGGTCCCTAGCTCCCTTTCGGTGAAGCGTGGATTTTTTTGGGGGACATGGTGAGGGTGGTGGATGGCGTCGGGACGGTGTTTGGGTGCTCCTGTGTGGGTCGATGTGTGTCTCCTGTCTGCTGGCGTTCTCTGTCTGGCTCTGGTGCTCTCCGTCTTCTGGTCGTGGTTTCATTGCAAGGGATTGTGGGGTGTGTCTGGGGGTGTTTTATGGTGTTCTGGATGTGTGTCAGGTGTGTGGGTGCTAAGCCTAGCCAATGTGTGCAGTGGTTGCTGTTGGGCCCACTTTCCGCCCGTGGCGGTTGCAACCGCCAATGGTCGTCTGGCCTCCACTGTCCAACCGAGGTGATTTGTGCATCTTTATTTGGAGGGCGGAATGTGGGTCTGCTTGGCGGTGGCAGGGTGGGGTGGGCTGTGATTCCCACCGACAGGGTCCTGGCGGGGAGTGGTAGTGTGGGAATGTTTGGCGGCGTTGTTTTTTTTTGTTCATCATAATATGCCAGGTTTCCATTCACCGTCGCCAGTGGGATTCTGTTCACCGCCGCCACGGCAGATGGCGGTCTTTACCGCCATGGTCATAATGACCGCCATAGTTTCTTACATGGCACAAGTAATCACCAATGAGTTTGAAATGGAGCATCTCCTATGGGGAGTTGCTCCATGCTAAATGCTATTGCAGCTTTTGTGAGGATTTTGACAGAAGGAAATGACTGAATTATTTCTAGTCAGAGGGTACCCTGTCTCGGTCCTGGAGCAGGCCAAAGAGAGGGTCAAAGAATATTCCCATCAGGACCTTCTAGTGAATAAGAATATACTTAAAAAATAAATGAAGGTAAGATTTTTTTAATGGATTTTTACCAGATCCAACATTTAAAACATCCCTCACTCAGTTCCAACCACTTACTCTACATTTGCTAAACATTCAATCGCCACCCTTCACCACTGTTAGGAGAGGCCACTTTTTGACATGCTTACCACCCATGTTTTGCCTGATGTATGATGGAGCCTAGAAATTGTAGTGCCCAAGGCCCCGGCTAATCAGGTTCCTTGGGCCAGAGCTGTTTCCCTAAAACTGTATTGATGCCCTGGCACAATTGGAGACCCCTTTAGCTACCACTATAACTCCCTAGTAAATGGTACTTAGATACCCAGAGAATGGGGTGCTAAGGGTAGGCCTCTGAGGGCAGCAGAACTGATTGTGCCTCCCTCTAGGGCCATGCAGTCCAGTAGACTCCGCACTGCCATTGCAGGCTGAGTCCCCTGATGCAAACCTAAAAAGTAAACTCAACATGGCACACTGCCTGTGTGCCCTTCCCACTACACACTGCATACAATATGGGTAAGTTACCCCTCTGGCAGGCCTTTCAGGCCTAAGGCGGGGTGCACTATACTGTATGTGAGGGCACAGCTGCATGAGCAATGTGCCTCCACTATGTCCTTACCAAACCTTGGGCATAGTGAGTGAACAGAGTAGCCATTTTAATTCATGTGCCGGACCCTGGTCAATACGAGTTTCACAGAGACATGATGGCCACTCTGAACCCTGGGCTGTTTGGTATCAAACAACTCAGAATGATGAATCCAAACTGGTACCAGTATTGGATTTATTATTAAATATACCCAGGGGTCACTTTAGAGGTGACCCCTTCTAAAGCTAACTACCCAGGCAGGGTTGCTGACTGGTTCTAACCAGCCTGCCACCTCCAGACAGCCAATCTACAACCTTGGGATGGGAGATTCTTCTCTCTGGGTTGCAGGCAAAGCATTTCCTGGGTGGATGTGCCAACACGCCCTCCCTTTGGACTCTGCACTGTCCTGGCAGTGAGCTTAAAGGACCTACTGCCTTTGAAACTTGACCTCCAGACCTGTGCTGCTAGCAGCAGAGGGCCGCCCCGTTGCAAACCCCCAATTTTCGTGGAAGCAACGGCGGGTAATTCAAACTTAGGACAGGGGGAATGGCCCTTCCTTGCATGCACCACCTCCAAGGTGTTGAATGCGAGGTGGAAACTCCATTTCATTTTACTCCATCTTAGATGGAAGGAATTTAGCCATTCAGGTGTAGGGATGTGACCTCTGCCCGTCGGAAGTGGTCACTTAGACGGTGTAGCCACCCTAAAGCAGAAGACCCATTAGTCACTACCAGGTTCCCCCTAAAACGTCCACTAGATACAGTATTGTAGGAAAGTACCTTCTTTCTTAGCATGGTTACCCAATTTTCTGCCTGTTGTCAGTGTGTTTGACTGTGTTCACTGGGATCCTGCTAACCAGGACCCCAGTGATTATGGTCTCTCCTCATAAATGTGGTTGTTGGAACAACACACACCTCACATTTGGCATATAGGTACCCCCCTTGTAAGTCCCTAGTATATGGTACCCAGGTACCCAGGGCATTGAGGTACCAGGGGACCCCCATGGGCCGCAGCATGTATTATGCCACCCATAGGGAGCCCATGTAAAATATGACTTCAGACCTGCCATTGCAGCCTGCATGAAAAGATGCATGCACCTTTTCACTACAGGTCACTGCACCAGGTCACTGTAAATCATCCCTATGGTAGCCCCTTCCTAGCCCAGGGTGCAGGGTGCAAGTACCAGTGTATGAGGGCATGCCTGCACTAGCAGAGGTTCCCCCACAAACTCCAGTCCCATTTTCCTGGACTTTGTGAGTGCGGGCGCCATTTTATGAGTGTACTGGACATAGGTCACTACCTTTGTCAAGCTACGTAATGGTAACTCCGAACCTAGGCATGTTTGGGATCAAACATGTCAGAATCATACTCCAATACTGTTGCCAATATTGGAAGTACGATTTCATGAACTCTGGGGGCTCCTTAGAGGAACCCCAGCATTGCTCCCGCCAGCTTTCTGGGTTTTTTCCAGGCAGCCCAAGCTGCTGCCACCCCTCAGGCAGGTTTCTACCCTCCTGCTACTTGATCAGCTCAAGCCCAGGAAGGCAGAACAAAGGATTCCCTTTTGGAAAGGGGGTGACACCCTCTCCCTTTGGAAATAAGTGTTACATGCCTTGGGAGGGATAGCCTCCCCAAGCCATTGGTATGCTTTGAAGGGCAAATTTGGTGCCCTCCATGCATATTCCAGTCTAAACCAGTTCAGGGACCCCCAGTCCCAGCTCTGGGGTGAAACTGGGCAATGGAAAAGGGAGTGGCCACTTCCCTGTTCATCACCACCCCAGAGGTGGTGTTCAGAGCTCCTCCAGAGGGTCCCTTGATTCTGCCAACTTGAATCCAAGGTTGGCAGAGGCCTCTGGGAGCATGTGAGTGGCCAGGTCAGGCAGGTGACATCTGAGCCCCCTCCTGATAGGTGGTCACCTAGCTAGGTGACCAATCCCACTTTCAGGGCTATTTAGGGTCTTCCTCTGGGAGGGGTCCTCAGATTCGGTTTACAAGCTTCCAGCAGGACTCTTCGGCAGCCTCTTCTTCGACTTCTATCCACTGGAACTGCGACTGGACCCTCCAGGAACTGACAATCTGCATCCACAACAAAGACTCTGCTCACAACATTGTTTCCACAGCTCTTTCCAGCTTCTGCAACATGTCCCTGGCTGTGCATCCTCTGAGGACAGCAAGTCTTCAGCCTGCATGAGAAAGAAGAAGGAATCTCCCTTGGAGTGAAGGAGTCACTCCCCTGCATCCACAGGCACCAACTGCAATGACAACCGTCTGCATGGCTCTTCTCTGATCCTGAGCTGCATGGATCCTGCATCACGGATGGCAATCTGGTCCTCTCTGCCAGCTGTCCAACTCTAGTAAAGGTAAGCCCTTGCATTTGCACACAGGACAGTACCCCTGTGCTTCAGACCTCTTGCAGCTACCAAGGCTTGTTGCCATCTCCTCCAAGGGATCTTTAGGCTCCTTGCAGCCCCAGCCCCCAGCACTCCTTCCTGTGACACACAGCCCTCTGTGTGCCTTTCTGGTGGCTGGGACCCTTCTCCAGTTGTGCTACATGGACTCCTCTGCGACTCTTGCTCTTCCAGTGGGTCTCCTGCGGGGGCTGCTTTTTCTCCTGTAGACTCTCTACCTTGCTGAGGGTCCCTCCAGGACACCCCCCATGGGTTGAGTCCTCCTGGATCTTGCTGGTCCCCGGCAGCTCCACTTTTGCTTCATCGTGACTTCTGCCTATGCCAAGGCTTGTTGGTGGCTTTTCATGCCACTGACAGACTGCAATCTTCAATCTGGCATGGAACGTTGACTGAATCCTCCAGGAACTCTTCTCCCGCTCCAGGGATGCATTGCGGACCATCTTCATCCTGCTGTCGACCAACCCCTGCAACAACAGACGGGTGGGTAGTGGCTCCTGCCACCACGGACACTCCTGTGGCTTCCGGACTTGGTCCTCTTCTTCCACGGGTTTTCCTCTTCAGGAATCCACCGCTGGTTTCTTGCAGTCTTGTCTGGGTGTTGCATTAACTTCTTTTCAGTCCTTTTGGGTGGGGTGGGGTGGGGAAAATCCAGTAACTTACCCCTTTCTTCCTGGTCGCTGGGGTGCAGTGTGGTACTTACCTTTGGGGTTTCCTAGTTCCCACAGCTCCATTCTACACATTCTACTTACCTAGGTGGGGGTCCTGCATTCGCATTCCACTTTTTTAGTATATGGTTTGGGCTCCCCTAGTGTCACTACTGTCTACTGCTATTTGCACTTTTTTCTATTGTTATTTATGCCTATTTCTGATTACTAGTGTACATGTCTTGTGTGTTACTTACCTCCTATTTGAGGGTTGCCTCTCTAGTACTTGTTGGTAATTGTTTCACTAAAATAAAGCACCTTTATTTTTGTAACATTGAGTGTTTTCTTTCATGTGTGTAAGTGCTGTGTGACTTCAGTGGTATTGCGTGAGCTTTGCATGTCTCCTAGATACGCCTTGGCCCTTGGCTGCTCATCCACAGCTACCTCTAGTAGGCCTGGCTTCTAGAAACTGCCTACACTACACTAATAGGGGATATCTGGACCTGGTATAAGGTGTGTGTTCCTTAGGAACCCACCACACACCAGGCCAGCTTCCTACATTGGTGGTGCAGCATCAGGATAAGCACTTGCAATTTCCTTACCACTCTGTCACTTACTGATTAGGGGGGCACTGTACATAGTGTCAGAGAGCTAGTCTCTTAAGTTTGGGTAACCTAGGGGTCTAGCCATAGCCCTTGCTCCAAACCTCTTTGGAGATACTAGGAGTTAGGGTAGTTAGCAACACCTACACCACCCTAACAACATAACATGTCTTCAGAGCCGAACAAATCTCAGGCCATGGACTGACACAATGTGTGCCTCACGTTTCAAGAGTTGAGGGAGATGTGCTTAGAGAGGAACCTGAAGACAGGAAAGAACCCTAACAAGAGTCTGCTTCTGGGCCTGGTCCTCCAGGATGAGCAAGACTATGCTGGTAGCCAGGAGGAGGGGGAGGTAGATGCAGACTCTAGCCACCCAGTGTTAGAAAGACAGGATCTGGACACTGAGAAGGGTCAACAGGGTCCCTAATAGGATCATAGAGTCCATAGTAAACCCCCCAGCCTAGCTGAAAGCACTTCAGGTAGTGGGAAGGGAAACCATACCAGTAGCCCCCCCCCCCCCTTTGTACCCAGAGGATTAATTGAGAGGGAAACCAATAATAGAGACAGATCCTCCTCTGATCACTCTCATGTCACCTCAGTCTCTGAGGGGACACACTGTTCACTCCAGGAGAAGACTCCTTATATAGGTAACTCAGGCAGCTGAGACTGGGGGAGGCCAATCTGAGGCTGCAGCAGCAGCAGCTAGCCCTAGATAGGGAGGCCTTGGCAGTGGAGAGAGAGAGGCAGGGCTTGGGGTTAGCACCCCATGGTGGCAGCAGCTTTAGTTTCAGTGAGCCTAGGGTCATGGGGGACTCTTTTGACTCCAGAGATCTAACAAAAAAGTGTTTCCCCCCTACAAGGTGAGAGTGAAATGTACAAATGGTTTACTGCTCTGGAGAGGGCCTATAAGGGACAGAGGGTCCCTCAGAGGCAGTGGGCTGCTATGTTGTGGCTTTTCTTCCTTGAAAAGGGCAGAGACAGACTCCTGACTGTCAGAGAAGAGGATACTGACAACTACACAGTATTAAAATCAGCCCTCTTGAATGGATTTGGTCTCACCACTGAACAGTACAGAATCAAGTTCAGGGAGACCAGGAAAGAGTCCTCCCAGGATTGGGTAGACTTTGTGGACTGTTCTGTTAAAACTTTAGAATGCTTGTTACATGGCAGCAAGGTCAGTGACTATGAAGGCTTGTATAATCTGATCTTGAGAGAGCATATTTTGTACAACTGTGTGTCTGATTTGTTGCACCAACACTTGGTTCCCTCTGATCTGACCTCTCCACAAGAATTGGGAAAGAAGGCAGACAAATGGGTCTGAATTAGGGTGAGCAGGAATGCTCATACACGGGGTGACAACAAGAAAAAGGAAGCAGGTAAGTCTCATGACAAATGTGGGGACACAAACAAAAGTAAGGAGGCTTCATCAGGCCCACAAAACACATCTGGGGTGGGTCTAAAACCTCTTCCTCCTCTTCCAGCTTTAAAAAGCCTTGGTGCTATGTTTGCAAAAACAAAGGCAATAGGCCAGGAGACAGCTCCTTCCCTAACAAAAGGCACCAAGCCAACCACCACTTCAAACCCCACTTCTACTTCTACTGCCCCTAGCAATAGCAGTAGTGGTGAGAGTGCTAACAGTAGTCAGTCCAAAGGTGTAGCTGGGCTCACTTTAGGAAATATAGTGGGAGATGGTTTAATTAGAGAGACAATATAGGCTGTATAAGTCTCTGATGGGGGCATTGATCTTGCAACCCTTGCTGACTGTCCCATTAATAAATTGTGTTCAGGCAGAGGCCTATAGGGACACAGGTGCCAGTGTCACTATGGTGACTGGAAAACTGGTGTCCCCTGAGCAGCACCTACTTGGTCACCAATATCAAGTGACTGATGCTCATAACAACTCTCTATGTGACCCCATGGCAGTTGTTGATTTCAGCTGGAGGGTGGGGGTTTACGGGTCCAAAGAAAGTTGTTGTCTCCACAGACCTATCTGTAGAGTGCCTATTAGGGAATGACTTGGAGACTTCAGCTTGGGCTGAAGTGGAGTTAGAGGCCCATGCAGCACTGCTGGGCGTCTCAGGGCATATATTTGCCCTGACTAGAGCACAGGCCAAAGGGCAAAAAGATAAAGGAAACTTGGAGCCTGGAGCGAAAAAAGGTACCCCTTACCCCAACCTCCAGTGAGGATTCCCCCTCTGAGGAGGAAAAATCTACTCCCTTGGCAGAGCCTACACCAGAAGCGCTCCAGGGGGACTCAGCTGAGCTCTTAGGTGCAGGGGGGGGCCTGCCAGGGAGGAATTCAGTATGGCACAAAAGACGTGTCCCACACTGGAGCTATCCTTCAAGAAGGAGTGGATGTCAGTGGCACCCACAAGGTGTACTGGGAAGACAATCTCTTGTATTCAAAGCCAAGGGAACCCAAGCCTGGTGCCACCAGGAGATTGGTAATCTCTCTGCAATACAGAGAATTTTTGCTGTCCCTTGTACGTGATATTCCCCTGGCAAGTCACTTGAGGCAAAGTAAGACTTTGGACAGACTTGTCCCTCACTTTCACTGACCCCACATGTCAGAAGATACTAACGATTTTTGAGGCTCCTGTGTCACCTGTCAAGCCAGTGGCAAAACAGGTGGCACCCCAAAGGCCCCCTTAATTCCACTTCCAGTGGTTGGGGTTACCTTTGAGAAGGATGGGGTGGATATTGTTGCCCCCCTAGACCCACCCACAGCCTCCGGGAACAGATTTATTCTGGTAGTGGAGGACCACGTCACCAGGTACCCAGAAGATATTCCTCTAAGGACCACTGTAGCTCCTGCAGTGGCCAAAGCCAAGAGTGGGCTTTCCTAAAGAGGTGGTATCAGACAGAGGTACCAACTTCATGTCTGCATATCTCAAAGCCACGTGGACGGAGTGTGGAGTGACTTATAAGTTCACCACACCTTACCACCCCTAAACCAATGGTTTGGTTGAGAAATGTAACAATTAACAAAACTCTCCAAGGCATGATCATAGGATTTTCTGAAAAACTCAGGAGGAGATGGGATGTCCTACTGCCATGCCTCCTTTTTGCCTACAGGGAGGTTTTTTTGAACTGCTGTTGGGGCACCCTGTTGGGGGTCCTCTTGCTCTCTTATAAGGGAGGGCTGGGAACAACCTCTCAAGCCCCTTAAACAAGACATAGGGCCTGATTACAACTTTGGAGGACGGTGTTAATCCGTCCCAAAAGAGACGGATATACCACCAGCCGTATTACGAGTCCATTATATCCTACGGAACTCGTAATACAGATGGTGGTATATCCGTCACATTTGGGGCGGATTAACACCTCCTCCAAAGTTGTAATCAGGCCCATAGTGACTATGTACTTGGCCTCAGAAAAGAATGGCTGATTACATGAAAAAGGCCACTAAAAACCTTCAGGGCAGCTTGGAACTGCAGAACCAGTGGCATGACCAGACGGCTGTTCTGACTATTTGCCAGCCAGGGCAGAAGGTGTGGGTCCTTGGGCCCGTGGCTCCCAGGGCATTGCAAAACAAGTGGAGTGGTCACCACACAGTAGTGGAAAAGAAGGGTAAGGTCACCTACTTGGTAGATGTAGGCACTCCCAGAAGCCCTCTCAGGGTGCTTTATTTGAAATGCCTGAAACCCTACCATGACTATGACAGGGATGATATGACGCTGCTCATGGCCACTGATTAGGGACATGAAGAAGAGAGTGACCCTCTCTCTGACCTCTTCTCCCACACTGCAGCTGACTGCTCCGTCGATGAATAGTCCTTGCTGACTGCCTTTCTGAGTCACGGGACTGCAGGAATCTCCTGGGATAGTTCTCAGAACTGTTCTCTCTAACACCTGGACAAACCATATGGTGTGAACACACATGATTGTTGCAGGGAACAGTTTTGCCATAAAAAGTTAAATATATAGGCAATCTGACCATGTTAGAGACTTCATCAAAGCAGAAGTACAAAAGATACTGGACCTAGAAGTAATTGAGCACTCAGACAGCCCAAACCTCACTCTTCGAATGGGAAGAGAGAAATTAGATTTTGTGTTGACTATAGAGGGCTCAACACTGTTACAAAAACAGATGCTCATCCTATCCCTAGGGCAGATGAGCTAATAGATACACTGACATCTGCCAAGTATCTGAGCACATTTGATTTGACTGCTGGATATTGGCAGATCAAATTATCAAATGATGCTAAACCCAAGACAGCATTTTCAACCATTGGAGGGCACTATCACTTTACAGTGATGCTTTTTGGTCTTAAAAATGCACCTGCCACATTGAGAGGCTGGTGTATATAGTCCTTCAAGGATTGGAAGTCTATAGTGCAGCTTATCTGGATGCTATAGCTGTCTTTAGCTAAACCTGAGTGCATCACCTGGTCCACCTGTGGAATGTTTTGAAGGTTCTGCAGAAAGCAGTCCTCACTATCAAGGCGTCTAAGTGCCAGATAGAACAGGGAAAGGTTGTATATCCGGACCACCTGGTAGGTAGAGGCCATATTCAACAACTGCAAGGGACGATTCAAACCATTTTGGATTGGACTTCCCCTGCTACTCAAATTCAGGTGAGAGCCTTTTTAGGCCTCACTGGGTATTACAGGAGGTTCCCTAAGAACTATGGCTCCAGTGTAGCCCCCCTTAATGACCTCAAATAGAATGCCCAAGAAAGTCTTATGGACAGCTACCTGTCAGAAAGCTTTTGAAGGTCTCAAACAGGCCATGTGCTCTGCACCTATTTTAAGAAGTCCTGACTACTCCAAGCAATTCAAAGTTCAGATACATGCTTCTGAAGTAGCGGTTGAGGCACTTTTGTCACAACTGAACACAGAGGGCCAGGACCAACCTGTTGCTTTTATAAGCATAAGGTTGACCCCCGGGGAAAAGCGTTGGTCGGCCATAGAAAGGGAGGCCTTTGCTGTGGTCGGGCCTTGAAGAAGCTGAGGCCATACTTGTTTGGCACTCACTTCATTGTTCACACAGACCACAAGACCCTTCTTTGGCTCAAACAGATGAAAGGTGAAAATCCCAAACTGTGGTCCAAATCCCTACAGGGAATGGACTTTACAGTGGAACATAGACCTGGGAGTAACCACGCCAATGCAGATGGACTCCCCAGATATTTCCACTTAGACAATGAAGACTCAACTGGACAAAGTTAGCCTTATTGTCCTTCATTAGGGGGGGTTGTGTAGGAAAGTACCCTCTTTTTGGCATGGTTACCCCCGTTTTCTGCCTGTTGACACTGTTTTGGACTGTGTTCACTTGGATCCTGCTAACCAGGACCCCAGTGATTATGCTCTCTCCCTATAAATTTGGTTGCTGAAACAACACACACCCTACATTTTCCATACTGGTACCCCCCTTGTAAGTCCCTAGTATATCGTACCCAGGTACCCATGGCATTGGGGCATCAGGGGACCCCCATGGGCTGCAGCATGTATTATGCCAGCCATTCGTGGGCAAACTGATAGAAAGAGCAGCATTCACCCATATGTCACTATTAATTGAAAACAATGCCATACTTTCAGACTACCAAACTGGATCCCACCCAGGAAGAGGCACTGAATCAGCACTCATAGCAATCTTGGATGATCTTAAAAACACAGTCGACTGCAATGGAGTTGCTGCACCACTTCTCTTGGACCTTTCAGCTGCCTTTGATACTGTTGACCATGACACCCTAATTCAAAGACTCCATGAAGCGTGCATAGAAGGGACTGCTCTCGACTGGATTACATCCTTTCAGGGCTATTTAGGGTCTTCCTCTGGGGTTGGTCTCAGATTTGGCTTGCAAGATTCCAGCAGGAGTCCTCTGCAACCTCTACTTCAACTTCTAGCCACTAGAACTGCGACTGGACCCTCCAGGAACTGACAATTTGCATCCACAACAAAGACTCCTTGCAACATTGTTTCCACTGCTTCTTCAAGCTTCTTCAACATTTCCCCGGCTGCTGATCCTCTGAGAACAGCAAGTCTTCAGCCTGCATGATAAAGAAGAAGGAATCTCCCTCATCCTGAGCTGCATTGATCCTGCATCATAGGTGGTGGTCTGGAATAGTCCTCTTGCCAGCTGTCCAACTTTGGTGGAGGTAAGCTCTTGCCTCCCAACTCAGGACAGTATCCCCATGCACCATGTCTCTTGCAGCTGCCAAGGCTTGTCGGCATCTCCTCCAAGGGATCTTCAGGCTCCATGTAGCCCCAGCCCCCAGCACTCTCTTCCTTGCTGAGGGCCCCTCCAGTTCTCCCCCCATTGGGTGGAGTCCTCCTGGACCTTGCGGGTCCGTGGCAGCTCCAATTTTGTTCATCGCAACTTCTGCCTTTGCCAAGGCTTGTTGGTGGCTTTTTCACGCTAGTGATGGATTGCAGTCTTCCATCCAGCATGGGACATCAACTGCATCCTCAAGGAAATCTTCTCCAGCTCCAGGGCTGCACTGCCGACTGTCTTTATCCTACCGTCGACCAACTCCTGCAACCAAAGACTGGTGGGTAGTGGCTCTTGCCACCACCGGACACTTTTGGGACTTCTGGACTTTTCCCCTTCTTCCACAGGTCTTCCTCTTCAGGAATCCATCGCTGGTTTCCGAAGCACGAGAGGTGTGGACCTGCTGCATCAAAGAAAAGGTGCCAAAACCTGCCTTCTGCACCCAGGACCCGAAAATCGTCGCTGAGGAGCTGCTGGATAACTGGACAACTCTACAAAAGGCCTAGAGGACCTCCAGGCTTCGCCAGTCACTAGAGAACCCCCTCCAGAGTGGAGGTACCACTCTAAAACATCAAGGAACCAGCAAGCCAGTGAGGGTCACTTTCCTGACTAGCTGCTAACTCAAAAATTGGACGCCGCCGCTGGACCAAACTGCACCCTGACAACCACAAGGACAAAACCCTACCAGTGTGCCAAGTTTAGTGGCACTGCACCCTCCAGTGGCCAATCCATGCCAATACCCTAGTTATTGGTCAGCTGATGTTGGACACCAAGAAAAATAGCCCGACCGGGGCTGCAAAAGGACCAGGTGGAAGCCCGAGTTGAGGGATTTCAGGAACACCTGGACCTCCCACCAGAGTGCCCCACTTGCAAACAACCCTTGAACCAACTTACCTCCTGCTCCTGAGGGCATCCTTGTGCACAGCTCCTTGCTCACTGATTCGCTCTGCACCAGGCCGCTCTGTGCCCTGCACCAAAGAACCGACTGTGCCCTAAGAGTTCCCTACCCCTTGCGACCTTGGCACACCAAGGGGACCCTCAGGATTCACATGTGCAGTGCTTTTCTAGATGGTATCCCGCAGTGGCCCTGCACTAGCTCCAGAGACCTTCTCCCGCTGCTCCCATCGGAACCGGGAGCTGCCCAAACCTATCCAGATGGCACAGTGTGCCCACCCATGACTTCGACCAAACTGCAAAAGGAGAATTTGGTAAACAAACTGTATGATTTTATATGTATTTTTAAAGGTGATCCTCCATTAAGTCCTATGGTGCGAAGACAATTATTATTATTAAACTTCAAAAATTCATATCTCAAAAAATACTTACCCAAATCACATGCTCTTGTTCTTAAAATTTATATAAAGATCTGAAGTATTTTTATAAATTTGTCTTGAGTTCTTCCTTTGAGTGTGTGAGTTGCAAGATTGATACTGTGAGTACAGCAAATGATTTGCACTTCCCCAGGATTGGCCTAACTGCTCGACCAAGCTACCATATAAATTGGAGCATTGGGTGGTCTAGTTTTTACCCCTGCAAACCAACTTGTGGTTGCCTGGACTCTCTGCAGAGAGTGCCTAGCTTTACAAACTACATAGAGAGCCAGCCTCATACAACCATGTGGTCAATTACACCTCTCATTTGCCTGTTCTAGAAACACACATAACTTAGGATCTACCCAATTGCCTTAACATTAACACTTTACACCACTATTCATTCAGTCAACTAGCATTGCACACATCATCAACAACCAATACTGACAACACATCTGACCTGTACACACTTACCATATCACCTAGTGGCTTGTACTACCTAGCAACTCGCAAAGCAACTCACCCACCCACTCCCTGCACACACACACATGCAGTTCTGTCTATAACATCACTTGTTCACCCACCATCAGCCATTTGCAAAAACCCTCACTCACACAGTCATGGCTTGCTGGGCACGGAAGGGGGGGGGCGGCTCGCAGAGGGGGGAGAGGGGAATAAACATTATTTATTTTTATTTTTTAAAACCACTTACCTGCACCCCATCACGATGCTCTGCTCCTCCATCTCCTCTGCTGCAGGCTGCAGGCACAGGCTCCTAGCATGCCCTGCGGCCAATCCTGACGCTGCAGCAGGATTGGCTGGGAGCTCTCAGCCAGGGCGCTCTCAGGCAGTCTGGGAGCCTGTGCCTGCTCTCTCCAGCCTGGCAACACAGTGCTGGGCTGGAGAGAGCACATGACGCATGTGTGTTTAGCCGACCTCAGACGGCCGGCCAAACACACATGCGCTCTGAGGGGGAGTGGTGTACACTTCCTCTAACTGCTCATCACCTCTGTGGCCTCGCCCCTTACAAGAAAACAATAATAAACACAGTTTATTATTGTTTTCTTATGAAGGTTTTGCAGCTTCCGCAGATGTTGGCGGGGGACCGGGGGGCGCCCTGATGGAGGAGCCGCCCCTGCTCACACCACCAATAGCTAATACCTCACAATATAATTCACCTGTACAGCCAATCATTTAGCTACATCCACTCATCACAATACACATTCATCTTTGCCTCACCACTGACAATAACCCTCAACTCGAACCTACTCATGGCGTTACTTCTTTTAATCACTCACTCACTGTACATCTCGTCCACATTGCAAACGATTACTCAGTGAGTATTTGGTGAGTGGTGTTTGCTGTGGGTGATTGTATTGTGAGCACTTTATTTGTTTTATGTGAGCCTTAGGTAAGCCCAATGCCTGTGTGAATGTCACAAGAGTACTGTGTCTCTGAATGCTGTGCCTATGCAAGTGTAGGGTGATCTCTGTGTGAGTGAGTGTAGGGTAA
Source organism: Pleurodeles waltl (assembly GCF_031143425.1). Taxonomy (NCBI): domain Eukaryota; kingdom Metazoa; phylum Chordata; class Amphibia; order Caudata; family Salamandridae; genus Pleurodeles; species Pleurodeles waltl. Next base: position 252,631,820 of record NC_090442.1, on the reverse strand, counting down.
GTACAGTATGAGTATACACCAAGTATTTTGTGTATGTCGGCTGAACACTGCCCGTGTGAGTCTGCATTTTGAGTGCAGAGTGAGTGCTGTGACTGGCTTTAGTGCTAACAAGCGAAACGCAGTTCCGTAGAAGTGCAGCTTTCTGCATGTCTTAGTTTGCATGTATAGCAAATTAAAGCCAGACCTGTTGGCATTGCCAGTGCTTGCTTATACAGCATCAGCACACACAGCAAGCACCAGAGAAGAGGATGACTGTAAAATAAAACTCATCTTCCAGTCAAGGTAAGCCTTGCTACACCACTGCCCCATCCTGGTGGCCATTCTAGCTTGGCTGCAGAGAGAAAGTGGCATCAGTGGGCTTTGCAGAGCCCCTCATACTGCCTGCACCTGGACTTCCTCTGCCGCCTCTGTAAACGTACATCAGAATACATCCGACAGTCCCTCCAGGTTTTTTGGGGGACTTTCCACCACACAGCAGTTGTTTTTCTTGTGTCTGCCTGGCAAAAGTTGTTGGTGTACTTAAGATTGCAAAAGTTTTATTATACAGCACAGTGCTCGAAAACATTTTCGGAAACATTAAAACAAAAAGTGTGTGCTGTGCCAGAGCAGGCTGTGGTTTATCCACTTTTTGGCAGGAATTATTTTCCCACCGCAGGCGTTTAAAAAAATTGTGGGTGCCTTGAATTTCACTGGCGGTCAGGCTGCACTAATCTCCAATACAGCTGAACCTCTCACGGCCCTATCCCTCCCTCACTCTCTCATGCTTGCACAGATAGCCTTCTCTCCGCCTGACCCTTCTCTACCTCTTCTCTCATGGTGTTCAGCCCCAGCACCCAGGTAAAAGGTGACAATGTTAACATCATCTTCCTGTGGCAATGTCCCTGTTTGGGCCGATAAAGGCCTGGGTAGACCCTGTAGTAGCTGCTAAAGCCCTCTGTACTCCTGGCTGGACTCTGAAATACTGTTGCTTGATAGTTTAACGGATGCTGCGCTGGGTGGGTCCCTTGGGCAGTTTTTGGTTGGTCTCTCGGTTCCTTCGGAGTTGCCTGAACATAGGACTCTCTTGGTGCTTTAACATCGCCTCCAATTGGTTTGGTTGGTTTATCGTTCATAGGTGGACTTGATATAGCACTCCCTTGGTGGTTTAACAGTGTCTCAAATTGCTTGGTCCCATTTTCACTTTGGGGGGATTCACATAGCATTCCCTTAGTAGTTTAACAGAGCCCCTACTGGGTTGAGTCTTTTGCAAGGACTAGCTGGCCTCCTTATACCCTGGTGGCCCCACCGAATGCACATCAATTGCAGCTCGTCATTCAGTGCTGGGCTTCCTAACATTGATAAGAACCTGCATGCCTGAGGGCATCTATTTCACCCTCTACACTGCACCCTATGCTCATTTGTGTTCTTTCATCACGTGGTTCAAGCCTCAGCACTTCACACAACATGGGCCATACAGTACCCTTTCAACCATGCACTCCCAAGAGCACCCAGGATCCCTATGCAAACTGTAGCACTCCAGTACCATGCCATTGGTAGGAAGAGCTATATAAATAATGCTCTTAGCCTGGCCAAAATTAATTTCTTACACGCCTGAAAGACAGATATTATCCTGAGCTCCATTATTTTTTTTAATATATCTTTTTATTGAAATTTTAAACAAAGGAGGCAATATATGAGAGTACAGCAATGACTTTAACAACGGGGGCCCAGTGGTGGCGATCGAGACCACCCCCCCAACTCTACCATCTGTCCAAAAGTCAATTGATTGGTCTGTATGGGTCATGTGGGTCTGGGTGATTCCATCCTGGGCCTGGGGAAGCGAGACATCCCCCTGCGTCTGCACCATATATTACTCAAAGCCTATATGGAGTGAGGTAAGTCATGTGGAGGAAGTTGAAATGAATGTACCTAAGCCTGGAGTTCCGAGAAACCCTCTTGGGATATGCTAAGATGTTGTCCCAATTCTTATCATAAAAGACCTTCCCACATATGCTATCCCATCTGGCCCTCAGTGTGTTCAAAGCTTGTCGTTCCATGCCACTTAGTGCTCTGTAGAACCAGGTGACTTGTTGTCGAGAGGTACCCGGCGTCAATAATAATTTCAGTATAGCATGAGGCTTGGGTTCCTCTCTACAGCACTGCCACAGGCCTGCAAATGTTCTACGTACTGCTTCATAACACAGGAATTGGCCTCCAGGCAGTGCATACATCTCCATAATGTCTCCCAGAGGCATGAGCATCCCCATTTGATAACAGTCCCCCTCACAGGTCAACCCCATGGCTGTCCAAGCATGGAGGTCATTTGCAGTAAACAGGGTAACTGGGTTACCATGTGGCAGACCCACCAGCGGGAGGTTCGGCGTGTATGGGATCGCCCCATGGTTTCTCACTTGGCACCGCCTCCAGGTGTATTTGCCACCTGCAGTAGAATAGTGGGGTGAGGAATCTTAATGTCTTGCCGAAGGACCCGTGGGAGAAGGAAGTCTTGGTGCAGGGAGAGGCCCATGTTTCCCAAAGTACCACAGGTCGAATCATTGAGCCATTTGGCGATCCATTGAAATTGTGCCACCAAATAATATAATTCAAAGTCTGGCACCCCTAATCCGCCCTCATAGGGTTTGAAGCGAGACCTGGTGTCTGCCCCCATCCCAAATCAGATCCCTGAGCAGTGTTTCCACTTGTCTAAACCAACTGGTGGGGATTCTCAGTGGTAAGTTCACAAAGAAATATAGGATACGTGGAAGAACCACCATCTTAGTTACGGCAATACGTGCCATCAGGGAGAATTTCAATGATCTCCAAAAAGTGATATTACCCCTAAGGGCTCCTGTAGGCCCCCCGCTAAATTTCCCTCCTGGAGGTCCTCCACTGAGTGGTATACGTGTACGCCCAGGTATTTACATCATGTGTGTATAGTATCTTGGCCCCAGCCCCCTCTCCCCCGGTGAAAAGGGAATCTCAAAGTCATGCCCAAAGCCCTGTTGTCTCGGAAGTAGTTCCCATTCTGTCTCCAAACCAGAAGAAAACAAAGAAATGTGTAGAGTGAAACAGTACCCTGAAAACCATTCCCTCCTCCCTGGTTCCCTGCATTGCATGTATTTAACTGTCCACCCCCCCCCCCAAATTTCAGAGTGCCTATCGCCCCAAACTGGTGTGTAAACAAACAAGGGGTAACAGAGGCTGCCAAGGGGGTCCAGCCCCATTCAGCCTAACCCTGAAGCATATTTTTGTTACCAGAAAAAGCTAAACGCACCATGAAAGGAAAAGCAGTTGTGGCCTATACATCTCTGAGGTTGTGAACCTGGACATTAAAAACATTATGATGCAGGTATTCTAGTTCAGTCATTGTCCAAGAACCTCTTGTGGTGAGGCTTTGTGAGTCAGGTATCTCTCACATCTGGGCGGTTTAGTGGGTCATGGTCCGGTGATGGAGTAGGCGGATGCCCGTTGGACAAAGATTTGCTTGGTTTGCTCCCTCAGCGATGAGGGCGGGTAGAGGATTTAGAGGGCCCAACAGTTCACCATCCCTAGAACCAGTCCCATGCCTCCTCTGACAAAGCAAAGAACCAAGTCTTTCCCTCCGCCACCACCTGCAGTCGCGCCGGGAAAAGTATTGCGTATTTAAGACCCTTGTCGCTGACGGCCTGCTTCATCATAAGGAAGTTGCGGTGGCGCTGCTGGACACACAGGGTAAAGTCGGGAAGTTGGGGAAGAAACTGATGCAAGTGTACTCAAGTCGAACTAGCGGGGCACTATGCGCCTCTTGCAGGATGACGTTGCGATCTCGAAAGTTGAAGATCCGTGCAATAATAGTTTGTGGAGGTGCACCTGGTTTTGGCATGGCACCTGGGATCCTGTGTGCACATTCAACAGAAAAGTACTTATAGAGACCGCGTGGTTGTAGTTTGTTTAGGATAAGGTCTTCAACAAATAGATTGACTACTGGGCCCTTTGATTTTTTGGGTACTCCCACTATACGAATGTTATTGTGCCACAAGCACCCCTCAATGTCTTCAAGCTTTGCCCAAGAGCCTCCATCTCGGCTCTACGTTCTTTTACTTGCTTGTGCAGGAGAGTTATTTCTGAGTGAATGGATGCAATGGTTCCTTCTGCTGCCGTCAGACTGGTGCCCATGTTGTGGAGGTCTGCCCTGAGGAAGGAGACCTCTGTGGTGACCGTGCCTATTTTGGATTCTAGGGAGCTTTGGATCCCCTGAATCGCTGGCAAGAACCCCTTCAGGATTGGGGTGTCTTGCTCTGAAGGGTTTCTCTCCTTTCAGTGCAATGGGTCATCTGACCTTGTCTTGTGAGGGCTTTCCTGTGGAAGTGTGAATTTGTCTAGTTTGGTCTAGATGGCAGCACGGGCATCCCTGCCTCCAGTCATGGTTGTCCTCAGGAGGGATTCTGGCAGAGGGTTGCAGCATAGTGGGGACAACAGGCCACTGCCCTCCCTGCTGTCTGCCAGGGGACCCCAGCGGTATGGTCACCCTACGGCCTGTCAGGTCTGCTCACGCTGGACCGCCCCCCCCTCTCCCACCTCGTCGGGAGTGAGTCAAGGCTTGTGGCGCCGAAGCAGGTATCAGCGGTCAGTGTGGGTCCCACCAGTAATAGCACAGTGTGATTGCCCCTGCTTGAGATGAGTGTTAGGCATGATGTACAGTCGAAGAGGGTGGGTTGTGGAGGGTCAGTAAATTACTCCTCAGAAGAGTGGCCCCTGATAGAGGAAAGGGGGTCTGAGCCCCTCATCCGGTGCCCGGGCAGCCGAGGCCCCGGGACAGCACCCCAGCAAATAGTTCCAGTGGTGAGCAGTAGACAGGGCCTCTCAATGCCACAGTCAGCACAATTGGAGGCAGTCAGCAGCGGTGGAAGGCAGGGCCTGTACAGTTCAGGCGGTCTGGTCCTGGATTGGTCTGGCGAGAGGGGCCCTTCGGACGGGTTCTTTTAGGCTCAGGGATGTGATGCCCAGGGCCCCTTTTAGCTTACCAGGGGGTCTCGGATCACTGCCGTAGCTCCAGGCATCGTGTTGCTGTCAACAGAGTATGGATAGGTGGCCTTGTCCTCAGAGGGCCGAATGTAGGAAGCTGGCCTGGTGTTTGGTGAGCATCTATGGTGTTATCACCTCATACCAGGTCCAGGCATCCCCTGCTAGTAAGGTGTAGGTAGTGTCTAGGAAGCCAGGGTTCTCTAGAGTTAGCTGTAGATGAGCAGCCAAGATTCATCTAGGAGACATGTAAAGCTTATGCAATACCACTAGTCACACAGCACTGACAAACATGAAAGAACTTCACAGTGATACAAAAATAAAGGTACTTTATTATGGTAACACAAATACTAAAATACTGAATAGGCAATACTCCAATAGGAGGTAAGTAAACACACAAACCAACAGGAAATAGTAAAAACAATAGCAAATAGTAAAGACCCTAGGGGGAGACCAAACCATATACTAAGTAAGTTGAATGTGAAAGGCAGTCCCCCACCCAAGGAAGTGGAATCAGCAGATGGGAGCTGAAGGAACTAGGAACCTCAAAAGTTAAGTACAAGGGTGTCCCCCGGCGACCAGGAGAGAATAGGTAAGTACCTGCTTTTTCCCCAAACCCACAGGAGAACTTCGGAAAAAGACAGTGCAAGACCCAGACCAGACAGGAAGAAACCAAAGGTGGATCCTGACAGAAGAGGACCTGCAAATGATGGGGACCAAGTCCATCTCGAGCTGGAGTGTCCGGCTGCGGGAGGACCCACTACCCACCCTTCTGTGGAGGCAGCATCTGGTCGACGGTGGAAGAAGAAAGTCGGCAGTGCGGCACAGGTACAGAAGAAGAGTTCCAGAAGTAATGCAAGTGATGTCCCACATCGGCAGTCATGATATAGTCAGTCAGTGTTGTTGGAAAACCACCAACGAGTCTTGGCAAATGCAAAAGTCGGAAAAGAGGATTTTGCAAGACTGAAGAGGACCAGCAAGGCCCAGGGGACTCAACCCAAGGAGGGTAGTCCAAGGTGACCCTCAGCAGCTGGGAGAGTCACAAGAAGAGGCAGCCCCCACAGACGACCCATGGTCAGCAGGCACCAGAGTCTCAGTGAGGCCCACACAGCACACCTGAAAAAGAGTCCCATGTCGCTGGAGCAGCAGGCAGGAGACTGTGCTTTGGAGGATGGAGTGCTGGGGGCTGGGGCTACATGGAGCCTGAAGATCCCTCAGAGGAGGAACAAACAAGTCTTGGTATCTGCAAGAGTTGCAGTGCACAGGGTTACGGTCCCGCAAGGAGAGACAATGGCTTACTGTCTACCAAGTTGGACAGCTGGTAGAGAGTACCAAAGCGACCACTCCAGATCACCATCTGTGATGCAGGATCCATGCAGTTCTGGAGGAGAATGGATCAACGCAACCAGTCGTCGCTACAGTTGGTGCCTGCGGATGCAGGGGAGTGACTCCTTCACGCCAGGGGAGATTGCTTCGCTCTTCTGGTGGAGGCTGAAGACGGGCTGTCCACAGAGAGTGCACGACCGGGAAACAGTTGCAGTTGCTAGAAGGAGCTGAAGATACAATGTTGCAGAAGGCGTCTTTCTTCTTTGTTTCTATTTGTAGAGTTCCTGGAGGGTCTAGATGCAGTTTCTTCAGTGAGACATCGAAGTGGAGGATTCAGAGGATTCCTGCTGAATCTGAAGAACCACCCAAATCTGAAGAACCTCCCAAAAGAGAGACCCTAAATAGCCCTAAAAGTGGGACTGGTCAGCTAACCAGGTAAGCATCAATCAGGGCAGGCCTCTGACGTCACCAGCTGGCACTGGCCACACAGATACTCCCCCCTCCTGGGTAGAGTCCACCTGGTCCTTCCTGGACTCGGGCAGCACCATTTTCCTCTAACCGCGAGATTTGCATGTTCCAAGGCTTATTGGCAGACTCCAGCAATGCAAACCAGACTGCAATTCTCTATCTTGTATGGGACATCACTTGCACCAACCAGGAACCCGACTCCGTCTTCTTGGGTGCAATACTGACTGTTCTTCTTCACCTGTGGTTCTTCTTTTGCACCGTTATCCGGGTTAGCAGGGGGTCCTGTTCTCCCTGGACTCTTCTGTGCTTCTTGGACTTGGTCCCCTTCTTCCACAGGTCCTCAAGTCCAGGAAACCACTGTTGGTGTCTTGCAGTCTCTTCTGGTTCTTGCATAATCTTCTTTTTCATTTCTGTGTGTGTTCTGGGAAAGATACTGTGTTTTATTCCTGCTTTCCTGGGCACTGGGGTGGGTTCTAGTACTTACCTTTGGTTTTTTTTAGTACTTTCAGCGCCCCTCTACACACTACACTCCCCTAGGTGGGAAACTGACATTCGTATTCCACTTTCTTAGTATATGGTTAGGCCCATTTCTAACTATTGTGATTTTCACTAATTGCAGTGTTTTCTAACTATTTTTATGCCTGTTTCTGCATACTAGTGTATTAATTTGTTAATCACTTACCTCCTAAGGGAGTATAGTCTCTATGGCATTTTTCGTATTTGTGTCACCAAAATAAAATACCTCTATTTTTATAACACTAAGGGCCTCATTATGACCCTGGCGGTACAGAACCGCCAGGGCCAACGGGGGCGGGAGCACCGCCGACAGGCCGGCGGTGCTCCCTTGGGCATTCCGACCGCGGCGGTAACGCCGCGGTCGGACCGGGACAACTGGTGGTCTCCCGCCAGTTTCCCGCTGCCCAAATGAATCCTCCAAGGCGGCGCAGCATGCTGCGCCGCCTTGGGGATTCTGACACCCCCTACCGCCATCCTGTTCCTGGCGGTTCGCCCGCCAGGAACAGGATGGCGGTAGGGGGTGTCGCGGGGCCCCTGGGGGCCCCTGCAGTGCCCATGCCAATGGCATGGGCACTGCAGGGGCCCCCGTAAGAGGGCCCCGCTAGTATTTCACTGTCTGCATAGCAGACAGTGAAATACGCGACGGGTGCAGTAGCACCCGTCGCACCTTCCCACTCCGCCGGCTCGATTACGAGCCGGCTTCATCGTGGGAAGGTTGTTTTCCCCTGGGCTGGCGGGCGGCCTTTTGGCGGCCGCCCGCCAGCCCAGGGGAAAACTTGGAATACCCTCCGCGGTCTCTGGACCGCGGAGTGGTATTTTGGAGGGGGGAAGTCTGGCGGGCGGCCTCCGCCGCCCGCCAGAGTTAGAATGAGGGCCTAAGTATTTTCTTTCATGTGTGTGAGCACTGTGTGACTACAGTGGTGTTGCATGAGCTTTGCATGTCTCCTAGATAAGCCTTGGCTGCTTAGCTAGAGCTACCCCTAGAGAGTCTGGCTTCTAGACACTGTTTACCTTTCACTGATAAGGGATAACTGGACCTGGTATAAGGTACCTTAGGTACCCACTACAAACCAGGCTAAGAGACCCTTAATAGCCTAGGAAAGGGGATTGGTCACCTAGCAGGGTGACCATCCATCGGAAGGGGGCTCTGACGTCACCTGCCAGACCTGCTCACTTATATGCTCCCAGGAATCTCTGCCCACCTTGGATTCAAGATGGCAGAATCAAGTGGCCACCTGGCGGAGCTCTGGGCACCACCCGTGGGGTGGTGATGGACAGGGGAGTGGTAACTCCCCTTTCCATTGTCCAGTTTTGTGCCAGAGCAGGGACCGGGGGTCCCTGGACTGGTGAAAACCAGTTTATGCAAGGAAGACACCAAATGTGCCCTTCAAAGCATACCAGTGGCTTGGGGAGGCTACTACTCCCAAGCCATGTAACACCTATGTCAAAGGAAGAGAGTGTTGCCTCCCTCTCCCAAAGGAGATCCTTTCTTCTGTCTTCCTCTGCTTGAGCTGGTCAAGTAGGAGGAGGGCAGAAACCTGTCTGGAGGGTGGCAGCAGCGCCAGCTGCCCAGAAAACTCTGAAAGACTGGTAGGAGCAATGCTGGGGGTCCTCTAAAGAGACCAAAGAGTGCCTGGAATCATGCCACCAATACTGGCATTAGTTTTGGTTATGATTCCAACATGTTTGATACCAAACATGGCTAGGTTCAGAGTTACCCATGGGTCGAGTTTTCTGGGCCTTGCTGGTCCTCTTCAGCACTGCAAATTCTCTTCTGCCTGGATTTGCATCTGCAGAGGCTTGTTGGTGGTCCTCCTGACCACTGACCATCGACAACCTGGTGACTGGCATGGGACATCATCTGCACAACTCCAAGGACCTCTCTGCAGCTCCTGGGCTCCACAGCTTACCTTCACCTTCCTTCATCGACCCGGATCTTCATCCACATAAGGGTGGGCATTGGCTCCTGCCCCACCTGAACACTACAGCGTAGACTGGACTCTGTCCCTTCTTTTGCAGGTCCTCTTCTTCAGGAATCCACCATTGGGTTCCACTGGACTGGTCCTGGCCTTGCAATCTTCCTTCTTGTTTTGCTTTCCTTCTCTTATCTTATGACCGAGCTGACAACACTTCTCTGGAATGCACTTCTTAGTTTAAAGAAGACATTTATTATTATTATTACTTCACCACGAGGTTCCTGAAAGACGAGATTAGTAGGTTGGAAGCACAAGTTTAAAAGTATTCGCAGCAATGAAAGCAAAATATATCAAAGTACTTCTCAGTTGCAATGTACACAGCAAATACATGTGATTATATTATAGCATAACTTCAAAGCAAAGCATAAAAATCATAATTGCATCACCGTAGGGCCTATCACTCTGCTTCATCTTTCTAAGGTCTGCAAGTTGATGACTCCGGTTCAACTGCGAGAAAGAGATTTTTCACCCAAACGGGAGACAGGTAACTGACGTCCGTTCATGCCTGAAGTCAAGATCCTTCTCTCGCTGCTGCCCAGGGCCACCGTTGAAGCTCAGTGTGGGAACCGAATAAACTTGGAGAGTGGCCAATTCTCCAAACTTCACTCGTTCCCAGACTGGATTGAGAGGTAAACACAAAATCTACGCTCTCTTATCAGCTACGGTTTGGTGTGAAAAACACAGCTTGGTCTATCATGTGGAAAAACACAGCTTGGAAAAACACAGCTTATTTGCAATGTCTCAACTGCAATGTCTAACTCCACGTTAAAGCCAATAGGCAGCTAACCTAAATACCAAATGTAATGTCTAATGCCATGTTAAAGCCAATAGGCAGCTGACCTACATACCAAATGTAATGTGCTACTGGTGAACACTGAGCAACTAATATGTTCAGTGGTGAAACACAAAGTCATTGGTCAAACACAATTAATAGCATAACAATTCTCCATGTCCCCTTGTTAGTCTTTGGAAAAACCAGGTAACTTGCCTTTTTTCTCCTGGTCGCCGGGGGTTACGTAGCTACTCGTTTTTTGGGGTCCTGAGTTCTTCCAACTCCCTTATAACTACTCCACATCCTTGGGTGGAGGACCTCATTTCACATTCCACTATTTTAGTATATGGTTTGCCCCCCCCCAAAGTGCCCTAGCTATTTTCTTCTATTCCTTGCCAATACCTGTTGTTTCTATATGCTAATTCCTAATAGTTTGTACTTACCTCCAGTTGGAGAACTGCCTATAATATTCTGTGTAGGAGGCTGGCCCTCTATGTAGTGTACAAACTAGGCACACTGTGTATGGGGTCCAGGCAACCACATGTTGGTTTCTAGAGGTAAAAACTAGATCACCTAATGCTCTAATTTTTTAGGTAGCTTGGTTGATCAGTTAAGCTAATCTTGGAGAAGTGCAAAGCATTGGTTGCACTGGCAGTATCAATCATGCGACTCACATACTTAAAGGAATAACTCGAGACCAATTTATAAAAATACTTCATATTTTTATATAATTTTTAAGATTGTCAAAATTGGTTAAGTACTTTTCAAGATATGATTTTTTGAATTTTTATTAAATGCAGTCTTTCTGTGCATAATTACGCACCATAGGAATCAATAGGCAGTCACTTTTAAAAATGCATATAAAATTGCACAGTTATGTTACCAGGGGCCAGATGTAGCAAATCGGCAATTTGCGACTTGCAAATTGCGAGTCCCTGCGACTCGCAATTTGCAAGTCACAAATTGCTATGCAGTACGGTGTCTCAGACACCGACTGCGACTCGCTATGGGGTCGCAATGACCCACCTCATGAATATTCATGAGGTGGGTCGCAAATTGCGGCCCCATAGCGAGTATAGGCACTCGCTAACATGGAGGCCTGCTGACGTCAGCAGACCTCCATGTTCGTGACCTGCTTTTAAATAAAGCAGTTTTTTTTTTTTAAGTGTAGCCCGTTTTCCTTACAGGAAAACGAGCTGCACTTAAAAAAAACCGAAACCATTTGTTTCGGTATTTTTTCAGGGCAGGGAGTGGTCCCTTGGACCACTCCCTGCCCTGAAAAAATATTTTTGGGTCCAGTCACAAACTGGAAGGGGTCCCATGGGGATCCCTTCCAATTTGCGAGTGGGTTACCATCCACTTGAAGTGGATGGTAACTGCGATGCCATTTGCGACCGCGTACGCGGTCGCAAATGGTATTGCATCCCACTGCGACTCGCAAATAGGAAGGGAACACCCCTTCCTATTTCCGAGTCGGAAATGCATATTGCGAGTCAGTAACGACTCGCAATATGCATTTCTGCATGGCAAACCCACGTTTGCGACTCGCAAACGGTGATTTTCGCCGTTTGCGAGTCGCAAATGGTTTGCTACATCTGGCCCCAGGTTCTGCTTTTGAGGGTTGGACGAGACCGTCAGTGGGCACACTGTGCCAGCTGGAGAGGCCCGGGTGGCTCACGTTTCCGTCGGGAGCAGCGTTGGAAAGACTCTTGGAGCAGGCACAGGACCACTCAGGGGGACCACTTGGAAAAGGGTGGTTCTCGCAGATTTAAAGGTGGTGCCTTGGGGTCCCCTTGGGGTGTCGAGGTTGCAAGGGGTGTGGGACCCTATGAGCACTGCTAGTTCCTTGTTGCAGGGCGCTGAGCGCACAGGTGCAAGGAGAGTTGCTGATCCAGAAGCTGTGCGCAATAGAGTCCCTTGGAGCTGAAGGTGAGTCTCTTGAAGGGCGGCTTGCAGGACAACGGGGTCACTGTGGCGGGAGGTCCAGGGTGTTCCTGAAGTCCCTTGACTGTGGCCTCCTCATGATCCATTTTCAGCTCTAGGGGAGCTGGTTTTCTTGGTGACCGATGTCCACTGAGCAGTACCCGGGGTATTTGCACGACTCAGCCACAGGAGGGTGCAGTGCCACCGAACTTGGCACACTTGCAGAGTTAATCCTGGGGGTTTTTAGGTGTGTCGTTGGGTCCAGCTGCAGCTTCTGGTTCAGGAGAAATTGGCCAGTGAGTGAAATGACCCTCGCTGGCTTGTTGGTTCTTGCTGGCTTGTAGAGTGGTACCTTCACTCAGAAGGGAGATCTGAGGTGATTGTTGAAGCATGGAGGCCCTCTGGGTTTCTTGAGGTCAGTCCAGTGTCCAGCTCCTCCACAGGAGCGATTGTCGGGTCCTGGTTGCAGAAGGCAGGGTTCGGCACCTTTTTCTTGATGCAGTAGGTCCACAGTTCTCTTGCTTTAGATCTTCTTTGGTACTAGTCTTCTTTGTCCTTTCAAATCTGATTTCCTGGTCTAGGGATGCCCACTAAATATTGAATTTAGTGGGCGTTTTAGGGGGAACCTGGTAGTGTCCAATGGGACACTTACCTTTAGGTGGCTACACCCACTATAGTGACCACTTCCTGTGGGAAGGGTCACTTCCCTAAACCTCATTGGCTATTTTCCTCTATTTCAAGATGAAGGAAACTGAAAAAGAGGGTCCACCTCGCAGACAATACCTTAGGGGTGGTGCATGCTGGGTGAGGCCACTCCTCCTACCCTTTGTTAGGTTTCCCGCCTTTGCTCCCACCAAAAGTGGGGATTTGCAAAGGGGGATGTCAGCTGCTGCTAGCAGCAGGCTTTGGGGTTGAGTTTCAAGGGCGGTTAGCCCTTTGAAGATCACCACCAGGACAGTGCATATTCCTGAGGGAGGCAATGTTAGCTCCTCCACCCAGGAAGGGCATTGTCTTACAAACTGGAGAGGCATGCCTCTCCCTCAAGGTTTGTATATTGGCTGTCTGGAGGTGGAAGCCGTATAAGACCAGTCAGCAACCATGCCAGGGTTTAGCTTTTGCAGGGGGCACCTCTAAGGTGGCCACTGAGTACTTTTAGGGATAAATCCTATACTGCACCAGTTTGGATATATCATTCTGAGATGTTTGATACTAAAAATCCCAGGGTTCAGAGTGGCCATCATGTAGCTGGGAAACTCGTGTTGACCAGTGTCCAGCACATGTATTAAAATGGCTGCTCTGTTCACTCACTATGTCCTGGGTTTGGCAAGAACACAGTGAGGGCATATTGCTCACACAGCTATGCCCTCACATATAATATGGAGCACCCTGCCTTAGGGCTATAAGGCCTGCATGAGAGGTGTCTTACCCATAATAAATGCAGTGTATGGTGGACAGGCACACAGTGTGCCATGCCGAGTTTGAGTTTTAGGTTTGCCCCCGAACACTCAGCTTGCAATGACAGTGCTGGGTGCATCTGGCTGCATGGTCCTAGAGGGTGGCACAATCAGTGCTGCCGCCCTCAGGGGCCTACCCATAGTACGCCATGACCTGGGCACATAGGTGACCACTTACTAGGGACTTGTAGTGGTAGGTAAGGGTGTTTCCAATTGTGCCAATGCATCACAACCGATTTAGGGAAAGAACTCTCGTCAAGAGAACTTGGTTAGCAGGGGCCCTGGGCAATACAATTTTTAGGACACCTCAACATCATGCAAAAAGTGGAGGGATAACCATGTCAAAAAGAGGCACTCTCACATTCTAATTCAGTGTTACTGTAGTAAAGTACATTTACTTTTGCAACACTGGTTCCTTTCTTGTGACATAACTTACTACATGACTAATGTGGTAATGTAAGTGTTTTGTATGTCTTCTAGATAAGTCTTGGCTGCTCACCACAGCTACCACTAGAGAGCCCTGGCTTCCTAGACACTGTCCTTAACTAATAAGGGGTTGCCTTGACCTGGTAAAAGGTGCAAACACCATAGGTGTGAGCCACACACCAGGCCAGCCTTCCGACAACAATTTCATGTCCAAGATGTGCAGGGCCTTTTCTGGCACCTAAAATAGCATTAAGTGCAGAATATCATTTTCTTGTTTCCTGACAATACATTGATTCATGGGCCTGAGAATAAATGCTACTTTCTGATCTTTGGTCTGAAAAAAACAAACCTGAGCTCTGGAGTAGGTGCTCTGATATAATAAATAATGGCAATATGTTCATATTTTGCTATAAATATAGGAAGAAGGTAAATGGAAGTGCCTCTGTTATATGCAGGCCCACTGGAATTATGAGGACCAAATTATGCAGCACAATTGACAAATGTATCTGGCAAGAAACGTCCAGTTATGCATTTACAACACCAATAGCTCTAACTCAAGCAAACCTGTTGCAGTGGAAATGCTTATTTACATATGTCAGGAACTAAGAACAAGGAGCACTTGTTACATTACACAAGATCAAAACAGAGGGGAGATAAAGTGATTTGACCACAATCACTGGATTTCGAGCTGACGCCGAGACTCGAACCTCGTGTTCCAGAGCCGAAAGGCGACAGCTCTGGCCCTAACGCCACATATACTCCCTCTTAATGTAATCATTGCTACCAATTGAAACTTATCTTTTGCTGGAAACTTTGAGTCTTTGCCAGTTCAAACTGCAGATAATTAAAGCCACATAAGCGGACCTTCTTCAGTATAGTTTTCTTTAGAAGCAACCGTCCCCCCTTCCTCCTTTTAAACAAAGATATGGGTTTTGTGCATTTTAACTTCTGAAGATCTCAAGTGTCCTCGAGGCTGGACTATTTCAGAGCCTGTGACAAATTGGGTGAATGCGCAATCCTAACCCTAGACAGAGCACCCACGTTTTTTTTCTGTCTGCCAACAAAAACGCATCGTAAATATAAAACGTAACTCTTGCAAGCAGTATCTTGTAAAGAAAAGGAAATGACGCTATTTATTTTAAAGACCTACAGGACGTGTCGAGTGGGCCGGATGGCTTGAGCGACCCTTCCCGTGCCATCAAGTGAAGACGAAAGCGGTTTATGCCGGTCATTGGGCGCTCGAACTAATCTGATTACGCGCTTCTGAGAGGAGACGAAGGGGTCACTAGGCACGTCACTCGGGACCTTTCCTGCTGTGGTCGGCAACCTAACAGCCTTTAATAAATATGCGGTCCGCCTGACGGCAGTTTGTAAACGCTGGTGTGGACTGTATTGTTTTGGTAGTGCACCATTTATATGGCTGTAACTACCCCCCGTGAAGCGCTGACGTGCTTGCTTCCATGAGCAGCATGCTACTCTGTGTTGGGTGTCTGGTTGGAATGATGCTGTCTCTGATGTTTTATCTTATTTGTGGGAAGTGTTTTCCCTGTCGAGCTGGAGCCACCGAGGTGCGGTTTTCCTGTAATGCGATGCAGTGCGTAGCAGTGTGGTGGAGGAAGAAATGTGCGTGAAAGGCACGCAGTTAGGCCCGTATTTATACTTTTTTTGCGCCGCATTTGCGTCGTTTTGTGGCAAAAACGGCGCAAACTTGCAAAATGCCATTGTATTTTGTAGGTTTGCGCCGTATTGCGTCAAAAAGCGGCGCAAATGCGGCGCTAAAAAAAGTATAAATACGGGCCTTAATGTTTTTCAGTAAACTGGCAGCCCGGGGCAGCTCTGCATGTCCCTTTATACCACTTTTCCGGCTCATAGTACACTTAGGGTCAGATGTAGCAAAACGCCAATTTGCGAGGTGCAAAGTGCGAGTCCATGCGACTCGCAATTTGCACCTCGCAAATTGGTATGCAGTACAGTGTCTCAGACACCGACTGCAACTCGCTATGGGGTCGCAATGACCCACCTCATGAATATTCATGAGGTGGGTCGCAAATTGCGGCCCCATAGCGAGTATAGGCACTCGCAAACATGGAGGCCTGCTGTCGTCAGCAGACCTCCATGTTCGTGACTGCTTTAAATAAAGCAGTTTTTTTTTTTTTAAGTGTAGCCCGTTTTCCTTAACGGAAAACGAGCTGCACTTAAAAAAAAACCCGAAACCTTTAGTTTCGGTATTTTTTCAGGGCAGGGAGTGGTCCCTTGGACCACTCCCTGCCCTGAAAAAATATTTTTGGGTCCATTCACAAAGTGGAAGGGGTCCCATGCGAGTGGGTTACCATCCACTTCAAGTGGATGGTAACTGCGACTCCATTTGCGACCGCGTACGCGGTCGCAAATGGAATTGCAGGTTCCGACTCGCAAAATGCATTTCTGCATAGGAAACTCCGGTTTGCGACTCGCAAACGGCAATTTTTGCCGTTTGCGAGTCGCAAACTGTTTCCTACATCTGGCCCTTAGCTCTTACTGCACTGAGTTGTCCATTATCAGTATTTTGTTTAAATATTATGTGCTGTGGAAAAGCCATCACACTCATATTAGAAGACTGGAGTGAATGTGGTACCTGTTCCAGTGCAGTAGTGAGGGTACGTCATGTGTACTGCTAGCCAATGGGATGACAAAGATGGCGGTTTCGGTCAAAGAAGCAAGCGTAACTATGAACTCTTTTCAAAAGGCATGGGCTGAGTAATCAAGTGTGGCTAAAAACATGTAAACTAAAATCCTGTTCTTCACACCGTGTGACCCTGGACCAGTAAGTATTTGGGCGTGTCTGAATTTTATTGCATCCATACTTATAACACAACTACGACTAAAACAAGCCAGATCTTTTAGCTTTGAAAATGCTTTTTGCACTATCAAATAAACAAATAACAATAATAATTATATGTTGTGAATAATTAGAATTGAAAATGCTTCAATTCTGAAAATATGCGTGTGAATTAAACATTATTAAGGTCTGTGGAAGGGGTAGTGGTTTCCTGTTCTCCCGTTCACACCACTCTACTCTGCAGTTGCTCATGCTGGTAGATGCTGACGCCCTTTATCTTCCCACATCCTTTAGAAAATAGCGTCCATCTGCATCTCTCACACACCATCTCTTGCTTCTCCAGCTCTACATTTTCACTCTCTCATGTGTGTATTTCTTTTCATCTCCTCCATGTCACCATCCCTACATACACAAGCCACCTGTTAACACTGCATTTCCCTTTATCTTGCCACCAGCAGTATTTGGACAGGTGTGTACATCTTTCACACACGTTCCCATAGAAACACAGTTACTCACGGCACATAGGTGACCATCGCTCTGTGTACTGTACAGAGAGGACAAGGACTTGATGTGCATGTGGGCCGAATACCTTGATGACCCATTAACGAGTGCTGGAAGAAACTCACACTTCTTTTAGCCTTAGCATCTGAGCTCTAAATTGTCCACCCTCATTTTAAACTCACACATAGATATATAGAGGCAAGTCATTTCATCATATGCACTAGTCAAGAGTCATATGCTGCATGGAAAAAAACAACAGAAACAACATATGCAAAAACAAATACTGCTAGGGAATGTATGATGACATTAAACACATGAAATGCAAAGTGGGACCGTACCACTAACATTGATTTCCTTAAGAGTTTTTATAATCATTGTTGAGAAATCGATCAAATTTCTTTGCTTGTAAGGTTAAGGACATGGTTATAGGGCTTAACAGGGACTGTTTCAAAGTCAGTTTCTAACTGCTGCCAGGCCTGAGACCCAGCAGGACCCACACCACTTAAATCCCCGCTGCTAGAATGCAGCAGTTAGAGATTTTCCAATGTTTGTTTTTAGCAAAGCTAGCCTCGGCTGCACTACAGCCCCTCGTTTTTTTCTCACTTTGCCCTAACGACAGGGACCACCGGTAGCAAATCATTATTCTACCTTTAAAAAGCAACACTCCAGCCCAAAGTCCTATATAAATTCCCTTTCTCCAGGACTTAATTTGCGCTGATGGCTGCTGCTGGGCACCATCTGCACTTATTTCAAGAAACTGGGACTCTTTGGCACCTTTTTCACTGTCCAGGTCCCGATCTGCAGAGCCAGGAGATCACAGTTCTTCTATTATTTTACCTAAGACGATTATTGACCATTCAGTGTATTGGCAGCCCTTCCATTTCTACAAACCATAGCAGAAGTGAAAGGAGGTCTATTTTTAACACTCCCTGACAAGGTGCAGGCTGAACTGATGGGACGACGACGACAGCAATCTGTGGTGGCCAAGACTCAGCCAGTAATGGTGCTAATCACCAGTGACATCTCAAAAAGTGATGTATAGGGACAGGGCAGCTTTAGGGCAGTGCGAGCGGTGGGGTCGCACCGGGTGCTGACCTGAATTGTGTGGTGCTGTGTTTCGCAATAACTTAGAAACTTGCAATTTAAAAGCACCTTCTGTGTCCAGCCTTCAGGAAACAATTAAAATGTCAAAATACCTCTTCTTAATGTTCCTCCTAGGTAGAGCGATGGAGTTTTATCTAGTGGCAGCTTAGGCTCGATATATAGTAGCGTAGAGGGTTAATGTGCCTGCTGCAAAGAACAGAACTGTGTTTTATGTGGATAACTGAATGGATTCTTAAAACCAGCCTTTGCCAGCACTTTCAAACAAATGAATGTATGTGAAAAAGGGACTATGGAGAGATGAGGGGCACATTTAGTGAGGGAATCTGTGGAGGAGGTCATGCGGTGGAGGGGTGCCAAAACAGATTTCCGCACAGGGCGCGACCAGCGCTAAAGCCGGCCCTGTTTAGGGAGACACACCAGGGGGCCACAGTTAAAACTTACAGGGCCATGCGAATGTGTGTGTTTATATATTCAACACAGTTACCGTAGCCACTATGTACATTTGGTTCAGCTGCACTTTTCATTGAAAATACATTTTCTGATTTGCCTGTAACTTTGGCATCCATAGAAGGTTCAGCATCAAATCTGTAAGCAGCTCAGGCCCGGCTTGCCGCATTTTGTGCAGTTCAGTGCAGAGGACATTAAGGTAAGGGAGGAAGGAGTCAGTAGAGATGTGTTTTCCTATTTTTGTTCTATAGCAGTATTTTCGCACAGATACAGCAGAAACCGCTGAATAAACTTACACCAGCTTTGGCATCAACTTAGAACATCACTCAGAAAACAAGCTTTTTGTGGTTTGGTGTAAATCCATGCTGTAGCTTATGAGGTATTTTAATTCTTGGAAAAAGGTGCTGCGTGGGTTGAAAGTGTTAATACTTTTTACATATTGTTTGTTACATTTTCAATTTTGAAAAATTGTGTTTTCTGTGATTTAAATCAGTTTTGAATATTTTAACGAATGTGAGCGGCTGATCAAAAAAAGGTTATTATTCCACTGGGAAAACCGTGACTTTGGTGAAAAACATGATTGAAGCATTGTGGAGAAAAAAATCATAGTAAAGGGAGGCACTATGAAAGGTACATGACCCTATGGGAGTGCTAAAAGGAGTAAAGGGCAGAAAAATTATGAATTTGTCACGGTATTATAATAATTTTTCAGAAATATTCCCTCATGCTCCTCCATTTTATATTTCCTAACTGGCCCAATTTTCCCATAACTCTTATTTTTAGAAAAAAACTGAATCCCAATCGCTGTGATAGTTTAAAAAAAAACACAATTTTATTTTAAAAATAAAGAAATCAAAGCTATGCTTGATTGAAGGTCTTGTTTGGGTGCACGGGTGGTTGTCTGCAGGACCTGCTCGCAGCCCAGGCCAGGCTACGAACCCCTGCTGCACATGGGTGAAAGCTGTGCGCATTGCGGGGTAAGTACATGGCACGCGAATGCAGTATATCATTAAACAAAACAGAAATTCAATAAGCAAAGCACAGTTAAAAGTTAGTTATGGTTCAACGGACAAACTCATAACGTGACATAACAGAGAATTGTTTATGATCGTGTTTACTGAATCATAACTGAACTCTGTGTTTTAAAGTAAAAACATACATTATACACACACGAACAAGCGCACACATAATCAGTTAAAAAACTGTATAGAAATGTCTATTTTGATTTGATTTTACAGCAAACTAAGCAGAAGTAACATGTGAAAAAATGAAGGGATTTTATATTAATTACCAGTATTCAAGTACCAGACCATAACCTTAAACATGAGGAAATGACCAACACATTTCACTGAAAAGGCTGTAACTGGCAACCCTACGTATAGAATCTAATGATTCAAATTCTGAGCACATTCTTAGCGGTGAGCAAGGCAAGTAAGGGCTGATATGACATAACATAGACTTCTGCCTTTCCTTTTGCATTACACTGTTCAAAGAAGACTTGTTGTCATTTTATACATCAATGGAGCCTGATTGTATTAACATGTAATACTTGTATTTATTGAACATAGTGTACCAATTTAAGTCATGAAATTTAGGCCATGATATTAATAAACACGAATCGTTGTACTTTAATGACAATGGAATAGAGAGGAACAGAAGGACAGAGGCCCCATCAACCCCGCTAGCAACACCACTGCCGATCACAACGTGAGTGAGATTAGGCCTGCCTTCCTAAATTTGTAGACAGGCATTCATTAATCTACAAATTGAGCTCGACCCTCTGCACAAACACATGGAAATGTTGTTGAAGAAATAAAGAGACGACACAACTTCTGTTGGCAATATAGTGTAGGGTTATCAAAACATGGCCAGGAGGTCAGTCAGCTCTGTGGTACTGAAAAATGAACTCAACTTAGTACAAGCAAGCAGTGTCATACAAGTGCATTTCTATATTAAGTCAAGCGTTTGCTCAAGTATATCATTATCTCTTATAGTTTCAGCAAGAAGCAGTATGTTCCTACAAAAACATGCAACCACAAGTTACAGGATGTGACCTAGTCAACATGTTTTTGATACATTTCCACGTACTCTATACCACCTGTGCCCTTTGACTGCCTCTTTCTTTGAAGCCTAGGAGCCTCATCCTCCCTACACAACTGCTGTTCTGCTATGCTTAACCGCTTGCATATCTAATTTCTGCAATATCTACTTTGAACTGTCTTTACCTATATATTTTCTCAGAAACGTGTAATTGCTCTGGGTATATGTGGTGGATGCTGTAAGTTTCCATTTTGAGACACTCATTAACTATGTTTCTTCTTTCTGTCCTGTCAGAGCTCATGTCCAACCTAGGCCTCCACTCTGGCCTCTCTATTCTAGCTCTGAAATCAGTCCGGGCCTGTGCTTTGCTTTGACTATGTACATTCTCTGATGCCTGCATTAGCACTGGTAGGCCTTCTAGCTTTTGAACTTCTCCTTCACATTCCTCCCTTTAGTTGATATTTCAACTATTCCCTCACCTTCCTTTTGCCTTGCAGACAACAATGTGTATATGTTCTCCTCATTCCCCTGCATTTTATTGATCAATCTAATGGTGAACATCCCTCCAAACCTTGGGCTAACACATTTGCAGCATGCTAACACTAGTTAGAAGACACAATACATCAAGAGGGACACCACAATGATGGACGACCATGCTTTAAATAGTTCTGACATCCAGGATGGTATCCAAGTAAACCACCCTGAGAACCATTTGTTGGGGGCACCCTCCTCAACCGCCATCGTCTTTTCCAGTGTATGCAGAGTTTGTATGGTCTCTGTTAATGTTCCATTTTCCACGTCGTTGAACTGCTTGCTGTAAGTATGTCCATGCCATTGTTGGCCGTGACATACGTACAGCAAGCAGTCATGATCTTGGCGCATTCTACCCCCTAGATGGCAGTCGTCAAGTCCAGCACATCTCTATGCTGCATGAGCATTACTCTCATAACTCACAGTTCTTCTTTGATGGCATTAAAGCCATCCTCAGTGGCATTGATTGCTTTCATGAGTTCCCAAAGAGTTATCTGCAAATCAGCGTGCAGTAGTTTTTGCTTGAACTAACAAAAAGACACTCCCAAAGATCAATTTAGCATCAATGAACAATCTGTGCTCTTGAGGGACGCCTTTCCAAATTGAAGTACCAAAATAGTCTGCAGCTCTTGTCTACCAATGATGGTAAAGCAAGGTAGTTGAACCACTCATGAGATGGTCATGTAACTTTGAAATGTCCACTCCAGGTATTACCAGGGAGGAGGTGTGCAAGGTGACCAAGGAAAAGAGACCATTCCATCCTGGAGGAAGTCGTGTATATAGCCATTCTCCTTAATGCCAGTAGTAGTCCATTAGGCTGGAGGTGCCCTATTGCTTATCAGCTATATACATTGTGGTATTGCAATTGATGTCGTTCCCCACTGGGAGTGTTCTAGTCCCCCTAAAACACAAAGAAAAAAAAAATGTTTTTCTACCTGCTCGAACAGTTGTAGGTGTTTCTACCCACGTTAGTCTAGATATGTTCTCACTCACTCCATACTGTCTGACACTTCTATCATGTACTATTGTCACTCTGGTTTTCCCTCCATAGAGAAAGAGCCCTGCATCCGAATGTTTTACCATGGTGTCAGGGATCATGAATTAACACTGATCCATTAGCATGGAAATATGCCTCTCTTGACAGGCCCGAGACTGAGGTGTTGCGGAGTCATTTTTACAGAAAAGTGTAGGTCGGGACACTCCTAAAAATCTCTATTCCAATATTTTAGCTCTCCACATTCATGACTTCATGATTCCTGTCTTGGCCATTGCATCTAACTTTATTAGTAGTTCTTTGGGTTCCGTTAGGATGTTAATTATATCTGCTAACTCTTTCTCATATTGCATGTGGTTTACTAGGAATGTTCCCTGTTTTGCCTGCAGGGGCTGCATCTGGGCTCATATTCTGCAAAGGGAAAGATGTAACAGACACAGGGTAATATTTGGAGGTACCTCTTTGGACGAGTGCAACATGTCTGAGTGGGTGTTCTGTGGAATCAAAGAATAAATAAAACTTGATTCATTAGAAGTTTGTGTGCCTATCTCCATCATATGTTGGTACCACATATTATCTAATAAGCTAACATGAATACTATAGGATATATTGCTGTGCTCTGGTACTACTCTACTCAAGCGCATGATACATTGACACATTGCAAGACGAGTTAAAATACCATTGCAATGTAACCATCAACATAACAAGACATAAAAAGAAAAGCAAAACAGAAATACAAAACTGTCCACTTGCAGAGCCAAAAAAATACTCCACTTGTGCTCTGTAGGGAAGGGTTGTTACTCCTGATTCTCTCTCTCCCCCTCCGGCTCTCCATCCGGTGATGGCGATGCTTGATACAAAGCAGGGTCCAGTTGAACATCCAACAGGTGTATCCATGGTTTTCTGCCGCCCACTTTCACTGCAGTAGGAGTACTCATAGTCACTGAGACGGGCCTTCGAATTTCTAGTTCCCTCCCTTGCCTCTGATATATTATAATAACTATAAAGGTAGTGGTAGGCAATACAGCCTACTTCTTCTCCTGCAATGTAGCACACAGTTTGCTTATTTTATTTTTTAGGAGGCCATTGAGGCGCTCCACAATAACATTACTTTGGGAGTGATAAACAGATGACAACTTATGTTCTATTACAAGGGAAATGCAAATGTCCTGGAACATTGTATTACTGTTATCAGAATGTATGGATTCTGGAATTCCCCATTGAGGTATTACTGCCCTTATTAAAACATTGGTTGTTGCTTTAGCATCATTGTGTACACATGGTCCTGCCTCAATCCATTGTGAAAATGGACAAAACAATTACTACAAGGTACCTGAGGTTGTTGCATCTTTCAATCATGTCAACAAAGTCTAAGTTTACATTTTTAAATGGACCTGTTGGGCGTGGTATTGTTGAGGTGATTACTTTTAATGTGGGTTTAGGTCTATACTGTTGGCATACTGAAAATTCTGCAATATCCATAGTGGTCAGTACAGAAAACTGTGGAATAAACTAATCTGTCTGTAATGTAGCAAGATGATGCTCCTTTGCGGTGTGTGCTGGGGGATGTAGTTGCTCTAGAGCTGTGTGCATCAGGGCTTGTGGCATTGCTGGCTTGCCTGTGCCCTCTTGCCTGTAAATGATGTCTGTTGGTGACTGGATGCAGCCTTGCTGTTCCCATAGTGCCCTTCCATGAGATAGTGCTTGTTTTTGCAATACACATAAATGTAATTTTGCTGTCTCTGTATATGGAGGTGGTAATTCATTAACATCCTGTTGCCTCCTTGTCATCATACATGATGTGCATCATATTCATCATAATGTGGGGATGTTTTAGCTGCCTGTTTTGCTGCCAAATCTGCCAGAGTGTTACTCCTGGAGAGAAGGTCTTGCTGATTGGTGTGTGCCGCACACTTTGTCACTGCTACTTTGGATGGGAGAGTTAGAGCTTTTACTATTTGTGCCAATAAATCTTTGTTCATCATGGGGGACCCACAAGATTTGATAAATCCCCTCCTTAGTCATATGTGAATGCTAGAATGTGCAGTGGTGGTGACGTATGCTGAATTTGAGTAAATAGTGACCTCTAGTCCCTCAGATTGCTGCAATGGCGACTATTTCTACAGGCTGTGCTGGAAAGTGAGAAGGTAGTGGCATCTGACAAATAATTTGTAATGCATCACATGCTTTATTTTGGTTCCCAGTGTTTTTGTCTGAAATAATGTTTCCCCACTTCCAGGACACTTTAGGGGTTTCTATTGAAATGTTGAAAATATTGGAAAGATCTTTCTGTCTTTCTTACTCATTTATACCAGACTGTATGACAACTGGCGGGTAACACTGCCACTTCTCTATCTTTTGTCCCCTATAATTATGAAATTATGTACTCTTTATGTAATCCTCCTTATTCTCGGACGAATATCCACCTGCACCTTTCATGTCATCCTCCTTATTCATGAAGGGATATCCACTTGCAACTACTGCGCTTTTCGGGTTTGCAACCAAGGGTTTGACCATGCTCAGGGTAAAGCCAATTGACACCAGCCATCTGGTTGTCCCCTTACCTAAATGTCAGACTCATCACTGATGCCTCAGCCTTGTTCACTCTCCCCTTAAAGACGCCTTCCAGATACCTAGAATCTGGGAATTTGGTAGCTGGGCGTCTGATTTACTCCGAGTAAGGCCTGCCTGCGCCGATCAAATGACCATATCTTTATCACGCCAGACTTCCCACTTGTTACTTAGTTGCATCTCACTATCCTACTCTAGCCCTCTGGATCTAACCGGGATGTCTGTGGTCACTCCCTGAAGAAATGTCCCTTCCAGGAGCTTTCTCCTGGGTAACACACTACTGCTTGTTATTCTTCTCTTTTTATTTCAAGGGGGATCCACACTATGTAGTCTTCCGGGCTAACCCGGGAACTACCACACTTAATTTCCCTGAAGATGACATTTCATATAAGAATATTCCGATAAATCATGCCTGCATTTTCTCATCCCTCCATATTTTTAATTGTCAAAGAATCATGCAACTAGAATTTTAAGGTACAAAGTCCGACCTTTCCTCATCCTTTTGACGACAACCTGGGAACCTTGCTCACTTGTATGAATAGGCAGACCAAAGTAATTTAACTGAGTGTCTGCTTACCTGATTTATTTGCGCAGTACTCTATTCAATTGGGGGCGGCGGCTTCTCCCTCGATTGCAGTCCAGGAAGGTGAGCTGGACTCCTGGCTGGCTTGCCAAATGTTGTTGAAGAAATAAAGAGACAACACGACTTCTGTTGGCAATATATTATAGGTTTATCAAAACACGGCCGAGAGGTCACTCAACTTTGTGGAACTGAAAACTGAACTCAACTTAGTGCACACAAGCAGTGTCCTATATAGTGTCAAAAACTCAATATGTTATACATGTGCATTACCACATTAAGTCAAGCACTTGCTCAAGCATATCGTTATCTCTTATAGGGCCAGATGTATCAAACATTTTTGCATTCGCAAGCGGTGCGAATCGCAAACTTCGGCCGTTTGCGAATGCAAAAATGCCTTTCAAGATGTAGGAAAGGCATTCGCAGTGCAATTTCAAGAAATCGCTAAAATAGCCATTCCCTGAAATTGTGACAACATTTAGAGAATCTCAAATTGCGATTCTCTAAATAGGAAATCAATAGGGAATTCCTATTTGCGATTTCCAAAGCACATATATCAAGCATGTCCTAAATACGAATTGGGAATTTAGGAAATTAAGGGCCAGATGTATGAAAATATTTTGCACTCGCAAACGGTAAAATCGGCCATTTGCGAGTGCAAAATAGTGGTCTGCAATGCATGAAAGGCATTCGCAGACCACAAAGTAGAAATCGCAAAAATTTCGATTTTTTGCGTTGCGACCTGGATTTTGCGAATCGCAATTTGCGATTCGCAAAATCCAGGTCACAAGGCAATGCTGCAAAAAATCACAAATTGCGATTTTTCGCAGAATGGTATTTTGCACATGCAAAATACCATGAACTGCAACCAGGTGGTAACCTGGTGCAAAATTTAAAAATGCAGTAAAACTGCATTTTTAAATTTAACATGTAAAGCACACATGCCCTTTTGGCATGTGTGTACTTTACATGTTCAAAAAAATAATAATTGGGGTGCAGGAGAGGGGGCCTTAGGCCCCCAGCACCCTGGCCTTTTGCATTTCCAAAATTGCGATTTCTGGTTCAGAAATCGCAATTTTGGAAATGCAAAAAATTCGCAGCTATGGGCCAACAGGCCCATAGTTCCGAATGGGTCCGGTATCGCAATTTGCGATTCGGTAATAGCATTTGTGATTTTTAAGAAATCGCTATTACCGATTCGCAAATGTGATACATGGCCCTTTGCGAGTCGGTAATAGCAATTTCTTAAAAATCGCTATTACCGAATCGCAATGGGCCGTGATGGTACATCTGGCCCCAAATTACCACCAAATCCAAGTTGGTGGTAAGTATGTGCAATTTTTTAAAATGCATTATAAATGCATTTTTAAAAATAGCGCCTCACATGCCCGCAAGTATTTTTTTGGGGTGCATCAGTGGAGGCCCTCGGCCCCCAGCACCATGGGGTTTGCATTACCCAATTTG
This sequence comes from Pleurodeles waltl, assembly GCF_031143425.1. Taxonomy (NCBI): domain Eukaryota; kingdom Metazoa; phylum Chordata; class Amphibia; order Caudata; family Salamandridae; genus Pleurodeles; species Pleurodeles waltl. The sequence continues at coordinate 252,604,929 of NC_090442.1, read as the reverse complement.
TGAATTCCTAATTGGAATTCGCAAATTAGGTAATGCAAAACCTTTCGCACCTATGGGCCTACAGGCCCATAAGGAAGGATAGAGTCCCATTCCCTAATTGCCATTCGGTAATAGCGATTGCAAATTTTAAGAAATCACTATTACCGACTTGCAATTTTCATACATGCATTTTGTATTGCATTTCTTAAATAGCGATTTCTTAAAATTCGCTATTTAAGAAATGCAAGCCAGGAGCTTGATACATCTGGCCCATAGTTTCAGTAAGAAACAGTAATTTTCTACAAAAATATCTAACCACAAGATACAGGATGTGACCCCAGTCCACATGTTCTTAATACATTTCCATGTACTCTACTCCAACTTTTCCTTGGACTGTCTCTTTCTTTGAAGCCTACCAAGCTCGTTTTGCTATAATTAACCACTGGCATATCTAGTTTCCTGCATATATACTTTGAACTGTCTTTATATACATATTTTCGCAGAAACGTGTCCTTATTCTACATATGTGGTGCTTGCTGTAACTTTCCATTTTGCAATGCTATTAATTATGTTTCTTCTATCTGCCAGAAATTGTGTCCTACTTCCACCTTAGACCCTCATTGTGCCCTCTCTCTCTATTCTAGTTCTGTAAACAGCCTGGGCCTGTGCTTTGCTTTGACTATGGACATTTCTACAATTCTCTCTGCTGATGCCTGTGTTAGCATTGGTAGGCCTTCTGTTTTTTTGTAAATTCTCCTTAACACAACACAAGGTATGTTTCGCCCTTGTTGGGTTCCACCAATGAGCTTCAGAGTGAGTCCAAATGACAAAGAGTGCTACTGGACCCTCTTCTGGAAACAGGCATACCACTTAGGGTTCATTTTGGTTCTGCATATGGTTGGTCCTGGTCTGAAGCTACACAGTGAGACAAAAATGATTGCCTGGATAGTGGCCCAAACAATCTAGCAGTGGCTAAGATGAATTTGAGCATTCTTCCTATTGCTTTTGTTGTTCTCAGTGCGACACTCTAAGCACTAGTATTAACATTTTGAAGAGGCCAAATACAGAGATATTTGTAACACTTATTTTTCTTATGTTTGTTGTAAAGACGTACTGGCATGTGCTGGTTTGCTAAAAAAATGCAATGCTAACTGCAGGCAAAACACCCCTCTTGTACTATTTAACCCTAGAAAATTATAAAAGCCAGTGGGGCCTAAAATGTAATCCCAGTCCATGGACCCTAAAAACAATCTCATCCTGTTTTGCTCATAGCTCAGTATCAGAGAAAACCACATGCTAAAGGAACTAAATGAAAAAGGGACATGTGAGAAGGGTGAAGCCTGTGGAAGATGCCCTCTTGCCACCTGCTCTGGACATAAAGATTAGCCCATTTCAAATCATTGTGTTGGGTACCACTCAATTACCTATTCATACCAATACAGAATACTAAAACTAATAACAATAAAGAGATGCTAAACACCCTCTTAATTAGAAACACAGTTTGAGCATCTGATTGTAGTGAAAAGTCATACTCTGAGCTGTGCCAGCCTCTCTCTAGCAGGAGCTGAAGACTCCAAGCTCTCTCTATCCCTGGACGGGGGAGGGAGACAAGAGGGTATGTGCACCTTTTAGTGGAAAAGGATGAAATACCCTGATGAAAGGCCAGGTTCTGCAAGACGGACTGTCCACGTACCACCTAGAACTGGGTGTACCATCACTCCTTCAATGTGTCAAAAACGTAGACCCTCAATTCAAGCCTACATCAGCTGCACCTCCTGTACTATCTGTTTTTTTCTGCCCTGTTTTCTTTCGATATTTCCTCCATTCTTTTTTGTTTAAACCATTTCTAAGGTGAACGCTTCACAAAGCTCTTACTCTGAAAACTCCCAGGGCTAAACATGCCTAACAATCCTATTTTCACTCACTCCTAATTTATTAGATCGGACCTTTTCCTCCTTATGAAAGTTTTCGTTCTGTCGGTCAAACTCTGTTTACCCTCAGGTTATCCATCAATCAATGCCACTTGTAAAGTACGCGGCGGCTTCAGCAGAAGTGTCCCGGTGCTCAAAAGCAGAGACTGAGAACACTGCTGGGTTAACATGTCTAATTTTAGTCAAAAAGCCAGGTTTTACATTTTTTTCTGAAGCATTGCTCGGACTCAGCCAAAGGTGATTAGATCTCAAGGATCTCTCTCGTTGGTACCTGCAAAGCCTGTTTCTCAGGTAACGAGGACCTTTGCCCTCCAAGGCTCAGAAGGCCAAGGTGAGAGCCTTAAATTCAATCCTTCTTGTCACAGGGAGCCAGTGTAGCTGTTTAGATGAGGCGAAATGAGTTGATGGAAAGGGACCCGCCGGATTAGCCTGACAGCTGCATTCTGTATGTTCTGGAGTTTATAGTTAAAAAAAGCAGAAAGACCCATGTGGAGGCTGTTGGCATGATCCAGGCGAGATGTCAGGAGTATGAATCACCATTTTGCGAGTCTCATCCAGAAGCAGATGTAATAGCTTCCTGATAAATTTAACTTTCAAAAAGCAGATTGAAGAAAACTGCTTAATCTAGGCTTTAAAGGAGAGGTCGAAGTCGAACAGTATTCCTAACATTTTTTGTGTGTGTCTCTCTGCAATCATTCCTGCTCCCTTACCATTGGTGTGTACTACTGCAGGTGCACGGCTGGCGATTGGGGCAAATTAGGTTAGTCATATCACCGCGACCCTATTATCTCTACACTGGCTTCCCTTACACTTCACAGAGTTCAGTTTCATCACTCGAGGAAGACTCTTCTTTTTGGAGCAAGTCCCTGTGAGGTGGAATTTGCTTTTCACTAGGCATTATGCTATACACACTGCTTACAAACTTAATGAAAAAGCTAATGACCTGTGGTTTGGTTAGGTGGCTTTTTATGATTTGCACCAAGAGGTACGGTTAGGTGGTGTGCACTTTATAAATGATTACAGTTGTAAGAAATTGGGCAATTGGCTGAGAGGGTGGAAGCCACACTCATACAACAACAGCAATTCTTGTCAGGGTCAACCACAAAAGTCACTAAATTAATCTCTGCTTGACCCTTTGGGAGCTTAGCACAGAAGCAGTCAGACTTAACTTAGAAATACTGTATAAAGTATTTATCATACAAACAGTAATAATGTGAAAACGCAACACAAGAAAAATTCCAACCCACTTTAGAAAAACAGAGTAATTTCTAATAAATAAAATGACAACAGAACAATAAAAATCCAATCAGGAGGTATTGAATTTTTACATATTAGGTAAAAATAGTTCCAAAAGGCACAAAGTTCCAACTAAGAATATCTAATCGTTCTGGACCAGGACAAAGTCACAAGATCAGGCTGACTGCGATGCAACACAGTCCAGCCACAGGAGCGAGATCCGCCTGCTGGGAGTTGCACCTTATATCTTTGGTGGAAAGCCTGTGTGGCAGTGCTTTACCAAGCTTCGCATTGCTCTGTGTCAGTTCGGATCAAGCTTTCAGCTGTTTCTGTGTGGCTTTGTGAGGCTTTGCGTCGCTTTGCACCAGAATTGATGGAACTGTCAATTAGGTTAGGAGGAGTTCTCTCTGACTTCAGCCAAGGGTCCAGGATCTGGGGGGCACCCATTGGGTATCAAGACTCATTCTAGCAGAGGCCAGCAGCGGGGCTCAGGCAGGTCCATTTGCAGGTCCAGTTGCAGCAGGTCATCTGGGCATTTGAAGGGAAGCCTCTGAAGCTTGTTGTGTCCTTGTAGCTCACCCAAGAGGTCAGCCAACTGACACTTGGGGTCACTCTAGGCAGCATGGGATAAAGGCAAAGATGCCTAATCACCCTTCTCAAACAGCAAGGCAGTGCTTCAAACAGCAGAACAATCCTCTGGCAGCAGTGCAGTCCTCCCTCTGTAACTTCCACAGATTCAGGAGTGTTTTGTCAAAGCTCCAAACTATCTGGGGGTGACAAAAGTACCGAAAGGCCTGGTGTCAGATTTCTTTGTGTCTGCAGGAAGCAAAGCCTTATGAAGTGTAAGTGTGGGTGGGCACATCTCCCCAAGTCATCCTGCCATGATGGCTCATCTTGTCACATCTAAGCCCCTGTTATGTCACTGTGTCGGAGGAATACAGAAACCTCAACAGCAGAGTCAGTCACGGTTATGTGATCCAGGACACTGGCAGAAGGCAAAAGTGGTTGGCACCAGAAAAGGCCAACTTTATTAAAAGTGGCATTTTCAGAATTATGATTTAAAATCTGACTTTACCATAAAAGAAGATTTAAGATAACAATTCATATGAGTCTAAATAGTATATCTCTGCCTGCTCCCCATCCAAAGTTAGCAAGTATTAAACTTAAAAAGGTAACCCATTGGTAGACGAGATAGGCCTTACAACAGTGAAAACAGCTTTAAGAGTTTTCACCGCAAGGACATGTAATACCTAAGTACACATGCCATATTTTTTCAATACAATGCACTCTACTCTATGACCCTTCAGGGCATTTAACAAGGGAGAGGGACTTTAATAGCCGGTAGAGCCCGCTACGGCGGGTTCTAAGGCTATTAGAACATTCTGCCACACAGGGCAGAATGTTCTATTAAAAAAAAAAATGTTCACGGAGCCCGAGGGGATTAAAATCCCCTCGGGCTCCGTGAGGCTTTGTTCACAGCTGTTGCTGTGAACAAAGCGAACATTGAAATGTTGGCGCTGCGGGCTTTTACCAGCCAGTAAAAGCCCGCAGCACTCCATTGTTTTCAATGGAGCCTCCAGCATTCCAATGTTCTAATAAGTATTAAAAAAAGCAGGTTTAGGCCAGGCAAAAGGTTTCTTTTTGCCAGGTCAAAATGGCAGTTTAGAACTGCACTACAGGCTGTAGTGGCAGGCCTGAGATATCTTTCACAGTACTACTTTAGTGGGTGGCACAATGTGTGCTGCTGCCCACTAGTAGCATTTCATTTACAGATCATGGCTGCTGGTAGTACCATTTAATGGTGACTGACTAGTAAATTAAATGTGGCAATGAGATGTAGTCCAATTTTACCATGTTTTCCGGAGAGCACAAGCGCTTTAGCACTGTTTAACAGTGGTAAAGTTTAAATAGTCCTAAAACCGGTACAGCCAACGAAGGGCGTGAAGACAAAAAATTCGGGGTGCTCCTGCAGAGAAGGCCAGGTCCAAATCAGTCAGTTACCAATCAATTTCATTCTCAATATAAAATGTTTTTTTATCAAGTTAAAGGCATTTACCATTGCAAGATCTGCTTACTTACAAAGGAACTTTGTTTTTTATGAGGTTGCAGGATAACACACAGAAGATCACTGATGAGACTAGAGATTCTCTAGTCAAGGTAAGCAAAATATTCAAGCTGAGCTAAAGGTGTTAGGGACATCTGAAAGTGAAGATTGTGATTCCAGGACAGGTGATATATATAAGGGGTAAATTACCTGCTGTTTTACCTTATAAGGATACTGCTAGCCACCAAGGAGTTCCATACCCCTATAGAGGTACAAGGCCAAAGGCCGAGTTCCTTTATAGGGTTATGGAACTTCGAATCTTGGATTGAATTAAGAAGTATTCATGACCTCCTGGCTATTTAGCGGGGGCAAACAGAGTCGATTGCTCCTTCCAAATTTTATCTAGGGGCTTCAGAAGCAATCTCTTTTTGGTAGAAAAAAGGGACGGTGCCAGCGACCCTTCATCAATCTCTGAAAAGTCAACGAGTGGCTAGTCTATTGCTTCTTCAAAATGGAGGGAATTAACCTGTTCAGAGATATCTTTAGGCTGTTCGACTGGATGGGGCATCTGGATCTGAAGGATGCAGACCTCACAGTTGCCATCTTCCCTCCACACCACAGATTCCTACAATTTCTGTGGAGTAACCAACATATGAGTTCACACCACTCTCCTTTGCCCTCTCATCGGGTCCATCGTGCTTCACCAAGGTCTTACGTATGGCCATGAGGACCCTCCGTGCCCGGGGATATGTCTGATAGTATTCCTGGATGATAGCCTCATACTAGATCAATGTCTGAGGAAACTGTGAGGGCACCAGCAAGAGATGGTGCACCTCTTAGAAGGAATGGGGTTTGTCACCAATACAAGGAACTCACTGGTTACCCCTGCTCAGAGAATCACATTTCTGGGTTTCATTATAGACTCACGCTAAACTACACTGAGCCAACTTTTAAAGAAGATTGTGAACATCAAACAGGAACTACAAAAGACACTATTGAAGATTCAGACCTCCCTGAGACAAACTGCTTGAGTAGTAGGACTCCTTTTATCATCAATTCTGGCAAATTGTCCAGCCTTACTCCATTACAGGGCTCTACAGAGTCTGAAAGCTCATCACTTACTCAAAGGCCTGAGGTACTCAGAACTTGTCCAATTGACAGTGGATGGCAAAAAGGCAATCTTTGGTTCCAATCCGGATATTGTTATAGAATCGAATGCCAGCAGAAGGAGTTGGGGCACCAGATGCAGTGAGTCTATATATCAACTGCCTTGAACTGTTAGCGGTATCATTCGAGTGCGCTGCTGGACTGAAGAGATAGCAAAGGGCTGACTGCTGGTAAAAATGGACAACCTCTCAGTGGTGCGTTATGCCAACCACCTAGGCGAGACACGATCAAAAGCCCTGTTGGAACTGGCCAAGAGCTTCTGGTACTTCTGTCTAGACAACAACATATCAGTGATAGTGAAACACCTCCCAGGCACGCCCAACAAAGTGGTGGAATGACATTCCAGACTTCTCCAAGACATGAGTCTATAGACGTTGCACCTGATGGTGTTCAGAGCGATAGAAAACAAATAGGGCCCATTCACAGTAGATCTGTTGGTGTCAAGACTGGGCTGCCGGGCTGAGAGGTTCCTTTGTTGAATAGAACTGAAACTTTCTGTTACGAAAGCTAGGAAATTTTTCATTCTATCGTGCTGCCTCCTCAACTGTTTGAGCAGAGTGAACAAGGTCAGCTTCTGTCTCTGGTCTGTAAGCAATACAATGCAGATAGGAACTAAAATGCTTACAGAGATACACATATATTACTAGTCAAATTACAGATAAGCACTTGAGCCTGCAAAGTTATTGCCAGGGACAACTTTGGTAGGACACTGTGGCAAAAAGAGAACGTAACATAGAAATACAATCCTTAGGAATCAGCTGTTGGTCTTGCTTCATTCTATCACACATTTCAGATGTTGTAAGAATAATATGAAAATACATTGTTTAAACTCTGAATATTGAGATGTACTCTACTATTTTACCTGTCCCCTGCTACATTGTTTTTAGTTTAAATGTGTTTGTATTACCGTTGTTCATACTGTTTATGGTTATATATGCTTGGCACATTAAGCTGTGATTGTATCTGACATATAGTTGCATTTAAAGAAATTACTAAATAAAACAAAACTAACATAAGAATGATAAACAAGTTAAAAACTCTACAAGGCAAGTAGGACCCAAACTATCACTAAACACAGAAACAAACAATAAATGAACAAGGCTGCAAACCAGAGAAATTGGAACATTGGAATATGCAGGAAGACTAATAGGATGCCTACATGGAAAACAGATTACCGTTCATCTCCTTTAGGAGATCAACACTGGTCTTCATTAGCCGCCGTGTGCATTCAGAGGGACAAACTGAGCAGCGCTACTGAAAGTCTGGGTGGACACACCCTTGGCAAGTGCACTGAGAGCATTTATCATCTCACTGACATGAAAGAAAGGTCCTCCACTCCATTCTTCCTTTACTGGGCCAGAATGGGAGGCTGACAGTCTTTGGAAATGCCAATTGCTCAATGTAGGCTATATTGAGAGCAACGGAAGGCCCTGGTTGCAAGGATACAACACCAGAAAGAATAAAAGGTGCATGTTCCAGTTCTGCAATTGCTAGCACCACAGGGCAATATTAAATGTGAGCTTTAGTTACAAGGCCACAGCTCCTGGAACACTGAAATGGGAAGATTCTATTTTCGGCCTTCCAGTAGTCCTGTATTTTGGGATATGAAGTTTCTGCATGGTATTATAGAGTCAGGTAGCTGGAAAGTGCAGATTCTGGTTTAGGGCAGATCAGAACAGTACCCTTCTCATGTGACTGCAGCAAGTCACCACAACTGAGAACAATTTCTAAAAAGTTACTCTTATCTCATTTCAGCCATACATAGATGATCATACTGACATCACCAGCTGGGCACAGCCTCAGATACCTATCCCCTCTCCTCGAGGTACACCACTGGGTGGAGTGGTGCACGAGTAGACGAATGAGTGCGTAAGTGGAAAAACTTCTACAGCAGTAAAAGTTGGCATAAACCAATAAGTTCTACAAAAAGGCTAGATGTATTAAAAAAAGAGTCCTTTGTCAGAGGAAAAAGTGCTTTGTGCTGAAATGTATCACTTTCTGTCAAGGGGCGTTACTGGGATATTACAGAGCAAACACCTAAAGCTGTTGAAGCCACACTTGGCTTTGTGTCAAACAGGTGCTAACAAGGGGAAATGTGTGCATGTGTTTGCATATGTGATGAAGTGTGCAGCGCACATGCAGTGCGCGGGATCCTTCTCTGTCTAGACATATGCATTTGTACTATAAAGGTATGCTTCCAGTGCAGATCCTATGCTAGACAGCATAGCACCCATTTACCTCTGAGAGGCTGTGTCTCGCGCAAGGCAGATCTCAAGAGCTCCGCTGCAGCTTATCTCAAAAGACGCGGATGCATTGCATTAAAAATGTGCGAATCCGGTCCTTAGTTTCTGAAAAATATTGTATATGCACTTCATCTTTCATTGAGTAGTCTCAGCACACCTGCGCATTCTCGATGATGACGTAATTGGGTCTCACCTTACCAACTTCGTGCTCGCAAATCTCCTACCACCCATTAAGCGCCGTGCTACTGACTGCCACTGGCTTTGGTGGCAGGGGTCTGTAGGTTTTATCACAACGCTCCAATTATATCCTCTCATCTCCGACTCCACGTAGAAACATATTCCCGTGTGAACAAACCCCTTCCCTGTAGCCAATGAAGGGGGCTGTGTTTGATGAAAGGTTTTACTTTTACACATTTACTCCAACCATATTTTTCAAGCAGGTGTCCGGTTTCATTTGAATGAAAAAAAATAATTGGAAATTCTCTGTATACGCCAAATAATTTTGAAGGTGTTTAGTGTCTTTGGAATAGCAACTGCTCTCCCCCTAGGTGCACCCACAGATGGTAAATGCAGCAGGGCCTTTCAGCCTATGCACACGGGGTTGGGAATGACAGCCCCAAGCCTGCTCCTCTTAAGGGCAGAGATGAAAGCACGCCGCTTTAAGGAACGCCGCATCAATGTAGTAACAGTACATCTCCGCTCCCAGACCTCAGCTGCTTCCTGTCACTTGTTGGCTATACTTACGTGTGTCCCCCCTCAATGGCTAGATTAGCTCTAAACAAATAACGCGTACATACCTACATGCAAGCCCTATCCCTAATTGTAGCACCGTAGCAAATCTGCTTTACTGGTGGATTTTCCGTGGAACTAAGGGCCAGATGTACGAAGGCATTAGCGCCTCGCAAACAGCGAAAAACGCCAGTTGCGAGGTGCTAATGCCCGCACGCGATGCAGAAACACATTTTACGAGTCGGAACCGACTCGCAAAATGTGTTTCCGACTCGCAAATAGGAAGGGGTGTTCCCTTCCTATTTGCGACTCGCACCGCAATGTAAGTTGATTTGCGACCGCGAAAGCGGTCGCAAATCAACTCGCAGTTACCATCCACTTGAAGTGGATGGTAACTCATTCGCAAACGGGAAGCTTTGTGAATGATCACAAAATTATTTTTTCAGAGCAGGCAGTGGTCCTGTGGACCACTGCCTGCTCTGAAAAAAACCGAAACAAAAGGTTTCGGTATTTTTTTCTATGTGCAGCTCTTTTTCCTTTAAGGAAAACGGGCTGCAGATAGAAAAAAACAAACTGCTTTATTTAAAAGCAGTCACGGACATGGAGGTCTGCTGTCTCCAGCAGGCCACCTTCCCCGTGAGTGCCCAGACTCGCTATGGGGTCGCAAACTGCGACCCACCTCATTAATATCGCCATAGCGAGTCGCAGAAGGTCTCTGAGACACCTTTCTGCATAACAAATTGCGAGTTGCAAATTGCAAGTCGGAAGGACTCGCAATTTGCTATCTTCCTACATCTGGCCCTAAGTTCTATCAACAGTTCTGCGAATCAGGATACGATATTACGCCTAAAAGGCTTTTTTTGCGTAGTGGTAATTTTAAACTGCACATTCCACAAAGTTCTCCCCTGATCGGCACGAAAAGCAGCACTTCTCCTCAGTGAAACTGTGAATGATGCAGCACAACTTACAAACTCTAAATAAGTACGTGTTTTCTGTCATCTGAATCGTTATCTGATGCCTCATTGGCTGGCTCCGATGTTCGGGAGTGGGAGAAGCATTCTGTATCATACACCAGAGTTAAGCAGATGTGGACCCACCCATCACTAAACTTTCAAGATGTAAGACTACGCGGAACCATAACTTTTACTATAAATGGGTGTATTGATTCATTCTTCGCCACTGATGTAACCTAGTTTGTTAGTCCAAAAAGTGTTCTCATTCTTGGCAGGTCATCTTTAGGGCGTGCCTTCCTAATGTTCTTCGTAGTACCAGAACAATAGGGGTTTCCCAATGAAATACTATTGTTGTGTCTGGAGTTGTATCTTCCCCATAGCAGGGAAGTCTCACTTCATGGTTTCCAGACTATTATGTAAGTAGTAAAGGCACTCACTGTAACCGCTTAGAGTGCTTAAAGTGCTATTTTATGGAGAAAGTTCAGCTGCGTTTATGTTTTCAATCTTCCAGTACACTGTAGAAGTTAAGACTTAGTAATAAAACTGTGATTGGGGTTGCTCTTTCTCAAATATTCAGTCCAGCAAAACGCAGGTTCTTTGTGAGCCAGGGTACAAAGCAAATTAGGGCCTAGATTTACTCAGGGTTGCGTGGGCCCTGGTGCGGTGCTGAGAAAATGTTGCTCAATTCCAGTAGGTCTTTTAATGTAAGTACATTGATGCAACACCTTGCGTCAATTTGTGTTGCTTTTTCCCGCTGTGCGTCATGGGTTAGTAAGTAGCCCCAATGTGAAGTAGCTTTCTTAAAGACTGATTTCAATAGAAGCAGCTTAGGGCAGGGGTATGAAGCGTCCTTGTACAGCGGTTTATGTTTGTAACGTTTTTCCATACTCTGTTGATATCGCAACAACGGTAATTTTGTATCTAAGTGTAGTGATTCATTTGCAAAAGAATAAATATTGGCGCCCAAAGTTTTTCTAAGAAGCCCGACACAGGGGCTGACGAATGTTGGGGTTCCTGGATACGAAGACTGGTTAGTCTTGATTCCTCACCATCTCTCCTTCATTCACAACCATACTCTGTCTGCCCATTTATCTCATCCTTGAAGGTTCTGCATCATCACTGCTTTCTGCCTGTCACACAATTCCTGGATCTGTGGACCAATGTTGGGCCTTCTGTGGGACTCACTGTAGGAAGGTAGCCTCTTTCTAGCCTTGTTACCCCAACTTTTGGCCTGTTTGTGAGTATATGTCAGGGTGTTTTCACTGTCTCACTGGGATCCTGCTAGCCAGGGCCCAGTGCTCATAGTGAAGACCCTATGTTGTCAGTGTGTTTGTTATGTGTCACTGGGATCCTGCTAGCCAGGACCCCAGTGCTCATACGTTTGTGGCCTATATGTGTTCCCTGTGTGGTGCCTAACTGTCTCACTGAGGCTCTGCTAACCAGAACCTCAGTGGTTATGCTCTCTCTGCTTTCCAAATTTGTCACTACAGGCTAGTGACTAAATTTACCAATTCACATTGGCATACTGGTACACCCATATAATTCCCTTGTATATGGTACTGAGGTACCCAGCGTATTGGGGTTCCAGGAGATCCCTATGGGCTACAGCATTTCTTTTGCCACCCATAGGGAGCTCTGACAATTCTTACACAGGCCTGCCACTGCAGCCTGAGTGAAATAACATCCATTTTATTTCACAGCCATTTACCACTGCATATAAGTAACTCATAAGTCACCTATATGTCTAACCTTCACCTGGTGAAGGTTGGGTGCCAAGTTACTTAGGGGGTCATTCCGACCCCGGCGGGCGGCGGGCGCTGCCCGCCGGGCGGAGACCGCCATAAGACCGTACCCCTCTGTCAAATGACCGTGGCGGTCATTTTGATTTTTCCCGCTGGGCAGGCGGGTGACCGCCAAAAGGCCGCCCGCCCGCCCAGCGGGAAAGCCCCAGCAACGATGAAGCCGGCTCTGAATGGAGCTGGCGGAGTTGCTGGTGTGCGACGGGTGCAGTGGTACCCGTCGCGATTTTCAGTGTCTGCTTTGCAGACACTGAAAATCTTAATGGGGCCCCGTTAGTGGGCCCCTGCATTGCCCATGCCAGTGGCATGGGCACTGCAGGGGCCCCCAGGGGCCCCACAACACCCATTCCCGCCAGCCTCTTCCTGGCGGTGTAAACCGGCAGGAACAGGCTGGCGGGAAGGGGGTCGGAATCCCCATGGCGGCGCTGCTTGCAGCGCCGCCGTGGAGGATTCCCTGGGGCAGGGGAAAACTGGCGGGAAACCGCTGGTTTCCCTTTTCTGACCGCGGCTTTACCGCCGCGGTCAGAATTGCCCCTGAAGCACCGCCAGCCTGTTGGCGGTGCTTCCTCCGTCCCTGGCCCTGGCGGTCCATGACCGCCAGGGTCGGAATGACCCCCTTAGTGTGTGGGCACCCTGGCACTAGCCAAGGTGCCCCCACATTGTTCAGGGCAAATTCCCCGGACTTTGTGAGTGAGGGGACACCATTACACGCGTGCACTATACATAGTTCACTACCTATGTTTAGCGTCACAATGGTAACTCCTAACATGGCCATGTAACATGTCTAAGATCATGGAATTTTCACCCCAATACCATTCCGGTATTGGGGGGACAATTCCATGATCCCCCGGGTCTCTAGCACAGAACCCGGGTACTGTCAAACTGCCTTTCCAGGGTTTGCACTGCAGCTGCTGCTGCTGCCAACCCCTCAGACAGGTTTCTGCCCTCCTGGGATCCAGGCAGCCCTGGCCCAGGAGGCAGAACAAAGGATTTCCTCTGAGAGAGGGTGTTACACCCTCTCCCTTTGGAAATAGGTGTGAAGGGCTGGGGAGGAGTAGCCTCCCCCAGCCTCTGGAAATGCTTTGATGGGCACAGATGGTGCCCATCTCTGCATAAGCCAGTCTACAATGGTTCAGGGATCCCCCAGCCGTGCTCTGGAGTGAAACTGGACAAAGGAAAGGGGAGTGACCACTCCCCTGACCAGTACCGCCTAGGGGAGGTGCCCAGAGCTCCTCCAGTGTGTCCTAGATCTCTGCCATCTTGGAAACAGAGGTGTTGGGGGCACACTGGACTGCTCTGAGTGGCCAGTGCCAGCAGGTGACGTCAGAGGCTCCTTCTGATAGGCTCTTACCTCTCTTGGTAGCCAATCCTCCTTCCTTGGTAACCAAACCTCCGTTTCTGGCTATTTAGGGTTTCTGCTTTGGGGAATTCTTCAGATAACGAATGCAAAAGCTCATCTGAGTTCCTCTGCATCTCCCTCTTCACCTTCTACCAAGGATCGACCGCTGACTGCTCCAGGACGCCTGCAAAACCGCAACAAAGTAGCAAGACGACTACCAGCAACATTGTAGCACCTAATCCTGCCGGCTTTCTCGACGGTTTCCAGGTGGTGCATGCTCTGGGGGTAGCCTGCCTTCACCCTGCACCAGAAGCTCCGAAGAAATCTCCAGTGGGAGGAATCTTCCCCCTGCTAACGCAGGCACCAAAAGACTGCAACACTGGTCCTCTGGGCCCCCTCTCATCCTGACGAGCTTGGTCCCTGGAACACAGCAACTCTGTCCAAGTGACTCCCACAGTCCAGTGACTCTTCAGTCCAAGTTTGGTGAAGGTAAGTCCTTGCCTCCCCACGCTAGACTGCAAAGCTGTGTACCGCATGATTTGCAGCTGCTCCTGCTTCTGTGCACTCTTCCAGGATTTCCTTCGTGCACAGCCTAGCCTGGGTCCCCAGCACTCTGTCCTGCAGTGCACAACCTTCTGAGCTGTCCTCCGGTGTCGTGGGACTCCCTTTTGTGACTTCGCTTAGACTCCGGTTCACTTTTCTTCTAAGGGCCTGTTGGGGTACTTCTGTGGGTGCTGCCTGCTTCTGTGAGGGCTCACTGAGCGCCCCCTCTGTCTCCTCCTCCAAAAGGCGACATCCTGGTTCCTCCTGGTCCTCAGCAGCACCCAAAAACCTCCACAGTGACCCTTGCAACTAGCAAGGCTTGTTTGCGGTCTTTCTGCATGGGAACACCTCTGCAAGCTTCATCGCGATGGGGACATCTGTCTTCCAAAGGAGAAATTCCTAGTCCTCTTCTTTCTTGCAGAACTCCAAGCTTCTTCCAACGGTGGCAGCTTCCTTGCACCTTCAGCTGGGGTTTCCTGGGCTCCTGCCCCCCCTGGACACTGTTGAGACTATTGGACTTGGTCCCCTTGTCTTACAGGTACTCAGGTCCGGAAATCTGTTGTCAGTGCACTGCTGGTGTTTGTTCTTCCTGCAGAATCCCCCTATCACGACTTCTGTGCTCTCTGGGGGTAGTAGGTGTAGTTTACTCCTACTTCTCAGGGTCTTGGGGTGGGGTATTTTTCTAACCCTCAGTGTTTTCTTACAGTCCCAGCGACCCTCTACAAGCTCACATTGGTCTGGGGTCCATTCGTGGTTCGCATTCCACTTTTGGAGTATATGGTTTGTGTTGCCCCTATACCTATGTGTTCCTATTGCAACCTATTGTGATTCTACACTGTTTGCATTACTTTTCTTGCTCTTGCTTACCTAATTTTGGTTTGTGTACATATAACTTGTGTATATAACTTACCTTCTTACTGAGGGTACTCACTGAGATACTTTTGGCATATTGTCATAAAAATAAAGTACCTTTATTTTTAGTAACTCTGTGTATTGTGTTTTCTTATGATATTGTGCATATGATATAAGTGGTATAGTAGGAGCTTTGCATGTCTCCTAGTTCAGCCTAAGCTGCTTTGCCATAGCTACCTTCTATCAGTCTAAGCTGCTAGAAACACATCTTCTACACTAATAAGGGATAACTGGACCTGGCACAAGGTGTAAGTACCTTTGGTACCCACTACAAGCCAGGCCAGCCTCTTACACTCACTGATCCAGGTTTGGTTTCACAGACCATGTCAAATGCTGTGGATTTTAGATCCCATTCCCTTGAAACATGTACCAATTTTGCGGTACCCAGACAGGACTCGTGGGCATTGGGGGCTGCTCTGGAGACTGTGACACCAGCACCAGAACCCAAGGGCTAGGTACCCATGGCAGGATAAGAGCAGGGTCTGGTCGTGGGCCATGACTTGTGGAAAACCCCTGCTACATACAGCTGAAGGCTATGTGTGATGTAGGTTGCTTGGACTCAGAGGGTTGTGCACAGGTCCTTGTCCCAAAGGTAGAAGAGTGGTATCTCTGGATGATCTCATCAGTAATATATTGATTAAGTCACTTACCATGTCGTAAGTGATATCATTGGTCAGGTCATAAGCAGTGAATGAAAAAGGAATAACTAGAAAAGTTCAGTGATTTTTAGGATTTGTTCTGTAACCATAACTGGACTTTAACTGTGGGTTTTTGAGTGTATTTCTGCGATTTTTCCAAATGTACATTAAAGCCCTATAACCAAAGCGAGCCATAACTTCACTTTCATCCTTGAATGTATATATATATATATATATCTATATACATACACACACATATATATATATATGTGTGTATATGTATATATATATATATATATATATATATATATATATATATATATATACTTATATATATATTTATAGGATACACAATGGGTAACCATATAATGTGCTTCTATATTTCCATATAAACTACAAGGCTGAAGGCTAAGTGCTCTGCAAATGTCACCATTACCCTGTAATAGCAATTGTCACATCTGTGTTAAAAATTATGAGATGGACTCGGAGTTCGTTACAACTTGCAATTTTATTCAACAACTTTTTTAGTCTCCAGAGTCTTCCACAATCCTCCTTTTTCCTGATGTACTTCCTCCCTGCCATCTAGGATGATGAGAGTTCCAAGGGTCCTAATGTCCAACAGACATGTCAGAAACGGAGGTCTGACATTGTTAGTGGAAGCTGAGTCATGGCTGGTGCTAGGCAGTCACAATTATAACAGGTTTTTAGATCATTTTCTACTCTCTCATCTAGGTTCAGAAAACATATTTGTTCTTGTAAGGCTTGTTTTGTGGCTACAATAACACAGTGTCCTTCACGAGCCAGTTCAATGGCCCTCTGTCGTAGGCTTGTGGGAAGCATGATTTGTGATCCTCTCAGAATGATGCCCTCGTTTGTCACCGCTAATTCCTCTTGCATTTTGAGGAACATTGCTGTTTCATCAGTGTCACCTCCTGTTTTTGGTTTAGCATGCCACATCTGCGTATGAATGAGATGTTTGGCTTTGGATAATTCCTCATCAGTCGGCAGAAATCTGAGGGATGGAGAGAGCCAGGATGGTGCTCTATTGTACTATGAAGTGGATGTACTCTTCATCCATTGATGCTTTCAAAGTTATTTCTTGTAGCTGAACCCTGGAGAGATAGTGGGGCTGTGTTCCTTCCCAGGTTTGTGGACAATGGTGTAGTCGTATTCCTGTAGTCACAACCCCCAACATTCAATCCGCAGGGTATTTCTGCTTTGGGATTGCCAAAGGGGGTTAGGACTGCTTGTGATTCGTAACAATGGTGAAGTGCTCTCTGCAGAGGAAGACGTGTTTCTCTCTCCAGTTGGGAACAGGCCCTATACAGGCTTCTGCGGGCATGTGCGACTATATATCTCTGGGCTCCTAGTCACCCACTGTGTTCCACTAGAATGGCACCAAGCTCCACTGGGCTAACATCCACTGTGACTTCATTGTGTAGGTTGGGATGAAGTACGCCATGACTGCAGCAGTTTGAATGGCAGTTTTGATGCTTTTGGAACTGCTCTCACATTCCAGTGGCCACTGGAGTTCCATCTTCTACTTTGTCAGGTCATGCATCAGCGTGCTTAGGGTTTCGTAATTACGGATGTACCTAGCGCAATAGCTGGCTATGCGGAGAAAATAGCTTAACATGTCAACATCTGTCGGGGCTTGGTATCTGATAGCGCCTTCATCTTGTCAGGGTGTGGGGTCATGCCATCAGCTGAGAAGTTGGGATCAGAAAATGTGTGGAAATCACATTTACTGGCATTGAGCATGTGTAGGAAGTTGGCTCTGTATGTGCTATTTCAAAGTAAGGAATAGCATGCACAGAGTCCAAGGGTTCCCCTTAGAGGTAAAATGGTGGTAAAAAGAGATAATACTAATGCTCTATTTTGTGGTAGTGTGGTCGAGCAGTAGGCTTATCCAAGGAGTAGTGTTAAGCATTTGTTGTACATACACATAGACAATAAATGAGGTACACAAACTCAGAGACAAATCCAGCCAATAGGTTTTGTTATCGAAAAATATATTTTCTTAGTTTATTTTAAGAACCACAGGTTCAAATTTAACATGTAATATCTTGTTTGAAAGGTATTGCAGGTAAGTACATTAGGAACTTTGAATCATTTCAATTGCATGTATACTTTTCAAGTTATTCACAAATAGCTATTTTAAAAGTGGACACAGTGCAATTTTCACAGTTCCTGGGGGAGGTAAGTTTTTGTTAGTTTTACCAGGTAAGTAAGACACTTACAGGGTTCAGTTCTTGGTCCAAGGTAGCCCACCGTTGGGGGTTCAGAGCAACCCCAAAGTTACCACACCAGCAGCTCAGGGCCGGTCAGGTGCAGAGTTCAAAGTGGTGCCCAAAACGCATAGGCTTCAATGGAGAGAAGGGGGTGCCCCGGTTCCAGTCTGCCAGCAGGTAAGTACCCGCGTCTTCGGAGGGCAGACCAGGGGGGTTTTGTAGGGCACCGGGGGGGACACAAGCCCACACAGAAATTTCACCCTCAGCGGCGCGGGGGCGGCCGGGTGCAGTGTTAGAACAAGCGTCGGGTTCGCAATGGAAGTCAATGAGAGATCAAGGGATCTCTTCAGCGCTGCAGGCAGGCAAGGGGGGGCTTCCTCGGGGAAACCTCCACTTGGGCAAGGGTGAGGGACTCCTGGGGGTCACTTCTGCAGTGAAAGTCCGGTCCTTCAGGTCCTTGGGGCTGCGGGTGCAGGGTCTTTTCCAGGCGTCGGGACTTAGGTTTCAGAGAGTCGCGGTCAGGGGAAGCCTCGGGATTCCCTCTGCAGGCGGCGCTGTGGGGGCTCAGGGGGGACAGGTTTTTTGGTACTCACAGTCGTAGAGTAGTCCGGGGGTCCTCCCTGAGGTGTTGGTTCTCCACCAGCCGAGTCGGGGTCGCCGGGTGCAGTGTTGCAAGTCTCACGCTTCTTGCGGGGAGATTGCAGGGTTCTTTAAAGCTGCTCCTTTGGATAAAGTTGCAGTCTTTTTGGAGCAGGTCCGCTGTCCTCGGGAGTTTCTTGTCGTCGTCGAAGCAGGGCAGTCCTCAGAGGATGCAGAGGTCGCTGGTCCCTTTGGAAGGCGTCGCTGGAGCAGAGTTCTTTGGAAGGCAGGAGACAGGCCGGTGAATTTCTGGAGCCAAGGCAGTTGTTGTCTTCTGGTCTTCCTCTGCAGGGGTTTTCAGCTAGGCTGTCCTTCTTCTTGTTGTTGCAGGAATCTAACTCTTTAGGTTCAGGGAAGCCCTTAAATACTAAATTTAAGGGCGTGTTTAGGTCTGGGGGGTTAGTAGCCAATGGCTACTAGCCCTGAGGGTGGGTACACCCTCTTTGTGCCTCCTCCCAAAGGGAGGGGGTCACATCCCTAATCCTATTGGGGGAATCCTCCATCTGCAAGATGGAGGATTTCTAAAAGTTAGAGTCACCTCAGCTCAGGACACCTTAGGGGCTGTCCTGACTGGCCAGTGACTCCTCCTTGTTTTTCTCATTATCTCTCCTGGACTTGCCGCCAAAAGTGGGGGCTGGGTCCAGGAGGCGGGCATCTCCACTAGCTGGAGTGCCCTGGGGCATTGTAACACGAAGCTTGAGCCTTTGAAGCTCACTGCTAGGTGTTACAGTTCCTGCAGGGGGGAGGTGTGAAGCACCTCCACCCAGGGCAGGCTTTGTTTCTGTCCTCAGAGAGCACAAAGGCTCTCACCGCATGAGGTCAGACACTCGTCTCTCAGCAGCAGGCTGGCACAGACCAGTCAGTCCTGCACTGAACAATTGGGTAAAATACAGGGGGTATCTCTAAGATGCCCTCTGTGTGCATTTTTTAATAAATCCAACACTGGCATCAGTGTGGGTTTATTATTCTGAGAAGTTTGATACTAAACTTCCCAGTATTCATTGTAGCCATTATGGAGCTGTGGAGTTCGTTTTTGAAAGACTCCCAGCCCATATACTCTTATGGCTACCCTGCACTTACAATGTCTAAGGTTTTGCTTAGACACTGTAGGGGCATAGTGCTCATGCACATATGCCCTCACCTGTGGTATAGTGCACCCTGCCTTAGGGCTGTAAGGCCTACTAGAGGGGTGACTTACCTATGCCACAGGCAGTGGGAGGTTGGCATGGCACCCTGAGGGGAGTGCCATGTCGACTTAGTCATTTTCTCCCCATCAGCACACACAAGCTGGCAAGCAGTGTGTCTGTGCTGAGTGAGGGGTCCCTAGGGTGGCATAAGACATGCTGCAGCCCTTAGAGACCTTCCCTGGCATCAGGGCCCTTGGTACCAGGGGTACCAGTTACAAGGGACTTACCTAGGTGCCAGGGTTGTGCCAATTGTGGAAACAATGGTACATTTTAGGTGAAAGAACACTGGTGCTGGGGCCTGGTTAGCAGGGTCCCAGCACACTTCTCAGTCAAGTCAGCATCAGTATCAGGCAAAAAAGTGGGGGGTAACTGCAACAGGGAGCCATTTCTTTACACAAGCCCCCCCCAGCCCACAGGCCAGGAGACTCAGCCAAAGCTGGGAGAGTCTTCCTAGTCTGGGAGGCGAGGAAGAGTAGAGGAAATAGGCTGGTTTGTTGCAGGGCCTACTCTGCCTTACATCCTCCTGCTCAGGTCATTCCCTCTGGGGAACTGACCCACTTCCACAGTGATAGGACCTAGTCTGAATTGCCTCTTGTCTGTGTCTTTAATGTCTCCACCCATTCTCTCTATTTTGGGGTTAGAGGTATCCACCTCTGCTAGTCTTATTTTAGCCAGGGTCACCCCTAGCTTACCCAAAGAGGTTACCCAGAGCTGGAGTAACCCCACCATGACCAACAGGGTCAGGGGGCCTAACTTGCTATTTGGCATGGGGTCAGACCACCATGCCAAGGATAGTGCAGCCATAAAGGCTAACACCCAGCAGAGGCCACTGACAGCTGTCAGTGCCCAGAACCACACCTTTAGCTCTTCACCTACAAGGGAAGGGGCTAAGTTACAGGCTTCTTTGGGTTCAGGGTGCCTGTCTGCTGTATTAGAGTGGGGGGTTACCACATCTTGTAGTAAACACCCTTCTTCCACTCTTTCTTCTGTTAGCTGAGGAGCCACCCACTCAGGCTTAACGGTTGCCTGACTAGCCAGGACTTCTTGTGGGTCAGGTTGGACTTTATCAGAGCCACTTTTGGAGTTCTCCCCTACTGGAGCAGAATCTCCTTGGCTTGCTGGAACCTTGGCTAAAGGTTGTCCACCTTTCCTACTCTGTTTCCTTTTCTTTTTCTTCTGGGGCCTACTTGCATTTACTGCAGAGGTAGGCACTCCAGAATCCTTGGGAGAGGACTGGCACTGGACCAGTTCCTCTCTTGGGCTCTGACTAACCTCTGGGTAGTCATTTCCAAGGAGACAATCAAGGGGGAGGTCTGTACTGACTACCACCCTTCTCCAGCTAAAAGTCCCACCCACTTCTATGGGCACAAAAGCCACTGGCCTACAAGTGACCCTGTCTGGGCTAACTCTTACTCTGGCAGTCTCACCTGGGATGTACTGGTTTGAGAACACCAGCCTGTCATGCACAATAGTGTGACTGGCACAAGTGTCTCTCAGGGCAGTGGCTGGGATTCCATTCACCAGTAGGTGGTGGAAGTGTCTACTTCCCTCTAGAATCTCCAACTCACCTGTTGGGCCCTTTTTCCAGTTGAAGGCTATGAAGACCTCCTCATCTGAGGAGTCATCTCCAATGGCTACACTGGTTACCCCTGGGATTTTGCTAGGGGGGTTGTTTTTGGGACAAGAAGTGTCCTTGGTATGGTGCCCTGTCTGTTTACAGTTATGGCACCATGCCTTAGTGGCATCCCAGCTCTTACCCTGGTACCCACCTTTGTTTTGGGTTGTGTCTCTGGGCCCACCCACCTGGTCTGGTTTTTGGGGGCCTACAGGGGACTCTTTTTCTTTGTTTCTAGTGTCACCCACTTTCTCCTGGGGAGGCTTTGTAACCCCTTTCTTTTGGTCACCCAGAGTGGAAGTTTTGGTTACCCTAGTCTTGACCCAGTGGTCTGCCTTCTTTCCCAATTCTTGGGGAGAAATTGGACCTAGGTCTACCAGATACTGATGCAACTTTTCATTGAAGCAGTTACTTAAAATGTGTTCTTTCATAAACAAATTATAAAGCCCAACATAGTCATACACTTCATTTCCAGTTACCCAACCATCCAGTGTTTTCACTGAGTAGTCAACATAATCAACCCAGGTCTGGCTCGAGGATTTTTGAGCCCCCCTGAATCTAATTCTATACTCCTCAGTGGAGAATCCAAAGCCCTCAATCAGGGTACCCTTCATGAGGTCATAAGATTCTGCATCTTTTTTTAGAGAGTGTGAGGAGTCTATCCCTACACTTTCCTGTGAACATTTCCCAAAGGAGAGCACCCCAGTGAGATTTGTTCACTTTTCTGGTTTCACAAGCCCTCTCAAAAGCTGTGAACCATTTGGTGATGTCATCACCATCTTCATATTTAGTTACAATCCATTTGGGGATTTTCAACATGTCAGGAGAATCTCTGACCCTATTTATGTTGCTGCCACCATTGATGGGTCCTAGGCCCATCTCTTGTCTTTCCCTTTCTATGGCTAGGATCTGTCTTTCCAAAGCCAATCTTTTGGCCATCCTGGCTAACTGGATGTCCTCTTCACTGGAGTTATCCTCAGTGATTTCAGAGTTGTTGGTCCCTCCTGTGAGGGAACCAGCCTCTCTGACTATTATTTGTGGAGTCAGGGCTTGAGAAGCCCTGTTCTCCCTAGATAGGACTGGTGGGGGGGAATCACCCTCCAAGTCACTATCATCATCCTCTGTGTTGCCATCCTCAGAGGGGTTGGCTCTTTCAAACTCTGCCAACAGCTCCTGGAGCTGTAGTTTGGAAGGTCTGGAGTCCATTGCTATTTTTTTTAGTTTACAGAGTGACCTTAGCTCTCTCATCTGTAGATGGAGGTAAGGTGTGGTGTCGAGTTCCACCACATTCACATCTGTATTAGACATTATGCTTCTAAAAGTTGGAATACTTTTTAAGAAACTAAAACTAGTTCTAGAATCTAATTCAAACTTTTACCAAACTTTTAAACTCTAAAAGAAAATGCTAACAGGGACTAACACAAGGCCCTAGCAGGACTTTTAAGAATTTAGAAAACTTTTCAAATTGCAAAAATCAATTTCTAATGACAATTTTGGAATTTGTCGTGTGATCAGGTATTGGCTGAGTAGTCCAGCAAATGCAAAGTCTTGTACCCCACCGCTGATCCACCAATGTAGGAAGTTGGCTCTGTATGTGCTATTTCAAAGTAAGGAATAGCATGCACAGAGTCCAAGGGTTCCCCTTAGAGGTAAAATAGTGGTAAAAAGAGATAATACTAATGCTCTATTTTGTGGTAGTGTGGTCGAGCAGTAGGCTTATCCAAGGAGTAGTGTTAAGCATTTGTTGTACATACACATAGACAATAAATGAGGTACACACACTCAGAGACAAATCCAGCCAATAGGTTTTGTTATCGAAAAATATCTTTTCTTAGTTTATTTTAAGAACCACAGGTTCAAATTTAACATGTAATATCTTGTTTGAAAGGTATTGCAGGTAAGTACATTAGGAACTTTGAATCATTTCAATTGCATGTATACTTTTCAAGTTATTCACAAATAGCTATTTTAAAAGTGGACACAGTGCAATTTTCACAGTTCCTGGGGGAGGTAAGTTTTTGTTAGTTTTACCAGGTAAGTAAGACACTTACAGGGTTCAGTTCTTGGTCCAAGGTAGCCCACCGTTGGGGGTTCAGAGCAACCCCAAAGTTACCACACCAGCAGCTCAGGGCCGGTCAGGTGCAGAGTTCAAAGTGGTGCCCAAAACGCATAGGCTTCAATGGAGAGAAGGGGGTGCCCCGGTTCCAGTCTGCCAGCAGGTAAGTACCCGCGTCTTCGGAGGGCAGACCAGGGGGGTTTTGTAGGGCACCGGGGGGGACACAAGCCCACACAGAAATTTCACCCTCAGCGGCGCGGGGGCGGCCGGGTGCAGTGTTAGAACAAGCGTCGGGTTCGCAATGGAAGTCAATGAGAGATCAAGGGATCTCTTCAGCGCTGCAGGCAGGCAAGGGGGGGCTTCCTCGGGGAAACCTCCACTTGGGCAAGGGAGAGGGACTCCTGGGGGTCACTTCTGCAGTGAAAGTCCGGTCCTTCAGGTCCTGGGGGCTGCGGGTGCAGGGTCTTTTCCAGGCGTCGGGACTTAGGTTTCAGAGAGTTGCGGTCAGGGGAAGCCTCGGGATTCCCTCTGCAGGCGGCGCTGTGGGGGCTCAGGGGGGACAGGTTTTTTGGTACTCACAGTCGTAGAGTAGTCCGGGGGTCCTCCCTGAGGTGTTGGTTCTCCACCAGCCGAGTCGGGGTCGCCGGGTGCAGTGTTGCAAGTCTCACGCTTCTTGCGGGGAGATTGCAGGGTTCTTTAAAGCTGCTCCTTTGGATAAAGTTGCAGTCTTTTTGGAGCAGGTCCGCTGTCCTCGGGAGTTTCTTGTCGTCGTCGAAGCAGGGCAGTCCTCAGAGGATGCAGAGGTCGCTGGTCCCTTTGGAAGGCGTCGCTGGAGCAGAGTTCTTTGGAAGGCAGGAGACAGGCCGGTGAGTTTCTGGAGCCAAGGAAGTTGTTGTCTTCTGGTCTTCCTCTGCAGGGGTTTTCAGCTAGGCAGTCCTTCTTCTTGTTGTTGCAGGAATCTAACTCTTTAGGTTCAGGGAAGCCCTTAAATACTAAATTTAAGGGCGTGTTTAGGTCTGAGGGGTTAGTAGCCAATGGCTACTAGCCCTGAGGGTGGGTACACCCTCTTTGTGCCTCCTCCCAAGGGGAGGGGGTCACATCCCTAATCCTATTGGGGGAATCCTCCATCTGCAAGATGGAGGATTTCTAAAAGTTAGAGTCACCTCAGCTCAGGACACCTTAGGGGCTGTCCTGACTGGCCAGTGACTCCTCCTTGTTTTTCTCATTATCTCTCCTGGACTTGCCGCCAAAAGTGGGGGCTGGGTCCAGGAGGCGGGCATCTCCACTAGCTGGAGTGCCCTGGGGCATTGTAACACGAAGCTTGAGCCTTTGAAGCTCACTGCTAGGTGTTACAGTTCCTGCAGGGGGGAGGTGTGAAGCACCTCCACCCAGGGCAGGCTTTGTTTCTGTCCTCAGAGAGCACAAAGGCTCTCACCGCATGAGGTCAGACACTCGTCTCTCAGCAGCAGGCTGGCACAGACCAGTCAGTCCTGCACTGAACAATTGGGTAAAATACAGGGGGTATCTCTAAGATGCCCTCTGTGTGCATTTTTTAATAAATCCAACACTGGCATCAGTGTGGGTTTATTATTCTGAGAAGTTTGATACTAAACTTCCCAGTATTCAGTGTAGCCATTATGGAGCTGTGGAGTTCGTTTTTGAAAGACTCCTAGCCCATATACTCTTATGGCTACCCTGCACTTACAATGTCTAAGGTTTTGCTTAGACACTGTAGGGGCATAGTGCTCATGCACATATGCCCTCACCTGTGGTATAGTGCACCCTGCCTTAGGGCTGTAAGGCCTACTAGAGGGGTGACTTACCTATGCCACAGGCAGTGGGAGGTTGGCATGGCACCCTGAGGGGAGTGCCATGTCGACTTAGTCATTTTCTCCCCATCAGCACACACAAGCTGGCAAGCAGTGTGTCTGTGCTGAGTGAGGGGTCCCTAGGGTGGCATAAGACATGCTGCAGCCCTTAGAGACCTTCCCTGGCATCAGGGCCCTTGGTACCAGGGGTACCAGTTACAAGGGACTTACCTAGGTGCCAGGGTTGTGCCAATTGTGGAAACAATGGTACATTTTAGGTGAAAGAACACTGGTGCTGGGGCCTGGTTAGCAGGGTCCCAGCACACTTCTCAGTCAAGTCAGCATCAGTATCAGGCAAAAAAGTGGGGGGTAACTGCAACAGGGAGCCATTTCTTTACAGCATGTGTCCTGCTTCAGTGAGCACCTGGCACACTTAGGGAAGTGCTTTGTCATGTGCCTTTTGAGTGTTTCCAAAGAGCAGTATGTCATCACTGTAGTTAATGGAATTCTGGACTGGTGGGATGATATAGCGAATGATATCTAGGACAATCCCTGCTGCTGATGAAATGCAAAAATGAAGTCCTTTGTAATGGAAGAGTCTTATGTGGGTAGTGAAAGTAGTGATATACCGGGAGTTCTCTTCCAGGACTAGCTGGTGATTTATTTTGTTGTGGTCAGGTTTGGAGAGACTGTGGTGCAGTTCAGTTGAGTGATGATGTCAGCAATGTGGGATCCAGATGTCTTTACTGTTTTATCACTCTGTTGGCTTGCTGCGTATCGACACAAATGTGAACATCTCCTTTGTTATCTTTTTTCAGTACAACAACTGTAGGTGAAACTCACGGGTGGGCCCTTTTGATGATTCAATGATGTCCAGCCTCAGCAGATTGGTTATTTCATTTTCCACTTCGTTTTGGAGATGAAAAGGGACCTTTTGATGTCTTTGTGCCACTGGGCAAATGTCCACATTGATATGCAGCTGGACTTGCATTCCTTTCAGTTTGCCTAGACCACGGAAGAGTGACTGGAATTGTTGTGGAATCTCTGGAGGTGTGTGTATGTGCTACTTGATGGATATTAGTCCCATGCCCGTAGCTGTTCCAAAGCTGAGGAGGCAGGCACCATATGCCTTGCCATGCAACACACGGATGGTCGTTTTGCACAGACTTCCTCTTGTGCTGTATCTTCCCACAGCTGTCAAGTGGTTTGGATGCAGTTCATGTGTACACACACACATCAGAGGATGTGAGGGCTGGTGGTGACTGACTTTCTTGGAAGCTGCCCAAAGGCATGATGTTAATGGATCCTATGCTATCAATGATTAAAAAGTATAGGTTGGTCATTACCTTTTAGTTGGACCATGGGGCATTTGTTTTGCATGTCCTCTGATTTCATGTGGAATATCTTGTCTCCCTTCCCCTGAATGGTGGCTAATCCTAGTTGCATAGCTGTGTCCAGACACATGATATTGGGAGCTGATGCGGGTCATTCTATGATGTGGCTATGTGCACTTGTTACTCTCCTTTGATAGTGTAAGCTTGACTTGAATTTTCCAGTACAGCCCAGTGGGTCACCACACATCCATATGTAGGTCATTCTCATGGATGTATGCAATATTCACTGTGTTTATCAATGTCCCACTGTCCACGATAAAGTCAATTGTTTGGTCCCCTAGCTTGACCTTGACTGGCACCATGCAGGGGAAGTGTTAATCTGTGGACATTATCATAGATATCCATCATCTTCACTCTCCCTGGACAGGGATGCGGGGGATGACTCGCTAGAGGAGGATCTGGGTGACCTGTGACTCCCCGTTGATTTGACAAAGCGGATGTGGTGTTTCTTGGTGTTATCTTCTGACCTGTAGCTGTGAAGCCTCATGCTGACCTTCTGCTCTCTCCATGGTTTGTGGTCATACTTCTCCTTTATTTCTTGCGCTCATCAAAAAGAGGTTTTTGTAAAGACATCCTTTATTGTTTACAGCTGAAAACAGCAACAGATACAGAAACTACATTAGGCATGCTGTAATAGTTATTGCAGATCAAAGCCCATAGAGGAAACAATCGTAAGCATTATGTCCCAGCGCTCTCCTCTCATGGTACCACAGGCACCACAGAATCCCTGACAGGAGAAGCTTGCACCTCATCCTCAGAAGACACGTCCTGCGAGCCCCCTCTCTTGACCCATACATTTATTCAGTAGTGCCCCCTAAGCCTGCAGGTCATCCTTGGTTTTATCATCACATCTACATTTCCAGAGGCCTACTTCTGGAGCCACTGCCCCCTCACTCCCATCCCTCACCCATCCATCCACACTAGGACCAACCTGCCCCATCCAGATAATTGTGACTCTCCTCTTCGTCAGCAGCAAGAGCAAGTGCAAGAATTTAAATTCCATCCTTTTGCCTTTAGGCTTATTAATATTTCCCAACAGAAAAACAACCAGGTCCAACTCTGTCTCAGCTCCAAAGACCATGGCAACCCACCTCACTACATAGTCCCAAAAGGAGCTGACCAAGGGACAGCGTATGCAAGGTGCAAGAAAGACGCCACCTCAGCCTGACACCAATGGCAACCAATAGGCCTAGTGGGGTCTATCCCGGAAACAGCACCAGAGTGATATGAGTACGGTGCGAGAAACTAAAATGGACCAGGTTAAATAATGCATTACCCAATACAGTTCTGACCACAGAATAGAACCTGATCCATTGCGCATCTTCTAGGGACAACCCCAGATCCTCCTCCAAAGCAGCCCTGTCCGGGAAAAGGGTTTGGGGTTTGTCAGCAAACATGGCCCTATATAGGTGTGAGACTAAGTCATGGCCTTGCCCCAGTTCCAGCAACCCTTGGAACAAGAGTGAAGTGGACGGTGCCACTGGAAACGTGGGCCATATTTCCTGAGTCAATGCTGTTGTACCGGCCTGTGTTAAAAATTGCCCATTCTCTATTCCAAAGGCCTCCTGTTCCACTTCAAAGGACATAAAGTCCTCATTGGGATACTAGCCCCCCAAGCCCCCGCAGGGGTCTAGCACATAAGTCTCTGGTCAAAGAAACCTGAAATTCGAGGAACGTGGCACGAATTCGTTCCTCGAATTTCAGGTTTCTTTGACCAGAGACTTATCAGGGTCCATTACTACCATTGTCCTCCTCTTACTTATTCACTACCTACCCAGGTACACTAGTGACAGATCGACTCATAGAAGCTACAATTGACCTCTGGAGCCCAGGTAACTGAACACGAGGCTCCCGCTCCACTTACCTTTGTTACTTTCCACTTTGGCCTGACGGCCCAGCCTTGAGGAAGTCACTTGTGTGACGAAACACGTGTTGGCTGTATCTCGTTGATGACACAATGATATTTGATATCTACAATTAAAGGCTACATCTGCAAAACAAGAACTTGGACTCCAGTCTACTTTACATTTCAACAAATATACTTTCAGGAAGATTTTCCCTGTCACACCATTGAACTTTATACTCTGTGTGCTGTGGCCATCTCGTTCTAATTTGTCTATGGGTATTTTGTTACCCTTCTTTGTGCCTACCGGGTAGTAAGGCACTGGGCCAGGCTGCACCAGACCCTGCTTTCACTTTGACTACTTGTCTCGGTACAACTGTTTTATTGCTCAGATGTGCGGCGCCTTTCACCCTTACTACCCATCTGTGTATTCTCTATGATTATGTTCTATAATAATACATATTTAAATTACAATATCTCAATACATTTGTACATTTACATATTCACAAAATCATCAAAACGTTTTGTTTTTTTACTCACTGCCAAACTTAGTCATTCTTCTCGCTTTTGAAAAATCCTTATCAATATGTTGACTGCAACCTTATTCAGATTATGATCCTTCAGATTTCAGATATCAACAGATGTCGTTTCATTTAAATAAATTTCGGAACTATCATTGCTATTACTGTTTTGACTACATAATGGCTTGAGGTTATTCAAAGATTTATTATTCATTTGTATATCGTCTTATCCACTCGTTTGATTTATAATTCTGACTACGTGGATTTAGGTTTCTTTTTTGAAGCTCACTCTTCCCCTTAAATAATGCTAGCCTTTTTGCATGCCATACTCTGCCATTACTTAACAAGGCTGAATTACACAAAATCTTAATTACCTTGGTGTAGGGTATTTACTTTCTCCTTTCCGCACTAGTCATCCTTTCTTAACTTCCACCATATCCCATACTTTGAGATCAACTTTCTTCGTGTGCTGAATCGTATCTCTTTTTACACTTAACTTGACCTAGTTCCATACATTTTCTCACTCTCTTAGGAGACCATGATACTTTCTTGATTGTTAACAACCACCCCATATTATCTTTTGTACGTAGACATCTCCCTCTCATTAATTCAAAAGGACTATTTTCAGTCATTTCACATTTAGTTATTCCATATGCCCCAATTGTCTTTCTCAATTCATCTTTCCAATCTAAGTCATCATTGCTGTTTGATAATTCTATCCTTCCTTTACTTACTCTGTTGAATCTCTCAAAGTTACCTTTTTTCTTTGGGATGGCATAAAGATGTTATTTTATGTTCTATCCCTATTTTTCTTATGAAGTTGCTGAACATATCTGAAACGAACTGTGTTTCATTATCCAAAACTAGGATTTTCAGAAGCCCTTCACAGTAGAATACTTCCTTCAAGAAATTAATTACAGTTTCTGAATCTGCTTTACAAACTATTTTGTATTTTGGCCATTTGGAAAAATAATCTGTCAATCAATTTAGAAACACCATCCTTATTTTGCACCAGTCCAAAAATATCAACCCCAATCCTTTCCCACGGCATTCTTGGAATTTCGATAGGGTGTAATGGGGGTTTAAAAGTAACCATAGTTTTGTCAGAATTAGTACATTGAGAACATTCTCTTACTATTTCCTTTATAGCCTTATCAATGTATGACCACCAGTACACTTGTTTAACTCTACTCTTGGTTTTTACAATGCCTAGATGGCTTCATGGCACAAATTTATTACTTTTTCTCTCAGCACCTTAGGTGGAACACATTTCCTTCCACTTAACAAAAATTAATTTCTTGCTTCCCAGAAAGGAATCAATTCATCATGTAACATACTTTTCTCAGGCCAGCCTTCTTTGACATTTTTTTGACAATATTTAAGATGTTATCTTGTGCGAGTCAATTAGACCATTCTTCCTGCGCTATAGCTTGCAATTCTTCCACATTTATCACAGCTACTAGGTACTCATCCCATTCATTTCTTTCTGAATCTTCCATAGGTAAAGGTAACCTACTAAAAAAATCTACAATTCTGGTGCGTGCACCAGGAGCATACTTTTCTTTGTAAATGAAATCTAGTAATTGCATGGATAACCTACCTAATCTTGGAGATACGTTTCTTAGACCCTGTGATGTAAAGACTTCAGTAAGTGCTTTGTGATTGCTTCTTAAAGTCACTTCTGTGCCCCATATAAGTTGTCTCAAGTGTTTTAATCCCCACACACATGCTAAGGTTTCTCTTTCTAGAACAGAATATTTTTCTTCTGCTGAAGTGAGTGCATGAGAAGCAAATGTGACTACCTGTTCTTTCACATCCTGTTGTAGCTGGGATAATACATATCCTAAACCCTTACCACTCGAATCTGTAGTAATAAAACTCTTACACTCAGGGTCAAAGCTGTTTAGTGCAGGGGCTGTACAAATTAATGATACTGTTCCTGTAAACGATCTTCGTTTAAAGCGAAATCTGAATCCAAGAGATTTTGGAAAATGCATCCCAATCCAAAATGGCCACTATGGAAGTGAGCGTTGTTACGCTACATGAGCGTGCGTCATTACGCTGTTGAAGGAAGATCCTGGAGTTTCTTGTGACGAAAGTGAGAGCAAAAGCCTGAAGATTCTTATGATGTAGAGGGCAGCGAGTGTGAAATAAGCCTTGTGCTTATTTTAAATGATGCAGATATTTTTTTTTTGATAAAGACTTTTTTTATTTTGCAAAGAGAAAAGAAAAGGGTAAATACAATGGTACAAACATAGAACAAGATGCCAACGTGCATCTAACAACAGCCAAGCCCATGCTCCCAGACAGTACAATATGATTGGTGGCTATACTTTGTTTAATCTAAGGACCTGCGGCAGCCTCCCACTTCCCCCATATCTTATCATATTTGTTTGGACAGCCTCTGGCCTCATATACAAGTTTTTCATTCTGCGCACACCAGTCTACCCCTCTTCTCCATTTAGTCAGTGTTGGGGCACCTATAGCCTTCCAGCCCGCCACAATATCCCTCTTGGCTACCAGGCACGCCACCCCAAGGAAAACTCGGTCCGGTCTCCTCAACCCAGTGTCGCCCATGATCCCCAGAAGGAGGGGCAGAGGTCTCCTCTCTATGTCTTCCTGTAGGACCTCGGAGATTTCCTGCAAAACAGCTTCCCAGTATGTCACTATGACTGGACAGGTCCATACCATGTGGAAAAAGTCGGCTGTGGGGTTTCTGCAGCGAGGGCATTCCGCTGTGGGGCGTAAGCCCGCTCTGTGTAGTTTGATGGGAGTGAGATAGGCTGTGTGAAGGTAATATGCTTGTATCAATCGAAGGCGTGTGGCCATCGCTAGGGCGCGTGGGGCCATCAATGCTTCGTCCCAGTCCATCCCTTCCATGGGGCCCGCCCATCCCTCCCACCTTCGGCGGAGCTCCCCCAGAGAACCCGGGGTGCCGGCGACCAGGGCACGGTATATCTGGGAAACACCTCCCTTACCCAGGTCCCCCATCAGCACCCTGGCCTCCATAGGACTATGCTCGGGTATGTCTTCTCCCATTTGGACATGTGCTAGTAGGGCGTGTCGGAGCTGGAGATATCTGTGGAACTGTGTCTTATTCAGGGAGAATTTTTTTTGGAGATCCTCAAAGGATCGCATATACGACCCTCTCCAGACGTCCCCCAGAGTAGAGATACATATATTGTCCCAGTTTCTAAAACCCTCCAAGCCCGCCACCTGCGCCAAGTATCTCCCATGCCATAGCGGGGTCTGTTGGGTGAGACGCCCCTGCCACCCCGTCAACCTCTGAGCAGTCCGCCATCCCTGTAAAATCACCTTAGTTACGTCCGGGACGTCTTGAGAGATTGGACCTCCGTAGAGGGTGCCAAAGATCCGAGGGTAGCCCATGGACTGAAGTTCCAACCGGTATGCCGGGTCTGACCACCCACCCCCCACCCAGTCGTTAATTACAAGCAGCTACGTCGCAAGATAGTAAAAGTGGACATTGGACATGCCTAAGCCCCCCTCGTGTACATCTCTTTGGCAAGTTTTGAGCGCCAGTCGTGAGCGAGCTCCTCTCCATATAAATTGGCGCGCCAGTGAATCCATTTCCCTGAACCATTTTATGGGTATAGGGAACGGAAAAATTTGCAATAAGTAGAGGAGCCTAGGGAGGATCATCATCTTGTAGAGCGCTATTTTGCCGAGCAAATTAAGGGGGAGGGTCTTCCAGCGCAGAAGATCAATCTTGATTTTCCTAGTTAACGGCGTAATGTTGAGTTCCCATGACAATTCGGGGAGGAGTGAGATGTGTATTCCCAAGTACTTAAAACTGTTTCTTCGTACTGGGATGTTTCGCTGCCAGTCCACACAGTCCCTAGAGCTGTGCAGGGGGACCAATAGGGACTTGGTGGGATTTAGGATCAATCCAGAGGCCTCCGCAAAGAGGCCTAGGATTTCCAGTATGCGGGGGCCGCTTTTGGCCGGGTTGGAAATATATAGGAGGACATCATCTGCGTATAACGCCACGCGATCCTCTAAGCAGGTGGGCCAGGACCAGCCCTCGATCAATGGGTCTCCTCGGAGTATTATCGCTAAGGGTTCTATTATCAATGCGAAGAGCAGGGGAGATAGTGGGCATCCCTGTCGGGTTCCACGGCCAATGGGGAATGGATCGGAAACCACCCCGTTCACCTGAACTCGGGCTGTCGGCCTGGAATATAGGAGTCTCACTAGGCTTCGAAATTTGGGTCCGAGCCCGTTTCTTTGCAGAACCTGTTAGAGGTAAGACCAGTCCACCGTATCAAAGGCTTTCTCGAAATCGAGTAGGAGTAGTGCCAAGGGTTTGTGCGACAGGGTCTTGTGGTGGGCCAGGGCCAGATGTAGCCGCCTGATGCAGTGTCTGGTGCTGCGGGTGGGCATAAAGCCACATTGCTCAGGATGCACCAGAGTGGGCATTACTGTTTTCAATCTAGAGGCAAGGATCGAAGAGAGCACCTTGACCTCAGTGTTTAAGAGTGAGATGGGCCGGTACGCCGAACAGTGTCGTGATGGTGGTTGGGTTTTGGGGATCACTACAATCGTGGCTTGATCGATCCCAACAGGGAAGCGGCCCAGTCTCTCAGCCTCCTCGTACATGTTAAGAAGGTGTGGACCCAGAATGTCACTGCATTTCTTGCATAACTCTGCTGGGAACCCGTCAGGACCAGGGGTCTTACCCGATGCCAGGCTGGAGATCGCGTTGGTGATTTCTTCGAGGCTAATAGTTTCGTCCAGCCTGTCTCTTGTCTCCGAGGGGACCCTAGGAAGGGTAATGTCGTTTAGAAGGGGAGCATCTCTCTCAATGATCGGGCGGGGGTGCCTCGCATATAGGCTGGCATAATACGAGGCAAAACTCTGCGCAATATCAATAGGTGTTTTGGTGAGGGTGCCCGAGGCATCTAAAATCTCTGGGATAACTCTGTTGGCCAGAGGACGGGTGGCCAACCAATGCAAGAGCTTCCCATTTTTGTCTCCCCAGCCATATATTCGGGCAGTGGAAGCTCTCCAGATATGTTTAGCCGATTCTAGTATTATGTGTTTGATTTCGCCTCTGACTAAGGTCAGTTGTCTCAAGGTAGAGGCAGACGGCAAGGTCGCTTGTTGGCACTCCAGCCTTAAGGCCTTGGCCTCCAGCTTGGAGACCTGAGAATTTCGATCCCTTTCGCGGGAACGGAGGAGGTATTTAGCTTGCCCTCTAAGGGTGGCCTTACATGCTGCCCATAGTGTTCCCGGAGACTGGACTGATCCCGTATTCAGATCGAAGTATTGGGTAAGGTGAGTCGTGACCTCGTGGGCATAGTCTTCGTCCTGCAAATACCAGGCATTCAGTCACCACACCGGGCGCCTGGAGGGGTCTGTTCCGCCCAAACGAACACGTACTGGAGCATGATCTGAGACTCCACGAGGGAGTATCTCTGCCCCCGTAATGCTCGGGAGGTCCGTGGCGGGCATGAATATAAGATCTATTCTGGATTGCGTTTGGTGGGCAGCTGATGTGTGCGTGTATTGCCGCTCCCTGGGGTGCCAGGTTCTCCATACGTCACATAGGCCTAGGCTCTCGGTCCAGCTGTTGAGGGCCGAAGCCCTATTGGATCTACTGGCAGTGGCCCCGCCAGACACATCCAGGGTGGGGTCGAGAACGGCATTGAAGTCTCCTCCCAACAGGGTGGCCCCCTGGGGGAGCTCCGCCGCCACGCGTCGGAGCGAGAGTAGGAAGGGGTCCAGTCCCGCCGGAGGGGCATACACACAGACAAGGTTTATTGGCGACCCATGGAGCGTCCCTGTGGCCACTATGAATCTGCCCTGTGGATCGGATTGTGTGCCTGCAATCACCATGGGTAGGGAGCGGTGGAGTAGGATGGCCACACCCCTGGAGCCTCTAGAGAAGCCCGCATGGTATATTCTATCATAACCTCCTCGCATAAGCATGGGGCACCTAGTCCCGAGGAGGTGAGTTTCTGGCAAAAAAAACACTGAGGGAGAATATCTGCGAAGAGTGCTAAATACTGCTGACCTTTTGATCTTGTCTAGCAGGCCATTTACGTTCCAGGAGAGGACCTGTGTCAGTGCATGCCAATCGTGGATTGCATGAGTATTGTACCAAATTGAGTGTCTGGTTGTGGATCTAGGGACGGCTGTTTTGAACTTAACAGTGAGATATTAAAATAACAAACGAGATTAAGCGACTCGTTACGCTTTAAACTGGTTTCAAACCCCCCCCCCCCTAACTGCCCCCCTCTGCATACTCCCACCCCGGAAGCATCTGTCGCCCACATACCCAACCAGAACCAGATAGCCAGAGTGACTATCATTGGGGTGGAGTGGTGGACCCCTCCATTTAACCGGATCAACTGCAATTAGTGGCCGTGTGCCGAGGTAAGGTGCTGTGCGTCAGAGGGGCACAGCGTGACCAACGACGGTCCCCTAGGGGCCCGCGTCTTAAAGGTTGAACAACCCGGGTCGCCCCCCCCAGCAGGGGTCAAGTATGTTTCATTGTCAGTATTAATCAAGTGCCGGGGACTGGCTCAAGCGTCCATCGTCCATCGCCTGGGCCGAGGCCCGAGGCTCGGGAGGGTCCGCACTTCCCTCGGTCTGTGAGTCTAAGTTCCGGGCCGTCTCATTGTCCACCAGAGTGTCTGGATCTTTTCCTTTTATCCCCCCCCTCCGGGACCTGGTACGTCTCCGGCTCCTCCGGGGCCCCTCCGGGAGGGGGGGTCCCATCCGGGAGATCTTTTCAGTAGGACCCGGGCGGCCCCTCCGGGCTCCGACGCCCTCCTCTGTCAGCCAGTCCCATGCCTCTTCAGGTGTTTCAAAAAAATGAGCTTTCCCGGCCAAGAGGACTTTGAGTCTTGCGGGGAAGAGTGATAATCTTTGTTGGTCTTAACATTCCAGTTTGGTCGGAGAAGATAATGTAATCTGCAGCTTCTGTCTTGTTTGTGCCATGTTTGGCTCTGCCATCGGAAATCTGACATGCCCATCACAGGGATGTAGGACAGTGTACACCGAAAGGTCCACCCTACTCAGGGCGGTCTTTCCGATACACATTTTCCTATTCTTGACTGCTAGGAAAAGCCTGACGGTTTCAAATAGGAACCAATATGTCAAGACCATTTTTTTTTCATTGCTTTGTTTCTGAAAACACCAAAAGTATGTGAAGTGGAGCCAAAATAACATGTCGTATAGGCACCATACTTCTCTGCCATCAGTGCAATTGCTGCCTCAGCAGATGCAAAGACAGCAGTGAAATGCCTACCAAGGCAGAGAGGGGATCTTTTAGTATGGCAGGCAGTCCTCCACCACAGAAGCAAATGCCACGGCCTCCACTGACCTGGCAGGCCGTGGGTGGCCCTTAGGAAAACGGTCTTTGCAGCTAGATCGCACCTTGTATATTTCTAAAGAAATACTTTGAAATGAAACCCAATCGCATGTGCATGAGGCTAGACTACCCTTACACATTTGGTGGTCTTGCAGGATGTCATAGTATGAAGTATATGAAGTGTGCATGACTGATCTATTCAGCGTAGTAGATGTCCTAATGAGAATATATACATATATATATATTATATTTTATTATATATGTATATATTCAATGAAAAAAACAAAGGTTACAGGGACGTTATAGTTAGGTTCTGAATGTACTCGTATAAAACCATATAAATTCAGCAGTAATATTTAGAGTTCTTCCAAATAACTATAATTAACACTCTAAGATAACTATAACTCACACCCCACCATGCACAGCATTTTCTTCAAAAATGTGACTACTAATGTTTCATTTATACTTTTAAGGATATTGTAGAAGTTCTCATGACTGCTGGGGTAATTAGCAGTGCATTTTTTGACCCCCCCGTTTTTTATCTGCCCCTGCTTGACGATCACCCCAAAACTTTCCATTCGCAACAAGAATCGCAGGGCACTTTTTGGGAAAATGTTGTGAATATTCATCAAACGGTGCGAAAGATTTAGGCAAGTCAAAAAATGCTTTTTCTATGGAAACGGTCCCAGCTATAACAGCCTAGTGGGGATCGTTGCTATGGCACAAATCCGGTACGAGTTGTTGCTTTTTTATTAAGAATTTATTGTTTCATAACAGTGTAAGTGCAAAGTGCAAGGTGCCACCAGAAAAAATGGCTTATGCGTTTTGGTAGAAGCCTTCGACTGGAAACATGGTCCTAGCTACAACAACCTTGGGTATATATATTCACTTAAAAAAACAAAGTTTAGAGGGACTTTATAGTTAGACTCACATTTTAAACATACGAAACCATAGAAATTCACCATAGTTAGAGTTACCTCAAAAAACTATAATTCGTGCCCTACGGTAACTATAACTCGCGCCGTTTTTTTCGACCAAAACTTGACTGCAAATATTACATTATTGATGATGTTATGAAAGATGGCATGAGTGCCGTAATTTGTAGGGTAATTAGCAGTGCGTGGCAGGGTCTCCCTACTTGCTGAAGCATTTCATCTCTGTCCCCTGAACGTGCGCAGGTGACAGAGATGAAATCTTTGAATTTTAATAGCGGGACCTGTTTGACAGGTCCTGGTGTCAATACCCGATGTGTTTGCTGTTGCTTGACTGCAGTTGTGTCCTGAGGGTGGGAACCCCGGGACATAGCAAGATCCGGCCCTGTGGGGTGGTGGTCCCCAGGGCCATCTGTGGATCCAAGAGGGGAGCCGCACAACCCCCCTCCAACTTGGACATAGCCCCGGTGGGGACAGGAACCCCTTTCTTATTTTAAAAATATGCCCCGGGGTGGTGGTCTTGGGGGCAGTGGAAGGGCACGTGGCCCTCTGCATAAAACCAATAAGCCATGGGGAGGTGACGGTCCCTGGGGCAGCGGGACGGGGCCAGGAGGACCCCATGCTTTTTTACACATAAGCCCCCGGGACTTGGCCCACCGGGGGGCATTATAATAACAAAGGGCGGAAGACCGAGCTTAATTTTTTTAAATTTTTTACAATGGATCCGTGGATCCACAGCGACTCTGCTCCTAAAATTAAAAAAAAATGTTTTTTAGCCCCAGAGCTAAGGGGCCAGGGGTCAGAGTGTTTGTACCCTGACACCTTTTCTTTTTTTAAAAACTTTTTTTGGGGACTAGGCTTCAGACGACTTCTGTGGTTAAAGTGTTATCAGCCAATCAGGTCTCTGCACGAGATCAGAAGGGGTAGCAAGTCCTTCGCTTCCCTATATATACAAATTTAGATTTTTTATAATTTCTCTAAAACTACTAAACCGAATTACACAAAAATGAAAAAAAGTCGCTTTCTGGGCCAGGACCTACCTTTCTGCCAAATTTGGTGTAATTCCGTTCAGTAGTTTGTGCGTTATCGCTGTTCAAAATCCCTATGGAAAAAGTAATGCAGAATATATGTTTGGGACCCCCTCTTTTTCTCGGCTCCCTCTGGACAGATGACCCTGAAACTTTCCAGGCAGCAGCTGATGGGACTGGCAATTTTTTGGGGAAAGTTTCATGAAGATTCATCAGGCGGCCCCAAAGATATAGGCAAGTAAAAAAATGTATACATATATATATATATGTGTATATATATATATATATATATATATATATATATATATATATATATATACATATATATGTGTGTGTGTGTCTATATATATATATATTAGCTATTGGCAGTCACCAGTAGGTAGTTATAGTTAGGACCTTGTTTCCATAGGAAAAGCATTTATTGACTTGCCTATATCTTTAGCACCGTTTGACAAATCTTCACGGAATATTCCAAAGAAAGTGTGCTCAAGAATATTGTTGTGCATGGGGGGTTTTGCGGTCATCCATCAAGTGGGGGTGGAGAAAAAGGGGGGAGTGGTAAAAAATGTGCATTTCCCATGTCTATTAGGAGTTTTAAACACAACTACAGCCCGAACCACTGGACAGATTTAAATTTGGCAGAAAGGTAGCTTTTGGTACACAGATTATGCTTTTTTACTATTTCGTGTAAATCCGTTCAGTATTTTAAGACAAATTACAGGAAAACCACATTTGTATATCTATCTAAAAATGGAGAAGGCTAAGCAAATCCTCCAGATCTCGTGCAGAGATATGATTGCCTGCCAACACTTCAACCAGGAAGTGTTGCCAGCCATTTTGAGACTTGACTTCAGCTGAGTCTAAAAAAAAAAACAGAAAAGGGGGTGGGGTGCAGTTACCCTAACCCACCAACCTTGGTTCAGGGGTCCCCCTGGGACTCCTTCAGGGCTAAAAAGCATCGTTTTTAATTCACAGTGAAATTCGTGAATATTCGCTGTGGATTAAAAAAAAAAAAAAAAGCAAGCGCGGTCTCCCTTGCTTGCTTTTTATTATGCCCCCCGGTAGGCCAGTTCACCAGGGCATTCACAAAATATAGGAGGGGGGAGCCGAAGCCCTCCCTCCTAGGGCTTATCAAAGCCTCGTAGACCACCCCCTCCCTGGGGCAAGTAATAGAAAATGGATGGGGGGCCCGCGAACACCCCCAGTTCCCAGGGACCACCACCTCCCCGGGGCTACAATTATTTAATGTGCGAGGGAGCATGGATCCCCTGCACACATTTAAAAAAAATGAATGGGAGGTCCCGTGGAGCGCCCCCAGACCCCAATACCTCCCCAGGGCTACAATTATTTAATGTGCAGGGGACCGTGTGGACACCGCCAGGCATGAGGGACCACCAGCTCCCTAGGGCCAAATGTAGTGCATTAATTTGGGGGGAGGGGCACTCGTACATTCCCGAGCCCTAGAGACTGCCACCTCACCGGGGCTAAAAATTTAATGAGGAGGGGGTCCATTGCGGATCACCACCTACCCAGGGCCAAATCGAAAGGAGGGGGCCGCTCTGCCTCCCTCCTGGAGCCATACATGCCCCTGGGGACCGTCACAACCCAGGGCTGACTCCTGCTACCTCCTGAGGGGCCCACCCTTGGGAGATAGTGCTTGCTTTTGCTTGGCGGGAACTGACTAGGGCCTTGAGACTCCCCCATGTTCCCCATAACTGTTTACAGGGTGCCCTGGGTGGGGCCAAGCACCCATGAAAACATGGCTGGGCCCTGGGGTATGGGGTCCCCAGGGCCGAAAACAGCATAGGGAGGGGGCCACGTGCCCTCCTCCCTTTTAAAATAAATATTTGGGCACAGGGAGGTGGTGGTCCCGAGGGTCAGGGGTCCACGTGGCACCCCTTACATTTTTTTTTTAAATGGAGCCCAGGGAGGTTGTAGCCCCTGGGGCCTGGAGTGGTCTGCACAGACCCCCTTAATTGTTTTAAAATGTAGCCCTGGGTGGTGGTGGTCCTTGGGGCTTGGGGGGGGATCTGTGTGGCCCCTATAAATAATTGTCAAATAGCCCAGGGAGGTGGTGGTTCCTGGGGCCCAGGGGGTCCTTGCAGCTCCCCTAAAAATAATTTAAAAATTGCCCCGGGGAGGTGGTGGTCCCTGGGTCCTGAGTCCTGAGTCCTTGTGCCCCCCCCCTTATAAACAATTTAAAAAGAGCCCCAGGGAGGTGTGCTCCCCAAGGCCCGGGTGGGGGTCTGTGCAGCCCCCTGAATAAAAAAGTTTAAAATACCCCTATGGAAGTGGTGGTCCTCAGGGCCTGGGGGGATCTTTGCAGCCCCCTAACTTTTTTTTATGTAGCCCCAGTGAGGTGGTGGTCCCCAGGGCCCGGGGGTCTGTGCGGCCCTCCCAATATATTTATTTATTGTTGCCCCTGGGATGTTGTGGTACCTGGGGCCAGAGGGGGTCTGTGTGGCCCCCCCAACAATTTGTATTAGTTAGCCACTATAGAGGTTGTGTTCCCAGGCCCGGGGGGGCCTGTTTGGCCTCTTTAAATATATATATTTAATGTTGCCCCATTTAAGCTCCAAACCCCTTCAGCCATGTGTGACATGCCCACAGGTTACTATAATTCTCGCCCTCGCCATGCACTGCTAATTACCCCAGATATTCCAGCACTCATGACATATTTCATAACATCATTGATAATATCACTGTAACATCTGCTGTAAAATTACTCATAAAAAAACTGTGCATGGCGGGGGCACACTTATAGTTACCTTAGGGCACGAGTTATAGTTACTTGAAATAACTCTCAATGTAATAGCTGAATTTCTATGGTTTTGTATGTTTAAAATAGGAGCCTAACAATAACGTCCCTGTAACCTTTTTAACGTTTTCTTAAGTGAATTTCTATGTTTTTTTAAAAGTCTACTTCCTAACCATACTGTCGCTGTAACTTTTGCTTTTGTTTTTCCAGTGAATACATATATTTCACACGTGAACAAGGCTACGGCTGAAACGCGTTGTGTAGTGGTATTCGCTTCATAAAAATATAAAATTTTGATTACACATTGTTGTCCGAGGACTTTTTGCATTACTTGGAGAAAGTTTGGATCATATATGTGGTATGCTGGAATCACACTCGGACCGCCCTGTGAGTGAGCCTTAGATTCCGGCGTTTTTTGGTGTTTTATATATATATATATATATATATATATGTTTACACTTGAAAAAAACAAAGGTTACAGGGACGTTCTAGTTAGGTTCACAT
The DNA here is from genome assembly GCF_031143425.1 of Pleurodeles waltl. Taxonomy (NCBI): domain Eukaryota; kingdom Metazoa; phylum Chordata; class Amphibia; order Caudata; family Salamandridae; genus Pleurodeles; species Pleurodeles waltl. The sequence continues at coordinate 252,563,564 of NC_090442.1, read as the reverse complement.
GTTAAATGTACAAAACCATAGAAACTCACCTGTTATAGTTATAGCTATCTCAAGTAACTATAACTTGTGCCGTAAGGTAACTATAACTCGCACCCCCAACATGCACAGTTATTTCATCAAAAATGTTATTGCATATTTGATGTTATTAATTATATCATTAAAGATGTAATGAGTGGGATAATTAGCAGTGAATGTGACTCTAACTATAACATACCTGTAACCTATGGTGTTTTAACTGAATTTCTATGTTTAAAAAAAATTCTATTTCGGAACTGTAACGTCCCAGTAACCTTCGTTTTTTTTTCCTGTGTATTTCTATTTCTTTTAACATAAAGTAATTGTCATTACTATACGTTAATACAATTTGGCCGTGCGTGGTGGGATTGCTCCAACTATACTACCCAATGCCCTGTGGGAGTTGGCCGCAGGTCTGTGTGCCCCGCCTTTCCTGGCTGATTTCAGCCCCAGGTACCCCATCCCCCAGGGCCCGGCCTTTTATATAAAGGTTTTTGAAGGGAGGGTCTCTCCCCGGGCTGATCCAGGCCGCCAGGACCCCATCCCCCAAGGCCCGACCTTCTAAATGTTTTTTTAGGGGGGCATGTGGTCTCCTCCCATGACCGATTTCGGCCCTGGGGACCCCATCCCGCAGGGCCCGGTGTTAATATGTATATTTTTTCTGGGGAGGGAGCACGTGGTCTCCTCCCCAGGTGGATCTCTGCCCCAAGGACCCCATCCCCCGGGCCCTGGCCATGTCACCTGGCCCTAGGGCACCCAGTCACCACCGTTGGAGATCAAGGGGGAAGCCTAAAGGCACCCCTGGACCCCAGCCCGCTCCCCGCCCCCTGCAGGAGCCAGCATTACTGTCACAGACGGGAAGCTGCTAAACATGCAGCTTCCTGACTGTGACTGTGAGAGCAATTGTTTCCTCTGCTTTCCTTCCTGCATCTCTGCATGGAAACAGAGGAAACATCCGCATCCAGCAAGTGAGAATTGTTTGACAGCGCTTACTTGCTGGAACCAGAGTGTTTTCTCTGACTCTGTAAGAGCTGTCAAAGCTCCCGTTAAGTCAGAGCAAACAGAAGTGTCTTGGGGGTGGGCACGCTGGGACATAGCAGGAGCCGGACCTAGGGAGTGGCGATCCCCAGGGCCATCATTGGCTCCTCGATGGGGGCTGCCTACAAATTACACAGCCCTGGGGAGGTGGTGGTTCCTGGCGCCTGGGTCTGAAACACCCCCCTATCTTATTTAAATTTAGCCCCAGCAAGAAGACGGTCCCCGGAGCTGTTGGGGGGGCTGAGCGGTTCCTTTCAAATTTTGCTGTGGGGAAGTGACGGTCCCTGGGGTTGCAGATAGGCAGGCGGCCCCCACATTTCATTTGAAACTCTGCCCTGGGAAAGTGGCAGTCCCTGGGGCTGTGGGGGGGTGGGTGGCCACCACATTTCATTTCAAATTGTGCCCTGAGGTGGTGGTGGTCCCCCGCATTTAACTAAACATTAGCCCTGGGGAGGTGGTGGTCCTGGGGCTGCAGGGGGGCCGGGCGGCCTCCTCCCATTCAAAATTTGAATGCCCCCAAGACCTGGCCGACACAGGGGCACCATTTAAACAAGCACGGGAGCCCGTGCTTGTTATTTTATAAAACATTTTGGGAGATCAGCGGATCTGCTGTGACTCCTGCCATACATTCTTTTTTAATGCGTTTTTACCCTGGGGGTCCTTCTGGGACTCCAGCACCAGAGCTGTCACTACCCTGGCCCCTTTTCTTTTTTTAAAATCTTGGCTGCCAGGAGAACCACCCCGCAAACGTTCCTTGTGATCCAGGCAGAAGCCAGAGAATATTGCCAAAAACCCCACCAGGAAATAAGACTCTCCTGATTGTCACCCTTGTGTCCCACTCTGTCACCCTGTCCACCTTGAACTGCCATTGCTCCTCTTCCTACGCCCCCTTGGACAATGTACCTGTGATACAAATAGACTGGACTCTAACCTTGACTTTCCTCCATCATCAACCCAGCCCATTCCACTACCCCATCTACTTCTTAGCACTTAAATAAACACCCTTTGAAAAAATATCAAGTATGGAGCATTCCAAATCATTTAAGTATGTATTCGTTTAACAAGGTCTAAACATTGCAATTCAACTGTACAGTAATGTATACATAGGAAAGACCTGTAGTTGGCGGCAGTCAACACACCAGGAGCGATAGTGGGGCACAAATATCTGCAAATAGAGATGCCAAAGGGTACAGTGAGTGGCCATAGAAGTGGGAAAAACAGCCTGCCAGTGACAATGTCAAAAACAAAACTGTAAATTAAATGTGAATGTACACTGTCTTACCTGTGTGTCATTGGAAGTATTGACGAATTATTGCACTTCTGTTGTCCTCATTCTCATCCTCTGCCTCCTCATCTTCACTGTCCACAGGGTCCACTGCTGCCACACGGCCATCTCCAGCCTCCTCCTCCTGCAGAAAAGGCACCTGGCGATGCAAGGCAAGGTTGTGCAACATACAGCATGCCACGATGATCTGGCAGACCTTCTTGGGTGAGTAGCATCTGTCAGATGGAGGCAACGAAACCTGGCCTTCAGGAGGGCAAAGATCCTCTCTATAATTCTTCTTGTTCACCCATGTGCCTCATTGTAACGTTCCTCTGCCCTTGTCCTGGGACTCCTCCCAGGGGTCAGTAGCCATGAGAGGTTGGGATAACCAGAGTAACCTGCAAATATTGAGGGACAGCTGTTAGCCACACACTAACCCTTATAGCCTACACTATACCCATACACCAATATATACTGGGTGGGAACCAGGGCTCACCTATTAGCCACACCCTGTGCCTCTGGAGTTGAGCCATCACATTTGGGATGCTGCTATTCCTCAGGATAAAGGCATGCACAGACCCAGGATATTTTGCATTGACGTAGGAGATTTACTGGTCCGCCAGGCACACCATCTGCACATTCATCGAGTGAAAGCTCTTTCAATTTCTGAACACCTGTTCATTTCGCCGAGGGGTGGGGGAAACAAATGCAATATGTGTTCATTCAATTGCCCCAATAATGTTGGGGATATGTCCCATTGCATAGAAATCAGCTTTCACTGTGCCCAAATCCTCCACCTGGGGGAAAACGATGTAGCTGCACATGTGTTTAATCAGGGCAGTCAGCACTATTGAGAACATTGGCTGAGACATTCCTGCTGCCAAGCCTACTGTCACTTGGAAGGAGCCAGTGGCCAGGAAATAGAGCACTGATAGCACTTGCACAAGAGGGGGGGATCCCAGTGGGTTGACGGATAGCAGAGATTAGGTCAGGCTCCAATTGGGTACACAGCTCTGTGATTATGGCCTTCTCCAGTCTATAGGTGAGGATAATGTGCCTGTCCTCCATTGTTGCCAAGTCCACCAAGGGTCAGTACACGGGGGCATGTCTCCATCTCCTATTCATCCGCAGCGGTTGCAATCTAGTGGGCAAAATGGTAAGCAGCTGGTCAATATCTCTTAATTCCAACCACTACAGTTCCATGCATGTTGTGATTGTAGCATTATTTTGTTGGAGATGTCCAAATGGTGCATTTGTGTACTGTGATGCAGTTAGGATACATGGCCTGCCCCCCACTGAAATGGCATCTGCCTGTCCTGTATGGAGGGACAAGTGGATATGAGGTAATTCCGCTGACGTTGTGCGCCGTTGCGGGAGGCAGTCGAAAACCGCTGTGCAACTCATCATTGGTTAACATTGGGCCCCATGGGGTACAGTGGCCAATGGTGATGTACGCCGGTGGTGACGGTATGCACTGCCGCAGACGTCACTGCCATTTTCTATCTGTTCACTCACTTGCTACCTGACCTTCAACAGGAGAGGACCTACACTGCATGTGCTGCTGTGACCTGTTTCTGGAACGGACCATGGCTCGTGTGACTGGGGAAAGGGCCCTTGCCTTCACGTCAGCGGAGTTGGAGTGACTGGTAGATGGGGTCCTACCCCAGTACCGAATGCTCTATGGGCCTCCAGACCAACAGGTAAGTTCACTGTGGACACGATGCATGTGGCATGAATGCATGGAGTGTTGTGTGTGAAGGCCTCATGTAGGGGGTGGCAGGTGGATGGGCCCTGGGCAGCGTGCAGCATGTATGGTGGGCCATGTCTGTGCTACTGGGGATAGGAAGGGGCATGGTGGGCCATGAGTGTAACAGGCTGGATGGTCGGACTAATACCTTTCGCTGTGTCCATTTCCCTGCAGGTCAGCACCCATCAAAAGAAGGGTAGATGGCATGCCATCGCCAAGGATGTGCGGACCCTGGGAGTCTACGGCAGGCAGAGCACCCACTGTCAGAAACGGTGGGAGGACCTGAGATGCTGGGCATGGAAGACCGCAGAGGCCCAGCTGCGGATGGCCTCCCAATGAGGAAGAGGTGCCTGTCGAACCTGACCCCCCTGTTGGCCCGCATACTGGCGGTGGCCTATCCGGAGCTGGATGGGCGCTTGGGGGCATCACAGCAGCCACAAGGGGGTGAGTACAATACCCCAATATACAACTTTCACATGGTGGGATGGGATCCCGGTGGGGAGTGTGGGTCCTGTGGGTGCCCCTAGGCTAGGCCTGGTATTGCAGGGTTGGTCCCATGTTGGGCAGGGTTCTGATGTGAAAGTACTCCAACCAAGCTAGTAGAAATCCACTACTGGGCAGGGGTCTGTGGGTCTCAGCTATGGCGCAATTGGCGTTAGGTGTCCCTATCCATGGGCTGGTGACTAGTATTGTGACTGGTAGTGCATTGTCTAGTGCGTAGGGCTGTTCCCTGTGTGTGAGTGTGTTGTGTACGCCAACAGTGGTGGTGTTGGTCCATTGACCAAGTGTATCCTTTGTTACCCCCCCTTTTTGTTTTGTCACCCTGGCCTTATGTGCATTAGTGTAATCTGGCGAAGGAGCAGAGGCACCGGCGATGGAGGTAGATGCATCCCACAGGACCCAGTATGCCGAGTCCACCAAGGGTGAGGGCACCAGTGGGACGGAGGGCGAGGGGAGCACCACGGCAGAGACAGGAGGGGACAGTTCGGACACGGATTCCTCCTCCGATGGAAGCTCCCTGGTGGTGGCGGACATCTCTTTGCCCACCCCCATCTACAGGTACAGCCGCCACCCCCGTACCAGCACTCCCCTCCAAGCAGCCCCTCAGCGAGTTTCCCGTGCCCACTCACCCAGGAGGATGGGCATCTCCTTCGCCCCAGGCACCTCAGGCCCTGCCCCAGTTAGCCCTGCTGCCCTGAGTGAGGAGACTATTGACCTCCTGCGATCCATCTCTGTTGGGCAGTCAACTCTTGTTAATGCCACCCAGGGACTGGCAGCCCATATGCAACAGAAAAATGCATTCCTGGAGGGCATTCACACTGGCATGGCTCTGGCCTCCTCTCTGATGGCAGCCATTGTCCCTGTTTCTAGGCTCCCCCTCCAACTCCCTCTACCCAATCCCATTCCCCTCAACCCCAACCTATCCCATGCACACAGTCAGCTGAGCATGCACCCAGGACAACACACAAGAGTGGACATGGCAAACACAAGCACCACACTTCATCCTACAGGCACTCACACAAACACCATCCAGAATCAGACATACCAACATCCACTGCCTCCACTGTGGCCCCCCGTCCTCATTGCCCACCTCCCTGCCAGTTGCATCTCCACTCACACCTGCATGCTGTACATCCTCATCCACTACCCCCATCGCCAGCACACCTAAAAGCATACGCCCCTCACTGGCAGTCACCACCCCCACCTCATTGCACACATCCCCTGTGTCCTCTCCCACTGTGTCTTTGCCCCTCCTCCGAAAGTACACAAATGCAAGCACTCAGGCACCCGACATCCATCCACCTCACAACAGCATCCAGCTCATGCACCTGCACCCAAACACAGCAGACAGACACCCCCTACCACCACTCCCTCTTTCTCCACTCCCAAACCATCTCCCTCTTCCCGCCCCAATGTCCCTAAGAAGCTTTTCCTCTCCACCAATGACCTCTTCCCAGCCACTGCCCCCGTCCCTCACTTCAAGCAAGGGCGGTTGAAACCCAGGCAAGCACCTGTTCTGCTTTCCCACTTATCTCCTATCGGAGCTTACAGAACTTCTCTGGAATGCACTTCTGAGTTCAAAGAAGACATTTATTGTTGTTAATTCTCCCCCACCCACAAGTTCCTGAGAGACGAAATTAGTAGATTGGAAGCACACATTCAAAAGTAGTCGCAGCAATGAAAGCAAAATATACCACAGTACTTCTCAGTTGCAATGTACACAGCAAATATATATCATAACTGCAAAGCAAAGCATAAAAGTCAAATTAATCACTGTATGGGCAAGGCGGTAGGGCCTAAAGCTTCATCTTTCTGGGGTCTGCAAGTTGATGACTCCGGTCAACTGCGAGAAAGAGATTTTCTACCCAAACGGGAGACTGGCAACTGACGTCTAGCTCCAGCCTGAAGTCAAGCAGATTCAAATCTCACTCACTGTAGCCCAGAGTCATCCTTAAAAGCAAACTCAGTGTGAGATCTGAACAACCTTGGAGAGTGGCCAGTTCTCCTAGGCAATTCCGCTCTCAGACTGGATTGCGAGGTAAACACAAAATCTACGTGCTCTTATCAGCTAAGGTCGGGTGTGAAGAAAACAGCTTGGTTCATCTTGTGCAAAAACACAGCTTGGAAAAACACAGACATCTGTAATGTCTCAACTGCAATGTCTAACCCCACGTTAAGCCAAGAGGCAGCTAACCTAAATATCAAATGTAATGTCTAATGTCATGTCAAAGCCAATAGGCAGCTAAACTGAATACAGAATGTAATGTCTAATGCCATGTCAAAGCCAATAGGCAGATGAACTGAATATCAAAAGTAATGTCTAATGTCATGTCAAAGCCAATAGGCAGCTAAACTGAATACAGAATGTAATGGCTAATGTCAGGTCAAAGCCAATAGGCAGCTGAGCTGAATACAAAATGTAATGGCTAATGCCATGTCAAAGCCAATAGGCGGCTAAACTGAATAAAACATATAGGGGGTTATTCTAACTTTGGAGGAGTGTTAATCCGTCCCAAAAGTGACGGTAAAGTGACGGATATACCACCAGCCGTATTACGAGTTCCATAGGATATAATGGACTCGTAATACGGCTGGTGGTAAATCCGTCACTTTTCCGTCACTTTTGGGATGGATTAACACCTCCTCCAAAGTTAGAATAACCCCCATAATGTGCTACTGGTGAACATTGAGCAACTAATATGCGCAGTGGTGAAACACAAAGTCATTGGTCAAACACACTTAATAGCATCACAGCACCTCAGCCACCCAGTCCATGGACTCAGGTGTGTCCACAGCTACTCCAGGTGGGAGAGGATCCTGGACCTCAGCCAGCCACGCTGAAAGGGTGCCTGCACCAAGTGCTGCAAGGAAGGGCAAGGAGGCACCCACAGCTGCTCAAAGGAAGGGCAAGGAGGCACCCCCAGCTGCTAAACAGAAGGGCAAGGAGGCACCCCCAGCTGCTAAACGGAAGGGCAAGGAGCAATTCCCTGGTTGCTGAAGGTAAGGGGCCTTCACTAGCAGGCAGAATGGACAAGAGGCCTGGTCCTGGGACTCTGTCGGAGCCCCCACCACCAACCATGGTGGTTCTGCCTTCCGAGGCTGCAGGGGAAGGGCTGGAGCCTCCCCCACCACTGCCAGCTCCGCCACCAGCACCACCACTTGCGCCGCAACCAGCACCGCCACCTGCACCGCCATCAGCAGCAGCAGCCCCAGTGGGTAGCCGTCCAAAGCTGCAGGGGAAGGGCTGGAGCCTCCCCCACCACTGCCAGCTCCACCACCAGCACCACCACCTGCACCGCCACCAGTACTGCCACCAGCAGCATCAGCCTCACTGGGCAGCCGTCGCCGTCCGAGGCTGCAGAGGAAGGGCTGGAGCCTCCCCCCACCACTGCCAGCACCGCCACCAGCACCACTGCCAGCAGCAGCAGCCCCAGTGGGCAGCCGTCCGAGGCTGCAGGGGAAGGGCTGGAGCCTCCCCCCACCACTGCCAGCACCGACACCTGCACCGCCACCAGCAGCAGCAGCCCCAGTGGGCAGCCGTCCGAGGCTGCAGGGGAAGGGCTGGAGCCACCCCACACCACTGCCAGCACCACCACCAGCACCACTGCCAGCAGCAGCAGCCCCAGTGGGCAGCCACCCAAGGTTGCAGAGGAAGGGCTGGAGCCTCCCCCCACCACTGCCAGCTCCACCATTAGTAGCACCACAGCCACCAATGAGCAGCCGTCACCGCCGGTGGACAGTGTGTAGTCCTGCGGTCATGGGCTGTTGTGCAGCCTGGCCCCAGCAAATTCTGTGGGTCTGACACCCAGCTGAGAGACTGTGACCTTGCAATCCCCAAGATCTGCATCACTGGGCACAATGCCCCTTCCAGAACCAGTGGAAGAAACCATACACCCACCCCATCCTCCACAGGCTGAAGCTCACTGGGCACCATGCTCCCTCCAGAACCAGTGGAGAAGCCATCCACTCACCCCATCCTCCACAGGATGAAGCTCATTGGGCACAATGCCCCCTCCAGAACCAGTGGGAAAATCACCCACTAGAGAAACTGTGGCCTTGCACTCCTCAGGACCAGGCAGTGGGCAAATCACCCACTTGAGAGACTGTGGCCTTGCACTACCCAGGACCAGGCAGTGGGGAAATCACCCACTTGAGGGACTGTGGCCTTGCACTCCCCAGGACCAGGCAGTGGGCAAATCACCCACTTGAGAGACTGTGGCCTTGCACTCCCCAGGACAGAGTGATGGGCATGTTGCCCCCTCCAGGGCCAGTGGCATTCTACCATCTTCCGGCTGAGGTGCCGCTCCCTATTCCCCGTCCCCCTGAAGTGCCTGTCTATTTTCGACCTGATGCCCCTGCAGTTTTCTCTCCGTGTTGTCCCAGGAGTAAGGTGGGCCGTGGACTTTGTAATGTGGCCCTGTGGCCCACGGACATTGAGGACTGGGCAATGTCCCTACATTTGTAAATATGTATATACTTTTTGATTTTTATGCACGTATTTATACTATTTTATCATATTACACTGAGTTTCATCAATTCCTTTTGTCTTTGCATTTTTCCTGAGGGGTACAGGGTGAATATGTAATGTTATTGCATCTGCTTGTGTGTATGGTGTTGGGGGTGGGGGTGTTGCGTGTGTGTGTGTCACTCTCTTTTTCCTCCCCCACTCCCCTGTGTGCTAGGCAGCAATACTCACCGTGGTCGTCTTCGCCGGCAGTGATGTTCGTAATGGAGCAGAAGGTAGAAGATCATGGGGAACACATGCAACTCTGGCTCCATGGCGGCGTGGTTCTTCCCTGAGTCTCCACAGTTGAGTCCTTTGACTTCTGAGATCTGTTTCCGCCAGGCTTTTGATGTCGTTGGTACCACCCCAGAAAAGGTGGTGGATTGGTGTCTCATAATTCAGTGGGTGGAACATGGTCTTCCGTCTGGCTGTAGACGGTTACCGCCGTGGTGCCTGTTGATTTTGCCCTGGCGGTCGGTTTGTTAAAATGGCTGTCTGTCTGAGCAGTTTTTGCCGTGGTCATAATTTCATATTTATTACCGCCGGCCTGTTGGCAGTATTACCGCCGCTTTATCACCAACCGCCAGGGTCGTAATGAGGGCCTAAAGCTTTTGAAAATTCAGTTGCTTAGAATGAGAAAAATCACCCCCTTGTAGATTAAAATTTCTTGCTAATAAAATGTAATTAAATCCCAATCATTTCACGTTTAAAAAGGTAATAATGTCTGAAGCACAGCTGGAGTTAGGTGGAAGATAAAGAACAGCAAATGTGATAGAGCAGTTGGAAGAGAATTGAAGCACGCAGGACGGGAGGTCAAAAGTTGAAGTTCACAAGGGATAGCTCTCAGAAGCAGTCCTCTGCTATGGTATTGCCAGAGCAGGTTAGAAATTGGGTTATTAGTTGAAAGGGGTTAAGTACCCACCTCAAGTAATAATAATCACAGTCCTTGACAGGGTGAACCAATAAAGTCACTAATTAAACCTTAGCTCAGACCCCAGTAGAACAGGACCTAGGCGCAATTTGACGCTGTCCGCATTGGAGTGCGGGTCAGATACACTAACCAGGTTCCTCCTGGTCAAAAATGTTACCCTCTAACTTAAATCATTTCAGTCCCAATCCACCGTACGAGTACAATTTTATAACCTTAGGGTGCAGGCCAAACCCAAAAGGAGAGTCCAAGCCATCTCTGGTTGCCACTGGTCAGCTGGGCAGTTGTGGAAATAGACCTCTTATAGCATTTTGTGTCCCTGTAGCTTTAGCAGGAGGTCAGCCTTATGACCCGTGGAGTCCACTTCGTTGTCCTGGATACAAAAGGGAGAGCAGGTCCAGATCTGTAGGGTTGTTCTCAGGTTACAGACAGCAGGTTCAGCCCCCTTTTGATCTTCCTTGGGTCCAGTAGTGTTCTGAAGTGGATTCCTGGAAGTAGATATTTATGCCTACCCCGAGCTAGTGGGTGGGAATGACCATTGGGGATGCCCTAACAAGTTGGGTAAAGGTTTCTGGAGCTAACCCTACCCAATTTAGGGATTTTCAAGATGGCAAAAATCTTTGGCCACACTAAACTTGGGTTCTGAGGGCAGGGTGTGTATGTGGGGAGTGTACTGTGGTGATCTCAGTGCTTTCCAACATCTAACTCCAAAATCCTTTGAGGTGCATTCCAAATGTTATTAATACGCTTAGGAGACCTGCCACACAGGCTGTGCCACTGTAAAGTCAAAAGAAGTCCACTGTAATATAGGCCTGAATACCTGCGAAGACAACAAAATATCCCTGCCCTTCTGTCAGCTAACATTTGCATGTGACAGGGTACTCCTGCTTGAAGTGCGTCTTAAGTGCCATATGAAAAGCCCCAGCAGGCCTGTCAAGGATGACGTGACATCCAGGCAGGACACTTTAATGGTAACAATTTCCTCCAAGCCTCTTCATATTTTGCCAGGTTCTGAGGGGTCATCTCTGGCCATTTAGGACAGCCTATTGTTTTGCTCCTGGAAGCAAGTTCACACCTTATTCATGCCTATTTAACTGTTGATTACTGGCTGGCCGAAGTAGTAGAACAATATGCAGATTTAGTTTCCGAGGACTTCTGAAAGGGCAAAGGTAACTTTTTGAAGGTTATTTTTCAGTAATAATTAGAACAAATCTGGGTTCACCATTTAATTGTATTTTAACAACTATTAAAAATAGTTGTTTCATTAGTTTTTCTAGCTAGTCCCATTCCCAAGATGCAGGATTAGTACTGAACAATTGATTCCAGTGTTTTCTTATGGAGGAGCCTAACCTGCTACAGTGAAAGTAGCTTTGAAGACATTCTCGCTGTAAGGACATGTTTAACATAATGCTTTTAACCATGCGGTAAAGGCTAAAGCTTTGTGCACCAACCCCTTAAGCTAGGAGGAGCTGTTGTGGAAAACTTTGATGTGTTGATGAGGCCGGATAAGGCCTATAGGTCATCAGAAGCAGCAAGTACTATGACAGATCGTTCCCACTGGATGACTGAGGACGCAGTAGGACCACTGTCATCCAAGTGTAAGACCCAGACCAGGATAATCGTAGCCATCTCCCCCCAGCAACAGGAGTGTGTGAACACTTACCCCTTCAGGAGAATCCTCAGGAGACTTTTTGCTGATAAATTAAGCACTAATGCATTGGAACACTATTGACTTTAAATAAGAATCATAGTGGACACTTGAGACTTGGACTACTAGTGGGGATGTTACCTATAGTGAATGTGGAATAACCATGATTGCTAACACATATAGTGAGTGGAACAGGGCACCACCAGAGAGATACTAGAGCCCCGACCACAGGGGACGGTTGTGTAGTTGTATGTGCATGTTGTATTTTTCCTTTGTGTGGTAAACAATAGAAATAAAAGACTTCTCTTTTGTTGTAAAACTGAGTATTTGGCTGGACAATGATTTATTGCTTTGTGAGATCATGTTCACTAATCTGTATCCACACATCCCCTTGTGGGAGCCTTTGGGAGCCTCTGGCTGTTCAACGACTAGACTACAACTGAAAGTCAAGTGCAGAAGGGGGATTTGGCCCTGTTGCTCAGAATCCATAGTAGGCAGGCAGCGAGACATCAAGAGAAAAAAGACTCCATCTCCACTGAGAAAAAAGACTCAAACTCCACTGATGTGTGGAGTAGCTCCTGCATACCCTTGGGCCCCTGAAACGGGTTCTGTCAGGGCCCTACAGTCCTTTTGAGATTTATTCAATATTTATTTTTAATTTATTTTGTATTAAGTACAATCATTCAGGTTGACAACTGGACATCACAAATTAATTTAAAAAAGTTTTAATTAGATATGTAAACAAATCCCTTGTTGACACTTTTTGTTGAACCTATTATAGATTCCCAAGCCCACAAGGGAATGCTGAGTTGCCCTTGTTTGCACTACTAGCAGTTCTTTGTGACATTTGTGTTGGTGAACAATCTCTGCAAAACACGCTGTGTGCATGCATTTTGTTATTTTGTGCTTGGTGTGCGGAAGGAAGAAGCATAGCCTTGCTCCTACATTTCTTATCATGCAGCTTGATTGTGTGGTGAGTAACGCTACCACTGACGGACCTTTAACCGCTTGGGTGCCCCGGACGAGCTGGTCTCGCCCTTGAACGAGACCAGCTTGTCCGGCTATGGGCCCCGGGGGGAGCGCTAGCGCTACCCCAGATGGCCGAGCACCCCCCTTTCTTGGGCAGAGATGGAAGGAGAATCGCTTCCCCTTACACCCCGCCCCCCACAACCTCCCTGTGGCATCTGATGATGTCAGCACGCGAAAGGCCTTCCCCCGGAGCTGGAAGCTCAGCTTCCAGTGCCCGATCGAAGGAGAAATGCAAAAGCATTTCTCCTCCGATCACATGGAGGGGGCAGAGAGGTATGAACAGAGAGGAAAGGCCTTTCCTCTCCCTTTCATGTCTCTCTGAGCATTTCTGCTGCCCGATCGAAATGGCTACTAGACACCAGGGATTTTTTTTTTCTTTTTTCAAATAAGGGGAGTGGCCCCTTGGGCAAGGGCCGCTCTTCGGGGGGCAAATTATTTCTAGGCCATTTCTGCCCCCCCCAGGGGGCATATCGGCCTAATGTTGGGCCGATCTGCCCCTATGAGGGGCAGAAATCCACTAGACACCAGGGATAATTGTATTTCTTGTTTTTTTTAATGTTTGGGGAGCGACCCCTTGGGCAAGGGTCGTCCCCGGGGGGCAAATTATTGTTAGGACATTTCTATCCCCGGGGGGGGGGGGCAGAAACCACTAGACACCAGGGATTTTTTGGGGGGGGCTATTTCAAATAAGAGGAGCGGCCCCTTGGGCAAGGGCCGCTCTTCGGGGGCAAATTATTTCTAGGCCATTTCTACCCCCCCTGGGGGCAGAAATCCACTAGGCCTCAAGGATAATTTTATTTATTGTTTTTTAATTTTTTTTACGTTTGGGGGTGACCCCCTGGGCAAGGGTCACTCCCGGTGGGGCAAATTACTATTAGGCCATTTCTGCCCCACTGGGTGCAGAAACCACTAGACACCAGGGATTATTATTTTTTTCGCACTTGCACATAAGGGGAGCGGCACCTTGGGCAAGGGCCGCTCCCCAGGGGGGCAAATGATTTTTAGACCTAAAATTATTAGGCCGATCTGCCCCCGGTGGGCAGAAAACCACTAGACACCAGGGATAATTTTTTTTTGTTTACTTTTACTTGTTTATGTTTGGGGAGCGACCCTTTAGGCAAGGGTCGGTTCCGGGGGACCAAATTATTTTTAGCCCATTTCTGCCCCCCTGGGGGAAGATCGGTTTAATATAATTAGGCCGATCTGACCCCGGGGGCAGAAACCACAAGACACCAGGGATTTTTTTTTTATACTAAAGCATAAGGGGAGTGGCTCCTTTGGCAAAAGCCACTCCCCGGGGGGGCAAAATATTTTTAGGCCTTTTCTGCCCCCCCTGGAGGCAGATCGGCCTAATATAATTAGGCAGATCTGCCCCCGGGGGGGCAGAAACCTCTAGACACCAGGGATGCATATTTTTTTAATTACTTTATGTTTTTATGTATGGGGAGCAACCCCTTAGACAAGGGTCGCTCCCCTGGGGGGCAAATTGTACATAGGCCATTTCTGCCCCCCTTGGAGGCAGATCGGCCTATTTTTGTTAGACCAATCTGCCCCCAAAGGGGGCAGAAACCTCTAGACACCATGGATTGGTGTGTGTGTATGTGTGCGTTTTGTTCGGGGGGCAGCCCCTGGGGCAAGGGTCTCTCCCCATGGGGGCACATTACTGTTGGCCATAACTGCCCCCCTTAGGGTCGGATTGGCCTATTTTTGGAAGGCCCATCTGCCCCCAAGAGGGGCAGAAAGCCCACCAGAGACCAGGGAAGATTTATTTTTCAAAATAAGAGGTTGGGGGTATGGCCATACCCCCACCCCAATTAATTTTGGCCAAAGTTGCTCTGCCCACCAGTGGGCAGATTGGGCAATTGCCCCTGATCCACACCCCGGGGGGACAGAAAGTCTACTAGATGCCAGGGAATAAAAAAAATAAAAGAAAATAGTGAGGTGGTGGCTACCAACCAGTATGGGCCTGGTTATGCCCCCACCCGAACTGAAGGGGCTCGCAGTCTTTCAGCTCTCCCCCGCACACTTAAACATCTTATCCCATGGCAAGCAAGAGGACATTTGATTATTTTTTGTTTTTGTTTTACATTTGGGCCAGGAGAGCTTGGTAACTCTCAAAATCGTCCCACTTGGAATGGTGAGGGCTGCACTTTTTGGACTTTGGGACGCTGCCATGTAGAAAAATCCACAAGACCTAGACACATCTGAAAACTAAACATCTAGTTGATTCCAGGGTGGTGTGCTTCACATGCACCCTGCACTATTTCCTTACCCACAATGCCCTGCAAACCTGCAACTTTGCTGGAAAGCACACATTTTTCTGATGGAACCTTCTGGAATCTGCAGGAATCCACAAATTTCCTACCAACCAGCATTGTCTTATCTATACCGATAAAATTTCTGCTGCACTTCTCAGCCTAAAAATGTTTTTCTTTTCAAACTGCCCTTTTGGACTCACTTTGGTTCCCCCTCAATTTCAACCTGTTTTTGGCTTTTCCCTGTCACAAACACTTGGCCCACCTACACAAGTGAGGTATCATTTTTACCGGGAGACTCAGGGGAACGTTGGATGGTAGGAAATTTGTCCCGGTGCGGTGATCCACACAGAAATGTGGGAAAAATTTGATGTTTTAGCTAAATTTGAGGTTTGCTGAGGATTCTGGGTAAGAAAACATTGGGGGATCCACGCAAGTCACACCTCCCTTGACTCCCTTGGGTGTCTAGTTTTCAGAAATGTCTGGGTTTGGTAGGTTTCCCTAGATGGCTGCTGAGCCCATGACCAAAAACGCAGGTGCCTGATAGGTTTCCCTAGATGGCTGCTGAGCCCAGGACCAAAAACGCAGGTGCCCCCAGCAAAAACAGGTAGTCTTGTATTTGATCATTTTGATGTGTCCAGATAGTGTTTCGGGCATTTCCTGTTGCAAGCACAAGGCCTACCCACACAAGTGAGTTACTATTTTTATCGGGAGACTTGGGGGAACGCTGGGTGGAAGCAAATTTGTGGCTCCTCTCAGATTCCAGATCTTTCTGTCACCGAAATGTGAGGAAAAAGTGTTTTTTAGCCACATTTTGAGGTTTGCAAAGGATTCTGGGTAACAGAACCTGGTGAGAGCCCCACAAGTCACCCCGTCTTGGATTCCCCTAGGTCCCTAGTTTCCAAAATGCACAGGTTTGGTAGGTTCCCCTAGGTGCCGGCTGAGCTACAGCCCAAAATCCACAGGTAGGCACTTTGCAAAAAACACCTCTGTTTTCTTTGGGAAAATGTGATGTGTCCACGTTGTGTTTTGGGGCATTACCTGTCGCGGGAGCTAAGCCTACCCACACAAGTGAGGTACCATTTTTATCAGGAGACTAGGGGGAACATAGAATAGCAAAGCAAGTGTTATTGCCCCTTGCCTTTCTCCACATTTTTTCCTTCCAAATATAAGACAGTGTGTAAAAAAGACGTCTATTTGAGAAAAGCCCTGTAATTCACATGCTAGTAATGGCACCCCAGAATTCAGAGATGTGCAAATAACCACTGCGCCTCAAAACCTTATCTTGTGCCCATTTTGGAAATACAAAGGTTTTCTTGATACCTATTTTTCACTCTTTATATTTCAGCAAATGAAATGCTGTATACCCATTGTAGAATGAAAACCCACTGCAGGGTGCAGCTCATTTATTGGCTCTGGGTACCTAGGGTTCTTGATGAACCTACAAGCCCAATATATCCCCGCAACCAGAAGAGTCCAGCAGATGTAATGGTATATTGCTTTCAAAAATGTGACATTGCAGGAAAAAGTTACAGAGTAAAACGTAGAGAAAAATGGCTGTTTTTTTCACCTCAATTTCAATATTTTTTCATTTCAGTTGTTATTCTCTGGAGGAAACCCTTGTAGGATCTACACAAATTACCCATTGCTGAATTCAGAATGTTGTCTACTTTTCAGAAATGTTTAGGTTTCTGGGATGCAGCATTGGTTGCACACCCATTTCTGTTACTGACTGGAAGGAGGCTGAAAGCACAAAAAATCGTAAAAATGGGGTATGTTCCAGTAAAATGCCACAATTGTGTTGAAAAATTGGGTTTTCTGATTCAAGTCTGCCTGTTCCTGAAAGCTGGGAAGCTGGTGATTTTCTCACTGCAAACCCTTTGTTGATGCCAATTTCAGGGGAAAAGACACAAACCTTCTTCTGCAGCCCTTTTTTTCCCATTTAAAAAAAAACAACAAAAAAAAACTTTTCACTGTATTTTGGCTAATTTCTTGGTCTCCTTCAGGGGACCCCACAAAGTCTGGGTACCTCTAGAATCCCTAGGATGTTGGAAAAGGATGCAAATTTGGCGCAGGTAGCTTATGTGGACAAAAAGTTATGAGGGCCTAAGCGCGCACTGCCCTAAATAGCCAAAAAAAGGCCTGGCACCTGAGGGGGAAAAGGCCTGGCAGCGAAGGGGTTAAAAATATATTGACCTCCCCACCCGAGCCCAACAACAAAAATAAACACAATTTGGCAGCCTTTAGTAAATGCTGTGGGCCCTGGACTGCAAGGTGCTGGGAGCCTGAAGCCATTACCTGTATCCCTGTTAAGGCGGTACAAAACTTCCCCCTCCCATTAGCTTTACTTCAGCGTGGACTGGGCATGGGAGACATCTTAAAAATAAATGCATGGTTGTTTGTGCAGCTGATTGTCCTCCCACCCCGCTCAATGGATCTTACATAAACAGGCGGGAAGGGACTATTGCGCGGAGAAATGGCGGAGATATTGTCCGTCATTTTTCCGCACATTAAGTGCACGTTTTACCCCGAAACACCCCCCCCCCCCCATATTCTTTGAAGTGAGAATAGCGCACATTCACCGCAAATGTGGAGTAACTAAGAATATGAGGAAAACCTGCAAATTACAAAAGCATTTTTTCCTCATATTTACTGTCACCTATCCACTGAAAAAGAAACTATAAATGCGGGTGTTCGTTAGTGACTCAATTTGAACAAACAAACCAAAAGGTTTATGCTCTGTACAGGTTTAGAAGTCATTCTAAGTCTAATTAATGATTTGGGACCTGTATTGAGCAGGTCTACACACAACAGTTGTACTTTCAAGTTTTGTCTATAATGCATCTTTAAGGGCCACATGTAGCAAGCTTTTTGCACGTCGCAAACAGCGAATTACGCTGTTTGGGACGTACAAAAGGCACATCGCAATGCACAAACCCCGTTTTGCGATTCGGTAACCTGGTTACCGAATCGCAAAATGGGTTTGCAACTCGCAATTAGGAAGGGGTGTTCTCTTACTAATTGCGAGTTGCAGTGCAATGTAGGATTGGTTTGAGACCGCGAACGCGGTCGCAAACCAATCACATTTTGCAGTCATTTCAAATAGGTGGTAACCCATTCGCAAAAGGGAAGGGGTCCCCACGGGACCCCTTCCCCGTTGTGAATGTCACTGTAAACATTTTTTCAGAGCAGAAAAAATTAAACGAAAACGTTTCATTTTTCATTTTTGTAATGCATCTCGTTTTCCTTTAAGGAAAACGGGCTGCATTACAAAAAAAAAAGAAAACAGCTTTATTGAAAAGCAGCCACATACATGGTGGTCTGCTGTCTGCAGCAGGCCACCATCCCTGTGAGGGCTGCCACTCGCAAGGGGGTCGCAAATTCATGATTATTCATGAGGTGGGCATTTGCAACCCCCTTGCGAATCGCAGATGGTGTCAGGCACACCATCCAATATTCGGATTTGCGACTCGCAAATTGCAAGTCGCTCTGATTCGCAATTTGCAGGTCGCAAATCTGAAAGATGCTACATGTGGCCCTTAGTTCCTGGCAGCTGTCAGTACGCTGCTGCAGTTGCTGGAAGGATAACATCAGAGTATTTTGTGCAGAGGTTTTGCAAATGTTCTTGACACAGTGTTGGCTAGATTGCATTCATTTTCACATTACATTGCCAAGTACCCATGCTTAGTCAGAGGCTACCAAAATCCAATACTATAGAATAGCATGTTAACCAAGTGATTGTATGTGTAGATGGTAGTTGAACCACCCCATGAAACAGAGTATGTGGGTCGCAATAGAAAGAGCTAACATTCTTTAAATATACATGGAGTATGTAATACCACATGTCTGATAGCAGACTAGATACTTGATACTGAGGGAGCATTCATACCTCCTACATCTCCAACATATTCACACAATGCATACTATATAAACAGCTTTTAAAAGGGGACTTTGAAGATAGATTTGTCCACATTTGGGTATTTCAAAAATTCTAAAACAACTTTTTACTTTTATCCCCGAACCGCTAAACAAAGGAAGTACAATGCTGCTCACAGGCAAACAAGGAACATTATTGAATGGACATTTGTTTACTTAAACGCAGATTCCGATCTCTGAACAAAAGTGGGGGTGCCCTAGAGTATTATCCAGCAATATGCTGCAAAAACAATATCCACCTGTGCTATGCTGCATAATCTAACAATCTGTTAGAGACTCCCAATTGACTTTGCAAGTGACGATTCTGATGAAGATAATAAAGGAAATCTCTCTTGCTTGCCACCTCCGGTGCCTGATGCTGCAAATGTTCTAGCATTAAGGACAGCATTCAAGGGGTCACACAACTTATGCTCACTAAGTGTTACACCTGGCATCCTTAGGGTGGTCTTACCCCAGACTTTTTGCCTTTGCAATGTTGCTGTAACATTTTGTTGGCCTTAGGACTCTGAGCACTTTACCACTGGTAATCAGTGGTAAAGTGCATGTTCTTCTCCTCTAAGCATGGTAACATTGGTGTATGCACAATTGGCATATTTAATGAATATGTAAATCCCTTGTAAAGTGATATACCACATACATATGACCAATACAATAATTTAGATGCCATTAGTGGGCTTGCATCACTGATTGAGCCACCAATTTAAGTAGCCCTGTAAACATGTCTCAGACCTGCCACTGCAGAGTCTGTGGCGGTCATTCTGACCGCGGCGGTCGGCAGTCGCCGCCCGCCAAGCGGTTCCCGCCGAAAGACCGCACCGCGGTCCAAAGACCGCAGCGGCTATTCCGGCTTTCCCGCTGGGCCGGCGGGCGACCGCCAGAAGACCGCCGGCCGGCCCAGCGGGACAGCCCCTTCAACAATGAAGCCGGCTCGGAATGGAGCTGGCGGAGTTGAAGGGGTGCGACGGGTGCAGTGGCACCCATCGCGATTTTCACTGTCTGCTAAGCAGACAGTGAAAATCTTTGTGGGGCCCTGTTAGGGGGCCCCTGCACTGCCCATGCCAGTGGCATTGGCAGTGCAGGGGCCCCCAGGGTCCCCACGGCACCCGTTCCCGCCATCCTGGTTCTGGCGGTGGACACCGCCAGAAACAGGCTGGCGGGAAGGGGGTCGGAATCCCCATGGCGGTGCTGCAAGCAGCGCCGCCATGGCGGGTTCCCTGGGCCAGCGGGAAACCGGCAGGAAACCGCCGGCTCCCCTTTTCCGACCGCGGCTTTACCGCTGCGGTCAGAATCGCCCAGGAAGCACCGCCAGCCTGTTGGCGGTGCTTCCGCCGCACTCCGCCATGGCGGTCATGGACCGCCAAGGTCAGAATGACCCCCTGTGTCTGCAGTCTCACTGCCACCTTGACTTGGCACTCAAAACCATAGGTCAGGGTGTCATGTACGTAAAAAACAGAACATGTACTTTTTAGTTTTATATGCACTAGCAATGAAAAACTCCCAAAGTCATTTTTCATTACTGCCAGGCCTGCTCCTCTCCTCGGACAGCATTAGGAATTCCTTAGAATAGTTTAAAGCTGTAATTCCTGATCAGAGAGGAGTAGCTACATGATGTTTAGCGTCATTGGAATGGTAATGACAAATCCTCTTTACTGGTAAAGTTGGATTTATTATTTGTATTTTAGAAATGCCACTTTTAGAAAGTGGGCATTTTTCTGCCCTTGCTGTTCTGTGTGCCTACAGCCTGTCGTCAATCTACATCTGGCCTGGGCTAGATGACAGCTACACTTGTGCATCCCTTCAGACACCCACAACACAGGATACTCAACTGCATCTGCATTCATCTGCATGCTGATGGGTCTTCCTGGGGCGGAGGTTGAAAGGGCCCCCACTTACATTTCAAACGGCACTGGCCAGAGCCCACTCAAAGCAGCTGATTACCCTCCACTGGTAGTCTGGAGCTGGGGCTGAGCTGAAAGGGGGACCTGCGCGCTTCACAGAAACCTTTTGAAGTCATCCCCCACATCAAAGGCGCTGGTCAGTATAAGCACTGGGTGTCTTATCCACTAAAATCAGTACACTTCTGGATTGAAGAAACCTGCTGGAGTAAGGACTGCTGTGTGCCAGGATCACCATCTTGCCAGGATTCACTGTTCCCTGGAACTGCTGCTCTGTCTCGTTGTGCTGTCCTGCTGCCTGCTGATCTCCGCCCTGAAGTACTGGGTTTTTCAGAACCCAGTGGTGCCAGGGAACACACCCTAAGACTTCGAGTCCTTCCTGTTTCAGACTACAGAAACACAGAGTCTTCTTGGTGAAGTCAAAGATCTTGTTTATTGGCTGCAGCCAGTAACAGGTATCCTAGAAGTACAACACGGTGTATATTCTCAGGAGACTGCTCTCTTTGCAAAGCTAACCTTCTCTTTTATACAAAATATTATGCTTTAGGCAAACATTCCTTATTTTACAGTTGACCATTCACATATTTTCACTACAAAGTAATAGCAGGTTTATGATGACAAGCCCATATTTCAGTTTGTCCAGCCCTCAATCAATTACCCGGCAAGGCTTAGTACTTTCATCAGATATCGACGGACCCCCAATATAAACGGGCACCTCCTCCTTGTAAAGCAAGTCATAAAGAAAGAAACAGGGACAGGTGTGTGTAAGATTAGGCATGGTTTGTGTGTGATGAAAGGTTTTATGATGTGTTGTGCCTTGATACTAATCTCATTCGGCCACTGGGAAAGAAACTGGCCGAACAGGTTTGGCTTCAGGCAGTGGAGTCAGCTTGCTCAGGTCACAGAGGAGTCAGCAAAGATGTACGTGTACCTCAGACTCGTTTTCAGCATTAGACATTGGCCTATGTGAGGGCAATCATAAAATGGCTGCCGTTTAAATGGAACACGAGGGTTCAGGACGGAAACTCTGATATTCGGGTGATTTCGTTACCCGAATATGAATACAATGCTTGTGCATACTATTCTAATCATTCCCGGTCTGCTGATACCAAAATCGTTGTGATACAATGACGTTTATAACACGGGTCCAGAATTTTCAGTACCACAGACCCTCCTTTTGCCCTTACATAGGCAATAACCTATACTCACGCTAATCTGAGTCCAGGTCTATATTCATAAAGTCGTTGAGATGTTGCTGTAGCATCATCCTATTACTTAGCTCGTCCCTTGATACAGGTTTCCTTACACACGATGTAGCACAGAGGCCACATATTGCAGGAGCACACTGTACACACAGGCAGGACAGGAAAAGAATGGCTAAGATCATCCCAATGACTACCAGAGTCTTCCATCCCCAGGCGGATATCAGCTCCCAGAACCACCCCATCAATGACCAATCTCCTTTATCCACGTGAATAGACTCGGAGATCTTATGCAGTTTGGAAATGGCATGGTAGACTGTCGGAGCGTTATCTGGGATGAAAACACAGCAACTTGATTGGATCACTTTACATACCCCACCTCGGTCTGCAAGTATGACGTCTAATGCGACCCTGTTCTGAAGAGTCATAAGGCGATCCGACTGGAGCTCAGCAGTCAAATTACCAAGGGCACCGGCGGTTTCAACTACCGTGGATTCAACCACCTTTGTCAATTGCCTTATGTTCCTGCTGTTAACCATAGGGCCCCAAAACGGCAGAATACCCTTTGCGAAATCTCCAGATTCTTGTCCTGTAGTGTCTTCTTTACTTATGACACCTCTAACTATCCTTGTCTTATGGTAATCTGCCGCGGCCGTGTAGGTGGGAGGTAACAGGAACAAGACAAAACATGTGCCTGAGAAGTCAGGAGGCAACCATGTATAGGCTCTATTATGGCAGATGAAATAGGTACCCTTAGCTGCTAAGAACGAAGGAGAAGTCTGAGACGCAAAAACATATGTTTCAGTGTAGATACTTTTCCCTAACTGAGCTCTGGGATTCTTGCCACTACCTTGCAGACAGAGGTGACCCTGATGGGGTACAATCCAGATCGGGGAGGATCTCTTTGCTCGCTGGTTCCCACTCAGAGTAACTCCATATCCTGTTATGTTCCATCCAATATATACTAGTGTCTCATCTCTCAGGATAGTCTCATAGGAAATATCTTCCCTAATCATATCTACTATACCCTTAGCTAGAGCACTATTCTTAGGATTATCTTTCACAGAACGTAGGGGGTTGGCTTCATACGCGTATATGAACACCGTTCTATATGCCCACACAGAACCATTATGGCTGAAAGGCAGGACCAGATAAGGGATACCTTTATCAGTAGTATGAGGCATAAGACCACACACCCAACAGTTAGTTGTGTTCACTACTAATTGGTGTTGGTGTAGAAGCTGAATGAATGAATTGTTGACAAATTCTAATCTTCTGGCAGACTCGTGTTCAGGCAGGGGGTGAAAAGAATGCGAGGAAACAGTAGAAGGAGGTATGGGCTGTGTAATGGGTGCAAATGTCACTTGAAAAGAGAATAAAACATATCCTATTAAAAACGTCATTACACTAAGCAACATGAAAATACATAATATCAAAAATCGTTTCTTTGTCATTATTATACCCATTCTGGCTTTAAAGTCCATCTGTCTGGCAGGTCTCTCATTCTTGAAAAACTCCATCCTCTCTAATTGCTGCTCGCGGTGGTAGGGTGTTCTATGCTAGGGAATGCTTCTGTCAGTCCAGGGCAACTCCCTTAGACCGACCAGAACTGTTGACCTAACGTCTTCAGCTGCACTCCAAAGACTTGGGCAACCACGACCCTACAGCTAAACCCGGATGGCGGTTCGAAAAGAAAAAAAAACAAAAATAAGAAAGTTTCTCAGATGAGAGAGCCGCACCTTTAAAAAAAAATAGCAAAGGAATGGGAAAAAAATTATTTGTCCTTAGTTCTTGGTCTCAAATTATAACGGCTTTTTCCAGGTACTGTCTGGTTCTGGAACAAGAGTTCAGGCTCTGTAGTGTTCAATCGAATTGACGGTGGCACAGCTTCTTGCAAATTATTGTCACTTTCTCGTTCAGAAATTGTTCCTTTTACACGTGCATCGCTAAATGGCAAAAAACGAGGCACAGTCTCAGTCTCAGAGTCAGCGATCCCCTCCTGGACCCATCGGTCGTACGGTAGAGGAAAAGGGACCCTCTTGCAGTGTACGCCGTGGATCCAGTTCTTTTTCCCTTCCACTCGAACAGCTGATCTTGTTGAGAGAAGGACGAGGTGAGGGCCGGTCCAACGGGGCTGGTCATTCTTTGTCCGCTGGAAGTTCTTGACCAGCACCCATGATCCAGGATCGATAAGATGTCCTGGAGCTTCAGAGACCTGAGGCAGAGTATCGTGAACCTGTTGGTGTAGAACACGCAATTTAGCCGTCAATTCATACAAATAATCAAGCAGTACAGGGTGTTCGATCTCACTGAATTTTGTTGGTCTTGGCACTCCCCATATGTTGGCCGGGCGGCCGAACACAATTTCATAGGGACTAAGTCCCACTCGCGAATGCACAGTCATTCTTGTTGATAGGAGTGCTAGAGGCAGAGCGTCAGGCCATTTAAGACCAGAGCTCTCTTGTATCTTTGCCAACTTCAGTTTTAGCGTGCCATTATAGCACTCTACTAGTCCAGCTGATTGGGGGTGATTTGCAGCGTGGAATTTTTGCTGGATACCTAGCCCCTCACATACTTTTTTCATCACTCAACCCACAAATTCACTCCCATTATCACTCCAGACCATTCTCGGCATTCCAAACCTAGGGAAGAATTCTTTGGCAAGGGCTTTAGCTGTGGATAAGGCAGTGTTGTCTTTTAAGGGATATGCTTCTACCCATCTTGAAAAAGCACAAACAACAACGAGTACGTATTTCAGATTGTTGCACCTTTCCATGTGGATGAAATCTAGCTGCAAAACCTCGAACGGATACGTTGGAGGCGCAAAATGACCAGCTGGAGTTGGGGTTCCCCTACCAGGATTGTATTTCAGACACACCATGCAATTCTTGACCACATTCTCTGCACATTTAGGAATTCCAGCATTTTGCCATACTGGAGCCAACAACTTACAAATCCCTTTCACACTGATATGGGCCATTCCATGAGCCATTGTCACCACTGCAAGCACATAAGCATCGGGTAACAACCATCGCTGATGTTCCGACAAGTCAACCCAACAACCATTTTCATCCAATTTACCCGTACTTTCTTTCCACACACTCAACTCTTTCTCTGAAGCTTCAGCTTGAAGAGACTTCACACCCTCTATCGTATCTTCACATATTCCAACGTCACCAACCCATCTTGCGGGCCTGCAACATACATTCGATTCATCACATCTTTTGCTGTTTCTTTTGCGATTTCGTCAGCAAATGCATTGCCACGACCGACATCATCAGTAACCTTCTTGTGTGCACTGCATTTCACAATCGCAATTTGTAATGGCAAGGTCAGTGACTCAAGAAGCTCATTCACCAACTGACCATGCTGAATTTTAGCTCCATGCGAAGTCAGGAACCCACGTTCTTTCCACAATCGTCCAAAACTATGGGCCACACCAAACGCATACTGGCTGTCGGTATATATGGTCACTTTCATTCCTTTCGATAATGCACACGCTCTCGTAAGTGCAATCAGTTCTGCTGCTTGAGCTGAATTATGTGGTATACGTGCAGCTTCAACAATCGTATGCAAAGTTGTGACAGCATATGCTGCAGTCGTATCACCATTCGGAAGCTTGAAGCATGAACCATCCACCCATAAGGTACCATCACACTTTACAAGAGGAGTATCTTTAAGATCTACTCTCCCTTTCATTTCTTCTTCTGTCCTAAGAAAACAATCATGTTGTTCAGCATCATCTGTCTCTACTGAAATCGGCAATAACGTGGCTGGATTCAATGTATTGCACCTCTTTATGTGCACATGACTCGCTAACAGTGTCAACTCGTAACCTGACAATCGAGCACTAGTTAAATGCTGAGTCTTGGTCCTGTTTAACAACGTGTCCACTGCATGTGGAACCATCACAATCAACATATTATTCATCACTAACCCAGCAGACTGTCGAATAGAAACAGCTGCTGCCGCTGTGGCTCTCAAGCAACTCGGCAATGCTTTAGCTACCGGATCCAAAGTCGATGAAAAATATGCGCATGGGCGCTGCTTGTCTCCAAAAGACTGTGTCAGCACTGACAATGCACAACCCTCTTTCTCATGGACATACAGTGTAAAGGGCTTACTGTAGTCGGGGGTACCCAACACAGGAGCCGAACACAATGCATTACGCAATTTGGAAAAACTTTTCTGACAATCTTCAGACCGCGGAACGGGGTTCGGTGTATCTTTATAGGTCAATGCTACCAAAGGTTTGGCCAGCAAAGAAAAATTCGGTATCCATTGTCTGCAGTATGATGTAATGCCCAAGAAAGCACATACTTCTCTCTGTGTCCTTGGCACACTAAATTTTGCAATTGCCTGAATTCTTTCTGAGGTCAGTTTCCTTCCCTCCTTCGATAAGAGATGACCTAAGTAGGTCACTTCTTGTCGACAATATTGCAGTTTTGAAAGGGACACTTTGTGATGTAAATCAGACAAATGACGCAACAACAACAAGGTGGCTTCTTTACAAATCTCTTCAGTATCTGTAGCGACTAGCAAATCATCAATGTACTGAATAAGGGTAGCGCCGTCAGGTAAAACAATTGCATCAAGCTGTGTTTTTAAAGCCTGACTATATATTGATGGACTTTTACAGTAGCCTTGTGGAGCGCGTTTGAAGCGGAAACTTCGGCCTCCTAAACTGAAGCCAAAAATATCCCTGCTCTCCTTTGCAATCGGGATGCTGAAGAAAGCATTCTTTAAGTCAATCACCGAGAACCAGGTGGCGGAAGCTGGAATCATAGTCAATAGGGCAGTGATATTAGGAACAACTGGAAACTGTGGCACAACTATTTTATTTACCTCTCTAAGATCAATCACAAGCCTGTAAACAGGTGGCTTAGAGGGGTCAGTATGTTTCAAAACAGGCAGAACAGGACTATTACAAACGTTGCCTCTTGTCTCTTCAATTACATCTTTTTCAATTAAATCATAAATGATCGCTAGCAACGCCTTTTCACCTTCACTAGAGATCTTGTATTGTTGAATGCGTGGTAATTTAACATTGGCTTTCAATGTCACAACATAAGGCGGTATTTCCAACAGACCCACGTCATTAGGACCAGTAGCCCAAATGGTATCAGGAAGAAACGATAATTCGGTCAGAAGTTTATCCTTCGACAAATACATTGGAGAGACCATTTTCCTACCCAGTGTAAGTTGTACTCCCGAAGGAGAACAATATAATGTCGCATACAATCCTTTCAACAAATCCAATCCTAACAAGTTTTCACCACAACCTGTCGTCAGAATAAGGGGTGCTTCCAATTCACAAGGTCCAACAGAAAGGGACATAGGACAAGAAATCGGGTTTCTAACCGGGGCGCCAGAAAAACCTATTGAAACATTCATCTCGCCAGACAAAGGTGCGCCAGGGAGTTTTGAGTGCATAATAGAACTCTTTGTAGCACCAGTATCCAACAGAAAAGGCTCCGACGCACCTGAGGTAATCACCTTAACATAAGGTCCATTCTGATCTACTGGAACTAAAAAAACTCCCTCTCTTCGTCTATGGCTGTCCTAGCAATTATTACCTTCCAGATCCTCATCTTCTGCATAGTAGTCGTCAGCATAGTACTGAGCCGTCCTACCAGACGCGTTATGTTGCTGGTCAAAACTATTCATTGAGTTTTGAGACGGAAAGGAACGCGTGTTCTGGGGGAAACTTCCACGTCCTCTACCTCTAGGAGCTTGTTGAACACCTCGACCTCTTGAGCCAGAAGCACCATTCGTACGCTGTAACAAAATAGGACAACTATACTTGAAATGACCCTCTTCTTTACAATATGAACACTGATTGGGACCTACAGGAACACGTGGTTGAGAAAACTCGAACCTTTGCGAGTTTCTCTGCAACTGTTGAGGTTGCTGATAGTTACTCTGACCACCACGTGGTGGATACGCCTGTTGTAAAAGAACCTTCGTCTTTAATTCTTTAGTTTTCTTGTCTGCTCTATCCTTCTCATCTTTATCCCTATTTTCGTAGTACTGTGCAGTAGCCAATATTTGTGCTGAAGAGGAAACGGCCCAAGAACTCTCTGAATCCTTCAATTTCTTACACAGCTCGGCAAGCAAATTGTGCACAAACTTGTAGACGAACAACCGTTGACCACCTTCTGTACTCATATCTTGACCACTGTGGTCGATAAACGTTTCCTCAAACCTGGTGAAGAAATCAGACACTGTCTCATCTTTCTTCTGCTTACACGCAGACAATTTATCCCAATTCACACGCATCGCAGGCATTAAAGTCTTCATGTAAGTAATGATCCTAGCAGGCAGTTCTGCTATCAAAGGCTCAGGCTTGGCACCACCAACTTGTCTATCATTTGCAGCACTAATATTAGCCCATGAGTCACCTAACTCTTGTGCATGATCTGTATGACGAATCAATCCCCACAAAGGCTGTGGAACAACATTCCCAAATAACATGTCTATGTCGGCTAAATTCATAATGCATGAGTCTGCAGTCTGTGATAATTCCTTATAATACCCTGCAGGGTTTTTACGGGGATCAGGCAAAGTCTGCTTAAGGGCTAAAACTTCAGCTCTCTTCCACGGAACATGTACCCAAACACGCTGAAAATGAGCTGGGACAGCATCAATTTGATTAGCAACATCAGCCGCAACAGCGTCCTTCCATACCGGAGGGACTTCTCTCATTGGGTACTGTCGCACCTTTTTTTTAACAGAGGAGTCATGTTGGAACAATGACTGAGAAGGATCCTTATTCCTAAAGGACAACAACGTCGCAACTGCTTTCTCAACATCAGGACCCACAATCGTGCCTTTTTCAAACTCAAACCGTACACGGCACAAATCAGGCGGATTTGTTTCCAAATCATTATCCTCTAATTCCTCACAAAGGAAAGCACACATTTTCTCAAAAACGTATCTTTGTTTCGGTGCTTCCCATTGACGGAAGACATCCATAACAGACTCTACATCGTATCTTAAAGGGTAAACAACCCATTTACGCGCCATACGGTCAAACATTTCTCTCTCTTGAGAATTAGGCAGTTGACTACGCGACTGCTTACGCTCCGAATCTGGGGTCACACCAGACGACCTAAAGAGAGGAAATATAAGGCTGGCAACAGTATCTGTCATTCTCTGTCGGACAGAAGGAGAAGTTGATGAAAGAACAGGAGGAAAAACAAAGGGAGGCAAGGCAGACGCATAAGCAGACGCAGAGGCAGTATCAAGAAGAACACCAGAAGAGGCAGTCGATGTAGTACATAAAGTCGTAGGAGGTACAGATGGAGCAGGTAGCGAAGTCGGCGGCCCTTGAAGGGGCTGCGCCATAGTAGTAGGAGCCAACTGAAGAGGAGCTGGCGGCTGTGGAAGAACCTGAGGCACAATAATCGGAGGTTGCACAGCTAAAGGTTGCGGGGGTTCTGTAGCATTCTGCGCATAAGGGGGTGGCGAACTCAACAAGTGTGACATTAAAGGATCTTTCTCAAGTTCTTTTGCTGCATCTTGCTGAAGAAGCGGAAGAACTGGATAACATTTATCGGTCACCATTTTACGTTGCCTGTGCAACTGCTCATTCATCTGTTCTTCTTCATCATCTTTAAACTGCATGGCAGCTTGAATTATCGAGATACCCTCTTCCCTCTTATTTCTCTTTGCTAATTTAATTTCCTTCTGTTTGGCTTCCTTACGCCATAGGCGGAAAGAGTCAGACATCGCCGGCCGGGCTTTCTTCTTAAAAAGTTTAACCTCCAGATTATTCAGAATCTCTGTGTCAAAACTACCATATTGGGGCCATTTTAAAACACCATCTTTCCTGGTGTATCGGATCCATACTTCATTATATGTGAGGGGGCCTATGCCATGTTTCACATATAGTTCATAGGTTGGAGTTCCAATCGGAGGAACCGGACACGAGTCCTCCAATCGGGAATCCCTATTATAACCAATACAAAACAAATTTCCATGTCTGCTAAGACCAGGCAAACTAGCTTCAAACTTCAAAGGATTATCGAATACGATAGTCTCGTGAATACACGAATCCCTCGGCTTTGGTACTTGCAAGTTCCAAATCAAAGATCCCAAGGGGATACCAAACTAAGAACCAAACTAAGGACTGGGAGACGCTCCACTTATACTTAACTGAGGTATCGATGACGTCACCAGAAGACTCGTTTATCATTTCGCTCTACCAAATCATCAAGGGTCCAAAACAGGGCGATAGTCAGGGCAGCAGTCCTTCGTGGCGTCGGGAAGCGGGGAACCTCGCAGCAAAGACTTTCGGACCACGTCGACATACAGGGGTCGATGAAGTGGCGGCCTCCCTCCAGAATTTTCACACGAAGCTCCTCACGAACCTCTGGTTTGGACTGGTACCGCTGAAATCGCCCCACGTTGGGCGCCAACTGAAGTACTGGGTTTTTCAGAACCCAGTGGTGCCAGGGAACACACCCTAAGACTTCAAGTCCTTCCTGTTTCAGACTACAGAAACACAGAGTCTTCTTGGTGAAGTCAAAGATCTTGTTTATTGGCTGCAGCCAGTAACAGGTATCCTAGAAGTACAACACAGTGTATATTCTCAGGAGACTGCTCTCTTTGCAAAGCTAACCTTCTCTTTTATACAAAATATTATGCTTTAGGCAAACATTCCTTATTTTACAGTTGACCATTCACATATTTTCACTACAAAGTAATAGCAGGTTTATGATGACAAGCCCATATTTCAGTTTGTCCAGCCCTCAATCAATTACCCGGCAAGGCTTAGTACTTTCATCAGATATCGACGGACCCCCAATATAAACGGGCACCTCCTCCTTGTAAAGCAAGTCATAAAGAAAGAAACAGGGACAGGTGTGTGTAAGATTAGGCATAGTTTGTGTGTGATGAAAGGTTTTATGATGTGTTGTGCCTTGATACTAATCTCATTCGGCCACTGGGAAAGAAACTGGCCGAACAGGTTTGGCTTCAGGCAGTGGAGTCAGCTTGCCCAGGTCACAGAGGAGTCAGCAAAGATGTACGTGTCCTTCAGACTCGTTTTCAGCATTAGACATTGGCCTATGTGAGGGCAATCATAAAATGGCTGTCGTTTAAATGGAACACGAGGGTTCAGGACGGAAACTCTGATATTCGGGTGATTTCGTTACCCGAATATGAATACAATGCTTGTGCATACTATTCTAATCATTCCCGGTCTGCTGATACCAAAATCGTTGTGATACAATGACGTTTATAACACGGTTCCAGAATTTTCAGTACCACAGCCCTGCTCTTCAAGACTCAACAGCTAACCCCAGAGTGACTCCAAAGGATTGTTGACCTACTGTCAGGAATCCCCAAGGTGCCTCCTGCATTATATGTCAGCATCCCCAGGGATTTGGGTTAAATCATATCTCTGTTCTTGGTTAAACCTTCATGTGTTGTAGCTTGGACTCTTGCTCTGAGCAAGACTGCGGGTCTCAGGATGACAGTACTTTTGTTTGTAGGTGACTAAGTTTCTTCCTACAACTAGTTGTAACTGTTGTCCAAACCTTACCGGCTTACTAGCAGTACCTCACCAGAAACAAAATAGTAAAAGGTGATTTGTAGCAGTCGCTTACGCATGGACTCAAAATAAGATATCTCAGGGTTGTCGTGGTTAAACGGAAATTACCCTTTTCTCACAGATTTATTATGTCTCATACAAACAAAGGCAATAACACAGATGCAGTGAAGTTATAATAGTTTTTATTCAACATAACTGCAATTTGTGATAAGTTGCATGAACTGCAATGATTAGGATAATGAATATACCAAGCAACAGTATTGTGAAGAGGAGAGTCATTGTTATAAAGAACCCCACCATTATGCAATATATGAAAGAAATATATGTATATGTAAAAAATGGAATAAGCCCTAATACCCTAAGGAGTGTAGGTCTAACCTCCTACCTAAAAAAAGGAGAGCTGGGTTTGTTAAACCTAATCTGCCAAAACCGTGTCCATGAGAGGAGCCCCCAACCCTCGTTACCTTGGAATGAGGTCTCTATCTCAGACTCCGCAGGGACACGAAGACTGGGTCAGCGTCAAGATGACTGCAGCATCGGTATCAGCGATGGTGGCGATGCCCTCTGGTCGGAATCCCTCTGATTATCTGTCTAAAGTGTGTTGTATTTATACAGATCTACAAGGTCCCCTGACATAAGTGGTATTCATAACAATAGATAACAGGCATGCTTGGGGCGGCAATTAATATCAACAATCCCTCGAAAGTATAGAGAGGGAAAATCCCTAAGTGTGAATGCCTACTTTATGTTTGTCTTTCGTGCTTGATCTTGACGCCTTGGCGCAGTGACACCGATAATAGAACCCATAACAAGTGGCCTAACTATAAACAAGGCCGCCATTTTAAAGGAAATAAATAATTAAATGGACTAAGACAGAGCAAGCTAAGTAGGTTAAAAGTCACTGGGTGACGGGGGCACGAGTTTACAAGCCTACGGCTAAGCTAACTCCTGTTATCCCGTTAAAACAAACTAGGATTCACTACACCCTCCCCATTGCCGTAACAGGTATGATGAAGGTAAAGAAAACCAATCGCTAAAAAGCTGCCACTGAACTAAAAGCCAAAAAAAAAAAACAATGACAAAAAATAAAAATCTGTGTGTTTAAAATTCGCTTAAAAAACATTCAGAGATGTTAATATCAACCATGACAAGTATAGCAAACTTTTAGTATAATCGCTACTTCTTAGAACCGGGAACTGGCAAGCAAATTCATCAAATTATGTGCTATATGCAGGATCTTGAAGAATGTCATCGAAGTCACCATTCAAGGATCTCAAAAATGAGTCAACATCCTCTGAAGTGAAATTGAGAGCTGGACGGACAAACGGATCCACAGAGCAGAAGTGAGCCATGGTCATCGGTGTATCGACACTCGATGCAGTGTCCTCATCCATGTTAGATCGTATAACAGAAGGCCCATAGGTGGCCTCGCGTAGCAACCGCAGTCTCAAGGGGCATGATCGTGTATGAACCCTCATCGGGGACATCAGCAGTTCGTGGTCCACAGGAGATGTCGGCGCAACAGCAAGACAGACCATAGGCAGATGTTCAAAGAGACACCATATGCAGCGGAACACTGGTTGTACGCACCACAGTAGAGGCCGGAATGACAATGACCAGTCAAATTCCAGTTCCACCAGCAAAGGTGTACCGAAGATCCGAACCATGCGTTCACGGCACAGCGTTGTTGACGGGAGCGGCTCCATTGCTCTGTGTCGCTGGAAAAAAACAACCACCGCGAATCAGAAAAAATAGCAGTAGTAGTCCGCCAATTAGTCAAAATAATCGGAAAGCCACCAAACACACTGGAAAAGAGAGAATGGATGGCTGATGGGATGACTCCGAAGACAGTCTGGAAGACCCGACAGCCTTAAAGAAATGAACAATCCCAGTTGTGCTTGAAGCATTGAATTTCTGGATACCAACTCTCCAAAGTGTTTGGGGAAATCGGTATTTAAAAGGGATTGTATCTCGGCTGATGATCTCGCAATCTGGAGAGCATACGTCTCTTTTGCGGATGTCAAGGCGACCTGTTTTTGAAACAATAGCGCCTTCAGTCTACTCAACTTGTCATAGTTCACATTAATAGTATCAATGTGGGGCCACATTTCAGATACTTGTATCTCTCGCGTGGGGGGAAACAAAACATGGCCACAACACGTAACGACCTTCGTGACTGAGATTGCGTAGGCAATTCCAGGTCGCAAGCCGCAACAGCTGTCATCGCTTAGAAGAACATAACTCCCATTAGAAAGTACATGCAACACTGAACAAATCAAGGGGATGGGAGTACCCTTCAGAAAACAGGCCAAATTTGCGACCCCCGCATTGCAAAGGCCGTGAAGAGACACCTGTTTGCATATCATGGAATGACGAACAGTAGTCTCACATTCACTTCCGCTAAGAAAGACCTCCTGTTCGCCGTTCAGACATCGATACTCAAAGGGCAACTCCCACTGTTCCTTAATAAAGCTATCTCCTAGCCGTTCATATCGTCCCACTGCAAGATGTTTCAGGCAGCTTGAGAAACGAAACGTTGAAAACGGTAAATTAATAATGCCGTGTAAGAGCCAGATAGTTGAAGGACTCTCTGCTACCGTGAAGGGCAACTTATCTAATTTTTCAACTTGAAGCAAGGTGAAACGAGCCTCCCTTTTAGCCATTGTCTCTTGTTCCCTGGAAAAATTAAAAGCAGCGAATAGTTCACTCCCATTAATGTATTTCCATGGAATGTGGCCACTTCTCAGTGTCTGCAATGCCCAACTCAGCTGCATGATGGAACGCAGCTGTGTTTGCCCATGATATAACCGGGACAAATCAGTCTGAGTGATATCAATAGCAGATGACACTATATTCGACAGTGAATAAATCCTGTTGGATAGCGTGTTCATGCCATTGTCGACAACAGCCAATGTTTTTTCCAAATTCTCCTTATCAAGTTGCCGTAACCGTGCAGCAGCCTCAATTTGAGAAAGTTTCCAAATTTCATTATACATAGCATATAAAAAACGTTTCGAGCGTTGTTTCCTAGGACTTAATAGGAAATCTTGTAACTCTATACTGTCAGAAAGAGTGTTCAGGTGTTGTTTTACCGCTGTTAAAGTGTTCGTCTGTACCCATTGCTGGCACAGCTTACCCACACTGTATGTTGTAATTATACCAGTATGTTGACCTGATAGAAAGCGAGGGTCTGGCCTATGAATGGAAAAACCCCTGGAAGAGTTCAAAAAACGCCTCTGACATTCATCAGTGTCGGTGGGCCATACCAACCATCCCCCGGGACGGGTAAGTGAAGAATTATAAGCACCAGCCTTAACCAATGCATCTAGCCTGTCCTCTGAAACATTAAGAAAGTGTTGCCAATCTCTAAATTTTGTCGGTGTAGGAATATTGGGCATGTTTAGATCTTTAATCTTTGCTAACCCCAGACATGATGTCTGCTCAACAGTGTCATTCAAAAAGATCATTTGCACAGGAATTAAGCAAGCTCGAAACAAATCCTCCCTACCCTGTATTTGCCAATCTTGTGTTCCCCATACACTCTTCAAATCGATAGTGTTCTTCCAATATTCATAACCTTCAATCGAGAGTCGGGAAACAAAGGGATCTGAATAAATCAGTTTTGTATCTGTTAGCAAGAGTTTTCTAAATTGTGTTGTAGGTAATTTAAAATAATATGATTCAGCTTTCTTCGTATCATGCCCAGAAAAGTATGTGAATTTGTCACTGTAATACTTTGGACTCCCCACCCGTGGTGTTGAACAGTGTTCCCATTGTGTGTAGTTAAAAAGAGGCCTATATCTAGTTGCACGGTGCAGGTAGTGATGTCCCCAATTATTATAGCAGAACATTTCACCATAATTCATTGTATAATCATATACATCATCACTTCCAAAAGCGAAGTAGTCCTTCATTTCAGTTAGCATGGAATCAACTGTTTGGACATCCCAATCATCAGAGACAACATTAGGTGTAATAACATCAGACATTGAAATCTTGAACACGTATGGTATTTGAATTATCTCTGTAGGCCCGTATATATCGAACTGAACTTTGTCCCAAACAATCCCATCAGGAATTGGAATAGCTGTAATATTGACAGGGGACAAATCACGTCGGACCTTATGTGATGAAAGATGTGGTGTTAAAATTACATCAACAGGCTCCACTGAGGAGCGATCAGCAATATAGTGACCATTAATTAGTAAAAAGAAAACAGTCACAAAACCAATCCATAAAAATAATGCAATAAATGTCAAACAGAACCAGAGATAGTTCCATGGATATATCAAATAGTTCTTCTTAAGCCATCGATAGAATTTGCTACCTCTGGAAAGTTTGTCAGTCTCAGTTGAGGATGAATCTGAAGAAAAATCATAAATGTCTACAAAATAGCCAGAGGAATTTTCCGCAAACACAGGACGCATCGAATTCACATCCACTGCTCGTGGAAGTTCTTGATAGACGACGTTACCATTCGTGGAAGTGTTCGTGTAAAATACAGCCAAATCCTGTAGCAGGGTGTTCTCCGAAGTTGTTACTGGAGCCAACAAAAGTTCATTTTCCGCCCTCCCCATGGTTGAGGAAGTGTCTGGAACAGCAGCTGACATAGTTGCATAGTCAGTAGTAGCGATGGTCATCCTACTATGTAGAGGGATGTCCTGTTGGGTAGTGAGAGAGGATCGGGAACTACCCAAGGGACCTCCTGGTCTACTGTGAAGAATTGGCCACATGGTGTAATTTGATGTCATCAATGGAGATGAATCTGTTTGATTTGGAACCAGACAACGGTGGAAGGATGACAGTCCTGCTGCCTTTTATCCCCAAGACCGGTACAGGTGCTCTGTATGCTGGACCAAACTCTTTTTTCACAGCGATCTTCTCACGAACCAGATCCCCTACGTTAGGAATCCAGCCAGTCGAAGTTTTCGCCAAATCCCTTATTCCCAAGGTGGCAGCACTTGCAGATAATTTATCATCACGGAATTGTTGAAGCTCCTGTAAAACAGCGAGACGTTCTTTTATGTCAAATGGTGTTTCTGCTGCCACCATACCAGGGGCATCAAGATCGGGGACATACATAGTTGTCCCAAAGAGAACCTCATATGGAGACTTTCCCCCCAAGGACCGTCTTGGCAGATTATTCAGTGCTCTGTGGACCCCATATAGGTGATGTAACCAACTGCGGCCTGAACCTAATACTCGAGCTGTTAAGGACTGCTTTAGATCACGATTCCGCCTCTCCACGACCGAATTTCCCTCAGGATGGTATGGTGAGGAGTAATGGAGTTCAACACCCATCGTCCTCATGGTGTCCCTGAAAGCCTTAGAGGCAAATGCAGGGCCCTGGTCCGAATAGAATGCTGCAACCGCATATGTACCGATAAAGATCAGCAAATCTTTTATAACAGTCCGGGCGTCAGCCGACCGCTGTGGCCATACCCACAGGAATCTAGAACAGGAATCTACAGCCACTAAAATGTATTTGTATGCACCATCAGGTTGCAAAGGACCACAATGGTCCAGGTACACACAATGGAGTGGCTTGTCTGACACTAAGAGAGATGTCTGCGGAGGGCGTCTGATATTGGAGCCCTTAATCTGCTGACAAATGTCACAGCAAAGGACATACTGTTTAGTCCGTCTGCATAGACCAGGCCACCAGTACCGTTGTTGTAGAATGGTGATAGTGGCCTGTATACCAGCATGTGCAGAAGCGACACCCTCATGTGCAGCTGTAATCAGCTCCAATCTTTGGTCTTCATTTGGGATCACTCGATCACCAACATCAGGAATTGTTGCAAAAGCAACATTCTGTGCACTGATATGATAGGTATAGTTCGTAGGGTATCCTTTCGGAAGTGTCCTGCCTGCAGCCGAGGCTTTAACGGCAATCAGTATTTCATTATCCAACCTCGTCCGAGAACGAGTCACTGCAGCCACAGAAGCCGTAGCTACAGATGCTTTGGCTGCTTCGTCAGCCAATGTATTACCGGCAACATGTATTCCTACACGTTGGTGCCCTAATGTATGAACTACATGGACACATGGCAGCTTATCCTTAAGATCAGCCACCCTTCCCCACAACATTTTGTGTTTAATGGTGTTCCCTTTAGAATCTCTAAACCCGTTCAGTTTCCAATGATTGAGGTATTCATTGTATGACTGGACGCAGTAATACGAATCACAGACAATCAAAGTCTGTGTTCCTGGCTCTGAATGTTCGAGCGCTAGAAGAAGAGCCTTAAGCTCGGCCAACTGGGCTGTGCAGTCCCCTAAGGTCTGAGTGTAGGTATTATGAGGATGGAAAACTCAGTCTTCCATTACCCCGCACACGGCTGCGCAAGCTGCCAAGTATTGATGTTTAGTACCCACAGCCGGTTGTGCCGATCCGTCAGTATAAATGATTGTATCATAACTGTCTATTGGCAATATGTGTAAGGCAGCGGGGTACTCCTGTTCATACTGGAGAAATTCTTGTGTCTGAAGTCTTGGGTCAAACACATAATCAACATCAGTGGTGGTCAGAGACGTTGCCCATTGAATCCAGCGTGGATGTAATGCCTTAGCGTTTGGAACGCTCGCTTTAGTGACAGCCTCTAAGGCCGGAACCGGGGAGACAACAATAATGCGTTTCCCCTGGGCAAGCGGTCTCTCCTCTATGACGGCCATCTGAACTGCTGTCAGAATTTATTCAGTAGGAGCAAATCGTTTCTCTGCATTGGAGTACAAATGTGATTTGTATGCTATCGGCACCGTGTCAACCTCATTAAAGGTGACATAGGTAAATCCTAGGGCACCAGCTATTATTCTGATGACCAAATTCGTTTTATTGTCCCGTGTGTACAAGTGTCTAGCTTCCAGCATGTCTCGTTGTATGTCCCTAAGGATGTGTGTGTGTTCAATTGTCCATCGCTTGCTAGAATAATTGGGCTGAATTAAGTCATATAGTGGCTTGACGCGTTCAGCATAATCTGGAATGTATGTTCTGCCAAAATTAAAGAAACCCAGCAATGACTGTAATTTCTTAAGCGTGTTCGGAGGCTGAAGCTGAGCACACTTCTCTAGGAAGTGCGGGGCCAGGCTCTTCCCCTCGTTTGATAGCTCATATCCTAGGAACAATACACTAAGAAAGGCAATCTTGCTTTTCTTAAAATTAAATTTATATCCGTAGGCAGCAAATCCCAGAATTATCTGATCGACCCTTGCAAGATGAATGTCAAGGGTGTCATCAGTGAGATAGATATCATCCACATAGGATAATGCCTCGGAATCAAGCTCGTGCAGGATTGATGTGACACGGGCCGAAAACAGTCCTGGGCTGTTTTCATAACCTTGTGGTAAACGACAAAAGCGTTTCTGAGAACCAAAGGAAAATGCACTTAGGTCTCTACTTTCATGTGCTAAATTCTGGCAGAAAAAAACATTAGATATATCCAATGTAGTTTTGTATTTTTTACGCACTATATTATTAATCAGCGCTGTGCTGTGTGAATTTTGTATAGCATAAGTGCGTGTATGACTATTCAAGTGCCTATAATCAACCACTATTCTATAGGAATGATCAGGTTTCGCAACGGGAAATAGCGGATTATTCATTGCCGATGTACAGTGCTCAATTACTCCCTGGTATTCAAGTTGTGACAGTATCTCCTTTACTGGAGCTTTTGCTTCATGTTTGACAGGGTATTGTGGCTGTGGGTGTGGTGTAGACCGAACGGGAATAACATGACAAGGAGAGTCCTTGTCCCAACCTACATGATTACGGTATAATGCAGGTGCCTGCGCTAAAGCCCATTCAGCAGCATAGGCTTGTTTGTCTGCCTCCGGAACAAGATCGGAGAAAGAAGGCAAAATGACATCTTCCCCATGTGGGAGCTTGCGGACATGTTCAGGTGGCCAGTCTCTCTCGGCCAACAGGATATCACTAGTAAGTTCATCCCAGAATATTACACTAATAATGCGTTCCACGTCTCCCTCTATCTGAAGTGTTAAATCATAAACCCGATCGGGTGGGAGAACGCGGCCATCCGCCGTCTCAACTGCGATGTAATCGCTAGTTGCTGTCGCATCCAGATGATCTTTCAGACTCTGGCGACATATCGTGACCTCTGCCGCGCTGTCCAACAGAGTCACTGCCCACCTCTTGTTCCTCAACAGTGTTC
The DNA here is from genome assembly GCF_031143425.1 of Pleurodeles waltl. Taxonomy (NCBI): domain Eukaryota; kingdom Metazoa; phylum Chordata; class Amphibia; order Caudata; family Salamandridae; genus Pleurodeles; species Pleurodeles waltl. The sequence goes on along the minus strand of NC_090442.1, from coordinate 252,523,881 downwards.
TCAATACTACTGGCATTTTTAACGGTCAGTGCTGCCACTTTCTTCTTTTTAAATTGTGGCTTTTGCTGAGGAGTCTTTTCTTCTTTTTTAATGGTAGACTGCGGCAAGTCTTTCTTTTCTTTCACGTATTCCGGACGTCGATCTTGACGGCCCCCTCTCTCGCTACGTCTATCCGGTGCGTCCTGAAAGGAACGAGAAGGACGTGAATCAGTATATCTGTCTGGAGTTCTAATGTTATCCCTATTTCTGAGATTATACCTCCTTTCGGAGTACTCCGGATGTGGAGAATCAGCTCTTTTATTTCTCCTATCTTTGAAATCTTTTTGTTTGTCCCAGCGCTTTTTAGAGCCCTCTTGTGCTTGCTTTGTACCTTCCTTGTGGGTGGTACTCGGTATGTCCAATTTTTTAGGTTTGGCTCCCAGCCCATCCCGTCCTATACTAGTATAGGTATCAGATATTATTTTTGGTAGCTGTCTCTCCTGTTCCACATGTGGAGTTTCCCGGAGACGCTGGCGTATCACCAGTGCCACTGCTTCCCCTTTTATGTTACTTAATATTATCGAGGAGACGGCGTCAAAGTTACGCATCAATTTCCTCCCCAGATCCAGGGCCGGTGCGGCCCCATGTTCATTTTGTATTTGTTTTAACACTTCAGGTAATTTGGCAAGTGTAGGGGTACCATGTGTGGTAGTATAAACGGCAGCGAAGACTGTACCCCATGTGGCACATTCATCCACCGAGGGAACCATCCCAAACGGCAAGCACATAGTGAGCAATCTATGTTTTTCCTGTGGCCCCGTATGGGGGAACACAGCTTCCAGCTGATTTGTTTTCTGGGCAATCCAGAACGGTATTTTTTTCGATCCGAGGGCACTTTACCCATAATGGTATGCACTGTTTGAGGATTAATCCCAGTAGCCAATTGATATCCACCAGCCACCGGCGGTGCTGGACGTGCTGGTGTAGTGTTCAATGTTCGCATTACGAACTGGACCAATCGTCTATATAATGCCACTAACTCAGTTCTGGTGCTCTTGATATGTGAGCGATATTTCATGATACTGGTATGCTTCGTATCGTGCAGGTACGTTTGCAATGTCATATGTGTGAAATGTGTGCGTTCGTTGGTCAGCCTCAGGAAAGGTAACCCAACAGTAAAATGTTTCTGTTTGGTATGCTTCAGTCGCTATAATCAAAGTAACATCCCCACCCTCTTCCGTAAGGCCATGCGCTATTAAATGTTGTGTAAGTGCATGTCTAGCATTTGCAGGAATGTCTATGGTATTAGCCATAGTTGTTTAGAGAAACGGAACACCAAAAATAGGGTAAATTTTTCCTTTTGATTAGTTGGAGCTCAAACAACCTACAGCCTAATTAGGTGTTACCTGTTTGGCTGAGGAGGATTCTCCCAAAGACCACGGACGTCTCCGTATAATGGTACTGAGGGTACCTGTTGTCTGTGAGACAGTGATAGTCAGGGTAACCGTAAATTAGTGCCTAAACACCATCGTTGGTGGCGCCATGTCGTAGTTTGGACTCTTGCTCTGAGCAAGACTGCGGGTCTCAGGATGACAGTACTTTAGTTTGTAGGTGACTAAGTTTCTTCCTACAACTAGTTGTAACTGTTGTCCAAACCTTACCGGCTTACTAGCAGTACCTCACCAGAAACAAAATAGTAAAAGGTGATTTGTAGCAGTCGCTTACGCATGGACTCAAAATAGGATATCTCAGGGTTGTCGTGGTTAAACGGAAATTACCCTTTTCTCACAGATTTATTATGTCTCATACAAACAAAGGCAATAACACAGATGCAGTGAAGTTATAATAGTTTTTATTCAACATAACTGCAATTTGTGATATGTTGCATGAACTGCAATGATTAGGATAATGAATATACCAAGCAACAGTATTGTGAAGAGGAGAGTCATTGTTATAAAGACCCCCACCATTATGCAATATATGAAAGAAATATATGTATATGTAAAAAATTGAATAAGCCCTAATACCCTAAGGAGAGTAGGTCTAACCTCCTACCTAAAAAAAGGAGAGCTGGTGGATCTGCCAAAACCGTGTCCATGAGAGGAGCCCCCAACCCTCGTTACCTTGGAATGAGGTCTCTATCTCAGACTCCGCAGGGACACGAAGACTGGGTCAGCGTCAAGATGACTGCAGCATCGGTATCAGCGATGGTGGCGATGCCCTCTGGTCGGAATCCCTCTGATTATCTGTCTAAAAGTGTGTTGTATTTATACAGATCTACAAGGTCCCCTGACATAAGTGTTATTCATAACAATAGATAACAGGCATGCTTGGGACGGCACTTAATATCGACAATCCCTCGAAAGTATAGAGAGGGAAAATCCCTAAGTGTGAATGCCTACTGTATGTTTGTCTTTCGTGCTTGATCTTGACGCCTTGGCGCAGTGACACCGATAATAGAACCCATAACAAGTGGCCTAACTATAAACAAGGCCGCCATTTTAAAGGAAATAAATAATTAAATGGACTAAGACAGAGCAAGCTAAGTAGGTTAAAAGTCACTGGGTTACGGGGGCACGAGTTTACAAGCCTACGGCTAAGCTAACTCCTGTTATCCCGTTAAAACAAACTAGGATTCACTACACATGTTTCTAAGTAAACATAATGTGCTGTGTTACACAATTGGTTTTATTAATGCTTGTTTGACCAATGCTTGTTTGCTAATGTGAGCAGGTGTAGACATGTGTTTCTAATTGGGCGTGGTGACTCAACTGCTGTCCTGATTGGCTATAAATAGCCTCCCTACTTGGATTTGTTTTGCTTCCTGATCTCAGCATCTGACTTGGCAGTCCAGCCCCTGCTGTCATCCTCGTATTCAGGACTTTTGAGGCAATTCTTTTCTTCGTTCCTGTACTAGCTGACACCAGGCATTCCTCCAGCACACCGGAAAAGACTGCAGCTAAGTGACTAGTATTGTTCTTTGAGCGCCACGCTTTCCTAGAACAGCTGGTGTATTTCAGACCTCGTATTTTGGCAGAGTGCTTATCTTGAAGAGACAAATGCATTTCTGAACATTCTACATTATTATTGTAGTTACTTGCCTAAATGTGCTACAGGATATCTGCTTGAGCTCAAGTACTACAAAAAGTGACAGAGCAACTTTAAAAGAGCATTTACGTGACTTTTCTTTCTCTAATAGCATAACTCTTGGATTTAAATTGTGTCATTAATGCCTGTGTTTCAGGTTTGAGAAATTTGCTTTTTGAAGTGTTTTTCACACACAGAGTGAAACCTAACCAAACTGTGCCACCCTAACTGTTTGAACGCAGAGTGGACATTTGTATTTCTTGGATAGTTTTTGTTTCTTTTAGTTTAACCATATGCATGCAGGAAAGTTATATGTGATGTAATTAATGCCCTTGTTTATCTTTCTTGTGCATGATAAGTGCAACCACAGTTCTAAATGTAGTGTGCAACAGTGAATCTCTGTGAAGCCAGCCCTAGTGTTGCAGTACTTATTGTTATGGTACTCAGTTTGGGTTTTTGGTAATGCAGTGTTAGTAATTGTGCCAACAGTTATTATTATCCAAGAAAAGTGCTGGAGCATCCCGGAGTTCTTCTACCGCTCCCGTGCCCATATCAGAAAGAGAGATTCAGTTTCAAGGAAGTTGGCTGCACTAACTCTACTATCACGCTGTCAACAACGACCTGCCCCCCGAAGATACAGGGTGCCTGGCTGGACCGGCAAGACGTGGCAGTGTTTTGTCTCTTTCTCTTCCACTCCCCTTTTCCTTTTGAACACCTGCCGGGGTTTCTGTGTCCACCAGGAAATGCCGAGAGGTTTTCCAGGAGGTCGGAGGGCATACCATCGCCCCTGCAGACATCCTGCTTTTCAGGTGAGTGGCCCTGTCTCAACACCTGCCTCCGGTTCTACTAAGGGTTCTGCTGAAGACACTTAGAAAAATTGTAGAATTTTTACCTTTGTGTGTGTAGAGATTGGTGGTGCAGGCGTTAGTTCTATAGCAATTGGACTATGATAACTCGCTCCAAACTTGGAAGTCCCCAGTAAGTTGTTATAAGACTTCAAGCAGTACAAAATGCAGTGGCTTAGGTTTTGTTGAAATTACCTAAACATAACTCTCTTTCTGAAGCATTGGCCTCTCTACACTGGCTCCTTGTTCCTAAGAGAATACTGTTCAAGCCCTATGCATAGCTCATCGGGTTTTACACAACAAAATGCCCACAGCTATTACAATGCATGGTTTACCCAAGAGAACATTACATTCCTCTGCTTTATGCCTAGTAACAATTCCTAAGATTAACAAATCAAGAAGTGGAGGAAGATCTTTGTCTTACCTGGTTCCTAAACTATGGAAGTCATTGCTGAGAAAGACTAAAGATGAGTTCTAGAACTAGTAAATCAGGTAGGTTACTCTGAATATTTGTTTCAATTCTCCAAGCAGTGGTTGAGCTGAGGGCTGTTCCAAAGGGTGCAGCCTCTTTCATTTCCATTTCTGCCTGAAAGGTTGTGAATGCAAGTTTAGGACGAAATCTGAAGTGTCTGGATGTTTTATAGAGATAAAAAAACGGAAGTGATAGGTGGTACATGCACCAGTTTTGTGTGACAAACTCGTCATAGGTCATTCACCATAGCAACCATTCCCTGTCTGATTGTCCAGAGAATCTGATAGTTACTCCAGGCTGAAGAGCCCAGCGGCACAAGCAAACAGCTCATTCCACATGAAATAAAAGGTGCATTCGTAGGACACAGGGCACATAGCAATTAATGACGTAATTGTGGCAGCAATTTGATCATCTGGGTGCATTGTATAGAATGATAATATGTTTAGAATCTACACCTGAGCTCGTTTTTACTATTACTAAAAGACCACTGTTGATGCAAACCACCTTCTCTCATGAGCACTTAAGCTAGGGGAGTAACCGCTCACTCCCATCTAGCTTGTTACAGAGAACAATGAATGGCCCCTGTAGTTCTAGTCTATGTCTGTAATGAACTCAATAGTATTATGACACAGGACTCTTAGGAAACATATTGTAAAGCATGGGATTTTTAAACGTTGTGGGTTTTAATTCCACATGTCTGAGAGTTGCGTCTTCACTCTCTGCCTGTTATAGAACAAAATAAACTGAATTAGGTTCGTGGGCATTAGCGAAGGGTATGGAATGGATGGCCCTCTAGGCGGTGGAAGCAGTTGTCTGCGAGTGCATTTAGCAGGGTCTAAGTGAACAGGGGTGGTGAAAGGGATCATGGCGCAAATGAATTTAGGCATATGACAAGGGTCCTCAAATAGCATAAAAGAAGACCCCTTCCACTCAGTGCACTTTAAAACCGGCTTCAATATGGGTGAGATTTGCGGACAGAGAGTGAGTGAGGCAAGATCGCTAGCCATGTACAGAACAAGCTCGCCCAAGTGCAAGATAAATTAAGGGACAGGGAACAGTGCTAGAATTGGAAGAAATTTACTTCGGGAAAACATAAATTGGAAGGGGGGTAAAGTCACCAGAGGTGGGGATTGAAAAACAGAGTCTGACAGTCAATTTATTCATTCAGTTTAATACATCTGTTGCAAAAACATTGGCAACAAGGACATATGTAACAACAATTCTGTTCTAGATTACAAAATTGGTCACAAGGTCACCACATTTTAAAATATTTTACGGGGTTAAGACACCTGCTGCAGAGATCATCAGAAATTTTGAGGAGGTTATAATAGTACTGAGATAACTATAGTGGTTAACAAGGAACTGTCCCAGAACTGTGCTCTCAGTTTTGGCTCATAAAGTAGCATAGAGGGTTAATGTGTCTGCTGCAAAGAACATCCTGTAACATGCAGATAACTGATTATTTTTATTTAGATAGAATTAGATTAGATTAGATAAGTGGCCTGCAGCTTTTGACACTGAGATTATTTCGTCACTTTAATTTCAAAAGTTGCAAACCTTCTAATAAAACACAGTGATCTTTTCACGGAAATCAAGGAGCTGCATGCAAACTGTAAATCATGAGGTTAGATGCTTAATTTGTTTTCTCAATCTGTTGTTATTCTAAAATTCCAAAGAAGAATTTCTTTGGCAAGTAGTAAGGTTTTGTTAGTACAGACAACCAGGGCTGGACTTGGAATTTAAAACAGCCCTGGTAAAAATTATAAATTAATTCCCTGCGTGCAGACGTACTGATGCATACTAGAACCAGCTCCAAAAAATCAAAACAAAACAAGCAACTCTTTGAAGTTGCCCCGCGATCACGTAACATACACCACCACTCCTGGAGGCTGAAACTGGCCTCCAAGTGTCAGACCCGGCCTCATGGGGCTCCAGCCTCCCAGGGGATTGCCCAATTGCCTGGCTGGCCAGTCCGGCCATACAGACAACCACAATCACTGTGTTACATTTTATAGCCTGTGTAGGAAGCTAGCTCTGTATACACTATCTCAAAGTGGGAGATAGTGTACACAGAGTCCAGGGGTTCCCCAAGAGGCTTGACAGAGGCAATAATAGATTATACTAATGCTCTATTTGTGGTAGTGTGTCGAGCAGTTAGGATTATCAGAGGGGAGTGTTAAGCATTTATTTTTCACACACAGGCAATAAATGAGAACACACACTCACTGACTTATCTCCATGCCAATATGTTTTTATATAGAAACATTATTTTTTCTTAATTTATTTCAGAACCACAAGATTCAAATTGCAGGTAAGTACATTGAATGTAGGTACTTTGCATAGGTATAGATAGGACTTTGAATCAAAACAGTAATGTACACAGTTTGGCATAAAATGGCAATAAGCTATTTTAAAAGTGGACACTGTGCAAAATTCAACAGTTCCTGGGGGAGGTAAGTACAGTTAGGTTAATGTGTTAAGTAAAGCACTTACAAGTTCAGTCTCCAGGGCATGGGCAGCCCACCATTGGGGGTTCAAGTCAACCCCAAACACCCAGCACCACAACACAGGGCCGGTCAGGTGCAGAGGTCAAAGAGGAGCCCAAAAACATAGGCACTTTTGTAGACAGGGAGTGCTCCGGTTCTAGTCTGCTGGCAGGTAAGTACCTGTGTACTCGGGGAGCAGATCAGGAGGGATTAGTAGAGCACTCGGGGGGTCCCAAGTAGGCACACAAAGTACACCCTCAGCGGCACAGGGTCAGCCAGGTGCAGTGGGCAAACAAGGTGTCAGGTCTGTATTTGAAATCAATGGAGGGACCCGGGGGTCACTCAGACAATGCAGGCAGGGAACAGGGGGGCTTCTCGGGCCCGCCACCAACCGTGCAAGGGTGAGGGCCGCCTGCTGGTCACTGCTGCACCGGTGGTTGGTTCTTCACGAGCCTGAGGGCTACAGGTGCAGTGCTTCTTTCAGGCGTTGGGTTTTTTCTTTCTGGGCAGTCGCAGTGAGTGGGGTCCTCGGGATTCGCGTCATCGCGGGGGTGTAGAGAGGTTAGCCCATGGTGGACACGTCATTGAAGTCTCCTGGGGATCCTCTCTGGGTCATTGGTTTCTCTGGACACGGGCCAAGGGTGTTGGGTGCAGATTGGTGGGGACTCACGCTTCTGGAGTGAGGTGAGAGTCCCTTTAAAGATGATTTCTTCTTGCTTGAGGTAGACTGTTCTGCTGTCCTCGGGAGTTCATGGTACTTTGTAGTTGCAGGGCAGTCCTCTGAGTCGGCAGAGGTTGCTGGGCCCACAGGTTGCGTCACTGGTGCAGGTTCTTTGAATCATGAGACAGACCGGTAGGGCTGGGGCCAAAGCAGTTGTCATCTTCTTTCTTCTCTGCGGGGTTTTCAGGTCAACAGTCCTTCTTCTTTGTAGGTCATCAGGAATCTGGGTTCAGGGTCACCCCTAAATACTAAATTTAGGGGTGTGTTAGGGCTGGAGGGCAGTAGCCAATGGCTACTGTCCCTGAGAGTGGCTACACCCTCCTTGTGCCTCCTCCCTTTGGGGTAGGAGGGCACATCCCTATTGGGCTTAATCCTCCAAAACAAAATGGAGGATTTTCTAAGGAGGGGGTCACTTCAGCTCTGGTCACCTTAGGGGTGGACCTGGCAGAGGGGGTGACTCCTCCTTGTTTTTCTCATTATCTCCCTGGACCTGCCGCCAAAAGTGGGGGCTGTGTCCGGGGGGTGGGCATCTCCACTAGCTGGAGTGCCCTGGGGTGCTGTAACACCAGGCTTGAGCCTTTGAGGCTCACCACAAGGTGTTACAGTTCCTGCAGGGGGAGGTGTGAAGCACCTCCACCCAGGACAGGCTTTGTTCCTGGTCACAGAGTGCACAAAGGCACTCACCCCATGTGGCCGGAAACTGGTCTGGAAGTGGCAGGCTGGCAGAGACCGGTCAGCCTAGCACTAGCAGTTGGGTTGGCATGCAGAGGGCATCCCTAAGATGCCCTCTGTGTGTATTTCTCAATAAATCCCACACTGGCATCAGTGTGGATTTATTGTGCTGAGAAGTTTGATACCAAACTTCCCAGTATTCAGTGTAGCCATTATGGTACTGTGGAGTTTGTGTCTGACAAACTCCCAGACCATATACTCTATATGGCTACCCTGCATTTACAATGTCTAAGAATTGGCTTAGACACTGTAGGGGCATAGTGCTCATACAGCTATGCCCTTACCTGTGGTATAATGTACCCTGCCTTAGGGCTGTAAGGCCTGCTAGAGGGGTGACTTACCTATACCACGGGCAGTGGGATGTGGGCATGGCACTTTGAGGGGAGTGCCATGTCAACTTAGTCTTTTTCTCCCCACCAGCACACACAAGCTGTGAGGCAGTGTGCGTGTGCTGAGTGAGGGGTCCCCAGGGTGGCATAATACATGCTGCAGCCCTTAGAGACCTTCCCTGGCCACAGGGCCCTTGGTACCAGGGGTACCATTTACAAGGGACTTATCTGTGTTCCTGGGCTGTGCCAACTGTGGGAACAAAGGTACAGTTTAGGGGAAGAACACTGGTGCTGGGGCCTGGGTAGCAGGGTCCAAGCACACTTTCAATCATAACTGGCATCAACAAAAGGCAAAAAGTCAGGGGGTAACCATGCCAAGGAAGGCATTTCCTTACAGGAGCGGAATAAAATAATTAAGTTGAAAAAAATAGTAGGTATAAATTAAATAAATATTTGTATACTTACTCATACAGACACATAACTCTTGCATTTTTACAATGCCAGCACATCTGTTACGTAGAGAGTTCAACAAAGTTAAAAATCTGCCTCCAATTCAAAGTTTCAGTCTTTTGAGTACTTGTAAAGTGATAACAAGCTATGTATCTTTGTTTGCTTGCATTGCATTGGCGTCCAAGTGTTAGGCTCCAGATGGCTCCCAGCCAAGATGATGCTTGAACACAAAAGTAGGGCTGATGGCTCTTTAAATCATGCCTTTGTTTTGTGCATAGCTGATGTTAAAATAAGTAAGCCCCTCGCCGTCTGCACTTGCTCGGAGGCAGCCGAGAGCCACAGTGGGCAGCTGGAAATGATAGTTTGGTGCGTGTGGTGCTCAGGGGTTAGCTCAGGGGTTAGATCCTGCTAGCAGCTGTGTTTGCTGTGGATTAAATGCACTGCTTGTGCATGATGTTTGGTGCTAAATGGTGCAATCCTGATCTATGTTGTATGTTAAATGTTCCAATCCGTGGTTGTAAAATCTCTACTGCTATGTTCAGAGAGAGAGAGAGAGAGAGAGAGTGATAGGTGGTGTTGGTAACCTTTTTTTAGAATATAAGATAACATATGAAAAGAAACTTACTTATTTTGTTTTGTGAGAAGTTGTCTCTAATAACATATCACAGATGAGGGAATAGAAATCATTCCCTCAGGGCTTCAAAGCATCTGCCGCTTGTAGTACCTCAGGCAGCTCTGTTGACATGTCATGAATACTACAATGTTCGGAGGATGTACATTCAGTGATGCTGCTTGAGGGGCGGTAGGAGAGAGTGAGTGTCATACTGTGGTGTGAGGTTTACCTGAATAAAGTGCGGGGGCTACAAGATAGTTTTCTTAAAGTGGTATATGTTGCTAAATTTTTATCTTGGTTTACTGGGGGTTAAATCCTCTGATTTCTGCAGAGGTAGGATTACATGAAGCGTTTCTTTAGGAGACCACTGTGCTACAGTGGCATGTTATAAATCCCCTATAATAGAGCAGTTCAGAGTCTTATATAATTGCTTTTGATAGGAGCTGCTCGCTAGTCTTTCCTTGAAACATATAAAAATGTGCCACGGGACGTGCTGTTTTTGTACAGACATCTACCAGCAGTAGAACGTGTTTGGGGGAGGGCTTACTTTTTCAAGTAATTGTCTAAGCTGTTCTGCAAAACAGCCCTTGTGTGGGATTGATGCTTCTCATAGCAGGGTTGTTCATCCTTGAGCACCCACTACAGAGGCACGAAGAAGTGTGAACAATCTGCACCCAGTTATGAACAGCCACTAAAACAGTAATGAGGAAAGAAACAAAAGGGTGGTTTTACCTAAAATAACCTTTTCATTCTGAACAACAGAGACTGCAGCTCCTTCACCCATATCCTCTACCAAGTGGAAGTGTTACATGAAGACTTATCTACAGCCCCTCTTAGTAAAAGGACCTGATTAAATTTATATCGGAGCCTTGTCTCCTTTGTCCTCACTTCACTGTCTAGGTATCCTCCCTACTGCATCACTTGTGATACACTTTCACTGTCTGGGAACAGGCCAGGGACTTCCAAAATGGAACCCACATGCCTTCATCACTCTATGTTGCTTATACATACAATACATATACTACAGTGGGCACATACACAAACATGTACAGCTACAATTGGATGGGATTAGGCGACACTCTCAGCCAATGCCAAATAACTCACTTTTATTGAGTGAGTGAAAAAATCTTTAATTACAGAATAGTGAGGTAAGATCTCTAAATGAGACCTTTTCTTTTTTCTGTGAGCAAAACCCCTTGTGTAGTGTACAGACCCTGCACCAAGGGCGGGATTCTCCAGTCTATGTCTAAAAGGGCTGTCCTGGGCTTGGCACACAACAGGCTAAGGCGCTTAACTTTTAAATGATGTGTATACTCTGAAATGCATGTTTAATCTGTCTGCCCATAGAGCACTATGTATAATGCTGTTTCTTTCTACAGCTTACAAAGCCTTCTCCCACTATATTCCTAAAATCCTGCATTAAAAACATTTGACCTTGACTTACTTCCACTTGATTCCTCTCCTTTCTCTCTTCAGAGTGACTCTCTTCTTACCTTCCATCCTCTGTATGCTTTTGTTTCTGAGAGTAGGCTCATCTCCAGGGCTGGTGGCACCCAGTGTGAAAATCCTTTTTTGGCTCCCCCCTTTAACCTTCTTCTCCATGGATTTCCTCACTACCACCCTCCAGCAGTGCCCCTCATCCCTCCATAGACCCTCTCTCACATGCATTTCATTAGTTTTATAGTGCTACTCGTACCAGTGCAGGGTGTCAGAGCACTTTACATCACACACATTATACAGAGACAATGAATCATATGTGTAAATCAGGAAAAGTTACATAGGAGAATGAGGATTACAAGGTGTAGGAATCACATGTCATCCATACTAGTAGGCATTATATTTTAAGAGTGTTTGTCCTGGAGAGGCACAAACTCTGGATTTAAAACGTACCACTGTGGTTAGTTTTGGCTCTACAAATAAAAATGTATGATTACTTAAAGTAATCCTTTTTGGCAACATTAGGATAATGAAAGACTGGAGAAAAACATAAGGTTCCAACTGAATGCCTTGGAGTTTGGAGGCAGTTCTTTAATTACAGCTCATGGGTCACTGTGGTATACTAGGATTGTAATTATGAATTGCAAGTAACAAAAGAATCCCTGTTACAAAATCAGTAACCCACTGAGCTATCCACATAAAATACAGTTCTGTGATCTGCATGGTACACTTTCTTTACAGCAGGCACATTAACCCTCTGCGCTGCTTTATGGTGAGTAGTAACTGCCACTAGACAAAACTTGATCTATCTCCAGCCGGAACAATAATCGCCACAGTTATCTTGGCATTTCTATTGTCGTCTGAAAACTGTCTGACACACAAGAAACTCTGCAGTGGGTGCTCTTAAACCCATAAGTTATTTTGAAACACCCCCTAATCTCCCAGGTCAGCGCCAAGTGTGGCTGCATCAGTCGCACCGGCCTGTAGCCAGCTCTGCTCCTCTCATGCCTGTCTGCCTTAATACATCTTACTGCAATTCTGCAATTAGTTGATGCCTCATTTCAAATATCAGAACCTCTCCTCTTTAAGACCCTATCCCTGGAACCTAACATTAATTAATTCCACCTGCCTGCCTATCTCACCAGCCATTCACCTGAAACCACATAGCATATTCTTATGATCACACCTAACGGGTATTAATATAATCTTTCACAAAGTAATTGGAGTAAATGCATGGAGTAGTTTTGTTCATAAAGGCACATGACTAATCTCAATAACCAACCCTAAATACTGTTTGGGTTCCCAAATAGCGTGCTACTCATCATAAAGCAGGGGTCTACAACCATTTTTATTATAAGAGCTACTTATGTTCAATGAAAATCATATCAAGCTACTGTTAATATTAGTGCAGAAATAGTGACCACATGAGACAAAATTACATTGGTGGCCATCCAATGCAAGATTACCAGCAGTGATTACCTTAGTGCATCAGGCAAGATTTCCCACAGTAATGTGAAAATGGCTTTATCACTTTGGAACGCTGGGCTAACACACAACAGTCATAGCTGCAGTGCCACTGGCAGCAAGGTAATAATTTTAGTAATGCCTCCCAAAGTCTCACGATTTACCACTCAGGTCTTAGCTTTAAATATATTTTGTAAATATAGCCCTTTGACTTAAAACATCAGCTAAGCTTATGAGCTAAACACGTTTTAATCTCAAATCACACTTATCAATTTTGGGATACCTAGAATAATTTAACCATGCAAACATTTCTAATTTAGTAGAGTGAGCTCAATACAGGAGAGCTACTGTTAGACAGTTGGGATGGTATCAGTAGCTCACGAGCTACTTGTTGGAGAAGGCTGCGGTAAAGCATCCAATTGACTTCTCAAGGGTAGTAAATGACATGTGCATTCAATTACAGTGCTATTTAAGTCTGGCTTTTGAGAAAGCTATAGTTGTCTCATTAGGTTACATGATCTACATATATAGAGAGTGCCTTTGGGTCGGTGGTCTTAATAGATTGTTGAGTTAAATTGCCATTCACGTTTTGATTACACCCGCCCTGGCATAGATCATGAGGCAATAGGTAAACCCACTTCAGACACTGACTCCCATCATGGTGAGTTGCAGAATTTTGCTTGTGCACACTGTGCACATCTGAATTTAAAGTACTCCCCTTGAGTGCCGAGGTAAATGGGCGTATGGGTCTTTATTTTAAAAATGTTATATTCACCTTTTGCACAATTTAGTTTTTTTCTTTCTGCGAGAGTCTGGCTGCACCCCCTATTAGATTGCTTTGTGCTGCTTGCAGAGTACCAAGCTACACACATTAATTTCTAGTGAGGCGATCTTTTTTCTGATTCTTTAGCATTGTTGACCTGTCCATAGCTGATGTCCTGGAATGCTAAGGAATGATAAAGAACAGAAAAAATCATTAACAGATGGCTGCAGGTGCAGCTGTATGCATGTGCAGCAATCTTTGAATTGTTTTCTCATTACTTTAAAGTAATCAAATATGGACTACAGGTAGAAAGCAACATGTCAGCGGTATAGGTGAGATACACTAATAATAAAGTGATAAAGGAAATGTCAAGAAGCATGTCGTAAGGTATGACTTAATATTAAGGATTTGGCAGGTGTGGTGGTTCAGTAGTCCATACCCGCTTGAGTTCATTTCAGAGAAGTAAAGGCTGGTGGTGCTCACAGATACCGCATCCATTTTAGGACATCCTCATTCCTCACTCCTCATCCCTACTTCTCAACCCTGCTTCTCATCCATCATCCCTACATCTCATCCATCACACATCATCCCTACTTCTCATCCATCATCCCTGCTTCTCTTCCATCATCCCTGCTTCTCATCCATCATCCCTACTTTTCATCATCATATATCATCCCTACTTCTCTTCCATCATCCCTACTTCTCATCCATCATCCCTACTTCTCTTCCATCATCCCTACTTCTCATCCCTGCATCTCATCCCTGCTTCTCATCCATCATCCCTACTTCTCATCCATCATCCTTGCTTCTTTTTCATCATCCCTACTTCTCATCCATCATCCCTACTTCTCTTCCATCATCCCTACTTCTGATCCCTGCGTCTCATCCCTGCTTCTCATCCATCATCCCTACTTCTCACCCATCATCCCTACTTCTCATCCATCATCCCTACTTCTTTTCCATCATCCCTACTTCTCATCCCTGCGTCTCATCCCTGCTTCTCATCCATCATCCCTACTTCTCATCCATCATCCCTGCTTCTCTTCCATCATCCCTACTTCTCATCCATCATATATCATCCCTACTTCTCATCCATCATCCCTACTTCTCATCCATCACCCCTACTTCTCATCCATCATCCCTGCTTCTCTTCCATCATCCCTACTTCTCATCCATTTTACATCATCCTTACTTCTCACTTCTCATCCATCATCCCTACTTCTCATCCATCATACACCATCCCTACTTCTCATCCATCATCCCTGCTTCTCATCCATCATCCCTACTTCTCTTCCATCATCTCTACTTCTCTTCCATCATCCCTGCTTCTCATCCCTACTTCTCATCCATCTTCCATCATTCCTACTTCTCATGCCTCAGCCATCATCCCTACTCCTCATCCATCTTCCCTACTCCTCATTCCTCATCCCTCAGTCACACCAACACATTTTCAGTTTTGTGAAACACACCTTCACACTGATTGGTTGGGAACAGCCAATCAGAGTTATGAGAGAGAGCTGCATTCTATTTCAATGAAAAACAGCCTCCTCATTGCACATGGTGGGTGAAGAGGGAGGAGAGAAAATGCAACTGTGTGTTTGTTTCCAGTGAATTCAAGGCTGCACAATATTTCATTTTATTTAACTCAGTGATTTTCTGTTTGCACAGGCCTCTGCAGAAAGCTCTGCTGGTTTGGGAAATACAAGGAGTGCACAGCCTGGGCCATAAATCAGCTCTTGGAGAAAGGGCTATACAAGTCATCTACAGTTCAACCAAAAACCTTTCTGGTTTCAGATGTAGAAACAAAATGTTTAAAATCAACTCTGGTGACAGTGCTATCCAGTTCATCCAAACCTTTTCTGGTTTCATGTTTATTTGTAACAAATAAAATGTTTAAATCTGAGCCTGCTTTTTATTTGTAACAAATAACATGTTTACATTTGAGGCTGCTTTTATCTCTAAGAGCTGTTTTTTTTTTCTTTTCTGAAACCAGAAAGATTTTCAATGAACTGTAGATGAACTGTATAACCCTTTCTCCAAGAGCTGATTTATGGCCCTAGCTGTGGGCTCCTTGTATTTCCCAAACCAGCAGAGCTGTAAGAATGCAACTCTCTCTCATAACTCTGATTGGCTGTTCCAAACCAATCAGTGTGAAGGTGTGTGTCACAAAACTGAAAATGTGTTGGTATGACTGAGGGATGAGGAATGAGGAGTAGGGATGATGGATGAGGAGCAGGGATGATGGCTGAGGCATGAGAAGTAGGAATGATGGATGAGAAGTAGGGATGAGAAGCAGGGATGATGGATGAGAAGTAGGGATGATGGATGAGAAGTAGGGATGATGGATGATGGATGAGAAGCAGGGATGATGGATGAGAAGTAGGGATGATGTCTGATGGATGAGAAGTAGGGATGATGTCTGATGGATGAGAAGTAGGGATGATGGATGAGAAGTGAGAAGTAGGGATGATGGATGATGGATGAGAAGCAGGGATGAGGGATGAGGAGTAGGGATGATGGATGAGAAGTAGGGATGATGGATGAGAAGTAGGGATGATGGAAGAGAAGTAGGGGTGATGGATGAGAAGTAGGGATGCTGTATGATGGATGAGAAGTAGGGATGATGGAAGAGAAATAGGGATGATGGAAGAGAAATAGGGATGATGGAAGAGAAGCAGGGATGATGGATGAGAAGTAGGGATGATGTATGATGGATGAGAAGCAGGGATGATGGATGAGAAGTAAGGATGATGTATGATGGATGAGAAGTAGGGATGATGTATGATGGATGAGAAGTAGGGATGATGGATGAGAAGTGAGAAGTAGGGATGATGTATGATGAATGAGAAGCAGGGATGAGGGATGAGGAGTAGGGATGATGGATGAGAAGCAGGGATGATGGATGAGAAGTAGGGATGATGGAAGAGAAGCAGGGATGATGGATGAGAAGTAGGGGTGATGGATGAGAAGTAAGGATGATGTATGATGGATGAGAAGTAGGGATGATGGAAGAGAAATAGGGATGATGGAAGAGAAGCAGGGATGATGGATGAGAAGTAGGGATGATGGAAGAGAAGTAGGGATGATAGAAGAGAAGTAGGGATAATATATGATGGATGAGAAGTAGGGATGATGGAGGAGCAGTAGGGATGATGGAAGAGAAGTAGGGATGATGGATGAGAAGCTGGGATGAGAAGTAGGGATGAGGAGTGAGGAATGAGGATGTCCTAAAATGGATGCTGTACACAGAGCGCTACCTGGTGTGAGGTTTCGTGTACATGGATGTGACAGCATCCCAACAGAATCCTGATGATGAACTTCATTTCCAGGAAGTCCTTGAACTCTTGCACTGTTTGGAAAGAGCAGCAGCCATTCTGAATCTCTGGATATCACTTTCACGTGTTTCATGTCATCCTTGCTAGGGAATCGCGCTACAAAGTTGCTGCAGTCAGGAAGTTGCTGCTTGGATTCAGGATTCACTGTTGCTTCATTGCTTCCCTGAGAGTTTGCTGTAGAGCAGTTTGTGAATACAGAAAAATATTATGAAATCCAAATTGTGTTAAGAAACAAACTTAGAACTATTTGAACATATGACCTTAAGCACTGTTAAAGACTTTAGGACTGTTTGCATTTCAACTTGGGATTTGATCATGTGAAGGAGCAGAAATAATCCATAAGTTGTTAGGACATTTAGACCTGGAAGGCATTTAGGTGCTTCCTCCGTATTTTTTGCTGTGGTCTTCGCTTGGTCCAGTTTATGGCACTTCAGTTTGTATATTCATAACTCAAGGTAGAGGTGGGTGTTTGGCACCAGGTAGGCACTATGATCTATGAAGGAATGTAATAATATCAAATTAGAGGTGAGGACCGCTGATACGACTTAATACACTTACTGATGTGGGATCCATTGCCATATATCTCCACTAAATTAATGTATACTTTGTATTTTCTTAATCTTGGTTTACTGTGTTCATTTGAAGCTCATCTCATGCTTTATATTTCCTCAGCCTTGACCCATGTGCAGCTCCCTGGCCTGCACTCCAGTGATATTCAATCTCTCTTGCAAGTGCATTTGCCTAGGAGTTCCAAGTGTCTGGAGATCTGTTGATCTTATTAGAGTTGGAAATCCTGGCAAAATGTAGTTTTGTTGCTTATAAATATAGTGCCCTTCAGATCTCAATGTTTCACATTGATGAACTAAAGGCAATCATGGGGGCAGGCGTCCAGAATCACTGATACAACCAAATACTGGAAGTTATGATTCACCAACAGAGAAATCCAGAACTCCACATTTCATACAGATATGTTTGTCTGCTTAAATCAGGCTTCTCTATGGGTAGCTCATGAACTACAGGTTTCTCTCCAACTACCTGTAAGTACCTCTCCTGGTTGCAGTCCAACCTAATAAAATAGAAGCTTTTGCTCGGCTGAATTAACATATGTATATCAAAATTAAGAGTGCATCTTTGAGGTGAAAATGTTTTTATTTTCAGAAGTCATGTGCTGATATTTGAATAAAAATGGCTGAATTTTCAAAATATATTTACATTGGATATTTGAGTGATAAATCATGTGGCGCTGTGGAGATGTTTTACAAATGTTATTGACGTGGTACCAGATGCATTGCTGCTATGGCTCTTTCACGGAATAGAACTAGCTCTTTCAGCAGATACGGTTGGAGGCACCTGGCTTAGATTCAGTTTTTGTTGCCCCCCCTTATAGAAATTCTTTGCTGAGCAGCTTTTGTTGTTCAAGGCTGATTCTTGCCAAGAAAGGTCATGCTCTTGAACTTGTATATTTGCATATGTCTATTTAGGACTCCTAGACCCAAAGTGAACTTGCATTGTCAGAATTCAAACCATTACTATTACTTTGGCTGAAGTCAAACGTCCATGTAAAATTGGGACATCAGAGTGTCCTTTATAATTGTGATGATAATACATAAACAGAATCTTTGCATCAAGTCTTGTGTAATTTGTCTCCATTTGTTTCGGATCAGAGGAAAGATTAATGACTCCGGAAGGTAGAATTGTAATGAGACGACTCATTGGAGCAGGACTCAAGAATGTCCAAGGTAAGATCATAGACAAGGAGCTGTGAAACACCAAATGGGTTTTGTTAGTAGAATGCAGAATAATGTTCTTTATGTTCCAGGTACGTAGAGTATTTTGACATGACCTGGAGTGAAGATAAAACTCTGACCGCAGGTATTAACAAACAACTCCAGGGCAACAGAATACCCCAGATCAGTGTCACAATCTAGTAAGAGTGAACCAGTGGAGAGTTATAGTAGGATCCAAAGAGTTAGCGTTGGAAAATGATTTATGTATGTCTTTTCTTACTGGTGAATGCACAACTTGTCTCTTTATAATTTTGTAGTTGTTATTTTAGCTTATTAGTTGTTCCCAGTGCTTTTCCCCTTGAGGCCACTTGTCCTGTGCTCTGTTTTGCTCACAACAGTGGATGTCAGATGATCACAGGGGATTATGGGTTCTTGCTGCCTCTGCAATCTATTAGCAGACAGAAGAATGCATCCCAATGTTCAGTCTAACAAGTCACGATAATAACTATATATGATATGTTGAAATGTCAATGCATAAGATATAAAGAATTCGTAGCAAGTGATGTGTGTAATGCAATGATAGAAGTAACAGTATATTAATGCCTTTTAATTTGTATTTCTTTTACACAAGAGTCAAGTAGAAACTAAGCTTATCTTAATAAGGGAATGCATTGTTACAAAGTATGAGTTAGTCCTCTTCCGAGGAGAACATTTGGGAAACATGAAATGGTACTCATCTCTTGTTATGCTTCAGTTTCATGCAGAGCAGCTTGATACAAGAACACGGAGAGTTGGTCACCAAAAGATACCTTAAAGGTAGATATTTCCGCTTGTCAAGTATAGATGCAGAACACCTATGACAGGATGCTAAGCTATCTCCTATTGACTTCAGATTCACACTTTGACCTGCAGAGGTCAGTGCCCAGCAAAGTCCGGTATCTCTTTTTCTCTCTCATACAATTTCCTTTCCCCATTTTTACTATTGCCCCTCATATCCCCGTGGTCTGTGGTGGAAGCTGTGAGAGATGGAATGCATCTCTCCTGTTGGATCCAGAGTGCAATTGGTGTACTTTCTGGCAGAACAAGAATTGGCAAAGTCAACAGCTCTCAGCCTGGATATGAAGGGCCAGGCCTATTGACTTTACCAATCAAGGTTGTTGTGAACACCCCATGCAAGTAGCTTATGTGGCAGGGAGGAGGGTGCTGCTTGGAACCCAGAGAAGACGGTGCCCAGGCGCATTTCAGTATGACAGACAGCATCAGCTTGGTTTGCTTGTTGCAGTGATTGAGCTTTGTGGGGGGTTGTAACCCCACAAGCCAGCTCTCTTCTTGGTGGCTTACCTATTTAGGACTTCAGCCCTCAGAGGGCCTCCGCAGACTGCTTCATCTCTTTCCATAGACAGCAAGACAGAGTACAATACAGCCGGATCCAGTCTCCCTTTGCATCGATGGACTTTGTTCTCTTTCGACCGAAGCTGTGTAACAGGCGAGCAAGGCCTTCTAAGACTCCTCTCCTTTAATGATGCGCATCTAGTGGGCTGTTTTATGGGAAGACTGGCTGGCCTCTGTGCTTCAAAACTGCATTTCCTGTTTGCTCTGTGCGTTCTAAGCCGTAAAAGGATCTTTTAGTAGTCCTATGACCTCACTGGATACGAAAATCCAAAACTATGGAGGTTCGAAACACTGACACTGTTTCTGAGGATCACCCTCCTTTTATGTGCATGAGACCTGTAGTTTGTCAGGTTGAGTGGCGCATGTGTGGGAGGAATAGCGCCTTGTTATATGGTTACTAAGTTGTTTCGTATCGTAATAGCTTGTTTTCATCGAACCAACAAATAGGTAATAGAAGGTGTTTTTTTTTTTTTTTTTAAAGTATCTTGCAATTTATAATTTGAAAAAAAGAACGGAAAATAAGTCTGAAAACTGCTTTCTCTACCAGGCTCTGAAGACTGCAAAAACTATGTTTTGACACAGCAAATGTTTATAGCTTTGTAATTGCCAAAACTAATTTTTGAGACAATCCATGTTATATGAATCTTGGCCCTCTTATAGGAAAAGCACCAAACATGCCGTTTTTGTCAGAATTATAGCTTTCTTTAATCAACAATGTCAATGTTTAGTCCCTATCGTAAACAGATGGTACGAACGGGTGCTGTTTACACAACAAAATGATTGTCTTGGTCCTGACTAGTGACACACTGGCAAAACAAGTCAACCGTTGAGAAGAGAAGGGAGAGAGAAGGAAAGAAAAAAGGAGGCAGAATATTGACAGGAAAAGACGGGAACAGGAGTGAGTGAGAGAGAAAAGGGCGCATGGGTAGAGGCGTCAGACGGGACAAAAGAGCGGGGCAGAGAGACGGGTGTGATTGGAGGTGAGAGGGTCGAGTCTAAAGAGCAAGGGGAAATGAGAGAAGAAGGAGGGGGTAAGAAGGAGACAGGGAGGAGTGAGACAGAGAGGAGAGAGGGAAGGAAAGACAAAACGAGGAGGGAGACGGGTGCAATGGGAGAGAGAGAGACAAAAGAGGAAGGGAGAGGCGGGAAAAGTGAGGAGAGAGAAACGGGGAGATAAGATAGAGGGAGAATAGTAGAAGGGGAGGAAAGATAAGGGAGATGAAAGGATAACCCTTACTGGGAGAAACAGGCTGTCTCGAAGCCATTCTGGATGAGGATCCAAGTGAGGGAGGAAGGAAGGAGGTGTTTTTTTCAGGCTACTTCACTATTGCCAATGCATGTTACTAAAAGTAACCCCCTTAAAATGTACTGAACGTGGAAACATGAGTTCCACTCCTCTAATTACAGAGCCTATGAACCAATGTCAAGCCCTCACAAACCTTCCAATCAATAATGCATGGGATGCCCCACAGGCATCTGATAATATAACCGCTTTCCTGATGTATGATAGGCCATAAAGACGACGTGTCTTTATACTAGCTGATAAAGGCACCATGTGGACGAACTTAGTGGTCATTGGACAGCATATTCTAGTCTCAGCACTGTCAACTCTCCTCACAGGACCATGGTATTTTCTTCAGTACACAATCATTCCTGCAGGAAAGCGCCGCACAGAGTTGCTGTTACCTCCCAGATTAACTACAAATATTTTACTGTACCAGGTCAGCTTCCAGGCTCTCACTAAAGGGCGGCAATTAGCAGGTCTCAGTACATTTAATTGTATTTATTAAGCATTATTTATAAAGCATATATTTGTTTATTTTTTGTATGGTCTAATAATTCTATGTTGGTAGGTATTTTTTTTGTAATGATTAGGAACTGGACTGGTGTATGTAACCGTATTAAGTCAAACACTTTCCCTGCTTTTGCTTTCATCGTAGTGTGAATTGTTAATCTAAGACCTTCAAGTCCCACACTTTCCCTGCATTTGCTTACGTGGGAGTAGGAATAGTAACTCCAATCCCTCCAAAGTGCAACACTTTACCTACTGTTGTTTAGATTGAAGAGAGAACAGTGAGTTTAATCCTACAAAAGTCCAACACTTTTCCTGCTGTTGCTTATGTCGGAATGTGGATAGTAAATCTACCCAACCAAAGGACAACACTTTCTCTGCTTATGTCGGAGAGGAAATAGTAAATCTTATGACTCCAAAGGCAAACACTTTCCCTGCTTTTGCCTTATGTTGGAGTGGGAACAGTAAATCTAACCTTCCAAAGGCCAACACCTTTCTTACTTTTGCTTAACCCTTTGGTCGCCAAAGGTGTAATAGCTACGTCCGGTGGCGTGGCGCAGAGGAGCCACGGACGTAACCATTATGTCCTGGGACGGCCCTCGGGGGAAGCGCTAGCATTCCCTCGAGGCCCTCACCTCGCCCCTGTGACATCTGATGATGTCAGCGCACAATCGCTTGCTGACCTCATCAGAGGCCACCCCCACTGCGTGCGGATCAAAAGAGAAATGCAAAAGCATTTCTCTTTCGATCACGGGCTGGGGCGGGAGAGGCATCAAAGGAAATAAAAGGCCTTTCCTTTCCTTTGATTTCTCTCTGAGCATTTCTGCAGATCCGATCGTAAAGCGATCGGGCTGCAGAAATGCCCACTAGACACCAGGGATTTTGTGTTTGTTTGTATTTTGTTATGTAATTGACATGAGGGAAGCGACCAGTTGAGCAAGGGTCACCCCCTGGGGGGGGCTTTTTTATAAGGCCTTTTCTGCCCCCCAGGGCAGATCAGCCTATTTAAATTGGGCCGTTCTGCCCTTAGGAGGGGCAAAAGCCATTAGACCCCAGAGAGTTTTTTTTTAATGTATGTAAACAATGCTGGGGAGCGACCCTTTGAGCAAGGGTCGCACCCCTTGGGGGTAATTTTTTATTAGGCCATTTCTGTCCCTCCCGGGGGCAGACCTGCCTATTTTAATTAGGCCGATCTGCCTCCAGGGGGGGGCAGAAGCTACTAGGCACCAGGGATATATATATTTTTGTTTACATTAACAATGAAGGGGAGCGCCCCCTTGAGTAAAGGTCGTACCCTGTGGGGCAATTATTTATGAGGCCTTTTCTGCCCCCCCCTGGGGGCAGATTGGCTTATTTCAATTAGTCTGATCTGCCCCCGGGGGGGGGGGGCAGAAGCCACTAAGCACCAGGGATTTTGTATTTTTTTTTTACAAATGGAGAGCAACCCCTTAGGTCGCTCCCTTGGGGGGCAAATTCTTTTTAGGCCATTTCTGCCCCTCTTGGGGTCAGATCAACCTATTTTGCTTAGGCCAGTCGACACGAAGGATTTTTTTTACGTCAGTTTCACGCAAGGGGTGCGACCCCTTAGGCAAGGGTCGCTCCCATGGGAAGGTACATTTATTTTAGGCCACTTCTGCCCCCCCTGGGGGCAGATCGGCCCTTTTTAATTAGGCTGATCTGCCACTAAGGGGGTCAGAAACCCCTAGGCACCAGGGATGTTTTATTATTTACATTTTTTCACAGATGGGGAGGAACTCCTTAGGCAAGGGTTGCTCCCCTGGGGGTCAAATTTATTTTAGGCCATTTGGGGGCAAATCGGCCTATTTGTATTATGCCGATCTGCCCCCCGGTGGGGCAGAAATCACTTAGGCACCAGGGATTGGTGTATGTTTTGTTTGGGGGGCAGCGCCCTTGGGCAAGGGTCATTTCTCATGGGGGCACATTACTGTAGGCCATTTTTGCCCTCTTTGGGGGCAGATCGGCCTATTGTTGTAAGGCCCATCTGCCCCAAAGGTGGGCACAAAGCCCACCGGAGACCAGGGAAGACTTTTTTTTTTTTTTTTTAAAAGAGGGTGAGGGAATGACCATACCCCCACTACAAATAAATAGGGACAAAGTTGTTCTGCCCACTGGTGGGCAGATGGGGCAATTTCCCCTCAATCCACTCCATAGGGGGTGCAGAAAGCCTACTATAGGCCAAGGAAAAAAAACAAAAATAGTGGTGTGGTGGCTACCAACCAGTATGGGCATGGTTATGCCCCACCCCTACTGAAGGGGGTAACATTCGTTCAGCTCTCCCCCACACATGGTTTTACATTTGGGCCATGAGAGCTTGTCTAACTCTCAAAATCGACCCATTTGGAATGGTGAGGGCTGAGCTTTTCGGACTTTGGAACGCTGCCATCTAGAAAAATCTATGAGACCAAAACACATCTGAAAACTAAACATCTGGGTGAGTCCAGGATGGTGTGTTTTACATGCACCCTTGCCATTTTCTTACCCACAATGTCCGGCAAACCTCCAACTTTGCTGGAAATCACACATTTTTGTGATGGAACCTTCAGGAGACTGCAGGAATCCACAAAATTCCTACCACCCAGCATTGTCGCATCTATACCGATTCTGCCCCACTTGTCAGCCTAAAAACTTTTTTTCTCAATCTGCCCTTTGGACCCGCTTTGGTTTCCCCTCATTTTTGACATATTTTTGGCTCTTCCCTGTCATAGGCACTTGGCCCACCTACACAAGTGAGGTATAATTTTTATCGGGAGACTGAGTGGAATGTTGGGTGGTAGGAAATTTGTGCTGGTGCGGTGATCCCACACAGAAATGTGGGAAAAATTTGATTTTTACCTAAATTTGAGGTTTACTGAGGATTCTGGGTAAGAAAACACTGGGGGATCCACGCAAGTCACACCTCCCTGGACTCCCTGGGGTGTCTAGTTTTCAGAAATGTCTGGGTTTGGTAGGTTTCCCTAGATGGCTGCTCAGCAGAGGACCAAAAACCCAGGTGCCCCCGCAAAAACAGGGAGTTTTATGTTTGATAATTATGTAGCGTTTTGGGGCATTTCCTGTTGTGGGCACTAGGCCTACCCACACAAGGTAGGTATCATTTTTATCAGGAGACCTGGGGGAATGCTGGGTGGAAGGAAATGTGTGGCTCCTTTTAGATTCCAGAACTATCGGTCACCGAAATGTGAGGGAAAAGGTTTTTTTTGCCAAATTTTGAGGTTTGCAAAGGATTCTGGGTAACAGAACCTGGTGAGAGTACCACAAGTTACCACATCCTAGGTTCTCCGAGGTGTCTTTTTTTTTTTTAAATGCACAGGTTTGCTAGGTTTTCCTAGGTTCTGGCTGAGCTAGAGACCAAAATCGACAGCTAGGCGCTTTGCAAAAAACAGGTCAGTTTGTTTGGGAAAATGTGATGTGTCCATGTGTTTTGGGGCATTCTCTGTCACGGGTAGTAGGCCTACCCACACAAGTGAGGTATAATTTTTATCGGGAGACTTGGGGGAATGCTGGGTGGAGGAAATTTGTGGCTCCTCTCAGATTCCAGAACTGTCACTGAAATGTGAGGAAAAAGTGTTTTTTGCCAAATGTCGAGGTTTGCAAAGGATTCTGGGTACCAGAATCTGGTGAGAGCCCCACAAGTCACCCCATCCTGGATTCCCCTAGGTAACTAGTTTAAAAAAATGCATAGGTTTGGTAGGTTTCCCTAGGTTCCGGCTGAGCTAGAGGCCAAAATCCACAGCTAGGCACTGTCCCAAAAAACCCGTCAGATTTCAATGTAAAAAATGTGATTTGCCCATGTTGTGTTTTCTGTCACGGGCATTAGGCCTACCCACACAAGTGAGGTACCATTTTTATCGGGAGACTTGGGGGAGCACAGAATAGAGGAACAAGTGTTTTTGCCCCTTGTCTTTCTTTACATTTTCCCTTCCAAATGTAAGACGGTATGTAAAAAAGATGTCTATTTGAGAAATGCCCTGTGATTCACATGCTAGTATATGGACCCCGGAATTCAGAGATGTGCAAATAACTACTGCTTCTCAACACCTTATCTTGTGCCCATTTTGGAAATACAAAGGTTTCCTTGATATCTATTTTGTCACTCTTTATATTTCACCAAATGAATTGCTGTATACGTGGTATACAATGAAAACCCATTTTCAGTGCAACTCCTTTATTGGCTCTGGATACATAGGGGTCTTGATGAACTAACAAGCCCTGTATCTCCCCACAACCAGAAGAGTCTAGCAAACGTAACGGTGTATTGCTTTTGAAAATCTGACATCGCAGGAAAAAGTTACAAAGTAAAACGTGGAGAGAAATGGCTGTTTTTTTTCACCTCAATTTCAATATTTTTTATTTTAGCTATCTTCTGTAGGAAAACCTTGTAGGATCTACACAAATGACCCTTTGCTGAATTTAGAATGTTGTCTACTTTTCAAAAATGTTTAGCTTTCCGAGATCCAGCATTAGTTTTACACCCATTTCTGTCACTAACTGGAAGGAGGCTTAAAGCACAAAAATAGTAAAAATGGGGTATGGCCTAGTAAAACGCTAAAATAGTGTTGAAAAATGTGGTTTTCTGATTCAAGTCGGTCTGTTTCTGAAATCTGGGAAGATGGTGATTTTAGCACCGCAAGTCCTTTGTTGATGCCATTTTCCGGGAAAAAAACACAAGCCTTCTTCAGCAGCCCTTGTATTTTAAAAAACAAAATTTGTATTTTGGCTAATTTCTTGGTCTCCTCCAGGGGAACCCACGAACTCTGGGTACATCTATAATCCCTAGTGTGTTGGAAACAAAGGGTGCAAATTTGGCGTGGGTAGCTTATGTGGACAAAACGTTATGGGGGCCTAAGTGCAAACTTCCCCAAACAGCCAAAAAAAGGCCTGGCACCTGAGGGGAAAAGGCCTGGCAGCGAAGGGGTTAAACTGGAGTTAGAATATTTAGCGTGATTTCTTTGAAATCCAACTCTTTTGCTTGTATTGGTTATTTTTGATTGTTATTTTTTAAATATTTAAAAATTTTAAATATTTTAATCAACTGTTATATATGTTTTTGCTAATATATCTTTCTTAATATTAATTTTTAAGTTGCTAATATTATAATTGTAATTTGTTTTGAAATTAAATATATATATATATAAATGTATACATTTAGTTCACAGTATTATTTACAACTATTTTCATATTAATTGTAATATTTAAGTTATGTTACATATATGTTTTAGTTATATATGTGTGTTAATTTTTACTTTTACGTGATTGTTATTTGTTCTAATTTAATGTTTGTTTTAAATTGTTTGAATATTGTTTTCATATTTTAAACAATTATATATATATATATAAATATATATTTCAACATCAAAATTATTTTATAATAGCCGCACACTCAGGAAATCAAAAGTAGAGTTTGTTTATTTAACACAACGCGTTTCGGCTGCTAGCAGCTTTGGTCACGTGTATAATTCAACCAATACATACAGCATTAAATACCCAACAATCATGGCCACAGAAACAGGACTGATTTTTTTTCGAAATTACCATTTTCTTTCTCACATAAATACAAGTATAAATGTACATGTCAACCTAAACTGGAGGGCATAAGGCTGAATAAATAGAAAATATATATCAACTTCATATATATACGCATGCACATCTTCATATACAGATATATTTATCATTAGAATATCAAGGAACGCTGATATACTAATAAATAATATCAATATAAATATATAGATATAAATATAAATCAAAACATAGATACAGCTCATATATGTGTCCCATAAAATAATTCTCTTAAAGAAATTGTTTTCCTTAAATATAAATGAAACCAGTATCACAATTCTAAATCGCATTCCCTTTTACCCAAGATGTTAAAATTCAGATGCCATGTATATATAATGATTAGAACCTCTTCCTTCGACCATAGACCCCAATTATTAAGTAACATCAATATTGTTCTTATTCTAGGAAAATTAAAATTCATTTTCCCTTTTTAGTCTTTTGCAAAATTTATAAAGAAAGTACTCATCACTATTTCTATATGGCCAATACCCATCACCATGTGAAGAAACAAGCAATAATCAATTCACGAATCAGGAATCCATCCGGACCCCACCATTCTGAAAAGACATAAATGGAATAAATACATTATAATTAAAAATTATTAGAAAAATAAAGACTGATTAAAACAACCCTGCTACTCATACTAAAAATGCCATAAAGTCTAAGATGCAGAATCACCAATTCCTTATATCTAATAGTTCATCATGTTAATTATTTTAATTATCAAATAAGTGGGTATTCAGCTCTTCACCAATATTCAATTCTTTCGGTATTTTAGTTTCTAAATCCACGATATATCGGGATTCTTTTTTCCGTAAAATCAACTCTCTACTGCCACCTCTGTGATGTAATGGCACATGTTCAACACCATAGTAAGATAAAGTGGAATCAGAGTTGTGATTGTCCTGAAAATGTCTTGTTACAGGATAATGTGGATCCCTTGTTGTAATAGCACGCATATGTTCTAAAATGCGTTTTTTCACTGCATGTTTCGCACTTCCCACATACCTTAGATGACAAGGACATTCCAATAAATAGATGGTAAACGGAGTACTACATGTCACAAACTGCTTGATTTGTCTATTTGTTCCTGGTTTACTTGTAGGATACTCTTTCCTAGACACACTATTACGGCATGCTTTACAATGGCCACATGGAAAGAATCCCTGCAGATTATGTTCTTTTATTTGAGAGGTAGGTGTAATATCATTTGATCTCAACCTATCATGAAGATTACGCCCTCCTCTATAGGTAATTAGGGGCCACCTCTCAATCTCTTTACCAATAATGGGATCACATTTCAAAATACTCCAATGTTTAGAAATGATCTTTTTAATCTCTGTAATATCCTCATTATAGGTTAGGACCAATCTAATGTCCTCTTTCCTCTCATTTTCCATCTTTATATAAAAAACATATATATGTGAATTCCATTACTTAATAAAACTACTCATTCAAAATGTTATTATTATTTAGTATTTTAATTTTTAAATAACAATGGTATAATATGATTGTTTTTTCTATGAACATATATCTATCAATATTTTTGACTCAACATTTTGGTGGTTTACATACACAGGGGCATAATTATCAATGAGTTGAGCTGCCCTTGCACCATGGAGGGGACACAAGGGCGACACAAATACTATGCAGGATTTATCAAGCCACACAAGGTCACCTTGCGTGGATCCGCATGACTTGATAATTCTGGATGTAATGCAGCACAAATTGCTGCATTACTTTGCTCAAGGAAGGCTTGCCATGTTTTGAGGTCGGGTGTTCCCCTGTATCCACCCATGAATTTTGGATCATTCCTAAATTTACTATTAGTGGTTGACCTGGGAATGTGTCAAAATGCTAAGCCTCCGCAGGTGAGGTATAACGAGGAGAAATATCTTTATTTCTCCTTGCTTTTTTCTTCTTTCTATGTGCGCTGCATTGTGCAGCACACGTAGAAAGAGGAAAATGTTTTTGAGGATTGTTTTGTGCAGAAGGACACCTTCCTGCACAAAAACAATCCTGCCTGCAATGCTGGAGACCTTGCACCATGGCGCAAGGGTGCCTGCATTGGCGTTAGTATATTATTAAATATGGCATATTCCTGCCCTTTCAGGCAGTGCATTGCAGCAAGGAGGCTTACTGCTCTGCGTGAAAGTTTATGTGGCCCTAAGTATTCCAAACTTGATATTTTTGTAGAATATATTATTAATCCGATATTCTGGTATCATGATATTATTCTCGATATTCTGTCATACAACCAGGGCAAGGCAAGCATCTTTCACAAACACTCACTGTAATGAATATGCAGGAAGCCAGTTCATTTTATTAAACAGTACATTGAAGCTTTAAAAATATGCAGGAAACAATATTAGACCTCTGGTATAACTGATGGGAATTATACAACATCTGCCTACATTTGCAAAAGTTTAAATTAGAAACACTAAATATATTTTAAAAATATAAGGATTTTTTTTCCTTCATCGCTGCTTCAAGCTTAAACTGCTAAAAATGTAAAAATCTGTGCTATACTATTTGGTCCACACTAGAGCCACAGAATCACCTAAATACACTGACCGTTCCCAGTTCTCATTCTTATATTAAAAATTCATACAAGAAAGGTAAAGAAAGTCTAAACATTCTAATTCCAATCAGTGCACATTACTAGCTGCTCTTTCTAGAAAACAGTTGTTTCATGCTAACTGTCCCAAAATAAACATGTCATATAAAAAATACATATTCTGCATCATATGACATATGGTCCTATATGCTATATGGCCATCTCAGGAATTTTTTGATACATATCTTCACGTCACCCGTGGCTCTTGGTGTCACTTTGTGTCAGTCCTAGGGAGCTGTGTGGCAGGCTTTGTGGGACTTGGCGTAGGTTTGTGTTGAGCCCAGGGAGCCATGTGGCGAGGTTTTGCAGTGCTTTACACCGGTTCCGAAGAAGACCACAGAAGGCAAAGCACCTTAGGCGCACTTCCAAGGGTCCAGGACTGGATTGGCAAGGCAAGACTCTCAGATGGCAGAGTGCAGGTGCTGTAAATGATGAGTTTGAAGTCTTTTTGTACCCGAGACTCAAGAAGAATTGGAGGCAAGCCAGAAAGCCCTTGGAGTCACTCTGAATCTGGGTTCAAGTGTTGTGGATCCAGTACTCTCTCCTAGGCAAGGAGGGCAGCATGCAGCAGGTCAGCACAGCGAGAATTCAATTCTTCCACAGCAGCAGTCCACCAGAGAAGCAGCTCAGCAATCTTTCTTCCTGGCAGAGTATCCACAGATCCAGAAGTGTTCTGAGTTGGTGCTGTCTGAAGTCCAGTACTTATACTCAGTTGTGCCTTTGAAGTGGGAGAGACTTCAAAGAGATGCCTTTGAAGTGCACAGAGTACCTGTCTTTCTTCCTGCCCTGGCTCCAGACTCACTACAGGGCGGTATGCAGCCCCTTGTGTGGAGACAGGACACAGTCCATTCAGCTGTCATGTCCCTGAGGCTCAGATCAGGAGGCTAGCAGGCTAGCTATTTGAGTCACACTGCGGTTATGGGTTCAAAATGGAGATGCAGCTCGAGTTCTTCTCCAGGAACGAGGGCAGCAGGTCAGCACACTAAGGCAGCAGCTCAGCACACTAAGGCAGCAGCTACTTCAGAGTAGCGGTCCAGCAGAGTGACAGTCCTTGTAGCAGTACAGTACTGCTTCCTCCTGACAGAGTATCCACAGGTCCAGAAGTGTACTAACGTGGTGGTGTCTGAGGTCCCTCTTTTATACACGGTTGCCCTGGTTATGGAAGGTGGGAGACACTTCTAGACAGTGGCTTTAAAGTGCATGGAATTCCCTGCCTCCCCTGCCCAGGCTCCAAGATGGCTTAAGTGACAATGCAGGGTCGTTCGGCCCTCTTTGTATGGAGACAAGACACAGCCAAGTCAAGTGTAAGTGAGGCTGAGCCCAGCTCCTTCCTCGTATCCTGACCAGGATGGCCCATCAGTCACACCTAAGGTCCTTTTGTGTGTGGCTGTCTAGAGAGAATACACAAGCCCAGCTAACACCCGCCCCAGATGTACATTCAGGCAGAAGGCACCAAATGGTTATAGTAAGAAAAATGCCAACTTTCTAAAGTGGCATTTTCAGAATTTCAAATTAAAATCCGACTTCACCATAAGTTGTGATTTTAAATTGTGATTCCAGAGACACCAAATAAGGGGGTCTCATTTCTTCCTAATTGGAAATTACACTTATAAAATGTAATAAGGTATTCTCGATGTTATCCTACTAGAGAGATAGGCCTTGCAGTAGTGAAAAATTAATTTAAGAGTTTTTCACTACTAGGACATGTAAAACATAAAGGTACATGCCCTACTTTTTATATACATTGCACCCTGCCTTTAGGCTGTCTAGGGCCTACATTAGGGGTGACTTTTATGTATTAAAAAAGAAGATTTGGGCCTAGGAAGAGGGTTAACTTTCCAGATCAACATGGTAGTCTAGTACTGCAAACACAGGTTCTACAATGGCAGACATGTTGAAGGGCAGCTTGCACAATCAGTGCTGCAGGCCTACTAGTAGCATTTAATTTACAGGCTCTGGGCACAGGTAGTGCACTTTACTGGGTACTTATAAGTAAATTAAATATGCCAATTGCGGATAAGCCAGTGTTACCAAGTTTTAAGCAATCAGCACATGCACTTTAGCACTGGAAAGCAGTGGTAAAATGCCCAGAGTCCTGAGGCCAACAAAAAACGAATTCAGTAAATAAATGGAGGGAAAAGGCAAAACGTGTGGGGATGACCCTGCGGAAAGGGCCATTTCCAACAGAAAGGCATTCTCCAATGAAATTATTTTAAACTCTTAATTGTCCTTGTAAAATGTAACTAGTTTGACAAGTATATCTGGTCTCCAAGCTTAGGATAATGAGATCCAAATGTGGTTACTGGAAACTACACTAAAGATTATCACCCTAGCATTTCCTTTTTCTCTCTGAAAAGGGTATTTGAAGGTTAGATAGAGAAGATGTATTTTAAATCAATTAAATGTGTTGCAACACTTAATTTTCTTTGCATGCTCTGCCTCTAGTAGAACTTAACTCATTCTGGGCGGGAAGATGGAGTTGGGGGTTGCAGGGCATGCTAAATGAAACTCCTTCTACTTCTGAGAAACCTTTAGTCTTGCATCATCTCGTCCCTTCCGGCCACGGAACACAGAAAACCTTGTCTGCCACTTCCATTTTTAAAGGAACACAGGCTGGCAGGGAATACTAGTCTCCTTAAAGTTCCATGGAAATTTCAAGGGTAATACTAAGAGGTTGTAATAAGATTAGTGAAACCAGCAGAGGATGGTGGGTTGCAGCAATTGGGGTAGTACCCCTGATTTAAGATTCTTGGCTCAAAAATACAGAATATCTGGTGGTAACTATGAAACTGATACTTCTTGATAGTGGTGCCCAGCATGTGCTTTCATGATGTAAAGTGTATTTGCGAAAATACCTACACTACACCTTTCAAAAATTATTATAGTACTTTAAGCCCACAACACGGTGTATGTAACCACAATTGGAAATTATGTTTCTGGGCGATTGGGAATTACGATGAATACTTTGGTACTCTTCCTTTTTTATCCCGCTTGTGATTTCCACTTTTAAGTAGGTTAACCAAAGATTGTGCTCGTGTGAGGGTTAGGTATAATGGCCTTTGAACTCTCCAATTGCTTCATTTTTCACTTTAAACACATGGGCTTGTGTCACCTTCCTGCCACACTACTTTTATGCTTGCCTCCAGGTCCTTAGGGCTATATTTGCAAGCGACTTAGGCCACTGATGCATCACGTTTTTGATACACCGATGGTGCAGGCCCATATCTATAAGGCCACACAAAGCCACTTTGCATGGCTTTACATGGCCTTGTAGATATAGAGTAAGGCAACGCAGTGCAAGTTGCTGCGTTGCCTTACTCTGCATCAAAGAGGCATTCCATGGCTGTTGCAGTGGGTGTTCCCATGCAACACCCATTGATTTTGATGCATTCCCAGATTTAAAAGGATTTGTAAACCTGGGAATACATAAAAAACGCATCCTCTCCCGGGTAGGCGTAACAAGGTGAAATACCTTTATTACTCCTTGATTTTTCCTTTGTCTATGTGTGCTGCACTCTGCAGCACACATAGAAAGAGGAATATGCCTCTTGTGATTGTTTTTGTGCAGGAAGGTGTCCCTTTCTCCACAAAAAGAAGCAACCCCGGAACACAGACACCCTTGCACCATGGTGCAAGGGTGCCTGTGTTGGCGCATGGAAGCCCGTTGTGCACCAGCCGTATCTTGTAGATACAGCACATTCCGGACCTTTTCTTTTGAGGCAGGGCAGCGCAGCAAGAAGACTTGCGGCACTGCCCTATGTCAAAAGATTGTAAATATGCCCCATGTTCTTCATATTCCACTTCCATTCACTATGTGTCAAAATCTCTTCAACCAAACATGTTTGAAATTATCGACAACCCAATGTTAATCACTCGATGATATAGTCCTCATAATCATTTTTCTTCTGTACTCCTCACCAGTGCATTTCGGGCCACAAAGCTCTTCTTCAAGAGGCTATTTCCAGCAACCTGGAACCTGTAGTAAGCACTGAAGGGTATTATTCTAGGGAAAGACAAATAGTTGCCCTAAAGTAAGTGTAATTCATACCCTCACCATGCACTGCTTGGCCCGTACAAGTTACATCATTCATGACATGTTCATTGACTGCGTTGATGACATCCTTAATGACATCTGAATTGACATCTTTGAAAGCAACAGTGTACGATGAAGGCTCAAGTTATAGCTATTTTAGGGCATGAGGTATAGCTAATTGACAGAACTATAACTAGAGACTTCAGTGGTTTTGTAAGTTTAACTTTATGTTTTAACTGACATCATCACCCAAATATAATGTTCCATTCACCTTTGTTTTTTTCAGTGAATTTCTAAGATTTTTTTAAAAGTGTAAAGTAAGATATTATTACAATTCCTAACGATAACATCACTTTAAACTTTGATTTTTTCAGTATACCTATCTATCTATATTTGTATATTTACTGTTGGGGCAGTTGAGTGAGATAGAAAAAGCTAAATAATGACAGAAAACACTGAGAAAGAGACAAATTTAAAGGCCCCTGTTTAAAATAAGATGAATAAGGTACCTATTCGTTAGGGGGAGTGTGCTGACTGTGCTCAAAGATAATTATCTCACAAAGTGAAGGAGCAAATGGCTGAAGTAGACTGACCCATTGCCTCATACGTACGTGGTAGTGGGCAATAGTTAAATGCGAATAACATTTTTTCCAACCAGTGAATGAAGGTTGTTATCCAAAACCCCTACTGTGTAGAATATGTATATATTTATGTATGATTTTTTTTCCAGCAAACAATAGCCTGGCGATGAATCTAAAGTTGCCTCAAAAGCCAGACTTAAAAGTAGGTGAACGGCAACAAATACCCTTGACCACATTGCACATAAAAATGATTTAATGTAAAAGAAAGAAAAGTGACCTTAATGAGTGCTACTTTCTTAGATTAGGTTTTATCTTATGCCTGGCCCACAAAGTACTTGTTAAATGGCATTATACTGGAAGCCAACTGTTTGTATTTACTGGAATAGACTTCAGGCAAGTCTGCAAACATGCTTTCTCATCATTTCTCAATTACAGGCATCTGGGGCTGTTTAAATTGAGAGATGGAGAGATAAAAAAAGAGATATGGAAACAGACCTGACTCATAAACTGGAAAGAAACAATGCCATGTACAAAGATTCACCAGCTTTTAGTAAAACTGTAGAAGTTAAGTGAATGGTATTTTAATGTGAAACGGCGACCTTCAGTTACTCAATAATCATAGATGTAAACATACATAAATATTATATAACAAAATTTTAAAAGCATGTTTTGCGACTTGCCCTGCGTTGCCTTACTCTATATCTACAAGGCCATGTAAAGCCACGCAAAGTGGCTTTGTGTGGCCTTGTAGATATGGGCCTGCACCATCGGTGCATCAAAAAAAGTGATGCACCAGCAGCACAAGTCGCTTGTAAATATGGTCCTAAGGGCCTGGAGGCAAGCATATAAGTAGTGCGGCAGGAATGTGACACAAGCCCATGTGTGTAAAGTGAAAAAGGAAGCAATTGGAGAGTTCAAAGGCCATTAAACTTAACCCTCACACAAGCACAATCTTTGGTTGACCTACTTAAAAGTGGAAATCACAAGCAGGATAAAAAAGGAAGAGTACCGAAGTATTCTTCGTCATTTCCAATTCGCCCAGAAACATCATTTCCAATTGTGATTCCATACACCTTGTTGTGGGCTAAAAGTACTATAATAATTTTCTGAAGGTGCAGTGTAGGTATTTGTGCAAATACACTTTACATCATGAAAACACATGATGGGCACCACTATCAAGAAGTATTCAGTTTCATAGTTACCACCAGATATTCTGTATTTTTGGGCCAAGAATCTTAAATCCAGGGGTACTACCCAAATTACCGCAACCCATCAACCTCTACCGATTTCACTAATCTTATTACAACATCTTGGTGTTACCCCTGAAATTTCCATGGAACTTTAAGGAGACTAGTATTCATCGCCAGATTGTGTTCCTTATCCAGGGAATGTCACTTGCATGTGTAAACTGGTTGCCATAGGTTAAGAATTTCATATGTCTAGAAGTCATACTTCACCTCTTTTTTTGTCACCACGGCCTCCCCCATAGAACACATAAAAAGTAAAATCGTAAAAATCCTCTTGGTGTCACCTTTCGTCAAATGTGAAATGCACATAGAATTCATTTGGACCATAGTGCACTATAAAGTATTAAAAAATGATTAAATACTTTTAGAGAAAATTAAGTTAAATTAAGGCCTCGAACGTTTAGAGAAAATTACGTTAAATCAAGGCCTCTTTTGATTTGCATGGAATGTCTATAATTACAAGTACATGTTACCTGTGCATTTCTTCATGCACAGAGTGCCTGGAAGGGTCAATGAACTAATGCTTGTACTATGCCCGTGAAAGTATACATGCGCAAACATGACTCAAAACTCAGACTCTTCCACGATTCATTCATTTTTACCAACTATGAATCCATCCAGCATAGGCCACCTTATCAGATCCTAACACAAACTGACTGATTCATATGGAATGATTTAACATTCATGTAACATTAACTCTCACTACCTGTAGGGATTGAACAAACATCTTTTAGAGTTAGTACACATCCCTACGAGATCCAGCAACTCGTACAGATTCATCACTCTCCAGATGATATATTTCAGGGGCGTGGCTTAGTCAGTGAAATTCGGTGGATGTGAATCACAAATGTAACCAACTAAAAAACACATTATGCCAAAGGGTGGAGGGTTGACCAAGGTTGGGATACACTATTCTCATGGGGAACTTGTTCAATGCTTATTTGCATTAGGTGGGCTTCTGTTGAAGTTCCTTTTAAAAAAGCACAACAACATTTTAGTCAACCGAGGGTTGAAAGGCAAAAATCCCAACTCGGGGCCCCCAGACCCAACTCTCAAGTTAAGTATACATTTAATGGGCGTGGGTGGAACTGTCATACCCCAAACACCCCCTTAAATGTTCACTTCTTTTTGTAATTTTGCTATTGGTGTTCGTAAAGCACATGGATGTTGTGGATTCATGGTGATGTAGAAGACAACACAACTAAATTAAAAAAGCGAAAAAGCTGATTTATTGGTTAAAAAGGAATGTTTTCAAATTTTTCCTAAAAAAAGAGTGAAGCCAATGAATGTAGCATGGGAGGTTGTTCAATTTTTAGGCTGCTACCATCGAGAACACTTTGGCCCAGCAGGAAACTCTTAATAGGGGACACAGGAAGGTCATCGCACTGGTGGTGACCTGACCGTGGGAGTTTGGTGGGCGGCTTTTTCCACCTGCCAGACTCTTAATGAGGGCCTTTGTCTCCAAATGAAGCTGTTTTTTTTTGCAGATTTACTGCAGTGCGAAGTGCTGTGGGATATGAAGGTTGAGTTTTGAAGGCAGAAACAGGGATGAAGAATTATGGCTGATTCTATGTATCACAACCAGAACTCTAAATAAAACTATTTTCTTGTGTGGTAGCTAATGGAGCATCCTTAAGGTGGGAGTGATATGGACCCTACATCTGGAACCAGTTAGTAGATGAACAGTGACATTTTGTACCAACTGGGATTTTCAAAGAGTTCCTCTGGTGATCCAATGTAAATGGCATTATATGTGACTAAACTATGGTAGTAATTATAGGAGTGTGGTATTCTGGCACAATGTAGGGAAGATTTTTTTGTAAAAGTTTAATTGGGCAAAAACATGGACATGAATCTATGTAGATACCCAGATTATGCACAGAATTAGCTGGAGAAAGAGGGAGGCGGCGGCACATGGGCCAAAAAGGCAGACTCTGCTTTACTATTGAGTTTTTATTCAAGACTTCCGTTTTTGATGGATTCTCCTTAGTCTGGAACCAGGGGCCAGATGTATCAAAGGATTTTACCCATTCTGTGTCTATGGGGAAAAGCTTTAGTACATATGCCCCATATTCCTACAAATGAGACTGGCTGGAATCCTACAAAGCTGGATTAAATGTAGGGAGGGAGCACACTGCAACTGAAATGCTATTGCCAGCAACACTGTGAGGTTACTGGGAATATATACATCCAAACCACTAACAAGTCAAGAAGGAGAGAGCGGTAGCGCTTGACACAGCCTCCTCCTGGGGATGTCCCTGAGGAGATCCATGGATGATACAAACACTATGGCTTCATCCGACCATGTACAATTGGATGCTGCGCTGGAGGTACTCAGTGAGGGCCCCTACATCACTCTCAGGTCTGCAGATGACCTCTAATGAGGAGATGCCTCTTTTGTGTGGGCTGCTCCTGACATCTGAACAAAAGCATGCATTGGGGAATCCTCAACAGGGGGACTTCCTGGCAAACTGTCCTCTGTTGCCACTCGATGAGACACTGTGGGGGGAATTTACCCATGCCCCACAGAGTGGTCTGGCTCCTGATGCAACTGTTCATATACACCATTTATATAGCGTAGTCGACGATGGTGCAGCCTCTATAACAGACACAATGACGACCTCCCCACGCTGGAAACCTTCTAACTGTAGAATGGTATTGGGGGTTTGCTATTCACACCTATGTTTGCTCGTCTGACCTTAAGGGAGGAGATGGAGAGTGTTTTTCTGTTTTAGCTCAGTGGGTGCGAATGGCTGCACTATTGACTTCCAAAGAGGAGGGCCCCTGAGGCAGACAGGACTACAACACTTGATTCAACCATGACTGAGAAGTTGATGCAATATTAATTTCTCACATGGAATGTTCCGGTATGAACTCTGCAAACAAACAATAGACATTCCATTCTTTCCTGAAATGTAGGAAAATTGATGTGGCCCTCCTCCATGAAACTCACTCGAGGGGGCCTGCGATCCTTTGGCTGCAGAGAAAATGGAGAGGTCTGGTTTTAGTGACTGGGTATTCTGCTTTTTCCCGAGGAGCATAGGTCTGGATCAGGCCAGGAATCCCCCTAGATATTGAACAGACATACACTGACAGGTAGGGACACTATGTGATCTTGGTGGGAGGCTTAATGGGCGCCAGCAATTGGTGGGCAGCATATGTGCTCTTGATGATGGCCATGTGCAATATTTCACAGAACTTTCCAGAGTCCTCTCATGTCATTTGAAAATACGATGTTACTGTGGAGTGATATGGTACTAGACAGGTCCCATTACAGACTCACCAGTGGCGAGGCTTGCCCAAAATATTCATGCATGGCAAGACAACTGGGCCCTCAGGTATGTGTGGACGGATCACAACTTGGGTAGGAGGTTATACTCCTTTTTGTCCCTTGTGCATGACCTGCATGTGTAATTAGGCACTGTATTATGCGCAGCACAACTGGAGCTCCAGGTTGAGCGAACTGAATACTTGGGATGCACGCTGTCGTACCACAATCCCCTGAAGGATGGACTGTAGTGAGGAAGGCACCTGTTGCCCATACCCACCTGGTGGCTCAACCCTAACTATTTGAGTGAGGCCACCTTCAAAGACCCTCTAACTGAGGTAAGTGTGGATTATTTTGCCTACACAAGAGGCCACACAAGCCCATGGTATTCTTTTAAGGCAACTATATGAGGGCCATTAAAGTCACAAAATGGTTAAAAAGGCCTGCGCTGATTTCAATAGGGATAAAATTGGAAAATAGTAATCCCTCAAGAGAAATGTATGCTATAGTATATTGCTTGCTTAAGCTACCGCACACTTGCATTGAGAAGAGGCATCCGATGAGAAACGTGACAGGCTTCCGGGCAATTGTTTTTTTTTTTTTAAAGTCAATGATATTTATGCACATTTTTCAGGTGACCCTTCCCAACCACTGATATAACATTGCACAGTGAATGGGCTGGCAAAGTTTGAATTGCTGGATGCAATCTACTTTAAATCCATCATGTGTAAAGTTAGGTCTGGCTCCCCTGGTGGCCCTAGCAAAGTGGAATTGATGCTTAAAATACAACAGATTCATATTCCTACATTTGTAAATCTAGCGGTGGTGGCCACTGTCTGGAAAAATGCTAGAGTTATTCCTCTTTTTAAAAGTCCTTCGCTAGATCCATCCCTTTCTGAAACTTTTCAACTCATCTTACTCTTACTTTTTCTGGCTAAGGTAGTGGAGAACATGCTAACTCTTTGCTGGTGGATCGCTCAGAGAAGCACCAGCTGTTAGATCCCTCACAAAACAGGTTTATGTTCGGTGTTAATCCACAAATAAAGGTGGTTGTATAGCACTTATTCTTGTAGATCTAAGAGCTTCCTGTGACATTCTGTCTCATGAGGTGCTCTTATGGTGACTACAAGAATTTGGAGTTCAGGGGAAGGTATGGGTATGGCTTGCCTCGTTTTTAAGAGATCGTTTATTTCAGGTGATATACCAACTTTTTTCATCTACTAAAAGATCACAACGTTCTCCAGGGCTCTGCCCTAGGCTCCACCCTCTTTAACATCTATGTAGAGCTGCTGGCTGACGTGGTGAAATCCTTTGGGATTTCCCTGGTATCTTGTGCTGACGACAACTGTCTCACTGTCAGTGGGGTCTACTGAGGGTGGTGTTAATTTCCAGACTTTTTGATTGCTGTTTCTGAATGGATGAAGTCTAACTGCTTGAAGCTAAACACCAAAGAAGCTGAGATTCTTTTGTTAGGCAGCGCATGAATGGAGAGACTACTGGTGGCATAGTGTCCTACGGCCCCCTGCCCAAGCCCAAATCAGCTGTAAAAATTCTGAGCATTTGGTTTGACAACAGTCTATCATTTGAGCAAAACTTCAATGCTTGGTCTACTGCCTGTTTTGGCACCATTAGAAGCCTCAGAGCCATCATTGGGCTCTACCAAGTTCAGAACAGTGGATGGTTATCCAGCCATTCATTATTTTGTGCTTTAACTACTATGACATCATGTATCTGGGTGCCACCAGGTGTGTGAAAAGCAGGCTTTCAATTGATCAGAAGGCAGCAGCTAGAGTTTTTTTTTTTTTTCACCTGCCAAACTTTTTGTCTAGTTTTTAATCTACTTGGTAAACTGCACTGATTGCAGATAGAGATACGCATTTACTTCAAGCCTCTGTGCATAGATCACCGGATCATGAATAAGCAGGGTACATCACGTTTGGCACCTCTGCTTCAGCCCTACAATAATACTAGGTCTTTACGTTCAACAGATTTGCATCTGGCAGTGGCATCCCGTATTAATCTGGTTAGGAAGAGAGGTAGCTCTTTCCAAGTGATAGCTCTGGTACTATGGAACAAATTACCTCTATATTTAAGAAAAACTTCAATCACCTTTGTTTTAGAAAACATCTGAAGCCTCGCTGTTTGCAGAGTAGGTCTTTCAGTTTCCGTTCTAGGTTATCACTTAGTGCTTTACAAATCTATAATAACATTGTATTTTTACAGGGGCAACTCCATGGGCAGTCAGTGGGGGTGGACCACTCAAAGCATGCACAGATGACTCAGTGGAAGGGGAAGATTCCGTCCATTGAAAATGAGAAAGTGCACCACCCTGAGACTCTACGGACCCTGAGAGAGGAGCACCAGAGGTACTCAGAGGTGCAGAGCAGGCTTAGCTCCCTAAAAAGGATAGAGTATCTTAATAGAGCATATGCAGCGGGGCAGCTACTAGCATGGCTCACACCAACAGGAGAGAGGGGGAGGACCATTACACAACTGAATATCTCACCATAAGAATGGGTGCACTCCCAAATAGATATACATGCTATGTGCACCACACATTATCATGAACTGTACAGAGCTGATGCTCTTATGACAGGGGAGATGCTTGAGTACTTTTTAGAGTTGGTGACTCTTCCACAGCTATTGTCTGAGGGCAAGAGGCGCTGGGTACCACCATCACGGAACCAGAAATTAAAGCCGCCATGAACGACCAGCCTGGTGGAAAGACTCTGGGACAGACGCCTCCAGCCAAATTCTATCAGACGTACTCTGTGCACTTGGCCCTGTGGCTGGCTGAGATGTATATTAGGCTTTTGGATTGTGGGCGCCGTCCGAAGACAACCAGGAAGGCTCTCATAGTCTCTATCCCTAAACCTGTGTGAATGCCCTGGATGTAATAGCATATTGCCCCTTATTGATGATCAACCTGGACTATAAAATCCTTAGTAGGGTTCTGGCAACCAGACTCCAGTGTCATCTGGTGCCCCTAGTGCACGAGGACCAAAATGGATTTATACCAAACTGCAACACGTCACAACATTAGGCAACTTTACAGCATATTAGATAAGGCTGATGGCAAACAATTCCCAGCGGCATTGATGTTCTTGGTTGACATAAGCAAGGCATTTGACCCGTTGTAGTGGAACTACCACCAGGCAGTTGTGACTCGGATGTCTCTGGGAGAGATATGTGCTTAATAGGCTGACCTACACACCAGCACAAGTTCACACTGGCATGTGTATTTCACACTCCTTTAGGGTGCACCGTGGTACACAGCAGGTGTTCGCTTCTTCCCCACGCTGTTCACACATGCAGTTGAACCATTTGAGTGCTTGAAGCGTGTGGGGGGCCGGGGCAGCAGATCCCCCTGCACGACAGGGAACATGTAGTTTTGCTTCATGTGGACGATATGATCCTCTTCTTGAGAGACACTGATATGGATATTCCATAGGGTGCAATACTTTTGGAAGTGTTCGGCTCTGTCTCTGGGGTTCAAACAAATTGGAGGACACTGTGCGCTTTCCTTGTGTCCCCTAGATTGATGGAGTCCCCAGAGGTGGTGTTAAATATTGACTCTAGTGGGAACCAAGAGCTCTCAAATATTTGGTGGTGCAGAGCTATCACAGAAATAATGATATCCAAGAGGGCAAACTTGGAAGAGCAGTACAGGCTCTGAGATACTGTAACATTCTGGAGGACACTGAAGTTTCCCATCGTAGCTTGGGTGGCACTGACAAAAATGGTCATGCTGTTAAAGTCCTTTATTACTTTACAAATCTATCCATTTGGGTACCACAGGCATGGTTCCAAGCCATTGATGGCTTGCTCCGGGAGCTGATATGGATCGGATGGCATAACCGGGTGTCCCTGCTTATGGTCCAGAGGCCGACTACTAGGGTGGGAGCTAGAGGTTCTGGACTTTACACTCTACTACTTTGCTGCTCAGCTGCAGTGGGTTGCCCCCTGCATGGCGGGGCTTAATATGGCTGAGCTGGGAGATTTTAGATCACCCCACAATGAAGGGAGTTTGCAGGAAATGCTACTGTGAGTCAAATTGGCCCCAAGCACTGGGCCCCAGCTTCTGCCAATATAGCGTAGGTGCTGGAGGGGGGCTTGCCGACCAGTGGGATTGTATCCAATCAAGGCACTGGCGATACCACTGGTAGGGTTCCTGGAGGCCAAGGAAGGATGCTTTACAGCCAAAGATTGGAGGGGTGGACAGCAGCTAGTGTGAAGATTCACGGGGACTGTTACTC
The DNA here is from genome assembly GCF_031143425.1 of Pleurodeles waltl. NCBI lineage: Eukaryota > Metazoa > Chordata > Amphibia > Caudata > Salamandridae > Pleurodeles > Pleurodeles waltl. Next base: position 252,480,681 of record NC_090442.1, on the reverse strand, counting down.
CAACAGCTCCTTTAGAACTCTGGAAGATCTGGAGACAGTCAGTGGCTTCTCAGGCGCTCCGATTTCTGACATATGGTGCATTGGTTTCAGCAGTATGGTGGTTGTACTGTGTTCTCTTGTTCATGAGTTACTGCAGACGTTTAAAAAAATATTTTTATTAAGCTTTAACAACATACACCACAGTTACATGAGCTGCCAAGACATATTTCAAAACTTATCATCAGCAATTCATGCCATAGGGCACCACAGATGCAATACGGTTAGTACGCATCTGAACACCATAAGTCAGAGATATCAATATCCTGCTTAATCTTCAGGTTCTTCAGACCTGGACAGTAAGTATGCTGTGAACAGCAAGTTACTGCAGACTTTGCTGACCTTTGGCAGGGGACGCCACCTCCAGTCTGTGTAAGGTGCAAGTAATAGAAGAGGGGGCGGTGAGATATTAGACGTGTTTGTGGATGATGGGTAGATCAATAGACCGCCGCCTCTACATACATATATTTAGAAGTTGTAGCATTAATGATATCCCAAGAGGACCATGCCTGAATCTAGGAGAGTTACCCACATTAGATGATAAATATGTCTATATTAGTACAATGGGTTGTAGACACATACTACTTTGAGAGTACCCTTACTCTTAGTGAGGACTACGTTATTACAGTTTTAGGTCCTGATGAAATGCCATTTAGATCCTCAGTGGGTTAGGGCATGAAACATGTGAATCACATCAATGTAGCGCAGGTATTCCTGCACACAGTTAACTATTATATCCCTGCAGTGTAGGGATCTTACATACATACCTTTACTTAGGGAATATCAGATCATCATATCTATCAATTCCCATCCTTTGTTTTTAACTTTGACATAGGTTCCACCCACTTAGAGTAAAGGTACAGCATTGGCACCTACAGTCAATTTCACTCCTACGCCTTCCAGGCTGTCACCCATCACAATCCTGGGAACACTTTATACCTCTGGTACTTTTTCTGGCACTCTTTCAGCAAAAGATCTCTGGCAAAGAGTCCTCTTGTGGGGCCCATCAAGCATCGCAGTGCCGATAATGAAGCATGACACCTAGTGGTGGGTGAGGGCTCCTGCTCCTAACAAACAATTGCTTTGGGTGACCTCTTATTCCCTTGGTATTGAGTTCATCATTTCGGGACAGTGTACTCATTTTCTATTACGTATAAGATGGCAGTCACCCTGGGGTTGAATGAGTTACCAGCCCTGAGGGATAAATGAGAGACCCTGATTGGTAGGGCTTTCGCGGGGAAGGAATGCAACCAAACTTTAGAGCACTCATATAAGTTAATCTGCAACTGAAGGTCCAAATTTACCCAATTCAACTATCTGCATTGTACATATCTAACACCACATTTACCCAATTTAACTATCTGCATTGAACATACCTTACACCACATAGACTGAACATCATGTTCTAGGGCATTAATATGACCTCTAGCGGATGTGGGGTTTCACATATGGTATGGGGTTGCACAGTTCAAGAGCGCTTTTGGACGCAGGTGATGACAGACCTGGAGTGTACCCACAGTTGTCAGCAACTTTGTACAGCAGAGTTTTGCCTACTTAGTTTGTACAAAAGGCAGCCAGAGACACACGTTGGTGATAGACTCCTAGACCTGGCTCTGGAAATAGCATGTAGAGACATAGCAAGCCACTGAAAATCACCACATCGCCCGGCTCACAGTAGATGGCGGCTGGAGGAAGGAACATGGGCTGCAACAGAAGGGGCCTTTTCTGCGGACTGAAGAATTAAGGGGTCTGTGCAGAAAAACAATTGAAGTGCTATTGCAGGGGGTGGTAGCTGGCTTCTTGTCCTGCAACACTCAGACAAAAAGGGAAAGGGCGAGGTGTGCATGTGCACGTGAATGATGATGGGTACCCTATCCCCCAGGGACCGTTATGTGTTATGCTGTAATTTCTGTGCCCTGGCTTCTGTGCAATGCCGGAAGCCAGGGCACAGGAAACACGGAGTGCCAATCAAGAGAAACATGACATTTCTGCACCTTCTCAAACTGTCATGCTCTTGTTAAAAGAATATGTTGGATTGTCCACTTCATTCTCTATATATGACAGCCATGGGGACAAAGGAAAATTGTTTAGTACTACTGAGACGAGCTGTCTTTTGATACAGCAGTGAAGGATATGCAAAGCCCATCATATCAAATACTAGGATAAAGAGCATTTTCCAAATAAATGTAAATGTTCCTTGTAACGAGATTGCAATACTGCTGTAACACTCTTATATTGGAAACTCAATAAAGAAATAGAAGGAAAATCAAAAGATTACATGCTACAGGCACCCAAGGCCTAGCCCTCAAATTGAGAGGCTCCTTCCACTCAAGGAATAAAACAGCGAGTAAGGCTTACCCCTTTCATATTGAAATGACCTGATCTGCGGAGTCCCTCAAGGATTACCCATCAGCCCGACCCTGTTTGAAATATACATGACACCACTCACTGATGTCATCAGATCTCACAGCACCTCCATCATATCCTACACCGATAACAACCAGCTCATCCTCTCTGTGTCAGACAAGTCCCTACTGCCAGATCCAACTTCACCAAATGCATGATCCATGTAGCAGAGTGGATGAGATCCAGCTGCCTGAAACTCAACACAGATGAGAAAGAAGTGCTGATTTTCAGGAACAAGAACTTTCCCTAGGACAACAACACCCTCTAACCACACACATAACCTTGCCTCCACATACTATGCATCCTCAAAACAAAATTCGGATGGATTCCCAGGTGCACCACACATACCGTCACTCAAGCCCTGGTCACCAGCAGATTTGACTACAGCAATGCACTCTATGTCCAATCCGCAACCAGCTCCTCCACTACCATCAGACTATCTGGAATGCTGCTGCTAGATTCGTCCTGGACCTCCCATGGTACACCCACATCACGCTTCACTTCAGAGATCACCACTGGCTGTCGATACACAAACACTGCCACTCAAGCTCCTCACACATGCATACAAAGCACTGCAGATCACTGGACTAGTCTACCTCAACTGCCATCTCCTCTTCCACAGCCAATCAGACACCTATGCTCTGCCTCACTCTCTCTCGCACACAAACACACCACATCTGCAAAAGCAGAACAGGAAGCCTAGACTTCTGCCATCTTGTGCCCAAAATGTGGAACGACCTCCCTCTACACATAAGGGCCTCCTCCTCTGGAATTCCACAAAAAGCTGAAGACCTGGCTCGTCAACTAACACTCAGCAGATGACCTTCACAACTGCTCCAGCACCTGGATACCCCTCCGGCAATAAGTTGCATTCCCCAAATTCTAATAGCATAACATAACAAACACAGCAGGCAGGGTCCACAGGGAACATGGTCAATCGATCACATGCAAAACAGTGTAAACCAGCAAAGTGCCACACAACAAAACATGACTTGTGTGACATGCTAAGGGTACAATGCATGTCACAGGCCATGACGAAGTGGGAGTGTTCAGAAAACACTGATGATAGCAGGGAACGCATCAGGTGGGCATCAACCGTGGTGGGTGTTGTGGTGTAGGGGTCAGCACTTCTGTCTGCTGGCACTGACCATAGTAAACTCACTGAGTGACAGTGGCAGCAAGTCTGAATCAATTCCACTGCCTGTAATATTACGTCCCACCCTGTGATCTCTGTACCTTATCCAACCTAATAGCGTAACCTCTGCATGACATCATTGTTGGCCCATGCCCAGGGGTGGAGGTAAATATGAGCTCTCTTAAGTGCAATAGGACTGACAATGAGAGTTACTAGCCGCATCTAAATTATGATATCCTCTGGAATACTGTAGATCCAGTGACTTCCACAAGAAGATTTAGGCTGAATGTGTACTAAATGTGTAAACTTTTCTTTCATGTAATTTGTGCAATTTTTACAGAATTTGTCTCAGGTTCTGCGTTTTGCATGAAATACAATTGCCCGTTATCTTGTATGTCACTGCATCCCACTTTACTTCACTCTACTCTGACACAGTACTCCATTCTATTCCAGTACTACACTACTTCACTCCACTCAGTGCCATAACACTAAGGCCCTTATAATGAACTTGGCGGACGAAACTGCCATGCCGGTGGCGGCGGTAATGACCGCCACCGGCATGGCGGTCTCAGCCTCCAAATATTGAAGGCTGTGGGGACCGCCACAGGAAGCCTTCCACCACCGCCAGGCTACCGCCGACAGGCAGCCTGAGGATGGCAGAATACTTTATCCAGCAGGGCAGCGCTGCAAGCAGTGCTGCCCTGTGGATAAAGAATCCTTTTCCACCATCCTTTCCCTTGTGGGTTCCCCCGCCAAGGAAAGGCTGGTGGAAGGGGTGCTCCGGGGCCCCTGTGCAGTGCCCCGTCACGCATGTCACTGCCTGATTTACAGGCAGTGATCTGTGCGATGGCTGCTGCTGCTCCCTCCGCAATGAGAAACTGACAACGGCTCTATGTGGAGCCGTTGGTAATGTCCTGGCCCTGCATTGTGCTGGGCCGGCGGGCAGAAACACTGTTTCCGCCCACTGGCCCAACAGAATGTTTATTCGGCCGGCGGGGTCTCAGGGGGGCTGGCGGTCTATGAAAATACCGTCAGCAAGAACACGGCCGGGTTTCCTGCCATGTTCATAATGACCTCATATATGCCTATCTACTATACCACACTCTACAACACTGTATTGTACACCACTTGGCTCTACAAAAATCAACTAGGGTGTATGCCACTCTACTGTAATCCACATCACTTTCCAAAACTGTATGACACCCCACTACACTCTAATGTACAACACAGTACTCCGATTTACTCGACTATATGTCACGCCACTGCACTGTATACCACCATGGTCTATTGACATGCTACTCCACTCCACTCTGACACTTTACTCCACTATACACTACCCCACTCCAGTGTACTTAACTCCTCTATACTCCACTCTACTACACTTTATCCCACTGTGCTTTACTGTAAGGTACTCCACTCTACATCACTCTACTGTCCGCCACTCTATTCCACTGTATGCAATTCCACTCCATAACACTGTACTACATTTGGTGCTACTGTGACACTCTACTCTATGCCCATCAACTCTGCTCCACTGTACTACACTCTACGATACGCCACTCAACTATATGGCGCAGCGTTCCACTCTATGACATTCTCCTTCACTGTACTCTTTGACACTCCACTTGACAAAACCTCCTCTTTTCTTTACCCTGCTCCACTCTAAAACACCATACTCCACACTATAACAATCTACCTTACTCTACTTTTTGATACGCCATTCCACTGTACATCTCGCTGCTCCCGTCTACAATACTTGGCTCCACTATATGAGACACCAAGCCACTACACTATATAACACTTTACTACACTGTACAATACTCTACTCCACTCACTTCCAATCTACAATACTCCAGTCTATTACAATAGATTTTATGACACCCTCCTCCGCTATACTGTGTGACACGCTACATAGCAACTCTCCACTTGCTACACTATACCCGTGCTTTCAAACACATTAATAAAAATTGAAAATAATTTGAAATTCTATGAAAAATTCAAAAGGTTAAAGCTTAGTTAGAGCTTAGTTATAGTTAGAAAAACATATTTTCCCTACACAAACCAAATTTAAACTACACAAATTTAAAGAATTCTAAAGTTATAGTTTTAACTTTCATTTACAATTTATCCACCACCTTCAAATTATTCTAAGCAGTGGACTTTGTTACACACTCTTTTCAGCTTGCTAACCTTACAACACAAACTTTAACTCACCATTCTACTATGCAGTGTTCTCACAAATAATGATACTCCACTGTTCACTACACTGTACAGGACTCGCCACCACTCTACTGCGCGACACAACACTCAACAGCACTGAACTATATGATACTCTACTCCACTGAACTCTACTCTATGTCACTATATTCTAGAACACTCTGATAACTCTATGTCACTCTACAACACTCAACTCAATGACACTCCACTACACTCCATTTCATGACACTCCAATCGACCACACTCTACTGCATTTGAATATTGTAAAATGTAATTTGGGATATGCAATGCCCTTACCTTTTTTAGTGCTTTATATGGTCGGTGTTTTCTGATGCTTCTAATCAGTTTGTACTGCTTTATCTGAATGACATCCTGGTGTTTTTAAGACCCATATCAATTTGGTGTTATCAAGACTCCAGCATCACTATTTGACTTGTAAACTTAAGAAGTACAAATTTGAGAAGGAAAAGAATGGGTAACTTGGATTTAGACTGCATGCTTCTGGTATTTCCATGGATTTGAGGAAGGTTTCAGCTATTTAGAAGTTAAAGAGACTCCAAGCTTTCTTTGGTTTGGAACTTTTTATCACCAACTTATTAAGAATTTTACAAAGATAATTAGTGATATTACTACTGGCGTAAAATAGTTCCCACAGACCCTGTGGTGCGTGGGGCACCCCGGGGGGCTCTCTCATCACAGTACACTGTGCACAGGTGGCAGATCCCTGGTCTGAGAGCTCCTGACTGGGGAATGGGCGGGGTGCCGCAGGTTTCATTACGCCACTAGATATTACAAACTGCTTGTTATGCCGGCTGCCCTAACTGTGGTTCAAGGTCATTTCTGTTTCCACATTTCACCTCGAGGCATGCCTCTCTTTCATTTGCCTTCTTGGCTCAAGTGGAGAGCAGTTCTTGTGATCAGTTCTTGTTCTCTTCTGATAGTGTGTTCTACCCATCTCCATCATCTTCTCACCATCATGTTGTCTATGCTCTATGACTTGCATCTGGAGAGCGGTTCCTCATTAGAGATGGTTTGTGGCCAGAAAATGCACAAGATTCTTTTTAGATTACTTATGTGGAAGGCTGACAGTTTGGTGATGGGGCTTTTTGTCATCCACAAGCATTCTGATCCATACAGGAGTGTAGACAGAAAAAAGCCCTAGTAATGCGTCAGCTTGGTTTTGGTACTGTATGCAGATAACCTCCACACATTGGTTTGTATCCTGAAAGTATTCCTGAGCTTGTTCAGTATGCTTTTGATGTCAGCGCCTGCTCCTCCATTTTATCTGATAGTATTGCCTACGTAGTACTCTTCAGTAACGGCTAGGTCCTCTCCATCCACCTTGATTGGCGAAGGGCTTGAGATTTTGATCGACATGACTTCTGATTTTGTTACATTGATCTTCAGTCCCACATGCTGTGCACGGCTGTTAAGGCAAGATGTATTTCCCTGCATATGGTTGAGAGAACAAGGCTAGGTCATTCTCATAGTCTAGGTCCTTCAGTGGAGAGAGTAAGGTCCATCTAATGCCTCTAGATTGGACTTCTGCATACAGACACAGAAGATCAGATTGAGCCAGCTGCAGACACAGTCAATGAGAAATGTGAGCAGTTATCTTCAATATATGTGAAGAGAAGTGAAAGATGCCTGGGGCCCAAGCCAAGGAAGAGGAAATAATGGATGAGATGAGACAAGACACACAACAAGCTATTAAAGACAGGACAGCATCAAAAAATAAACTCATGGAGGCCAAACTTGAGAGGCTGCAGGAAAAATACAAGCAACAGTACATAGAAGCAAACAGAGCAGTCAACAGAACAGCAGCGGTAGACAATCATACATAGACAACCTTGTCAGCCAAGCAGTGCAGGCAGCCAGTAGAAGAGAAGGGCAGTATCTTCAGGATCATGATATTAGTCTGTAGTAAACCAACATACAATACCATTGTCATGGACAAGCAGGGCAGACCACTCTCAAAAACGAAAAAGCAGGAAGCATTCTGGGCCGAGCACTTCAAAGATGTATTGAACAGACCAGTACCAACAAGCAAAGCTGAGATCCAAGAAGCAGAGACAGGCTTAGATATGAACAATGCCTGACCCCTGAAAGAAGAATCGTCAGTGCCATCCAGTCTTTCAAGAATGGAAAAACTCCTGGCCAAGACAACCTGACTGCAGAAATGTTGCAGGCAGATCCTGAAGCATCAGCCAAGATTATCCAACCAATATTACATTGATTTAGGAGGCGAAGAAAATACCCAATGACTGGAACCACGGCATCATCATTAAAATTCCAAAGAAGGGAGCATTAACCAACTGTAACAACTGGTTTGGAATCATCCTTCTGTCCATCTCACGTAAAACCCTGCCACAATTGAATATACAGCACAATTCTGATACCATGGACAAGCAGTTAGGAAAAGATCAGGCTGGGTTCCACAAAAGTAGAGGGTGTGTTGATCTAACCCTTACTCTACACAACATCACAGAACAGTGCATAGAGTGGCAGAGACAACCATACACTTATTTCATTCATTTTGAGAAAACCTTTGCAGTTTTGACCGTATGGCGTTTACTGAGAGCATATGGCATACCACAGCAGATAGTTTTTCTCATAAAGAATGTTAGAAATTGGGTTTCTGGATGGCTAGGATATGCACCTAAGCCAGGCAGAACCCATCACTATAGCCAAGGTGAGTGGGTTACACACCCAAGATAACCCCTGCTCACCCCCTTGGAAGCTTGGCACGAGCAGTCAGGCTTATCCCATAGGTCATGTGTAAACCGTTTGCACAACACACCTGACACAAATACACCACAAAGGAAACACAATAACAAGTTATATAAAAATAAACTGTATTGCATAAAGCATCATTAGACCAAACACAACATATATCAATAACACCCTGCAAGCAGTTCTCAGAACATCACAAAGATTACTAGTACTCTGCAGAAATAAGCAGTAGTCAAGGAAACACATAGATTACTGGGATTCTGCAACATGAGCAGTAGTCAGGTCATCCTCGTCACCAAAAAGGCTCATGTCAGAATAACCATAGTCTCAGAAAAGCAAAGACATCGTCATGTGTGTACAAAAGATGAAACATTCCCATTTGGCACATGTCAGGCACCAAAAATGCACATAGAAGAAAACCATCATCATCATGAATGCTTGCAAGAAACATTTCCATATGGCCCCTGTCAGGACAAAGACCTCATAGAAGAGACGTTATTGCAAAAGCATAGATATGCTGCATGTTGTAAAAGAGAAATATCTAGTACCACAAGCGTATAGGCCCAGCTCTCCTGAAAGTATGCCACTAACAACATGGGGCACACATAGAAAAGAACGGAGGGGGGAATCCTTCCTGGGCCCCCCACCCAGGATCTCCAACAGGCTGCTGCCTGCGCCGACGGGGAGACCTCACCTGGTCCTCCCCGCGGGCAAGGACCTCCGCAGTGGCTCTGTCACAGGAGGCTCAAGACACTGAGTATAATTTGTGGGCCTTTCTGGGAAATAAGGGAGCCCTCCCGGCCGTGCTCTCTCTCACGGCCAGGGAAGGGGGCCACAGCTGCCACCCGATTCCTGAGGACATGAAAGAGTTGGAGGCGCTTTGCCTCGAGCAAATGCGGGAGTCCTCCCAGACGTACTTTCTCTTTCTCGTGGCCAGGAAAGGGGGTCACAGCTGTCGCTCGGTTCCTGAAGGTGTGCAAGAGGTGGAGGAGCTTTGCCTCAAGCAAATACCACCGGTCTCCATGGAGATAAAACAGCGCTCCTCACACGCTGTGTGAAAATGACCAAATAAAGTGCTCTCCACACAATTATAAAAAAAAAAAGAAAGGGAAAAGCGCTCCTCTCATGCTAGCCTTGGGTAAAAGGGGCTAAGGAGCAGGATGCAGTGCTTCCCACGCACTTGGCTCCTCAGGAGGCACCGGAGGGCACACTAGCGGGATGAGGGGGTGCTGACAGGTCAGCACACCCATCAAGAAGTTCCAGTGGTGGTTACCTGTAGCTGCCCCACAGATCCCTGGCAGTCCAGAGTCAGGTGAAAGGCTAGTATCAGGGCAACAGGCAGAAAAGTAATCCACAAGAATCCTTAGGCCTCCCAATAACCACTAGGCAGCAGGCCAGCAGAAGAAGAGCAGTCTAGATGGGTCATCTGTGCAGTCAGGCAGTCTCTCTGGCAGAGGTTTGCTCCGAAGTCCAAAAGTGCACCCTTAATGTGGGGGGACAGCCCCCTGTACTTATACTCATTTTGCACAGCCTCCACAAAAGGGGGAGAAGGGGTTCCAACCAGCCCTAACCAGTTCTAGGGATGTCTCTTTCTCCTCCACTACTGGCTCCAGACATCAGCAGGGGTAAACAAGCCCTTTGTGTGAGGTCAGGGCACAGCCTTTTCAAATGCAGATGTGCCCCGGCTCTCCTCTCCCAGCCCAGGAAGATCATTCAATATGCAGATGCCTTCTTGTGACACCTCCATCCTCCCTGTGTACAGGCTGTCTGAAAAGTATGCACAAAGCCCAGCTGTCACTCTGCCCCAGACGTGGATTGGAGTCAAGCTGCAAAACACCAGAGTCATAAGCACAGAGAAATGCTCACTTTCTAAAAGTGGCATGTCTATAATGGTAATAAAAAATCCACCTACACCAGTAAGCAGCATTTCTCACTACCATTCCAACCATACCAAACATGCCTGAGCCATTCCTCAAAGATTAGACAATACCACTTAGACATGTTAGGGCATTTCCAATACAATCCTATGAGAGAGGCAGCACTCACAGTAGTGAGGAACCAAATAGGCTGTTTGTCACTTATAGGACATGTTGTACATAAAGACAAAGACTTATGCCCTACCTTTTATATACACAACACCCTGTCCATAGGGCTAGCTATGGCCTACTGTAGAGGTGACTTACATATAGTAAAAGGGAAGTTATAGGCCTGGCAAGTAAATTTAGATGACAGGTCCCTGTGGCAGTAAACTGCGCAGCAGGCCCTGCGGTAGCAGGCCTGAGACAGGTTTGAAAGGCAACTTCTGTGGGTGGCTCAAGCTGCGCTGCAGGCCCACTAGTAGCATTTAAGTTACAGTCCCTGTGTATAAGGATACTACTGTACAAGGGACATACCAGTAAATTAAATGTGCCAATTAGGTGTAAGCCAATCATACCAAGTTTAGAAGGGAAAGCACATGCACTTTAGCACTGATCAGGAGTGGTAAGGTGCTCAGAGTCCAAAGCCACCAAAAAGGGTCAGAGGAAATAGGAGGAGGGAGGCAAAAGGTTTGGGGATGACCCTGTAAAAAGGGCCAGGTCCAACAAAGAGCTTCCATGATACCATTACCTGCAAGGTGGGTAATAGAGAGTATAGCTTCAAAGTCAAGACCAGTGTGAAACTAGTGTGGCATTACCCACATTCTAAAAGGGAAAACATGAAAAAAGGTTTCTGCTGGGACAATCAGGCTAAATGAGCATCTAATAAGTTTAAATGGATGTGTACGCAAACCAATTTTGTGTCATCAAGATACTTCTAAGAAATTGGGTTTCTGGTTGAGGGGGATGAAATTCTACTCAAGCAGCAACCACAATTCTTGTCAGGATAAAACACAAGAAAACCCCAAAATAACATGTGCTAAATAATCTGGTAGCTTGCCACAAAAGCAGTTAGGCTTAAGATAGAGGCAGTTATTTAGAGTGTTTTTCAGCACTTCGAACAGTAATAAAGTTAAACATAACACATTAAATATCCCACTCCAATTTAGAAAAATAGAGTAAAATGTACTAAATAATAATATGACCAAAACAACAAAAATTAAATCAGTAGAACCGAAGATTTGCAATTTTAAAGATTTAAGTGAAAAAAGCCTCAAAAAGCGTCAACTGTGGTTATCTGGTTGCCCCAGACTGGGACAAAGTTCAGGCCAACTGTGATTGGGCATGGGCCACCTACAGTGACCCTGTTAGGCCCGCTGCACAGGAGTCCCTTAAATCCTGGTTGCAAAGCAGTGTGGAGTCCCCCGTCAAGCATGTGTCTTACAGAAATGGTTCCTCAGAGCTGCAAGGTTATGAGGCAAAGTCCTACGTCGAAGATGCGATGCACACCGGCTGGTTCCAAAGAACCTTCAGGGCTTGCGATGTTGAGTCCTGTGTTAAGCATCGAGGGTCAACTGGGGACTTGCCATGCGCAGGCCTGTGTCAAAGATGCAGCGTGCACTGCTGGTTCCAAAGAAGCTGCAGGACTTGTGATACGGAGTCCTACATTGACATCAGAGATGCCATTGATGAGGTGCTTGCAATCACAAGACCCGTGTCGAAGATGCACCGCATACCAGCAACAATGCAGAGTTTTTTTGGGAAATGATGCGATGGTTCCACAGGGACCACAGCCGGGCTGGTAGAGCACCCTCAGGCCTACTTTCAAGGGTCCAAGCCTGGGGTGGCACCACTAGGGAGAGCAGGGCTCACAGCTGCCAGAATCCAGGTGCTGGACTCAAGCTGGAGGAAACCTGTCCTCTCCCCGACGCTGCTGATCAGGAGGCCAGCCAACTAGTCCTGGGATTCACTATGGTGGTCCTACGTTCAAGATGCAGGTTCAATCCCCCTTTCACTCAGAGAGGCAAACTGGGAAGAACATCAGGGCAGCAGAGTGGCAGTCATTCTTGCAGCAAAGCAGCACAGCAGTCCTTCTTCCGAGTCTTCCACTGGTCCATATGTGTATTGAAGCATTGGGGTCATTGGGCCAATATTTATACCTGGTGCCCACTTTGAAACAGGAGACATTTCTGAAGGTTACCACTCTGCTGAGGTGTCAGGCATATCCCTCCTGTCTGGGGAGACACCAAGGAATAGTGACAAGCCCTTTTTGACAGTGCTCAAGCACAGCCTTTGTGGTATGCAAGGGTGGTAGGTGACAGCTCCTCCTCTTCATTAAGTCAGAGTAGCCCATCATGCTGACACCTAGCTTCAGTTTGTCTTACCGTCTGGGAGCAATAAAAGACTAACTGCCAGCTACACATAGTTCCAGGTGACCCAGGAACAGACTGCAGGCTCCTAATGGTTGGGACAAGAAAATGCAGACTTTCTAAAAGTGGTATTAACTCAAAATCCGACTTTACCATTAAAAAGGGATTTCAATTACAATACTTTAGACAACAAAACTCGACCTGTCTATCTGATTGCAACTGAAAGTTATAATTCATTAAATGTAATAAGGTAGCTCAATGTTACCCTAGGGAAAGGCAGGCTTTCTAGTAGTGAAAAGCAAATTCAGGAGTTTTTCACTACTAGGACATATAGAACTTAAAATTTACACATTCAGCTTTTTAACTACACTGCACCCTGCCCTATGGCTGTTTAAGTCCTACCCTGGAGGTGACTCATATGTAAGAAAAAGGGAAAATTAGGCCTGACTAAAGGTTTATTTTACCAGAACAAAATGGCAATTTAAAACTGCGCACACAGGCTACAGTGGCAGGCCCGAGACATGCTTAAAGGGCTACTTAAGGGGGTGACACTGTAAGTGCTGCAGCCCCACTACTAGCATTTGATTTACAGGCCCTGAACACATGTGGTACCACTTTTCTGGGGACTTACAAGTAAATTAGATAGGCCAAGTGAGTGTACGCTGATTCTACCATGTTTTTAGGAGAACGCACAAGAACTTTAGCACTGGTTAGTAATGGTAAAGTGCAGAGTCCTTAGGCCAAACAAAATGTGATCAGCAAAAATAGGAGGGGGGAAGGCAAAAGGATCTGGGGAAGACCACTCTAAGGTTGACAGGTTTAATAATTTGAGACCAATACGACATTAATCCAAATCTGTAGAACAGGAGATATGGAATAAAAATTGTTTAAGTAAAAATAGTTGCTAGAATCACAAAGTTCCTACTGTGGTTATCTGTTTGTGCTGGACCACGACAAAGTCACAGGTTCAGGCCGATCGTGATGGACAGCGGGCCAGAAACATGCACCAAGTTAGGCCTGCTGAACAAAGTACCTTCAATCCTGGTTTGCTGAGTGTTGCGAGATCCTGCATTGAGGATATGCCGCACAGCCGTGGTTCAGAGGAGCTGCTGGGAGGCTGCAATGCAGATTCCTTCATCGTCATTGAGGAAGCTGCTGTGGAGGGTCTTGAGATATGGAGTCCTGTGTTTAAGATGCAGCATGCACTGGTGGTTCCACTGAATCTGCGGAGCTGCAGTGCAGACTCCTGCATTGCCGTTGGGGATGCTGTTGATTAGGGACTTGTGATGTGAAGGCCTGTGTTAAGCAGCGGTGGTTCCAAGGAGGCTGCGGGCTGCAATGCGAGGTCCTGCACCAAGAATGCGTTACGCAATGGTGGTTTCAAAGTGAAGATGTGTCGCACTACTTCGGTTCTGTACACAAGACCACAGCTGGGCTTGCAGAGAACCTTCAGGGCTGCTTCTAAGGATCCAGGACTGGGGTGGCACCACTTCAGGGGAAAGACTCCTAGCAAGAG